>NC_090829.1:107832071-109082071 GCF_028021215.1 Eschrichtius robustus
ATCCCCATAAGGTTAACATCTGATCTTTCAGCAGAAACTCTGCAAGCCAGAAGGGAGTGGCAGGATATACTTAAAGTGATGAAGGAGAAAAACCTACAACCAACATTACTCTACCCAGCAAGGATCTCATTCAGATGTGATGGAGAAATTAAAACATTTACAGACAAGCAAAAGCTGAGAGAGTTCAGCACCACCAAACCAGCTTTACAACAAATGCTAAAGGAACTTCTCTAGGCAAGAAACACAAGAGAAGGAAAACACCTACAATAACAAACCCGAAACTTTTAAGAAAATGGGAATAGGAACATACACATCGATAATTACCTTGAATGTAAATGGATTAAATGCTCCCACCAAAAGACACAGGCTGGCTGAATGGATACAAAAACAAGACCCATATATATGCTGTCTACAAGAGACCCACTTCAGACCTAGAGACACATACAGACTGAAAGTGAGGGGATGGGAAAAGATATTCCATGCAAATGGAAATCAAAAGAAAGCTGGAGTACCAATTCTCATATCAGACAAAATAGACTTTAAAATAAAGACTATTACAAGAGACAAAGAAGGACACCATATAATGATCAAGGGATCGATCCAAGAGGAAGGTATAACAATTGTAAATATTTATGCACCCAACATAGGAGCACCTCAATACATAAGGCAAATACTAACAGCCATAAAAGGGGAAATCGACAGCAACACAATCATAGTAGGGGACTTTAACACCCCACTTTCACCAATGGACAGATCATCCAAAATGAAAATAAATAAGGAAACACAAGCTTTAAATGATACATTAAACAAGATGGACTTAATTGATATTTATAGGACATTCCACCCAAAAACAACAGAATACACATTTTTCTCAAGTGCTCATGGAACATTCTCCAGGATAGATCATATCTTGGGTCACAAATCAAGCCTTGGTAAATTTAAGAAAATTGAAATCGTATCAAGTATCTTTTCCGACCACAACGCTATGAGACTAGATATCAATTACAGGAAAAGATCTGTAAAAAATACAAAGACATGGAGGCTACACAATACACTGCTTAATAACGAAGTGATCACTGAAGAAATCAAAGGGGAAATCAAAAAATACCTAGAAACAAATGACAATGGAGATACGACGACCCAAAACCTATGGGACGCAGCAAAAGCAGTGCTAAGAGGGAAGTTTATAGCAATACAAGCCTACCTCAAGAAACAGGAAACATCTCGAATAAACAACCTAACCTTGCACCTAAAGCAATTAGAGAAAGAAGAACAAAAAAACCCCAAAGCCAGCAGAAGGAAAGAAATTATAAAGATCAGGTCAGAAATAAATGAAAAGAAATGAAGGAAACAATAGCAAAAATCAATGAAACTAAAAGCTGGTTCTCTGAGAAGATAAACAAAATTGATAAACCATTAGCCAGACTCATCAAGAGAAAAAGGGAGAAGACTCAAATCAATAGAATTAGAAATGAAAAAGGAGAAGTAACCACTGACACTGCAGAAATACAAAAGATCATGAGAGATTACTACAAGCAACTCTATGCCAATAAAATGGACAACCTGGAAGAAATGGACAGATTCTAAGAAATGCACAAACTGCCGAGACTGAACCAGGAAGAAATAGAAAATATGAACAGACCAATCACAAGCACTGAAATTGAAACTGTGATTAAAAACCTTCCAACAAACAAAAGCCCAGGACCAGATGGCTTCACAGGTGAATTCTATCAAACATTTAGAGAAGAGCTAACACCTATCCTTCTCAAACTCTTCCAAAATATTGCAGAGGGAGGAACACTCCCAAACTCATTCTACGAGGCCACCATCACCCTGATACCAAAACCAGACAAAGATGTCACAAAGAAAGAAAACTACAGGCCAATATCACTGATGAACATAGATGCAAAAATCCTCAACAAAATACTAGCAAACAGAATCCAACAGCACATTAAAAGGATCATACACCATGATCAAGTGGGGTTTATCCCAGGAATGCAAGGATTCTTCAATATACGCAAATCAATCAATGTGATAAACCATATTAACAAATTGAAGGAGAAAAACCATATGATCATCTCAATAGATGCAGAGAAAGCTTTCGACAAAATTCAACACCCATTTATGATAAAAGCCCTGCAGAAAGTAGGCATAGAGGGAACTTTCCTCAACATAATAAAGGCCATATATGACAAACCCACAGCCAACATTGTCCTCAATGGTGAAAAACTGAAACCATTTCCACTAAGATCAGGAACAAGACAAGGTTGCCCACTCTCACCACTATTATTCAACAGAGTTTTGGAAGTGTTAGCCACAGCAATCAGAGAAGACAAAGAAATAAAAGGAGTCCAAATCGGAAAAGAAGAAGTAAAGCTGTCACTATTTGCAGATGACATGATACTATACATAGAGAATCCTAAAGATGCTACCAGAAAACTCCTAGAGCTAATCAATGAATTTGGTAAAGTAGCAGGATACAAAATTAATGCACAGAAATCTCTTGCATTTCTATACACTAATGACGAAAAATCTGAAAGTGAAATTAAGAAAACACTCCCGTTTACCATTGCAACAAAAAGAATAAAATATCTAGGAATAAACCTACCTAAGGAGACAAAAGACCTGTATGCAGAAAATTATAAGACACTGATCAAAGAAATTAAAGATGATACAAATAGATGGAGAGATATACCATGTTCCTGGATTGGAAGAATCAACATTGTGAAAATGACTCTACTACCCAAAGCAATCTACAGATTCAATGCAATCCCTATCAAACTACCACTGGCATTTTTCACAGAACTAGAACAAAAAATTTCACAATTTGTATGGAAACACAAAAGACCCCAAATAGCCAAAACAATCTTGAGAACGAAAAATGGAGCTGGGGGAATCAGGCTCCCTGACTTCAGATTATATTACAAAGCTACAGTAATCAAGACAGTTTGGTACTGGCACAAAAACAGAAATATAGATCAATGGAACAGGATAGAAAGCCCAGAGATAAACCCACACACATATGGTCACCTTATCTTTGATAAAGGAGGCAAGAATATACAGTGGAGAAAAGACAGCCTCTTCAATAAGTGGTGCTGGGAAAATTGGACAGATACATGTAAAAGTATGAAATTAGGACACTCTCTGACACCATGCACAAAAATAAACTCAAAATGGATTAAAGACCTAAGTGTAAGGGCAGACACTATCAAACTCTTAGAGGAAAACATAGGCAGAACACTCTATGACATACATCACAGCAAGATTCTTTTTGACCCAGCTCCCAGAGAAATGGAAATAAGAACACAAATAAACAAATGGGACCTAATGAAACTTAAAAGCTTTTGCACAGCAAAGGAAACCAGAAACAAGACCAAAAGACAACCCTCAGAATGGGAGAAAATATTTGCAAATGAAGCAACTGACAAAGGATTAATCTCCAAAATATACAAGCAGCTCATGCAGCTCAATAACAAAAAAACAAACAACCCAATCCAAAAATGGGCAGAAGACCTAAATAGACATTTCTCCAAAGAAGACATACAGATTGCCAACAGACACATGAAAGAATGCTCAACATCATTAATCATTAGAGAAATGCAAATCAAAACTACAATGTGATATCATCTCACACCAATCAGAATGGCCATCATCAAAAAATCTAGAAACAAGAAATGCTGGAGAGGGTGTGGAGGAGAGGGAACACTCTTGCACTGTTGGTGGGAATGTAAATTGATACAGCCACTATGGAGAACAGTATGGAGGTTCCTTAAAAAAACTACAAATAGAACTACCATACGACCCAGCAATCCCACTACTGGGCATATACCCTGAGAAAACCATAGTTCAAAAAGAGTCATGTACCAAAATGTTCATTGCAGCTCTATTTACAATAGCCAGGACATGGAAGCAACCTAAATGTCCATCGACAGATGAATGGATAAAGAAGATGTGGCACATATATACAATGGAATATTACTCAGCCATAAAAAGAAATGAAATGGAGGTATTTGTAATGAGGTGGATGGAGTTAGAGTCTGTCATACAGAGTGAAGTAAGTCAGAAAGAGAAAAACAAATACAGTATGCTAACACATATATACGGAATCTAAGGAAAAAAAAAAAAAAAGCCATGAAGAACCTAGTGGCAAGACGGGAATAAAGACACAGACCTACTAGAGAATGGACTTGAGGATATGGGGAGGGGGTGGGGTGAGATGTGACAGGGTAAGAGAGTGTCATGGACATATATACACTACCAAATGTGAAATAGATAGCTAGTGGGAAGCAGCCGCATAGCACAGGGAGATCAGCTCGGTGCTTTGTGACCACCTAGAGGGGTGGGATGGGGAGGGTGGGAGGGAGGGAGATGCAAGAGGGAAGAGATATGGGAACATATTGTATGTGTATAACTGATTCAACTTTGTTATAAAGCAGAAGCTAACACACCATTGTAAGGCAATTATACTTAAATAAAGATGTTTAAAAAAAAAGAAAAAGAAATTTCCTCTTGTCAATATCTTATTTTGATATGATTTTCTAAGAAAATAGGATATTAAGATGAAGTGACTTATTTGGAACATGATTTATAATGAAAATATATTGGTCCCCATGTACTTATATATATGGATTATGTTCTAACATCACTTAGAAATCCATGTTCATCAACATTTATTAAATATTTCTCAATGGATTATAACTTTATGATATATTTATTTATTAATAGTGACAAGACAGACTTTGCTTAATCATTCTCAAGTATTCAACTGGTAAATTGAATATACTACACATTTAGAAAAACAAGGCATTTACCAGAAATGATTTCCTCTATAACTTTGTATGTTTGGGGTTACTGTATATGCTTCTAGCAAACATAAAGGGACAAATTATAGTAACTTATCTTGCAGTATTCTTATGTCTGTTATAATAACAATTATCTTTAAAATATACAACTAAATACATTTAAGTGTGTATATGTTATAATTTAACATGCGATAAATTTTCTATAATTACTAGGTACATATAACGGAAATAAAACTATCATAAACAAACTGTGATCATCTTTTTTCTCGTGAAAATTTAGTTGGTCATGATACCACTAATTTATTATGCAAAATTAAAATTAAGTAGACAAAACACTTTTATTGTTGAATGTAGGAAAAGACGTCCCCTTAAGGTTGTCAGAATTATACTCAGAAAGACTGAATTTTGTGGCCAGAGAGGCAGCCTTTTAAATCTTGTACCTGCTACTTACATGTAATGTAATTTTAAGTTAAAGTGAGAATTTCAACATCTTTGAAATCAGTCAGAGTATGTAGTGTAGATTATTATGAAAATTATATGAAAAAAATCTACATAAAATACCCAGAAAGTATCCGGCCAACAATGATATTGCCACAAATATTAGCAAAATTTCTTCCCTTCTTTATCATAACTGCAAGTAATCAATGGTGTAGATAGATATTTTCCCCTATACTTAAAAAAATGTGGTAAATTTGCATAACATAAAATTTACCAATTTAACCATTTTTAAGTGTACAATTCAGTAGCATTAAGTACATTCACATTTTTGTGCAACCATCATCACTATAAAATCTGCATAAGTTTTCATCATCCCTAACTGAAACTGTATCCATTAAACGATAACTTCCTATTCTGCCTCCTGTCACTTGTTACCACCACTATTCTATGTCTCTGTGGATTTTTCTATTTACCTTATATAAGTAGAATCATACAACATTTATTCTTTTATGTCTGGCCTATTTCAGTCAGCATAATGTTTTGAAGGTTCATCCATACTGTAGCATATAACAGAATTTCATTCTTTACAAAGGCTGAATTATATTCCATTGTATGTATATGCCACATTTTGTTTATCCATTCAACCTTCAATGGACATTTGGGTTATTTTCACCTTTTGAGTATTGTGGAAAATGCTGCTATGAACATGGTGTACAAAGATCTGTTTGACAACTTGGATTCAACTCTTTAGAACTCGTTGGGGTATATACCTAGACGTGGAGTTGCTGGGTCATATGGTCATTCTGTTTAATTTTTTTTTGAAGAAATACCATACCATTTTCCTCAGGAACTTCATCATTTTAAATTCCCACCAGCAAGGCACAAGTGTTCCTATTTCTCCACATCCTTTCAAACAGTATTGTTTTCTGGGGTTTTAATAATAGCCATTATAATGAATATGAAGTGGTATCTCATTTTGGTTGAGATTTAGCATTCTGATAATGCTGATAATGATTAGTGACGTTCATCTTTTCTTGTGCATATTGGTTATTTGTAAATCTTCTTTGGAGAAATGTCTGTTCAAGTCCTTTGCCCATTTTTTTAAGTTAGATTATTTTTGTTTGTTGAGTTTTAGAAGTTTTTTAAAAAATATTTTCTGGATATTAATCCTTCATCAGATACACTATTTGCAAATATTTTCTCCCATTTTGTGGGTTGCCTTTTCACTCTGTTGATGCCCTTTGATGCAAAAGTTTTTGATTTTGATGAAGTTCATTGAATCCCTTTTTTTCTTTTGTTGCTAATACTTTTAATATCACATCCAATAAATCACCACCATATTTAACAAATCTTTTACCCTGTGTTTTCTTTTTATGTTTAGTTCTTATGTTTAGGTCTTTGACCTGTTTTGAGTTAATTTTTATATATGGCATGAGGTGAGAGTCCAACACTATTCTTTTGCATAGGGATATCCAGTTTTCCCAGCATCATTTGTTGAAAGACTTCCCTTTCCCCGTTGAATGGTCTTGGCTACTCTGTTGGAGATCATTTGATCATAATTGTAAGTTTATTTCTCAGCTCTCCGTTCTATCCCATCCTCTATATGTTTACCTTTATGACAGTACCACATTCCTCTGAGTATTGCAGATTCTAAGTAAGTTTTAAAATCAGATCATATGGGACCCAACTTTGTTCTTCTTTTTCAAAATTATCTTCATATATATCTAATAAGTAATTCTATAAAGAAAGGATTATACATTCAAATATAAACAGTATGATTTTAAATTTTTAGCTGATTTTTACCTTTCAATATATTTTTTCATAGACATGAAAACACATGCATTTTTTTAAGGTTGCATGTTCCTTGAGTAGCTAAATATGTAAATTAAGACAAAACATATTTATAGGCAAATATGTAAATTAATACATATTAAACACATATTTAATAGCTAAATACGTAAAGTAATACATATTAAATACATATTTAATAGCTAAATATGTAAATTAATACATATTTTCCTTTATAAGAGAAAACCAAAAAAATAAGCATTTAAAATATTTCCATAAAGTTCACTTAGAAATACTCAACTATGTGAATTCAGTGAAATTTCTTTCATCATTACACTTGTGTCTTAATTTGTTTCTAACTCAGGATAAATCCAGAATGCTGAAGAATAAGTTAATTTTAGCTATTTGGTCTTTTAATCGACTTTGCAATTGCGTTTAAACTTAAATCTTAGAACAGAGGACAGTTTATGAGAGCACTTTCTTCTTCAGAGCAAAAGGGAGCAAAATTGTATTTAAAGAACATAATCAGGTTATGAAACTGTCTGAGAGGCTAAATGAAAATAAACCACATCATTATAAGGAAAGGATACGTTTACTAAGTATAAAGTATTGATATTAACTTGAAAAAAATGGCAGAAATAGAGGTTACATTAAAAGGCTCAAATAGATTTTTATTTTTTGCTTATTTTATTTTATTTTATTTATTTTGGCTGCACTGTGCAGCATGTGGGATATCAGTTCCCCGACCAGGGATAGAACCCATGCCCCCTGCAGTGGAAGGACAGAGTCTTAACCACTGGACTGCCAGGGAAGTTCCAGAATAGTTTTTTAGATAAATTTAATATTTTTAAATGCTGGTGAAAAGAATGCAGGTGTTACAAGGGACATTTAAAATGTTATTCAAGACAGTGAATAGAATGTACTGTCACAACAAATGCTGAAATTATGTAGAGCAATACTTTAGCTGCTATTTTTATTTTCTTTCTGTGTTCTTGACATATTCCTATAAACTTGTTCTCAAAATAGGGGATATTCAGGTACTTCCTGGTCATCAATACAAAGGCGACCCAGCTATGAGATTGATTAATTATATTTTCAGATCATGCAAGCATCCATTCTTGTGAACAGCATCAAGCTCCATCATTTAAATATTGTCTTCAAAAGTGAAATTCATTGCTATGGAAGATGCTTTTAGAATAAGGGAGAGAGTAAACTTAAAGTCTTGAGTAGCAGAATATCAGCCTTGTTGTATATTTGTTAGTTGCTTATTATAAACATATATATATCTGATATAAATGGTTATGGATATCTTCTATAAAATAATATATGTTTTATTTATATAATATATATCATAAAATAATTTATTTCAGGTCTGCAAGGCTAAGATTATTAAATAGCAAGGTTACACACATTTTCTTATAACGTAACTCTGAAGTTAACCACCCTACTTCCAATGCCCTTACAAACATTTGCAAATTCCAAGGATCATATATATTTCTTCTATTCACCTACAGTCTGATTCCCACCTTTGGCTAGACTTTCATTTTTCACTTTCTCTTTTGTAGCTGCTTTAGTCTTTTCCCTATCTTTGTACGACACATTTTAGACGTCTGTGAAACATTTCATAGTCTATTCATTAGACATGTATCTATTTAGGTTCAAAAAGATATTTGATTCATATATTACACAAGTAGTATTCTATTTAGATAAATAGAATAAACAAAGGCTAAAATAATGCCTTGCTCTCCCATTTTTCTTCCTCTTAAAAAGCTCCCAGAATATGGTAAACGTATAATAAGAAAAATAAGATATTTATCCTAAATAAATGTAGTAGTAGGAGAAGCCAGATTCCTCTATTTAGAATTTACCAATCTAGTTAATAAAATCTTGACCATGGCTTCTAATTTATTAAATATTTTGATACTTTAGTAAATATTTATTGAATCTTAAAAAATAAATAGTAAAAATATGTTTCTCTATGGGCTGTACAATCAGATTTCCTTAGCATTAATTTATTTTTTTCCAGGAACTTACAAAATCCTAATGGTATTGGTTCATCTTGGTGGCTACTAGGGTTATTCTCAGAGGGAGTATATCCAAAACTTAATTCTCATAAATGTGTCATGATTTATATGCATAATTGCCTACGTACATGCTGTTGCCCTCACTGGAATGCACTACCTCACTGTCCTTTCTTAGTGTCTATTTGTCCTTTGGATTTTCCCTGAAATGTCTCTTCTTCTACAATGTTTCCCCTGATATTCCCCTAGCTGTAATTGTCTTTTGTCATCATTAGATGGTGATCATTGGTTGCAGCGATTGTGTCTTTTATTTCTTTACCCGGATACTTAGTTTAGTACTTGGTACACAGTAGACACTCAATAAAGTTGGAGAATGAAGTAATTTTTCAAATCTTATACAATTCCCTTTTTCTTGTCTTTGATTTATTTACACAGTAATTAATTTACTGAGCTCAATGCTGAAGCTGATTCAAAATTTTACCTAAATATAGTTCTTGCTACTCATAAACTGTAAATAGATATTAAAAGGAAAAGAAAAATCAGGTGGAAGATTTGGCTAGGAGGAAGATGACGGCTTTCCTTAGTTTTTGGCACTGTCAATGTTATGTGCTGATTTTAGGCATAGAGATAGAAAACTTGCTTCCTGAGTTTCCTAAAAAGTCAGATTTTTGAGGCAACACCATATTCTTTCTTTCTCTTTTTTAAAAAAACTGAACCTCATTCATGGAATTTAGCTTTCAGTGTTTCAGCTGTAAGTATTTTAAATTGAACATTTGAGGGTTTTCAAGAAATAAATATATACATCTACAGTTTGTCCCCATACTTTCCATGTATTTGGTTTGGCTATGACCATAGCCACATCCTCAGAATAATCCTTCTTGACATGCTGAAAACCCTATGTAGCTAAGATAAACTATACATTTCACCACCTCTATCACATTTCACCATCTCTATCACATAATGTCTATGGAAACACATGCATTTAATAAATAATGTTACAATTAATAAGACTAGATTCTATGCCCCACAGCTCTATGTGAACAAATAAGGCATTAATTTCCCTAGGAGAAAGCTAAACTCCCAAGACATATTTCAAAGCCTCTTTCAATTATCATAGTTTGTGGGATTCCTTTAGTCATGAGTGAATAATAATGCCCTTCCATCTTCAATGCCACCTTTGGATGTTTTCAATTCCACCACACCACCTTTCAAAAATATTTGGGGAATATCTAATCAATGAAATGTGTAAAATTTAAAAGCTCTAAACTTTACTACAAACTTTATGTTTCATCTATGAAAGATTAGTCTTCATACATATTTAAGGGTTTTTTTGTGTGAGACTCATATATTTTGAAATATTTCTTTACTGAGCAAATATCTACTGATCATTAATTACCACCTGTGATTTAACAATGCTTCCTGTTCTTAGTGATACTACTTGTAATATCTAGAGGTATCATAAATCCTAATGCATCTCTATTATGCCAGGCTCATAGAACACACAATATTCAGCTCCTTTACTGAACGAATTATGATCTATTTACCTTAAACTAAGAGTCTCCTTGTCATAAGACCTGTTGAATTTCAGCTTGCATTGGGTGGTATCTGCATACCCATTTGGGGCTTGAATTATTATCCTGCTATGCCAGGCTGTGAAATATACCTCATTACTCAATTTTTCTTCTATAGAGATCCCTAAAAACCGAAAAATTCAAATCATACTTCAAATGATCAGTCTCTTCTCATTTATTCCTCTATGTGTGAAGTTTTTAGAGCTCCTGGAATCATAGGTTCTCAAACTATAGTGTGCATTAAAATCGCTGTAGTTTCCATACCCAGAGATTCCAAATCAGTAGGCCAATAATGAGACCCCAGATACGACATTGTCAGCAAGTTCACTGGATGATTCTGGTGCTGTTAACCTTGGATCACACTCTGAGACTCACTATTTTAGAGTATGAAACTCTAGGTCCAGAATTCATGGAAAACAGATAAATTTCTGAGAGACAATACTTTCACCCCCCGCCCCCCACTGTGTTTCAGTGTTTCATAACATTTTGTATGAAAACAATTCATGATAAATTGATTGTGATCCTTAATTTGAATTAATAAAAATGGTGATATCCCAAATAAGTGTTATGTAAAAGGATAACTGGCAAAACTAAGTGCGTTACACATTTTAATAATGAAAGTGCTTCTAAGTGATGAAGAAGGAAGAGGAAGAGGATTATTAGATGCAAATGTAGCTGTAGAAATCACCATTAGGGACAATTACATCAAATAGATCTTAAAATTAAGCAAAAGAAAAAAGGGGAAATAAAAAGTCAGTATAACTAAAAAGAACTTTTTGAGTCAATAGTGAATATGGGTATAATATGAATATTAACTCAAATACTCCACAAATTGTGATTAAAAATTAATTTTATAATGAAAAATAGAAAATTCTTTTAAACCCTGAATCCTACCAGGAGCTTATCTTGAGCAAGACTATAAAAACTATTTGTTGTGATTAATTGTATTGTTTTCAAATCTAAACTGAGCAAATACGTTCATTGAAAAGGTAGATGCTGGTAAGTTGTCTTTTGACAAGATGATGATATATTCTTAATGGCTACAGTTTAGATGATCCGACCAGAGCAATACACAGTGACAGCCCTATGACAGGGATGAAAGACATCATGGCATCCTGATCAATCACTTTGTGTTCTCACAGAGTCAAGTACAATGTGGACACGGACCACAATGATAATTAATACATCTGTGTTCCTCTTGGTATTTTGATATGCTTTAATGCCATATTGTTTCTGCTAATGTTCTTGATTCCTGCTGTAGATTATAACATAGCAATAGGAAAAGATCTTGGTTGTTTAAATATTGAAATTTTCCTGCTATATTCTACCATCTTGAGCTATTTCATATACTGCTTTAATCCATCCCTGAGGTGAGGTTGGTAGACTGCTACCCAGATAGGTGCCAGATAAGTTAATTTGAAATGTGGATTCCATCACCAGGTGAGCTGACTTCAAAACTGGGTATCACCAACAGATATACATGTTCTGTGCTTAGCAAGTTGTGATGTGATATTTGGATATTAACACCTAGATCTTTGTTTTTTTCCAATAGCAAAAGCTTCTCACTTGCTTCTTTTATTTTTTTAATTTTTAAAGCATTTTATTTTTTAGAACAGTTTTAAGTTTACAATAAATGAGAAGACGGTACAGAGATTATCCACATACCCCCAGCCCCACATATACATAGCCTCTCATTATCAACATCACTCACCAGAATGGTACATTTTTAACCAGGGATGAACCTACATTGACACATCATAATCACCAGAAGTCCATAGTTTACCTTAGGGTTTACTCCTTGTGTTGTACATTTTATGGTTTGGACAAATGTATAATGACACATATCCAAAATTATAAAGTCATACAAAGTATTTTCACTGCCCTGAAAATCTTCTGTGCTTCTTTTGACTATTCTCAGCTCTCAATGTGATATGGGGACACATACTTGATGACTAATACTTGAAAATGGCCAATAAAAAGCCAATTTCACTTTATATCTAATTTATGTAATTTTCTAGTTCCCTTTTGTGCTTATCCTCCAAATCTTGCCACTTTCTGGTTACCAAATAATATACAATAGATCACATATAGGAAAACAGAGATAGCTACAAGTTTTCAGTATTATCGTGTTTGTTTGCTTATCTTGTTCTTTGATTCAAACAATTCTAAAACTCATGTTTATATAGGTGGGCAATACTTGTCATATTTGTGTAATTATGCTCAAACTTTCATTCAATAATTTCAACAAATATTTATTGAGTGCATACTGGATGCCAGGCACGGTTTCTGGGTTCTGAATAGATAGCAACATACAAGACCAGCCATAACACTGATGTATGAAGCTTGTATTTTAATGAGGGAAGAGAGATAACAAATATACAAATGTGTAGTTTGTCAGGGGGAGATAAATGACAAAGCAGAAAAATAACACATCGTGGATGGTAGAGAATGAGATGAGGCGGCTCTGCATTGCTGTATAGAGCAGGCAGGAGAATCCCCTCTGAGAAGGTGGTTTCTGGGCAGATGCACATCTTACTCTACTAAGTATGGGTCCAGTGTTCTCACTGTACCCTGAGGGGTACTCTTTCTTAGGATAGTCCCTTCACATTGTGTACCAGTGCTCTTTCGGTTTAAAACAAAGAAAAAAATAAAAATAGAAATAAAGCTTAAAAACACACTAAAAACTCCTTCCACATGGATGAGTTATGAAGCCTTCCTATCTGACCAAAAGAATCTCAGCCCAGCTGAACAGGTATTGTGAAACTGGGACTCACTTTTTCAAATGGCCATAGCTCGGGTCCAATTTTTCTCATAGGTACAATTTAACCAGCAGTTGGAAGTTTCAGCGAATATGCGTTGCTTTCCAAGCTGCTGGCTTTATTAAGTTAAACCAGATACAGCTCTGCCATACCAGGGCTTAAAATCACAACTCTGAATCCCTCAAGTACATTAACACCCCAGGCTCTCAGGTCTGTACTGGCCCTAGTACCTCAGTAAGTCATATACCTTCAACTTCCACTTTACTGCCACAGCTAGGAAGTCCCTTTAAGTACCTGAAGATTTCTCTTTTTTTCTCTCTTTTCATCTATGTTTTTTCATTGACAATAATATAACTTTACTGTTATGTATTTGAAGCTTAAGGTATGAAGCTTGGTAGAGGTGAGAGTGTGTCCAGAATTTACTCAGTCCCCTATCAGAAGTCCTCTCAATTAGAAGTTGAAGAGTCTACAGTGTTTTCTGTGTGCTAAACCTCAATCTTAAAACCATTCATAAGAAGAACTACATGTATTTTATTTGATGTATTTTAACAACTCATTCTATCCATTTAATTTATGGTGACAAGCATTACTTTATTAGTTGGAAATTACCTGACTACCCATCAGGTAAGACAGTAGCCAAGTTTGTATTGTTGCAGAGAATGAGAAAAGTAAGCCTGAAGGATCAAAGTTTGGACAAGTTAGTGTTCATCTTTAGGCTTCCGCTTTCCCTGTTAACTCTAGGAGACTTGATTGGAGTGATATAAAACACTATTTTATTGTCCATCAAGGTCACATAGGACCACTGAAAAAATGCACTTCAAATGGCTGAGCAAAACAAAGTCACAGTGTTTGGCTTCAGACAAAGACCTCAAGAGATTTAAGTTATGCTTCAAGTTATGCAACCCTCAACTACAAACATTTATACATGATGGTTACAGAATCCTCTTCCACTAAAGATCTTATGAAGCCTGCAGAAATGCTTCCTCAAGAGATAGGCACACATCGATTTATAAGACGTTCTTTCTTTCACTGATTAGGTAGCAAGAAAAGTTGTCTTCTACAGGAAATAAACAGATTTTTACTTTTAAGGATAAAGAAAGACTCTAAATGCTACATTTAAAATCCCATATCAAATTGGGCATGCATCCAGAAAAGACAAAAACTCTAATTTGAAAAGATACATGCACACCAATGTTAATAGCAGCATTCTTTACCATAGCCAATACATCGAAGCAACCTAAATGTCCATCAACAGATGAATGGATAAAGAAGTGTGATACATATATACAATAGAATATTATTGAGCCATAAAAAAAGATTGAAATATTGCCACTTGCAGCAACATGACGGATGTAGAGATTATCATACTAAATGAAGTAAATCAGGCAGAGAAAGACAAATATTATATGATATCACTTATATATGGAGTCTAAAAAAAGATACAAATGAACTTATTTACAAAATAGAAATAGACACACAGGCATAGAAAACAAACTTACGGTTACCAAAGGGGAGAGGGAAAAGGGGAGGGAGAGGGATAAATTAGGAGTATGGGATTACAGATACACGCTACCATATATAAAATAGATAAACAACAAGGATTTACTGTATAGCACAGGGAACTATATTCAATATAATAACTTATAATGGAAGAGAGTCTGAAGCTGTATACCTAAAACTAACACAATATTGTAAATCAACTATAGTTAAAATAAAACAAATTCCATATCAAATTGGCAATTAGTATGAACCAAGAATGTGGACTACGTTCAAACTGAGTTATTAAATCCATAAAAAATTCACACTACATATTTGTTTCACATTTTCCAAATGAAATAGAAATCTGTTCAAAGTTATATCATCAATTTTATTGATATTTCATTAAAATGTGTTACAATTCTATGAAGCCTTGAAATAGATCTTATTGTACTGTGTTAATTTTTTAACCATATATCACAGTGAGTATGCATTTGTTTTGTGTTTTTGTGAGTTTTGTGTGTAATTTTTTTTTTTTTAAACTACGAGAAAAATTTCAGTAGAGTAGTTTATCTTATTTTTCCTCCCTAAAATTACTGTCTGGTTTGCAAAGGAAATATCTCATTAGGAAACTTAGTACAACTATGAATAATATAAAAGAAGTTATCAGGAAGGATGTTATCACTCCATGGAAGTGAATGAGGCATAAGTGGGTGAGATGGTGAAATCTCACCCTCACGCACCGAGTTAGAATTCCGGTTCATGATTCCTATGGGTTTAAGTTTCAAGTCAGAAAAAACCTCAAAAATATATGTGGCCCAATTCATACTCTGAGAGATCCAAGCTACCTACCAATTTCAGATGCTCAATCGCCTAAACATCTTGGATATGGATATTGAGTGTAAAACAGCAAACTCCAGAACTGTATACAAAAGATTTACAAAAAAAAAAGGTGTAAGCTAAAAGAATCACAATTTATATTGTATTATTTTGAGAAAATAAAAAAAATTTAACCTACCAGAAATTATATTTATATAAAGTAAGTATAAACCAAGGTATTTGATTTATCTGAAATAGTCAGATAAGCAAAAACAGAGTATAAATAAGTTATTACTGTATTGGACCTCATTTTGCCCACCAGAGGATGGGGCGGACATGAAACGGATCCCTTCAGAATGAGCTCAGACAATAAGGATGTTCGTGTTCCTTGTAAAAGCCCATCAGAAAATTCCCTCTATATTAGAGGCTCTCAGCAATCAAGTAGATACAATGATCTACCCTGTGAATGAAAAATCAGTACCCTTGCTATCCAGCCCAGTGCATGGATGATCTTCGGACATTTTATGAACTCATAAAAATGCCCAAGGTGGCAGAAATAGAGGCTGTCGCTGGATTTCTACTCACAAAGACTGACCTGACTACTCTGATCTAGATTGTATGTTTCCGGCAATGAAAATAAACAAACTAACAACAAATAAATCAAACTTTTGGTTCCCATTTGACATGCTGTCTTCAAGAAACCAACCTGGAAGCAAGTTATTATGCAGAACCCCTTTTATATTAAAAGTTACAGTTGGTTTTTCTTCCCTTGAATAGACTTTATTGTGGAGATGGATGTGCCTCCCCTCCATTCAAATAACTGCCAGCACTTCTACAAATAGATTTGCCACATGCATCAAATACTATCCATCATACACAATCTTACATAGTACTGACTCACTCATAGAGGTTATTTAACAGCAAAAGCAGGGCAACAGGCTGATGCCTTTGGGATTCTCTAACACTATCTACTTTACCACCCAGAAACAGTTTTACTGAATAATGCAATGACGTACTGATTTGTAGGATGTGATTAGAATCACATGCCAATTAATGTTGCAGTTTCTCCTATAGGTAAAACGCATGAGTCCTAGAACCAATGGTTGGAGTTGTCAGTGACTTCATGTTTGTACCCAGGTATATACCTTCACAATATTTTTAATTTTTTCACCAAGAGGTCAGGTGCTATGGACGTCCCGATTTTTTCACCCAAGGGATACTTTACTTTCTACTAGGGGACCCAACAATAGTTCCACTAATTTGGAATCTAAGAGTTGGTGACTGAGGGTTGTTCATGCCACTAAACATAAGAAAAAAGAATGTTTCAGTATTTGATAGACTATTTCATAGTAATAAAACAGTAATAAAGGACAATAATAAAATCACTATAAAATAGGAGCCTAGAAAAGTACAGTTAAAGTTCAGGTGATTGAGACACTTTCTTTTCTGAACTATATCCAAAATTATGGTTACATTACTGCAAAACAAAACAGGAAAGATCGTCAAGGCTTTAAGTCACTCAGGAAAGGACGTTTGGTTCACTCCACCAGTGAAAGATTAGCAACAATACTATAGATCTGATCCAGAGAGCTGCTTTCTCTGCCACAATTAGTAAGGCAGGGAAATCAAGAAACAGCATTTGGGATGGTTATCTTTGGGGACATAGGTGCCTTCACTTCAGTTTAGAATATCAGAAACCCCTACCATCTCTGCAACTGTCTGTCCTCTAACCATGTCGGTTGCTTAATCTGCACGGGTAATTAATCAATGAACACACAAGCCTCATCCTTGAAGGCTGACACCTTAAAATATAGTATCTCCATGACTGGGGTAGGCACCATATACAGAAGAAGCAGAAGAAAGACATGCTGCACCTCAATTAAAATTCCAAATCTTATACTTGGCAATTCACACAAATGTAGGGATTGGTGAAAATTAAAACATGTCCAAAAACCTGGTCATAAGATTATCTGGGAAATGAAATTTGTTGGTTGCTTGCTTGCTTCGTCCAGCCTCTGGAGGAGTCTTACACCAGAGGGTGGTTTAATGGATGTGTTGACCCATGATCTGTACTGTACGAAGAAAGTCAACTACAACTTGGGTTTTATATCCCAAATACATATCCCACTTCACTTCATATCCCAAATACATGTTTAATCATATATCTTGATAGTCTTAACTTTCCACTGATCTTTCTCCTACTAATACATATAAAGTGTGTTAGAGGTAGATAAACTTACCTTTATGTTCATAGTTTATAGATTATCACATCATATTATGACATTTCACAGGAGAGAGGGGCATCGCTCAAGGCCATGTACTTGTCATTGGTATTCAGGCTATCACCCTGTAGAAATAGGGTAAAGCATGTGTGTGTGCGCAAGCACATGCATGCATGAACAATGTACAATTATGTAAAGTGGGGACATTTTAAAATTGTATCTATGAAAAAAAGTATTTCTGTGTGTGACTGTCTCTTTATATTTTAAACACACCAGGGATGAATATAGTAGATACTTTCCAACCATTGTCTCTCATCCCTTTTCTTTAAAAATCAGTATCCCTCTTTTCCTTTGTGGAACAATTCTCACATTCCCTGTGTTCTTCATGGAAATGTCTATCAAAGATCTATCACTCTGCATGTTCCTCCCCTCATCCTTTGCAGAGTGCACCTGACCCAGGTGGACCACTCACACTCTCCCTTCCAGAAATTAGAATCTTAAGAACAACAAATGAACAAAAGGCAGATGAAACACTGAAAAGAGGCTGTTTTAAAACTCCTGGAAAACATCAGGGAGATTCATGGATCCCATGATTCCTATGCTTGTTTTCCAAGATTTTTCTTTATTTCTGTGAGATTCCCAATATTATTCCAATATATCTGTCTTAGTCCGTTGGGATTGCTATAACAGAATTCCATGGGCAGGGTGGCTTAAATGACAGAAACTTATTTCTCACAGATCTTGGTGTGTCCTCGGATGGTGGAGAGAGATCATCTCTTTGTGTCTCTTCTAATAAGGCACTAATTCCATTCATAAGTGCTCCACCCTCATGAACTAATTACCCCCTAAAAAGTCCCACCTCCAAATGCAATCATATTTGGGATCAGGGTTTCATCATAGGAATTTGGGGGGACACAGATATTCAGTCCATAGCACTATTCATTTTCTTCAGTTATCTTATTGATTCATACAATAATGAAATCTTATTGATAAATTAATGTTGGTTATAAACAGACATATGTCTTGGGCACTATGTTAATAGTTTCACATGCTTTCTCATATTTAATGCTTACTATAATGAATGAAGTAAACATTATTATAATTTTAAAGATTAGGAAATGAAGATTTTAGAGAATCAAAGTAACTTGAGTAAAGTATCCGACTAGAAACTAGCAGACACAGGACCCAAGGCTACAGTTCTCTGACTTTAAAATTGTGCTCTTAAATAAAAACATTACTGTATAGAGAGAGGAGAAGAGAGGAGAGGAAAGAGGAATTTATTATTGTTAGTTAAAATACTATTAACCATTCTGTAGAACAAATGCTGCATCTTTATGCCTGATATTTTTCTACCCAGAATCTGGGAGAATATAAAATACTGGACCAGAACTAGTATTGAGTCTTTAGTTATATAGAGAAAAAAAGACAATGTAAAAAGAAAATTTATACCTTCTAGTTTGAATATCTGCAGTTTTTGGCTGATAGGAAAAGATGAGCCTGACATGTTAAATGATTTTCTTAGTAGACACATTGGTATTCAGAAAAAGTAAACACACACACACACACACACACACATATACACACACGTAAAATATATCTTATGACACACTAAGGTTTTCTATTGAGGTTTCGACTCCTTAGCAGCAACTTGTGCTCTGAGTAAAAGCTGCAGGAACAGGAACATATTGATTCCCAAGTGATGATATGAGAATTCCATGCCATGTATAACATGTCCTAAGGATGTTACCGACCCTCATCTGGATACAACTCTTCTAAACAAATATCTATTCCATTGGGCAACATTAACACTCTGTGACCTACAGTGACCAGATAAGGCAAGTTTTGAGTATTAAACAGTCATTCCCCAAGCCATCTACACATCACAATCAGAGATGAGCTTGTCATTCCTCAGACCTACTGAAATAGAATGCAGGATACGGGTGGCCTGACATTTGTGTTTTGAAAAATGACATAAGCTTCTGATGGGCAATTGGTCTTGATATGTAATACATGATACGGCCAAGTGAAGAGTCAGATTTGCTATTGATCCTGGCCGTGCTCCGAGAAAACTGTGTGGCCCAAGTAAAATTATTAAAATTATGTAAGCTTTTACTTCTGCATCAGTGAAGTTAGATATTCACATTTTAAAGGGTATATTTTAAAAGGTACATTTTACATTTATCATAATAAATTATTGAATTATAATAAGCCTGCTATGGCACTAGTATATAAACAGTGATTTGTTTAAGTTGCCATAGAGATGACATCATCTAGGTTTACTCTGAAAGCAAGGTTTCTTGATTTTTGTTTTTTAATGCACCTAAATATTTCCTTCATAATTCATAGGAGTAAATTTCTCTGTCTTCATAAATGTGAGAAAAATAATTGATTCTAAAATGTACCATCTACATGGCATCATTGAGTTTAAGGGGGAAACTATGAGTAAGGTGCCAAAATATTAATGTAGACATGTTTTGGCCTTATGTTGGTCATTTAGAAGTTACAGATATCATAGAATTGGACCTTATCTGAACCTTAGTTTTATTTCTTTTCTTTGCTATAGCAAAGCACAAATGCCAAAATCATCATTTGGGAAACACAGCAGTTGTCAGGAAAAGTAGATGGCTGCATTGTCTTCCTTTACTCATACTGACAAACTTATTTTTGAAATGCTGATGGAAAATTCAAATTGCAGTTTGCCAAAAAAAATTTAAACTGTATTTTCGCAAAAGTCTCTGTTCCTCACAGGAGAAAATAATTGTTGTTATGAAAGTCATAATTAGGGATAAATTCTTTAATTGAACATATGGTTAACTTTGCAGTTAAATTTTTATGTGAAAACTAAAATGGCATTTTTTATAGTATTCTAGATATAGGAAGTTAGAGGTTTATACACAATAAAATATTAAATATATATATTATTTAATTAAAAAGAGAATATGTTCTCATGTGGTTTTATTTGAATTAATTCATTTTGATACACCTATGATGTTTACCTAGACAGAATGTCAACTTATTTGCAGAAAATTAAAATCTATGTGGAAAATATAATATCTGTTAATTATTTTTCTGTTGAAGACAAATAATAAGTGAGTAGATTTCTAATAATTAAATTAAAAAGCTTGCTGGAATGTTGGATAATTGTTTATCTATGCCCATATTTCACAACTAAAAATGCAAATTACTCACAGTGGCTGTAAGTAAAATGCCGTCTTCCAATATTCACATGGAATTGGGGAAATTGAAGGATGCTAAGAGAGTTGTAAAACCTGCTTATTTTACAGGTAAGTAACTTCCTCAAAGGGACACATTTAGATCATATTAAAACTGAGTTCGGAGTCTTATTTCCAGGTTTATTTCAATTCAGTGTCAGTTCCTGGATGATTTCCATTACTCGGTCTATTATTAAAAAATAAAAAAGAGGAAACAGATGTTGGGAAACAAAGACCAATAAATTCAACCAAAGAAAAGAATTCAGATGAAAATATACATCCAAGGCTGAATTTGATTCCACCATATGGAGCTTAAATAAAATGGCCAGACTTTCTCCTGAAGGAGGGATGCAGAACATTTATAGGAATCATGCCAATAACCTTGTCACCACCAACACGTTGATCTCTGCTTTGCTCAATTTTTCTTTACATGTAAAATTTTAGCCCTAACTTTTCCATTCTCCCTTCAATTCACTTCAGTCTGGCTTTAGCCCCCATTTCACAGGAATTGCTTTCATTAACAATGATTATGACTTTAAAGTGAATGGTCAATTTCTTCTCACTTTATCTGGCTTCCTAACTTTGGATATATCTTGCCGCTACTTGCTTCTTGAAATATTATTTCCCCTAGCTTCTATTTATGACTTTCCTCTAATGTTTCCGGCCTCTCTTCAGTCTCCTTTGTTGACGACTATCCCTCCTCCAGACCTTTAAATAATAGAGTGCATCAGATTTTGGCCCTAATCTATTTTGCATTCCCAACACTCCTTAGGACATCTCACCCATTCCACGGCTTAAGTTCCATTCCCAACACAAAACACACAAACATTTATCATTATCTCAAACCATTTTTCTGTGTATGAGAAACAATATCTGACCATTATTTGTTGTATATGTGAAGATGTCTTGAAGGACCTTTGACTCTCACATGCCCTAAAGTAAACTCATGATCTTCCTCAGAAATGAATTGCAAAATGATGTTCAAGTTGGTATTTCTTTAGTATTACTTAAAAGAAATGGCACCCAACACAAAGAGAATTCCTATAAGCCCCATAGAGGATGTATTTCAGACAATACCTCTCTCTATAAAGTTCCCTTTAACATATCTCTATGACAGGCCACCACCAGTCTTATGGTGGCCTCTCAAACAGCCTCATCCTCTGCAAGAAAGAAATCATGCTCTGAGTTGTAAGTATAATATCACCAAGGCCAATATTCTTACAGTTCATTCATTCATTCACTCATTAATTATGCATTTAACAAATCCTGAACTTATAGCAATGAAATAGAGAAGACAAGGTCCCTGTAAGTTCATGGAACTGACAGCCTAATAGGAGGAAAACAAGTAATAAATATGTATATAAATAAGATGATTTCAGATAGCAATTAAATATTAGAAAATTAAATGAAAATGTGTACAGGTTGTCTTGGAGTTGGGTACTACTTTAGCTTGAATAAAAAGACAGCTCTTTAAGGAGGCAATGTTTTTGGTGAGACTAGAAGGATGGAAAGATCCAGGAGAACAAAGAGAAAAGAGAAGAACAATCGAGGCAAGGATGTAGAAGTTCTGATGGCCAGGGGGGTGGAAGAGGTCTGAGTGAGTGTGCATGTTTGAGGACAGAAGGACAAGGGGGGGACAGAAGAAAATAATCAGGGGAGAGTTTGTGGGGTGGGGGAAAACAATAAAAAAGACGAAGTGGGGGGTAAGAGAAGCAATATCCCTTTCATGTAAAGTCCCTGTCTGTGGAAAAAAAAATTTTTTCTTTTTTAAATTTTAAATGTAATGGGAAGCCACTGGGAGTGAGGGGTTTAAGAGGGTCAAGGATATGATTTGGTTTACATACCCAAATTCATTTTCTCACTAGTCAGAGAGAGAGAGAGTCAGTTCTTCTCTGATGGCAAAAGCTCTGAGACATAAAACTTAAAAGTAATTAGAGACCATGTCCCCACCTTGCAGAGAAAGTCATCATAATACACATCAAGCTAACAATCAGAGAGAAGCAAAAATAGAATACAGCAAAGGTTCTGCATTATTTATCTATTGATACATGACAATAGATAAGTTACCTGAAGTATTAGAAACTTAGAACAGCACACACATTTTGTTATCTCAGTGGTTGTGGGTCTCGAATCTTATACAACTTATCCTGGACCTCTACTTCAGGGTCTCTCACAGGCTATAACAAGATGCCCACTGAGCTTTCGTCATGTCAAATCTCAACTGGGTAAAGTTTTGCTTCCAAGATCATGTGACTGATGGCAGGATTCCATTCCTGGAAGGTTGTGAAGAAACTGACAGGCTCAGTTACTCACTGACTATTGGCCATAGGCTGCCCTCAGTTCCTTGCCACATGGGCTTCCCCAGCCAGGCAGCTTGCTTCATAAAAACACACATGCTGAGAAGGCAACAGAGAGTCTACTAGAAGGACAGAAGTCATCATCTTTGAAAACCTATTTGTGGAAGTGGCATTCCATAATTTTTGCCTTATTCTATCTTTTATAAACAAACCATTAGATCCAGCCCATACTCAAAGAGAGATTACACAGGACAGGAATACTAAGATGCAGGAATCATTGGAAGTGATATTAAATGATTCCCTACCATAGTTTATCCTCTGGCCTCTAACGATTTATGTCCCTCTAAAATACTCTCTCAAGGTCCTCAGAAGTCTCATCCCATTATATCATCAGCTCAAAGTCCAGAATCTTCATCACTAAAATCAGTTCTAGTGATGATTGTTCAGGACTTCTCTGTTACCTGTAACTCTTCAGGTTAACCCTTGTTCAGGACCTCTCTGTTACCTGTAACTCTCCAGGTTAACCCTGTGACACCTATTGATGCCACGTGGAGCAAAAGAATCACCTAGCCAAGATTTTCCAGATTCCTTAACCACTTATTTGCAGGATTTAATAAAATGGTTATTATTTTAAACAACTGGATTTTTGCTATATAGCAATTGAGAACCAGAAAAATTTACTGGGAATCCCAGTCCTTAGAACAACATAAGTGCAGGACCACAAAATATACCCTGCAATAGGAGCATGTCAAAAGTCTTGAAGCAAAGAATCCTTGTTTCATGATCAGATGTTCAGAACACATTCCTTTGGGAGAATAGACGCTGAAGGCCAAACAGCTACAGTACAGCACACTAGGTAGGTGTTAGCACCAACCTTGATGCTTACAGAAGGCTTTCTATGTTCCTCTATGGGGCACACAGGTAAAGCCATTCAGAGGCTGCAGATAAGGGGGTAACTCTGATAACCACTAAAGAGTAGCAGGACATGCCACCCCAAAATATGCTGCTTTGGTATATTGATTTCTTTGAGCTGTAGGCACCTGATAAACAACGAATGCAGAGAGAAGCTTTCTCTAAATTCCCCTTATCTGCCAAAAGATATATCCTCCAAAAGGAACTCGGTTGTCATAAATCCCCTCTCTGGGAGTTTCATTGACCAGGGAAGATATACTCTTATCACAGGAGAGAAAACTATACTACATCCAGACAAACTTTGTCACAAACGGTCGTATCTTCCATCTTTTCTTCTAAAGCCCCATTCATCTTTCCTAAAAGTCATTGATTCTACCTTTAAAATATTTTCCTGGGGCTTCCCTGGTGGCGCAGCGGTTGAGAGTCTGCCTGCCAATGCAGGAGACAAGGGTTCGGGCCCTGGTCTGGGGGGATCCCACATGCCACGGAGCAAATGGGCCCGTGAGCCACAATTGCTGAGCCTGCGCGTCTGGAGCCTGTGCTCCGCAACGGGAGAGGCCGCGACAGTGAGAGGCCCGTGCACCGTGATGAAGAGCGGCGCCCGCTTGCCACAACTGGAGAGAGCCCTCGCACAGAAACGAGGATCCAACGCAGCCATTAATAAATAAATAAAGCACACCTAGTATAGTGTAATTGAAAAAAAAAAAAATTGAAAAAAAAAAAAAAAAAAAGGAATTTTCCTATTAATATGGCATTTAGTCCTAAATTCTAAACCACCTCGAAGAGTTACTCAGTTTTCCCTGGTATCTTTCATGTATACATGTGGTATACATGTTAAACTTCTGTTTATTTCTCTTTTACTAATCATTTTTTTATAGGGGTCTCAGCCATGAACTCAGAAGGGTAGAAGGAACATTACTTTCCTTCCCCTACACCACTCATATGGTATGCACTATTTCTGCACACATCAAGATGTGATGGAAGACACAGTGTTTCTCAGGTCCCCATTCCTCCCCAACCTTCTCAGGAAGAGCTGGGAACAAGAAAATAACATCAAGCAGTTCCTATCCCATTTCATTGTGTAGAAGAGACATAAACTGTCTGGAGGTGGGTGAATTTGTTCAACATGGGTCTCAGTAGGCACATGGCTGGACTCCCAAGTCTTTAAACCAATGAACAGTTGACTTCTGCTTATGAGGCTTTACCTGAGCAAAAGCTGGCTGATTTTTAAAGAAAGCTTTGAACAGCCTGTTGAATAGAATTTTATTCAGTTAAGAAAAAGAAGACCCATCTTTGATGGTTAGGGGATAGGAGGAATAGGACCATCAGCCTGGCACTAGGGAAATGTAGAAATCAATCTTCCTGGTTGTGGCAGAGACTTTCATGGCAGGGTTTTGACACACAGGGTAAAGTATTTACCACAAACTTTCTCTATGCCAGAAGGCTTATCCTGGAACCGCCCTCATTATCTATACACACTTCTGTTGTTATACAGGCTCATGACTTTAAATATCTTCCTACTGATGGCACTCAAATGTCACTCTGGTCTCTACCTATCACCCGGATACCACGTTCATATTTCTACCTGCTCACATCTCCTCCTGGATATCTAATTAGCATCTCAAACTTGACGTATCGGAAATCAAATATTTATTTTCTTTCCCTCAATCTACGTCTCCTCCGATCGTCTAAAATCCCACATACAATTCTTCCATTCACCCATTGCTCAGATTAAGAAAAAAATTTGGAGTCACCTTTGCCCCCTTTCTTTCCCTCATATCACACTGTGATCCATCAGCTAAGTATACCTTTAAATTAACCCTAAATCTATGCATTTGACTCCATCTCCATGGCAACCCTTCTGACTCATGACACCACATCTTTCAAGTGGATAGTGCAGTAGCCTCCTGACTGGACTTCCTGATTCTATTCTTACACTCCTATAGTCTAAAGCTATTGTGATCCTGTAAATGTAAGTAGGATTACGTTAAATTTATGAATTCCGAAAAGGGTCTTTCTATTCCTAATAAACTAGGTCAAGGACTTGTCACCTGGAGATGTCATCTCTGCCCTCCCTTCCTACTTGAGCCCCATTGCTGGTATCCACTAGCAGCCAAACCACTTCAGTAAGTCTTATCGTCACCGTAATGACAGTAAGTGTCGTTTGAAAACAGGTGTGTTACCAAAGAAGCTTTCTAGCCATTCCTAACATTATCAATAGTTGAAGGGCCGGAGTATCTCTGAAAATGGCCTCCTTCCCAACCCTGTGATAATATGTCTGTTACCTCCAGAAGTAGATTTGTTTCTGCCTATACTGATTACTCCTATTATCTCCAAAGAGAAAAGTGAAGACTTCCTTAAATACCAGCAGAAATAAACAATCACAGGAATGGTACAATATGTTGGACTGAGTAATTGGACCCCAATATGTCCTATTAGATTTATTATTTGCTCATGAAGGCAGTATTAACTTATGAATGAGATAAACCATGTCCTTGGTCATAGCTTTCATTTAGTTCCTACATATTTCCCTTTATTGCAATTCCCACCCCCCAAACCCGTGGGCATGCTGCACCTGGGCTTGAGGTTTCTTAAAAAAGGCTTTTGGTAATAACAGAAGGTGAGTGTAGTTCAATAAATTGTCATGGGAATTGGTGCTATATTTTATTAACAATATACTCGGACTGGGAATGTTCGCCCACTTTGAAGAGAAATATGAAAGGTAATGTGATGAAGTGACTTCCTATCGTAGAGTTTACAAAGCTCCTTTTGTTTGTAACTTATTGTTACTTTCAGTCTTTATGTTTCAAAGGTTTTAGATTGCTCCTCAGAGTTTGGAATTTATCTGTCCAGAACATTACAATGTCATAAAAAAGGGGAAAATATCCCCAAGTTCAAACTTCTGTTTTCTACAATAAAGGTATAAAAATCCCACAGAACTCATTCTTCGTGGTAGAATTGTGTGACCCATAAGCTGAGACTCAGGACAAAGAACTGCGTACATCTCCTCTCCTTCAGTTCCCAGCAGTTTTCATTTTCAAGCAACCACTACAAAGTTCTTTTTCTAGTTACTAAGATGAATACAAAAAGATTTAATGCTCCAGGGCATTTCTGTGTTAAAAAAAAAAAAAAATCCTGTCACCTGAATAACTAATGCAAGCCCTAATGTGATATTCAACTTTATGATTCCAGTTTAGACAGAAAGAAAACAGATGAATTACACTTGAATATATACCAAAATATATTTGACGCTTCAACTTATAATGTAATCTTTCAAATGAAAACAAAAAAGGTAGATGCCTTTCATATGCCAGAGGTACCCAGTTTTTGACAATATCTGCATTTATCAGTACGAAAATGACACTAACAGAAAATAGACCACAAAATGCAAAGATATCAACTCCTCTCACATGAGAAAGCTACAGCTCCTGAGTTTTGACCTGCATTTTTTATATAATTGTTAGTTGTAATCACAAAACAAATTATAAACTTCTGTAGTTTGGGAATCTAATGTATTTGAAAGCATCTGTATCCACATGTTCCATGTGGGAATTTGACTAATGCAAAGGTACTTTACAGAGTCATGATTATCAGAAAACTCCCTTTGGGGAAGAATACCCATCTTTTGAAAGAATTAGCATATGCAGTCCTTTGAAAACAAAATAGTAGAAACTCTCTTTAACTAATTACATTTAAAAAACAAGCAGTAATTACTTTCATTATTCTTATATATTTCCAAGATGTTAAAATCCAATAATCCTTAAAGATGAGGAAAAAATCTGAATCCATGTATGTAAAAAAGCCAATATATATAGTCATTTTATTTTAAGCTTTTCATCACAAAATTAGATCATGCTTTTTCAATTGCAAAAGGTAAAATTATCCATAGATACATGTTTTCACTTCCCTGTCTTTGTCAATGACAACAGCAGTGTAATGGAAAGACTAATAATTGGAAAAACTGGATTCAAATTCCGCTTTGCAGCTCTCTGCTCCAATTATGGTAGGCCATCCAGTTAGCTTGTTTGGGTCCTGGTTGCAGTGCAAAAAAGTTTCTTTCTATCCCCATGGAAGGGTAATTAAACTTGTTTCTTTGGATCTCAGTAGTTATAATAGGACTAACAAGTACAAGCATCAAATTCAAGTTAAAATTTCTGCAAGTTAGAGGTACACAAAGATGGCATGGGACGCAGGAGGGATACATATTCAAACTTAAACTTATACTGGATAATCACACGGCAAGAATCTGGGAGAGGAGACCCAAGCCTTAAAAGGGACACAGGACTAGAATTTCTACTAACCCTGAGATTTTATAATTTTCTGGCTTCCATATTTCTAATCTTCCTCAAATACTGCTTTCATCAGGGCACTTCCTTTTGAAAAGCCTCATTAGTTTAAGCCATATTGTATCCAGTTCCTCTGAATAATTGTCATGTTCTATGATCTCTATTTAAATATATTTATCCCTCAAAACTATCTTCTACTCTAGCCGGAATAGTCTTCACCTTGTGCCACAAATACACCCATGGCCATGCCCATCTCCATTTTTTTTTTTTTTTTTTTTAAGTCAGAATGCCATCTTAATTTTCCTTTTCTGTTTAGGTTAATGTCTTCATTATTCATAGGCTAATTCCTCAATATCTGGTTTAGTGTTTTAAACACCTCCTATCACCCCCATTAATGAAGGACTTTTCTTGTCCTAAGGTTGTGGGAATGGCTGAACACACAACAACCAACTCTGGACAAATGAGATCAAGGGCAGTTTATTAGTCACAAATACTCACAGCCAGGAGGGGAGGAGGACCCTACATGCCATTCAGGGCCCCACAGGGGTTGCACTTAGGAACAGAGTAAACAACAAGAGTTTTGTAGTATCAAGAGGGTGAGTACCACCAGTACCAAAGGAAGGATACAATTGGCTTGTTTGAGTAATTCCGTGGGCTGGCAGGGAACTGAAAGCTGCTACTCAGGTAGAAGCAAGAAATTTATCTGGTCCCTTTAATGAGAAGGGTTGTTTGGTTAGAGAACCATATTTGTGCAGGAGCTTCCTGGGGAGGGGAACTTGCGGAAAGGCCATTTGAGGCCCTCCAGATTTCAAGGCAGCACATGATACTAGACTTTTAATTTTAGGCCTTACACCACAATTATATCTTATCTTCCCCATAAAACCTTCTGATCAAATTAGATAATGTACACAGATATGATTTTCAAATGACTATACTCATCTGTTATTTTCTCCTATCTACTATAGCTTTTATTTATGTCCAACTGAATAGCTAGAATGTAAAACATTAACTGACATATGCATTCTTATTACTAGTTTGTTATTTTTGTCTCATTTTCTAGATTTCACATCCCTTAAATGTACTGAATTTATAAAAGCCAAACTTTTACTTCACTTGCTCTACTGAACAACACTGAATACATAGTAATCATTTGACTGATTTAATCATTCTGTAATGGGGCAGGAGGAAGTGAACACATAATTTGTAAAATACCCATTGCATTCTAATAACTTTGTTCGCTCATCTTCACTTAACAGAATAGATGCATTTCAGGAAAACTAATTATGATATGTATTCCCTTTCCTATATGATTTCCATTATAAAATTGGAGATTTCTTTCTGTGTAAAACTAGGCCTTAATAGACTGTTAAACATCTCTAATGTGGAAGTGATTAAACTAATAGTCACATGAAATGCCGGGAAAGGGAAGAATTATTCAACAAGAAGTTTATGGACATTGTAAAAATAAAATTAAAATAATTGGAAATCAGGAAGGATTAAGAAAGAATTACACAAAAATTGACTTAGGTTTTAGCAGTCTTACTGATATTATTGATTTGGAAACTACCACATAGTATATTTTAATTTTGTTGATATATTTGACATGACTTTCTTAATATTCTTGAGGATTAGAAATAAATTTTAACTGGTGGAGGAGTACATAGAGCATATCGATTAATGTCAACCTGACTAGAATTTTCTTCTAGTTTGATGAAAGATTCTGCCTTTGGTTTTGTCCTGTACAAAAAATTTAATGACTAGGATAGGACACAGGAAGTATGCTTATCAAATTTTGAATGGCATACAGTTGAGAGAGATGATAAATGAAAGAATCAGATGCAAAATTGTCTCAACAGGCTAGAATGTTCAGTCCAAAAAACAAGATTAAGTTTAATAGGAATATTGAAAATCAAGTCTTACATTTAGTTTAAAAATTGGTTGTGAAAGTTACAGGACAGGTGTATCTGGAAATACAGTTGGCCACATGGTTAATAATGAACTGGCAGTGCTATAAAGTTAAAGTGATCAATGGCTGGTGACGCAGAGGGTCTAGATTGATGGGGTGCACCACTGCACACCGCTGCTCTGCCCACACCCGGTGCCCTCCTCTGTTGTGAATGTACAGAGAAGAACATGCCAGATGCATGAGATGACCAAGTAAAAGATCCAATGGCTATAAGGTGAGGGAAGGTAGAAGAGAGAATAGGCACAGTATAATTCTTGAGGAAAATACTAGGCTGTGATTTGCAAATACAAGTTTAAGGTTTCTGTGCTTTGATTTTATACTTAATTCTAAATTGAAGAATGAAGACATCATTACAAGAGGTTGTAGTGGAATAATATACTTATATACTTGGATATACATCTAAAGTGACTCTGACAAAAATGACTACCGACCCAAAGTTGATCCATATTCACTAACCAGGTCTTCAAGCCCACGTCTCAGATCACCAGACTAAGAAAACAAAAGTATATCCCTGAAGCCAAAAACCACTCAGAGGTCACCCACAAACACAGCTTCCTGTAGATATCTAACAAAAGGGTAACAAAAAGAAGCTTCAGGAAAAGATGAGAGATAGGATAACAATAGCACATTTCAAAGCTGTGTACTTCAAAGGGAGAAAAGTTGAAAGGGAGAAAAGAAAGCAAAGAAAGAGGTTGATAGGGATAGGAGGGGATCAGAAGCAAAAAGAACTTATTACAATGACTTTAAATTCACTGCTTCTCTTTTTTCTTTTTTTTAAAGCTCACCCTAATTTATAATGCAACTTTGGCGAAGGAGATTTTCCAATTTGCATATTTACTTTACGATATTCCAAAGTGTCAGGCAAATTGGATTTTTATTTATATTTAGCAAACTAATCATTTGCCTTGAGAAACAGAAAACTCTGAATGTTCTGAGACTTCTTTTTCAACAATTGAAGAGGCTGATATTCTCACAGAATTTCCTGAGCTATTGGAAAACTGAAAATTGACAGAAAAATGAGTTTGTTATGCCAAAGAGCCTGACAGGTGGGCAAAGTATTTAAGGGGAATTGCAGTGACTTTCAATTATCTATCCTTAGACACTTATCTGTCCCTCATGGCGTCCTACCTAATGAATAACTCTTCTGCAGATGGTGAGAAAACCAGGATTATTAATTGCCACCAGACTAAAATTAACAACAATCATGAGCAATGTTAGGGGAAGAACCTGGTATAACATAGTTAATCTATCACAAAAAGGAAGCTGAATATTCACCTTGATGATGTGTACTGTACAATAGGTGGTAAGGATCATTTTAGCATTATGAAACCTCATCAAATTCTACTGCTACTAAGAGCAAGTATTAATAAAAGTAAAGTAACTGTAAAACTATTTTCACTGGATTAATGTTTCTTGAACATGCTTTGATATTTCTATTACCCAATCCTCAAAACTACCTTGAAAGCAAATATAATTCTGCTTACCCATACCTCAACATTAACCTCTGCAATGTGTTCAAGAAACTTAAGTTGACGTTACAACTCAAACTGATATTTAATGTTTAAACTGTATACACCTTCTTCTCCCAAGATCATAGTTCATAGTCTAACCAGTGCTACCACTGTTTCTCATATGAGCTTGTAATTATGAAGCAAATATATATGCAAAAAAATGTCAAAATATGGTGACAGAGTATATGGTGATAGAGTATATAGTATGATGTTTATCCATATTTAATATCACTTATTTTATTGTAAGTCATTTTATGCAAGTAATTTAATAATTAGGGTAGTAATAGAAAATTGCAAGGAAAGAACAAAAAAAGTTAAAAGTAGTGATTGAGTAAACAGAGGCATTTTAACATAATTAATTTTCAAATAATTGTATAGATTTCTGTGTTTCAGCTGCTGGATTCCTGCAACAAAACATTGACTAGTTCAAAGTCTTGCATACTGCCTCTTTCTAATCTCGTTTCTTAATCATAACTTAAAAATAAGGAAATGGGACAAAAACAAGGTAGCAATTGCCCAAATAGCCTTTTAATTATAGTTTTCCGTGTAACTTTTGTTTTAGGACTCCAACTTCCAAATAATCTAATGGTTTGGGGAACTGGGAAGAGACAGTGAAAGTTCTCCATTCCAAATCTCTTCTTTCATTTCAAGGTCTATGAGATTAAAAGCTTGGCTGCAGGTTACTGGTGTATGTAGAGACTTGAGTCTATGCCAAGACAACTTAGAATGTAGTACATGCTGGAATGTTTGAAATGATTTAAAGTGCACCCTAAAGCATCACTGAGGAGTAAGCAGGGCAAACATACCTAGATATGTCCTGCTGGACCACTTCCATCTTAGAGTTTTCTAGAAGGAATTTTTCTTTAAGCAATTTCTAGGCCAACCATTGAACAATATCACAAAATTGGTCCAGAGTCAAGTGGCTCATACATAAGGAAGGAACTCATGATTTTCATCATATTCTCTTTAGTGTTGGAATTATCAGATATTAAATATTTTTCTCTTCTATCAAAAGATCTCAGAGGAGAAATATTCTATCAGCTAAACCCATTCCTAAGAACAAGTAGATTGAAAAATGTAGGGACTTGTGATTATATTGTTTTTGTTTTTTACTGTGTTTGTCTTTTGAAAGACTAACTTTTCTAGTTCTTCAGGTTGAATTTGAAGCTAGGTGAATTTTGCAATATTGAAAACATTTATATAATGAAAATCAAAAATGTAAAAGACTGATTTTTTTTCATCCTGCAACCGTGTTTCTTGATCACATCTCTTTGTGTTACCTATTGGATGACTTTGGAAAGCTGTTACGGTAAAAAAAAAAAAAATACAAAGAGTGAAACTAAATGGCTCTTTTCCAAGCCTTCTTTGGCCTTGTAGGGCAAATAAACAAGCTATTAAGTGCCATGACAGCCTCCAACTTAAGCCCTCTCTATGAGCTGCAGAGTTAAGAACTACATGAAAAGGATAAGAAATTAGAAGCTCTTAGATTATCAGCCTCCAAGGTGAAGTTATCATACTTCCTTAAACCATGCAGTATTTATATCATTGTATATTGATATTGATTATCTCCTAAGATAGGAGAGATGTTTATTTCCATATGGAAGGAACATAGGAGTTTTCATTGTTGTTTATTTTTGGGTTTGCTTCTCATATTGTCCAGGGGATTTAAATAAAGCTACTTTGGAAATTATAAAGAGTTGGCTAAGTGACATGATGCTTTAGCAAAAATCTCTGTGTGGCTTTTTAAAATTTAATTATGTCTCCAAACATCTGGATACTATTCAGTTGCTGCCCTGGGTGTCATCCATATCCATACTTGCTAGAAGTTGAAAGAGACAGTACCTGTGATGCTCTTCTGCAGTTTAGTGTTCCAGATTTTACTCATTATTGATTCTTGCAAATGCCAATATGCCCAAATCAAAAACTTTACCCCAAAACACAAATAAAATTTCCCAGAGCTTGTGTTTTTGTTTTGCACATTCCACTATCTTAGATAACTTGTCTATTCCATCACAATGGAGAAATGTTTTCCTTCCTACTTGGCATTAGATACATACATTTTACTTTGTAATATATTTATCATCAATTCATTTTTAGGAGCTGAGTCTATTACTAACATAAAACAGTGGAATGCTATCTCAATGATAGAAAACAGAGAATGTCAGAGCCACGAAGACAGTAACTTGGGTAGACAGAAAGGCTAACACTTAAATGCAATTTCTGATTTTTTGGAAAGGAATTATTGGACCTTCTTTAGTCCTCTTCACTTATTCTGTTGCCCCACAGGTCTTTCCCTTTCCGCTTTTAATATTGGATTTCAGGAGACTCAATTGACTGCCATGCCCTCCTGCCTAATCAGTCAGTAAAAAAAGCACCAAAGTCAAGAAAAATATTTTAAGAGATGTCAGTTCCATAAAAGTCAACAGAGATAAAGAGATTTATTGCTTCTATCCTCATTGCTGACCTGATTCTGTTGGAGTCGGAAATCAAGAAAATTGGATTGTTTGTGTGTGGGTATGAAAGCAAGCAAGCAAGCATGAGAAATAGATTTAGTTTGCAGGGGGAAAGGGATAATATTTATAAGTTGTAGAAGTCCCCAGAAGTTGATATTTTACTGTGCTGCCTCAATTTCTGGAACTTTTTTTTTCTTCTGTTGGTAGAAGAGAAGAAAAGATAAATTAAGGTGTAATATTCTCTTACTAGGCTTATTTGTTAATTCATGTATTCATTTGATCAATATTTATTATGCTCCTATTGTATGCTGAAAATTGTTATCTCATATAACTCACCAGAGTTATGAGTGAACCACCTTAATTTGGCTCTAATTTTATATTATATAGCCTAAGGGAAAATACATTAATCTGTCATTTCACATAAGGAAAGACGAAAGGGATTGGAATACAGCAAGAATGAGAGAAGAAACTACTCAAGATGCAGACCAATCAACTCCAGCAATTTCTGTAATTATAAAGTACCTTTCAGGTCAGAGCTAAGTTAGAAGAGACTGTGGGTCCAAACTGAATCCCTGCATGGTTGGAGGGCATCTAAGACAGTGATATCTAGACTTTCTGGGAGAGAAGGAATTTAGAGATAATTTTAGCATCCTTCCTTTTACAGATGACAAAAAATATGCAGCTCAGAGGGGTTGATTTGTTCACATGGCTCATTATGATAGTGTGAAAACTAAAAATGCAGTTTCTTGTGCTCTATTTCATGGCAAATTCTGCCAGAATGTTTTAATGGCCCCTTATCTAAACAGCTTCTTTCAAAAGCCATTCTTGTTGTAAGGGTAACAGGAGTAGGTGCTATAGACTGTATAATGTAAGTTATACTTTAGTTCATATATGAGACACATATGAAACATATAATAATACCAAACATTTTAGGCCTATTTACTGCCATACCCACAATCACATTCAATAATTTAAATATTCCAATAATTAATTGATTAATTCAACAAGGAGGAAGTACTCATGCACTTCAAGCTAGGAATTCTGTAATGTGAACACCCTGTTATATCATCTAAGCTCTTAAAATGTACTAGGTCAACACAATCCACAGTCTCTTAACATTATAATCATGTCCCTCCATTTAACATTATCTGGGAGAGGAGATAAAAAGGAAGGAGTTTAAAAATTACAGAGATTTATTTTCGTCAAAAACATACATGCTCAAGCATTATGGGCCTGGTTAAAACACATTAACTCCAGTATGCCCTAAAAATTTTTCCTCATCGCTTACGCTGAGTTCAATTAGCTGTTTTTTTAAAAAATAGATACACTTAAGTCATTTTGTAAATTCTTTATAGATGTAAGAAGATATAGTGAAAAAACAGCTTTATTAGAAATTTTAATAAGATTTTAAACATAACACACCATAATTTTCATCCTTTATTTTTTTCTGAAAACACGTAGCCAAAATGGACAACATTCTTTGAATGCATCTAACTGCTCAGCAACAATTATGCATGGACCTGAAACATACCCATCTTGTAAATACTGATTCCAAATTTCAAATGCATTTCTTATGGGTTCCAGTTTATCACTGTCCTTGTTTTTCTTCTTGCATTTATATCAGCAAAACATAATACCTTTGAATATTTTGACTGCCCTAATTTTTTAAAATAGAGGATGTCCATCATCTATGCTCCATAACTGTAAAGCATTTTACTTTTAGATTTATGAACACCAATTAGAGTAAAGAAGCCAATGAATTATTTTTCATTTCAATTTCATCAATATCCTTTCGATAATCTTTGCATGCATACTAGCCTTCAGCTTTTGTCCACTTGTGAAATATATCAAGTACAATTTGGTAAACAAACATAATAAAAAACACAAAATACTTTCACACGTTTTTTTAAAAGAAAAAAGCATGCCTCATGCCCTTATCATGAAACATACATGATGAAATGCCTTCTATTGTATGAAGTACTGCACAAGAAACTCATAGTTCCTTTTTTGTCTTTAGAAATGATGGTTCACTTATTCAATATTGCTCACTAATTCTTGAGAAAAATCATGTAATTTATGGTCATCTGAAGACATTTCTGAGATTTCTACTCAACTTCATCATCATTAGACTCTTGAGCGGTGCCATCTGACTCTGCATTTATTTCCTCATTTGCCTAATAGTTTTTTTTTTTTTTTTTGTTAGCTTCTGCTTTATAACAAAGTGAATCAGTTATACATATACTATATGTTCCCATTGCCTAATAGTTTTGAAATGTCTTTTTTGCCCAATGTTTTACTCATTGCCATTATAGAAGAAAAATTTTTTTTAATTTAGTTAATTGTTTAGTGAAAACTTAAAACAAACAAGCAAACAAAAAGGCTACAAAGAAGGTGGCACCACACTTCTCTTAAACCTTTTTGAAGAATGATACAGTATTTTAAGTGATGTAGTAAGAAAAATTGACAAATGATTAAAAGTTGATTATTTGTTTCACTATTGTATCACCCTACCAGGTGATTCCACCATCCTTCCATTTCCTTATTATTATAATCTTTATTAGAATAACTTGGCAATGTCCAGTCCAAGACGGCAACATAGGAGGCTCCTGAACTCACCGTCTCCCATGGACATACTAATTCTAAGCTACATATGGAACAACGCCCTCTGAAACAAATCCAGAAACTAGCTGAGCGACTTCTACATGTCCGGTGAACGAGAAAAGTCATATAAAAATTGGTAGGAGAGACGGAGACACAATGTCACCATAAACCCCACCCTCACTGTGGCAACATTCAACTGCAAGGAACTCAACTCCCAACTTCTCCTTGAGGAGTGAAGGGTTTGGACTTAACAACTTGTAAGATTTCCACCTAAGAAATAGGCCCCCCAAACACCTAGCTCTACTAGCCCTGAATGCCAAAGATCGTGTGTCCACAGGACTATAAGGAAAAAAGAAATAGTTTTTAAAGTGCTCTAGAGCAGCGGTCCCCAACCTTTTTGGCACCAGGGACCGGTTTCGTGTAAGACAATTTTTCCACGGACGGGGGGTGGGGGGATGGTTTTGGGATGAATCAAGCACATTACATGTATTGTGCACTTTGTTTCTATTATTATTACATTGTAATATATAGTGAAATAATTATACAACTCACCATAATGCAGAATCAGTGGGAGCCCTGAGCTTGTTTTCACTTGCCACTCACTGATAGGGTTTTGATATGCGTCTGCAAGCAATTGATTTATTATGGTCTCTGTGCAGTCAAACCTCTCTGCTAATGATAATCTGTATTTGCACCCACTCCCCAGCGCTGGCGTCACTGCCTCAGCTCCACCTCAGATCATCAGGCATTAGATTCTCATAAGGAGCACGCAACCTATATCCCTCGCATGTGCAGTTCACAGAAGGGTTCCGGCTCCTATGAGAATCTAATGCCATCACTGATCGGACAGGGGGCGGAGCTCAGGCTGTATTGCGAGCTATGGGCAGCAGCTGTAAATACAGATGAAGCTTCGCTCACTTGCCAGCTGCTCACCTCCTGCAGTGCAGCCCGGTCCGTGACCCCGAGGTTGGGGACGCCTGCTCTAGAGGGCTCACCTGGCTATCCTCTCAGGGGTTAGAGCAGAGGCAGCAGACTGAAATTCCCATCCAAAAGTCTCTCCCAGAAAGGAGGCTTGTTTGCCTATCTTAAAAGCTGCAGCCTGAGGTTCAGGCTCCTAATTTAACACAAATCTAGGAGCCAACTTCAACCCTCTCCAGAGACCAGGGAGACTAGTGGGCGCCATCTTTGTGCTCTCCCTCTGTCCCTTTCCAGGTCACCCATATATCCCTGAAAGGAACTTGCGCATAGAATATATGGGGAAAGTAGATCATCGAGTTTCCATAATAAACCTTATACTTATAAAAGACCCTAATGAACCCTTAAGGAATACCAAGATAAAATGAGTTTTATTCTATTAAAAATGTAAATTTTCTCTTTATAGAGGAATCTTTTAAAAAGAATAAAAGTCATGTAACATCAATTCTCAAAGTAGATAGAACTTCTTGAAAAGAAACCCCAAAAGTTTGAGTTCAAAGGACCCTGATAGTATTCCCAGGGTTAAATTTAAATACCTTATATTGATAAAAGTTGAATATCTTCCTTACAGGTACTCTTAAGGGCGGTAATAGGCACACTTATCAAAAACTGTCTCATCCAAATCTGCATCCTTAAACTCATGAAAGATATCTGAGATTTGAACCTAATGTCCAGATTTTTAATTACTGAATTCCTAGTTAGTAAAATTTACTTCCTTAGGCTTTTCAGATTTAAAAGGTTTACTGAAACATTTGTGTTAATATATTTTCCTAAAACCTCATGGTTTTAAAAATATATTTAGAATAAGTTTTCAAATATTAGAGATTAATATAATTCAGTTTCCTAATTTTCTTCTATGATTTCAGATTAAGATCATAAGAAAAACCTTGATTTTAATTAAATTTTTGTTGACATTATATAACCTGCAAAGGTAAAATTTTGAATGCCTGACCAAAGATCCAGCACTTGGCTCTAGAATTCTGCTGGGCTTCACACTATTCAGGGAGAAAGTTCTGCTCATCCAAGGAAATCAAACCTTGGAAAATAAACATCAGCTCTGCATAAGAAAGCAAGGCCGTGACATCACTGTGGCTGAAGATAACTAAAATTTATTGATAGGGGCTAGGAAGCCTGCACTGAAGTGGTTATGTCAGGGGTAGAGACCATTCAGGCAGCAGAAGACAGGTATTGTGTGAATAAGCTCCAGAGCATAAGCCATAGTTTATCAAAAATATCTAATAGTGGTCACTGTTCTTGCTTTTGATATGCCATGATTAATATAATCACAAGTGAGAAAGTCATGTTTGCTTCAGGGTATTTCTCTCTACAGCAAAGATTTCTCAGGTATTTGGATAAAGAATACAGTTACTAAAATTGCAAAATAAAGAGTCCTTCCTGCTATGTGTATGTTTACATACGAGTGACCTAATAACATCCTAACAGATGGGGACATTTGAGTAGGTGAATTAACAACAGATTAACAATACATTGCATATGTGAAGGATCTTTGTCTTACACTGCCCACTTGGCAAGCCTTTGCTTTTATAAGTTCTGGATATTTATCATTTCCCTTACTCCATTACCCACTGATTTTAGATTGAACAATATCAGCACGATGGTTAAGTACAGTGATCTGTATGAGGTTGTCAAAAATACTTAGCCAGGGGCTTCCCTGGTGGCGCAGTGGTTGAGAATCTGCCTGCCAATGCAGGCGACACGGGTTCGAGCCCTGGTCTGGGAAGATCCCACATGCCGCGGAGCAACTAGCCCCGTGAGCCACAACTACTGAGCCTGCGCGTCTGGAGCCTGTGCTCTGCAACAGGAGAGGCTGCGATAATGAGAGGCCCGCGCACCGCGATGAAGAGTGGCCCCCGCTTGCCGCAACTGGAGAAAACCCTAGCACAGAAACGAAGACCCAACACAGCCAAAAATAATAAATAAATAAATAAATAAATAAATAAATAAATAAATAAAATACTTAGCCATGTGGCTCAAAAACATATCGCCTACAAGTCAGGTCCACATATATCCTAGTTTACCTAGGGCAATCCTGGCTTATGACTAGTTTTTAAAAGTTAATATTGTCTGCCTTCACTCTCAAGGAGTTCTGGTTTCTGAGAGAAATTATGTGGTCACTCTACCTATAAGAATCTAAAAGGACTCATCCCTCATCTCTTAGTTTTCAATAGTTAATTTTGATTGTAATAAAAATGACTCAGGATAGAGGTGAGGAAAACCCAGACCTTGCCACCACGCTACCACCGGGAAAACTTTCTATTAGTGGAGGGTACTGGGTTGAAGGATCCAGCAAATAGAGACTTGTGATTCATTCAAAGGCCAGAGTTAAGTCTGATTTCTTTGTTGATTCTTCTACTGTATCTAGTTCAGTGTTGGGTAGGTAGAAACAATAAGCACTAGCAGATAGATTAGATAAATTCTTCATTCAACAAATAGACAGGAGAACGACCATTCAATATTAGAATAATATATATTTGTGGCGATTTTAGAGAAGGCCTCTCTGAAACAAACACCCACACACAAATAGGTCACTGAAACTTCATTTTGAATAAACTTTTCTTTTTAGTGAATGCAGCAAAGAATGAATAAACTTGTCTCTGATGTTCTTTGAAGCCAAGTATGCCCTAGGGTCATCAACGACTGATTTGGGAATAAAAAAAGTGTAAAAATGTATTTACACTGAAAAAAATTTCTTGTTCTTACAACCAGATTGACTGTAGAACATGTCCTGAAAATGAAGCTTCAGATTCTAGTTAACACTATTTTTCATCAGTAAATTTTGTATTTCTCTAATTACAATGGCTTTAATATTGAACAGACTTTTCCAGCCCATGCCAAGCATTTATTTGTAATTTCCATACCTGAATAAAAAAATTATGATGTAGAACTGCCAAAAAGTATTATTAAATCAGTGAATTCTAAACTAGGAGACTGTGATATCCTGGTGTGATGGAAGCAGCAACCACAGTGCTAGGGAAGCACAGGGGCTTTGGCAAGATCTGCTTCACTATCAACACCTCACCCTGAAAAGGAAATAGGACAAATCCCAGCAGAAACAGGGTGTTTAAGACAGAGCAGCAATAAACAAACACAAGATATTTTAAAAGGACATTTAAAATAAAATCCGAATTGTCATAGAAATCAGAATACTTGACAATGATTAGTTATTAAAAGGTAAGAAATGGTCAGTCACCTTCCCTGGTAGTCAGCTCCTTCCTTAATCCTGCCCTTCTTTATCTAGTCCCTATCACAGTAAAAAAAAAAAAAAAAAAAAAAAAAACTCCATCATCCATCTGACAGCCTAAACCAATCCCTGGATTCAATTTTATCTCTTTCACTAGCCTCCTACTCATATCCCCACAGCCTTGCCCAAGATCAATGAAAGTGTCACACTCATGCCACCTTCCTGTTAATATATGTTAATACTAGAATGGGCTTGGCCATTTTTTTGGACAACCTATTCGGGATGTTTGAGAGTTACCAGTTAATAATATGTCCCTTCTCTGGGCTGGAATCTGCTTTTTTTTCCTCAATGAGTTCCAGACCCTAAGAGATAGAAGCTATCAAATGCAATGCCTAGACAATATCACATATTACTGCAATGCTTCTCTAAACGTGAACATATTCAATCATATGAACAGTACTAGGCTCCTGAAGATGGAAGGCAGAATGGTCTTGCTCTCACCTTATAACCCAAACTCAGTAGAGGTTGAAGTTCTAGGAAAGCATGTTCTGAGAATTGAGATTTCTCTCAAGACAGCTTGTTGGCCATGGTAAAATCCAAGTAAAACTTCCTTTTTTTTTTTTTATATACAAAGGTAGTTTCTTCTTAAATTTTTAAGAAGCCAGGCCTATCAAAAAATAAGTAAGAAAGATTCCTAAAAGGGTTGCTTATTGCAGGTGATACTGAAAAATCATTTACATGTTCCAGGCACTGAACTAAATTTAGTGAATATGACAACAAGCAAAAGAAACAAAAGTCCCTCTCCTCAAGAAAAACTACATGTTTTTTTCTTTAGTTTAAACACTTAACTCATTGTTACAGAAAAGAGCAAAGTTACCATGGCCCACCTAAGAACAATTCATCTTGTTTTGTTTCTGTGAAAAATAAAAGTTTTTATGTGACAGAATGCCAGAGACCTCAATCTCCATTTGGAGACTGATGACACTGAAACTTATTACTCTTACTTCAAATGACTACCCTATGTCCCTACAGAGAGGACATTTATTATGTTTATTTTCCAATATCCACTTCCTGTTCTCTCTGTAACCATTCCAATATTGTACTGGGAACGACATTTTCCCTACTGGATACAGTCTGATGATATGGCCAATCAAGATTGGAAAAAGACTGGAAAAGCTGCTCACAGATTCATTCCCACAGTGGTGACCTAAGGAAACTACCCCATTACGTCTTGCGACCTGGAATCCAGGTTCTGCCCTAGTTCCTGCCCTGCGTTCTCAGCATCCAGTTATCCCTGTGAGCCCCATAAATCACCACATGAAATTTAACTTTGCTTAGTTAGCTTCAGTTTCCCTTGTTTGCAGTCCAAGATTCCTAATAGATACACCATGGATTATTCCAGAGGCACTGACTGCATTCCCTGAGATCAGAGCATGCCTTATAGTGCCTGGCAACAAGCACTGAGACAAGTATATTTTACTTAAAATGAAAATGAAAATAGCACAAAACGATGGTGTTGACTCATCCTCTAATTTATTCTTATAAATTATTCCTTGTGATTAATGTAGCTAGTAGCTAAAACTGTTGCTTGGACACAACACAAAAATGCCAGAAAATTATTTTCCTGGATAGTAAAAAGCTACTGACTTTTATACCAGATTATTATTACAGCAATTACGCAGCTGACATGCAGAAGCCTCAAAGATATGTGGCCCTTGGGATAGCAAATAAGAAGTTTGAAATAAATGAAACTCAAATACTGGAGTCGTGTGGATGGTCCTCTTGGCAAGAAAGCAGTTTCTTCTCTTCCAAGAAAGAATTTGCATGACACTTGCCGTAGATATTACTCTTCCTCCCGGTCACACATTAATTGACTACCCAGGTGCTCAGAGTAAGGAGAATAACACCAAGTGCTTATTTAGAAAAAAAACCTTTCAAGAAAGCACAATGTAATCACAAACATGGTTGCCTTGATAATAATTAATACCTTGGGCTAGCTCCTAGCCTAAATCAATAATGGTTATTTTGCCCATCTATAAAATTCCAGACGTGATCCTTTCTCCACAGCCCTTGCCATAAGAGCTAAAAGCAAAGCCTGTGTCAAATTATTGATTCCCTATCTATTGCAGCCACAATGCAAGAAATAAAACCTGATTAGTTTCTACCAACACAACCAATTGTTAGCATTGACTGGTCACTTCAGTGAAAGAACCAGTCAATTTAATCAAATTGGCCAAACTGGCCTTAAGCTGAAGTGACAAATGGATGCAGTCAAAATAATCAAACTATGTAAATAGACTGGGTGTGTTCACTTCAATATCCTTATTATGGTTCTGAATCTTAATATTTTTGCTAATAAGCACTAGTCTCTGCTGAGTGGGAAAATGTTAATACTGGGGAATAACAAAGCAAGATGGCTGTTTACCCCAGTGGTCATAACCAATCATCTGAATGAGCAAAACCTGTAGGCAAATGGAATAAACCTTCCCCCAACCTCTTGACTGAGGGCATGCCCAGGAGTCCTACACCAGGTTTTCTAATCATTGGTATGTGAAGAATCCAGAAGAGACATTGCCCCTAGCCACAGTATAATTGGTTACATACATACAGTATAAACATACATTTACTGGACAGTGGACACAGGAATACTGAATTAGAAAACATACCCAAGTGACTCTACCAGGAATCTAAGAAGAATAGACAGCAGAGAGGGCTTTCTAAAGCCCCAAACAATCATGGTAATTCACTTCCAACTGTTGCCCTGCTGGCACTTTTCCTAAGCAGACAGCGGAGAACTACTGCATCTCTCAGATAACAAGGTAATTAATGTTAAAAAGGAAGACCATATTGAGGAGGGTCAGCTGTAGCTTCAGAATTATAAAAAGGTAGAATTAAAGAGCTTATTTCCATTTGGCTCTTTTTTTTCCTAAGGCTTATTTTAAAAAGACTTGAAAAGGCAGGGGTAGAGACGTGAATAAACAAAAGCTATTATAGGAAGATGAAATTCCTTTCCTCTTGGCCTCTTTCTATTACAGAACTTTTCTGAAGCCCCAATGGCATGTCATAACCCAACCTTCCAAACTTATTCATCTACTTAAAAAAATCATATCACAGAATTTGCTCATAAACACTTTTAGGGGTGATGCCTTCCTTTCAATGTGCCCCAACTTTCCGCCCTTGTTCTCTGTAAATACATGATCACTGTTAATAACTTAAACTACAATTATTGTCACATAACATTTGGAGAAATTTTAGCATCAGAAGATGGTGATGGGCTTACAGAAACCTATATGGGGGGATTACATAAGATTTAAATGAATGGAATATTACTTTCAAATCCATGACATTGATTTCATAATAAATAACAACAGTAAAGTTTGTCTTTAAATATCAAACAGAAGAAAATATTCAGCCTTATGCAGCAGCTAAAAGAAATAAATGAGGGATTAACCAAGATGGCGGAGTAGAAGGACGTGCTCTCACTCCCTCTTGCGAGGGCACCAGAATCACAACTGGCTGCTGGACAATCATTGACAGGAAGACCCTGGACTTCACCAAGGAGGATACCCCACGTCCAAGGACAGAGGAGAAGCCACAGTGAGACGGTAGGAGGGGCGCAATCAGAGTAAAATCAAATCCCATAACTGCTGGGTGGGTGGCTCACACACTGGCGAACACTTATACCACGGAAGTCCACCCACTGGAGTGAAGGTTCTGAGCCCCACGTCAGGCTTCCCAACCTGGGGGTCCGGCTACGGGAGGAGGAATTCCTAGAGCATCAGACTTTGAAGCCTAATGGGAATTGATTGCAGGACTTTGACAGGACTGGGGGAAACAGAGACCCCACTCTTGGAGGGCACACACAAAGTAATGTGTGCATCGGGACCCAGGGGAAGGAGCAGTGACCCTGGGGGAGACTGAACCAGACCTACCTGCTGGTGTTGGGGGGGTCTCCTGCAGAGGCGAGTGGTGGCTCTGTTTCACCGTGGGGATAAGGACACTGGCAGCAGAGGTTCTGGGAAGTTCTCCTTGGCGTGAGCCCTCCCAGAGTCTGCCAATAACCCCACCAAAGAGCCCAGGTAGGCTCCAGTGTTGGGTTGCCTCAGGCAAAACAACCAACAGGGAGGGAACCCAGCCCCACCCATCAACAGTCAAGTGGATTAAGGTTTTACTGAGCTCTGACCGCCACAGCAACAGGGAGGGAACCCAGCCCCACCCATCAACAGTCAAGTGGATTAAGGTTTTACTGAGCTCTGACTGCCACAGCAACAGTCAGCTCTACCCACCACCAGAGCCTCCCATCAAGCCTCTTAGATAGCCTCAACCACCAGAGGGCAGACAACAGAAGCAAGAAAAACTACAATCCTGCAGCCTGTGGACCAAAAACCACAGTTACAGAAAGATAGAGAAGATGAAAAGGCAGAGGGCTATGTACCAGATGAAGGAACAAGAAAAAAACCCAGAAAAACAACTAACTGAAGTGGAGATAGGCAACCTTCCAGAAAAAGAATTCAGAATAATGATAGTGAAGATGATCCAGGACCTCGGAATAAGAATGGAGGCAAAGATTGAGAAGATGCAAGAAATGATTAACAAAGACCTAGAAGAATTAAAGAACAAACAAACAGAGATGACCAATACAATAACTGAAATGAAAACTACACTAGAAGGAATCAATAGCAGAATAACTGAGGCAGAAGAACGGATAAGTGACCTGGAAGACAGAATGGTGGAATTCACTGCTGCGGAACAGACTAAAGAAAAAAGAATGAAAAGAAATGAAGACAGCCTAAGAGACCTCTGGGACAACATTAAACGCAACAACATTCGCATTATAGGGGTCCCAGAAGGAGAAGAGAGAGAGAAAGGGCCAGAGAAAATATTTGAAGAGATTATAGTCGAAAACTTCCCTAACATGGGAAACGAAATAGCCACCCAAGTCCAGGAAGCGCAGAGAGTCCCATACAGGATAAACCCAAGGAGAAACACGCCGAGACACATAGTAATCAAAGTGGCAAAAATTAAAGACAAAGAAAAATTATTGAAAGCAGCAAGGGAAAAACGACAAATAACATACAAGGGAACTCCCATAAGGTTAACAGCTGATTTCTCAGCAGAAACTCTGCAAGCCAGAAGGGAGTGGCATGATATACTTAAAGTGATGAAAGAGAAAAACCTACAACCAAGATTACTCTACCCGGCAAGGATCTCATTTAGATTTGATGGAGAAATCAAAAGCTTTAGAGACAAGCAAAAGCTAAGAGAATTCAGCACCACCAAACCAGCTCTACAACAAATGCTAAAGGAACTTCTCTAAGTGGGAAACACAAGAGAAGAAAAGGACCTACAAAAACAAATCCAAAACAATTAATAAAATGGTCACAGGAACATACATATCGATAATTACCTTAAACGTGAATGGATTAAATGCCCCAACCAAAAGACATAGAATGGCTGAATGGATACAAAAACAAGACCCATATATATGCTGTCTACAAGAGACCCACTTTAGACCTAGGGACACATACAGACTGAAAGTGAGGGGATGGAAAAAGATATTCCATGCAAATGGAAATCAAAAGAAAGCTGGAGGAGCTATACTCATATCAGATAAAATAGACTTTAAAATAAAGAATGTTATAAGAGACAAGGAAGGACACTACATAATGATCCAGGGATCAATCCAAGAAGAAGATATAACAATTATAAATATATATGCACCCAACATAGGAGCACCTCAATACATAAGGCAACTGCTAACAGCTATAAAAGAGGAAATCGACAGTAACACAATAATAGTGGGGGACTTTAACACCTCACTTACACCAATGGACAGATCATCCAAAATGAAAATAAATAAGGAAACAGAAGCTTTAAATGACACAATAGACCAGATAGATTTAATTGATATATATAGGACATTCCATCCAAAAATAGCAGATTACACGTTCTTCTCAAGTGCGCACGGAACATTCTCCAGGATAGATCACATCTTGGGTCACAAATCAAGCCTCAGTAAATTTAAGAAAATTGAAATCATATCAAGCATCTTTTCTGACCACAACGCTATGAGATTAGAAATGAATTACAGGGAAAAAAACGTAAAAAAGACAAACACATGGAGGCTAAACAATACGTTACTAAATAACCAAGAGATCACTGAAGAAATCAAAGAGGAAATCAAAAAATACCTAGAGACAAATGACAATGAAAACACGACGACCCAAAACCTATGGGATGCAGCAAAAGCGGTTCTAAGAGGGAAGTTTATAGCTATACAAGCCTACCTAAAGAAACAAGAAAAATCTCAAGTAAACAATCTAACCTTACACCTAAAGAAACTAGAGAAAGAAGAACAAACAAAACCCAAAGTTAGCAGAAGGAAAGAAATCATAAAGATCAGAGCAGAAATAAATGAAATAGAAACAAAGAAAACAGTAGCAAAGATCAATAAAACTAAAAGTTGGTTCTTTGAGAAGATAAACAAAATTGATAAGCCATTAGCCAGACTCATCAAGAAAAAGAGGGAGAGGACTCAAATCAATAAAATCAGAAATGAAAAAGGAGAAGTTACAACAGACACTGCAGAAATACAAAGCATCCTAAGAGACTACTACAAGCAACTTTATGCCAATAAAATGGACAACCTGGAAGAAATGGACAAATTCTTAGAAAGGTATAACCTTCCAAGACTGAATCAGGAAGAAATAGAAAATATGAACAGACCAATCACAAGTAATGAAATTGAAACTGTGATTAAAAATCTTCCAACAAACAAAAGTCCAGGACCAGATGGCTTCACAGGTGAATTCTATCAAACATTTAGAGAAGAGCTAACACCCATCCTTCTCAAACTCTTCCAAAAAATTGCAGAGGAAGGAACACTCCCAAACTCATTCTATGAGGCCACCATCACCCTGATATCAAAACCAGACAAAGACACTACAAAAAAAGAAAATTACAGACCAATATCACTGATGAATATAGATGCAAAAATCCTCAACAAAATACTAGCAAACAGAATCCAACAACACATTAAAAGGATCATACACCACGATCAAGTGGGATTTATCCCAGGGATGCAAGGATTCTTCAATACACGCAAATCAATCAATGGGATACACCATATTAACAAATTGAAGAATAAAAACCATATGATCATCTCAATAGATGCAGAAAAAGCTTTTGACAAAATTCAACACCCATTTCTGATAAAAAAAACTCTCCAGAAAGTGGGCATAGAGGGAACCTACCTCAACATAATAAAGGCCATATATGACAAACCCACAGCAAACATCATTCTCAATGGTGAAAAACTGAAAGCATTTCCTCTAAGATCAGGAACGAGACAAGGATGTCCACTCTCACCACTATTATTCAACATAGTTCTGGAAGTCCTAGCCACAGCAATCAGAGAAGAAAAAGAAATAAAAGGAATACAAATTGGAAAAGAAGAAGTAAAACTGTCACTGTTTGCAGATGACATGATACTATACACAGAGAATCCTAAAACTGCCACCAGAAAACTGCTAGAGCTAATTAGTGAATAAGGTAAAGTTGCAGGATACAAAATTAATGCACAGAAATCTCTTGCATTCCTATACACTAATGATGAAAAATCTGAAAGAGAAATTATGGAAACACTCCCATTTACCATTGCAACAAAAAGAATAAAATACCTAGGAATAAACCTACCTAGGGAGACAAAAGACCTGTATGCAGAAAACTATAAGACACTGATGAAAGAAATTAAAGATGATACCAGCAGATGGAGAGATATACCATGTTCTTGGATTGGAAGAATCAACATTGTGAAAATGAGTATACTACCCAAAGCAATCTACAGGTTCAATGCAATCCCTATCAAATTACCAATGGCATCTTTTACGGAGCTAGAACAAATCATCTTAAAATTTGTATGGAGACACAAAAGACCCCGAATAGCCAAAGCAGTCTTGAGGCAAAAAAATGGAGCTGGAGGAATCAGACTCCCTGACTTCAGACTCTACTACAAAGCTACAGTAATCAAGACAATATGGTACTGGCACAAAAACAGAAACATAGATCAATGGAACAAGATAGAAAGCCCAGAGATAAACCCACGCACCTATGGTCAACTAATCTATGACAAAGGAGGCAAAGATATACAATGGAGAAAAGATAGTCTCTTCAATAAGTGGTGCTTGGAAAACTGGACAGCTACATGTAAAAGAATGAAATTAGAATACTCCCTAACACCATACACAAAAATAAACTCAAAATGGATTAGAGACCTAAATATAAGACTGGACACTATAAATCACTTAGAGGAAAACATAGGAAGAACACTCTTTGACATAAATCACAGCAAGATCTTTTTTGATCCACCTCCTAGAGTAATGGAAATAAAAACAAAAATAAACAAGTGGGACCTAATGAAACTTCAAAGCTTTTGCACAGCAAAGGAAACCATAAACAAGACGAAAAGACAACCCTCAGAATGGGAGAAAATATTTGCAAATGAATCAACGGACAAAGGATTAATCTCCAAAATATATAAACAGCTCATTCAGCTCAATATCAAAGAAACAAACACCCCAATCCAAAAATGGGCAGAAGACCTAAATAGACATTTCTCCAAAGAAGACATACAGACGGCCACGAAGCACATGAAAAGATGCTCAACATCACTAATTATTAGAGAAATGCAAATCAAAACTACAATGAGGTATCACCTCACTCCTGTTAGAATGGGCATCATCAGAAAATCTACAACCAACAAATGCTGGAGAGGGTGTGGAGAAAAGGGAACCCTCTTGCACTGTTGGTGGGAATGTAAATTGATACAGCCACTATGGAGAACAATATGGAGGTTCCTTAAAAAACTAAAAATAGAATTACCATATGACCCAGCAATCCCACTACTGGGCATATACCCAGAGAAAACCATAATTCAAAAAGACACATGCACCCGAATGTTCATTGCAGCACTATTTACAATAGCCAGGTCATGGAAGCAACCTAAATGCCCATCAGCAGACGAATGGATAAAGAAGAGGTGGTACATATATACAATGGAATATTACTCAGCCATAAAAAGGAATGAAATTGAGTCATTTGTTGAGACGTGGATGGATCTAGAGACTGTCATACAGAGTGAAGTAAGTCAGAAAGAGAAAAACAAATATCGTATATTAATGCATGTATGTGGAACCTAGAAAAATGGTACAGATGAGCCAGTTTGCAGGGCAGAAATTGAGACACAGATGTAGAGAATGGACATATGGACACCAAGGAGGGAAAACTGCGGTGAGGTGGGGATGGTGGTGTGCTGAATTGGGCGATTGGGATTGACATGTATACACTGATGTGTATAAAATTGATGCCTAATAAGAACCTGCAGTATAAAAAAACAAACAACTAATACTAAACTTTTATTGGGTTATTTGTATGGAAATATGTTAATATAAATGTTTCAGTCATTACATGAAATTTCTAAAAATCTTATATTTGTATTTGTATGGAAATATGTATGGAAATATGTTAATATAAATGTTTCAGACATTACATGAAATTTCTAAAAATCTTATATTTGTATTTGTATGGAAATATGTATGGAAATATGTTAATATAAATGTTTCAGACATTACATGAAATTTCTAAAAATCTTATATGTTCTGGTATAATGTTATATGTAATAATCCTAGTTATTACTTTAAAATGTATATCTCAGAAATAACTAATTTTCTTGTCAACTGCATTATTATGAACTTTCATCAAATCTTTAACCGTGGTCATTTTTAAGTCTTTTGTCATTTACAGACAGTTCTGGGTGTACTCTGATGATTTTGCAAATATGTTCCTATAAAAGGGTTTCATCTTCAAAAAATTCATGGAAAAGACTCTGACAAGTACAGGTTTCTGGTAACTGACTGTACTGCTGAACTGAATGAATAAGCATTTTCAGAACTCTAATGAAAAACTGATGAACTCATAAAAGTGCTAACAAAAGATCAAGATGAAAAAAAAAAATTAATTACATGGGACTGAGTGAACTGATGAGGATGAGTATAATTTTTGTGACTTTCTGTCTGAATTTAAAAAAAAAAAAAATCCCACAAGGACTCAGAGGCAAAGAATATACAAATCAATTTTCACTGCAAAGTAAAGGAGCTGTTACAGTGGAGGATTACTGGACTGAATGTCAATATTATGACATAGTATGAGTGTGTTTCATGTTTGGTAATTGCAATCATTGTTGCTTTTGTTGTGGTCATCCATGTACAATGCTTGGTGTCAGTCTATTTATCTCTTGTAAAAATAAAATACAGTGTGTGTGTGTGTGAAAAAAAAAAAAAAAAAAAAGGCGAGGGAAATCTTGGGGAATCCAACCTACCCTGTCCTGTCACTGGAGACAAGGGAGAGGCCATCAATTAGGAATTGGGCCCTTACGTAGTGACGTTGTGGCAAGGTGTTTATTTACAGAAGTAGGGAAGTAAAGGCCGGAGGGTAGGCGGAACATGGAGCTGGAGAATGCGGGCATCGATCCCGCTGCCTCTCGCATGCTAAGCGAGCGCTCTACCACTTGAGCTAATTCCCCTGCCTGCTAGGACTTAAAAAAAAAAAAAAAAAAAAGAAAGAAAGAAATGAGACCTTGAGAAATAGTATTAGGCTTACTTAGAGAAGCTGTAATTGTAAACATGATAATCGTTAACATGTACTAAACACTCTCTGCTAAATATTAGACTTAGTGTTCTAATATGTTAAAATATTTAACACATTTAAATTGCATAACAACCCTAAGGGGTAGTTATGACTTTTATCCTCATTGTTTTAAAGTGGTAAGAAAACTGAGGCACAGAGTAGTTGAGCAACTTGACAAAGGTAACACAGCTAATAAGTGGATGAGCGAGGATTGGAACCCTGAAAATAGAGCTCTGAGATCCATACCCTTAATCTATACATACAGAAGCCCTTAAAATAAAACATCTGGATATCTGTGTAAATGAAATATTATATATAATTTAGTTTTGAGTATAATGTTCGATATGCAGGACGACCTCTCGAGGAATGCTAATGTTAATGGTAGAAGAAAATAATTATGGTAAATAGTATATAACTTCTATACTGCATTCTAAAAAATATTAGGACACATATTTTTGAGACTATTTACTCGTGTATATGTATAGATCACACTCACTCACTTAATTACTTAGTGGTGAAATCTATGTCCAGAAACAACACCCATTACAGAAAGTTTTTAAAAGAGTTTTAATTTCTTCTATTTACCTATAGAGTTTGTTTTTTGAATGACTATTCATGCATTAATTTTTGATCATTAATATAATTGATCAGTTTGGATTTGGGGCAAACTATCTTGAATAAAATTACTTTATTAAGTCTTAACAAGCTTCTAGAGACTGTGTATATAACAACTATTATCCTATGTCCACAGTCATGAGAGGACAGGTTTAATGGTTTCATTAAAAGCCTGGCAGATAGAGGAGAAGTCAGAATTTGGAACATTTGGATTTCAAACTCAAGTAAACTCAAGTAAACAGTTGGCTAAAATCTATGATACTGGCTATTTCTTAAAATATGTCTTAACACACGTTAAATGACTATGATATGGAGCAGCTATAGCCTCTGGTCATCCTTCCAACCTCTTAGCTCTCCTGCCTACCCAAACACACACGGCCCCCCAATTCCATTACAGTAAAGCGGCAAAAAGAAATAAGAGGAGGGAGTCACAAAAGATCTCTGAATGTATTAGAATTTCCCAAGTCTAACTGTATCCTTTTGATCAGTATCAGTAAAGAAAAACCTAAACCGCTCACAACTCCTGAAATTGAAGTATGCCATAAACACAGGAAAAGGACGGTCATGATTCCCAAGAGATAGGAAGTCCACACAGAGCATTTTCACCCAGGAGAAGGTCTGCCTCATTAACCTTTAGGTGATGGCAACTCAGGGAGACAGCAGAAGAAAGGGGAAGGAACAGCTCAAGGAAAGATGACAATGAGTCAGAAGTAAGATGGGTTGTGACAGGGATGATCTCTAAAGGAAAGAAAAAACATGGACATTGGCGACACAAATGGGAAGTGACAGGAAGAAACTGTCTGGGACTGTAAATGAGCTCAGTGGGAAAAGAAGTGGAACATGCATTAGAGTGAAACCACTGAATTACGGGATTATGCCCCCAGAACTCTTAGCATAGCAATATTGTCTCCTAGCACACAGAGCAGGCCTAGGTTTATTACACAACCTCCCGCCTTTCTCATTCTGTTCTCAGAGAAGCAGCAAAGTCAATTGCGACTGGAAAATGAACCAACTTTTTTCTTTTTTGCCTCTTCTTTGCTTCTCAAATTAGTGAGAAAACATAAATGTAAATTTCCTCTCTGTGGCTGTATTCTGAATGGTGACACTTTAGAAAATCCTGGTGAGAAAATTTAATTCCGTGTTTTCTTCTTTCCATCGGGACTGATGTCCCTTTGAAGGTGCTAATGGATTCTCTCCTTTTCAGAGTCTAGTACATTTACCTCTAACTCTTTTCTATAAAAGATCTTTTAAAATGAAGAAATCTGGGATGTAAATGTCTCAACGTATCCCCTGTGTTTGAACCTCAGGTGTTTCTCGGTTGTATTCCCCCCCATAGGCATTGTTAATAGATTGTATTTAGTAAGGAGGCCCCCAACTCTGAAATCTAGGTCACAAACTGATTGCTCCTTGCTCAGCATCCACTTTGTTTATAGGGATAGCTTCACTCCACTTGGAATGAAAGATACTTAGCACCTCTCCTATCCTGTGAAATGTTGCAGACTTAGGTAGTCGAGTCCAGTGGGGGCACATCAGCTCACACTTCCTGAATGTTGGATGGCAAGAGCTGTGGCCACTCTACACTCGACCCCATGCAGTCCGGCTTTCACCTGAGTACCCAAATGAAAGCTTAACATGCTGTGTGTTCAGTGCCTCTCTGCATGCTTTACTTGCTTGAGAACAGACGCTTTAAGATGAAGAACAATAGTAGTCAGGAGGTAGGTTTCTTTGAGTAAAGCTTTTGAAACACAAAAATTTTTATTTGTTGCAAGTTTTTAATAGAACACACACACTCACATAAAGAGAGACTAATTATAAATCAGAGATTGAAAGCAAACAAAACTCAGATCTTGTGAAACCTTAAAGTTTATATATAATGGCTGTTTTACAACAAAGCACAGGGTGATGGGGCTATAAGAGGGCATGGCAAACGAGTCTCTTTAATTCGTTCCCACTTCAAGCCCCTGAACTAGATGGAATTCTCTCTCCCTGGAAAAAATGAGCGATTTGCAGGGTTTGGAGAGATATATTAATTAATTAGAAAAGTTTGGGGGGAAAGATAGCATGAGAATGGGCTGGAAGTCCATCACCGCATCATCCACTACACATTGGATGGGGTTGGGGAAAGGGTGCAACAGCTGGGGTTGCCAAAATACAAGCATGTACAGAAGATTGAGCTACTTTCTCTAGGTCACTCCCAGCTCCCTCAAGAGAGAAGGAAGCATGACGATCCGAGACTCAAGGTCCACACTCCTCATGTGAAGGGAAGCCTTGGCACAGAGAGGAGTAACTATTGACCTCCGTCAGGTTTCACTTCAAGGTGTCACACTATGGGATCAATTCTGCAATTTTCTTGTCTGTGAGATGCAAGAGAAAACATCAGGCAACCTATACGAGCTTTCACAAATTGTAGGGAGAACTTCCCAGGTAAGTGAGAAGGGTAACCTAAGGGAGGAGGGGCTTCACATCATCACGGCCAGCAGGAGCAAGAAACAGAGTGAGGAGACAGAGCAAAGGATGGAGTGTATTTCAGTGCCTCAGAGAGCCTGGCTGGAGGTGACGCAGAGGACACCAGGTGACGTTCGTAGATATTACTAGTGTTGTCCACAGGAGGAACTGACAATCCCAGAGCTTGGAAGTGACCACAGTAGGGACCCTGCTGCCTGCAGTTGTTCAAGGGGAAATACAAAGTCTTTGAGGAAGATACAAGAATCAGAGAGGATGATGTTTTCAAAGAAGAAGGAATACATTTCCTTCCATTCCTTTTCCATTTAAGATCTAGGAACTGGTCTAAAAGGGGGAATCAAATGCCTTAGAAACAAAATATTGGGACTAACTGTTGAGTATTTTTATAAAGATGCTGGCACAGTTGGCTTGGCTCCAATGTGAAGAATATAATTTCCAATGAAAATAAGACTTTTAATCTGGAGAAAATAATTATTGAGATATATAAAGATATTCAAATGTGTCATTATATTGTCTCATTATTGGATTATTTTTAATATTGCATTTGTTGTCCATTTGAGCAGGAAAATAAATATTTGTAAAACTTGGAAAATATTTAAAAATAATAGATCTTACAGCTTCAAAACGTTGACTTCTTAAAAAACACACACAAAACAGAAATAGAGATGATCTGTATGCTTATAAATGCTTTAAAGCAAGTTGTACAAAAATTTTTTAAAAATAAGCATGAGATAAAAAACAAAGTATTGAAATTATATTTTGAATGTAATTTAATTAAAATTCTGAAAGGACAAAATGAGTCAATTTCAGCAAATTAGTTATATTCATTTTTTAAAAAAATAAATGTAGTTTAGAATTTTAAAAAGGAATTTATTATTCTGTGTCATCAGGAATCAAATCAGTCAACCAGTAAAAGTACCAAGATCAACAACCTCAGTTTGTATTTCACAAGAATTCATAGCAGATAATGACACTGAGTATATATACCTTTTAGGGTAGATGAAAAATAGGGAAATAATGAAGAAAGTAAATCAAGAGAGAAACAAAATACAGGTCTACAATCCCTTATCTGAAACCCGTGGAGTCAATGGATTTTGCATATATATTATGTAACATCTCCAGCCACACTCTAACACATTGTTTCTCAATAGTCACGCAAAGTGGGATAGATAAGACTGTCAATGCTAATATTAGTGTAGGTCAAATTTTGTCACCAAATGGGATTTGGTGCCAAACCTAAAGGAAAAAAAAGATTGTTTTCATAGTTTGCGGTGTTGTAGAATTGCAGAAGTGGGGTTATGTACCTGTAGTTTATAGGCACACACAACTCTAAGGACTTCATTGATGATACATTTTTGCATCCTTTAGTGGCAATTCGATTAGCTGTAATAATTCAATGGGAATGTAAAAGGGAAGGGTCTGTTTTGTATTAACTTGCAGAGGACTCTGCAGCCTCTGGTGCTATGCAGAAATTCCTATGCGCCAAAATGATAATGACTGAATTTGGGATGTTAACAGAAAGAGATTTATGAACAGTGCTCAAATATAATTTCAAGTGATGTAAACGTTTGAATGGTTGTTAAATAACTAGTTTTAAAAGTTTAATCACTTCTTCACTAAGTTGTTAAGAAATACATGGAGTATATCCACTGTAGGGCTTTTCGTCCTTGAAATGCTATATCCTGCAGGCAGGAAACACGGGGCATGGCCCATACTTTGAAAGGGCTCCTTGATTTCAATAGGGATCTTGGGACGGTGGACCTGGTTACTCTAAGGCAGCAGGGACTGAACAGTGATTATAATGATATGACCATCAGACATCTCTTGTAGTAGCTTATTGATTTTGATATCCCTAGAACTGAACTGGACAGGCAATTGACTCAAAACCCTGCTTAAAATGTATAAGTAAACAAAAACAAAACAAACGAAAATCATAGGTCTGGTTAACAAAAGCCTAATAAAAATCACCACTATAGGGCTTCCCTGGTGGTGCACTGGTTGAGAATCTGCCTGCCAATGCAGGGGACACGGGTTCGGGCCCTGGCCTGGGAAGATCTCACGTGCCGCGGAGCAACTAGGCCCGTGAGCCACAACTACTGAGCCTGCGCGTCTGGAGCCTGTGGTCCCAACAAGAGAGGCCGCGATAGTGAGAGGCCCGCGCACCGCGATGAATAGTGGCCCCCGCTTGCCGCAACTAGAGAAAGCCCTCGCACAGAAACGAAGACCCAACACAGCCAAAAAATAAATTAATTAATTAATTTTTTAAAAAAATCACCACAATAGTCACAGCCTTTCACCCAGTGCTCAGACCTGAGTCAATCTATACGCTAGGAGTCCCTTTTTAAAAGGGACTGTGTGACCTTGAGAAGACTCTGTAACAATCCTAACAAGTAGGTATTTCCATATACTTTTCTTAAGAGACCTGAAGTCATTTACCGTGTAATTGAATTAGAGAAAATAAATGGGCTTACTGGATACTGGGTCTGAAGTGATGATAATCTCTGGGCACCCAGAACACACTGTGATTTGGATGTCAGGTGATAAATGGAGTTTGGGGCTGGGTCTGTCTGTTTTCCCACTTCCAGAATGCAAAAGTTGAAATGGACATGCTTAGCAACCAATATAATTAAACAATTAGGTACATTTATTCAAATGATCATCATATTCCTAATTCTGTAACTTATCAAATAGAACAATTTTAAGTTACTATTTAAGAAGTTAGCCTTGGTTTTTATGGAGTTAATCTTTACATATGAAGAGTTATCATATTATCATACAGTTGATCAAAAAACTTTGTAAAAGTTTGATTTATGAGGTATTACAAATTTTCTTTATCAGCAAAAACATATGTAAAGGCCTATCAAATATAATCAAATATATCCTATCAAATATAGTTTTATTTAAAGAACAACTTCCCAAAGAATGTGCTGCAGAAAGTTATAATTTGATAATTATAAACCTTTAGTGTGATTAAAAATTCTCTTCACCAAAAAAAGGAAAAAAAATTGTCTTCACCAATTTGGAAATTTTCTCATCTTAGAGTAGAAAATAGAATATGCATATAGATATATAATTAAGTTCATTTTTGGTAAATAAACTTACAAGTGTAAGTAGTATATTTTATAAATAACATATAGATGGCATATAATATAGCATAATAATTGAGAATGTGGGTTCTTTATTCAAATACCTGTATGTAAGTTCACTTTTACTACCTACCACCTAAGTGACCCCGGTCCAGTTTATTAACTTCTTTGTGCCTCAGTTTCCTCCAGTTTCTGTAATATGAATGGAAGTTTCAAAAATTTTTCTCTCTTGTCCTTCATGTTATTCCAAAATGAAGAACATATTTTACTGTATTAGATTAAGAATCATAAGATCTCTGAAGTAAAATGTATGTATACTACCAAAGATGCAGCAATAATAATGGTAATAAGAATAGTAAAATCCAAATAATCACATGGAATAAATGCCTTCAAAATTCTGAGATAAAAGTAACTTTTAAACTGAACCTCTATACCCTACCAAACTGTTAATAAAACAGGGAGGTAAAATAAAGGCAATTTCAGAAATGTAATGTCTATAAAATTTGCATTCCATGAATCCTAAGAAGATTAATGGAGTATTTGCTCCATCAAAATGAGGAAGAAAACTGATACATTCAAGAGGAGTCTAAAGAGACATGACAACTAAAATGCCATGTGGTAACCTCAATGAGATCCTGGAAATGCAAAAGGATATTAGGTAAATACTAAGGATACTAGGTAAATACTAAGGAAATCCAAATAAAGTATCAACTTTAGTTAGTGATGACATGACAATATTGGGTTATTTATTGTAACAAGTATACTGTAAGATGCATATAACAGGGGAAACAGTGTGGGGTATATGGGAACTCTCTGTTCTATGGTCTTAGTTTTCCTATAACTCTAAAACTGTTCTAGAAAAAATAAAGTTCATTTGAAAAAATCAGTATGATTTAGGTCCTCTTATTCTCCCCTTCTTAGAAATGAGAAAAGTGAAGCACAAAATAATTTAGTAATTTCCCCCAAGATCACACAGCTTGTAATTGGTAGGGCCAATATGCTAGCCTCACAATTTCGCCCCAGCATCCATGCTCTTAATTGCTCTGCTACATAAAGTAAAGACCTAGGGCTAAGAGAAATATGTTGTCATGAGTCCTTTGCTGCCATACCGAATTGTCCTGATCAGCATAATAAAGAGGAGGTGGTTTCATAACCAACTAGCAGAAATAGGATAAGGAAGAAGAATTTCACCTACAAGTGAGAGTAGCCAAGAATACTGTGTAAGCTCTACTCCTGATTGTTCTGGTTATAAGGACCTTACCTAACATTACCAAGATTATAATACAAAAATCCATATGCAAATGAAGTAAATAGTAGTAAGAGGTGGGGTAATCTGTGTTTTAGCCAACTCTATCTTAAGGGGAGCTCTGAGAGGGAACCTGGCAGTAGACAACAGATACATGTTCAGACTTGGACTGTAAATAGAAAGCATTGTGATGAGACTACCTGCTCATGAACTTTGATGGCCCATACATTTTGCCCATTGATTTTTATATCTTGCATAAACAAGGAATTATTGTGAATCCACATTTTCCCCACTTATTTTATCTGTTGGTTCCATTACTTGGAAGAAGCTCTAGTGTAGACTATAAAATAGTGGATCTTTTTCTTCTTGTGACCTGGTGATACCTGGCTGAGAAACATGGCAATTGTAATGTATAGTTCTAAATATAGGACTCTTTTTTATTTCAAGGGACAAAACCAGTTTAAACTACTTTAATGTCAGTACAGTGGTAATTTTTGAGAATTCAGAAATGTCTATATACAGGTTTCTATTTATGTCATCAGGATCCTCTCTTTCATTTATACTGTCCTCTGTGTGGTCCATTCTTAAGGACCACACAGTGCACAGATCAAAATCAGGAGCTCTAGACTTAGTATGAAGAGGAAATACCTTTTCTCCCCTCGGATTGTACAAATCTGTGAAAAACAAACACAGCTGAGAGTAGCTCTGTTTGTCCAACTCTTTCATCCTTGGACCTGAACCAATTATTTGATCAGAGGAAGGTGGTAGAATAATTGATTTTGCAAACTTGGGTTACATTCCTATATCTGGCACTAGGGCTTGGGGACAGCCCCAGTCAGCAATGTTGAGAGAGGGGGAGGAGTGTTTCCTTAAAGAAACCCTGGGCTCACATACCTACAAATGCAAAATTGTGTTTCCTTTTCTTTCTCTTCAAGTATTCTCATTTTTATTGCCTTTCCAATGTCCCCATGCTTACTACTTATTTCCAAGGTTACAGCATTTAGATATAGGAATAAAAATGATAGATTTAAATAAATAATAACCTGAACTCCTTCAATTATAGGCATTAGAAAAATTAAGATTACATTTAATAAGAAACACTAATATTTTGCTTTTAGATGGCCTGTTTAAATAAAGTACAGCATTATAAAAATTCCAACAAAATTAACATCATTAAGTTAGCTTAAAAGACATGTTTTCTAAGGGAATTTCTGTAAAACTGCAATAGCTATGCTCTCCTAACAAAAGCTCTTGCAAGACTTGAAGGGTAGTGTAGAAGCTGAATTTTGCCACTGTTACCTCTGTTCATTTTTTCCTTTGAGGAGAATGATATTCAAACTGGAAATATAGTCATCTGGTCCCTGTCACCTGCATTTCAGTATTTGCTTTCTATTGTACTTGCCAAGCACACTTCACTAAAGTCATAATTATTGACATATAGATTCAAAATTCACCTCTAAAATATCTGAATAATTACTTCCAATTTCTCACACTCTCTAAAATTTTAGAGGAAAACATGAGATTACATCTAAATTTAATAACTTGAGATGAATAATTTGTTTAATGTAATTTACTGTCTAAAGAGTTTCTCTCTCACCTTGTACTTCCATTTTCTAATATTAAAGTTATTTCTGATTATAAAAAGTTATACATGTCATTTGATAGTTATAAAGGCATAAGAAGACAAAAAAATTCCCATATCTAGAAATGATATCTGATATTTTGATATTTTTCTCCCAATAACCATGCAATTTAAATAGCCAAAACCATATTGATAAACTTTTTAATTTTGCTTTTTTCACAAACGTGCGATAAGCACTCCCTCATGTAAATAATAATCTTTGTTTCAACGATTTCAATTCAACATACGAGTATATAGTATTTTTCCCTTTGCTTAAATATATATATTCATGGGTCTATTTCTATTTCCATTGATTTGTTAGTCAATTCTTGCAGTAATACCACCCGTTCTAGCTTTACAATAAGCCTTGATCCATTATAAAGTAAGTCCTGCTCACTGTGTTTTAGAATGCCTTGGCAATTACATTTCCCTATGAATTTTAGAATCAGCTGTCAACTTCCACACACACACCCACACAAACCTGTGGGGATATTCATTGGGATTTTAGTGAATCTATCAATCAACTTGAGGATAATATCTTTACCAAGTTTTCTCCCTTCCCTTTGTCTCTTTCTATCTCTCAATATGTTCCAATCCATGATCATTATGCATTCCTACATTTATTTAGGTCCTCTTTAGTTTCTCTCAATATTGTTTCATTGCCTTGAATATCTTTCATTCAGTTTGGTTCTATTTGATTTAATATGTTATTATATATAGCATTTCTTAAGTTTATTTTATGCTTAGTGCTGCTGAAATAATTTTCTTATTCATTCTTGTACTATTGAGCACTTTATTTTTAGCTGAAAGTATGTGTGTGTGTGCGTGTGTGCATGTATGTGTGATTTCTCTGCATTCTTTAGCACTTCATTGTTGCAGTTAAAAATGTTAATTTTATAGGTGATAATCAAATTTTATTATCTTAATTCTCATTTCTTTAATTATTAGTAAGGGTGAATATTTTAAAATGTTCATTAGCCACTGTAACTGAATAATTGATGATTTTGCAAGCTACAGAGAAACTCAGAAATATTAGCTGAATTCTGATCATACGCTTTTTATGCAAAAGCATGTTTGTACATCAGCCTTTTTAAGCATTGTTTTATTCTGTATAATACTGTTTTCCTATGACTATGCTTTATAGTAATATCTGAATTTTCAAAGTCCTTTAGTTATGTCCTTGTTACTAATTGGATTCACTTACACCATTATTGGGATGCTGAAAGTTTAACAAAGCCAACTTTTTACTTATGACAAAAGGTTTTAATATATTGAATCCTGACTTACATACAAGATTTTATGTCATATGCTCTGAGTAAAACAAATGACTGTGATTCATTCCGTACTTTCAAGTAGTTGACCGTCTAGTAGTGTAGAAAACCATGTGTGCAGTCAAATATAATCAAGCCTGGGAACGGAATCTGAAATTAGCCAACCATAAAATTGCAAATAGAACATAAAATTTACTTTGTAGTTTAATTTATTTTGCCATGTTGCTTTCATAGATGTTAATAAATATTCCTACCTGGCCACCTGTGGTGAAACGAGTATGTTGATGAAAAGCCTGAATTCGAAATTGTGGAAAAGTTTATTGAGAAGGATAGGTGAAAATAAAAATTCATTTGTTACCATAAGAATAGACGTGGGAATGGAATTCACTATTAGAATGGAACTTGCATTCCCTTTATCACGTATTTTATGTTAATTTATAGACTTGTTCAATGAAACCTGGGATGTGTTCTGCCAGCCCCCACTTCCCCATAAAGTAGCAGATTCTGGATCTTCTCACCCTGCAGGTGTTACAGTTAATTAAACCAGTCTATTTTGCAAGTATTAGGATTGTGATAGCTAATGGTGATTAGTCTAGATAATATTGTTAGGCTCTCACTTTCCAGCTTAGGGGTATTGCTTTCATTCTAAAGTGTTGATTGTTTCTTATCTAACTTTGAAAATAAGATTAGATGATTTTTAAACTGATGTCTCCTATATTGTCTAACTACAGAAATTTATATGGTAATTTAAAATCTGATAAGCTATGAGTGGCATAACCCTGCATAATAAAGCAATCATAAGCATTGACATATTGGGCAGAATTCAATTCAGTTTGCCTTTGCAAGGGAAAAAAATCTCCATCACATGCTGAAGAGTTAGAGGGGACATTGGAAATACTATTCAACAAACAGAATTCTATTTATTTTATCCACTTTCTGCACATGTCTAGAAAAGTTTATTTTGGAATTTCAACAAGATTAATGAAGAAAATAAAGGATAATATCCCTCTCGTTAACATTTTGTTCACTTTCTTCATTCAACAACTACTTTTTGAATGCTAACTTTGTAAAACAAGCCACTCTGCAAGGCACAAGAAAGGATCAGATGCGATTTTTGACATCTAATAGAAGTCAGATCATTCATAGTCTATTTGCATCATTACAATCTGGGCACAGATTTGCTACTTAGTAGCAATGTGACCATGTAAAATCGTTTAGTCAAAACTGTCCTTTTGACAGAGGTAAAAAGAGAAAAATATCTATCAAAGTTGTTCTGTGTATTACATTGTATGTTATTAGCCCAATTTCTGACAGAGTAGACACCAAAAAAAAAAAAAAAACAAACCTTTGTTTTCTGTCCTAGGCAGCTCTGACATGGCTCATGATGATCCCAGTCTCCTGTTATTTATACCCTTGTATCAACCCCTCCCATTGAGAGTGGGCTGAACCCAGTGACTTGCTTTTTAAAAACAGAATACAGTAAAAATGACAGATGTTATTTCATTGAGTAGGTTAGAAAAGACCATGATTTCTCTCTTGCCAGTACTTTTTTACTGGCACTCTGGCCCTCTCCTTTGTGTCCTCGCTTGCTCCCTTTGATGAGAAAAGATGTAATGTTGGAGAGACCCATATAACAAGGAACTGAGGCCTTCAGTCCACCAGACTATGAGGGACAAAATCCTGTCAACAGCCACTGAGTGAACCTGGAAGTGAACCGTGCCCCATTTGGAACTTGAGATGTCTACGGCCCCTACAAGTACTGTAACTGTACCCTTATAAGAGAGCTGGGCCAACATCCTGATTTCAGTCTTGTGAAAGACCATGAATCAGAGAACCCAGTAAAACGAGGCTCTGATTCTTGATTCACAGAAGTTATGAGATAATAAACCTGAGGTGTTTTAAGCTGCTATGCTTAAGAGTAGTTTGTTATCCAGCAGTAGCTAACTAATACAGTTTATGTCCCATATTCCTTCTCTGAATCTGCATTTCCTGATCTGTAAAAGATAATAATGCATGACCTAATGACCTCAGAAAATCTTTATAAAGTTCAATTATGATAATGTGTATAGAATAACTTAAACTCTCAAGCACTCTAAAAATATAATTTTAAGGAATAAACAAGGTTAACACAAATGATTAGTGTCACAAGGCAAGTAATTATCACTTACTGAGTGCCTAAGGATGTTCCAAGCACTTTCCAAGATATTTTAGAAATGCATCTAATTGCTATTGACATCTTATAATTGAGGAAACAGATTCAGCAAAGTTAAGTTTGAATTCCAAAGTGATGGTTTTGGAATTCATCATTCAGGTGTGGGTAAAAAGCCCATGTCCTTTCCTCTATGAAATTCTGTTTTCCTGTTGTTTAATAAAACAAAAGGTTAGGTTGTTCAAATATGTCTTATAGTGAGTAGTGTTGGTGGCCCACCAATATCTCCTTAATTGAACAGGTACACTAAACGTCCAACTGTTGAGTATTGGCTGCCAAAGGCTCCAGCCATCCCCTGATCTGAAGAAATCTCTTGCAGAAGGGGGACAGCCTGAGGCTTAGGACTGACTGACACAGGCTATCACATGAATGCTTCAAGTTAAGATGAACTCTGTTGTAATTCATTCTTCAAAGTCTCCTATAGGGTGAAGCAGAAGCTAGTCTCCAGGTAAGAACACATCTTTGCCATGCTATTATTTCTCTGCCCTGTCTTGCTTCCACCACTCCTTCTTTCCTGAGAGTACTTCTCCCCTCAATATATCTCCCTCACCCACATCTTTGTCTCAGCCTCTGCCTCCAGGGAACTCAAGCTAAGATAGTCCTTTGCCTCCCTTATTTTCTACTTTATCCTTTACACATTTCTATCCCCCAACCCCACGTACACTTACACAGCAATATATTTAGTCAAACCTTCAGGTTATACTTCCACAGGTTATTGAGCTGATAACAGAAGAACTAGCTCAGGTACAAGGAGTAGCAGCCCAAAGCCTGTGTTGTACTTTGCTGACAGACGCCTGAAAAAGTTTTTTTCATGGGTCTATGATATAAAATTTAGGTATACTGCATAAGTGTTCATTGCACAAGAAAAATTCTATGTTGTATTAACAGATTAACAGATACCTTATACATAATTTATAAAGCTGTGTTCATTTTATTTGTAAAGTAATACAGTTGTGGTAGAAAAATTTGAAAATACAGGAAAAATTTTTGAAGAAAAATATATGCATACTCTTAATTCAACTATCAAAACTAATTTTAAAAATTAGTCTAATTCTAAAGGAACTTTTAAAAAATCCTAGTCCAAACTGATATTTTACTAGTCCAGAATATCAGTTCTTGATGGAAATTCTTGTACTTTTACCAGTCATTACCCTTTGGGTACACAAGGCACCTTATAAATGTAATTTTTACTCTTTCAATGGAACTATTACTACAGTAGGAAAGTTCTAGTCTTTCTATTAGAAGTGCCTTTGGATAAGCAGTGGGTTAAATTACTATTGATACATCCTTTACTTTTATTAACTTTCTAGGACGGATTCCTCAGAACACAGATATATTGACATTCTCCACTTGTGGCTCAACATAGACACAAGCTCAATACTCACTGCCCTCACCTTAAATCCTACTCATTGAGGTAATTTATCATTCAAGTAAATTATCATATTATACTTTTTATTAATATCACTGAAAGAACATAATCATCAGTAGTTATAATCATACTCATTATGATTATACCCCACAAAATTTTAGGGTAATATAATCCAGATACCATGTGACCTGAAATTAACAATGTACGTGGGGCTGAAGATTGTACCCCACAAAGCTCTATCTATCCTTTTTCTCCCCTGTGTAGCCTTCATTTAAACACACATTGGCAGGCAACATCCCCCTCAAGAATACTGGAATGCTACACAGCACTTAACACATGTTCAATAAATATTAAAAGGCTTAGTTCCTCGATGGATGATTCCATTGTTTAAAATCACGCAAATGGCAGAGTGCAGAGATCACATACTGTCTTCCCTGTTTGGCCTTGATCACTGATCCCTGAGATTACTCTGGAAATGTGTCTCAAGCAGATGTTAATCTTTGTCACTAGGTCTGTGGTCAAAATGCTTTATTTAAACAGACAAGTCTATTAAGTAATATATTTTTCTAGGAAGTATAAAATAATGAAAAGGCAACATAAAAACTTCCCCTTTGAGTACAAGTCAGTCATTATTGGGTAAGGGAAGCCTTGTTCCAGACTATGCCAGCCGTCATAACTAGGGTGGTTGCATAGCATTACCCCCATACGGTATATTTGTTTATTCTGCAGCTATTTCTTAGAGTATTTTGACTATATATATCTAAATGAAATATATAAAAATAAATGTTTTATGTAGTCTGATAAACATGTATTTGCCTGTCTTTCAACATTTTTGCTTTACATATCACAAAGTTTGAGTCCATTTGGACATCAATTTGGCAATAACATGCATGGTTGTTTGTTGTAATGTAAGACGCTATTTTAAGCCCTACCATGGCACTCTGGCTATGGTGTTCAGGTTCTTACCAACAATATACTACTACCTCTCATTCCAAACACTTTGGAAGGTTATGAGCTCAGAACCCTGGTTGAGTTTCATGATCTTTAATTGTTTATATTCTTCTCTTTATCCCAAAACATGTTGTGATTGCCCTTGGGCAACAGCAGCTCAATATTCACTTTGCTTTCTCACTTTTTTAAAAAATACTTTAAAAAGTTGTTAAACTTTTTTTTTTTTTTTTTTACAAGTTTTTTTCCAAGGATGCATTTCCTTCCCAGAAAAAAAATAAATAAACTTCTCTAGCTAGGACAGAATGCATAGATTGTAAACACATTATAGTACAAAATAGAATTTTGACTGGTTGCCCAGTAAATAAACTAGATGGAAGAATGGTATGCAATTTTCATCTACCAACAAAAATGTATACCATGAAATTATGACTATTATATGAAAAACACAAATAGATACACACCTTGGTTTCATTTACATCCACCTTCAAATAACTTGAAAAGAATCACAGAATTTGAAAAATTCTCACTGCTTTAGAAGATATACTGTGTGTGAAAACTAAATCAATGACAGATTCCAAGGAGTGGTAACTTATCTACAACTACAGAAGTTTCCCTAAGTACCATTTGAGTTTTAAATGCTAGAAAATTAGAAGTAAAATATCCTGCTATTTACAGTGAAAAGCTTCTCTTGATTTGAAGTGAGTGATATGACAGCCTATCACAGAGTCGGAAAGTCAATCTTTTCATACAAATGAAAAATCATAATCCGTAGACTCTTTGAGAGAAAGATCAGATCAGAAATTTGATTTTCAAAATGGGGGAATCATGGCCCTGAAAGCTGAGTGATTTGCTTAAGTCTTTCTGTAACTCAGCGGTTGAAACTGAGCATCTCACTACGAGTTAGTCTCATTCATAATGGCATGTACTCTCTAGTTACTAAAATAGGCATGGTCTCTGGTATTTCAATCACATTTTGGTTCACATGAATTACCTCAAAATAAAGAACCCAGTGCTTTATGTCTTAAGTATCCCATATCAATGTCACACAATCTACCTACATGCTTAATTTAGGTTTTATATACTTGCACCTGGTTCAAACAAGAATTTGAGTAATAAGTCTCTATTTCTTACTTTAAAGTGTGCCTGTTTTGAACCAGCCATCTAATTAGGAAAGGTGGTGTCTTTATGAAATATTGAAGATGTCTTCACAAACAAAACTCTTAAAAAAGAAAGGCTAGCATAATACCATGTGCACACATGTGTATGTTTTGCCTTTACTGAAGTTAGCTATTTCTAGGTATTGAGCCTGCATTATGTGACTTGAAAACAAAGATCTCTGCATATGATGTAAACTCTACTATAATAGTATATAAAAAAATATGTGTCCTGCAAACGCAGGACTTAACTTCATAGTGACAAATTCTGAACAAGCTATAATATCTGAAATAGCTTAATCTAAAATCAAAACTTCCCTACAGTATAATGAAAGGGTAATATAGACCATGACATTTTGATTTTGAATTGTATACATATGTATATATATACTATTCTGACCAGTAATTTTTATGAGTGGGGGTTTTTCTTCACACTACCAAGAAATTCTTGGATACTAGCTGGGTGTCCTACAAATCAACTCAATTCTGATACTCTCCACCTGGAGATAGCATCAGATCCCACAAGTTAAGGGTTCAGACCTGTAAGACTGCCCCTCCATCACTTCAGGTGACAAGTGCAAGTAAAGGTTGTCACCTGTGCTTTTGACCAACCACCTAGAGAATGGAGGTTCCAAAGACACCCTTCTTGGGTTTGTTTAATTTGCTAGAACACTCACAGAACTCAGAGAAACATTTTACTTATTAGATTACCAGTTTATTATAAAAGGATATAACTCAGAACAGCCAGATGGAAGAGGTGCATAAAGAAAGGTAGGGGGAAAGAGCACAGAGCTGTCATGCCCTCTCCCAGTGAACCACTCTCCCCAAATCTCCACATGATCACCAACCTAGAAGTTCTCCAAATCCCGTTCTTTTATGTTTTCATGGAGGCTTCATTACATAAGCATAATTGACTAAATCATTCACCACTGTCAACTGATTTAACCTCCAGGCCCTCTCCCCGCCCTGAAGGTGGGGAAGAGGGGACTGTAAGTTTTAACCCTCTAATTATGTGGTTGGTTCCCCTGGCAACCAACCCACAACCTTAGGTTACCTAGGCACTTTCCAAACGTCGCCTCATTAACAAAAGATACCTTTATTTATCATCATTTAGGAAATTCCAATGGTTTTATGAGTTCTGTGCCAGATAGACATTTCTTATTATAAGTTATAATATCAAAATATGCATGTATATGAATATTCATCCATAAATATTCATAGTTACAAACATTTAAAGTACAAAATACAACAAGCACTCATATATTTACCACCCAGATTTATGGTAAAACATTACCAGTACACATAGGCATCCTCTCTGCTCACCCCCCTGTTCTCCCTCACAGACATAACCATAATACTGAATCATTTACCATTCTGTGGTATATTACCTCCAAAATGGCCACACATTTTCCCATTCCTATATGGTGTACTCTTTTGCAATGTGACTTTTAATTCTTCTCATGAAAAGGAAGAATCTTCCCTTTGCTATATCTGATTTTCTGGCCAATTTGACTGTGAGAGTGAACTTTCTGTGTCATCTTGGCTAAGACATGGTGCCCAGATATGTGGTCAAACATTATTCTGGATGTTTCTATGAGAGTGGTTTCGGATGAGAGTGACATTTAAATACGTGGTTTTTGAGTAAACAGATTGTCCTCCATAAAGTAAGTGGACCTCATCCAATGAGTTGAAAATCTGAAGAGAATGAAAGATTGACCTCCCCCGAACAAGAGAGAATTCTGCAGTAGGGAGACATCAAACCTGAACTTCAATATGAGTTTTCCCCTGGGTCACCAGCCTGCTGGCCCACTCTGCAGATTTGCACTTGCCAGCCTCCATAACTGTATGAACCAATTTAAATCAATCAGTCTATTGATACACACACACACACACACCCCCCATTGGTGCTGTTTCTCTGGAGAACCCCAATACATTGCTCTTTTAAAAACATGAAGCAAACAGAAGCTTGCAAAATGCTTGCATGATAAGTCTTGACTTCTCTTTGTGCAGGTACTACTCCTTGGAAACTTGTGACCACCACCATATGAACAAACCAAGGCTAGCCAGCTAAATGATAAGAGGCACAGTTAATTCCATCATTCATGTCAATAGCAAGTCTACTTCCAGACATGGAAATGAGAAACTCAACTACCAGTTGCCCACAAATCCATGATCCAGCCCAGCTAACACATCTCACAATTTAGCTTCTTAAAGCAACAAATATTATTATTATCTCATATGGCTTCTGAAGATCAGGAATCAAGAGTGGCTTAGCTGGTGTTTCTGACTCAGAGCCTCTCACTAGGTTGCAGTTGAGCTATCAGACAGAACAGAAGCTATCTCAAAACTTGACTGTAGCTAGAAAATTTGCTTCCGGGATCACTTATGTGGTTGATGGTAGGCCTCAGTTCTTAGCTGGCTGTTAGCTAGACATTTTATTTCTTTATGTATCCATAGGGCTACTCACAAATGTCTCAGCTGGCTTCCTCCAGAATAAGTGATCCAAGAGGGAAAGCAAGAGATCACCCAAGACAGAAGCCAAGGTCTTTTATAATCTAAACTTGGAGGAAACATACTAGCATGTCTACCATATGCACTGGTCACATAGACCTTCACTGGGAAATGAGGGATGGGATTACAACACATATGTTTATCAAGAGGAGGGGCTCATTGAGGTATTTTTCAGAGGCTGGTTATGACAGGATTTATGTCTTTCAGTGAAGACTTAATAATAATTTTATTTTAACATAGCTTTTGTTGGATTTAGTCTTACTTTATGAGTAGTCACTTTAAATGGCATTTTTAAAATTTACATTTTTAACATTTTCCTGAGGATACATAAAAATGAATACAACTGACTTGTCTATATAGAGCTTTTCTACAGAACTCTCCTAAGCTCTTTTCGTTAATTTTGAAAATAAATCTGCACTTCACATTTTTGATATAAACCTAGTCATGTAATTAACAACTAATGAGAGCTCTATTTCATACTTTCTAATTTCTCTCTCTTATTTAGTGATAGTTTCAGATTAGCTAAATAATACCTGCTAAGTCTTTTAACCTTCATTATTTAAGTATGTTTGTTCTACATTGTGGAATTTAACAATTAGAAGTCTCCTTCTATGAAAAAAGGGAAGTTACAACAAACACCATAGAAATATAAAGCATCCTAAGAGATTAATACAAGCAACTCTATGCCAATAAAATGGACAACCTGGAAAAAATGGACAAGTTCTTAGAAAGGTATAACTTTCCAAGACTGAATCAGGAAGAAACAGAAAATATGAACAAACCAATCACAAGTAGTGAAATTGAAACTGTGATTAAAAATCTTCCAACAAACAAAAGTCCAGGACCAGATGGTTTCACAGGTGAATTCTACCAAATATTTAGAGAACAGCTAACACCCATCCTTCTCAAACTCTTCCAAAAAATTGCAGAGGAAGGAACACTCCCAAACTCATTCTATGAGGCCACTATCACCCTGATACCAAAACCAGAAAAAGATACTACAAAAAAAGAAAATTACAGACCAATATCACTGATGAATATAGATGCAAAAATCCTCAACAAAATACTAGCAAACAGAATCCAACAACACATTAAAAGGATCAAAAACCATGATCAAGTGGGATTTATCCCAGGGATGCAAGGATTCTTCAATATACGCAAATCAATGTGATACATCGTACTGACAAATCGAAGAATAAAAACCATACGATCATCTCAATAGATGCAGAAAAAGCTTTTGACAAAATTCAACACCAATTTATGATAAAAACTCTCCAGAAAGTGGGCATAGAGGGAACCTACCTCAACATAATAAAGGTCATATACGACAAACCCACAGCAAACATCATTCTCAATGGTGAAAAACTGAAAGCATTTCCTCTAAGATCAGGAACAAGACAAGGATGTCCACTCTCGCCGCTATTATTCAACATAGTTTTGGAAGTCCCAGCCACAGGAATCAGAGAAGCAAAAGAGACAAAAGGAATACCAATTGGAAAAGAAGAAGTAAAATTGTCACTGTTTGCAGATGACATGATACTATGCATAGAGAATGCTAAAGATGCCACCAGAAAACTACTAGAGCTAATCAATGAATTTGGTAAAGTTGAAGGACACAAAATTAATGCACATAAATCTCTTGCATTCCTTTACACTAATGATGAAAAATCTGAAAGAGAAATTAAGGAAACACTCCCATTTATCACTACAGTAAAAAGAATAAAATACCTAGGAATAAACCTACCTAGGGAGACAAAAGACCTGTATGCAGAAAACTATAAGACACTGATGAAAGAAATTAAAGATGATACAAACAGATGGAGAGATATACCATGTTCTTGGATTGGAAGAATCAATACTGTGAAAATGACTATACTATCCAAAGCAATCTACAGATTCAGTGCAATCCCTATCAAATTACCAATGGCATTTTTTATGGAACTAGATCTAAAAATCTTAAAATTTGTATGGAGACACAAAAGACCCCGAATAGCCAAAGCAGTCTTGAGGGAAAAAAATGGAGCTGGAGTTATCAGACTCCCTGACTTCGGACTATACTACAAAGCTGCAGTAATCAAGACAATATGGTACTGGCACAAAAACAGAAATATAGATCAATGGAACAGGAAAGAAAGCCCAGAGATAAACCCACACACCTATGATCAACTAATCTATGAAAAAGGAGACAAGGATATACAATGGAGAAAAGACAGTCTCTTCAATAAGTGGTGCTGGGAAAACTGGACAGCTACATGTAAAAGAATGAAATTAGAACACTCCATAACACATACACAAAAATAAACTCAAAATGGATTAGAGACCTAAATGTAAGACTGGACACTATAAATCACTTAGAGTAAAACATAGGAAGAACACTCTTTGACAAAAATCACAGAAAGATCTTTTTTGATCCACCTCCTAGAGTAATGGAAATAAAAAGAAAAATAAATAAATGGGACCTAATGAAACTAAAAAGCTTTTGCAAAGCAAAGAAAACTACAAACAAGACGAAAAGACAACCTTCAGAATGGGAGAAAAGCTTTACAAATGAATCAACGGACAAAGGATTAATCTCCAAAATATATAAGCTGCTCATGCAGCTCAATAATAGAAAAAAAACAACCCAATCAAAAAATGGGCAGAAGACCTAAACAGACATTTCTCCTGAGAAGACATACAGATGGCCAAGAAGCACATAAAAAGCTACTCAACATCACTAATTATTAGAGAAATGCATATCAAAACTATAATGAGGTATCACCTCACACCAGTCAGAATGTCCATCATCAGAAAATTTACAAACAACAAATGCTAGAGAGGGTGTGGAGAAAAGGGAACCCTCTTGCACTGTTGGTGGGAATGTAAATTGATACAGCCACTATGGAGAACAGTATGGAGGTTCCTTAAAAAACTACAAATAGAACTACCATATGACCCAGCAATCCCACTACTGGGCATATACCCAGAGAAAACCATAATTCAAAAAGACACATGCACCCCACAATGTTCATTGCAGCACTATTTACAATAGCCAGGTCATGGAAGCAACCTAAATCTGCCCATCGACAGATGAATGGATAAAGAAGATGTGGTACATATATACAATGGAATATTACTCAGCCATAAAAAGAAACAAAATTGGGTCATTTGTAGAGACGTGGATGGATCTAGAGACTGTCATAGAGTGAAGTAAGTCAGAAAGAGAAAAACAAATATCATATATTAATGCATATATGTGGAACCTAGAAAAATGGTACAGATGAACTGGTTTGCAGGGCAGAAATAGAGACACAGATGTAGAGAACAAATCTATGGGCACCAAGTGGGGGAAGTGTTGGGGGGGGTGGTGTGATGAATTGGGAGATTGGGATTGACGTATTAGTGTATATATGTATAAAATGGATAACTAATAAGAACATGCTGTATAAAGAAAGAAAGAAATTCAAAAATTCAAAAAAGAAATCTCTTTCTATTCTGATTAAGCTATGAACTTATTAAGGATGGATGCTGAATTTTATTTAATGATTTTACTACAACCATTGAAATGATCATCACTTTTTGCTCATTTTATGTATTAACGTGGCTAATTACAACATCGATTTTCTTAAATTTAAACCAATCTGGCACTAGCAGAGAAATCCAACTTGGTCATGCTATGTTTTATTTTAATACATGCTGTATTTTACTTTGTATTATTATAAATGTTTTTGCATCTGTATTCAATGAGAGTAGGCTGTAATTTTCCTGCCTTCTATTATCTTTGTCAGTTTTGATATAAAGTTATATTGACTACATAAAATTTGGAAGAGTTCTTTTCCATTTTTTCTTAAATTAAAAAGTTTGAAATTATATTTTCTGGTTTTGGGTAGAAATCTATAAAATCATCTAGGCCTGGTATTCTTTTAAAATATTTTTCAGTAAAAATATCTTTTACCTACAATTCAATAGCTTTAATGGTTGTATTTTTATAGAGATTTCCTATTTCTTTTTGAGCAAAGGTTGACTTTTTAAGGAATAATTCTATTTCATCTAAGTTTCAAATTTTAAATGTAATTTTTAATAAACTACTAACTGCATAATCTCTGTTGAATACATATACATATATATATACATATTTATGTCAACTTCTAATAGTTTATTTCTGAACTCTTTTTTTTTTTAACATCTTTATTGGAGTATAATTGCTTTACAATGGTGTGTTAGTTTCTGCTGTATAACAAAGTGAATCAGCTATACATAAATGTATATCCCCATATCTCCTCCCTCTTGTGTCTCCCTTCCACCCTCCCTATCCCACCCCTCTAGGTGGTCACAAAGCACCAGCTGATCTCCCTGTGCTATGTGGCTGCTTCCCACCAGCTATCTATTTTACATTTGGTAGTGTATATATGTCCATGCCACTCTCTCACTTAGTCCCAGCTTACCGTTCCTCCTCCCTGTGTCCTCATGTCCATTCTCTACATCTGCGTCTTTATTCCTGTCCTGCCCTTAGTTTCTTCAGAAGCTTTTTTTTAGATTCCATATATATGTGTTAGCATACAGTATTTGTTTGTCTCTTTCTGACTTACTTCACTCTGTATGACTGTCTCTAGGTCCATCCACCTCACTACAAATAACTCAATTTCGTTTCTTTTTATGGCTGAGTAATATTCCATTGTATATATGTGCCACATCTTCTTTATCCATTCATCTGTCGACAGACACCTAGGTTGCTTCCATGTCCTGGCTATTGTAAATAGAGCTGCAGTGAACATTGTGGTACATGACTCTTTTTCAATTATGGTTTTCTCAGGGTATATGCCCAGTTGAACTCTCTATTTTTTATAAGATGTTCAAGGTTTTTAATTGCATGTGTTTCAGAACCAACTTTTAGATTTGTGATTTTTCTTTGCTTTATATTACTTTCATATCTCATTAACTTTCAGTATTCATTCATGCTTACATTTCATAGTATTGAAGTTTACTCTATGACTACTTTTGTACCTATATAATTCAGTGCTTAGCTTACTAATTGTCAGACTTTTTCTCATCTAAGTTTTGCTAACATTGGCATAAAATTATGATATATGATAATTTCACTATTAATTCCATAGTTATTTGGAATTTTTTTTAATTCCATAGTTTGGAGAATTTTTTTTGGAGAATTGGAGAATTTTTTAAATTCCATAGTTATTTTCTAAGTGGTTGATTTAGTATGTTTTTTAAATTTCTAAATATTTGGATTATTTAACCATTTCAAAATTTCCCCTTGAAAACTTAAAGAAAAAAAATACAAGGCCAAAATCTTTACTTCCACATTTGTTCATAATATGTATTCTCTAATAGCTTTCTTTATATGTTCACCAGGACTATCTTAGTTTTTTGAAAAAATCTAATTCTACTTTATGGTGTGTTGCTGATTTCTCCCACTACGAATGTCTATTTATTTAGTTCTGCCAATATGTAATTTATGTATTTTGTAACTATTTCATGGATACATACATGTTTAATAGTGTACATATTTCTCAGGAAATACATTATTTTTTGCCCCTTTTTTCCTTAAACTATATAGTATATTTATATAACAGTAGTTACATAAGTATTCTTTCAATATTTCTTTTCATGAAATACTGTTTGCTTTTCTTGCCCTTTCAATATTTCTGTGCCTCTAGTTTTACGTATTTTTTTTGTAAACAGCATATAGTTTCACTGTGTGTGTATGTGCATTTTCATCTAGTCTAGTCATTGTCATATTTTAACTGAAGATATTATTCCATTTACATGGATTGTGATTATTGCTATATTTGTGTTTACTTCTAACATCTTATGCTTTCTATTTTACTCATGTTCTTGTTGCCTTTCCTCCTTTCTTGTCTTTTTTAATTATTTTCTCTTCTCATTTCATTTTTTAAATCAGTTTGAAAACCTTACATTTTTCTTAAGTGGTTTCAATAAGTATTAACATGCATTCATAAAAAAGTATAAAGTTATCATTCCTCCTTTGCTTGATAGTACAAGGATGGAAACACATGGTACTTTTGACTTTTAGGTGTCTTTTTCTTTTCTTAAATAACACAAATTATTAGTATTGTTTAGACACCATTTCTTGAGAAGACCAAAAGGCCAAATTGTGGTAAATTGACTCTTCCATCCTGGAAGGCCCTGATACTATTGTGACCTGAATAGACACGCAATTCAGGTAGGGGTTTGCCTACTGCCTGGAAGGCATCTGTCAACATTCTCAAGGGATTAAAGGGTGCTTGTTCCAATGGTATGGGATTCCAGATAACATCAAAGACACAAGCGACCTGCCTTATAGCAAAGGAGGTCCTAGAGATGGCTCATGAACACAGGCTCCACTGTTTTGCCACGTACCATACCACCCAGAAGATGCTGGTCTGACAGAACAATAAAATGACCAGCTGACAGCACAGCTAAAGAGTCAGCATGAAGGCAGTACTCTATGAGGATGGGGTACTCTTCTCCCAGATGCTATGTACTCATTGATTCAAAGTCCTTTAAATGGCACTAGGTTCCCAACAGGAGGGCTACTCCAGTCTGGAATCAAGCAGTGAAGCAGGAATTGCCTCACTTATCATTCCCAGTGTCTCCCTATGAGATTACATGTTTCATGTCCCCACAACTCTGGGCTCAGGTGTTAGAGGTCCTGGTCCCCCCCCCAAAGAGGCAAAATTTTTCCAGGGGACACAGTGATTTACTTGAAATAAAACTACTACTGCTATATAGGTACTTTACATTTCCTGTTTTCAGAGACCAGGAAGTAAAAAGAGGATCACCATCTTTGCAGAGTAATTGACCTTGATCTTCGGCAGGAGACAGGGCTGCTCCTACACAATGGAAGCAGCAAGAAACACGTGTGAGCACTTTGGGTACTCTTGCCTAAAACGACTCTGAATGAACAGGTAGAGCAACCTATCTTGAGAAAGTCATGGGGACTAGGGGCTCAGACGGCTCAGGGATGAGAATTACCAAGGAAGCCACTAAAGCAGACAGAGGTGCTAGCTGTGGGTAAGGGGGAATCTAGAATGCACAATGGGGAAGGGACACAAAGAAAATCCATCTCGCTGCCAAATCCAACTGCAGCAGTGAGAACCGTATTGTCTTAATGACCTTCCTCTTTTAAGTTTCCTTTCAGGATGAAAGATCCACTGGAATCCTGATGGAACTGTCCCCTGAATTTGTGGGGAGTAGCACATCTGGGCAGTACATGGAGTGGGCTGTGATAGATGGAGATGTGCTGCCCAGATCCTCCTCCAAGTAAGGACCTGCAGCCCACCTGTAAGAAGCGTAGCCAGGAAACCACTGTGACCCATTAGGTCTTCAAAGGTCTGCCTCAGCTACAGACCTAGCCCAAGGTCATGAGCTTCCCCAGGCAGCACACATTTTGTGACTGAGCAAAACCAGGGTAAGAAAGCGGGTAACTTTGACAGAAAATACTTATTCCTAACCTCCCCACCAGTTTGACTGAGTTTTATTGCGCCTGTATACAAAAATTTGACATCTTCCCCTGGCTAGTCCTTCTTCTTCTCCCTTCCTTTCATGAGAATTGAACTCTCATAAACATCTTGCACCCCAAACTCCTTGTAAACATTTGCTTTCAGAGATGGTAACGCACCAGATACTCATTTCATGTCTTCAGAAATAAAGAACAGTTTCAAAGTGGCCAGTTTTATACTTGTGTTACATGCTGTTGGTAGGTTCATTGAGCAAATAACTAAGAGAGTCCAGTTTGGAAATAATTGAATTGCTCTACAGAATCTTTATTTTCCTTTCACATGGTATTTAAAAAAAAAAAAATCACACTTATGTATTTGCGCAATATAATTCCCTGGTCTCTCATTACTTGTGGTTTGAGGGGCCCTCTGAACTTATACCCCCAGCATAGAGACTCCTAAGCATTTGTATTCAATAGCTTATTAACATTTGCTTTTCACCACCTAATTTAGTGCTATATTGAAAATATTCTAATTATATTAATTGAGAAGAGTATAGCTAATAAAAATTGTACAGACAAATGTGATAAAATAGTTTTAAGATGGCTTCAGAAAAAAAAAAAAAAAACACCATAGCCCTATCTACCCTCTGCACCACCAAAACTAAAACTAAAATAAAAACAAAGTTATACCTGTGATTCTATTCATTCTCTTTGATGGAATTTTGATATTATGATGTAGTGCCTTGACTCCTTATATAGAAGCTTCTAATCCAGGAATTATTACAATAAGCTGATGACACACCCAGGGCATAATTTAAAAAGAACTGATAGAGACCTTTCAGAGACCCACTTACTCTTGAATGTGGATTTACAAATACATACATTGGCTATGAAGTAGTTTTCTCTCTAAACATCAATAATCATAATCAAATCACATAGACTGAAGTTGTTGTCTTTGTCCTTTTGTCAAAAAGAAAATTTGTCAGTTACTCCATATATCTTTGGAAGACCTCTGTCAGTATTCATTAGAATTGCTCACTCAGCTCCATAAATACAACACTCATTTGGTACTCTTTTGCTTGTTCCACATGGCTCAAGCAGGGAAACTTTTGCCTGGAAATTGTCTTATTTCCTAGTATTTTTCACAAGGAAATTGTTTATGTGTCATTCGTCAGTTTTACGGCCTTTCCCCCCAGATTTTAGAAAGTGGAAGCAAGCTCAGGATTCAGTCACACACACAGCCGGCTCATTACAGGATTGTCAATGGGCAATTTACCAAGCAGAAAGTCAAATTAGCTTTACTGGAAAGTTGACTATGGTGTGTTACCCTCAGTGCAAGCAGCGAGTAAAATTTTACCCACAACTGGTTACATAGGGGTAATTAAAACCATTAATCTTTTTATTGATCTTTGACTCCATTGCCTACTATATTTAGCAGATAAGATTCATGAGCTACTGGAGTGTGTCCATTGTCACAGACCTCCATCCATAGATATCCCCTGAAGAGGGCCCCAGGGTAAAAGAGCATTTATCTGATTTATGCCTCTTATGTGGTTCCTTTAGACCTGAAACAAATAATTGTTATGCTTTATTAAGAAGCAATATTTGCAAACTGCAAATCCTGTGAAAAGTGTAACTTTTCTCATGCTATGGAAAAGTACCACACAGTAAATGCCTTTTGAGTCATATCTGTTCCACTTATTTCTTTACATTTGAAGGAGATATGGTTCTACTCAATAACATCCTAAAATGCTATAGGGCAATGCATAATTTTATATACTTAGGTGCTCTTTAAAGAAAGTAAATGTCTGACCTTATACTCCTTAATTACGCCACTGAAGTGGTAACAGTCCGTCACAAAAGCATGGCTTGGTTCACAGATCATTGATACAGTTAGTTTCAGCAGATGCTTAGGTGCCATTATAATTTTTCCTATCCATTTGACCGTCATAAAAGCTAGAGCCATGTGTCCGACTTAGGCTATTATTTCTACAGAGCCTTTGCTCTCTTATACTATGAACAATTAGTAATTTACAAGACTGGAACATCGACCAGTGACCTTCATCAATTAGGGAGTTTTTTAAATTAGGCATGTGGTAGCTACTCTGAATATTTATTGAGGAAAGTATAAGATTAGCAGATCTTTCACTGTGGGTTCCCATGGGGAGGAAAAGTCAATACAAGTCTGAGGATTTGGTATCTTGATAGCTGCAGTTTTGGAAACTTAATGGTGAGGGTCCAAGCCCAGTAAATACTGGCTACAATTTTCCGTCCTCTCGCGAAACTAATCTGTGCCAATGCAAATAAGTTACTCAGGCATTACAATTTTACTGATCAAAAATGCAGAAATAGTATTATAATATATGCAGCAAACAGTTCTCATTTGAAGATTGCCAGTGTCTGCACTCTTTCTATTTGCAGGGTAAGCACGCATTGTGTTGTGGCCTTGATGAGAGTCAAGAACGCCTTTCCTTGACCTAAACAGCTAAAAGGGAAGCAAGTAAGTCTTGAAAAGAAGAACCAGCTTGAGACCAAATTTAGCAAAAGTGGACAAAACCAAGCAGAGGTATTCCCAGGGGACTGGAGGCGGAAGCTAAGCCCAGGGAGAGGCAGCAGGTGAGTGTGCAGAAGTCAGCCCACCAGCGGGGACAGCCTGCTATCCTACCTGTGACCCTCGCTAATTCTCAAGGTTTTAGGAAACCGAAGACTCGAATAAACCTAAGCCAGGTTCTCCAGATTTCTAATCATTTTGGATAGCCATTCAATAACCTTGCAACCACTTAGTTTCTTCTGAAGTTAACCAGAGCTCACCTTCATTGTTTTCATCAATAATCATGACCGATAATACCTTGTTACTAGGTACACATGCAGCTATGTACGTATGTAATGTCATAACTCATTTTGTTTGATGGACTCTCCTGGTTAATGAATATTTGTTGTCATAAGATTTTATCACTTCTCTGTATGCAGATTAATATCAGTGATTTTATCCATTTCTGGACTTCAGCTTTCAAATCTCAAAACTATAAATCCAGGATGAGATATCTAAACTTATTTCTGATGAGTATTTTTAATATTTCTTGGGCTCGGTATCTCACAAAAATTATGTTCTAAGAGACAGAGGCTCAAAATGTATTCATTAACATGCTTTACACACTGTCAGGGAGGATTTAATAAATATTCTAACAAATTTAGTAAATAAGCACATGAATAAACATATATTTCTATTTCTAGTCCATTTATAGTAGTAACCAAGTCTTATCAAATAGTCCTTCATAGTTTTGTTCTGTTTTTGCTTCCATTACATCTAGTACTGCCTCATTTTGAGAACTCTTTCACTCCCTAAATCACCACCTACCCAGACGACTGAATTCGCTCAATCATTCAGTAACCATTTATTAAGTACCAGGTCTGTGACACGAGGCATTTGTTAATTAATGAAACATACATGGATTCTGCCTTTTGCCAGCTTACTCCTCTACGGGAAGTAGACAATAAACGTATCACATAACAAATGTGCGTGTGTGTGCACGTGAGGGGGAGAGAGTTATGAAGAAAACACACTGAAAGCAGAGGTAGAGAATAACTGAATAACTGACTGAAGGAATAGCAAGCAAAGACCTCTCAAATAATGCTACATATAAAAAAAAGGACTCAAAAGTATGCAAAGGAATTAGACATGAATAGAATGAGGACCGGCATGTGTACGTGTGTTGGAGAGAGGAAGGAACAGAGAGGAAAAGTAAAATGTGTGACAATTTCTGTACTGTGGAGAGTGTGGAATACATTAAAAGCTGACAGGAAGTCCATGAGACTGAATTGTTGGAGGCTACGGAGAAATGGCAAGAAATTACACTGGAGAAGTGGGCAGACATTTCATGGAATACTTTACTGTCCATGGTAGAGTTTAAATTTATCCTGAGGAGAGTGGGAAGCAGTAGATGGGTTTAAGTCTAAGACATGACAGAATCTGATGCGTTTCTATTAAGCTGCCTAATATGTGGAGAATAAATTGAAGTTAAAATTGGAGTCAGGAAGAGCAGTAAGGATGCAGGTGATGACGCTGGTTAGACCAGAGTGGTGGCAGGTGAGAGCTGGAGTGAAGCTCACTGAATATATTTTTTGAGATAGAAAATACAGGACTTGATCGACAGTCTGGAGTTAAAGTGAGAAAAAAATCAAGGGGGACTTCATGTCCCAAATATATAGTGATTTTAAGAGCTGTGAATAAAATGCAGTTAGTTCTACTCTTTGGTACTATCTCCATAAAGAAACTCCATCTCCCTGTCCCTCCCTCCCTCCTTCCCCCGCCCCCATCTCTCCCCTTTTCTCCCTCTCTACTTCAGAAAACTTCTGAAACTAAGGCTATCTAGGTGTCCTAAAAACCTCTCAATACAAAATACAAGAAGTACTGAGTAAAGTATAATATTACAGCACAATTGGGATCGCAGTTATTTAAGGTAATTCAAGGAAGAAAACAATCATTCCTTTTGTCTTTGTGTTCAAGATACTCGTGATTCACTTCTGAAGGCCTTGCTTTCCCTGCGAGCCTGTCAAGCAGTGGCTGTATCTTCTCTGCATAGCCCTGTTCCTCTGTAGCTCTCCATGATACCCCTTGAAAGACTTTTAGAACTTTCTTTCTTGTCTCTAAGGACAACACATTCATCTTTGAATCTCATGTTATCATATTATGTTACCAACTACTCCACAAATTTTTATCTGTCTAACCCCTAGATCATCTCTTCTGATTTCTTCATGAGTTTAGCTCTATCATAATGATCTATCATAAGTGATTTCAAGACAGGTATAGACAAACCTCTCGTTCTCTGGTCTATCAGTTCTACTGATTACTCTCCTTCAGTACTCTTGTCTTCTTTACTTCAGCTGCTAACTCCAATGTTGAACCAATTATCTAATAACTGTAACCTCTCCATAATCTCAGTTTCATGTATCCTTCTGAGTATCAACAGTTGTACTGTGTAAATGTTAATTTCCTGAACGTGATGCTTATTTTGTGATTACATAAGGCAATATTCTTGCTTGTAGGAAATATTAAGTATTTGTAATTGATGGAGCTTGGTTTTGACACCCTACCCTCAGATGGGGAAAATGAAGAGTTTTATTTGTGCCATAGTTCCAACATTTTTCTAAGTTTGATATCACTTCAAAATTTTTTTAAAAAGTATCCACAGATTAAGTCCCACCAATAAGGGATTCACAGCCTATAATCACCAAAGATACAGTACAACGACTCACTGTAAATGAAGTCAAGATTGCTAGAAAGGAAACATGCAATTTGCCAACACACAATGAGGAAACATTTTGATTCGAGGAAACCTACAAAACAAACTTTCAACCTAAGTCTAGATTCAACCCTGCAAACACATCCTATTGCATGAAAATTAATATTTGAATTTCCAACGCAGACTTAAAATGCATGGCCTGACAACCTCTCAATCCTTGTCTTCAGAATTGCCCTTGGACCCTCCTGAAAGTGATGTACTTCACAAACATCAAAACACAAGGTTTTTTTTTTTTCTTTTTATCTCTTTAAAACATTTTTTGAAAGTTCAGTTAACTGTCAAACAGGACTTAGAGAGGACATGCCAGATGATGAAGTAGGACAGAGGGAAAAAAATGCTTACCTCTGTTTAAAGCTGAGGGTCTCCCAAGTCATCCAAGACGGCAGAGACGTCAGATAACTTACTACCTACTCTAAAGCGAGGCACTTTGGGAAGGCTTTTAAAGCAGCCTAGAAATGCCACGTCAGTAAAATTAAGCTTGGTGAGGAAAACCTGCCCCTTTTTGGCTTTCTGGGGAGTTGCACCAGGTCAGCTCCTGCTTGGGTTCAGGTGAGTCTAATCACCATCCAGGAGCCCTGGGTGCGGCCCCCGCTTCTCCCCAGCCCAGCCTCAAACCATTAGCGCTCTCAGTGAGGCTTGTGGATGCCAGGCCTGGCCAAAGAGGCAGGAAAAGTCACCTTTGACCTCCAGGTGGGGATGCTGGCCAGGCCATGAGTATAGGTTGGGGTGTAACTTTCAAATATTTAGACATATTTAGACATATGATTTGGAACCCTCATTTGCACTCTAGCTCCAGTCCTGAAGAGTGTTGGGCTGGGCCTGTTCTTCTCTTAGCCTTCTATCACCTTCCCTGCCCAGCTACTCGGGCTGCTTGTTCCTTTATGTCTCCAAGCTCCCTCCCACCTCAGGACTGTCACCTGCTGACCTTCTGCCCGTGAAGCTCTTCCCCACGCTTTTCTCCTGACTCAGGTGTCCGCAGAGTTCAGATCTCCTCCACCCCCCTTCCCAGCCTCCACTGTAAAACAGCACACCAGTGCCCCTTGGTTCTCTCACTGTTTACTCTGCTTTATTTTGTCCATAGCAATTAAACTCTCTGAAACCGAAAGAATTTTTTATCTGTTTGTTATTTCTCTCCTCATTAGAATGTACATGTTACGAAGGCAGGAATTTCATCATTTTCATTTTGTGGCCCCAACACAACATAGTTGCCCAATATATACCAGATAAATGGATGAATGAACTAGAAAAGGATGCGAAGTAATGTGATTTTCATTTTTAAAGAAAAAATAAAAATTGCAGACCATTTGAATATATAAGTTTGTAATATCTAAAATAAGTTAGGTGTTATATAAGAGCTAAGTGTCTAAAAGTACTGGAAAGATCATGATCACAATTAATTTTTTTAAAAAGATGCAGATAAAATAAACATAGCTACATAGAAAAGCTCATACACCACTTTCTAGTAAAAAAATTAAAACAATCTTGGAATTTCAAGAAAAAGAAACATTTGATAAACTTTGCATTAATAAGACTTTGTTTTTTTGGTCTTTGTGTTAAAATCATGGGTAGCTGAAGTAAAACATTAAATTTATCACTTTAGCAGGTTACATAGCTAGTCACAAGGTCACTTGTAGAGGTTTTAATTGATCATTGTCAGATTTAGTCTCATTCAGTGCTGAACATTTTATTAACCTTGATGACTGAAAAAATATATTTATATTCACTAAGTTTGAACAGTATCCAAGCCAGGGAAAGAGGTAACTATAAGCAAATAAGATAATAATATTAGAAATCTTAAAAAACTCTCCAAAGATAAGAGCAGGTGAATATTAAATAAAAAATTACATTTTCTGTGTTAGTGACATGTGATCTACAGCAAGAAATATTTTGGTATATAAATAAATATAAGAATTGGCTTCTAAATAGAAATCATTTGACCTTGAACAAATCATTTAACATTTTGAGGTTTAGCATGAATTCAGGTGAAATAATCAGTAAGTACAGTGAAAGCTACATAAGGAATTTCTGTGACTTTCTCAAACTGGACAAAGTTCAAAGTTGATGTATGTGTTTGTCAAGTTAGTGGAGTGAACCAAAAAAGGGACTTTATACCTGCTTGCCTAAATACTATTTTCAGGAGGTAGAATCAGGAAAATATATTATTTTCTTACAAACACCTGGGCTCAAATGGGATTTCACTGTTTATAAAGGCCATGATTTTCAAATATTGACAAGGTAAGTTTCAGGAATGATTAGTCCTTCATGGAAAAAAGACATTCATAATCAGTTTATGTTGAAGTTGTTTGTTTTTTAAGTGTATCAGCACGATGAATTAAGTGGTGCTATTTAAATTATATCTTAAATTTAGTTCTAAAAATCACCGGATAAATGATAAATGACTGTGGCAGGGAAAATTACAAAAAGATTTCTATAAGGTTCCCTGGTTATTTCAGCAAACACTAATCTTGGTACTGTACTGCTGAGAAGGCACTTTGCTGATGGAAAGAGGTTACTAATCAACTGACTTTAAAATAGGGAGAGCAGCCTGGCTTGTCCACGTGGGCCCAATCTAATCACTTGAACCTTAAAAGCAGAAAAATTTCTCAGCTGGAAGCAGAGAGATGTGGCAGAAGAGACAGGCAGAGGGGAGGTGAGTCAGAAGGCGAGAAAGATTCAACTCTCCTTTACTGGCTTGAAGATGGAGGAAGGGGGCCATAAACCAAGGAACGTGTGAAGCCTCTAGAAGATAAGAATGACCCCTGATAGCCAATAAGGAAACTGGGGCCTCAGTCCTAAAACTGCATGCAACTGAGTTCTGCCAACAAACTGAATGAGCTTAGATGCACCCCCATGGCCTCCAAAAGAGACACAACACTGCCAAAACCTTGATTTCAGCCCTGTGAAACCCAAAGTCTCACACCCAAAAGGTGAAATAATGAATTTGTGTTATTTTAAGCCACTGATTTTGTGGTAATCTATTTTTACAGCAATAAGATACTAATTACAATGGCAGAAACCAAAATGGCATATTCAGTCATTCTGTCGATTACAAGTATGTTTAAACCATGTATTCTTAGAGGTGGGAAAATAAAGAAATGACTTTTGGTGTTTACAGAACTCGATTTCATTTTTAGACAAATTTTCTTTAAACAGCATCCACTAAACTACTACATATGCAACTACATATGCAACTAAAGGAAAGATAACTAAGTTATCTTTCCTTTCCCTGTAAATGATCTGCTTGACCAGAAACGCAGTCTATCCAGTCAGCTAATCCCCTAACACTAAGTCAACTCTGGGCTCTATACTAATTTCCTTGCTCCTTCTCACCTCAAACAAGGTTGACTGTTTGACCCTAGCCAATCAGGGTTTTTTTTTTTTCTCTTTCTTGTTCTTTATTCTTTGTCCTATAAAAGCTTCCTGTCTTTTGCCCCATTCAGCAGTTCTCGGAATGAAGACTATCTACTTCCTGAAGTGTTAAAATTTGTATAACCTAAATTGTCTTCTTTAATTATTCTTTAACAATACAAACACACACACACACACACACATATACATACATTCCTGAGCACAATCTATGTGATATTAAACTAAGTAAAGGAAACATATTAGAGAGAGTAACTGATTATACAACAAAGACGGTATGTCACAAAGAGCCTTTGTTTTACCTTATACTAAGGAGCACGTTTTCAAACAATGGAAATTTGTCTCCATAATTTTCAGTTTGATACCTGCGTGCCAAGGTGCAACTTTTTAAAGTAGCAGGTGCTTTGTAATGCCTCCACGCATCACTGTCTGACAAAATACCGCTGCACTGCATTAGAGGATGTGCTTTTTATGTAAACATTAGAGTTGTCAGAGACTGGGCATCGACTGATAATTGCTCTTTTCTCATCTGATATTTTCTGTCTTGTTAGGAGACTGAGATTTTAATTTCTGTAAGGTCAAATTGGTCCTGGTGCAAAACTGAATCATCCTACTAATCATCATGTTGCTGAAATGCCTTAATCAGTTTTGCTTCCCTAACCTTGAACAACTGAGTTTTCATTTCATTAATTTTTTCCCCTATTACTGAAAATATTTATTCTGGCTATAATGGTAATTTAATTTACCAATTTAAATGTTTTGCATCACAGTTATTTTTACCCATAGCTTAGCCTCCCTAGTAAATGTAAATCCTTCTTGTGGTCACTGAGATTGTGTGTGTCATCTTTTTATAGCCCCCAGCACAGAATATTTCACCAAGTTCACAGTGAATACAAAACAGTTGTTTTGACTACATAGTGCAATATTTCCTGCAAACTTCCATGGGTTTTCCCATTAACTAGTTCGGCTGGAGTTATACACGTTATATTCCTCTCTCCAAGATACCTTACAACTCTCTGAAATAAATGAGCTATGTTCTCTGTTTTACTAAGAAGGTTAAAACAAACAAACAAAAAAAACAACATTAAGCATGTGGACTGAGAATTTCTGTAAATGTGAAACCTGAAAAGCTCATAATTTCCAGATTGACTGGTTTAACTGCAGTCCCTAAAACTCCACTAAATGTTTTCCTGCTATCTATGAAACCATCACCTACTTCCATTTGAAGCAGCCAATCTCCTAGCACTTGCTCTATTAGTTACTTTTATCAACTTCCAAAATTCATGGACCACACTATCATGAGTTTCTCATCTAACTTCTTCCAACCCACAGGCCATAGACAACAAACATTTCCTGATTAAGTGGAGACTTGAATGGGTTTCAGTGGAAGGGGGAGTGGTGTCCCCTCTCCCTCTTCCCTGGCATGGCCTCTCCCCCCTTTAAAGTCACTTTCACTTAGGGGAGTTGCTATAGCTGATACCTGCATTGCAGAACAATTGAGATCACAGACTCTAAAAACAAGACAAGGGCTTCCCTGGTGGCGCAGCGGTTGAGAATCTGCCTGCCAGTGCAGGGGACACGGGTTCGAGCCCTGGTCTCGGAAGGTCCCACATGTCGCGGAGCAACTAGGCCCGTGAGCCACAACTACTGAGCCTGCGCGTCTGGAGCCTGTGCTCCGCAACAAGAGAGGCCGCGACAGTGAGAGGCCCGCGCACCACGATGAAGAGTGGCCCCCGCTCTCCGCAACTAGAGAAAGCCCTCGCACAGAAACGAAGACCCAACAAACCGAAAAATAAATAAATTAATTAATTAATTTAAAAAAAAATTCCTATTAAAACCAGACAAGAGTTCTAATCCCAGCTCCACTGTCTGCCAAGCTGTATAATCTCATAGCCCTTGCTTAACCGTGCTAAGGTGAGATTGCTATTTGGCTGATTTTGTTAAAGAAGCACATGAACTGGAAGGAGTTATGTTGATCAATGACTTAAATATAATAGAGGCAATTTTTCATCACATTCAGCCGCAAACATTAATAAAGCTTGGAAAGAAAAAAAAAAAAAAAAGCTTTTAGAAAGGAGAAATCTATTGGCTGCTCCGGAGCCTGCTGAGGCAGGAGCCACAGACAATGCCATCTGCTGCTGTGTGTGCTTGGCTGCTGCCACCACGGCAAGGAGGTTCTCCTGCAGTGGAAGCTCGTGGGAGCTCCATGGTATTGAGTTCTGTTCGGGGCAGTCACGTAGAAAAGGATTAGTGTAAAAAGCCCTTTTCACAATGCATATGTTTCTAGTTTTTCTATTATATCAGATTGTATAAGTAATGATAGTTTCGTATCGGAACTGCTCTTTCTGGTGGTGGAATGCGTGTTCATTCATTCATTCACTTATCCGACCATGAAAACCTTGATGTGCATAGCCTGATTCACTTCCCTTCCTGGCACTGTATGCTATGTATAGTGTATCAAACATACATAAGTCAGCACTTAGGGGAGAAAATGTATTATCAAACTGCCAACTAAAGAATGTCACTTGCCATCCAGCTCTAGAAGGATCGAGTCATTAGCCTCTTCAGTGGCTGACCTTCAAACACCCTGAAAGGAGTTCAGGGCAGAGATCAGGAATGAGGCATTCTGTGCTCTGAGAAAACTGATAAATAGAACTTCGGACAGATATTTGCAGGAGAAAATTTTATGAACCCAATTTCTTGCATCTTCCCATACGTAGAAAAGCACTAAAATCATTAACTAAGGTATCTGTGCCTCTTGACTAGTAGTAACCTTCTACCAAGATGTGTTTGATTGCCTGTACCCCTTCTCCAACATCAGGTATATGTTGACCTCCCCCCTTGCCTCTTCGGAGCTGTTCCTCAGAGCTCTCTGGAAGGCTGTCTCCTGGGCTGCAGTCCTCAGTAAGTCCCCAAATAAAACTGAAACAGCTCTCACATTGGCCATTTTTATTTCAGTTGACGAAATCACCAATGTACAATATGCAAGAGGATTTCCTATTGCAATATGTTAAAAAGCACATAAGGGTGCTGGCTCAAATGAAGGGAAAATGTCCCTCTAAAAGAGTTAAGGGCCTCACTGAGGAGAGCACAAGAGAAATGTCTCTGACATTAACCCTACCGCTAATAATGACACTTTTGGTATTCAGATATATCTACTTTTTAAAAATAAGGTATCCTAATATTTTACACCGAAAATAGTCAATAGTCTCTTAGTGAAAACTCTAAAATGGACTCTGTAATGGAAGCTTTAACATTGAAATTCACAACCCCTTGTCCCTTTATGCACAGGAAGATAATTAAAGTAGTTATGTATTGATCAACTCTTGAAATGCCAAGTTTATACCTACGATATATGAATGTGTCTCTGGATAGTAAGCCTCCATGGAAGTTGATCTATGTATGATTACCTTATTTGAAAAATAATTTTTAGAAATTCTATTGAGGTGTTTTTTTTCATATCATCTATGTATATAGATAATTTACTGAAACCTTGGATATTACTTAAAACTAGAGGCTATCCAAATCAAAAAAAAATCCAGACTTACACTTTTTATTTACTCATATGGTATTTCTAAAGCCCATCATCCCTGTTGTTTAAATCTTCTTTGCTTCTGTAATGTCTCACCAATATTAGGTATTGTATTCTCCAATCTTATAACTACCTGCAGGCTGATTTTATTTAAGCCCCACCTAAAACCCTCAGGCCTCACACTGATGAGAATTTATTATGTTAATTTTATTTCTGTGGTCTTCTTTTCCTAGCTAGAGTATTAACTATATTACAAGAGGGTTACTAATATTATCAAAAGCTCCCTCTAAGACAACTTTGGTAATTATTTACATCAACTAGAAGGAACACATGTGGTTCACTCTTTTTTTTTTTTTTTTTTAACATCTGTATTGGAGTATAATTGTTTTACAATGGTGTGTTAGTTTCTGCTGTGGCACATACATACAATGGAATATTACTCAGCCATGAAAAGAAATGAAATTGAGTTATTTGTAGTGAGGTGGATGGACCTAGAAACTGTCATACAGAGTGAAGCAAGTCAGAAAGAGAAAAACAGATACCGTATGCTAACACATATATGTGGTTCACTCTCGATTCATTATTGTTTTAACCTGAAGTCAACCTCATTTAATATGAAAACTCAAAAATTCAAAATAACCAAAGTCAAATTCTGATGATCTCTTCAAAATAACAGAGCAATGCACTATTAGAGAAATTTCTGCAGAGCACTTAAGCTTAAAATAAGCTGTTTGTATTTTGTAAAGCATGTTGGAGGTAGTGCTACCCAAGCAATGCTAACCCAATTCCTATAGGGGAGTAAGAAGTTATTAATTCACTGGTTCTGGTTAATAATTAAATAAAGAATCCTCAGATAATTCAGCAGGGGAAAAAAAAAAAAAAAGTCCTCTTCCCAGAAATACGCAATTAAGAAAAAAAAAAAATAGAGACTCCATCTTCCCAGTCTTGCTTATTTCTGTTGGAGAAACACATTCTCTGATAAAGTGTTGCCCTTTCCCTGAGAGCTCCAACCACTCACTGCTCACTTATCAGCCAGCACTGACCACTCCACACTATGGTGTCTCAGCAGCCTTTTTATATTCCAGGATTCTGCAGAGTCGAAGGGACCAGGAAAGGACACTTAGCAGTGGAGTTACTCAGATTGTCTGCATATGGATGGACTAAATACCAGACTTGACAGCTATGGAATGAGGTGTGCATGTGTGGAAGGGAGCAGGGTGGGGGAAAGTTGGGGTGGGATTGGGGAGGGCACATCTTCTGCCATATTCATGGAGAAGTGGGGAAAATTGGGCTAACAAACTGAAACAGGCACTCAGAGGCAGGACACCATATGAGTCTGGAAAGTGGGAAATTGAGAGCTGCATCACTCCCTGATTCCATCTAGTTCCTCGTTCTACTAGACCCTCAAAAGCCAGGCTCTCACTTACTGACCTGGAAGGCTAAGGAGATGGCATTTCTAAATAAGGTCAACAGTTTTGTTTACACTGCTTTGAAGTTGACTTCTAGTATGTGAAACCTCAGAATCTTAAAGTACTCATGGACTCTATCCCACCAAAATACATTTAGCATTTTATAATTTATTACATTTGTAGCACTTTCCTTCTCAAATTTAGAATGCTAATTTATGACTCATCCTCTGACCCTCTTTAAAATATTAGGAAATATTAAATAAAGCTTGCTATATAATTTTTTGAATATGTGCCATTACCTAAGGTAATCTGGTGGGAAATTGAGAGTTCAAATCCTCATTAAGTTTGGCAAATGTATTACCTTCAAGTATATATATAGATATATATAGATATTTTTATGAGAACCACATGATTCCAATTTAAAGAGGCTTTAAAGTTCCCATCCATTTTAGAGCAGGAATTTATAAGCTATAGTCTGAGAAATCTAATGTTATAAAGAGTTTTTTTAAAATATTCTATATTTTTGGGTATGATTTCACTTTCATAAAAATATTTTTAAAACACTCAAATGTGAATAATGTCACAATTTAGCAGATTGTACACCACTAATACATTGTCTTATCCTGCCTGGTTTATCCTTTAAAGGGTCTTTATCAGGATAAACTTTTTCTTACTATCTCTGGAATTAAATTTGAAATTTTGTAAATGTGTCATTTCCTTCTTTGTATTAATATATCTGTATATATCCTCATAAAATTTGACCACTAGGCACATACCATAGAGCACATGTTCCACATGCAACTAAACGTGTAGGTGAAAGCAGAGCTCAACCATTACCTACCCATTATGTATGATAGTCAAGTGTGTATGAATATGTGAATATATAGCAGATAGCATAATGATATCATCTTATGTGCAATTCTTAAGTATGTTTTGTGTTATCCTTATAGGGTTTTTCTATTTTGGGAATAGAATTTAAGAAATTGTTATGTATCATTTGTAATTCATTTTGTAACAGTTTCCCTACTGCTTTCATTTAACTTGCAATGAATGGAATTTTTGTTAAATGTTCTTAAAATGATAATATACATGTTTAAAAATGTACTGCTTCTGGGACTTCCCTGGTGGTGCAGTAGTTAAGAATCCGCCTGCCAATGCAGGGGACACGGGTTCAATCCCTGGTCTGGGAAGATCTCACATGCCGCAGAGCAACTAAGCCTGTGCACCACAACTACTGAGCCCGCACGTCGCAACTACTAAAGCCCGTGCGCCTAGAGCCTGTGCTCCGCAACAAGAGAAGCCACTGCAAATGAGAAGCCCGTGCACTGCAACGAAGAGTAACCCCAGCTCACCACAACTAGAGAAACCCCGCATGCAGCAACGAAGACCCAACACAGCCAAAAAAACCTGTTTTAATTAAAAGTAAATAAAATAAAACATACTGATTTTAAAAAATGTACTGCTTCCAGCAACTTAAATATGAGAGTCAGAATTTCAAGAAACTGTAATTTTTTTTTTTAAATTTGATACTCATACTGATATGTGAGTTTAACTTGTCAGATATAACCTGTAATTTCAGATTGTTTTATTCATCAAAACAACTTCTGTTCTCGTTGATTGACTCTGTATTTATCGAGTTACAGAAAACAATAGCAGATCTATTAATTTCCTATCTTGAGATCAAAACAAAATGATAAAAACAAATTAAATAATACAATAATAATGATGAGAATAAGGAAGGAAATATTAGAAAATCACTAGAGAAGGTGACATTTCAATAAAAGTCTGACTGTGCAAGAGTAGAAATTAATAGGATGGACAGAAAAAGCTGCAGCGTAACGTACTTCCAGAGGCAGGTATCAAGAAGGAGCTCTTTTGCCCAGTGCAACTCAGAGTTAGGACTTAGCAATGTTGGGAATGGCAGATTGCAGAAGAATCATGACTGGGGTTTGGCAACAAGGAATTATTTACAAGTCTTACAAGGAAGATTTTCCACACTCTGCATGCATTATAACATATTTCTACCAGGCAAAGGATCAGAAGATTCTAGAGTCAATTAACTTAACAGTAATGCGAAAATCTCCACATTGGTCAAAAGTTCCACTCAGTTCTTTGCATGATCTCCCTAAAGCAAAACCCACAAGTTGACTCAATCCTCCCACCTACACCAAGTACCAAACCAGCCATTATGTTTCTTTCTGAAATATGGACAGATGATCAAGGCTAACAAACTTTTGTAAAATGTATCAGCATGAAAGAAAAATATCTATATTGAAGGGTAAGATGATGCAGAAACCTAAGTCATTAACACTCTAAACCACAAATGTATTTATGGGACAGAGTCATCAGCATTCTTTGGAAGACTTTCAGAAATTAAAATTATGATGGAAGAAATTAAAAATTTAGTAAAAGAGAGAGAGAAGATGAAGTCAATGAAATATCTCAGAATGTGCGACAAATGGGCACATTTGGAGGAGAGAAAATACAAAGAATGAATTCAAGAGCTCCATCATCTGAAAAGCTGAAATTCCAGAAAGAACAAAAAGAGAATTAGAGAAGATAATACTTGAGAACAGAAGGACAGTAGCATTTACATTTAAAGACACACAGATGAAAAAGCTTAGGCATTTCTATGTATGGTAAACTGGTAAGGGATATAGGGAATTGTGTATTATCTTTGCAATTTAAAAATTTTCCAAAATACAAAGCTTATTTAAGATAATATTTTTCTATCATTTCCCTATATGGTTTCAGATCCATCCCCTACCCTTCCTTTGCAATTGACCATACGAATAAAAATGAATCTTGGTTCTTACATCGCATCATATTCAATAATTAGCTCTATGTTTATCACAATCCCAAATGTAAGATATAAATTTATTAAACTTCCAGAAGAAAGCACAGGAGAAAAAACAATTTTACCTTGGGTTAGGCAAATAATTCTTAGAAAGGATAACAATAAGCATGAAACATAAAAGGAAAACCTTATAAATTGGACTTCAACAAAATTAAAAACTTGCGTTTCAAAAGACACTTAATAAAATGAAAATGCAAGCCCAAACTGAGAATCATATTTGGGAAAATATTTTAATAAAGAACCTGTATCCATAATATGTAAAGGATTCTTTCAACTCAATAAAAAAAGACAAATACCACAATGAAAAATGGGCAAAAAAGGGACGTGTGGCCAAGATGGCAGAGTAGGAAGACCCTGAGCTCACCTAGTCCATAGGCACATGAAAATAGCTATTTACAGAGCAATCCTCTATGAGAATGACCTGAAAACTAGCAGAACATATTTTTCACAACTAAAAATATAAAGAAGAAACCACAATGAACATGTAGGTAGGGCAGAGATGCAGAATAGTCAAGACCAACACCCACACGGGAGGTGACCCATAAATGGTAGGATAATCACAATTGCAGAGGTCCAACCAAGAAGTGAGGGGTCTGAGCCCCATGTTAAATTCCCTAGCCCAGCAGTCCTATGCCAGGAATATGAGCCCCCAGAACATTTGGCTTTAAAGGCCAGCAGGACTTGCATACAGGAGAGCCAGAGGCCTGTAGGAAAGAGAGACTCTGCTCCTAAGGGGCACTGTGAAAATCTCACATGCTCTGAGTTCCAGCTCAGAGGCAGTTGTTTGAAAGGAACCTGAGTCAGACCCACTTGCTGACGTTGGAGAGCTTCCTGGAGAGGCAAGAGGCCTCTGGATCTCCCCTTGGGGACATAGACACTAGTGGCAGCCATTTTTGAGAGCTCCTTCCACTGTGAGGACACTGGCACTAGCACAAACCATTCTGGAATTCTCCTTCTAGACTATTAGATCAGGGTCTTACATGCCCATGAGCAGGCTAGCACCAGCCCCTAGACCCCCTGAGCCATACAGCCAGCCACATTGGGGCTCAGTCCCACCCACCAGCAAGTTGGCAGCCACTGCACAAGGCAGGACCAGGCAGCCAACCAGGCTGAGGGCCAACCCTGTCTATCAGTGTGCCCATAGTAGTCAGCCCACCCCAAGAGAAGGACCTATGCAGCCCACACAGAGGGCACCCTAGAGCATATGGCTCTGGTGACCAGAAGGGAGTGTGCTGCTGGGCCCCATAGGACATCTACTACATAAAGCTACTTCTCAAAGACCGGAAAATGTAACTGAGCTACCTAATATGTAGAGATAAACACAGAGAATTAGGCAAAATGAGGAGACAGAGAAATATGTTCCAAACAAAGTAACAAGACAAAACCTCAGAAAAAGAACTAAACAAAGTGGAGATAAGCAATCTTAACCAATAAAGAGTTCGAGGTAATGATCATAAAGATGCTCAGAGAACTCAGGAGAAAAATGGATGAACACAGTAAGAAGTTAGACGTTTCTAACAAAGAGAAAAATATAAAGAAAAAAGTCCATATATAACAAACCTATAGCTGACATCATATTCAATGGTGAAAAGCTGAAAGCATTTCTTTTAAGATCAGGATCAAGACAAGGAAGCCCAGTCTTGCCACATTTATTTAACATATTATTGAAAGTTGTAACCATAGCAATCAAACAAGAAAAAATAAATAAATAAAAGGAATTCATATTAGAAAGGAAAAAGTAAAATTGTCACTGTTTGCAGATGACATGATACTATATATAGAAAATCCTAAAGACACCACCAAAATACTATTAAAACAAATAAATTCAGCAAAGTTGCAAAATTAATATACAGAAATGCTTTGTTCATGCACATTAACAATGAAATATCAGATAAAGAAATTAAGAAAACAACCCCCTTTTTATTGCAACAAAATGATAAAATACCTAGGAATAAATCTAGCTGAGGAGGTAACAGACTTGTACCCAGAAAACTGTAAGACACTAATGAAAGAAATTGAAGATGACACAAACAAATGAAAAGATATACCATGCTCACAGATTAGAGGAGTTAATATTGTTAAAATGGCCATACTACCCAAGGCAACTTGCAGATTCAATGCAATCTTTATCAAAATACCAATGGCAATTTTTATAGAACAAGAACAAATAAATCTAAAATTTGTATGGAAATGCAAAAGATCCTAAATAGCAAAAGCAAACTTGAGAGAGAAGAACAAAGCTGGAGAGATCATGATTTCTGATTCCAAACTGTACTACAAAGCTACAGTAATCCAAACAGTATGGCACTGACACAAAAAAACAGATGCATAGATCAATGGAACAGACTAGAGAGCCCAGAAATAAACCCACACTTATATGGCCAATTAATCTATGACAAAAGAGGCAAGAATATATAATCAGGAAAAACACCCTTTTAAATATACAGTATTGGGAAAACTAGACAGCTACATGCAAAAGAATAAAATTGGACTATTTTCTCACACTATATATAAAAATGAATTCAAAATGGATCAAAACCTTAAATGTAAGACCTGAAGCCATAAAACTCCTAGAAGAAAACATAGACAGTATGCTCACTGACATCAGTCTTAGCAATGTTTTTTTGGATTTGTATCCTCAGGCAAGAGAAACAAAAGCAAAAATAAGTAAATGGGACTACACCAAACTAATAAAGTTTTGCAACGCAAAGGAAACTATCAATAAAATAAAGTCACCTTACTGAAGGGGAGAAGATATTTGCAAATGATATATCCAAGAAGAGGTTAATATTCAAAATATAGAAAGCACTTGTAAAACTCAACATCAAAAAAAAAAAAAAGCCTACTTTAAAATGGACAGAGAATCTGAATAGACATTTTTCCAAAGAAGACAGACAGATGGACAACATACACATGAAAAGATTCTCAGCATCATTAATCAGCAAGGAAATGCAAATCAAAACCACAATGAGATATCACCTTACACCTGTCAGAATGGATATCATCAAAAAGACAAAAAATAACAAGTGTTGGCAAAGACGTGGAGAAAAAGGACCCCTCGTGGACTGTTGATGGGAATGTAAATTGGTGCAGTCACTATGGAAAACAGTGTGGAGATTCCTCAAAAATTACAAATAGAACTGCCATATGATCCAGCAATTTCACTTCTGGGTATTTACCCAAAGAAAACAAAAACACCAATTCAAAAAGATATATGCACCCACCACAATGTTCATTGCAGCATTATTTATAATCACTAATATATGGAATCTAAGTGTCCATTGATAGATGAATGGATAAACAAGGTATGGTGTGTGTATATATATAAATATATAAAATAGAATATTACTCAACCATAAAAAAAGAATAAGATCTTGCCATTTAGGATAGCATGGATGGATCTAGTTTATATTATGCTAAGTGAAAGAAGTCAGAGAAAGACAAATACCATATGATCTCACACATATCTAAAAAACAAAACAAACAAAACAAAATAAAAACAGATTCAAAGATACAGAGAACAAACGGATGGTTGCCAGAGGAAGGGGCTGGGGGCAGGTGAAATAGATGTAGGGGATTAAGAGGTACAACCTCCAGTTATATGATAAATAAGTCAGGGGATATAATATACAGCATAAGGAATGTGGTCAATAATATTGTAATAACTGTATGGGAACAGATGTTTACTAGACTTACTGTGGTGATCATTTTATAATGTATGCAAATATAAAATCATTATGTATACGAGCTACTAATATAATATTGGAAGTCAACTATATTTCATTAAAAAGGGCAAAAAAATGGAGAAAACAATTTATCAATTGCAAATAGGCACACAAGAAGATCATCAGTCATTACTGGAATATAAAAAGCACAATGACATTCCACTGCATACAATTTAGAATGGTTAAAAACAAATAAACAATACTAACAACTGTTGGAAAGATAGAGATCAATTGAATCACACATTGCTGAAAATGCAAAATAGCACAAGCATATTGGAGAATAGTTTAACGGCTCCTTATGAAGTTAAACATACTTTTACCATATTACAGACATCCTATGAACACCTATGTTTTTAACCAAGAGAAAGAAAACACATTTCAAAACAGTACTAATAATCAAATATCCATAGCAGTTTTATTCATAATAGTCAAAACCTAGGAAAAACCCAAAAGACTACCATCTGGTTAGTGAATAAACAAACTGTTATATACTCATGCAATGATAACTATTTCACAATAAAAAGATAAAAACGTCTGTTAACCTCAACTATATGGATGAATCTCAAAAACATCATGCCAAGTAAAAGAAGCCAGAAACAAAAGACTGCTAGATGCTGTATGATCCCATTTATATGACTTTCTAAAATGGGAAAACTATAGTGATAAAAAGCAGATCAGTAATTTCCAGGGCCAAGGGTTCAGGCAAGGCATGAAATCAAAAGAAGTGCATGTGGTAAAGCTCAATAATGCCCCTTACCCCATGTGGTAAGAGGGACTTTGCAGATGTGATTAACTTAAGGACCTTGAGATGGGAATATTATCCTGGATTATCCAGGTGGGTCTTTTGTAATCACAATGAGCAGATGCAGAAGTCACAAGGACGGTCACAGGAGGAGTTACAGGAAGAGGAGAACCAATGTAACCATGAAAGATTGGGGTGATGTGGCCACAAGCCAAGGAATATGGACAGCTTCTACAAACTGCAAGAGGCAAGAAAGGCAATGGCTTGCTCTGGGAGCCTTCACAAGGAGCTAGGTCTGTCAATACCTTATTTGCATAAGACTCATTTTGAACTTCTAATATCTAGAAGTGTAAAAGAATACATTTGTGTTGATTTAAACCACTACTTCTGTGGTGGTTTGTTTCAGTGGCAATAGGATACTAATACAGAACATGAGAGAATTTACCTACAAGTGATAGAAATGTGGTTGTGGTTATAAGACTACATAAATGTATTAAACTTCATAGAACTATAGACTTTTATGAATTATATGTAAATTATATAAAGCTAACAAAAAAGAAAATTGTTATGTACATTCCATCCTCATTTTTTCAAGTAAATCTACCTGTAATTTAGGCATTTCTCATCCTCATCTTCTCCTATTAATATCTTAGTATCCTTCCAAATGCAACTGAATTCACAAAGCCTTCCAAGATCTCTAGCTTTTTCTATGTTTCAGCAGCTCTCAAATTTTATCTCTCACATAGCTCTTATGATTTTCTGTCTTGTGGTATAAATATTTGTAATAATTCATCTTCCCTGGCAATTTGTAGCTTTCTTGAGATCTAACACCATGAAGACTTGTGTTCTGAAAGCAATGCAGCACAAATCCTTGCAAATAGTACTCATTCCATAAAGATGCGCTAAAAAAATTCATTAATTCATTCATGCCTTTATTTAATCAGCAAACATTGCCCGGATCACTACTATGTGCCTGGTTCTATGTTAGATACTAGGCATTAAAATGTCTTTTCTGGTTATCACAAAGTTCTTTTTCTTTTTTTTACCTCTATAGCCAGAGAGTCAGTACATTTATTGTGCTAAGAACTCCTATTTGTCCATAAAAAAGAGCAAGATAAACACAGTACAGACATCTCCTAAGGTGATTAAAACGCACTCAAACAGCCCTGTGTATCTGGGCTCCATTTGCTCTCTTAGGTATAGAGATCCACACAGCCTGGATGACCTGTGATGTCAGTGTGTTACTGCTTACAGTCCTGATTCCTGCTTTGTTAAACAGCATGATGAACCAGCTATTTGATTTCTTCCTCTCAACTCCAAAAGCACTACATTGTGCTTCCAATTATGTAATAGATTCTGCTGTGGTGGTGACTGCTGTTACATTTTTACCATGTAGAGCCAGGCTTTGTATCATGCAATCACATTAAATAACAACCTAGCAATTCTGCAAAAGACAGGCAAATAATCTAGTCTGGATGACAAGACATTATACTTTATGTTAAATTTTAAACTATGGGCTAATAAAGTTTCTGGGAAAATGAGGGTAGTCCCAGTATACACTGACTGGATTGCATTTTTATGCTGGCATGTACAATTTTCACCTCACAGGATTCCTATGAACCAATTTTATTTTTAAGAGCTTTGAACTAAACCATTGTGTTCACTGGTCTCATAAAAGTTTGATATCTGATTCATCTACTACTCTTATTTTTATAGGAATTGTACTGAAAAATGGAAAGTAGTGTTTCATGTTTTTATTCTATTACAGAAAAAACCTCTAAAGTGTCACCTATATAGAGCTGTAAATGATACTAATTTCTCTCCTCACAGTTTAGGAGAGATGTAACTTTTTTAAAAAAAATTTTCTCAGATCCCGGAGGATTTTAGCTATACCCCTTCAGCAAGAATTGACTTTTATCTTTTTAGATTTCTATCAATGTTTCCAAAATTTCTTAACTCTGGAAAAATAGTAGTCATTTATATTGGGACACTATTAGACAAAGTATGTTTCAAACCTATTACCTATCTCCACTTTAAGTGTTTACCCTAACATTTTACTATATTTTTTTCAAAATTAAAGCAAATTTGAGAGATTTTTTCAGTGAACACCTGTTTCACTAAACTTACTTTTCCACATGCCTATCAATTCCTCTCTCTATCTTTGAATTCATCTTATTTTGGACACTTTTCAAGTAAATTAACTGCAGACATCAGTAAATTTTCCTCTAGATACTTTAGAACTCGCAGCATTATTAGAATTCAATATTTATTTACAGTTTTTTCTTTTTAATAAAACTTACATACAATAAAATGCAGATAATAAATGTCCATTCATTGATTTTTTTTGATGTAGCCTACAGTTGTGTAACCAAAAACTCTGTCAAGGTATATATAACTTCACTCTCAGGCATCTCTCTCAGTCCTCGTTTCCAGCCAATATCCCCTACTCCATGCTCAGGGTCAATCTCAACTCTCTTTTTTTCCACTTTATATTTTAGTAGCTATTTACCTATATTCTTGAGCCAAGAAATTTAGTGAACTTTGAAACAGAAATTACAAAAACAGAAGAATGGTCCAAAATGACAGAGTAAAGGCCTCTGAAAATCTGCTTCTCCACAAACGCAAAAAGAACACTAGCAAAAACTGTCAAAATCAACTTTTTCAGAACTCTGGAAATTACTAAAGACTTAACTATCTCAGAGGCATTTATTTAAAAATAGAAAGAAATCAAACAGCTGAATCTCAGTAAAAAAAAGTGCACTTTCTCTCATTTTAATTTGCCCTAATCCCACTCCTCTCTCTCCAACTCTTCAGTTGGTTTGAAAACCAATAGCCTTGCAACTATGGTAGCTGTGAAAACCAGTGTGCTAAAAGCTATTAGAGAAGGAAGAACAGATTTGGAGCTCCACAAAAACATTATCCCCAAGAATTTTACTAGTTTACCTGTCTGGCAGCTTGCTGAAAACTCCATTATCAGGGTCTGTCTCAAACTGACTCTATAAACGTCTTCTGTGGGGGCAGTCCCATCCCCAAGGCATTTGTGGCAAATTATCAGGGCTAATTGTTTAACACTGAAGCTGCCTGAGGTGGAACTAACAAGAGTCTGACAAAAAGTCTTAATCCTGGGAATCTAGAAGGCCATGCATATAAGAAGTGCTCTGTGCATGCCCAGGGAAGACATGAGAAGACTCTAATTTCTCTCTTCTGACTGACCTTAAGGCTCTGTTCAAGCAAGCAAAGGCTAAAGAAGAGTTGTAAGCTACCGTCAGACCATTAAACACATACCTCAATACACACATGGAACTCCTTGGCAAAGGCTGGGAGAATTAATGTTTCAAAACATCTAAGGAAATCTCTGTCCAATCATTAGTTGTCTGACAACTGAAATAACCAGAGATGTCAATGGCCTCATGTGAAATAGAATACAGACTTCAGAGAATCAGTCCAGGAAAGTCACTAAACAAACAGAAGCAACATCAAACAGTGAAAACAACATATCCTGGAGGGACGTGGTATTTGATTTCCTGAGTTTCCACAATATATTATTTTTAAAAATCAAGTTGTTATTTTTTAAAATAAAATGTCAATTGTAATCCACAGGAGAGGCATTAACAAAATAACTAGAATATATACATCAAAAGAAGCAACAAGAGAATTAAATTGGTGTACAAGAAAGTATCTTTTTAATACAAAAGAAGACAGAAATGAGAAAATAGAGGAACAAAAATTAAATAAGACATATACAAAGAAAATAACCAAATGGAAGACATAAATCATACTTTATTAATTACATTAAATGTAAATGGGCTAAACACACCAACTCAAAGGCAGAAACAAACAGAGTGAATTTTAAAAATGATTAACCATATACTATCATATGAGACACACTTAAAATGAAAGACACAAATAGGTTGAAAGTATAAAGATGTAAGAAGTTAAACAGTGCAAACAGTACCAAAAACAGAGCTGTAGTGGCTATATCACACATAAAATAGACTTCAAAACAAAAAATTTGGTAGACACAAAGAAGGATATTTTAAAGTAAAAAACGGTCAGTCCATTAGAAAGATGTGAAAATTATAAACATATATGTATGTAAAAACAGAGCCCCAAAATACATAAAGCAAAAAGTGATAGAACTGAAGTTAGAAATAGACAATTCAACAATAATAGCTGGAGAATTTAATACCTGATTTTCAGTAATGCCTGAAACAACAAGACATAGATAAAGAAAAAAATAGAAGACTCAAATAACACTAGAAATCAACTAGACCTAACAGATAACTATCAATCATTCTACCCAACAATAGAAGATAACACATTTTTCTCAAGTGCACATGGAACATTCTCCAATATAGACCATTTTTTATACTGTAAAACAAGTTTAAATAAATTCAAAAGGATTGAAATTATACAAAGTATTTTCTCTAGCCACGTGGAATAAAATTAAGAATCAATAGAGAAGAAAATTTGGGAAATTCAGAAATATGTGGAAATTAAGCAACTCAATTTTAGAAAATGAATGTTTCAAAAAGAAATAACAAGATAAATTATAAAATACATTACGATGAATGAAATGAAAATGAAACATCCCAAAACATAGTCAGTGCAGCCAAAGCAGTGCTTAAAGGGAAGTTTATATCTGCAAACACCTATATTAAAAAAGAAAATAATTTCAAATTAATAGTCTAAACTTCCACCTTAAGAATCTAGAAAAAATAGAGGGAAACTTTCTCAACTTGACAGACTATCTACAAACAATCTGCAACTAACATCATACTTAATGGTGAGAAACTCAAAGCTTTCTCAGTACGATCAGGTATAAGGCAAGGATGTCACCTCTCATCACTCCTTTTCAACACTGTACTGGAAATCCTTGCTCATGTAATTAAGCAAAAAAAGGACATTAAAGTTACACAGACTGGGAAGGAAGACATAAAACTATCTTTGTTCACAGATTACATGATCATCTATGTAGAAAATCCAAAAGAATCAACAAAAAACTGCTGGAGTGAATAAAAAATTTATAACAAGGCTATAGGATACAAAGTTAACATACAAAAGTCAACAGTTTTCTTAAAAATCAACAATGAACAACTGGAATTGTAAATTAAAAACACAATATTGCTTACATTGGCACCTCCACAAATAAAATATTTAGGTATAAATCTAACAAAATATCTACGATATCTATATGAGAAAAACTACAATATTTTGATAAACATAATAAAAAAACTAAATAGATGAGGAGAATTCCGTGTTTATGGGTAGGAAGACTCAATATTTTCAAGATGTCAGTTCTTTCCAACTTGATCTGTAGATTCAGAGCATTATCAATCAAAATCCCAGCAAGTCATTTTATGGATGTCAACAAACTTATTCTAAAGTTTATATGGAGAGACAAAAGACCCAGAATAGCCAACGCAATATTGAAGAACAAAGTTGGAGGACTGATACTACTTGACTTCAAGTCTTACTATAAAGCTACAGTAATCAAGGCAGTGTGGTATTGGTGAAAAAACAAACAAATAGGTCAATGGAATAGAATAAAAAGCTCAGAAATAGACTCATAAAACTATACTCAACAAACCAATGATAAAGGAGCAAAAGCAATACATACATTGGAGCAAAGGTAGTCTCTTGAACAAATGATGCTGGAACAACTAACATCCACATGCAAAAAAAAAAAAGAAAAATTAGATACAGACCTTACATCTGTCACAAAAATTAACTCAGAATGTATCATAGACCTAAGTGTAAAACACAAAATTATTAAACTCTTAAAAGATAACATAAGAGAAAACCTAGATGACTTTGGGTATGAGGATGATTTTTTAGATGCAACACCAAACACACAATCATGAAAGAAATAAGCTGGACCTCATTAAAATTAAAAGTTGCTGCTCTGTGAAAGATAATATCAAGAGAATTAGAAAATAAGCCACACAGTGGAAGAAAACATTTGCAAAAAATACATTTGATAAAGGACTGTTGTCCGAAATACACAAAGAACACTTAAAACTTGACAATAAGAAAATAAACAGCCTGATTAAAAAATGGGTAAAGGCCTTAACAGAAACCTCACCAAAAAAGATATACAGACAGAAAATAAGCATATGAAAAGATGCTCCACATCATATGTCATCAGGGAAATGAAATTTAAAATAACAGTGAGATACCACTACACACCTATTAGAATGGCCAAAATCCAGAACACTGACAACACCAAATACTGGTATGAATGTGAAGGAATAGGAGCTCCCATACATTGCAGGTGATAACGCAAAATGGTACAGCCACTCTAGAAGAGAGTTTGGCGGTTTCTTACAAAACTAACCATACTCTTATACAATCCAGCAATCATGCTCTTCGGTATTTACCCAAAGGTGTTGAAAACTTATCTCCACACAAAACCTTGCACAAAGATATTTATATCCGCTTTATTCATAATTGCCAAAACTTGGGAGCAACCACAATGTGAGTGGAGAAACTAAAGCACATCTAGATAATGGAATATTATTCAGCACTAAAAAAAAAAAAGAAGGAAAAAAAAAGAGCCACCAAGCCATGAAAAGACCTTGATGATCCTTAAGTGCATAGTACTAAGTGAAAGAAGCCAATCTTTACATACTGTATGGTTCCAAATATATGATATTCTGGAAAAGGCAAAATAAGGAGTCAGTAAAAATCAGTGGCTGCCAGAGGTGAAGAGGGAGAGAAATGAACAGGCAGAACACAGGATTCTTAGAGCAGTTAAATACTCTGTACAATATTATAAGTATGGTTATATGTCATTATATGTTTGTCCAAACTCATAGACTATACAACACCAAAAGTGAACCCTAAGGTAAACTATAGACTTTGGGTGATATTGATGTGTCAATGTAAGCTCATCCTTGGTTAAAAAAAAAAAAAAATTATATAATTTTGGTAAGTGATATTGATTATGGGGAGGCTATGCATGTTGTATGGATGGGGAGGTATATGAAAAATCTCTGTACCTTCCTCTCAATATTGTCATAAACCCCAAAAACTGCTCTAAAAAGATAAAGACATCTAAAAAATTAAAATATAATTAAAAAAATAATCTAGGGGGAAAAAAAGCTAAACCCAAATCAAGCAGAAGAAAATCAATTATAAAAACTAGAGTGGAAAAAAATGAAATAAAGAAGAGAAAAACAATAGGGAAAAATCAATGAAACCAAAAGTTGGTTATTTGAAAAGAGCAACAAAACTGGCATGTCTTTAGCTATACTGACCATGAGAAAACAAAAAGAATCACATGTTTAAAATAAAAACTAGGGCTTCCCTGGTGGCGCAGTGGTTGAGAATCTGCCTGCCAATGCAGGGGACACGGGTTCGAGCCCTGGTCTGGGAAGATCCCACATGCCGCGGAGCAACTAGGCCCGTGAGCCACAGCTACTGAGCCTGCGCGTCTGGAGCCTGCGCTCCGCAACAAGAGAGGCCGCGATAGTGAGAGGCCCGCGCACCGCGATGAAGAGTGGCCCCCGCTTGCCGCAACTGGAGAAGGCCCTCGCACAGAAATGAAGACCCAACACAGCCATAAATAAATAAATAAATAAATAAAATTTTAAAAAAAAAGTAATGAGTATGATATACTTTAAAAAAAATAAAAATAAAAGACGGGGCATAATTACTACTCTTGCAAAAATGAAAAGGATGATAAAATTATGTGGTAACAAATTAGATAACTAGATGGCATAAACAAGTTTCTAAAGACACAAATTATTGAAACTGACCCAAGAAGAAACAGAAAATCTCAGTGGACTTATAATAACTAAACGGGTTGAATTAATATTTACACAAACTACCTACAAAGAAAAGTTCAATCCATATGACTTCACTGATCAATTCCAAATACCAAATGTTTATAGAGGGGTTAGCAACAGTCCTTCACAAACCTTTAAACAACAGAAGAGGAGGGAACACTTCTCAATTCACCCTGTGAGGCCAGTAGTTTTTTGATACAAAAACCAGAAAAATACATCCCAAGGGCGGGGGGGAACAATTAGAGGTCAATGACCCTTATGAAATAGACCCCAAAATATCCTCAAAAAACTACTGGCAATCCAAATCCAGTAGCACTTAAAAGAATAATAACACTATAACCAAATGGGATTTATTTCAAGAATGCAAGTTTGGTTTAAAATAAGAAAACTAATAATTGTGATACACCATATTAATAGAATAAATGACAAAACAAAACCCACATGATCATCTCAGTAAACACAGAAAGAGCACTTGGCAAAATCCAATACCCTTTCATTGTAAAAACACTCACAAAGTGTTCTCACTCTGATAAAGGGCATCAAAACACACAACTCTCATCAGTAGTGAAAGTCTGAATGTTTTCCCCTTAAGATAAGGAACAAAAAAGATATCCAACACTTGTATGCAACACTGTACTGAAAAATTTTGCCAGAGCTATTAAGCAAGTAAAATAAATAAAAACATTCAGATTGGAAAGTCAGACAGAAAACTATCTCTATTCACAGGTAACATGACCTTGTATTAGAAAATCACAGAAATCCAAAAATTCCATTAGAATTAAGAAAATTCAACAAGGTTTCAGGATAAAAAAATCAATGTTCAAACATCATTTGTATTTTTATATACTAGCAATGAAGAATCCAAAAACAAAATTTAGAAAAAAATATTTTACAATAAGATTGCCAAAAAAGATTTAAACATTAGGAATACATTAACAAAGAAGTACAAGACTTATACATTAAAGTTTTTAAAAAATATCACTGAAAAAAGTAAAGAAGGCCTCAATAAAAGGCAAGACAGAAAAATCAACTGATAGTCTTATAGGGGTTCCTTTTTATATGACACTTCATTCTTCTCTTGCTGCCTTTAGAATTTTCTCTGTCTTTAACTGTTCCATTTTAATTATTATACGTCTTGGTGTGGGTCTGTTTGGGTTCATCTGGTTTGGGATCCTCTTTGCTTCCCTTTGCAGGCCAGAAGGGAGTGACATGATGTATTCTCTTTCAGAAGGGCTGAAAGAGAAAACCTGCAACCTCAGATACTCTACTCAGCAAGGTTATCTTTTATAATTGAAGGAGAGATAAGGAACTTCTTAGATGAGCAAAAACTAAAAGAGTGCATCAGTACTAAAGCTACCATAAAATAAATATTACAGGGTCTTCTCTAAGAGGAAAAGAAAAGGCTATAACAAGAAGTATCAGTTTAGGGATTCCCTGGTGGCGCATTGGTTGAGAATCTGCCTGCCAATGCAGGGGACACAGGCTCGAGCCCTGGTCTGGGAAAATGCTACATGCTGCGGAGCAACTAGGCATGTGAGCCACAACTACTGAGCCTGCGCATCTGGAGCCTGTGCGCCGCAACGAGAGGCCGTGATAGTGAGAGGCTCGCGCACTGCGATGAAGAGTGGCCCCCACTCTCTGCAACTAGAGAAAGCCCTCACACAGAAATGAAGACCCAACACAGCCAAAAATAAATAAATTTTAAAAATTAATTAATTAATTAAAAAATTAATTAATAAATTAAAAAAAAAGTATCAGTTTAAAACAAGTAGATATAGTTATAGATCAACAATATGAACCCCATGGTAACAACAATTCAAAAACCAATGACAGATCCACAAAAACAAGAGAGAAAGGAGCACAAGCATACCACTAAAGAAAATCATCAAACCATAAGGGAAAAAACTAAAAGAAGAAAAAGTCAACCAGAAAACAAGTAACAAAACGGCAACAAGTACATACTTATCAATAATCATTTTAAATGTCACTGGACTAAATGCTCCAATTAAAAGACATAGGGTGGATGACTGGATAGGAAAAAAAAAAAGACCCAACTACATGCTGCTTACAAGAGACTCACTTCAGAGCTAAAGGTACACACAGACAGAGTGAGAGGGTGGAAAAGGGTATTTCACACAAATGGAAAAGACAAGAGAGTGGGGGTGGCAATACTCATATCAGACAAAATAGACTTTAAAACAAAATCAATAACAAAATACAAAGGGAATTTTATATATATATAATTATAAAGGGATCAACACATGAAGTGAATGTTATACTAGTTAACATATATGCACCTAATACAAGAGCACCAAAATATATAAAGCAAATATTAACAGACATAAAGGAAGAAATTGATAATAATATTGTATAATAATAGTAGGAACTTTAATACCCTATGTATTGTCTGTCCCTAGGGACAGAAAATCAATAAGGAAAGAGTGGTCCTAAATGACACAGTAGACCATTTGGACTTAATAGTAATCTACAGGACATTCCATCCAATCACAGCAGAATATATATTCTTTTCAAGTGCACATGGAATTTTCTCCAGGAAAGATCGCATCCTAGGCCACAAAACAAATCTTAACAAGTTTAAGATGACAGAAATTATATCACATTTTTTTCTAGCCACAACAGTATGAAACTGCAAACCAATTACAGGAAGAAAAATGAAAAAAAACTCAAACACATGGAGACTAAATAACATGCTAGTAAAAAACCCAATTGGCCAATGAAGAAATCAAAGAGGAAATCAGAAAATACCTTGAGATAAATGAAAATAGAAACATAGCTTTCTAAAATCTACAGGAGGCAGCAAATGCAGTTCTAAGAGGGAAGTTTATAGTGATATAGGCCTACTTTCAGAAACAAGAAAATTCTCAAATAAACAACCTAACCTTCCATCTAAAGGAATTAGGAAAAGAAGAACAAAATAAAGCCCAAAGTGAGCAGAAGGAAGGGAATAATGAAGATCAGAGAGGAAATAAATAAAATAGACACCAAAAACACAATAGAAAAGATCAATAAAACCAACAGCTGGTTTTCTGAAAAGATAAACCAAATCGATAAACCTTTAGCCAGGTACATCAAGAAGAAAAGAAAAAGAACACAAAGAGACAAAATAAGAAATTGAAGAGGAGAAATAACAACCAATACCATAGAGATACAAAAAAATCATAAGAGAATACTACAAACAGTTCTGTGCCAACATATGGGACAACAGAGAAGAAATGGACAAATCTCTAGAAACAATAAAACCTTCCAAAATTGCATCAGGAAGAAATATACGATCTGAACAGACTGATCACTAGAAGTAAAATTGAATTTGTAATCAAAAAAAACTCCCAACAAAAGTTCAGGAACAGGTGGCTTCACAGGGGAATTCTATCAAACACATAAAGAAGAGCTAATACCTATTCTTCTCAAAATATTCCAAAAAATTGAAGACGATGGAACACTCCCAAATTCATTCTACGAGGTTACCATTACCCTGATACCAACATCACACAAAAACACTACAAGAAAAAGAAAATTACAGCTCAATATCTCTGATGAATATAGACATAAAAATCCTCAACAAAATATTAGCAAACCAAATTAAACAATATGTAAAATGTATCATACACCATGATCAAGTGGGATTTATTCCAGGGATGCATGGATGGTTCACTAGTTGCAAATCAATCAATGTGATATACCACATTAACAAAAGGAAAGATTAAAAACCACATGATTATCTCAATAGGTGCAGAAAAGGTATTTGATAAAATTCAACATCCATTTATGATAAAAAAAACTCTCATCAAATTTGGTATAGAGGGACCATGTCTCAACATAATAAAGGCCATTTATGACAAACCCACAGCTAACATCATACTTCACAGTGAAAAACTGAAAGGCTTTTCCTTTAAAGTTAGAAACAAGACAATGATGTCCACTCTCACCACTTCCATTTCACATAGTATTGGAAGTTCCAGCCACAGCAATCAGATAAGAAAAAGTAATAAAAAGACATCCAAATCGGAAGGGAAGAAGTATAATTGTTACTATCTGTAGATGACATGATACTATATATAGAAAACTCTATAAAGTCTCCACCAAAAAACTAATAGAATGAATAAATGAATTCAGTAAAGTTGCAGGACACAAGATTAATATACAGAAATCTGTTACTTTTCTGTATTCTAATAATGAACTATCAGAAAGAGAAATTAGGAAGACAATCTCATTTACGATTTCATCAAAAATTAAAATACGTAGGATACTTAACCATGGAGGTTAAAGACCTATACTCTGAAATCTATAAAATATTGATGAAGGAATCTGAAAATGATACAAAGAAATGGAAAGATATCCCATGTTCTTGGACTGGAAAAATTAATACTGTTAAAATATCCATACTACCCAATGCAATCTACAGATTTAATGCAATCCCTTTCAAAATACCTATGACAGTTTTCACAGAACTAGAATAAATGATGCTAAAATTTATATGGAACCACAGAAGACTCCGAATTTCCAAAGCAATCTTGAAGAAAAAGAATGAAGCTGGATGTATCATGCTCCCTGACTTCAGAGCCTACTAAAAAGCTACAGTAATCAAAACAGCATGGCACTGGCACAAAAACAGACACATAGATAAATGGAATAGCATAAAGAGCCCAGAAATAAATCCACATACCTATAGTCAATTAATCTATGGCAAAGGAGGCAAGAATATACAATGGACAAAAGACAGTCTTCAATAAGTGGTGCTGGGAAAACTGGACAGACACATATAAAATAATGAGATTAGAACACTTCCTCACACCATGTACAAAAATAAACTCAAAATGGATTAAAGACCTAATCAGGTATCATAAAACTCCTGGAAGACAACATAGCAGAACACTCTTTGACATAATCGTAGCAATATTTTCTTGAATCAGTCTCCCAAGGCAAAAGAAATAAAAGCAAAAATAAACAAACTGGATCTATTTAAATTTCAAAACTTTTGCAGAGCAAAGGAAACCACTGACAAAATGAAAAGATAATCTACTGAATAGGAGAAAATATTTGCATATGATATGACAAATAAGGGATTAATATCCAAAATAAATAGAGAGCTCATACAATTCAATATCAAAAAAAAAAAAAGAACCTGATTGAAAAATGGGTAGAAGACACAAATAGACATTTTTCCAAAGAAGATATACAGATGGCTTACTGTCACATGAAAAAATGCTCAATATTGTTAATTATCAGAGAAGTGCAAATCAAAACCACAATGAGGTACCACCTCATACCTGTCAAAGTGGCTATCATCAAAAAGTTGACGAACATAAAAGGGAAAAGGGAACCCTAGTACACTGTTGGTGGGATTGTAAATTGGTACAGCCACTATGGAAAACAGTATGGGATTTCCTCAAAAAACTAAAAAATAGAATTACCATATGATCCAGTAATTCCACTGCTGGATATGTACCTGAAGAAAATGAAAGCACTAATTCAAAAAGATACATGCACCCCAATGTTCATAGCAGCATTATTTAGAATAGCCAAGATATGGAAGCAACCCAGCTGTCCATCAACAAATGAATGGGTAAAGATATGGAATATATATATACAGTGGAATATTACTCAGCCATACAAGGAATTATGCCATTGCAACAATATGGATGGACCTAGAGAATATTATGCTTAGTGAAATAAGTCAGAGAAATACAAATACTCTATGTCATCACTCGTATGTGGAATCTAAAAAATAAAATAAATATATATAAAAAACTAGAAACAGACTCACAGATATAGAGAACACATGAGTGGTTACTAGTGGGCAAAGGGAAGAGAGGAGGGGCAAGATAGTAGAATGGTATTAAGAGATACAAACTACTATGTATTAAATAAATAAGCAACAAAGATATATTGTACAGCAAGGTAAATGTAACCATTATTCTGTAATAACTTTAAACAGAGCATAATCTATAAAAATATTGAATCACTATGTTGTACACCTGAAACTAATATTGTAAATCAAGGAAAGGAATTTATGAAAGGATACTAGGGAGTTCATAGGGTTTCCAACAAGGCTAGTCTCTGAATAACAATATCTAATCACATGGTAAGTGCTTCTCTGAGGACTACAAAGCCAGGGGGGAAATAATAACCACAAATGGGATTCTGCTGGCCAAACAATCTGGTCCCTGACTATAAGCCAGGAAAGCCAGGAAAGACACAGCATGGCCTGGCCTTTGGAAGATCACTCTAACGTGCAGGTGAGCCAAGAAGAGGCAACTGAACCAACCAAACTTCACCTACCTCTTGACTCTACACTAAAACTCCAGGCCCTCAGAGCAAATGGATTGCAATCTCTTTTCTAGAGCTTTCAGATATTACTAAAATTTTCCAAGCTTTCCTAGCTGATAAGTAGCTAAACCAGGACTCCATCTCAGGGTCTAGGTCCTTGATGCTCAAAGTGTGGTTTGTGAACAATCAGTGTCAGCATGACCAGAGGTTGTTACTGCTTCACATTCTTAGCCCAAATTTCTTGACAGGTAAGAGGAGAATAATACCTGTTTTGTCTACTTTAGAGGCTGGTTGTGAAAGTCTTTGACAAAGTTTTTACTGCCCTGCAGAAGAATGAGAAAATTCAGGATAGTATAGTGAATTTTCCAAAAAGTCCATTTTAGGCTTTATTAAGGGACTTTTTACATAAAATTACCTCCTTGCTCTTTTGCTATGATCATGTCCTTTCATGAGTAATGGTGATGTTATACGATAACATTTTTCTCTCTCAAATATCCTTATTTGATAAAATACAAAGTTAGACACTCCTTTGATATTGTTTTTTTTTTTTTTTTCTTCTTTTTGGAAGTTTACTAGTCTTTGAAACCCCCAAATCTGTGATCCACCATGTGAAAATGCTTGGAAAGTTACAAAAGTGTAATAAAACATGAAGTGTTACTATCTTATTTAAGAACAGAATACTTACTGAGAAAAAATCCTGTTTAAAAGGAAGAAGGTTATGCTCAGTGTCCAGAAATGTAAATGTCTTTAACTGTCTCCTGGATTCCTTGGCTCATGGGAAGGAAGAGAAAGACCCAACTAGGTGATTTTCTCCTTGCTCCCCTGGAATACCACTAGGTGTTAGGACCCTTTTCAAGTCCCATGCCTCAGTCCCCTGAGTTTCCCATTTGAGAAGTGAACGCTGAAGGTGAAATTTACCTTTTTGCCATACTTTTATTTTTATTTCACTGGGCATGTGCCTTAGCCTACAAGGTGAAGGAGAAAGATTTGTTGCTCAGTTGATTGCTATCAGTGATTTTATTGTAGGAACAGAATACCTGTTGTAAGTGAAAATAAATGTTACCCTTTCTTATACAAATATTTAGAAAGGCAATAAATCCTTTTAAGCATTGTTAAAAAAAAAAAAGTCAAGACAGCCTGTTAATGGATTAGAAGACAATATTATTAAGACAGCAATACTCTCCAAGCTGATCTACAGATTCAATGCATTCCCTTTCAAAATACTAGCTAACACTTTTTGCATAAATTAACAAGATAATCCTAAAAGCCCTATGAAAATGCAAGAAAACCTAAATAACCAAAACAATCTTTAAAAAGAAGAATAAATTTGGAAGACACACACTTCCCATTTTTTGCATCATCAAGCAAAAACAACACATATTTCCAAAATCTGAAATTCCTGCTCTTTTTCATCCTTAATCCATCACACTTTCTATTTTAATGCAAATGTATATACATATTTGCCAGGCATACATTAACATACATTTTTAGAATTACATAAAAATTATTTTATGAAATACTTATTTTATGTTAAAATTTCGAATGGAAAAGGAACTGACCACTTATCTCTCACTCTTTCTTCCACGTTAGCTAACCACAATTACTAAAAATTGCAACCCAAATTTAATATGAGACCCTGGAAGAGAGATACATATTATTTAATGCTTTAAATCTTTAAAACATCCCTCTGAATTTTTAAAGGTAATAATGCCTTATAATCAAACAGAATTTTAGCATTTGCAAATAACATTAGGTCAGCTCATGTAAAAATGTGTTTAATGAAATGATGACCTATTAACATATATTAAATCAACATATAATTGTTCTATATTTTATAGACTGTATCCTTGTTTTCTTTCAAGAATAAACTTTGTTGGCCATATAATAATTTGAAATTCAGCAGTCTAAGTAAGGAAATTCAAAGACCGACATTTCTGTATTAAGTCTTACATACTGAAAGACAATTAAAATTCTGGAGCTACCAGAGATATTGATATCGTCTTTCCAAAGCTCTCATTTCTAGTGACATACGTCACTCAGACATTTTCAACTCAGTGTTCTTTTCTCTGTGAAATGAACACACACACAATTAATGATTAACAGTGTAGGACTAAAGAACAAATGAAGTACACCTTTTCACAAAGCTTCCCTTCTCTCTCTCTTACTTCTTTTCTCCCAATTTCAGTTTTATATAATTTTTCTCATCTTATTTTCTGATAGTGATTCTAAATTTTAAGCACAGTTAATGCTCAAAAATATCATGCATTATTTAAGGAAAGAAGTGTGTTAAATCCATTCCTGTAGATATTAGCCCCCAGGGAGACCTCACTGAAGATACGGCTTAATGGTTAAGTCTAGACAATATATTCTTAGATACAACTGTATATCTTTACCTACCTCATATATAGTTAACTGCTAGTACACAGTTTGTGTTCTACTGCCACTGACTGAAAATTCAAATAGAACTAAGCTTTACATCTCATAACTTTTTAAGCATTTCAAGGAAATTAGACATTGTGACTGACAGACTAACTTGGTGGATTTTCTCCCTTAACGAAATTAATCATTGCCTCTAGGAGTTAAATCAAACTTGCTCTGAATTCAATTTGACCATGCAGATTTTACAACTCCCTTGAACTATTTTGCTGCTGGCAAAGAATTTCTCCATCAGCCACTGCTGTAAACTTTGCATTTGGCATCTTTTGAACCATGAAGACAAACATAATAATAAAAGGATATGACTAAAAAGCTAACAGGTTTTGCGTCTGTGTTTCTCACATCAGTGGTAGTTCAGCAGATTCTGTGTAATTTTTACTTGGGTGTGGAGCTAAGTTAAGAATATGTCTTTTGAAGTTAAAGATAAAAGGTCATCATTTCCTGGACAGGTATAGATGAAAGGAAAATTTTTGAGATACCACTAGAGCTGAGAATGGCATAGCGCCTCCAGGCATTTTGTTGGAAAAAAGTTGGACAAGCATAATAACTGGTACACACATCATTGTTTTTCACATTCTTCTACAGTCCCACACCTGCCGAGGAAAATAGTTCTGATTTAGCTATGAAACCATTTTATTTTGATTCAGTTATTTAATAGATCTGACCCTATGGTAGGAGGGTAGGGGAATTAGATGAAAGACACAATAGGAGATTGGGTTAAAAATGGGGTGTATTAGGCTAGGTTCTCCGGAGAAACAGAACCAATAGTGTATATGTGTGTGTGTATGTATACATATGTGTGTGTATACACATATTTATTATAAAGAATTGCCTCATGTGCTATGGAGGCTAGGAAGGCCCAAGATCTGCGGTCGGCAAAATGGACATGCAGGAGAGCCGATGGTGTATGTTCTAGTCCAAAAGCCAACAGGGTCAAGACCCAAGAAGAACCAGCATTGCAGTCCGAATCCAAAGGCTGGAAGAGACCAATGTCCCAGCTTATTCAGTCAGGCAAGAGGAGTTCCTTCTTACTTAGCCTTTTTGTTTTATTCAGATCTTCAACTAATAGGATGAGAACTCCCCTACATCAGGCTGGCAATCTGTTTTAGTCAATTCAAATGTTAGTCTCATCCAGAGACTCCCCCACAGACACACCAGAATGATGTTTTGCCAAATATCTGGGCAGCCTGTAGCCCACTCAAATTGCCACATAAAATTAACTACCACATAGGCAAAACAGGAGTCGACCATTGAAAGGAGAATAATCAACCATCAATTGCAATATTTTCATTTGAATTCAAGCAAATGAATTCCGGTTGTACTCAATGGAGGGTTATCCTTTACTTATCTTGTGCCTACTCTATCATGAATATGGCATGCTATTGCAGCTCCTGTGTATATGATTATACCATCCACTGCTTTGTGAGTCCCTTAAAGCACAGCCTGTTTGTATCATCCTTGAGTATCCAACACAAAGCCTAGAATTTCTTATACATTCAATATATATTTGTTGAATGAATTAGTAAATGACCAATTATCATCTCTACTTTAATAATAACTGACATTATTTATATCATTTTAGAGTTGTCACAGCACTTTTACATGCTTTATATCATCTAAGCATTATGATTCCAATTCAACAAATAAAAAATAAAGTTCAGAAATAGTATTGACACCCAGCCAGAAGTCATCAGAATAATACTTGAAACCAGAGCTCCTGAACCCCATGTGTACAGCACAACAAGTGTAAGGAAATGATTAGAAAATGATGGAAGAAAAAAATTAATATAAACTGACCTTCTTTAGAAGTTAATATAATTATAGATACTATTTAAGAATATAAGAGAAAAATTTTGGGTGTTTAACATACATTACCTTGTTTAATAGTTTCAATAACCATATGAGATAAAGATTATCACTATTTCACACTGTGGAAACTGAAGTGTTCAGAAGTTGTATAACCTACACAAGATTATACAGATGGTAGCTATTAGAACCAGGTTTTCTACTGAGGTCTGACTAATCCTCAAAGCCTGTGCTACTAACCAATGTAAAATAGCATCATTTATTCTTTAACATACCCACAAAGTATGTATAATTACAACATTTTATGGGTAAGGAAATGTAATCTCAGAAAGTTTAAATTACTTAACTAGGCTACAAAGACAATTAGTAGAGCACAGATTTTTAAGTCAAGTCCAAAACATGTTCTCTTTTTCCACTGACCTCAGCCTCCATGGCATTTTAGGCCCTTTGATGTGTAAGACAGGCACTGTACATGCACTTAAAAGCATATACTTTAAAAAATAGAAAAATGTACAGAAATACAGTTACTGGACTCTGAATTTACTTCTAATTTGGAGCCATTAAAGAAACCAAAATTTCTCTATGGATTGCATGCCAACCCGAAAAAAGATATGATAAGTCCACCTATATCAACATAGATGATGTAAAGGTAGCATTTAGCAAGATAAGTGAACATGGAAACAACAGTACAATAATTAAAGGACCTGTACCACAAATAGTGTATAGAGATTACGTCTATAATTTTTGGCAAATACTTCCACCAACTCCTCAAAAAGGATATTATAAGAATATTGGCATATTCCAGTAGTTCTTAATAGATGTAGAGATAGTTAGTTTGAGAAAGACAGATAAATAGCCATAGAAATTCAGGTACGTGTAATTCACATGCACTTGAGGCAGCTAATTGGCATTCCCTACGTAGTTCATTCTGTAGAGTGATTTTAGTTCAACTAACCCTTTCCTATGTTATTATCATAAGCCAAATGTTCATACCTCATCAGATATTACTAAGAACCACTTTGGTAGAATAGAACTAAATTGGCATTTGACTGCTAGGATTTGGGTAATCATGGAAGCTATATGGTAATTGTTTTCTATCCTGCCTTCACATTGTAAGGTGCTAAAAAGATTAAATTGATTAACAACTGTAAGGAATTTATAATTACCGAGAAATAAAACATGACATTTTGCCTAAAAGCCAAAGGAGAAGAAAAAAACCTAGTTTGGGCAGGAATGCTCTGAGTTCAGTTTGAACCCATTGACCTTGAGGGTGTCCAGGATGGTATGCTCATCAAACTAGAAAAAGATAAAAGAGATATCAAGAGATAAATGTAGGGTTTCCCTGGTGGCACAGTGGTTAAGAATCCGCCTGCCAATGCAGGAGACACGTGTTCGAGCCCTGCTCTGGGAAGATTCCCACGTCATGGAGCAACTAAGCCCATGCGCCACAACTACTGAGCCTGTGCTCTAGAGCCTGCGAGCCACAACTACTGAAGCCCACGCACCTAGAGCCCGTGCTCTGCAACAAGAGAAGCCATCGCAATGAGAAGCCTGTGCACCGCAACGAAGAGTAGCACCCACTCTCTGCAACTAGAGAAAGCCTGAGGGCAACAACAAAGACCCAGCGCAGCCAAAAATAAATAAATCAATTAATTTAAAAGAAAAAAAAGAGAAAAGAATTTAAAAAATTGTTTTTAAAAGAGATAAATGTAGGACAGAAATAAAAATTTGGAAGTCAGGCCCTTCAAAGTAATTATTCAAGTTTTAAGGATGAATGTAATTTTATCAAGGAATAGAATTAAAATGATGGCAAATCCAGAATACTGGAGTGTTCCTACCATTGGCATTGGGAAGAAGAGAATGAGGAGATGGGGACAAAGAAGCATAGTTTCAAGAGAAGGTAGAGAAGTCCCACAACTACCATAAAAGACTCAGGAAAGAAAACTTTAAAAGAAATGTTGGCCAACATTGAAGCACATTGAAAAAAGGCTGGAAAAAGAGGTGACCTGTGGAAAAGCTGTTTGATTATTAGGGAATTTTTGGTTACCTTCCTCAAAGCAACCTCAATATTGGGTGAGACATAAATCAAGCAAGAAGTTATAAAAAGAAAATAGCTGATGATGATTAGATATTGGTAATGTTTTTTGAACTTTAATGTGCATATGGTCATGACTCTAAAATGCAAATTAGAAGAGAGGAAATACAGATTAGAGTACCATTTTTATTCAACCTAGTATTAGAAATCCTATGCAGAGAAATTAGGCAAGAAAAATAAAAGAAACCCAAATTGGAAAGGAAAAAGTACAATTGTCAGTATTTGCAGATGGCATGACATTATATAGAGAGAACCTTAAAGACTCCACTAAAAAAAACATTAGAATAAGTGAATTCTGTAAAGTTATAGAATATAAAATCAATGTACAAAAATACATTGAGTTTCTATACACCAATAACACAATATCAGAAAGAGAAACAAAGAAAACAATCCCATTTAAAATTACATCCAAACAAAAAATAAAACCTAGTAATAAATTTAACCAGGAGGTAAAAGACCTGTATATTTAAAACAATAAGACATTAATTAAAGAAACTGAAGAAGACACAAATTAATGGAAAGATATTTCATGCTCATGGACTGGATGAATTAACATTGTTAAAATGTCCATACTACCCAAAGTAAACTACAGATTCAGTGTAATCTCCATCAACTTTGTATGGAACCACCAAAACCCTGAATAGTCAAAGCAATCTTGAGAAAGAACAACAAAGCTGGACGGATCACATGCCCTGATTTCAAACTATATTACAACATTATAGTAATTAAAACAGTATGGCACTGGCATAAAAACAGACACACAGATCAATAGGACAGAATACACAGCCCAGAAATAAACCCATGCGTACGTGTTCAATTAAATTCATGTGACTCACTTTATTGCAATATTTGCTTTATTGTGGTGGCCTGGAAATGAACCTGCAATATCTCTGAGGTAGGCCTGTATATTTTGGATATTAGTCCCTTATCAGACATATGATTTGCAAATATTTTCTCCCATTCAGTAGGTTGCTGTTTCATTCGATGGTTTCCTTTCCTGATGCATATAAAAGTTATGTTTGTACTATACTGTAGTTTATTAAGTGTGCAATAGCATTATGTATAAAAAAAGCAATGCAAATATCTTAATTAAAAAATACTTTATTGGTAAAAAATTCTAACCATCATCTGACAATGCAAGGTTGCCACAAACCTTCAATTTGTAAAAAATACAATATCTGCAAAGCACAGTAAAGCAACACGCGATAAACAAGGTTTGTCTGTAAAAGGAACTCTTACAACTCAACAGCAAAAAACCAAACAATTCAATTAAAAAATGGGCATAATCCGCACACCACGATGAAGAGTGGCCCCCGCTTGCCGCAACTAGAGAAAGCCCTCGCACAGAAACGAAGACCCAACACAGCCAAAAATTAATTAATTAATTAATTAATTAAAAAAAAAAATGGGCATAATATCTGAAGACGTTTTTCCAAAGAAGACAAACAGATGGTCAATAAGTTATGAAAAGATGCTCAACATCATTAATTATCAGGGAAATGCAAATCAAAACTACAATATCAATTCACACCAGTTAAAACAGCTACTATCAAAAAGTCAAGAAGTATGTATTGGCAAGGATGTGGAGAAAAGGAAACCCTGGTGCACTGTTAGTGGGAATATAAATTGGTGCAGCCACTATGAAAAAAGTATGGCGGCTCCTCAAACAACTAAAATTAGAACTATTATACCATATGATTCAGCAATTCCACTCCTGGGTATTTATCTGAGGAAAACAAAAACACTAACTCAAAAAGATATATGCTTCCCCGTGTTCATTGTAGCATTATTTACAATAGCTAAGATATGGAAACAACCTAAGTGTCCATCAATGGATGAATGGATAAAGAAATTGTGGTATATATATATAGACAATGTAGTATTATTCAGCCATAAAAAAATCAAATCCTGCTATTTGTGACAACATGGATGGACCTCATGGGCATTTTACTAAGTGAAATAAGTCAGATAAAGACAAATACCATATCATTTCTTTTACATGTGGAATCTTAAAAAAACAAAACAAAACAAGCTCATAGATACAGAGAACAGATTGGTAGACTCCAGAGACAGAGGGTGGGGATGGGAGAAATTAAAAAAAAAAAAAATAATCCAATGCCAGGGGTACTCTCTTGACACCTACCAGTATATGCTCCAATGCAAGTAGCTCTTCTGGTGGAGTGTCTTTCCTCCATAATCAGGCCCAGCACGTCCCCATTCAGGTTACGCTGGGACTTAACCCTCGCTGTTGCGCTGGCACCCAGGGCAGGTGGTGGGTTTTAAAAGGAAAAAAAAGGATACCCATAGCAGTATTGCATAAATGCAACAATGTGTGTTTTAAGAAAATGAGACAGAAGGAAAAATATAAAGCAGAAAAATACAAAGGGCCATTAAACATTTGAAAAATTATTCAAGTTTATATGTAATCTAAAATGCAATTTAATACTCAATCAGCAAATATTTATAAATAAAAAATAGTCAAGGAAAAACAATAATGAGATACCACCACACACTTCTTAGGATGGCCAAAAATAAATAAATACATGTGTATTTTGACTCAGTTAAGTCTGATATGTAGACTTAAGTTCTGCATGTTTAGGCGGTCCAGTAGTTAAGACTTCGCCTTCCAATGCAGGGGGTGTGGGTTCGATCCCTGGTTGGGGAGCTAAGATCCCACATGCCTTGCGGCCAAAAAACCAGAACATAAAACAGAAGCAATATTGTAATAAATTCAATAAAGACTTTAAAAATGGTCCACATCAAAAAAATCTTTAGAAAAATAAAAACTCCTAGGTAATACCACTGCAATTGGTCCATACACCAAATTATATGCAGCAATACTGTAAAGTGTTTCAATTGATTTAGTAACAACCAACCAAAAGAGGAGCATTTGCTTATAATTCAAGGGATTTGGAGGATGGAGGGAGGATGGGATTCTTCAAGCTCACAAAGGTCAAGCTAACAGGAACTAAAAATAATGCCAGACTATATTTTAGTAAACCTTCCTTTTTAGTGTTTTTACAGGCCCAGGTTGGAATAAAAAATAACCAAAAATATTGGGTAACAGTTTTGTACTGGTAGACCATAGGTTTTGCTTATTCCATCCTGATATAGATGGATTATGATAAAGAATTAGCTTTGACAAACAGTTGATTTGAAAAGGACTCTGAGACCAATTTAGGCTTTTAGAGATGCAAAGGAAATTTGTTTCTATATAACTATTTCTCCAAAGCTTAGATTTTATATTTTTCTTACATTTTAAGATTTTTTTCCCTTTTATATAAAGCATATCTAGTTGCTAAAACAGTAGAAGATATAAACAGACATAAGTAGATGTAATTTATATTTCTTATATAATAATTGTGATATTTGAATAAGGTTTTAGTACATTTGCCTCCCACTCATCACACAAATACAGAGTAACAGATCTTAATTGACAACTTGTTAGAAACCACGTCGTGTTTCATAGTGTACTGTTCCCGCAGTTGGAGGTAGTTTTGGATGGAGAACTAAATCTCTAACAAGGCAACATTCTTTCCTAGTTCTGTTAAAGAAAAACAAAAGTAATAAAATATTTACATTCAATAGTGTTTAGTTAAACGGAGGACATGTAAGTGGGTTCAAACATGACATGAAATTAAACAATTAAACATGCTTTTGCAAATTTTGTCTGTTTTTAAACATCTGGAAGCTAGCCAAAAACATCTGAAGAATTCATGCCAAATTAATTGTTTCCCTGGGGAGGAAAAGACATAAATAAGTTGACAAAACCAATATTTATAAACATTGATTGTCTGAATACCTTTCCTGGATTAACTTTGGGTAAGGTATGAACATGAATATAAGTTCATCATGAACCAATCCTGGAAGAGAGACACCTGCATCTGAAGTGCAAACTTGGAAATAATAACATACACCTGCTAGGAATGTGGATTAATTTCCATTAGATACAGTACAGATGGGACCAGATAGAAGGAAGACAGCAAGGCCACATTCATAGTTGCCCTCATGGGGTAAGCAGAATTATAGGAAGGAAGCAGGGATTGCGGCCTGTGAAAAAGGGTCAGACTAGGCGCAGATGTAGAAATGACAGCCATTATTTGAGAATCAGTGGTTTTCCAAAGCAGCCTTTCTGGGAGGCACCAGACAAGAATAGTCACAGCAAACTGAAAGCTGGCAGGTAGCAGGCCAATCTCCTGGATGTCAATTTGCATTTAACAGTCCTTCACTAAAAAAAAAAAAAAAAAAAGAGAGAGAGAGAGAGAAGAGGATTATGACACACACTTTAATAAAAAGTGCAAAGAACATGAAGCTGCTCTTTACCTACAAATATATATCACTAATACATATACATTAGGATATATTTACATTAGGTACAAATTATGAATCATATACCATGTACCAGCAACCTTACATGCAATATATCAATGAGACTCTAAAAATACAGCAAGGTACTGTAATTTTCCTATTTTCACTGATGAAGAAACTGAGTCTCAGTAACGTTAACTTGCATATAAGCACATTGCCAGACATTGGCAAGTGTGGGATTTGAATGTAAAAGATTCTAGTTCTCAACTCCTATGCCTTAACACACATCCTATATGGTCTCAAAATTAACATATGATATGCAAAATTGAGTAATGATTCAACTTAAACACTAATGCTGATATTGGTTGTTGGCAGAGGTATAAACAGAAACTCTCAGTGTTAAGGTAAACAAGTTACTATAACTTTTATGAATAATATTTTTAAAATAATTATCAACAACCAAATAATCCCTTTGAGACAATTCTACTTCTAAGAATTTATTCAAAAGAAATAAGAATGGACTTAAGATTCCATTACAAGGTTCTTTTTCTTCAAAACGACAAATAAAGACTGAAGGTCGCAAAACAGGGTCTTGGTAAAATAAAGTATAGTACATCCAGGAGAACGTTATATGACCTTGAATGATACACTGAACATTGTAAATGGGTTGGAAGGAGGTCTTTCAAGGTAACACAGGGCAAAGATCTCTGTATCATTAAACCAGAATGCCTTTATACATACATGCAGTTTAAGAAAGAATTACTGTAGGCACTTCCCTTATTCCAAATTGGGGAGGAATAGTATATTCATATTGTTGGGGGACTTTAAGTTTATTTCCCTTTCAAAGACTCCAAGAGGGTAAGAGAAGATCAAATTGAAATTTTAGACTCTCTTTCTAAAGAACTGGACTTCGACCTCAGATTTGAACCCGGACAGTCTTAAAGATTGAACTCTTAAGCATCATCCTGTATTTTTAGTTAAAGGCTACTTTTCCAGGGGATAAAATGTGCCAAGCACTGATCTAAGTACTCTGCAAATACTGACTCATTTTAGTCTAATGCTGCTATGACCGTATGTGGTTGAAACCCTGTGACACAACTTCATGCAGATGTGAAGCAGCAGCATGGGGGTCAAACCGCGGTCACACAGCTGACAAGAAGCAGAGCCAAGGCTTTCAGCATGAAAAAGTCTGACACCAGAACTATGCTTAACCACTGTGTTAAGATGCCTCCATATTCTCTGTGTTCCCTCTACCTCCTCCACAGCCTCTAGGCCCTCATTCCATTATCCCTAAAACTTCTGGATTGCTTTGGTTTGTACTATTATTTACATATCACCACTATGTTTCATAATTTTCTCCTTCCACATTCTGTCACCTTAATTTCCAGTGTAGTTAAATTGGTTTTTACAAAGATTTTAAAATTCACTAATTTTATCAAGTGCCCCACTCATCTCTTTGCTAAAGCTTGTGTCTAAACTGGCTTATTAGCATCATGTTTCCTGAATTTACAAATTTCTCTGTTGCCTTCATGCTTGATTAAGATTGTACTTGATCTAAAATTCTTGAATTACACTTCACTTTCCTGATGATTTTGAAACAATGCTACTTCCCTTTCTGATTTTTATGTTGTTACAACTGGGTCCTGAAGCCAGCCTTATTTATTCCAGCTTATAGACAAATTGAATTTTCCCCCTGAATGCCTTAGGATTATTTATTGTTTTCTTGAAGTACAATTGTGTTAACTGACCTGGTTTTAGCTTGTAGCGTCAAGTTTTCAGTTATTTTATGCAAGTTTTCTTAAATTGTCTCTTTGCAAAACTTTTCCATTAGTTTCTGCTTTTGTGTATCGTATTCCACTTGTTTGGTTTTCTTTGTAAGGGTCAGCAATAATGTGTACATTAGACCATTTTTTCCATCATGCAGTTATTATTTTCTTTCAAAACTTTACCCATTTTTACATTTCACTTGGCTTAATTTTCTTAATTCTCTCCTCTGTCTCCCTATTTTAAGAGGATATATTTTTATTTGCTTCCAATGTAACTTTTATTTCTGTAATGACATTTTTCTCCTTTATAGGTAAATATATAAATATACTAATTCTGCCACATAACTTTTCATTTCTTTGCATTGTCTCCCTTTTCCTCTAATTCTTGTATTTCACTGTGCTATCTTGTTTCACTGAGATGTTTCATTGGTATTTACTTCAATTTACTTGATATAACAGTAAAATGTGCAGTCCAAATCTCACCTACTTCAGGCTATAATCTTTTTATCATGTTTCTATATGTTCACAAATTTCTCACATTTTATTTTCAGTTATCTTTTGCCACGGCCCATTATATTTCTTTTTATGAATCCAAAACCTTCTACCTAGACAAGTTCTTTGCAAAAGTTTAACGTTTAGTGTAAAGAAGGAAGTGGAGTATTGAGTTAGGGTGATGGACAGATTAAGAATTAGGCACCTTAAACTTTAACTCTTGTCATTTTCCCATGAGCATCTCCACTGTGGCAGGATGCAACTCTGGGATAGCTAGAAGGCTCACAGTGGGTCTGCTTGGTGTGTTTGGACCGTTTCAATTTCAAGGAAACAGATGCACACATAAGCTCAAACTGTATTAAGGGATTATCTGAATTCCTCTTATCTAGAGTCTGAAAATTCCAAGGCAGAGCTGGCCAGCACACAGGAGTCAGAATTTCAAACAGAGGCATCAGAACTTGGTTGGAGTTGGAAGACTTTTGGCTACCCTGTTTTCTTCTGGGTTTCATCCATTTCCAGGAGTTCTAGACTTTAATACTCCTCTCACCAAATTTGGCAGACAATGCAGTAACTATTCAATATCTATTTTCTCTTTCTTCTTTACTAATAGAAGCATAGCTTGGTTTAGAACTGCAGTGTGTCCAGTTATGTGATATCCATCTTCCCAGGCTGTGCAACAGTGAGGGGTGACCATCAGCCTGTCCTTGAAATGAAAGATCTCTATTGCATGTAATCCAGGAATGATACTATTTTCCTGAAACAATTAAATAGTTTGAGCTGACCCAAGTCTTGGTTCCTTGCCCTTTCCATTTTATTCTGCCTCCAGATGGAGCAGCCATTCTGTGAACATAAGAGCCACATAATGGGGAGAACAGAGAATGGGCCTGGACACAGCCCGAGTCTCTGATGTCTTTTTTTTAAACTGAGGTATAATGGACTTATAATATTATATTAGTTTCAGGTGTACAACACAATGACTTGATATTTGTATATATGGTGAAATGATCACTGCAATAAATCCATCACCATATGTAATCGCATTTTTTTCCCGTAATGAGAACTTTTAAGATTTACTCTCTTAGCAACTTCCAAATATGCACTACAGTATTAATATAGTTACAGTACTGTGCCTTATATCCCCATGACTTATTTATTTTATAACTGGAGGTTTGTATTTGTTGACCCCCTTCATCCATTCTGCCCCTCCCCTCCACCCCACCCCTCCCTCTGGCAACCATCAGTATATTCTCTGTATCTATGAGCTTTTTTGTTTTAGATTTCACATATAAGTGAGATCATACAGCATTTGTCTGTCTAACTTATTTCACGTTGACATAATGCCATCAAGGTCCATCTGTGTTGTCACAAATGGCAAGATTTCATTCTTTGTTATGGTTGAACCATTCTCTCTCTCTCTCTCCATACATACATATTTTCACATTCTCTTTATCCACTCATCCATCAATGGACACTTGTTTCCATGTCCTGGCTATTGCAAACAATGATGCAATGAACATGGGGGTGCATATATCTTTTTGAGTTAGTGTTTTCGTTTTCTTCAGATAAATACCCAGAAGTGAAATTGCTGGATCATATGGTAGTTCTGTTTTCATTTTTTTCTGGAACCTCCATACTGTTTTCCATAGTGGCTGTAACAACTTGCATTCCCATCAACAGTGAAAAAGTGTTCCCTTTTCTCCACATCCTCACCAACACTTATTTCTTGTCTTTTTGATAATAGCCACTCTAACAAGTGTGAGGTGATATCTCATTGGGATTTTGATTTGAATTTCCCTGATGATTAATGATGTTGAACATCTTTTCATGTGTCTGTTGATCATCTGTATGTCTTCACTGGAAAAACTTCTTTTCAGATCTTCTGCCCATTGTTTAATCATATTGTTTGGCTTTTTGCTATTGAGTTGTATGAGTTCTTTATATATTTTGATATTAATCATTTATCAGATGTTTTATGATGGTTTTTAATGACGGCACTAGCACTGAACTTGCTTTGTCTTATGCTCTAGAAATTATAAGAGAAAAAGAGACCTTATTTTTTTAAGAGACTAAAGTTGAATACCTGATACAGAGAAATCACAAAATCCTAAATGACATGGGAAACTCACACAAAATTAAAAACAGAAAGCTTTCACTTCTGGAAGTTTGAAGTTCAGTCTAATTCATTTTGTTGGTTGACAGGCTCATTCCTAAACAAATAACAATATCTGGGAGATAGGGGTGGTGGGGGGAGGCTAGACTTTCATTCTCAACTATAAAGTCAAGGATGGAATTAGCTTTACCTGGACCAAGGAGACTACAAATGAAACATACACACACACACACACCCCCCACCCAGGGCATCACTATGATGAGAAGAGTGAATATATGCTAGAGAGGTAAAAACACTCCCCAGGATAAGAGTGTGTGTGTATGTATGTAAGATAATTAAATTTTATTTAACTTCAGCTGACAAATATCAGCAGCAGCAAGTTGCAATCCATAGTTTCTCATCTAACTTGTCTCACTAAAGGCAAGCTTTTGCAGAGATGGAATGCTTGCATAATTTCCAGCTTCTACTCTAACCTAAGTATTGTCAAAGTTCAGGAGGTTTCTACAACCAGCTCCTACACTGTGATCTATTTGTTCAAAATATTTGGTTTTACTCCTCAGTTTATGCATCGTCATTTCAAAAATCTAGTTCCCTGCTGAATCTGGCCAAAGTCTGGCACTTTCATTCATGTAATGAGGTTGCAGGTTTTGGCTCTTCTCAATTTTGGTTAAAATGGAGTTTGTTCACTTGTTTGTTTTGTTTTGTTTGGGTTTTTTTTTAAACGGTATTTCTGCTTATTGTTCTTCTTATTGTTACTGGTTCTAATTAGGAGATGACAAGAAATCTTTACCATCTTAAACCAGAAGTATACCATATACTATTTACATCCACAAAAAATACGTAACTTACTCCTGAATTTATGTTCTAGATTTCAGATTGATTTATTCTTAATATAAAGGTATAAGTTGCTGAAATACAGTTTTTGTCATGCCAATTCTATCCTCAGACCATCAAAAGCAATTTTATCAGAAGATAAAATCCAAGAGTCTTACCTTGGAATGTATGTACTTACGAAAAGCAAATTCAACTACACAGTGCCTCTAGTTCTGCTCTGTGCTTCTTCAAGTTTATGAGTGCACACAAGCTATATTTAAAATGTTCTATCTAAAAGGTTTACTCCGTTCAAAACGTTCTCTTGGTTAATGAACAGTGTGTCAATACTGATAAGCCAATACCATGGAAAAGCCTCCTGCATTGACTCTACAACCAGATATGATCACTTTGAATTTCTATGTTACTGTGACACTTAGCATACTCTGTTCCACATTTTATTTATTTAAATACGTGTGTTTTTCAATGTTGAAATGTCTTACCTTCCCTAGTAGATATTTATATCCTTTAGGGCAGCATCTTTCTAGACTTCATGAATACTTGAACTTTCATGGTGATGCTTAATTTAGGAGGTCTTCAGCAATTACCCGTTGGACTACATTTTTTAAATTAAATTTTAAAAAAGAGTTGTATTAAACAACTTCCATTTCTGTACAAGTTAAAAAAGAATCAGTTTAGTCACTCCAAGTTCCAATTTAACCTTTAACTTATAATCACCCTGAAGTTACAGAGACTAAAGAAAATTGACAGAAAAAATAGGAATTGATGTTGATAGCATGAACTTGAGTAAGTAGGTATATGTTAATGGGAAATTAAAACAACAACAATAAAAAACACAAAACACCATGAGGATTCTGTTTGATTTCCTACCCCAGATACCCTGAATCAGGAGTGATCAGACTCTTGGAAACACGAAGGTGCTGCATATATACCTTCATCAGAGACATCACTTTTGAGCTAACGTCTTCCAAACCTACAACCCCTTCAGATCTTTTTTCTAAGCTGCTGTTCTGCCTTCTAGATATTGTCTGAAGACACAGACGTGAAATGTCCACTCCTTCATGAAAGTCATATTAAAAACAAACTTACTGTCTTTCCCCACTTGATAACTGTGTTTCCTTTTACATTTTCTATCCACCTTATATTTTTAGACAAATGTTCTGCATATCTAATGCTGCATACAAAACCCTTAAACTTAGTGGTGTAAAACAACAATTATTTTGTTCACAGATCTGGTGTCTGGGCTGGTGCTTCAGCAGGACCAACTTGATTCTAGTCCACTTTGTATGAGCTGGGGAAGCTTGAAGCCTGTATGCCAGTGCCTTGGCTGGGATGCTTCTGCTAGGAAGTCTTGGCCTAGCACCAGAATGGCCAGGAGTCCTTGGGCATCTCTCTTTATTTCTACGTGATTTTCCAACATAGTATTTTCAAGGTAGTTGGACTTGTCACATGGACACTCAGGCTTCAAAGCATGTGTTCCAAGAGTGGCCAAGGGAAAGCTGTGTCCTTGACATGACTTTGCCTTCGAATTTACATAGTTGGACTTCCATGATACTCTTTGGTTTGGCGCAGTCTCAAGCTCCTTCCCAGATTCAAAAGGAGGGACCATAGATACCAATTGCCCATGAAAGAAAGTGTGATGTCTTACTGCAAATATTGTTCTGGCCACTGATAAAAAATACAATTTGTCCTAGCAAATTTATCTTGCTCTCAGATATCTGCTGAACACTGTAGTTACTTGTAGTAGGATAGGACTCCATAAATATTTATTGTGGTTCAAGAAAGATTAATCTTCTAGAATAAATTACTAATAATTATTTTTGGCTGTGGATGTTCCTATGCTTAACAATTATTACTGTTGTTTTCAAATTTTCTACCTGCTTGTACTTTTGCCTCTTTTTATTCCTTTTTAAAATTCTTATTATGTAGATTTATTATGTATTTTAAAATAACTAATGTGTAAGATATAATATGCATCTATTTAATCGACACATAACGACTGATATATTTTTCATATTTTCTTTTTTTTAATAAATTTTTTATTTAATTTATTTATTTTTAGCTGCATTGGGCCTTTGTTGCCGTACGTGGGCTTTCTCTAGTTGCGGTGCATGGGCTTCTCATTGTAGTGGTTTCTCTTCTTGCAGAGCACAGACTCTAGGCGCACGGGCTTCAGTTGTGGCTCACGGGCGCTAGACTGCAGGCTCAGCAGTTGTGGCGCACGGGCTTAGTTGCTCCACGGCACGTGGGATCTTCCCCGACCAGGGCTCGAACCCGTGTCCCCTGCATTGACAGGCAGATTCTTAACCACTGCACCACCAGGGAAGCCCTTCATATTTTCTTCATATCGTTTATCATCACATTTCTTTCACTCTCACTTTCACTTTGCTCTCCAATTCTTTCATTAAAACTTTAGGCATGAAATAAAAGTTTTCTGGATTATTTTCCCCAATGCATTTATCCCTTCCTCTTTAATCTACCTAAAATTCATTTTTGAATATGGTATGATATAGGAAAATTGTACTTTTCCACATGGATAAAAGTCATCCCATCATGACTTATCATATATTCTATCCTGCCACTAATACTTTTTAATTAGCTTGAGATTATAACTTATATATAATAAAGTTTACCAATTTTACATGTATGATTTGAAAGTATTGACAGATGCATGCAGTCATGTAATTATAACAACAGCTATAATATAGAACACTTCTATAACCCAAAAATTTACCTCCCCAACCTCATCCCTGAGAAAGCATTGATTAGCTGTCTGTCACTATGGTTTTATCTCTTTTACAAATTCAATAAATGGAATCATAAAGTATATACCATGTACATCTGGCTTCGTAAACGTAAATGTAATGCTTTTGATATTCACACATCCATGTTGCTGTTCTAGATCAATAGTTCATTCCTCTAGTTATTGAGTACTGTAGACTAAATGGATATATCATTTTTTTTTAAGTATTTGCCAGTTGATGGATGTTTGGGTTCTTTCCAGTTTTTAACTATTATGAATCAAGCTGCTATTATGAATATTCACACATGTTTATATGGATATATATTTTCTGTTTGAGTAGATACATTTCTCTTGGGTTTCCAGATTCATATCATAAATGCATGCTCAAATTTATAAGAAATTATCAAACCATTTTTTAAAGTGGTCCACCAGAAATAGATGGGGCTGCAGCTTATCTGTATCCTCACCAACATGTAGAGTGTCTGTTATTTTTAATATAGCCATTCTAGTGGATGTGCAGTAGTATCTCATTATGATTTTATTGTGCATTTTTCTCATGATTGATGATTTTGAGCATCTTTTCATGTGCTTCTTTACTATTTGTATATCTTTCCTAGTGAAGAGTCTGTTCATCTTTTGTCTATTTTTAATCAGGTGATTTGTCTTAATTGCAAGGAAAAGAAAAGTCTTTGTCAGTAGTTGTGCAATCATTTTCCCATATTGTAGCATTCATTTTCGTTTTATTGACAGTGTCTTTAAAAGAGCAAAAGATTTCAATTTTGGTGCAGTTTTTATGCAAAAATATGAAATTTGAAGTAGTCAGGCTTTACTCGTCCCACGTTAAATAAAGGTTTGCAGAAAACATTTTTAGAAGTCAATAGATCATATCAAAAATGATAAATCAAAAAATCACATTATAAACATTTTGCTTAAAAATATAGAAGAGACTTACACCAAGACACATTATAATTAGAGTGCCAAAAGTTAAAGACAAAGAGAGAATCTTAAAAGCAACAAGAAAAACAGCTTGTTATGTACTCTGTACAAGGGAACCTCCATAAGACAATTAGCAGAATTTTCAGCAGAAGCTTTGCAGGTCAGAAGGGAGGGGCACAACATATTCAAAGTGCTGACAGAAAAGAAAAACAAACAAACTGCCAACCAAGGATACTCTACCAAACAAACTGCCAACCAAGGATACTCTACCCAGCAAAGTTGCCATTCAGAATTGAAGGAGAGATAGAGTTTTCAACAGAAGCAAAACTTAAAGGAGTTTATCACCACTAGACCAGGCTTAGAAGAAATGTTAAAGGGAGTTTTTTAAAACTAACACAAAAGAGTATTAATTAGTAACGGGAAAACCTATAAAGGTATGATTCTCACTGGAAAAGGTAAATATATAGTAAAATTCAGAATGATCTAATGTTGTAAAGGTGCTAGGTTAATCAGTAATAAAGTTAGTGTGAAAATTAAAAGAACAATGTAGTAAAAATAACTATAACTATGATAATTTTTAATGGATACATAAGATAAAAATATGTAAATTGTGTCATCAAAAACATAAAATTACAAAATTACAGGAGGGGAGTGAAAATGTAGACCTATGGAATGTGCTCAAAATTAAGTTGTTATCAACTTAAAATAGCTTGTTATAAATATAAGTTGTTTCATGTAAGCCTCATGGTAACCACAAAGCAAAAATCTATAGTATATACACAAAAAATAAAGAGAAAGGAATCTAAGAATACCATGACAGAAAATCATCAAATCAAAAAGGAAGGGAGTAAGAGAAGAAAGAAATAAAGGAACTATGAAAGAGCCAGTAAACAAAATGGCAATGACTACATATCGATACCTGTGAGTAATTATCTTAAATGTAAATGGACTAGTTCTCCAATGAAAGGATATAAAGTAGCTGAATGATTTTTTTTTAAAAAAGACCCATCTATATGCTGTCTACAAGAGACTCACTTCAGAAGTAAGGACACAGACGGACTGAAAGTGAAGGAATGGAAAAAGATATTCCATGCAAATGGAAACCAAAAAATAGCTGGGGTAGCTATACATATATCAGACAAAATAGACTTTAACGCAAAGACTGTGATAAGAGACAAAGAAGGCCATTATGTAATGATAAAGGGGTCAGTCCAAGAGAATATAAAATTTGTAAATATTTATGAATTCAACACAGGAGCACCTATATATATAAAGCAAATATTAACAGACCTAAAGAGAGAAATACTAAAGAGAAAGCAATACTATAATAGTACAGGACTTTAATAATCAACTTTCATCAATGGATAAATTATCCAGACAGAAACCAATAAAGAAACATTGGCCTTACAGGACACATTAGGTCAGATAGACTTAACAGACACACAGAACGTTCATCTAAAAGCAATAGAATACACATTCTTTTCAAGTGTACATGGAACATTCTCCAGGTCATTTCATATATTTTAGGCCAGAAAACAAGTTTTAATAAATTTAAGAAGGCCAAAATCATATCAAGTTATTTTTTGACCTCAATGATATTTAACTAGAAATTAATTACAAGAAAACTGAAGAATTGACAAATATGTGGAGATTAAATAACATAGTAGTGAACAATCAATGGGTCAAAGAAGAAATCAAAAGAGGTATCAAAATATACCTTGAGACAAATTAAAATAAAAATACAACATACCAAAACTAATTAGGACCAGGACAGGACAGCATGGCAGGGGAATTCTACCAAACATATAAAGAAGAGATAATACCTATCCTTCTCAAACTATTCCAAAAAATTGAAGAGGATGGAACGCTCCCAAATTTGTTCAACAAGGCCACCATTTCTGTGATACCAAAACCAGACAAAGACACTACAAAAAAGAAAATTACAGGCCAGTATCTCTGACGAATATAGATGCAGAATTTCTCAACAAAATATTAGCAAACCAAATTCAACAATACATTAAAAGGATGATACAACATGATCAAGTGGGATTATTCCAGAAACTCACATTAACAAAATTGAGGGCAAAAATCATATGAACACCTCAATAGATGCAGAAAAAGCAATGGAGAAAATTCAACATCCATTTATGATAAAAACTCTCAACAAAGTGGGTATAGAAGGAATGTACCTCAGCATAATAAAGACCATATATGACAAGCCCACAGCTAACCATCATACTCGGCAGTGAAAAGCTGAAGCCCTCTAAAATCAGGAAGAAGACAAGGAAGCCTACTCTCACCATTTTTATGCAACATAGTATTGGAATTCCTAGCCAGAGAAATTTGGTAAAGAAAGAAATAAAAGACATCCAATAAAAAAGGAAAAAGTAAAATTGTCACTATTTGCAGATGGCATGATATTATATATAATAAACCCTAAAGACTCCATTAAAAAACTGTTAGAATAATCAAATTCATTAAAGTTGTAGGGTATAAAATCATTACAGAGAAATATGTGTATTTCTATACACTAATAACAAAAAAAATCTGAAAAATAAATTAAGAAAACAATCTCATTTACAATTTTATCAAAAAGAATAAAAATACGGAAAAATATTTTAACCAAGGAAGTGAAAACCCTATACACAGAAAATTATAAGACACTAATGAAAGAAACTGAAAATGACATAAATTTTTTAAAAAAGATATTCCATGTTTATGGATTAGAAGAGTTAATATCATTAAAATGTCCATAGTACCCAAAGCAATCTATAGATTCAATGCAATCCCTATCAAAATCCCACTGGCATTTTCCAAAGAAATAGAACAAACAATTAAAAAAATTGTACAAAACTACAAAAGACCCCAAATAGTCAAAACAATCTCAAGAAAGAAAAATAGCTAGAGGAATCACAACTTGATTTAAAAATATATGATAAAGCTGTAGTAATCAAAACAGTATAGTATTAGCATAGAAACAGAAACATAAATCAATGTTATAGTATAGAGCCCAGAAATGAGCCCACAAATATATGACCAATTAATTTATGACAAAGGAGTTATGAATATACAATGGGGAAAGTTACAGTCTCTTCAATTAATGGTGCTGGGAAACTGGACAGCCACATCCAAAATGACGAAAATGGACCATTATCCACACACAAAAGTTAACTCAAAAGAGATTAAAGTCTTGACCATAAGACCTAAAACCACAAAACTCCTAGAAGGAAACACAGGGGCAACCTCCTCGATATAGGATTTCGTGATAATTTCTGGATTTGACACCAAAAGCAAAAGCAACAAAAGCAAAAATAAACAAGTGGAACTAGATCAAATTAAAAATCTACACAGCAAAAGAAACCATCAACAAAATAAGAAGGCAACCTACAAAATGGAAGAAGTTATTTGCAAATCATGTATATGATAAGGGACTAATATGCAAAATATATAATGAATTCAAACTCAGTAACAAAAAAAGCAAACAATATGATTAAAAGATGGGCTGAAGAGCTGAGTACACATTTTCCAAAGAAGACAGACAGATGGCCAACAGGTACATGAAAAAATGTTCAACATCACTAATCATCAGGGAAATGCAAATCAAAACTACAATGAGCTAATACCTCAACACCTGCCAAAATGGCTATCATCAAAAAGACGAGAAATGACAAGTATTGGGTAGGATGTGGAGTAAAGGTAACCATTATGCCCTGTTGGTGGGAATGCAAATTAACACAGCTGCTGTGGAAAACAGTGTGAAAGTTTCTCAAAAAATGAAAAACAGAACTACCATATGATCCAGCAATTCCACTTCTGGCTATTTACCCAAAGAAACTAAAAACACTAACTTGAAAAGATATATGTACCCCCATATTCATTGCAGCATTATTTACAATAGCCAAGACACGGAAAGAAGATGTCAAAATATAAGACACAGAAAATTTGAAATTTATACAGTATACCCCCATTAGCATGGGCCGAAGGGGGTTGGGGTGCTCTTGGAATATAAATGTTCCTTCTCTATTCTCCCCACTTTCAAAAGGAGAAGTCAAGAGAATTCCAGAACTTTGCCCTCTCCTGGAAGAACGCCCACTCTCCTTACTTCTTAACAGTCAGTCTACATTGAATCCACCAGGATCAATGTACTTTTGTTTTTATCCAGTTTATGTCTGGCACCACAAAAATTCAAAGAACCCCAGGTCTTCATCTTCAGAATTACCATGCACAACTGCTGGATGCTGTCTCTCACAGCCTTCACAGAACCAGCCTGGGGGAGTGGGGGTGAATGAAGTAGGTAATCCCCATCTTTCTCATTGCCGTTTCTAGATGATTCTCACATCATTTTCTCTAATCCTATTTTGTATTTTATTTCATCAGATTACAGCACCTCTTCTTATTTCTCTCATATACTAACCCTCAAAACAAGCATTCTTCAGCACTCCTGCTCCTAGTTCACCACCACTCATTACAACAGTTGTGTCACAATCCCAGGTGATTTCGATATTTACACAGATGATCATCAAGCCCAGCATGTCCTGTACCCCATCTTTCGTGATTTTACCCTCCACCTTACCTCAAGCACCCACTCTCAGGACCCTACTGTAGATTTTATCATTACCAACAGCTGCAAGCTCCCGTAATTCAGAAATTCAAATACCCAACTTTCTTTTCCGTCTCACTCCCTCTACTTCCTAACCCAGCAACTGTAACCCACAGATATCACCACATTTTAACGTCTCCTCCTCTCGCGTTCCCGTTCTTCTTTGTACAATTTGTATACCATAGTTCCGCATTACACTCACTTTAAAGCCTGTATCTGTCAATTTCCTAGCCTCTTTCTGGTTTCTTCGTACTCACTGGTCAAAAAACTAATCTCGGTCAACGCGGAGCGCAGAGAGCAGGCGCGGGCTGGGACGCTCGGTCCGTGGGGATCCCGGGGGAAGGGGCGCAGGCGCCCCGGGAAGCCAAGGGTCACCCACTCCTCCAGGCGCGCGCGAAGCGTGGACCGGCCGCGCGTTGCTGGAGCGGAGGGGGCGGGGCGAGGGAGGGAGGTGAGGCTCTGAGTCCCGAGGGGCTGTGCTCGCCCTCCGCGTTCCGGGGGCGGGAGCGGAAGTCGGTGCGCTGGTGGGTGGTGCACGAAGTCATTGCCTCCCTGGCCTGACCCCTCCTCACCCGGGTCCCTACTATACCAGGTCCTCCGCGCCCGTCTACTCCAGAGCACCCTCCCTGAACTCTCCTAGCCTCTCTACGACCCCTCACCACCTGAGAACATCCAGATCTGCATCTGGCCCCTAGCTATGCTCTGGACCCCCAAAGAGTACCCGACAGATGCCCTATCCTCCAGGCAGGGCTCCCGGCCCCCGGGCAGCCCACCCTGTCTCAGCGTCCCCAGCTCGGACCCTCACGCCTCTAATGTCATTATTTTGTTGGTCCCACAACGTTTCTCTATAAATGGGTTTGCAAATTACATAATTAACACACACAAAATAAACAAAAATCGGATTTAAATATAACCCTATATATAAGTATATGATCAGTGCCTAGAAGAGTGTCTGGCATACAGGAAGCACTTAATAAACTCTTGTTAAATGAGTGAATGAAGGTACCATCCTTCAGAAATACAGAAAATAATTTGGATGGACCATTCATTCATTCAACAAATATTCCTTGAGTACATACTGGATTTTTAGATATCCAGCATCTCTGCTATTCAATAGGAACCTCAGTACATGCTACACTCCTAGACTTTAACACACCCCGTTGCATGTAAATGCTTTAGCACTTTCTGAAAGTTTCAGTTGCATCAACGAAGAACAGAGAAGTGCATTAAGGATTAATAAGAATATTATCAGCTTTGAGCAACGATAACAAAAGTTCCTTTAAAGATGATTTTTGGTTTTTGACAAAGAAAGAAGAGAGGACCTAAATAAGTACAAGTGATCAAAGTAAATGGACTAATAGTATGAAGGTAAAGCTATCTCCATGAATGGTCAGGCAAATAGAATTGGAGAGAGGAAGAATGGGAGTGTATAACCACATTTCTCCATCTGTACTTTGGGTGGAGCTAGTTTCAGCTTAGATTGTCTCCTATGACTTGGTGATGTGTCAAAATGAAATTTTAGGGAACTCAAATATTATTACTTGTAAGATGTTGGAATCCCTCAGCAGATGTGCAAGTCCCTGTTGTCAGTAGAGTAACTACTCTTGCTGCCTCCGGACACTTGAAATACTTTGATGACAAAGGATTTATCCAAGGGTAAAGTACATAATCTTTAATGAGACTTACAAAAATTCTTGATCTGACTTTTGCTTACTTTTCTGAATTCATCTCTCCAAACTTCTTGTAATCTGTATACTCTTAGTGAACAGCAGTTCCCCCAAATCTCCGTGGTTTTTTAATGCCTTGTAGTTCTGTCCTTGAATATGCTACTCCATCAACCTGAAATGTTCTCCCTCCTTTGACCCCTCTCTCTGTATCAGGGGAATTCCTACTCACCCTCTTGATCTCCATCTAGATGTCACTTTCCCCAGAGGTCTCCCTGATTTCTCAAGATGCAGTAAGATTCCCACTTCACACTGAACTTAGTTCAAACACAGACTCTCGTACCATAAACTGTGACTGTCTGTTTACATTTGTCTCCTTCACTAATATATTGAAAGGAGAAACTGGATCTTGGTCACTTGGTGTTCCCCCTGCCCAGCACTTAGCAAAAGGCTGGGGCTCAGTAAACATTATTGTACAAGTTAATGAATGGATCTCTTCCTCTTTTCTTTTTTCCTCTTTGCTGCCATAAGTGTTTTCTTTGTTAAAAAAAAAAAAAAAAGTCATTTATCTACTTAAATACATTTGTTAACTCTCTAATATCTAGCAATAATTTTTAAAAGATCCCATGATTGAAGGGTTTATTTAGTTCTGGTTGGCAAAGAAAAGATTAGTGAAAAAGGAGGATAGACTTCTCCAAATGCAGTCACAAAAGTAGTTACAATTTCATTATTCTGCACATTAGATTTCAACATTTGACTTTGTTAAGAAAAATAAAATTTTCTGCAATTTAAAAAAATGAAGACAAAAATAAAGGCTTACAAAATGTCCTACAGAATTAAATGCACCCTCCTTCACAGGCAAATAAAACCAAACCTCTCTCCTAAGTTTCATTTTTTTACAACTACTGCAGAAAAATCCCATAAAGACCACACTCAAATTGATCTGTTGCTAAAACATTCAAGGTCTCACTGGCCTCTCTCTGTTTGCCAGTACTACTCCCTGAGCTTGGGAAGGATTTTACCATCCTCTCGTCCTTGTGAACTTTTACTGTTTCTCTAAGGGCCAGCTAGTATTTTACCTCCTCCTCTGGAACATCACCCAATCATAGGGATTCTTTTCATTATCACACTGCAGTATTTTCATTGTAGTGTTCAATAATAGTATACTGTGAATATCTTTAAGGGTGCCTCTTCCACTACTTCTCCTTCTCAAGAACATAGATTAGATTTTGTCATCTTTATATGTGTAGTACCTGGAAAAATCCACAGCACGTAGTAGGTGCTCTGTAAAATTTGTTGCTTAAATAAAGTGATTGGGAAAATCTTCGAATATATAAAAGTGGTTTAACATATATGAATAGTTGGAGTACTCAAAAAAATGAAATAAGTTAAAAACCACAGCGATCGAATATTTATAATATTGAACCTCAAGCATCTGACAGTTTATAATTTATGAGCTAATGTTTCCCTATAATGTAGATGTTGATTCAAATCTACTGTGCACTAAAACAAGCGTTGTCGGACTAAAAATTATTTCCGTCTTTGGTATATCTAATCATCACTATCAAAGAATGACCTTCCTTGACTAGGTGGCAAAATTTATAAATATAGAAAACATTTGGTGTTGGTAAACTTACTCTTTGTTCTTAGAAAACCTCTGCTATGTAGCCCCCCAAATTCTAATTTCCAAGCCTCCTTGCCCTCTGGCTTGCAGATTTCACCTGGAAGGGTCAAATGAAAGTCTAGAAGACAGAGAAGGGGAGAAAATATGCTACTCCCACTCCTTTTCTGGGACACCTGCGTTTCCTCCTTGAATCGAGAACCCGCCAGACAGACTCCTCTCCTACTCACAGTTACCAGATCCTGTGCGGGGGCCTCACAATGGCCGTAGAGCTCCTGGTGCAAGGTCCTGGCTTTTGGGCTTTTCAGTCTCTCTCCAGCCAGAGCATGGTAGCAGCTTCCACCCTTGTTTGCCTTCTCACCTGTGTAACTAACACACTTTAAAACTATAGAGTGGGGCTTCCCTGGTGGCGCAGGGGTTGAGAATCTGCCTGCCAATGCAGGCGACACGGGTTCGAGCCCTGGTCTGGGAAGATCCCACATGCGGCGGAGCGACTAGGCCCGTGAGCCACAATTACTGAGCCTGCGCGTCTGGAGCCTGTGCTCCGCAACAAGGGAGGCCGCGATAGTGAGAGGCCCGCGCACCGCGATGAAGAGTGGCCCCCGCTTGCCGCAACTAGAGAAAGCCCTCGCACAGAAACGAAGACCCAACATAGGCATAAAAAATATATATATATAGAGAGAGAGAGAGAGTGATTTCTGTTTCTGTGGATGGACCCTGTCTTTTATATTTCTTTTTATATATTTTGCACACATTATACAATAAAATGCATTGCATATAGTTGGTGGTGATTAAACATGTAATGCTGATTGTGCAAGAAATCATGCCATGCGATAGATACAAATAGAGATAAAAAGTCAAGTAATTCTATTCTGGCATTTTAAAAATGTTTTCCCAAAAAAAGCCTGTCTCAGCTCCTAACATTTGTTGCTTTCTTTGCCTCGATTATGTCTTCATCTTATGCTCACCTGGTTAACACCTCTCAATTCATCCAAATATCATCTCAAGCATTTCTTCCTCAGATCGTGACACCCCACCGGGTGAAGCATTCTATTTTTATCCTCTATAGCATTTTACATATAACATTTATCAGAGTTAGCAATTATATATTAATTTGTGTGAATAGTTGGATAATATCTGTTTTCCTTCCTAGAGTATATATTCTATAAAGGAAGGGTGAGTGTCTGGTTTACTCAGCATTGTACCTCCAGCTCAGAGGAACGGCCTGATATCTTCTAGTGATTAAAAATTCTTTTTGAATAAATGAGGGAAAAACTGAGGGACATGAGGTATTCATGGAATGCAAGATTTTTGAGAAAACTGAATAATGAGATAGAATTAGAGGGAAAGGAAGGAGTCTAAATGGGCTCTAACGGCAGGATTAAATTAGAAAGATTCATGTACATAACTTTATCTGAAAATAGTAGGAATTATTGAAGTGTTGTAATCAGGGGGAATAAGTGAAATCCAATTTGCATTTCAACAAGATCAATGATAATGGTTTGCATTACTCATTACTGGGAATCTCATTAGAACACAGGGATCATGATTTGGAGTCAAAGCTCCATCTGGTTCTCAACTTTAATCATAAAGGAGAAATAAATTATTACTTTATTTGCTATTTATTATTTAATCTAGTATTATGCTATCTTGTTGACTTTTTTTTTTTTTTTTTTTTTTTTTGCCGCTGCAATTGCCACATTAAGGTGATGTCTTGGAAAATAATCAGAAATAATCAGCCAAGTCCCTTCCCAGGGTTATATACATAGCACTGGGCCATGTATTTAATGTGTGTGGTTTGGATCATTTATTTTCAAGAGTATTCCATCTTTCATTTGTGTTGTTGTTTTATTGTCCACATAGTGGTTAAGAACATAGAAAGAAAAAAAGAAAACATTAATTTCCTGAGTAACTTCTGCCCTAGGATTTCGAACCAGTAACATTAACTGTGTGTCTCTCCTGAAATAGAAACATGAAAAAATTTGTAGCATGTTTAACCAAGAAAGAGAAGAAATCATAATTCCATATCCTACCACACACCCATTATCACGGCATCTGAAAATAGTCAAGGGTCATCCTAAAGATACTTTTGAAAACGATGTATTATTCTGTATTATTGAAATGGTAAGCAGGTACATAATTTGCAGGGCCCTCTGCAAAATGAAAATGTCACATGCTTTGTTCAAAAATCAGAAAAAAAAAAAATGCTTTTCCTGTCTTGCACTGTCTTTCTCTTAACCTGTAATACTGGTCTTTATTTGCCATTTAATGTCGTACTCCCTTGGGCACAGGGACATTCACAGGGCGAGTGCAGACCCTCACAGCCAGTCCTGCAACTCCGCACGTGGGGCAAGGACATCCTGACCCAAATCTCCCCATGCCCGTGCCTGGGCCCCTGCCTGGTGTGGGCTGTAGTGGTCACTGAGCATGACCGGGGCAGTGGGCAGCTGAGAAATTGTCAGGGGAGGCAAAGAGGTGGTGAGAAGCAGAGTCACGCATGAGCCGAAGCTCCAGGCCCCAGCATGTGCTCCATTACCCCATTGGACCTCACTTAAAAAACACAAATTCTGAGATAAAATTATCAAGTACTTCAAGGTGGCCACTACAGGGCATTAAACCTCGAGCGTGGAGCCCCATTCAGAGTTTGAAGTCCTGGGCAACTCCACTGGTCACCCACCCATGAAACCAGCCCTGAAGGTAAGCATTGGATTATAGCTTCAACGAACAAGTCCTTCCACATGAGAACTGGTATTGCCTGAGATTATAAATGTAAGCAGACCCCTAACTATATAAATCTGTATTTAAACAGATTCATATTTATATATTTGACAAACTGTGACTATTTTTTCAATAAATGGAGTTTGCTGCTTTTGTAATGTTGGGCTTTGATTGTCTATGATATGATCATTTCCAGTGGTATTTTAGTAGCTTTGCCTCCAGAGCTCTAAATCAATTAGTACAATAAACTGGGAAGATGTACTTATCTTCACCATGCACTTCCCAACACCTTTGTGCTTCCCTCGAGTATCCAAAGCCTCCCTTAGTAGAAAGTCGTTGGGTTCTTAGCTCCATGAATTACCATGTTCCCAGACCGTCCCTTTCTCCTCTATACACCACCATTTACAAAGAAAAAAAGCTCTGGTTTGGTTCCTACTTACTGTCAGCAACCTCATTAAATACAATTTACATCACATTGTATTTTAATCATTCATTTGTGAGGACGCTAAGAGAAGCTAAGAATCTTACAAGTTTAACAATGGTGCCTCTGACTTAGATCCCTGCAGCATAGATGATGCCTCTGACAGATGAACACTGCTGGTAATGTTCTACAAACCATGCTGGGGAAAGGAGAATCTATGTTCCCAGTGGCAAAAAAATTACCTAATAGAGGGGCAATGGAGTTCAGTAGTTAAATTTATGCTCTGAATCTGGCTTTTCCACTAAATAGGTATGTATGTGATTTATTATGCCTGCGTCTCCTCTTTTGTAAAATGTGGTGCTGGCTTGGAGATTTTTTTCAGAATTATCTTCTGGTGGGAAAATGATATTCCTTCTATGTCTCTGGGGAAGCATAAGGTATTTGGATTTAGAGAATCACATGTGGGTGGAGGGAAAAACAATGCTACTCTCACTAAATACTTCTGTAATCCAAATCTGGGGTAGGGCTGGGGGCGGCGATTCCTGCACCAATCAATTCTCTGACACCAGCTGCATATCCTACAGTTTAACTCAGTTCTGACACTAACTGCTTGGAGTTAGTGCAAGACCCCGCAGGTTAAAAGCTCAGTCTCACAAGGCCTGACTTCAGACGCCAATTGCAAATGGCAGCTTACCTACAGCTCCTGAATGACTTGGCTATAAATCAGAGGTCCCCACAAGCCCCTCCTCAGTTTGGATCATGTGCTAGAATGACTCACAGAACTCAGGAAAACAGTTTACTTACCAGATTACCAGTTTATTACGAAAGGATATACTTCAGGAACAGCCAGATGGAAGAGATGCATAGGGGAAGGTATGCGGAAAGGGGCACGGAGTTTGCATGACTTCTCCAAGCTCTCCACCCTCCCAGCCCCTCCATGTGTTTGCCAACCTGAAAACTCTCTGAATTCCATACTTCAGGGAACTTTTTATGGAGGCCTCATTACACAGTCATAGTAGATTAGATTATTGGTCATTGATGATTGACTCAACCTCCAGCGCCTCTCCCATCTCTGGAGTTCAGGGGTTGGGAATAAATGTTCCAACACTCTAATCCCTGGTTGGTTCCCCTGGCAACCAGCTTCCATGCTGAGGCTATCGGGGAGCCCTCAACCACCAGTCATTTCTCCTGGAGATTCCAAGCGATTTTTGCCAGAAACAGGAGTGTGTGTGGGTAGGGGGTGGGAGTATTGGCAGAGGAACAAAAATATATATTTCTTATTCTGTTACGGGAGAACACTCCAATGCCTTAGCACCAAGATCACAGGTAGTGGCTGGGTGCAAGAAAGACAAACATGAATGAGAAGTGTTTCTACAGCTGTGGACATGACTTTTTGGTACAAGATTATAGCAGAGAATCTTAGTCTGGAGTTCATGGTTAGACTTAAAATGTGCCTCAATCTCTATGAAAAATATTGTGTGTGCACTCAATTTTACATGACTCCATCAGATTAGCAGGAAAATCTGTAAGCAAAATATGATTAAAAGTACTAATGCCTTCTATGCTACTTACAGGCCATAGAAAGGACTTCAGTGTCACATGATACAATATATGTATTATTTGGTGCTTAAGAGCAGGAAATAGCCTGAAGCACAGGAATGAATAATTTATATCAAGAGGTGCAACTTTGATAGGTTTATGTTTTCATGAAAACAAATCTAATTTAAAGTTATTTTTTGAAGCAAATGAACACGTCATTGGTAGGTTATGTGGTTAAAATAGGAGTCCTTAGATCCCCAAATCCCCCTACCATGGAGCTGAGGAGTTTGTGAGACTGCTGACCCTCTGTGATCCCATTTCACAAAGCTTCTCTGATCTCTGGCAGAAGGGTATTAGGACATGTTCCCGTTTGGTAAAATTGACAAACAGACAAAGCTTACCTTCAGGAATTTTCCAGTTCACTTCTAATTATTTTTTCTCCCAACACATTGAAAAAAAAAATTCATTTCCTGATATTCTCTCATATATTCATGATATACCAATTTTACTAGTTAAGTATGTTTTCAAATCTTAGAGCAAATGATTACCACATCCAGGAATATTACGTTGCTTGCCAGAAATATTGTATTAGTTTAAAAGGTCTACACTACATTATTGTTGTATAGCAACTCTAATCTACCTGAATATGTATTCCTTAAATCTGCTATATGTTCATATTATATGCACCCTCCATCTGTGTAAGGATCCAGTTTAGTAAAAACAAAATGAATTAAAGTTTCCGTAAGTATGTGTGGGACACATGTTTTTAGGACTTTTACGTACTGACTCTGGTCATTGTTACAGCCACTCTTCAGAAGATGAGTTAATTTCCTAAATTTTCTAGCATAATAAAGTATTAACTTATTAAACAGACCTATTTTTTAAAAATCAGAATAGAAAATCTTCATAGAAATATCCATTGAATTTGAGACTATGAACAATGGTTGAAGAATAGGCTATTTTTCAGTTTAAGTCATAAGACCTTTCATAATTACAGTTTTTAAAAAAATTAGTATTTCCCCACTTCTTTCTCCAGCATAGCAATGCCAAAAATACAGAAAATGGTCATTACTTGGAAGGATAATTTAATTATTACCAGGTTTTGAAGGGGTAGGCATAAAATGCTAGATTCAAGTTCTTGGTGGAGTTCATCAAGTAAGGGATTTAATATATAGTGGGTATTCAATAGTTACATTTTGATTAAATAATATGCAATGTAGCATAACACTAAGGGGCATTTAAAATGCAACTAGGAAACTGCATTTTCCTCTTTCATTTCTTTTCTATACATTTTTTTTATTTGCTAGGTTTCAAAACAGAAAAAAAAAACTATCTTTAAATTTCACAAGACAAAGTATGGTTTGAAAAACTTTTAAAACTATCTACTTCTTGGAACTTCTTGTTTTAAAGGAGGGTACAGTTATTTTTAGCATCATCCCAGGATTGTCATATTATGAAGATCCCTCTCATAGGCTAAAACTCCTATGCAATTATTAAAGTTTATCAGCATGCTTCTTTGATTAAAAAAATGCCAAAGAATATTTTGACAGAAATAACACTTGCCATTATGAAAACATGGAATTGATTTATCTAGGAAACATGGGTGTCATATACGTATATAGTGGTAGGCTGAGTAAGAGTGGGCATTTTGTGTAACTTTAAAAGAAATAAAGAATCGTGTCTATGAATGTGTTACTTCAGATGTCATTTTCTTTCAGTGCTGAAATTGCTTTTCCACACAATATCAAATTTGCTAACATGTATCGCAGGGCTTCTTTTGCTGGGAAAAATGAATTAAAATAAATAAATGTTATTTCATAAAATAAACCAGATACAAAATCTCACCTTGTATTTACAGGTAAATTTTAATGGAATATTTCATGGTCTAACACAAATATCAGACCCAAACACTAATTCTTGTACAGCCTTTGGCTTACCCTGTATAACAAAATCTGTTATTTAAAGTAGACTATAAAATACCTTATGGTAAGTGAACCTCCAAAGACACAAAGAAAATCCTCCATAAATTTAAAAGCTTATCTCAAATTCTTGTTGGCATAAGCTTAGGATGGATATATTATTAATTGCATTATCTTAGGTAGTTGAAATATATAATACTGGTTAGAGTGTGAAAATTAAAAAAAAAAAAAAGGTTTAGGTATTTTTGCTTCTGTTCCTAGTCAACATTAGTAAACACACAGAAGTGATTGTAAAATTATCTTTACAGAGTTTTGGAATTTTGGCAATCTCAAGCAAATTTCCTTAAGTCAGCAACATTTGTTTTTAACCCTTATTCAGCATATTACAAGGTTCATATATTCCAAGGAGCAATAATTAAATGTTGTACAAATCACATAACATTTATTTTACTACTGATTAATTTTTAAAACTTCCATTTAGAAACTTACAAAGAAAATGGGCATCATTGAGGAAATCTAAAATGAATGGATAATGTATGCAGTTGAAAAAAGATATGCAAAATAATGTTTGGCATAAAGGAATATGTTTTGTAACATCTTTCATAATCTGTCAGTGGGAAAAAAGAAATTCCACCTTTCAATGTCTGTTAACAACCCTAAGAAAATGAACTAAATGAATAGACAATTCAGTAATGTCCAACAGATAACTAAAATTCAAATTTTATTTTCCCATATGTATCAGACAATTTTTTTCTGACAAGACTTTACTGAAAGATGAAGTGCAAATGGGAACCCTGTAAGAATGTTTATGAGTTGTACATGACATATCTTAAGCGCCACTAAGTACACATTGAATACTTTGTAAGTATATAGGCATATCAACATGCAAGTGTCATGTACCTATTACAATATGCATTTTGGTTTTTGAAAATGTTAATGATAACAGTAGATTCAATAATTGTGTTTATCTTCTGTGCAGTATGTGTGATTTCGGTGCATCTTCTTTTCAGCACAGAATTTATTGTTATGCTGTCATAAATATACCCTTCCAAAAGTTATGAATTTCATGTCATATGAATAGAACATTTTATTTTTGAAGCTACATTACTGGGAACACCTGCATTTCTGGGTACCATTTTCAGAGATAAGTCTTTAAATTCTTTTTAACATGGCAGACTTGTTCCAATGTTGGTTATGTTGAAATATTTATGATAAAAATGGAGCTTTCTTGAGGGAATATTTTTTGGTTGAATAAAAAGCTAAACAACCAATTTGCAAATATTGATGTGAACTGAATATGAAGAAAATAGGTCAGTAATCCAAACTCATAAATCCTTGGGTTACTACTTAACTGCATCATTGAATCTACAATAAGTACAGCAGGTACAGTTAAATAAATATGTAAAGAGATTAATTTCATACATTTGTAAGGAGAAAGAGTACTAGTTTTGAAATTTTTCTAAATTATTTTCCTTTCTATTTATGAGACTCAATCAATACGTTAGAAACACAAAGAAAAGCAAAAAGGATAAAGAGATAACAATTCAGTTTACATTTCACAGTTTTTTTTTTAACCAACTGACCACTGCTTTCAACCATCAAATATTTTATTGCATATAACTTTCACTATCAGCAAATATAAAGAGAAAAGTGTCTACTAGTATCATGTAAAAGGAAAAGCATCTGAAGAAAGAAAACATTTGAGGTTTGACAGTACTGTGTGTAAGAGAAGTCTAATGTGGCATTTCATACTGCACTTAAAAGTCCGTGTAGGAATCATCGCTCTTCTGACCCTGGATGTGGGAAAAGTGCTTAAGTGCTGAGCCCTGGTAGGTTTCTCTTTTGCCCCTGCAATCTACAAATATCTTTTAAGTTTCTTCTTTTGAAATATACAGTATATTTTATAGGGGAAGATAGTGTTTTTTCTTTACATCTTTTTCACATTTGGGCCCATTCTCTCCAAAATAACCATACATTTTTTGATATATATATATATATATATATATATATACATATATATATATATATATATATATACACATATATATATATATATGGAAAAGATGGTAAAGATTACACCAAATATCATTTGTAACATAACCACATAACATAGATATATTTTACTTTAAGCATATTTTATAGATTCAGCATCATAATTTGAGATAATTTTTGTATCCTTTTTTCCTAAAGGAAAATCTGCTTTCAAAATGCCATTTTCTTTTAGAATAATTAAATTACATCATTTGAAAAATTCATATTATGTCTATGTAGCCAAAATAAAGTGGGTATTTGTGGCAATACTTTGCATTCATTATTCAGGGATTATTTGTTAATGAGGAGGCAGTTTTAAATGCTTAAATATTTGTCTTACATAGATAACACTTCTTGGAAAGATAAATCACATATATTATTTTTACTTAAAAGCACAGCATTAATTTATAAGAAATTGTTTATTTTAAATATTAAATGAAATGTCAGATTGGATTGCAAAGTGTTGCCATTTAAATTATTTTTAAAATCAACACAATTATATCACATTGAAATAGTAAATAGTCATGCGAGGAACTATCCTTACAAAGTTACTGTATTTTGCTTATAGGAAAAGTTAATGACAGAAAAGGAAAAACAAATGCAGATCCATACACCGTTGAGTACACTGAAAGTAAAGTTGGCTTTTGAGATTTCCCAGGGGGTGGGGAGCGGACTGTTAGGATAGTTGCAAAAGAGTGCTTCCTGGGATATCTTGTAAATAATTATTTCTTCTATTTATTTCGAAGTATCATAGCCCATGTTAAAAGTGAGAGGTAGAAGGATTATTGTAAGTATGCATGGCAGAAAATTTACCAGCTCTATCCAATAACTATTGCATTCAATATTAATATCTCAATACATAAAAATGCTGATGAGTTTAGAACCCATTTTTACATGTTGTCCCCTTTAGCTCTCTTTATAATCTTGCTACTTTCAATCCATTGCCTTTGGAAGGGTATAAGTGCAAAGGGCATGTTTGGGGTGAAATAGAGAGAGAAAGGGAAGAATGAGTAGAAAAAGAAAATATATTAAAAATTTCCATTAAGATATAGTGACCCTAACTATTAAAGGTAACCTATGTTCTCTGATTGAATAAATGTGTACTTGTAATAAAAGTACCACAATCCATTAAAACATACACACATTTCAAAGAAAGTTTAAGAACCCCAAATTCAATTAGATATGCACCAAAGTTGAAAACTCAGGTTATCTCTTTCTCTCCAGTAACTCTAGAAACAAGGTCAGATAATTTTATTGTGTCACTTTAATGATTAAGAAAAACTTAACGTGTTATGTCACTTGTATTTTTAATTAATGCTTTAATATGCAGGAGGTGGAGATTAGCAACCTTTTAGATCTTGTTGAAGAATTGTTTAAAATCCCTTTGCATTAAGTGTCCAGCAATAGAATAGCAGATATTGCACTGAGTGTATTTCAATATTGCCAGTGTATATTTCAAAACAAGTACTACTATCTACACTAAGATTTCCTCTTTCCCAATATTCAAAATGCATATTATAATTACATGGGTTTCCAACATCCATACACAGCAAGTACAAGATACTTACATGTACCTACACTGTAGTTACCTATATTTTGCATAGTTTTTAGTGTGTACTTTGTGCCACTTAATAAAAAGCATTACTCAGTAATTCTCATTACGTTTTTCATTTATTTCTGCTGTGGTTGCCGTTGTTTTTTTCATTTTTTTTTTTTTTTTGTTTTGTATTGTATATTCTTCACAGATGACCATTTGCAAAGGGGGATTATAGTGGGCATTTTTAGAGGGCTCTCAGTAATTAGCAATGTGATGGGGAATTTGCAGTAAGATATGAGGTTTTGCATTTTCTCCACAATTAAAAAATGTAACATGAAATTTCATATTTATCATTCATTCAATTATCCTTATATCCAAAGAAAAAGTATTTCAATTGTTCCCCTTGGTAACACTTTGCAATAAGTGGCACTAAATTACACGATAACTGTTATGTTACATGGAAGAACCATCACCGTCAAACAGCTGCTGTACATGGGCCTATATGGAATCTCAATGCTGTTACAATCATGAGTACATAATTACAAGTGAGCCTGTCCCTTTAATTGAGATATTTATACTTTTACAAAGAAATAAAAATAAATGAGGTGTTAGCTTCTTTTGCCATATTTAGGAAAGTTAGTTTTCTTTCTCTATTTGTTATTTTAATTGTGGGGTTTCAATGCCAGATTAAGCATCTTGAATCAATATGAGATCATCCAGTTTCTAGATTAAACTCCAATATCAGGTTCCTTAAACTGCTTCTTGGATTCTCTGGTAAAAGAAAACAAGTTGGAATCTCTCTCTCTCTCTCTCTCTCTCACACACACACACACACACACACACACACACACACACACTACTGTGCTCATGCTCTCTATCTTTGCCCTTGCACTCACAAACTTTCCTTTTTCTTCCTAATTTTGATAATCGTTCTATCTAGGACACTCAAAAATGGAAACAAGAAAAAAAGAATGCTGTTTACACTTTTTTGATGGAGGACAATTTACACTGTAAACAGTACACTGGCAGAGAATAGCTACTTTTGGTAAAGAATAATGTTCCATATTCTACTAGGGGGGTGTGTGTGTGTGCACACTCCTTCCATTGTGTTCTGTGGCTATGGCTCTCTGGGCATATAAGTGTGCATGTTTCAGTCATGGCAATTCGCATGGTCCATTTAGAAATTTATTTCATATTTTTTCTGATTTTTATAGAAATGAACAGAATTTTTACAATTTATCTCGTTTGGTGAAAATCAAAAAAAATTTTTAAGATAGGAAAATATAATACCACTGCTGTTTTCTTTCAGTAACTGAAATGATATCTAATTCAAATCTATCTATTTTAACTGTCAAAATATTTGATTAGAGCTCACACATCATAATATACCAGTTAGTTTCACTTACAGAGTTCCAATGAGTTTTTATACTACTGTAAAGGGTTAAAAGAGTCAAAAGTCTTGAAGTGCAACCAATTTTGGATTTCTAATTTTGCAGTGCTATAAATAATGATTGAGTTATTTAGGCAACAGTTTAGCAGTTGGAGCCAAGTAGAATACAGATGAAATGAAGAGGGATGTAAATACAACATCGATGAAGAGTAGCAATTTTGTAAATGCATCCTGAAATTAGGCTCTAAATAGTAATTGATGATGCAGTTTATACGACTTACTTCTGTAATAAGAACCTTTCCATTTTGTAATAACAGGATGAATTTTGCTTTGTGGAATCTTTCTAAAGATTATGCATTGAAAGGTATGAACAGTTTATAAACCTATTCTAGTTTCAATGTGTCTAGTAGCACCTACCTGATTCTCTCAAACTACCATACTATATTAACATATTATTGCATTTTTCCACAGATGGTATGGAATGAACTGTAAAAACAAGCATGCAATCACATCAATGCAGACTTATTTCCTTAAAATGTCATACTGTATATGATTTATTATGTTAACACTCAACCACATCATATTATTTATGTTCTGTATATTCTGAAAAAGTGCTGCTTGACTGACATCGTCCTTTTTCTCTTGTAAGAAATCAACAAGATATATGCTTCAACGATCAAAAAAAATTAAAAATTCTAACGTTGTCCTTAAAAGATTTATACTTTTCTGATAAATAATCTAAGATACAGCACCCTTGTCTTTCATTTGATATCAATACATGATGTCATACTCAACCATTCTCATTTCCCAAAAATAAATTCCAAGATAATATTTTTAAAACCAGAGGCCATCATGCTTTCAGACATCGCAAGTATAGCTACCATTTTGTCATATGTGTTTTCTTCTTAAAGGTGCAGTGCTTGTCAATGGGAAAATAATTTTTATCTAACTGGATTTTTAATCTTTAGCATATAGTAAATCTAATGAGCACTAATCTAGTAGTATCGTATTTTACTAGGAGAAATAATATGACTTTAGATTGACTCTGTGTCATATTTAAGAATACAGCATTTCTTAATGGTTAAATACACCAAAATTTCAGAAATAATCCAGAGAAAGAGACTTTCACCTTGGAGTTAAAAGCATGGCAGAAATTCTCTATCACTCACTGTTTCATAAGTTTGTACCTCACAAAATGCATAGACAGGAATTTAATATAAAGAATTAGTTCATTTATACAGAAAACATATCTTAAACACTTCTTTTTGGCAAACCAACATAGGTAAGCAGCTCTGGAACTGCCAAATTAAAATTTGAAAATTTTTAGCAAACTAAGAGTTTATTTTTAGATTATTATTCAACTGTGGTTGTAATTTAAAACCTGAGGCTGTGCACTGGTTGTTAGCTTAAAATTACCTTTCCTTATAACATTGTGCTTCCATTGTATAACAAATAAAAATTAACACGAACTAGAAAAATTTGTTGTTGAACAGTGCTAGGACATACAGACAAAAATACTAATACATGTTACCTACTTATAATATTGGTTTAAGTAATATCTAAAGGGATATAATGGACATTAGAAAATGCTTACTCATGACTGAATTACCTACAGCCAAAAAAGTTAAATATGTATCAAATAATGTTTAATTGGATTTATTATATGCACTATATACAGATACTAAAATGTCTCAAAATTGTGCCCTATGGATATTTCAATTTTGTTTAGGCAGGTGAGTCTTTGTGGAGCAAATAAATCACAGAATCAAATTAGAGAAATGAATGAAATCTTTGTGATTCCCAAAACAGTAAAATGTTTGTAACAATTTATTGGTATATGAAGCTAAAATAACCTAATGGTAAGATCTATATAATTATATAAGATAGAATGTCCTGATTGCAATCCATATACATGGCTCCTGTATCAAATACTAAATTTTTAAATAGCAAATTGATACAGCTTTACCAGTACAATCTCAAACACTCCAGAATCTATACTATAGTAGTTTTTTTCAGTTTGTGTTTTTTAGGGCATATGCTTCCAAAACATGTCTTTGAATATAGACATGTAGAAAACATCATAAACCTCTAACATCTGATTGAACTTAAGCACATCATGTCTTTACCTAATCCTGTTACTTGTGAAAGCTGTCCAATGGTAAACTGACAAGGTCTTTGATTTAAAGGGGACAAAAAATGAGGGGGAAAAAACCTCTGCATACATTTTTTTCAATGTGTAAAAACAATTCAGTATCATGATCCAAGGAGATGATTAACACTGTTAAGGCTGTATATTCAAGCACTGTATGTTAAAAGAGCAATGGTGTGGAATTTAGGCAGTAAGAAATGTCCTGCATTATGGATGGTACAGTAATTAAAGAATGATGCTTTCGACAGCTGATTGTTGGTATACACTGGCTACTGATAGCAGTACGGTATGGAAGTTAATGAAGGTAGCAGAAGATGATAGAAATGAATTCTGAAAGACGATAGCCAGTTTTCTCCAGCAGCCAGCCTGGTAAGTGAAATTCAGAATCTCGGCCTGTATCTTAAATGAAATATTCTTTTTTCTCTTCAGCATTGACTTGGCTGCCCTCAGCATTGATAATGGCTGTGTCAGCATCTGGTGCATCTTCAGCTCCTTTAGCTTCATTTGTTAAATATGTTCCTGTGGGTATTGGAAGAAAAATATGTTAGTTCTGTCAGACTGGTAAAATAGCCAGTATTAAAGGTATATTCATTTAGGAAGAAACTTATGCCAGATTTCTTATATGTTGAAACATATTCTGAGGAGTAAGAAACCACACAATTCACCCTTCTAAAGTTGCACACTTTCTTTCAGTTTTCTAGTATATGTTGTAGATGAAGCTGTGGTCAGGTTAACTAGTGGCAACAGCCAAACTGGAATGGGTAATGAGTACTTTGATTTCTTTAATGATGGCTTCAGACCATGTGATCCATGCAGCTGTAGCAATCAGGGCCCTTTGTTAAGATGTTGATAATGATCACATCAAACGTGTCACCGTTTATTTTGGTAACTCCATTTAAAAGTAGATTATATCAATAGTTTGCTACCTAGCCCATTGTGAAAAATCACATATTTTCCTCACTAATATGGCCACATGTGTGTCCATAAACTTACAAATAGAAACATTACCAAATGATTAATCTTAGAGTTGAGTTTCAGTCCTAGAGATAAATTACAAACTTGCTTCCATTTTTTTTTTTTTTTTTTCCTGAGCCAATGATTTACTCTGTGACTTTTGGCTACTGGCTAAGTATTATTTTGATAGCCAATCCAGCTTAAACGTTGAGTAAAATAATCAAGAATTCTCTGAAATAACTTAGTATTTAGATCTCTCTCTTTCACCCCTCATCTCTCTCTCTCTCTCTCTCTCTCTCTCACACACACACACACACACACACTCACACACGCACTCACATAATATTTCATGAAGCTAGTCTTTAGAATTTTTTTGCCAAACTTAAGAATGCTTTTTTAAATATAACCTACCTTTATGTCTTGCCAGATACCGTCCAAGCAAAAATATAGAACACAGAGTGACAAATACAACTACAGCCACAATTCCTCCTATAAGAGCATGATCAGGGCCAGTCTGGCCAGCCAGAGCATTGGGATCTAGAAAACAGAGAAAAATATTGTCCTAGTTAGTGTGTTATTTAGACATAGAATACATATCTGCATTAGAATGAGTTATGTTGAAAACTAGCACATTAAAATAAAATTTTATTAATGTGTATTACACCAATCATCTAGTCAACAAATATTTATTATGTGCCTATAATGTACAAAATGTTGGAGAATATAACATTTGACATATAAATTACTGTTGCCACTGAGTTTACATTTTAAGGGGGAAACAGGATAAACAAATGCACGTATATGATTTTGTATAGTTACATGCCTTTTCTTTCTCCTCTTCTCCACCTGAAAATATGTGTGTGTGTATTTTTAATGTGACAAACACAACTATACCATTTAAAAAATACAATTATGTCATAGGAAACACTGGGGTTAGAGATTATAACGTGGTATTTACCATTATATAAATATTATTTAAAGCTAAGGAAATTGATGAACTCCCCAAGGGAGAGAGTCTAGATAGAGAGAAGAAGTCTGAAAATTGAAACCTGAGAAGCTCCCATATTTAAAGTCTGAAAGAAGAGTGTCCAGCAGAGTAGACTGAGAAGGAGAGAAAAGTGGGGTAGGAAGAGATCCTGGAGAGTACACATTAGTTGATATAAGGGAAGATCATACTTCAAGGAGAAGGGGGTTTACAAACTGTGTTGTGTTATTGATAGAAGGAGGAAGATGAATACTCAACATTGAGGATTAAGTGCCTGTTGCACTGGTAACTTTAAAGGAAGTGGTTGGAAAGATTAGATTAATAGTATACTTTTACATTCTGCCTTTAGTAAGATATTATAGGAAAGAGCTGAGACCAGCAGAGGATGGCCAGTTTTCAAGCAGAAATGAAAAGATCAAAGAAAGCCCCACATTTTGAGTACTCAAAAGTTTGGAAAATCAACTATTTATAAAAGTTGCACAATAAGAGATAAAACTGAGGTTCTGAGCAACAAAATGCACTAAGGCTCAGCCCTATGGCAAAAGTCAGGTTAAGTGTACCGCCTATCCTCCAAAGTCCATTGCGTGCATAACTTCATGGGAGCTGCTTATGGCCTACAAGAGAGATTTAGAGAGAGAAAGTAAAATAAATTAGGCCTGGCAATTCCACTTTCAGAAAGTCTTAAAGTGTGGTTACAGGCACTAGAATCTGACAAATAGATTAGGAGTCTACTGTGTTTTTAATGGAACTATTGTGCCAAAGAAGCATATACCTAGTTAGAAAAGAAAAGAAAAAGAAAGAAAAGTCTGACAATTGAAACATCAAACAACCTCTGGACTCCCAAACTTGGTGAAAACAAGAAGTGGCCTATAAAAACTGTGTAGTCCCCATAGAGGGCATATTACCAAACACCCACTTCTGATGTGGCCACAGAATATGACTGACAAGGTTGAACTTCCTGTAAGGTAGAATTGGAGGAAGCAAAAAAGAATGAACAGAAGAGAGTCTAGTTTCTTCATAGAACTATAACTATTGCCAAGGCAGAGGGAACTTTTCATGCCACTCTGGCATATTTTCATAATTATTATGGATCAGTGACTACTCAAGTGTTTCCCAATTTTCCTCTATTTCCAAAAGAGAGCCTTTATCTAAAGGAGTGCTTTTCCTGAATCTGTTCTATCATTGTGTTTTGTGTATGGGATGGAGAAGAGCATTGAAACTTGTGTTTTGGTTCATTTGTCCCTGGACTAACATATCCAGAGATGATGAAGAGAACTGTGCATATTTGAGGATCTTGGTCTTTGAGTTGGATACAGTGGCTTGATGGGACTTGAGGTTATCTCTTTGGACAGCGTTTAGCAACGGTTGATGGGAGAAAAAGAAGGTGTAAAAATATTTGGTGATCAGAAGGCTATATTGGGGCAGAGATTTCTAGCTAATAACAAATTTGTTTCCTGTTCTTTCAGTGAACAGAGCTAGACATTTACCAGCTTCACTGGCAGTTGAATGTTAACCATGTGATTTGTATTCTAGACAACTGAAAGAAAGCCCAGCCAATAAATGCCTCCCACATGTAACCTTCCCGAGTGATCTCAGGAGATGCAAGTTGAAAATGAGAGAACCACAAGAATGGGTCAGGCCATGGGTCACTGACTCTCCACCTGGAAGAAAATTATTGCCAAACTAAAAATATATGCATCGCCAAATTGCTTGAGGGGAAAAAAAGAGCTTTATTTTCAAAACACTGAGCATTAAAAAAAGTAAATCTGTTACAGCAGCTATTGTTAATTTAGCTTTCTATTATATACTTCTTGTATTTCCCTTAATTTCTGTCATTGGCTGTAAATCTCAAAAAAAAAAAAGAGCAAAAAATAAATCTGCCATGCCTCTGAATTCCCTATTCCTATTCCTAGCTTAGATAATTTAGAATCAGTTTCAAATTCCACCTCCTGCTCAAGTTCCCAAATACAGATAGTCATAAATTATATCCATTTTATTTGCTGATTATCTCTCAGAACTGAGCACTCTTTTTGGGAGCTGAAAAATCACTCTTGTTTGTACATCTGTACCTGTCATCTCCTGAAGGTAAATTCTGAGAAGTAGTATTGCTGGATCAGAGGATACAAACATTTTAAAAATACTTTTGATAAATATTGCCAAATTATATTGCACTGTACAAATTCATCCTCCACCAACTGCCCCTGAGTTCCCAGATAGTATTACCAGCAGATACTATAATTAAAAGAAAAATCGTCAATCTAATATTGAAAAGTGTTAAATAGTTTGTGTTAGTAAATTATAAGTTAACATAAATGTGTCTAAATACTATTTCCCATATTAATGCATCAATTTTGGAATGCCTATTTACGCAGCCTGACCATCTTTCCATTCAGAATTTCTGTTTTAACAGCTCTCTCCATAAAAAGATGAACATTTTTAGCAATTTCTTTTTATATATCCTTCATTTCTGGTCTTTTCAGCCATAGATAAGTCTTACTATTTTATGTAATCAAATCTATCAAAGTTTTGTGTTATGATGTCCGACTTGTGGATCCTGATTTGAAATGCTTTTGCCATCATAAGATTATACACATATAGATTTCTGTTGTCATCTAACACTTTTATTATTTTATTTTAATCTATCTAAAATGTATTTTGGTCTATGATTTGAGGCTAAAGCATAAAGTATGACTTTAATTCTTCTGTGACAGACCGTTGTCTCCCACATTGTTTCTTTCATCAATATTTTTGTCACCATAAACTAAATGTCTACCCATTTTATGTGTTTCTGCATATTCTAGTCTATTGCATGTGAGGGGTCTATATATGCAATCCTAGGCTAATATTTTAGTTTTAAAAATCATTTTACTGCATTGGTAGAGAAGTCTTAGATCAGGTTCAGAATATTTTTGCAAGAAACAAAAATACAACAGATTGCTTATTGGAATTGTACTAATTTACAGATAGCTTTCTTTTATATAGTGCATATTCCAGGATAATGGTATGATACTTCAATTATTTAAATCTTTAGTGTCTTTTAGTAAATTGTGTAGTTTTCTGATATAGGACCTACATATTTTCATTAATCCTATTTCCCATTAAAATAATATTTTTAATATTTAATATTTTGAAACACTTTAATATTTTAAAATATTTTTACTTTTTCATTAAACTTTATGACTCCTTTTTCTTTATTCCATTCATATTTTGTACTCTGTTTTACAAAGCATTATATCCAGTACTTGTCAAGATCATATTTTTCATTTTTATTTCCTGACTGTCAAACTTCCTTAGTTTTATATTTTCTTTTTTCTACTGCTCTAGTTAGTGCTTTGTGAACAATAATGACAATTTTGTCCTGATTTTGATGATCTCAGAAATGCATCAAAAATTTAAATGGACTAGCCACCATCCTCCTTTTGACATTGTTTGGTCTCTTTACTCATCTCTATATCTAGAGTTCCTTTTACAGCTTCTCCTTATCTAAAATTAGATAGTAAAGATATTCATATCATCATCCCTTGATCATATGAAGCACACATCTTGTCAAAAGATAATTTCATGATAACAACATCCTTGAACCTTGAATATCTGAGTATTATTTTATTGTGAATAAACACTCAACTGGCTAAAGAATTCCGGGTTTTTATCTTTTTGAATTAATAATAATACAAGACAATTTATCAGTGTTTTGACAATTTGTTTTGCCTCCCTTTCCTACCAAATAAATCTGAAATCACTTGGATTTGTTTGCCTCCTTCTACTTCAAGATAAATCCGAAATAATTCAATTTTCTAAATGACCTACATTTTCTGCATGATTGCTATCAGAATATTCGTTCTTTCCCTCCATTATATTTTGATATTTTAGCTGAATATATTTTGTAGTTTGTCTCTAGTCAGAATTTGACTTCATTTGCAAACCTACTTTTTTATTAAATTCAGATTAAGTTCGTTTGTTTTTTGGCTTAAGAATTCTTTTTCCCTACTCTACTTTTGATTAACAACTGTTCTTCTTTCCATTTTCTTTCTTAGAAAATCCAATTATGCACTGGTAGCAACTCCATATTTCATGTTGCATATATGTCATTCTTTCTTTCCTATTTTTATAATCATTTTACTAAATTACATTTTGTTTTAGTTATATTTCCCAAGTTTACCATCCGTTTAGATGATTTCATTTTCTATCATAGATTTTCCTTTTTATTTCTTCCTAAAGGGTTTTGTTACTGATTGTGACTTTGATTTAACTACACTCTCTGTTTAATCTCACTCTGTTCTTACTTAGTAGATATTTTAAACAGTTTTATATGATTGACAATAAAAAGTGATAGTTTGATAATATTTTCCTCATTTTAGTATAATAATTCCATTTAAATATCCAGAAAAAATGGTTTTTCTTGGTGAGTATATATTATTTCTCTTCTTTTATTGCAAACCTTTTTCCATTGGATGCAAATTGAATTTTTAAATTCTATTTATACATCCTTACATTTTCTTTTCTTATTTTCATTCTTAATGTTGAGATGTTTTGAAGACAGATTCTCTTTTCTGAGGCTGGTGTTCATTCCTGCTCAGTTATAATGTTGCAGACGAATGTAGCTACAGAAACTATTTTTGTAACTGATATATGAATCATAGGATATCTGTACATAGTGGATGGATTGGAGAAAGACACTTGAGATGTAGATCACTCTTGGTGAAAGATTTCATTGATTTCGTATACTTTGACTAAAATCTTCACTTTCATAGTAGAGTCTCAGATAATATGCAGTCCATCCCCCTTTTTTGTACAATTTATACAAAGACAAATTGATCTGTTAGAATTTGTTTTGGATAAATTAAATTTATCATGTTCATTATTGAATATATTTTCACTGGTTTCAAATGCATTTATATATATACATACTACTTTCAAGAAAACAATCCGTAACATTTATATTTATTTGACCCTAATCATGAATGTTCTGCATACACTTTTATAATTTATAAAGGAAAGATTTCAACCTTTAGCCTTCATCTAATCAGAAAAATAAGTCAACATATAGTCCTAGGATTTTTAAGATTTCAAAGATAATATGGTTTTAGAGGATGCTCCTTTGCATGCCTACTTGTAAATGTATTTTTTTAAACTAACATTTTTGGTTGCACATTTTATTTTCCCCCCAATAACTTTTAGAACTAAAATCTGTCCTTAATTAATTTCTATTCTTAGCATCTAAAACAAGTGACTGAGATTAAGGATCAGATAAGGATCACTTGAACAATGAAGAGATAATATTATACATAATTTAAATGGCTAAGTCCCAGTGGGGGTCCCTCATACACCCTTTCTCTCATCCCTTTCCTACTGTCATAGCAATAAAAAGATGAAGTGCATTCCATATATATGAGTTAGCATACGGTATTTGTTTTTCACGGGGAGGGGGAAGGGTAAGCTGGGACAAAGTGAGAGAGTGGCATGGACATATATACACTACCAAACGTAAAACAGATAGCTAGTGGGAAGCAGCCGCATAGCACAGAGAGATCAGCTCGGTGCTTTGTGACCACCTAGAGGGGTGGGATAGGGAGGGTGGGAGGGAGGGAGACGCAAGAGGGAAGAGATATGGGGATATATGTGTATGTATAGCTGATTCACTTTGTTATAAAGCAGAAACTAACACACCATTGTAAAGCAATTATACTCCAATAAAGATGTTAAAAAAAAAAAGCTAAAAAAAAAAAAAAAAATGAAGTGCAGCCTTCCGAAGTTTCTTTACATATGGCTGAGTCTGCATTATCATTCAGATAAATACATCATGTGTCTTTAAAGGCCATTATTCATCATCAAGCATTAGCCCAAGTCTTGCTGGAGTTAGCCTGTTAATACGGGAGTAAGTAAATTCCAATAGATTTGGCAATATATTAGAAATATTTTGTACTTGACAATGCATAAAACATGAATATTGTGGAATTAAAGCTTTCTGAGGGGGAATTCCCTGGCAGTCCAGTGGTTAGGACTCTACGCTTCCACTGCAGGGTTCGATCCCTGATTGGGGAACTAAGATCCCACAAACCGTGCAGTGCAGCCAAGAAAAAACAAAGAAACAAACAAAAAAAACAAAAAAAGTCTTTCTGAGCATAACATCTTTCAGTTAGGGTTACTGGACTTTCAATAAAGGACTCTGAAGAGAAAATCATGTTACATAAAAATATATAGGATTAGTAATTTCTGATATTTAGAAGAGTAGAAAATAACCTTAAAGTATAGTTTTATTTAAAAATCTTAACATGGAGAAGTACTAAATTATATAATTCTATCTCTGAAATCATCACTGGGGATTTCTACCATCAAGTGTCTAGTCTATCATGTTTTGTCCCCATAAATGAGAAGTGAAAACTCTAAAGAAAGAATATCTAACTTTCTAGGGTCAAAGCAGGGAGAAATCAAAAACACTGCACAGTTTTTAATCCAAGTTTAAAATTATTTTACAATAAGTATTTTATTATATATGATTTCTCATTTTAATAAAATGTTTGGTAAGAACTGGAATGAAAATCATTTTATGTAAATATTTTAAAATTAGTTTCTGAGATCATTTTTAAAAGAAAATGATTGTCCTTAAATATTAAAATAAATGTTTTCAAAGCCAAATTTGGATTATTAATTATAATTTTTAAAAATGATAAATCTCTAAGGACATGCACTATAACAAACATGTTAATTCACCTATTTGTGAGGTTAAGAAATTTTTACGTTTTTTTTTTTTTTACTAAAATCTAATAAAAACTATCTACAAAACAATTTAAATAGCAGAGTTCAGGAGTAGAATTAAATTTAATATTGAAAAATAGAAGAGTTGGAAAAGCTGGAATGAATAGAAAAAGATGAATTACTGAAGAGAAGCAAGTGCTTCTTATTCAAAAGACACCAAGTGTAGTTCCCTAGTAACAACCATCAGAGTCATGGAATGTCAAGACAAATAATCAAGAGCAGAGTAGAATAAATTTAAACAAAATATAATACTGGAGTATATGATAACAGACACTTAAACAATAAAGCCACTTATACTGATATTCTGCATTCATTTTGGAGTTTATATTAATACATATATATATTTTAGAAGTGATTTAAAACTCGTGGAGAAATTTCAGTTTAGCAATAAAATGTTTCAAAAATTATGAAATTAAACTCACAAAAATAAGTGTAAAGCTGCAATTATCACCTTTAGAGAGCATAGATAGTTTTTCAAGTTTAGTTTTCCTAAAAGTTATTCTGCATCACAATCAAGTGATATTTAGCAATTCTAGTTAATTTCCTATCTCTTTGCTGGGAATGTACTAATATAGGATATTTAAGACTTTGGAAATAGGATTTTTTTAAAAAAAAAAAGAAAAAGAAAAGCAGTAAGAAACTGCTCTGGACTGAATTTTGTCTCCCTCAAAATTCATATGTTGAAGCTCTAACCCCAAATGTGACGGTATTTGGAGATGGGGCCTTTGGGAGAAAACTAGGTTTAAATGAGGTCATGATGGTGGGGGCCCTCATGATGAGATTAGTGCCCTTATAAGAAAAGATACCAGAGAGCTAGCTGCTTCTCCCTCTCTCTCTCTCTCAATCTCTCTATCTGCCATTTTGAGGACACAGTTTGAAGGCAGCTGTCTGCAAACCAGGAAGAGAGCTTTTACCAGAATCTGACCATGCTGACACCCTGATCTTGGTCTTCCAGACTCCAGAACTGTGAAAACTAAATTTTTGTTATTTAAGTAACTTGGTCTATGGCATTTTGTTACAGCCTGAACTGACATACAGAAACTAGAGTATGATCTTTTTCATGTATTATCTCACTTGAAATATGTGAAAATTTAAGGCAATGGAAAATAGATTTGGGGAAGTCTGGATAATACATACTTATCCCCAGCCAATGGCCTGCATACAAACAGAACACCCAAGACTGCACAGATCAATTCCTTTACATGAGTTACCTTCAGTTGAGTTGTGTGTTGTATAGCTGCTGCAGTGAGTTACACTGCAAACACTTGCCCTCTCTCTGCTCACACACCAGTGTTTCACAGTGGTTAAGATGCAGTGAATGATGTCATGAACACCAGATGAAATCAGTATTGGGGTGAAACTATGTTGTATTATGTTGTACATAAATAGAAGGAAAGTGGTAGAATGAAGCAGAGAAGTCAGTGAAAGTTTTTCAAGTAGAAGAAATTGCTCACAAAATCCTGGACTTACAAATTGTTTATACTAAACCTTAAACAACTTACTACTATCAGGTTGACTTTGGGCAAGTTTCTTAACCCTCTCACCTTTAGAATGTGAATATTTCTTATTTTCCAGGATTGTCAAAGACTAAATGTGCTACCGTACATAAAGGGCTTAGAAGAATGTCTGACACACTGTAAGCACTATCTAAATGTTAGTTATATGAGGGAAAAGAAGTTGCAAAGTATAAACTTCTATGTAGAAAGACATCGGTTTTCTTTTCAATTTTTAAAAAAGACTCCTTTAGGAATTTTACTCTATGTAATAACAATGGTGAAGCATTCTAAGTGTCTGAATATTTGAAAGTTGGGGGGATATGAATAGCAGAAGATTTGCATAACATGAGATGGGATCAAATGAATCTTGTGGGAGTCTGATGATGGGTGAGGATTAAATGAGAGAATAATTTATTAAGTAATCTATGCTAGTTTCTGTATTACAAATGGCTTATTTTATTCAGTGCGTATAAAGTGTTGACTTAAAAAATCATAGTTATTACTAATAAAAAGATTGATAAACTCTGGAACAGCTTGCCTAAGCAACTTTTGGGATTAATTTTTGAAAAGCTTTAAAAATATTCATGAAAATCAGTTTTAAATATGTGTCAGATGATTCCTATTTTGAGAACAAGAATTTGTTGAGGTAATTTTTTCTAGCGTTTTATCTTTTCACATAATTGTATTCTCTTTTCTTCTGTCATGAAGAGGAATTCAATGCCCCTCCATGGTAAATGACCTCCCTGCTGGTGCTGTTTCTTCTTCCAGTAAGACATTCTTCCTTCTCTCTGGGTATGCGAAACCCAAATAACAGTGAGCAGTCTCTCCATGTCAATCAACCATGAATTATTTCATTCAGAAGTTTTTTCTCTTGAATTAATTCACTTGCCTTAGTTTTATCTTCCCCCAAAGATATGTCTTCTTGAAGATGAAAGTTGTGTCTTACACTTGTAATATAGCTGGAACAGCACTTTTACACAGTTCTTAGAACCAAGCAAGTTGAGTGAGTGAATGGATAATATTCAATTCTTATACTGAATTCCAGACAGAACTGGGTTCTTTAGATACCAGTTTGCTCTGCTGAGCAATGGATGGCTACTCCTTCATGGTATTAAATTATTTGTTTAAATATAATAACTGTTAATATCTAAATATTTTAGAAATTATTGCTAAGTAAAAATGACTCATCCAGATTTGTACCTAATGTTTTGGCTAATTTGATTCTAACATGAAATTAGAATATTTTTATGTACTTAAGATTCTACTTTCCCCTCTTTAAATAGAGTAATGCTTCAGAAAGAGAGTCACTATGGTTAAAACATTAGACATAGTTATACAGAATTTATGGAGAAAAATAAACTGTCCTTTGACAGTATATGACATTGGCAAAGTCCCTGGAGAGATACGTCACCATATTCACTCAAAGGTCATCTGTTATCTTTTAATTTTATGTACAATTACTGTTTCTGACAAAAACACGTAAGACCAATCTCTAAAGGTTAGAAAACATGAAAATATATTGTTCTTTGTGTACGTATAGTGATTTACACATACTTTTTTGCTATAAACAATGTGTACTCAGACTCTAAATCCAAGGGTTCTAAATTAATGCTACATCATACAATAGGTTTTCAATAATAAGAAAAAATCCCAGCAAGCTTAACACTTATCCTTTCCTCTCAAAAATGCATTTATTGTACCATAAATTTCTTTGCATACCAAGCACATAAACAACAAATGCCACGACACATTTCTGTGTATTAATAGCACATAGACTTCCTACTCAGAAAGATTTTGACAATAATTATAAAGTCACTGTTTTGTTTGCTTCGTTTTGAATTTGGCGTTTCAAGGTTTTTTAGCTTAGAGATATAATCAATTTATAAAATGTTTCATCAAGCAAAGTATGACTGTCAGATGTACAGAAGTGAGGTGTTGCTACATCCTACACTAATTTCATGCATTGAGCTACAGATTTCCTCTTCTGAGAATTACTCCCTCAAGATCTGCTCATCATTTGTTATGACTTATAGGTGTCCCAATTACCTAACAACTGACTTTATTAACTTGTATTTATAAATAGTTAATAATGTGCTAAGCCTAAACAAAATATATTCTTGAATAAGATACTTCATTTGTCCTTGAGAACAAAAATTTAAGTAGAAACTTTCTCCACAAGCGTTCATACTTTTGGATGAAGTAGGTTCTAGCATAATCTCTTCACTTCATTGATCTTTCTTTCTCTGGTGAACCCAGGATAGTATTTCCTTGACTACCTCAAATGAGGAAATTTTTCAGCTCTTAAGAATTTTAAGAATCCAGAGAGGACTCTCAACCAGCAGAGTAATATAGCTATTAGGACCAGGGCCTTTCACAAAATGCTTCACTTCTTTTAGCACTGATACCCAAAAGGGGAGAGAACTTGCCAGAAGATTACCTGTGTGAGAACATGAGGGACGTGAAGGAGAGGAATGGTTTTTAAGGTTACCTAAGTGATCAAAGTGAGAATAACATAAGTTTTGGGGCATATGTGGGGTTATTTGTTGCTTGGAAAACTCTGCTATATTATCCAGCAGGCATGTGACACACAGTGTAACTTACTTGCATTAAACAGTAGTTTCTCTTAAGATCAAAGAAGATCTGAAATAGTATGAGACTCAGAACTATAAGTTTGACCTAAGAGTTTCAGTTTTTACATCTATAAATAAGTATATATATGTGCTCTGCCTTCCTCAAAGAGTTATTGTTAAAATCAGTTAATATGGAATCTGTGCATATAAGTCATTTCTCATAGGTGCTCAGGAAATAGGATGTGAGGAAAATAACAGCTTTATAAGGTTAGAGACTGTTTAAAAAAAACCTCGTATTCTGTACTTTTATGTTGGTTTTTTCAGGAAAAAATATACTCAAATTCATTCTACAGTGTCCAATTTCTTTTATATTTATGTGATCTGTAAAAGCTGCTATTTTTTATTCTGTTGCCTATATCTTTCTAACTTGGAACTGTTTTGCCATCAATGTCAACAATACCTAACTCTTTGCACATCACTGGTCTCAGCCTACACACAAAAAATAAATAAATGGGAGCAACCATTAAGAAGGAAGACAAACGACTAGTATATGACATTTCCATATGTCTATTTTGGCAATGTACCCTGTAAATTTAAGAGGATGAATTAAAGTATTTTTAAGCAGACTAGAGGTTAAATAAATTATACACAATGATCTCTACAGAAGAGTAGAATCTTGACTAAAGCACATACCTTCTTAAACTAAACTGCAAAAAAAAAAGGCAGCTGACCTGATAATAATTACATTAAATACACTTCCAGAGGAAACAACACTAACATGAAAGATTTACTTTTTAAATACTTAGAAAATATAAAGAATAAATGTTTGATAGTGGGAATATAATGCTCAACATTATTCTAAAAAGTTTATTCTGTACCAATTGTTTATGATGTCTATCCATATGCATGAATAATTGGGATGGAAGAATAAACATTTAAAGTGGTGGGGAAGGATTAAACATGTATAAACATGTTTATTTTTTTATGAGCCAATACACTAGAAACATAATACCATTGCTGCTAAACAATTTCCCTTCTAAACCAGTCAGCTCTAAAGTGTGTACTATCAATATCAATAGTCAATTCTGTCAAAATGCCTTGTGTTATTGTTTTTGAATTGATTATTCTGGTGATAATTATAATAGTCATATTGACTGCATTCATATAAGTTTTTAAAACCACTATGAATAGTCATTGAACCAGTTCCCCAGTTACAATAGTGAATATATTCAGAAAAATATGATGTACATGTCCTCTATATTCACCATTTAGGAGAGACCATCACATACCATTGGGAAAGGCTTGTGCATATTTTAAATATTAAAATCTTAAGCTTACTGGAATCTTACCTTATTTTTTTAATATAGAAAGTCATGTTCAAGTAGAAAGTAAACCTCTCATATTTTTCCCTTATTGGTCCTTTATACACTAGTTGTGTGACCAATATGTTATTAAGCCTCTCTGCTTCATATATAACATACATAACACAGGATAATAGTAATATGAGTCACACAGAACTTTTGTGTGAATCATATGAGGTAACACATACAAAGGTCACATACAACACATACAATACCTCATTAATATTTATTAAAAGCATTATTACTTTAAATTTATTAAATAAATATTAACTAATTTTATCCATAAGTCAATCTTATTACCACATAGTTACTAGTCTTATACCAAATTTAGTAGATTTTATAGCAAATGTTTAATAAATGCTTTTTTCATTATAACTTAGGGATCAAGCTCCAAACTGAAAACAGAACCTAAGGCAAGCTGAATTAGACTGGTATGAAAGTATTTTCACAAGAGGAGAAGTGCTATCAAGAGGATATATCATGACTAATATGTATTGAAAATTAGCTGCCTGACTTATGGATGCCTAAACAGAAATGCTGTAGTGAACAACTTTCCCAAGTTTCAAAGGGATTCCTTTCTCGAGATTCTTCGCTCTGTGTTGTGTTCTCTTCTGAGATCACTCCATGAGGAAATTGGAAGAGAAGTGTCAAAGACCAAGAATCATTGAGTTTCCTCCTCACCCCATAATACAGAATTTATTTTCCAAAATGGCAAAAGTTGTAAATGGTGGCTAGATTTGGCAAGATCACAAATAGATCTACTTAGACCCAAAAGGTAGTGTAGAGAAATGTGTTTAGAGTTTAAATTATTGACTTAGAAGAAAAATTCAGTCTCTTAATTGGTGAGTTATAGTAAAAAATGTACTCAGATATCTCAAATGCTATATTATAGAAAGCAATTCAGAATGTCACTTATTATTCTTAGATCTATTGAGTAGATTTACTTACCCAAATATAGGGAGAACTTTGCAAGAAGGTTGTATCAAATTTAGTAATTTCTTCTAACATGAATTCTGAGAAAAATATTACTGTAAAACCTCAGTGTAGTTAACTCTTAGAGAACTGGTTCCATTGTACATAATTTATATATTTAATACCTGTCAGGAGTTGCTATATCCTCACCATCATTAATAATTTGATAATCAGGTTGTTAGCCTGCAGATCTGGACACTGATATAATGACAGAAATAGTTGTTTTCATGTTTGTGAGTATGAAATAAGCTCCATTGTTCCCAAAATGAATGAAAAGAAAGTTTGTACAAAACGTAGCATGCTTAAGTTATGATAATGCTTTCAGTTTAAGCATACATGACATTTGCATATTTTATGAATTAATGGACTGATTTTTTTTATTTTAAGAAATAAGTATGCAAAATGCAACTAACTAAACCTGTAACAAATTCTTTAGAGAAAATTGACTTAAATATTAATGAGTAGCAGATATGCCTATAAAATAATTCTGCCCTTACAAGTTAATATGAAGTATGATTGTATGTAAAATTTTGTCCTACATCATTGTTAAAAAGCAGTGGGCCTAAATTCCTGTTATGCATAAAAGGTAATTATTCATTTTAACAATTATTACACAGCACTTTGTAGTCCAAGCATACAAATGAAAAGACCTAACTGAAAACTCTGAGATGCATTCATTAAGGTCATTTAAACGAAACTGATGAAAAATTTAAATGGTGACATTAAAATACCTGTACTCTATATTCTAAATTATGTATTATGGTCATAAGAGTAGGTTTCTAAAATGTTTTTAAAGTGGTACCTAATACCTAAGAATGTCTTAGAATTTTAATGACAGAGACTTACATCTTTCCTCTACTTAAGCAATACACATGCAATTGAGAGGAAGAGATTAAGTCCCTCATAAATATCATTAAATATATAACCTAAGATAAGTCATATTCTAATGTGACTAGAAACCTAATGTAGTCATAATCATTTTTCCAAATTCAGCATAATTGTTTCTGTTTCTATTAATAAATGGAGTGTTGTTTCACTCCCTTCTTCCCCCTTTCTCTTACCTCCATATAATATCACTTTTTCTGCATTCTTTACTACAATCTGTCATTCACCAAGAGTTCAAACTGCCTTGCAAGATAACACATCAAGAAAACAACAGCAATATATACAGATTGCCAACAAACACATGAAAGAATGCTCAACATCATTAATCATTAGAGAAATGCAAATCAAAACTACAGTGAGATATCATCTCACACCGGTCAGAATGGCCATCATCAAAAAATCTAGAAACAATAAATGCTGGAGAGGGTGTGGAGAAAAGGGAACACTCTTGCACTGTTGGTGGGAATGTAAATTGATACAGCCACTATGGAGAGCAGTATGGAGGTTCCTTAAAAAACTAAAAATAGAACTACCATATGACCCAGCAATCCCACTATTGGGCATATACCCTGAGAAAACCATAATTCAAAAAGAGTCATGTACCAAAATGCTCATTGCAGCTCTATTTACAATAGCCAGGACATGGAAGCAACCTAAGTGTCCATCATCGGATGAATGGATAAAGAAGATGTGGCACATATATACAATGGAATATTACTCAGCCATAAAAAGAAACGAAATTGAGTTATTTGTAGTGAGGTGGATGGAGTTAGAGTCTGTCATACAGAGTGAAGTAAGTCAGAAAGAGAAAAACAAATACAGTATGCTAACACATATATATGGAATCTAAGGGAAAAAAAAAAAAAAAGGTCATGAAGAACCTAGTGGTAAGACGAGAATAAAGACACAGATCTACTAGAGAATGGACTTGAGGATATGGGGAGGGGGAAGGGTAAGCTGTGACAAAGTGAGAGAGTGGCATGGACATATATACACTACCAAACGTAAAACAGATAGCTAGTGGGAAGCAGCCGCATAGCACAGAGAGATCAGCTCGGTGCTTTGTGACCACCTAGAGGGGTGGGATAGGGAGGGTGGGAGGGAGGGAGATGCAAGAGGGAAGAGATATGGGAACATATGTATATGTATAACTGATTCACTTTGTTATAAAGCAGAAACTAACACACCATTGTAAAGCAATTAAACTCCAATAAAGATGTTAAAAAAAAAAAAAAGAAAACAACAAAGAACTAGGTTATTTTCTCAAGGTCATCTTGTAAGGCTACATACATCTCAGCACCAGAAATGTTAATATCCGCTTCTGCATTTTGTTCACTGACTCATCAGTGTTTGTTTTTTAACTTTACATATGAAAAGAAATTTAAGTATATATTACCTGTAAGATTCTCTGTTGTTGTAAGTATAAAAGAGGAAAAAAAAACCCAAAATTAGTCTTAAAACAGTTCTTTACCAAAAATACGATAAAAAGGTGACACTAAGTGAATCACAGTTTCAATTAAATCTTCTCTTGTAGCCCGAAAGGCTCAAACTGGACTCTATCAAGTATGGATTGAATGACCCTGAACAATTTACTTTACACTCACTGAACCTTGGTTTACTATTCTGTAAAATGTTATCTTTACTGATCACCTGTCTTATAGAATTGTCATGAAGGTGAAATGGGATTTGACTGGAAAGTTGTTAGCATGGTGCCCAGCACAGAGTAGATAGTCAATATGTGTTATTCTTGTTTATATAATTGATACTTTTCAAAATCTACTCTAATTTGAGATGATAGTAGTGATTTCAATAGAAAGAAATCACCAAACTTAGACATTCTCAATTGAGATGTGAGAGAGTCGCAAAATAGCTATGGTGTATATTGTATTGGCTGAAAGTGAAAAAAAAAAGATAAATTATTGACAGGATGATTTTATGTTTTTTAATTAGCATTTTAATTAGAATTTTAAAAATCCTATGCAAGTTTATTAGGACAACAGTAATAGCCATTAATAGTTTTGATCAAGCAATAAAATTTTTGAAGTCATTTCAGAATGTGCATATGATTTAATTAACTATTTCTCATTAGTTATATCATCCTACATTAATAGAAACCTATTTTTTAGTAATCATCTGCTTTATGAATTTCAGTCTTAATTACATTTTCCCTTGAAAAACATAAAAAATATGTTAGAAAATGCCATATTTTCTGTGAAGACTTTGGAAGGCTGTGTGTGTGTGTGTGTGTGTGTGTGAATTCTTTTTAAAAATTCCTTTTTCTGACTTTCAAAATAAAATAACATAATCATAATACAAATTTCAAAATATAAAGAAAAATGTAGTGTTAATTTGAAGTCTTCCATTAACCCCACCCTCCAGATGCAACCTCCATCTACTTTTAACAGGTATATTAATTCAATGGTTTTTTACACATAGTAACATGGTTCAGCTTTGTTTATTCACGCTTTAGTGCTAAGTAAAAATACTAAATTAGAATAGTCAGGATTAACTCATTCAATATTAAAGTTTTTCTATCTAGCATTTTCCTAGCTAGAAAATTCTGAGAAATGTGTTTTGGGATATCTTCTTTTTCTATCACCAATACAAGGAAAACCTCATATATGTTTACACCCACTAAGTTTCAGTGTCACAGATGTTCAGGATCCTGGGTTTGGGACTAGAAATGTGGCAGTATTTTGCTTCAATGTGCCTTTGTTTGCGTTTTGTGTAATTTTTTTTGGTGAGACATTGGCCATATAATTTATATTGCATTTTATTCACTCACCACTCATTGGAGGGAGACCAACTGGAGTAACATAAGTGAACAGGTGAATAAGTGATATTCTGGACTAATCAGGAGCTGATTTCTCATCTTACATAGGTTAACGAAGCTCTTACTTATCTTACTTCCTTGAGGTACAATGTGATTTGTAGCAATACTCTAGTCTAGGCAGTGATAGATGTAAATTCTACCGGGGTCAGGACTACATCAGTTTGCAACTGACAAACTCATTTCCTGACTTCTCTTGAGACACTAATAGGGCCTTGAATCAAAGGTCCAGTGTAATTACCATGTGTATTTCAGATTAAATAAATGTGATAAAAGCTTCCATCTGGCTGTTGACCAAACATGTGGGGAGATGCTGATTTCCAGTGACATATTGCAATATGTCTATTGTAACAGTCCCTGATGCCTTCCTGTAAATTACTTACATTTGGGATTACTTGACTTAGTCAGACAGAAATGTTACTCACTTCTTAAGTGCTGCCCAATGGGAGTTTGTGAGATGTAGTCTAATCTTATACTTGTTAAGGAAGACATTAAGAAATAACAGAGCCATGTTTATTTTACTAAAGGACAATTGTGCTCAAACTATTTGAAAAAAGCAACTCAATTTCATAGCAGCCAGAAACTTGTTCTTGATGACAGAAGACTATATCTAAAGGGATTGGAAATTAAGATACTAGACAAATGTGTTTGCATTATAAGATGCTGAAATATTGATAAATGAGTGAAGTCTGGATATGTACTTTAGCAAATAACATCAATAGCATAGTAAAAGCACTGAGCTAAGCAAATTTTTGGTTGAAAATTTCACAGATATTGTGTCAGTCACTGCTATCATCAATATATTTATGGTTTAAAGGAAGAAAACCTAACATACTGGCTTCTAATTAAAATATTGGTAAACAGTAGAAATGGTGAGAGGATTTGGGGGGTGGGTATTTTGGAGTAGGGCATAAATAAAGTCAATCAAACCACTGACAATTGCCTAAGAGAAAAAAACAAAAACAAAAAAACATAGCCTATTCCTAGTTTTTATGCTAATGTAAAAGGCCCCAGGGACAGTCTAGGACTCAGGATTTTTCAGTCTTGGCACGACTGACATTTATTTATTTATTATTTATTTATTTTTTTACGACTGACATTTTTTGAGGTGGTTATATTTTTGTTGTGGAGTGATATTCTGTGCATCATAGAATGGCTGGCAGCATCCCTGGCCTCTACCCAATAGATACCTGTATTCCCCAAGTGGTTATAATAAAAAAATCTCCCCAGACATTGCCACATATTCCCTAGAGGGCCAAATCTCTGCTAGCCCAGAACCAATTATCTATGTAAATTTGCTTAATAGAGGCAGAAGGTCTATGAAGGATAAGAAAAATAATACAATAACTTATCAACTACTAAGGTCCTTGATGCTTAATTTATGTAGATGGCATAGATGTTACAGATTTAAAAAATAAATGATCACAATTGAAAATGCTTCTAAATTTGAGAAAAATATGCTTATAAAGATCAGATATAAACAATATATTAATCAGGGTGTGTACAGGAAAGCTAAAGGAGGAAAGAAAAACTACATAATCTAGGTTAACTAGGTATACAAAACATAGAATACTATTACATTAAACTGGATTTAAAATTTTTTAATATAAACAGTCTTGATAAGAATTTACTGAACTGAATTACATTCTTAGCATTAAGTTGAACTTTGAGCAAGAAAATGAGGCTGGGAAGAAAATCATAATGGTTGAGACTGTGGGTTCTAGCCTCAAACTTTCTGAGTTAGAATCTGACTTTGTCACTTTCAAGCTGTGATTTAGGACAAATACGAGCTTCTCTGCTCCTGAGACTCCTTAAGTGTAAAATGAGGACAAAAATAGTATTTACTGTATACAGTTACTGAAAGAATTTAGTAGACTTAACAGTGCCAAGCACAGTAAAATAAGTTTTAATTTATTAAGTTATTAATTAACTTATTTTTGAGAAAATACAAGAAAATGTCTTGGCCTGAAAAAATAAATCTTTGTAATATGGAGAGAAGAATTCCAGTTACAAGAAAGGAAGTCCAAGAAAACATTTCATTTCTGATAGATGGAAAGGTACAACAAAGAAAATTTCTATTGAAACAAAGTGGGAAGGACAGATTCAAGGAAAACCTGCTTATGTTGTCCAATTTAGTAGCACATGGTGATATATTCCAGGGTAGTTGAGAACTGGATTTGAGTGCATTATCAACTGTTTTCAATAAGTAAAAATTCCTGGAAACTAGAAAGGAGCCATTGGAATATCTGCCTTTATAAAGGAAAAAGGAGAGGGGTGATTCTCGAGATTAAAGACCAATATAATTATCTTCAAGTTCCAGGAAGATTGGTAGAACAAATTAGCCAATCAATTTAAATCACCAAGAAGGACACCAGAAGCTTATTAGCTATCCTCCCCCCTCCCAATAATGACTTCCTATGGAAATAATAAGTACATTTGCTTCATATACATGCACGCTTACATTATCTTCAAACACTGATAGAAAGTCTCTAACAGGGGCTTATGGAAGCACTGACAATTATGGAGGAGAGTAAAGAACAATTTCCATATTGCTGTTCTACCTTCCAGATTCTCCTTCTAAATGTTTATTCTAACACTAATTTCCAAATATCTGTCACTAGAGGCAGGAAAGTATGATGGAAATCTCACATAGGCATGGATCGAATGTCACCTAGGCAATTTACTAACTGCAAACCCTTAGGTACATTGCTCAACAATGCTGTGTTCAGGTTCCCTCAAGTGTAAATGAAGAGAGTAACATCTACTTCATGAAACTAGGCAGGGGTTGGGGGCGGGAGGCAGGCACCAATTAAATTATGTTAATTAACTTGAAATATGAAAAAGCGCTTACTCATGTTGGTCTACTTTCTTACTCCAATTCAGAAAGAAGTCACAGAATTTAGAATTGTAAGAAATTTATTATTGAGAACACGGTTTGGAGAACCAGGCCATGGATATGCTGGGGAGGTGGGGGAACAACTATAATTGAAATCAGGCTATAGCCAAGTGGGACAAGTTTCAAAGGAGGTAGCTCACATGAGGATTAATTAGTTCAGAAGGCAAGGTCCAAAGAAGCCAGGTTTAGGTAGATTCTGAGTCAGAAGACTGTCATTGGGTCAGCAAGAGCTTCAGAGACAAGCAAAAAAAAAAAATACCCTATATCTTCTTGGGCATGGAATTTCTCTAACAGAATTCTAAGAGGCAACTGAAGCTCCTTATTCTCAGAGTTCCAGGCTCACTTGCTTGTCTTAATTTTCCAGAAGTCTCTGGTGACTAAAAGACCTCACTCAGTGGATTTAACACATGTTAAGAAGTTGAGAAAACAACGTAGGGCTTACTTTTCCTAAAATGAACTTTTTATTCACAAGAGGAAAAAAGTCTACAACCTAATAAAAATCTTAGCCCTAAGTTATTACTTTCTAGTAGTCTCTGGAAGTGTATTTTTGGAATATGGTATATTTTACTTTAGTTTCTGGCTAAAGGTATTCCAAAAAAGATGTAATTTTTTAAATCTTAAAAATAAATAAATAAAATGCATTTCTAAAAACTTCACAATAATTTATTGTTCATTTAAAATCTAGCCTCTTGAGGTGTGCTTATATGTTATGGATGTCTTTTTACAGAATCAAACTACAGAAATTCCATCTCTCTTAATGCTTTATTCGATACATTTTTGGTAACTTTGTTTTTCCCAAGAAAAGGTGTCCCTAATCATATTTCCACTTTCCTCTCATTATAGTGTGTGCTCTCTCTCTGTCTAAAAGGCATTGCTGTCATCTCTAAAGTGTTAAATTGCACATGGAGAAAAACCACGATTAAATTTTCCTGTTACACGCTCATGACAGTCCATGCTTAATATGGGCTGCAATAAACATAGCCTGTAATAAATATTACCAACCTTTCTACTTATGTTTTCATGTTTTGTGCTGTCATTATGGTTACATGTTTGTGCTTAACAAAAGTAGGAAGGGTGGGTGTGGGGAGCTGAAGTTACACCATTAAATTAACTACTTGGCAGAGAAAATGGAAAGCAACAAATAGTTAATTGTACCAAAAATGTATAGGCAATGTTATTGAAAGAAAACAACTCTCATCAACTTAAAGCTCGTCTATTAAATATATAAGGAACTTGAAAGGATAAGCTAGACAGTTCTTGTAGAAAAGTGTAGTAGCTAAAAGCATAGAGATAAGTTAAGAACATAAATAATAAAAATAGTAAAGAAGTGGAGAATAGAAGAACAAGAACTAGGACGTTAGCAAAGAGAATAGAATGGTGAAGACTGAGGTTAGAAAGAACTGAATATTGCATATTTGAACCAGTGGCAAAAAAAGCAAAAGGTAATTTGTTAAACATAACTAACATGCATATAGTGCCTTCTCTAATATGTTCATAACTGCTCCATGCACATCACATGCAGTGACTCCTTTAATCCTTACAGTAGTTTATGAGATAGGTACTATTCTATTCCCATTTTACAGATAAGGATATAGACATATTACAGGGTTAAGTAACTTTCCCATGATCATAAAACCAGAAAAAGGATTTATAAATTGGATCTAACTGATAGAGGAATAATTTGACATCAATTTTGGCCATGCTTGGCGTTCTGGAGATTGTTTAACCAGAGATGTGGCAGCTGAATGTAAACTTTGGAGAGAGATTTAAACCAACGAAAAGGATGTCTTATTGTCATGATGTTGAAACTAAAGGAGAGATAGTAGAGAGGGAAGCAGAAGAGATTTAGCAAGAGGGAGTAACGTTAATATAGTGATCGAACCTTAGTAAGAAACTCAGGAAGATGCTTAGAACACTATGCAGAAGAATGGTACAAAATAAAAGTGCTTGTCAAAAGTTATCAAATAATACTGAATGGTCAAGGATATTAACTATAAAAAGACAAGTGGAGTCTGTAGAGAACTGGGGATGAGAAATAATGATGCAAAGTTGATTACAAGGAGGTTAAAATGAGTGGGTGACAATTTTTCAGTGGATACAGACTGAATGTATGAAGGGTTTTCAAGGGCATGGAAAATACAGAATGGTAGCTAGGAAGATTGGTTGACTTAGGACATTTTGGAATAGGAGAAACCAGAAGATAATTTAAGGATAAAACCAAAGGAGCTGGTTATTATGGACCACTGGAAGATGTGAGCTGTAAAGGGGATGACTAAGAGATCGGTGTCAGAAACAAACTTTAATGGGACTCCATCAGGAGAAGAGATCTTGGATTTAATGATAGGAAAAAAATATCTTGTGGTTGTTGTTTCTCCTCAGATGAATACTGATTCATTTATTTACTGTTATTCACTCTTACAATATTTACAGAGAACCTTCCCTGTATCATGTAACATGTTTGGCCCAGTAATACACAAGATATAGCCCCTGCAATTAATAATAATGTTAACAAGATTTCAACTATTTGAGTACTTAACATCTGCCAAACACTTTGCAAAATACACTACATATATTTTCTCTTTTAAAACATTTGTGTGAGGTAGGTTTTATTGTCCTTGTTTTGCAGATTAAAAACCTGAACTCAGAGCAGCTAAGCGAGGAGAGACGATATAGGAGGTAGAGCAAGTGTGGGGCAGGATAAAAGAGTTTGATTTAGGACATACTGAGTGTGACATGTTATCTCTCAATAGAATAGTGTAGATTTCTATTGGACAATTTAACATACTAAGCTGGAGCTCAACAGAAAGCTCTACGTTGGAGAGAGAAAGTGAAAAGTAATCCATATAGAGATTCTCACTGAAACTACTAAACTAGACAAGATCCATCCAGAAGTCAAAAGACAAGAAGGACAAGAAGATAAACTTGAAAATATGAAGTAGATCAGAAGGCCACAAGGAAGACTAAGAGAGATGCTAGAGAGGTTGGAAGGAAAAAAAAAAAAAAGTGTTTGTTTGCTTGTTTGTTTGCTTGTCACATAACACAAGTGTAGTATACTCAAGAATATTCAAGAATGTCACTGAGAGATCAGCTAAAACAAAACTTCCCAAACTTATGTAATATATTCATCAACTGTCAGTACAGCAAATGCCAGAAAAAAAAAAGTCTTCCTGGATCATCAACTGATCAATCCAACAATTAATAAGAAAGAATGTTGTGTTATATATAAAAATACAATCAAAACCAAGTGCTCAAGAAATGTTTTGTCTTACAACAGGACTTGTTAGTCTATATCCAAAGAGCAACCTGAAACATGTGTTCATACTTAGAAAATTTTTTACATACTTAGATACTTAGAAAATTTTGACAAGTACTGTAAGATAAGTACCATGAAATATAGGACCAGAGGAGTCCTTGATGACTTTGATGAGAGAGTTGATTTTGTGGAATTGTGCCTAAGTCTGTCATGTACCACTGAGTGGAGGGGTGAGTAGAAGGTGAGGATCTGTTTGCACTGTGAGAGTGCAAAAGAAGAGATGGATGCAGGATTTAAGGGACAAAGGAGTTGTCGAAAGAGGGATTTTGCGGGGGGAGGAGGTTTTTATTTTTAAAGGAGAGATAAATAAAAAGATGTTTAAATAAAAGATATAATAAAAAATATAAATAAAAGATATATGAATAAAAAATATATAAATATATATATATATCTTAAATAAAAGATATATAAATAAAAAGATATAATATGATCTTAAATGCAGAGAAAAGAAATCTTTTGTCAAGGAACCTCAGTATTTTCAGGAAAATAAGAGATGAGGTAATCTGCAGATAATGAGATATGAGGGTTGGTTTTAAGGGGATTTTTGGGAAAAAAAATCTCTTTCATATAAATTATAAAAAAATTAGCTCTGAACAAATGGTTCACAAAATATTTGAATAAATTTAATTGCCCAGTTAGTGTTCCTACAAATTTTAAGTTCTAAATGTAAAATCAACTGCATGTAAGCTTCATATCAATGTGTAGCTCCAAACTAGCAATTGATCATAATATCATCTTTTGGTTACATCTGAATTGTCATATGAATTATCTGATAACAAATTCTTATCATTTATAGTTACAAGTAAAGAGTTAAAGCAATTTCATCTTATGCTTTTACTACAAGGTTTTATATATAGAGAGAGTTCACTGATGTTAATTTCTTCAAAGCTATTAATACACTTGATAGCTACATAAGAAAAGGCACATCTGAAATGCATTAAAAAGTTTCCTTTTAGTTATTGCTGTCTACTACATTTTATTATAAAAGTTGTTAAGACAAGGAAGAACCTTTTATCCTTTAATAGCCTAGTTTATATTTTATAGCATTGTTTACTAAATGCTTAATGTCTATTCTAGCCATAACACAGATGTCCTTTTTGAAATACCAGCTGCTTTTAAACTTTATGTACCTGTTTGATAACTGGCAGACAAATTACCAACAGTTTTATTTAGGAAAAAAGTGGCCTTCTATATCTCAAATTAGATGAAAGGCACATTTGAGCTTTCTTTGTGAAATGTCACAGTGTCTATACATTGCTCACTTGGTTTGTGAATTTTAATCAGCGTTCACCCCAAAATTATAAATTTAGTCAAAACCAATAACAATAAATAATTATTCATTCACATATAGAAAAGAGAAAATATCTAAGTTAATAAATTGTTTAAGTTTACTCTTCTTGTCAATGACTCCACTCCCCCCACCACACACACACACAAACACACACACACACACACACACACACACGTCTCATCTATCATTACGATTTCCTTGTCTCTTCATTTGAGAAACTGTCCACAACAAGCTCTCTGTTATGATTCAGGGTAATTAAGAACTTTTCTAGTTCAATTATGTATATCTTTGCTCTATTTTTTTCCTAAAATGTTCATTCAATATGCCTAGAAGGAGATTTATATTAATACCATAACTTCTGCTTTACTAACCACATCACTGGTTTTGAATGTATTTTCTAAAGATTTGAAATCCAAAATATTAGTTTGTTCACGTGATTTTTTTGAAATAAATTATTATCTTGTGCATTAGGTCATAGGTCAACATACATTCTATGCCTTCATTCATTCATTCATTCATTTGTTCATTCATGAACTCCTATTGTTTGTAGGACTCTGTGCTAGGTTTAGAGTCAAAGAAGACATGATCTAACACTTACAGTGTTTACCTCGTATAGTCAGTTTTATCAACTGTGAACAATGTGATAAAATTGAGTTTCTGGGCTTATAAAGCAAGAACTCAGCGACTGAACTCTTGCTCACCTGTGTGACCAAATCTGAAAGCCAGTCAACCAATTTCTTTGACATTGGTATTTAATTACCACATCATGTGATATGGACAAACGATCTGAGAAACAGTAAATAGGAAAGTCTTTGGTAGAAAAGCCCAGTAAATCATAAATATTACAATTTGAAAGACAGTTCACATGGAATTTCAGGGCTAGAAATGTTGTTAAGAGACCCAAATGTTTATCCAGAAAAAAGTAAAAACAAAATTGGTTATTTTTGTTAGTGGTTCCAAGATCTCAACAGGGACATTTTTCTTTATTCTATAAGACCTCTCAAGTCTTCTCTCTTACAGTGACTACAAAGAACAACTCTAAATTCAAATAGGTATCACTGTAACTCAGCACAGGTATTCTCTGTTTCCAGGTTTCAGGCCATTACAATAGAACCTTAATTTTGTTTTCATCTCCCATTAGTAAAATAAAAACATCCTCTTAAACATCTTGGAATAGCTTGCCCAAAATAAGTGGTATTTCCTAACCCTTATCCACTAAACCTCTCTATATTACCTTTATTTTCTTTTTTAAAGTTTTCTCCTTCCTTAACCTACAGATATTCTGCCTTATGTTAAATTACCTCTTATCAACCAGATTGAATTCTTTTGTCTCTTTTTCCTCTACCTACTTTCTAAAAATTCATATTCCTCAAATATTTAACTTCAAATTGCTTCTCCCTTAGTAGTTATTCTCTTGGCAATGTTATCCCTATGATTGTAGATTCTGTGTTGGCGACTCATGTAATAATTTGCCCTCTCCAATGTCCAAATAGGAGTCTCAAATATTAGTGTAATGCTGGGCATTTTCTCTTGACATGTCCCCCTGGAATGTTAATATCCAATCCAGAGTAGTGAATATAGTTGTGGTCTAGGAGCCAGAAATTTAAAATCTTTTTATTAGCTGAAGGAACAAGGGCAAGTCACTTATCCTCTTAACCTTTATTTACTCATTAATGAGCTGATAAATTGAGACAAAGAACCTTTTCCCTGATCCCATTATCCTTGGCCCAGGAAAAGAGATGAAAGTGCTCAGAAAAAAATGTCAATTGCTATTTAAAATTTTTCCAAAATAAGTCCTATTATCTTATAACAAAAACTCTCTCCTGCTTCTTGTTACCTTTAAAAAATTTTTTTCCTTTTCCTTTGTTCTCCACAGATAATAACTTATTAAATTCTTCCAATTCATTCCCACATTATCAACTTCCTCCTTTCCATTATGTTCCCAGTCTATGCCACAACCTCATTTTCTTTGACTTGAACAATCATCTCTTAACTTGCCTCTCAGCCTCTAGACTTTCCCCACTCTCTTTTGTTCAAAGGCCAACTACAATTTTAATGTGCTTAAAGCACAATTATAATCATGTCATTTCGCCATCCAAAAAAATTCAGTAGTTCTCCATTGCCTTGGAAGTTAAGTATCTCTTCTTGGCATGGCATTTAAGACCTATCATAAGAATGTTCCTGAACTCATCCTCTCCAGGCTTATTTTCCTGTACTCAACATCAAAGCTTTTATTTTCCAGTGGAGCTGGCATAGGGCGGGGGGGTTTCACCTTCTGGCTCTTTTCTCATGTTTTTCACCATGGCTCCCACAATTCATTGTATCCTTATCTATCTATAGTCAGTCCCCATTGCAGCTGTAAGTATTCTATCAATCCTTTCTTCATGTCCCTGGAGTAGAAATCATGCTATGAAAGAGCAGCCATTAATGTACTGGAACAGTTGTCTAGGTACTACAGGTGCATTCTATACTTTAATCCAGGGTAAATGAGGTATTATTACCCCAATTTACAGATGAGAATACTGACGGTTAACAAAATTACATAACTTGCTCACTCAGCTACAACCTAAAAGTTAAGATTTTAATCCAGCTGTGTTAGGCTTCAAAGCTCATGTTCTTTCCTTTATAGCAGTTGTTATCAAACTGTTTAATAGATTTGAAAGTACCAGGAGGTAGTTTAAGATACACAAAGGAATAGGAAGAAGTAAAATATGCAGGTTGTAAGCCTCACTACCTTGGCTCCAAAGAGCTTTTTTTCATAAGAAAAGAAGGATAAATGAAGGAAATATATTTGCAGAAACAATTTTTGAAAAACATCTGAACCTCTTTTGTACGACCTACCATGCATTTTGCAAACACTTTTGTCTTATGGCTCTTGATATTTTCAAATTCTTTTTTATAGTAATTGCTAGCCACAGGTTTCTTTATTAGATTGGAAACTATTTGAAAGTAATTAACAGTGTCTTACTCATTTTGTGTTGTTCATAATGTTGGCAACTCAAATATTTGTTAAATGAATACATGAATCTACCTTTGTATGTGAGTATATAATTTTACACAAAGGGATTATGTTAACTCAAATAATATCATCGCCCTTAACTCTTCACATGTAGTTCTGTAGGTTGCTTCTCCACAATAATTTATAAGTCAATCATAAAATGTTATTTTGCTGCTGAAAACAGAATGCAAAATACACACTTTTATATGAAGTTAATGAAATTCAACTGTGAACTACTCAATATCTCTAGGAAAGAAATTCATTGGATTATAACTTGGCAGCTAGATGTTAACTTTTCAAAATGGATTGTGAGTTCTTTGCTCAAAGAACAGAGGTATCAGGATTTTCTAAAGTAAGTTAGATAGGATGATCCGTATCCCAGGTTTTTTGAACCTCTGGGCAATAATATGGTGATGATATGGATATTTACTGAACTGCTTTGGTATGCTCCTGAGAGAACAAGTCAACTTTCATTTTCTTGTATATTCCTAAAGCCTAGCCTAGTATTCAGTTCATGCAGACCTTCCCATTGATGTTTTTGAAACTGACTACTCATATTCTTATAAAGAGCAGTAATTTAAAAATTGAAAAACAAAACCAAAATTAAAAGCTGTATAGTAAAAACTATTTAAAAATCATTTTTAAACAACTATGTTTCTATTCTACATTTAATATGCTAATATCATTCAAAGATAAATTTTATCCTCAAGATATTCCCATAAACATGATGAGTCATTTCAATATGCTATGCCTCATGGAGCATTTTAAATAAACTTGAAAATCAGTTATAAGGAAATGGATGTTTTGTTGCTGGTGGCAACACTCAAAAAGAAAATCATACTTCCTATGACAATACAGATCTAATTAAGAGCAGCTATGCATTGAAAAGGTGCGTCCTAAAATGATTTATGATAAACACACAGAAAAGATGGATGAAATATTATCATATCCTCTCTACTGTGGGTGTTAGGTTTTTTTTTTTTTTTTCCTCATTTTACCTTGGACTATAAATAATATTACATCATGGGGATATATTCTTGCATTCTGCTGTGTGATATACATTGCTGGGAAGACACTTTAAACTCAACAGAAAGAAGTATAGTGTGTATAAATATTTCTGTGTTATTCAAAAATATCTAAGAGCATAAACTAATGCTTTAGAAAGAAGAGTGAAATGTGAGGAGCAAGGTGAGTGAACTACACTGGACAATTCAATTGAAAAATTTCTTAACACATTTAGAAATGAATGATCAATCCTTTTATTTATTATTAATTCACTCTTTTTTTCAGAGCAGAGTCAGAATTCTATTCTTTCTTCTGGTTTGTTTTTTTGAGTATTACAAATGTAATATTCTGTTGAGAAGAGTCAATTAGAGGCCGTTTTCTCCTCTTGCAAGATATTCTCATTGTTTACAAGTTGTAACACAAGGTCCTCACTTAACCAAGTTAACCATAAAAATGCATATATTTGGACTAGTGTTTATGATTTTAATATCCTGATTTCATATCAACACAAATTTATGGAGCATCTATTTTTTTTTTTCCAATCACTAAGGATACAATAAATCACTGAGAATATGTAATCTAGTGGCAGAACCTGGTAGACCGAGAGGAATCACAGCAACGCAGTGGCGAAGTACTCTAATTCTCTCTTTTACCCAATGCTGTGAGCACACAGAAGATGAGGACAGAAGAGGTATATCAGAGAAACTGACACCTTCAGGAGGTTTTGAAGCATAAGTAGAAACGTTCCAGATGACAAGGCAGGGAAGAGACATACCGAATAGCATAATTTAACAAAGCATGGAATGGCCAATAAAATGCCAATGAAATATGTCTGTAAGAGAGTGATAGTAGCTGAGGTTGTGGAAGACCTTAATTTCTATAGGACTTTATTGTTTACACCATGGTTTCTATTGTTCGCACAAAAAAAACCATGAGACAGTTGTACAGGTATGATTATCTCTAATTTATCAAGTGTGGTGAAAAGCAGGACTTAACCTAAAGTCATACAGCAAACAAACAATATAATTGTGGCTAAAACCTCAGGTGTCCTTACTTTCAGTATGGCTTTCTTTCTACAACAAAGTTCTGCTCTAGTTCTCATTCTTACATGTTTTAAATTCAGACACAAAAATACAATGTAATAAAAGGCAAGGAAATTCTGGACTCAGGCAGACCTGGATTTGAATCACAGACTTGTTCTTGTTGAAAGACCTTGAATGTATTATTTAACTTCTTGGAAACTGTTTCTAATCTTATAAAACAGCACATCCACTACTACAAGATAAATATCCAATTAATGGTAGCTATTGTTATTTGATTATCACTATCAGTATTATTTTATTTTACATGACATACGCATATCTTTCAAAAATAATCATTATCTCTTTTGGGTTGCTAAGAAATAATTTCAAACTTCTTTCATGGCACATTATATTGCATTTATCTGTTTAAATTATCTTGTCTCCTTTATTATTAGTCTTTAAAGTCCTTATGAATAAGTATACATTTATTTCTGTACTCCTGATGTTTAGTTCCACAGTTATTGCAAGGTTGAGATAAAATAAATGAGAGAAATAAACAAAATCTTGTCATATAACAATTGTGCAATATAAATCATATTTGTTATTTTTATGTTTTAATTTAGATGATAAATTACTTTATGAACTTAAAATCTAACATCTACCTGCCTTTCCCCAAATAAGCAAATTAGTTTACTATATTCCCCATCATTATCCCAAAATTTGCCCATAAAAATGAAGGAAATGTTTATCAGATAAAGACTGAAAGGAAGATACAGTACAATCATTTGTATAAATATCTTAAAAATAAATATAACCTGAACTTTAGGTGACTATGAGCCTGGAATAATTTTTTTTTAAGTTCCTAGGAAATACTTTTTTCATAGGCTTATAACAAAAGATTACTTTCAAGAAATGATTTTGCCAAATAAAGATGCTTGTTTAATCTCCTAGTGGAGGCTAATATTCTAGACCAATGTTAAGAAAACTGACACTAATAGAGGATCATTCATTTTTATACTGACTCCTAAATTTGTAATCAATTTTTCAAGATCTCTGAAGCAATCCCAAATATGCTTGGTGGCAGAAATATCTGCAGAAGTGCTTAACATGATCCAAGTTTTTGATGGCATGTAATATAGCCAAGTTTCGTTTGTGTTATTACAGATATATCGTTACAGAACATGGAGAATTGTAGAGTCAATGTATTAATATCAAAACAATATATAATTGATCCAAATTACTAATAATGTCCTAATTTAAGTAGACCTCTGGTCTAAGATAATATTCTTGTAGATGTGTTAAGTTCTATAATGTTCTATAAAGTATCTTTTGGAAGGAATGTAATTTTCCTTTATTTCAACTACAGTTCACTATGAAAATTCTAATGTTTAACCCAGCAGTAGAAATTCAAATTAATGATGTTCTAAGCCAGGATAAGTAAAAAATAATAAAGTTCAGAATATGAATATGCATTGAGGTTATAAAATTAGAGACATGGTCTTTCCTGTGTTAAGTGAAAAGTAGGTCAGAATTTATATAGTAAGGTTTAGACCTGTTAAAGGGGCCAATCTAACATGATAGGGTCAACCAGACAATGAAATAAGGGCATTGCTCCCCAAAGGCTGCAACTCACTTAAGCTATTTGGGAAAAAGAAGATCCTAAGGTGAACAGTGTCCCATTTACATACTAATGTGATTTAGTTTATCAAACTGTGAATTTTACACTGGCAAGCTGCAAGTAGAGTTTTGGGCTGCTAAGGAAAATTAGGGCAAATTTCAATTAAAATAGAAGCATGGACAAGAGAGGAACAGAATATGGGGTATGCCTACGAATTTACCCCTTTGGGTCACTCAAGATTTAGCGGGAAATAAACGGAAGGAAAGAATTAAATCAGACCTTGAATTCTTCATAATTGTCCTTAATACAGATTTCTATCTTAATGAAACTTTGAGGTGGGGGCTGAAATTAAGGAAGAGTTTGTAGTTCTAAAACCTAGCAGCTTCTAGATAGAGTGTCATTTAAAAGCGGAAGATAGACCATTAGAAGAACTGTAATCCTGGAAGATAGTTATTACATTTCTTTCAGAAGTAAAGCAGAAATGCAAGGAATTCTCTCAAAGGTATTGGACAAGAGCTAAAAATCCATCCAGGATAATTGTCTTTTTGAGTTATGGGTTTTTCTATGATGATGTAAGAGACTTGGCCACAGGATGAATATTATCTCTCACAGGAGAGTATATATAAACCTAGATATGCTAACTATTTTTAAACATATGTTGAGACTTGAAAGAGAAAATTTTCCTTAATTAATATCTGCCAATACTGTTTGAAAGCATGTAGCATGTTGAGTTTTTGAGATTTTGCTTCTTTTTTCCCTTTTACACTATTTGCCATAGGCTGGTTTCCTTGCACACAAACTAGGAAAAGGGGACTGAGAATAAAATAAAGAACAAAAAGTCAACACCCTGCAGATCTCAATCAAAGGAATCACTTTCTTGGTTTTTGCCAAAAATTTTCCATCTCCTTGAAGAATAGTCTCAGTTATGCAGGAATCTGAAGAGCAGCCTATATATGAATTTTCCGTCAATGTGACTAAAAAAGTAACACAACATCAAGTTCATTTTATGTTTTGGGTCTGCACACTTTTATGGATACTTTCTGTAAAAAATGAGCCAAAATGAAAAAAAAAACAAAACCTGAATTCTTAAGTAAGGGCCGGGAATATGACTGAGTCCTATAGTTATTTAAAAATGAACCATCTAGGTTATATTTATTATGTAACCATTTGTAGTTCAGAAAATGAGAAGACTCTGGCATTCTCTAAGTGTGTGTGTGTGTGTGTGTGTGTGTGTGTGTGTGTGTGTACACATATTTACGTAGAAAAAGTTAAAAATGGCTATTATGAGTATTTGTAAAGGTATCAGCTTTTACTTAAGTTGTAGAACTATGTCATCATTTATATTTTCTGACAAAAGTAAGGTTATAATGATGAAAAGGACAACATAATTGAATACTGCAAAAAGTTTAAGCTTTTCTGCCAGTACAGAAAACTGTCTAGTTTTTCAGACCTTGATACATTCTCAAAAAGTCTCCTAAATTTTCAGTTGTCACAAAAAAGTTTCAGAGAGAGAATATTCAATTTTTAGGCCTGTTAAGATTCATCTGATATTTCAAATGAGAATTCGAAGATACATCTTAACCTGAATGGAATCTCTCTTTGGTCCAAATAAAGGTGTTTTCCACAGACATTTTTGTAAATATATAAGAAGTGATGAGATAATGTCAAAAAATAATATTACAGACTACTTGAGCCATGTCTACACAATGAATTTATACTTTATTTAAAGCTAGGGTACATCACTGTACCCTATGATAGGAAGAAATATATTGCTAATTAAATAACAAAGATTTTCATAGAGGAATTAAAGTGGATGAATGAAAGAAATAGTTTTCCAGGGTATACATACCATGATTTTTCCTAAAGCCAACTGCAATTTAACACACAGAAAAAAGTGCTTTCTCTAATAGTGCTTGCTATGTATTTTATGATCAATTAAAAAATATTTTACAACTTTTCTTTCAGAAATCAAAAGACAATTTTGAGATGTCATGTAGTTCATTGGCAAAACATATCTAGAATAGGAACAGGGAATAATATCTATTTGATCAAATCATAAGAATCTGAGGACACAAAGGATATCTTTTCTAGGTTGTGTTTTACTTATGTTATTATAAAATTGTTCTCTTTATAAGTTACTCCAAACTGAAGACTTATTTAGGTCTAAGTTTGCAAAACAGTTTCTCTTCAGTTTGTTCAGAGTGGTATGAACCCACATTAACTTGAGGGGACAGAAATGGGCCTGCAGGTCAGCTGAAAGCAATCAGCACTAATGTTTAATATATAGCTGTTAGAAAATAATTACTGTACCTTTCTTTTGGATTAATTTTCTTCTGAAAAAAACTGTAACCTGTTTTTCTATCTAAATATTCTCATTCCAACTTTGTCTCTTCAAAAGATATGGATGAAAGTTTTAAAATAAATCCCTTTGTTACATTTAAATTTATTTAAATCCCTAATTGCATCCTTAGTAATTTCTGTTTTCTTTATTATAAAAAAGAACAATTTTTGGGAACTGTGCTATTTTATCTTGATTATATAGCAAAGACATATTAATCATCATTAAATATGAATAAAACATAATGAGTCCCCTAAGTGTTAACATTATCATAAAATGCCAGAGACTGAATTCAGAAAGTTAAGATTTTTAGAAATTATTTTCAGAGGCAGTAAAAGAGTAAATTTACGTTTTCCACCTCTCCCCACAAACTCCAGGCTGATGAGAATGATAATTTGGTGGGCTGTGATTAACAAAACTTGTGCTAGCTTTTATGCTTTAGGGAAAGAAGTGGGAGTTACAATAGCATATTACTGTACTATCATTTAATTATATTTTCTTCCTCTTTCACCAGAAATTTTTTCCTTATCTGTCATTAACCTCTAACTCAAAATAATTTTTGATGTAAAATGAGGAAATGTGTACATAATTTTCTCTTACTCATGTATTATCTAGAAACCTTTCAAATGATAGATTGCTACACAGAAAAGAATTCAAACAGGTTATCTCATACAAGGTGCTAATTAGTAATTAAATATAAAAAATACAGGTATATGTAAGTAGATGTTTGCACAAATATATAAGTTATAGCTTCATAACATGTTTTATATATTATTTCCCTCTACTTATTTCTTCCATCTCAATATGATATAAATTATGACCTATTATAAAGTGATAGAACTTAAGAAGTAATGTCTACCTATAGAGTGACATGAGTTAGTTACACATTAAGAATATTTCAAGGTAACTGTAAAAGGATTCTTTTCACTTAGATAATACAATTATTAACTTTTCTTAAAGATTGTAATTCACTGTGTGTGAAACAGCTATAGGAGGCTGAAGGGACATGAGTAGGAATTAAGTCAAGCATATTGAACAAGATGGCTCCCAGGATCTTTTCTGTCTGTTATTCTATTACAATATGCATTTCACTTCACTGTTTAATAAAGACACTATACAGTACTAAACATACTATATATGATATATATTTATTTAATTATAAGACGTTGTCAATGACATTGTCATTATATTCTAGGATTATTGAATTAGTGCCAGAGAAAATAATTTGTAGTACTCTTTTTACATTATCTTTTACTGATTGCTATTTTCTTTGCTACTGAATAGATTAATTTTCAAAAATAGGTTTAGTCATATGTAAGAAAAAAATCCTTATTTGTAGGGCATAATTTGATATATGTCTATCAGATCAACTCTATTTTTGCTGTAATTCAGCTTATGTATATTGTTAATATTATTTGACCTGTCAAGGATTGCAATTCCTTGTATGTTTCTATAACAGGCAATATTACATATGTGGTTTCTAGATAATTATCTTTGTAATTCATACTACTATCAATTTGAAGTGACCATCTTTATTTCATTTATTGTTGTTACATGAATTCAAATCAAAGGGTTGAAAAGATTAAATAGAGCAGAGGTTAATGAGAAAATTTTCCAGGTAGTCTTAGGAGGAGCAAGTCTCAAGCAATTTTTACCAAGACAACCAACAAGCCATCACTTAGGGCACAATTTGAATATAAAATATAAGTGAGAAAATATAAAATTCAAAAGTAATATAAATAAAATCCAATTAGGAACTTGTCACAGAATCCTCATGTGACAATAAAAAAATAAGTTTCTGAACAGCTCTTGAAAAAAAAAATTAGCTCTTATGTTGTGAAAAAGAAGCACCATCTTTTGTAATTAAATAGTTGCATTGTTAACTACTTCATATGAGGAAATGCAAAGTAGACTAAACTTTACCAAAATAAGTCATATAAACGGAGGTTTCTTTTTTTTTTTTTTTAGTAATGTATCATTTTTTAATTAATTAATTAATTTATTTATTTATTTATGGCTGTGTTGGGTCTTCGTTTCTGTGCGAGGGCTTTCTCTAGTTGTGGCAAGCGGGGGCCACTCTTCATCGCGGTGCGCGGGCCCCTCATTATCGCGGCCTCTCTTGTTGCGGAGCACAGGCTCCAGACGCGCAGGCTCAGTAGTTGTGGCTCACGGGCCTAGTTGCTCCGCGGCATGCGGGATCTTCCCAGACCAGGGCTCGAACCCGTGTCCCCTGCATTAGCAGGCAGATTCTCAACCACTGCGCCACCAGGGAAGCCCACATTTTTGAGTTTTAACAAAATACCATTTAAATCTTCCCTTTTAAAAATACAGTTAACAACCTATCAGAAGTAAAGAGGTCGGGAGCTCCAAAAATACAATTAACTTCTTATGTCAAAGAAAAAACTAATAAGAAAACTAACTAACTAACTAAATAAATAAATTTGCCAAAGCTTTCAAAACAGATTTTCTGCCTTTAAAGTTCTGAGATAATTGAGTATCAGGTTCTAGAGAAACAAATGTTTTCTACTATCCATGTGCATAGGTAATGTCATTACTGCAGTGAATGTCTACTGCAGGCACACCATTTTCCTTTTGATTATTCAAATACTGGGAAGAAAACAAATAATATAGCACCAAGTCTGCTTTTCTTAAACTGTTAGGATTCAAGCTTTTAGCCTTTAATATGCAATAAATACCATTACATGTATATCTTCAGTGAGTCATTACTGCCAAATACTCTGTATTGCCATACTAATTGTTCTTTTTCTCATATACAACAGAACATTTGGGGAAAATAAAGAACATTTCATTCCAAATGCATTTATGTCTTGAGAAGAGACTTGTTAATTTAACATTGGTAGGTGATACTCCATATAATTGAAAACTGAGAAAAAAAAAGATTAAAATGCATTTTCAAAGCATAAGCCTCATAAATTTGTGAGAAGATAACCTTATTAGTCAAATTACATAAAATTCATCTGGGTCAATTTAGAACCAAATTGTCCTTGAACTAGAAAAAAACATTAAAATGAACTTCTTTGCCTTTTAATTATTATGGATCAAGATTGCAAATTAAAATTTAGCTCTTTAAATCCTCTTGGGTGACTAAGGATTTTTGAAATTGTCATTTTAGTTTGCACAGATTACACGTTGCCTTCTTCCACCTCACCCAAGCATTGGATTAAGCATCACATAAGGTTGGTATTTTTTGTTTGAAAATTCCATTTTTACAGAGAGAATGTAATGATGAGAGTTCCAGTTCATTTTTCAAAATTACACAATATAGTAGAATGATTCTACAATGATTGATAATTTTTCACCGTTTGTAATCAGATATGTATGATGTTCAAATGTTCTGCATAAATGAACTATAGATTTAATGTCCTGTTTTTCTTCTGAATGGCCATGCAACTGAACGGAAAAATAACACCCAGTTTGTTTTGCTTCTGATATGAATTTGAAAAACAGCTGCCCATCTCTTTCATTCCCAGTCTACAAAGTAAGACTTAACTTGACTAGGAAAGATATTGATTTTTATATATTGGCATACTGCCCTTTGGAATACCCTCAATTTGGGAAAACAAAATTGATTCTCAAATCCAAAATTATCTTACACATGATGTTTTAGAGTGCCATGGTTAGCTGGAATTTCATGATATGATGAACCTGGGACTCCCATGTTACAAACCATGTGGCCATGTCAGCAAGATCCGTTTCTGATTCTTTGAGCTACAGCTCACATTTTCCTCTTAGCTCTGTCTTGGCCTGAGATTAATTTGCAGGGGATGTTCACTAGAAAGAGCAAGACATTATTCACCTAAAATTTAAGATAAAAATGTCTTTTTTTTGCAGTTTGGTGTAAAAACGTCATGGTCTCTCACTATTTTTCCCACACTTACTGAACAGGACTTGAAAATTCAAAGTGTTAGAGGAGTCAAAAATTCTTTGTAGTAATTCAAACATTTCCTTGGGCTAGAGAGTATTACAGTCTTTAGGAGTGTGTAAGCTGGAGAGGTTCAAATCACCAGCCAAAGTTGATAATCTGCTAAATTCTCTTTTATTTGCTCTTTCAGGAAAGTCCAAATATTTTCCAAGTGTCATTTGCTTGGCAAAAGAAAAGTGTGGACTAGGCAATAAGAGTTAAATCTCGTACTTCACAGCCTGATGCAATAGAACAAACTCCATGACTATTATTTCTTTCTTTGCTTGGCTGCTAGGAGGCTCAGTTTAAGTTTTCGCTCCATGACTAACCAGTGTGTAGAAACTTAGAACATGTAAAGAGAAGCCTATTAACATTACCCCCAGGGTCACTTTATTCTTCCTTTCCTTCTTTTCCCTACCCAAGTATATCCTCACTTGTTACTACTTTTTATCACTAGTATAATTATTACTATTATTTGTACTATATGTATTTTATTAAGCTTTTAAATATAGGCAGAGTTTAAATAAAAACTATTAAATTGCTGGAATCTGGGACGTAGTGAAGCTCAGCCTGTCCCTCTGCTGTTACTAGGATACAAAGGTTTAGGGGATAGAGAGTGCAGCAGCAGGACGACAGGGGGACCAGAGCCAAGAGGTCTGTTCATATTCTCAAATTAGGAAGACTCACTGTTGTAGAAAGATACCAACAAAGGAATTTCTAAAGCAGAGTGGTCCTCAAAACATGCCACTCATAATTTCAACAGGGTCTAGGTAGCCTCCAGGTAGAGGTCACCTGAACCTCTGTAGCAAATCCTCACTTGCTACATCTAGCTGCTTATTCCTAGTTGGAAAAAAAAATTCAAGACTAAAGATACACCTGCCTTCATGGTTCCAAAATCTCATCCTATTCTCATTCATTACTCTCTAAAACGAAATCAAACAGGTCAAGTGCGGCTCCGCAACTTCATCAGGTCAGGCAGAGTTTCCATGTTGGTGGGGAAGGGATTATCCATGTAATGGGATGAGGTATGTACTTCTAAGCTCAGACCCTCTCCCCTGATTCCTGCCAACACGCTGACAATTCTATTATCAGAGATGAAACTTTTTGTGTCAATGCACTGAGTTTTGTGAGAGACCTCTTTGGGGGACATATTTTGACAGGGCAACATCCCACGTTAATCCCTTATATTAGTTGACCAGAGAGTATTGCTTTCAAAAATTTGCAAAAGTTGGATATTGAAATAATTCCTGGGAGATTACATGATTTGGTACTGAACCAAACATTAATCACAAGTTATTAAAAACAAAAGCTTTTTTTTGTACTGAAGCTACAAGTAGAAACCATTTATGACTGTCCCCAAAGTCCTATTCCTATGAATACACCAGGCAGTGTCCTGATTGTGGTGCTGTGGGAATGGATGACAATAGATGGAGCAAGAAATGATTCCTCCTTTTTTTAAGAGTTAGCAAGAAGGAGGAAGAAGAATGTTCCTGGAAGAGGAAAGTATGCAGCTTAGGCATGAGAGGGGCTTTTGCAAGAAACTGAAAGTCCTTCTGTATCTCAAGGGCCAGGAAAGGTGGTCTGGCTTGGTCAGTAGAGGTCATTCCTGTGGGGTAGAAAATGCTCAGATAGGGAGTTGCGACTTGTGTCAGCCCAAGGGTGATGGTGAGATATTGATGGGTTTTGCTTAAATTTACATTTTATGAAGATGTCTCTAAATGCTGTGTGGAGAACGAGAGAGAAGAAATAAAATTGGAATCTGGAAAAAAAGTTAAGTGGCTACTGAACAAATAGCCAACAGCAAGGATAATTTTTCCTCTATATTATTATTTTGTTAAGAATTAGACTAGGCCTATTTTATGAATATGATAAAATTAACCTGAAGACTTAACTCCAGGCAAATGTTAGATAAAGATTTAACTCTCGATGAAGCACAGCATTCATCTTGCATCCCATGCTCTCTGTACATTGGATTATGGCATAGTGTCATGGTTTGGTTTCCTAACCGTGAGCTGAAGCGTCCCACGGCACCACAATGACCTCGCAAGAGCACTGTGGAATATTTTAAATTTGTCAGGGAGCCAGAGCAATATCTGTTGAATACCACATGAACTACTATCTGGTGATAGTTCAGGGTTTCAATATTAGTACCAAATTCCTTCCTATCGTGCCATTACTTTGTGAATCTGGGGTTTCAGTATTTGCCGTGATATAAAGCAAGTACCATGTGGATATCAATGTATAAGTCATATGCCACTTTTTCTGGAATGTTATTTATTTTGACATTAAAAAATAAAGATACAAAGGAATTTTCTGGTTTTTTTGTTTGTTTTTGTTTTGTTCTTTTTTTGCAAGATAATTCTCCTCCATCAATCTATCATTCACCATCTTCCTTTCTCAGTAGCGCAGTTATAAGAGAATTTGGATACGCCTTACCAGTCTTTTTTTTTCTTCCAGTTTTACTGAGATATAATTGACGTACAACACTATATAAGTTTAAAGTGTACTGCATAATAATTTGACTTATGTACATGATGAAATGAGACCCACAATAAGTTTAGTGAACATCCATCTCACACAGATATAACATTAAAGAAATAGAAAAAAATATAATTTTTCCTTGTGATAAGAATTCAGATTTACTCTCTTAAGTTGTATATATAATGTATAACAGTGTTAATTATATTTATCATGCTGTACATTACATCCCTAGGACTTATTTATCTTACAGCTGGAAGTTTGTACTTTTTGACCATCTTCATCCTATTCTCCCTCCACCTCAACCCTGCCTCTGGTTACAACAAATCTGATCTTTTTCTATAAGTTTGATTCTTGCTAGAGCAAAGGACACATGATCTCCATCTGGCCCACAGACTTATTTTATTTTGAATCCACAGACTCAAAATATATATGAAAGTGTATTTAACCATTAAAATCCTATATTGTAATATTATGGACTGCCTTTTAAAATCAGATAATCTGATAACAACTTGACCTATAGTTCTCCTGCATAGCAATAATCAGCAGAAAACACAGGGCTGCTCCCTTCCAAAGAAAGCTTTTCTCCTCACTCTGGCACAGTACCTACTAATTTACTTTACCTGGCTGATACTAGTAGTTATTGGAGTTTGTCCCTAATTTAATGTGACAAAGAGTTTTAAATTAGGGATTCATTGTTTAAGATATGAAGTTTTAGTGTGTTTATGCCATGTACCTGTGAGTGATGCAGAGAGTGGAGGCATTTCTACAGCTATTAATACTAGTATTATTAATAGATAAGGTGTTTTGAAATTATTACATATTAACAGGCATTATTCTAAACACCTTACATGTATTATCTCAGTATACTCACAGCAATATTATAGTCACAAAAATTCTACAAGGTAGTGTTCTCACTTTTTAATTACAGCAGTGTCGAGAACTGTGACTGTTCTCAGATTTTATCCTGCTTGCAAGCTAACAAGTTAACCTGCCACAGCCTCATAGATGCTGGCAGAAGACAGGAGACTCTTAGATTAGAGACAAAGGAATGTCTTGCCATTCAGCAGCTCACATGCACTGCAGTTTGCATTGACTTCCCTTCCACTCCAAGTGCCATGGCTACAATGAGGAGCGGACCATCTTTACTGAGCTGGCCAATAAACCCGCCGTCTGCCAAGAGGGAGATATTGTCTCTATCTTCTAAAGCTGTTTACTAAACAAACCTTCTTTAAATGGAAGAAGGATTGCCTTTTTATAGTGGTCTGAGATAGACAGGAGAGATAAAGAAAGAATAATATATTGCTTTAAACCTTTTGTTTTCAAATAACATTTCAACTTTCTTACACTAAATGATAACATCATAAATTTGATGACAAATAATAACTAGAAACCTGCTGTAGGTAGCAGATGAAGGGAAGAACAAGGCATCTGTAAAATTTAATGGAAACCTAAACTCTGAGAATAAAATAATAAAACATTGAAACACAATTTTAAAACATCCCATATATGAACCCACCAGTAGTTTCTAAATCTTTCTGCTCCAGAGAGCTTTAAAAATCATAGTTTCTATGAGTCAACCTTAAATCTATGTATCAGAATCTTTAGGGGTAGTATTAAAAATAAAGTTAAAGAAATTTAATTTTAGAAGGTTCCCCAGGAGAATCTGATGTGTAGTCTTAAGAGAGCCTGGAGATCATGCAGCTCTGAAGATGATCCCTAAGTAGGTGAGTGAGGTTGAATCAAGGTGACTTGTGTGTCACCTCCAGGAGGCACAGTGGAAGAATGATTGTACTAAAGAAAGCATAAAACTAATACAGCTTTCTACTCTGTGAAAATAGTGTGTTAACAAATAGTGCACTGTCAAAATGACATCAATGTAAGGGGAGTTCAAAGAATAGACTCTTCTATGTTAATTCAGAAGTGAAACAAAGAGTCACATGAATTCTTGGGGACTCAAGCGTTTGCTCACTCAAAAGGTGTAAGTTGTGGAAGCAGCTCACCAGGCAAATACAGGCTGATTAAATTTACCCCTTATGGTTATATATCTTCTTACTTTGTACCCATGCTCATGTGATTAATAACTAATTATCCCAGGTACTTTGCCATTAATAAGAAAGTGTCCTGGATTGAATAGGTAATCCAAGATCCATCAATATTTTAATTCTTTCTTTCCTTCTTGGCTCATGCTGCCATCCACTCATATCTGTTCCTAACACACTGATAAATCTTCCAATTTTCTTGAACAATTTTTCTATCAAGTTCACAATTTCTTTTTCCAACCTAAATCCTATAATGACCCTTGGAAATTCCAATATCCAACTGAAAGAGACATTCATACATCTACAACTATACACCAATGGCTTGCAAACTCATAGCTCCAGACTTGTATATCCTAGTATTAAATATTAAATTCTAGTCTAACCGTTATTTCATTGCTTTAAAACCTTTCTCATCCTCACCTCATAGCAGCTGGGCAAACCATTCATATGGCCAACCTCTGGATCACCTAGATGTTTTCCACCTCAGAATTTTTAATTCTAATATTCTTTATTTGCCAACAAACTCTTAACTTTCGAGATATTTATTATACTCTTTTCTTCTCTCTCTCTCTACTTCTCTTATTAAATTCATCTGTTTGTCCAGTCCATTATTCTACTTTTTATTAAGAACCATCACTCCTTAGAATCCTTGATCTCTTCCTTTCACTATACTTGTCTAATCTCAATGCCTTTTCTTCTTCAAGCAAAGCAGCTATACATGCATTTAAAACATGGCCTATTCAGAAACCTGAAAATAATCAGAAAACATTGTAATTCTGAACTAATATAAGTTCATGGAATCCAATCTCCGTTGAAGACTGAATTTTCTGTTCATTATATACTTTCTACATGATCCCAAGCTTGGCTTTAACCAATTCTATACGTCCAATAACTATTCTGAGCTCCAAATCCGTATAGTCAATCATCTATTCAATATTATGTCTCTACCTGGAGATATCAAATACACAACAAGCTCAATATGTTCAAAAAAAGTTCGTAATTCTACTTCTACCACCAATGTTTCTTATCTCAGTGAATAGCACCACCATCTATTAATTTTGTTAAGCTAGAAACTTGTATAAGTTTGGTAAGCTAGCTTGTGACATCCTGTTCGTTAGTCCATAGAACCAAAGAATTAGAAAAACTGCAGATTTACGTGTTAAATTATTCCACCTTTCTGTAAGTAGTTCTAACACCCTAGTCTAAGCCATTATCATCTCTCACAAGAATTGTTTCAATAGCTCCTTAACCTTTCTCCCACCATCCTCTCTTGCCTATCTCTTATACATTTGTTCCCCTACAGCCAGAAATATACATTAAGTGCAAATCTGATTATGGAATTATTTTGCTTAAAACTAGTTAGGGTTTCCTTTTCCCTCCCTCTTTCCCTCTCTCCCTCCCTCCCTTCCTTCTCTATTTCTTTCCTCTTCAGTTACTCATAGGATACTAGCTCAAATCATAAAAATAAGTTTAAGGCTCTGCAGGATCTAACCCAACTAACTACCACATACTTTCATACCATTCTTTGGACAATCTGCATTCCAGTCTCAGTGGTGCCCTCTCTGGATTTTTGAATGGCCACCTTCCTTTTCACTTCAGGACTTGTATATTTGCTATTTCCTGTTCCTGAAATGCTCTTCCTTCTCCTTACCTCTTCATTCCCCAACTTCACATTTTGCACAAATCCTTCATATCTAGCAAATATCACTTCCTGAAGAAGATCCCCTATGATGACCTCTTGGAGCAAACCAGAGAATGCTGTACATCTTTTAAATAGCATTTATGAAGACATTGACAGGGAGTTCCCTGGTGGCCTACTGGTTAGGATTCTGGGCTTTCACTGCCATGGCCTGGGTTCCATCCCTGGTCGGGGAACTGAGATCCCACAAGCCACGTAGCGTGGCCAAAAGAAAAAAAAAGACATTGACTATCTACCTTGCTTTTTATTCTGTCCCCAAAGTTTACCATAGTGCCTGATAGAAGTAGATGATAATTATTCGTGGAAGGAATTAAGACATCTTTCCCAGAAATTACAATGTGTTCCTACCCAACCTCCTTTTTCATTTGTATAGCAACCATTTCAAAACTTCACTACTTTCTTAAAGATCCCTTCTGTGTGAATTTTTTATCTGTCTTGGAAAATTGTCTCTCCTACTTTATAGACAAAACACAGTCCATTAGGTAAGATCTCTCTTAATTTTCCACTTTCCCTGAACACACTTCCCATTGCTGGCAAACTGGTCTCTGCCCATTACTACTATCCTCTTCTCTCCTCAGTCTCATTGTACAGAGTGTCTCCATGTGACCAAGGCTAATGCTTACAGTAAAATATAATATATATTATATAATGTATATTATATTATAAAATAATGTTAGATTATATACATATATATTTATATATATGTATATAATCATGCCATTTTGAATATTTAGGGCTTTATTCTATCAGCTTATCTTTTTTCTTAACCCTATTTTCAACCTCTCTTTTCTTCCTAGCTCTCTTCTCACATCATTAAAAAGAAGTGTTCAGTTTATATTATCCTTCAAAAATGTTAATTGACTTTATGTTGCCTTCTATCTGCTTTGTACCGCTCCTCTTCTTCTCAGACAACACTCTTGAAATAATAGATTGCACTGACTTTCTCTACCTTTCACCTCCCATTTACTTCTCAAGTTCTATAATCTGACTTTTATGCAATCATTTCATTGAAACTACTTTTTCTAAATTCATCAAACACTCCCAGTGTAAATCAAATAAAAAAAAAAAATACTTTTCACAGGCTATCACACTTGGCCTCTCTGAGCCATTTGGCAATATGGACCTCTTTGTAATTCCTAAGAATTTCCCACCCTGGACTCATGAGACATCATCTCACCACTCTGGTCACAACTTTGCATCTTTGCATTCCTCAGCATAACCCTTAGATCCTTTTATTCTGTTTTGCTTTTTAAATTTCAGAGTATAAACTTCAGCATTCTTCTCTTTTTAATTTATACATTTAATAGAATATAACTTTAATAAAAGTTATATTTAATCAAAGGCTTCATCTATAGAAAAGTCAGTCAAAAATCTGTATTTCTATCCCAAATGATTTAGCCTATGTCCTAGTTATTAATTAAACTTCTTCACTTAGCTCTTGCAAAGGTATTTCAAACATTGCATGTTTAAAATGGAACATATCACATTTCCCCCTAAAACACCTGCCTCTTACATTCTTTACTCTGATAAAGTGCACCAAATATCCTGGAATCCAAGCTAAAATCCTGGGAGCCATTTTGGTATTTCCTACCCTTTAACGTAAAATCTTTTACCTAATCACTTACAAAATCTATCAATTTAACTGTCCCAAACCTCTTGACCTTTCCCTCCTCTCCGTGCCTTTGGCTCTTGCTCTTCTCCAAGTCCTCATCTTTAATTACCTGGATTTCTTGAGTGGTTTCCTGCCTTTTCTGTTTTCCTCAATCTCCTATCCATCACACCCATCAGAGGCTTTCAAAAGCCTAGTTTAAACTTTTTTTCATTTTACTTGAATTATTTCTCATCACCTCCTGAATAAGCTCTAAAGTTTTAAGTGCGACCTACCAAATTTCTTATAATTTGACCCTTCCTAGCCATAGAATAAGTACTTATTGAATCGGTAAATGCATGGATGAATATTTGAAGATTTATCTTTCACCACTGCTTCTTTCTTATGTTTAATTCTAGCCAAACTGAATCTGTAATGCTCTCTTTATACACTGTTGCTTTGCTACTCTTCCTTTCATCTTTTACATATCCAAATCCTAGTTGTGTTTGAAGACACATATCTTGCAGATAAAAACATTGTTGAAGGAACTGGGGAAGTCTTATTCCCCAGGTTCCCAGAGAGGGTAAAATTGCACTGGCCAGAAATGTCATAAAAGTGTCAAAATTAGAAAATTAGCTGCAGAAATAACAAAATCTAAGTTGTCATCCTATTTATTTTATCACACTATGAAAACAGGAGTATTTTAAAACAGAAATGAAAAATGTACATGCCACATGCAAGAACTATGCACGTATGCTTCTCCACCACCACTTCATAAGTATTTTAATTATGCTAACCCTGTCTATATCTGGTGGGATTACTCTGTTAAGAAGCCTCCTCTTAATATTCACTTCACCCTTCTCTCCTTTTAGGTTAGGTGGTCTTTCTCAGTGAAAAGTAGACCTTGTATGCTACTTATCATTACTGAATGCTTATTGTAAAATAAAGGTTTACAAATATTTAAATAAAACAAATATTTAAAGAATGAATTGATGATAAATGCTATATTGGTTTCTTTTAAGAGTCTGATCTCACCGGATTCACTGATACACTAGTTTTCCTACTGATCAAAATAAAGACCAGACCACGGAATTTGATTACTATTTTAAAAAGTACATGAAAAGCAAAAAAAAAAAACTAATGATGAATTGCTTAAGGAATGTGAAAACATCACCTTCACTCCATTTTACATTATTATATCACAACTGGAATATTACATAAATGACTTATATTAACCAAATACTATGGAGGTAAAAGTTCAATTGACTAAATTTTTAAAAATATCCCAGTTTTTTAAAAAAAGAAATGAATATATTTTATATGGAATTCTCTTAGGATATTAATGTTTTTATTTTCCCAATTAAAAAAAATAATAATTGATTCCTGGCCAGTGGCAGTTTGAGAAAATGTTTAAAAAAATAGAACAGCGATGAGAAACATACACTTGCAGTATTTTACAATATCTGAACAGTTCCCACATTTATAATTATGACCCCCAGTTTATAGATTATGGATATATAGTCAAGAAGATGTTAAAGTTAATGATTCTAATAACAAAATTAAGTTGTAGTTATGCAAATAATACAATGAGCTTTCATTGGGGGTTCATTCTAAAGGCTTAAATTAATTCTTTTCTCATTCTTTACTCAGGTAATTATGTTTATGTTGTATTATCTTCTTTGTGTCTCATTGATCAGACTTAGGAAGTGATTCCCTCTAGTTTTTGAACAGCTAAACCTTCAGGTGAAATTTAAACAGAACACTTTGATTTTAAAGCCAAACTGCGCTGAGGGAAGAAAGTGACAGCCTTGACCTTGGATAGACTCCAGAGAGGTCTTTTATGGAAGGAAGATAAAAAAAATTATAGCTCCATGCTGAAAATAAGATGAGGGTTCCAGGAGAACGGGGTAAGGGAGAACGTTATTAAAAATAGTAGGAATGATCAACAAGTGTAAGGACAGGATTTTCAGTGGAAATCCTTTATCTTGTTTTAATATTTAGTTAATAAATTGTTAACACTAGATGTTTAGAAAAAGCCAGTAAAATAACTAATCCCAATAATGGTTTTTCAGATTTAAAAATGATATCCCCATCAGGTTGAGGTAGGGATGTATAGAAAATAACATATAAAATGTATCTGCTAAATTTTATGAAGAATTTTATCTCAGAATATTTCAGAACAATAAGGTTTTAACCAGATCTAGTCTGCCATCTGTGTATTCCTAAAAGAATATTAACAAGACCCCTGCACATGTATAGGTGCTTCAACAAAAATATTTAGAGTTCACATGTTGTTTTTCTTGATTTGATTTTCTAAATTAACTGTTATACTATTTGGAAGGAAGTACAATGTAGTGAATAGAATTACATGTTTGTAAATTTTAGTACTAATTTGGAAACTAGCTATGCGATCATCAGTAAAATGAAAAAGTGGAAACTTTTAACCTTAAAAGGCCCTTCCAGGTTGAATAGTCAATGATTCTCAGTGGCATTGTTTGAAAGAATATGAATTCTCAAATTTTGATTCCCCTCAATTCTGTTTTACAGTATTAAGATTTTTCAGATGAATAAGGTGTCTTATAATATTTTAATATTTTAAAATCTCTTTCCTCCACCTCCTCTTCCTAAATCATGTAATTTGGACTACATATAAAATTAGAAACTGTCAATCAGTGCCTTATTTTTTTATAGGAAAATAATACCTATCATGGGTTATTGTGAAGAAAAAAATGATTCAAAAGAATATGGTTTTAGGCCTGGTTAGAGCATCAAATGGTTTATGGTCATAAATAAATCTCTTTGGGATTCAATTCCCTCACCTAGAAAATGAGGGAGAAGGCAGGCTGTATGGCTCTGAATGTTGTTTCTATCATTCTATAATTCTGCTATGATTTTTTAATTTCCAAATAAATGTAAGAATTATCCAGAGATATTGTGACTGATGAACTTAGTGTGAAATAAATATATCATTATGTTACCTTGTGTGTCACTTAAGCAAGAATAAAGTTTTCAGTTGAATAATTTAATATTAGGTAGAAGATCATTTATACTGCTTGCTTGTCATGATAATATAATACAGACCTCTCATCTTACTTTTAAATCAATACCGGTGTGACTTTAAAAATATACCTTTTTCAAAATAGGTCTGTTTTGTCACATATTAAATAGTAAATTATTGAGATATTTAGAGCTTATAAAAATATGGAGTTTTAATTAAATTACTCCAATGAGTAAATAGATAAAACACTATTTTACTACAATGTTGATTGGATCTCTTAAATTGTCTTGGATTTTAAAAGATTACAAGAGTTGTTTTCTACCTATATTTCAGTATATAGCCATAAACTTATCTGTATTTTAACATTTCACTGTAATTAAACTGATGCTGAATAAATACAAAAAATTATTGTGAAAATTATAATTCTCATAAATTAGGAGAAATAAAATGACTCCTTTATATTTGTCCTTTTATTTGAATAAGGTCATTTAAACTCAAGAAAAAAATCAAAAGAGATGTGGAATTATAATCATTTACATAAGTAAGATAATCATGATAGTAAAATGATGAAGAAAATGCAAAATAGTATTTCACATCAATAATTTTTTGTATAAATACTATACATACATATATTTTTTTTAAATTTCTAGGATAATATTCCCAAAATGTAACAGTTTATCTCAAGAGTATGGGATAAAGAACAATCTTTTCTTTAATTTTGCTTAACATTTTTTTAAGCTAATTTATCTGTGATAAACTTGTTTAAAATGATAAATATAGAAAAATGTTTTAAAATTACTAGGAGGGAAAAATAAATTGAAATTTAACTAATCAATGAGAAGTCTGCTAAATCTTGAATGTGTTTAGGTAATTTCCCAAATATTTTATACAGTTCTTTAATTTAATGGAGGAGGTTAAATATATTTTAATTAACTGAATTTATTAATGGGTTGTTTTAAGTTAAGTGGCTTCATTAGGTTGATATATCAAAGATGAGTATTAAGTTGCACTAGTTAATGATAATAAAATATTTTAACATGAAAATGGTATCATTTGAAATTAACAAGCCCAAATTTTAAAAGTGGTCAGTAGTATATAACTTCAATATATGTTATGATAATACATCCCCCATATTTAGCAAATCATCCATACTGTAACAATGACAGAAAATCAATACTTGTTTTGATGCTTAAAATAACCCTGTAAATAAATTAATATAATCATTTTAGAGATGAACAAATTGGAGCTTAAGGTATAACTTGCATACCATGGACCTGGGATCCAAACTAGATATTTCTGCTACTGAAGAACATTAAAATGCCTGTTAATATTTGGTTAGAAAATTGATTATAAAATAACTTACTTTTGGGGCTTCCCTGGTGGCGCAGTGGTTGGGAATCTGCCTGCCAATGCAGGGGACACGGGTTCGAGCCCTGGTCTGGGAAGATCCCACATGCCACGGAGCAACTGGGCCCGTGAGCCACAACTACTGAGCCTGTGCCCCGCAATAAGAGAGGCCGCGACAGTGAGAGGCCCGCGCACCGCGATGAAGAGTGGACCCCGCTTGCCGCAACTAGAGAAAGCTCTCGCATAGAAACGAAGACCCAACACAGCCAAACAAAATAAAATAAAAAAATAAAAAAATAAATAAGTCAGGAGCTCTTTAAAAAAAAAAAACAAAAAACAAAAAATAACTTACTTTTGTTTAAAAAATGTTATATTTAAAAAATGTTATATTTAAAAAATGTTTCTGATTTGACAATTGACATGGTTGAACTGAATCATAAGGAATTGCAATGGGACTCTGTTTTATTTTATTCACTTTAAATCACATGACAGAAATCCTTAAGTTTTAGATTTCGAAGAGGACTTACATGATTTAAAGGATGGTCTATTTACCATACATTGTAGCCTTCACCTAGCAATTGCCAGTTAATCTCATTGTTATTCACAAATGTGCAGTCATTTTTATCCTATATTTAGTTGGTTAATTTTAAGAAAATTGTTAATAAATATTATAAAAACTAACACTATTTGCTATGAGCAAGACATTTTTTAAAGCAAGTTAAGCTATAAATATATTTAATTTTAAAACTACATTATAAAGTTGATATTATTATTTTTGCACTTTTTAGATCAGGAAATGGAGGCACAGGGAGTTTAAGGAAGGTCACAAAGCTAATGCACGGCAAGGTGGAAAAAAGAGCCCAGATAATATGGGTCCAGAAGCCATGATCTTCACTATTTTACTATAACCATTTTAATTGAATCAAAATGGATGTCAAATCCCAACAGAAAACAGTATCAGAAAGTTTGTTTAAGCTGTGGATTTTGGCTACAAAGTGGGTGATCAGGAGAGACCTGGACTCATTTGAAGAACGGTGAAAAAGGACCATATACATTAGTTTTATGGATATCACAGAGGGAACTCAATATTTATTTTACCACCATAATGTGAGTTTGGAAATTTTACAATTTATAATGTTCAGGTATGTAAAACTTTGTAAGAGAAAATACTGGAGGGAAATGAGTGTGCAAATGGAAGTGATGGGAGAAGAGACTGGCATATGGCTGGGAAACAGTGACCAAAAGGCCAAACATTGTGGTCAGAGTGTGACAATTCATTTTTAAACTTTTAGCTTTTCAGAACATTCAAACATACATGAGTTGGAAGTGTAGAATGATGTTAAGGAAATTACTGACACTATTTCAAATGGCAAAAGGGTTTTTATCTACAAGTTCTGATTAAAAAATACCAGAAACTATACTCGTTCCTGAAATTCTGGTAGAGGACCCAAAATTGAGAAACACCTTGGAATTCACACAGCCCACTGTGGTAAAAAGAAATGAATTTTCTTGCCTGAGATAACATGTCCAGAGGCTAAGTCAGGAGGACAGAAAAATATCCTGCCCCCAGCAACTACTTTCACTATCTCATGCTGAGTCCAGATTTGACGTATTTTGTTAACCTAGTGAAGCAATAACTATACATTTAAACTGTGTTGTGTACTATTTTTAGCTTTCGGGAAAGAACCATTTCATTTTAAGGTTACTTTAAAAATCCCACATTGATGGATTATCAAGGAAAAATCCTACTTTGATATATTACCAAATTGAATAGAGAAATTAGAAGTACGAACATGAAGTAGTAAAATGAAACCTTAGAACTTCCTTCTCATTTGCATATTTTTTTCTTTCAACTTGGAATTAAGATGGAATGTATCTGGATTTAACCTGTAGGACTGAGAGAAAAGTATATGAAGATTTGTTTTCGGTTCCCTAAAGCAGCATTTTGAGATACAGTGCTCAATTTCCAGCTAACTCTCAGAACTAGCGAATAGGATACCTAGAAATACCAGAAAAATTAGACTGTCATTCTTAGTCCTTTTAAAAAACTATTCTATATCCCACGCTGAACAAAACTTTCTGGACTGTTGGTGGTAAAATGCCACGGAACACAAGCTGTTGCATAGGCAAACAAGTATAGTTCAGAGTGAAAACAAGCTGAATTGTATTTATTTGACATGTTTCCACTCTACCAACTTAACTCATTTAATAATGTACACATACTTTAAAGACATCAAAGGCAGATATATAATATTATGTATTAAAGACTGTGATTGTTCTTTCTAAAACTTTCTCTCAAGAAAATGATTTTCTATTCTGAAAATCTATTATCTCAGGCCTGAAAATTATTTGTCTATGTGACACTAAAATACCTTAAATAGAAAGTTAATAAGACATATCTGTATCAGTATGTTATTAACGTATGGCTAGCTCATTTTTAGAGCTTTTCCCCCCTGCAACTAACATTTTCAAGGCACTTAATTCAAATAAAAGAAATAGTTTGTATCCATACAAGTAGATTTGAAAATATTTCAAATGAGGAATCTCTCACTACTCAATGAATTAGATGGGTATTCTTCACACCAAGATTCTCAATGATTTTCTCTTGTGAAGTAGGTTATTTAAATGATACAAATATGTATATATAGATATTTCTCTGTGTCTAATAACAAAGCCAGCCCTATCAAGCTTCATCATCTGCCCTCTACTGTCTAGAGTGCTTGCCTCTTTCTAAGTTTAGCCTGGAAGGAAAATTACATATTAAAGTACCACTCTTTGCGAACTGCCCCTTTCCTGGCTCCAGTTCTTCTGACTAGGAGAACCCTATTTACTGCCTTTGGCCCTTCAGGCCCGGTGCTGGTAACAGCATCTTGCTATTACGAGTTCAATTGTGCTTCTCCCTTATTAGTTTCCCAAACTCTGCCTATATTTCTGTGAAAGTGTCCTCATTAAAAACTCTTTAGCTACACCCTTTCGAGACTGCAATCAGTTCCTACCGATATCCTGAGTCACACACTATCTAAATGAGTAAAAACTAATAATCTTATAATCAATATTTAGGAAACATGACTTCAAGGACAAAGAAAAAAATGCATTAAGACCATCGTAATTTACCCAGTTTAACACAGAGTACCCTAGAAGAGCGCTGTGCTTCTTTATTCTGAAACTTGGGTTTTAGGCATCAAGAATGGTTCAAATGCTTTCGAAAAAAAACAAATGTTTCTCAGTGAATCTAATGCAATTCTTCATGTTAGTTCAAAGTTGCTTCCTCCTTTCCTACTTAAACTTTCACTGATCAGCATTCTTTGCTTACTAATGGGTTACACAAAAGGCCCCTGGGAATGTTTGAGTTCATCTCTTTTTTTCTAAAGTGAAAAATAAGTGGTCTTAAATTAGGTATTCCCATTTATTATACTGAACACTTTGAACAGTATCCCCTTTACACTAGTGTAATTCTTTAAACAATATTGGTGAAGCAAGTTTAATTTCTGTTCTTACTCACCTGTTAGAATTTATAGTAACTTTATTGACTATTTTATTGACTCTTTTTTAACACTATGAATGCAGATTTGTATCTGTGAAACTGCTACATATCATTGGTCTTGACAGGTTTTCTGGCAAATAGTTTAAACCTGTGCGCCTACTGGGACAATTGCTTTTTCTTAGTCCGTTTTCCTAATAATTTTATAAAGACATTTCTTTAGTTAAGAGTCAGTGTTATCGCAGCTTCAGCATAAGCAATTCCGATAATAAAATTGTATAAATATTACGTATGCATTTGAGAAGCCATATGGAAAAATCTGTCTCCTTGCCCTGCAATCACCTTACAGACACTTTGCATCAAGTAGCTTTTAATTTTCTGGCCACAACTTAATTTAAATGAGTACAGAAAACTAATGGGAGATTATTTGAAATCTAGAGAAGTAAACTACTGTATTATTGAAGCAAGAGATGTTTTAAAATACACAAATTATCCCAGTACTTACTGTAATTCCACGAAGTTATATTTAATAGATTGTATTAGACCCTTCTCAGAAGTCATGCTTTGTGGCATTTGCTCTTATTTACTGTCCTGGCAGAAAGTTCCGGCTGAAGTCAAGGTCACCTTCTATCCCAAAGTTGGTATAATTCGTATCAATTCAGTGTTTCGCCAAGCTTACACAGGAGGTTATTAACTGTGTTTCATGTGGAGTGTCAAAGAAGCAAGGGCAGTGCTGGCAATCTTTTCAGCTTCAAAGGCACAGTTCATAAATTTAATTCATTGGTTAGTAAGAAAGATACAACCAGTTTATTAATGATTTTTAAAATAATTTCAGAGATGTTCTGGAAATACACTTATTCATATATGTAGGCCAAGGTTTTAAAATATAAAACAGATTATCCTCCTAATAATAAGTAACTCATTTATTCTTAATATTTTATAAGCGATGTGCTTTCTGGAATGTAATACTTACAGAAATTTTTGAATTAATATTTATATGTGTATGCATATTATATAAAAATGAATTCAAGAAAATGGCACATAGTCCACTAGGGAACATTTTCTTTTCTTTCTCAGAGGTTGTTTTGCAGGAAATGTATATATTGTTAGATTATATTACATCTAGAATTATTATCATAAAATCAATTAAGACACACATTTATACAAGTAGAAACAATATTAGTAGAACTGTTTACTTACAAGAAATATAAACTAATGGAACAAGATTTCTGTTTAAATTTATCTAAGCCAAAGAAATAAGCTTAAAATGAAACTCTTCAAAATGTTTGAGGTTTTAAATTGCACAAACCACAAGAATGCCCTTAGAAAATAGAATAGAGCATAAGTGTTCTGCTTCCCTTAATAGGTGGTATGGGGAAGAAAATATGAATACCGTTTTCTTCAGGTATTTCCTAAAAAATGCCATAAAGAAATAAGTAAATATTTAAAGATTTTCAAACTTTGCCAGAGTTCACCTTCATACAAGTCAGAGGCAAATGCTCCACTTGGTTTCAGAAATGGTTATACACAACAAGTGATTCTTATTCCAAATAAGATCTACTAGAATAGAAAGAATAACTTTAGCACCCTATGCTATCTTGGAATAACCTAATCTGAAACATTGCCATTATTCCAATGTGTGGGTCTATAGCTGAGTAAGAGACCAGGACCCCCAGTCAGCGCTCCCACCCATGTCTGGCCTATAGCCGCTCCTTTCAGCATTAATAATATGGTACTTTTAGCAAGCTTGAGAGTGAGCATACATCATGCTTATTCTTTCCAAGTGAGAAGCATTTTTAATATCCTGTTTCCATTATGAACTATGTTTCATGTATTTAATTTTGAAACAGAGTCAACTTTATATAGTAATTATGGTTTTTAAAAAGACTAGTGGAAATTTAGCTACACTCACAGCCTAAATGTAGAAACCTATCTTTTTGCAGATAAGCAGGTCCCTCTATGTGGATCACCTGGAGACTGAAATATTACTTAATTTTTGTCAAGCGAAAAAAAGCCCAACATATTGACACTTAATTTTTAAAAGCTCACAGCACCATGCAAATTGTGTTTTATTACCACCAGTAAAATCAGAAACATTTTTAATAGCTAAACACTCATAATACAAGCTCATAAACAACTTCTTGATTTGCACACTTTGGGATTTAACTCTGTCAAGATGATATATTTTACCATTGCAAATGCTCTATTTGAATGCATTTATTATGACTAACTCAGAGCTATAATGATTTTACTCCATTCATTCTTTCTCAGTGCTGGTGTTCTCTTTTATTCTGATAAACGTTTCTTTATCTCTATGTATTCTATTTTTAAAGTATCTGTGCCAAAAAGGGGAGGAGGGCACACATTAATGAAACCAAATAAAAATAAAATATAGACTAGATTTTCTTTGACATAAAGGAAATAGAGATTAGAAGCACAGGTCAGATCATTATTGCTTTTTAACCTGATTTAATTAAATAGATGATTCAGACAGTGGTTTGATGTGCTCATGTATGCATTTTGTGTTTATTTTAAGTCAGCATATTGTATTTTGAAGCCAGAGAAATGAAACAACAATTGAAGTAAAGGAATCTGCATACGAAAATACTATTTCATAAACAACATTCTAGGCAACTGCATGTCATTAAAAATGCCCACATTAAATATGAGTAGAATGTTACAATTCATCTCAATCTCTCTATACTGGCACAAAGTAAATACTTCGGCAATTTATTTTCATTTGATATAGCTTAACTTTGTGTATATGATTTTTTTCTACAAGTCACTAAGATTGCTTCAAGAAATCTTTAGAGAAGGGAGATCTTTCAAATAGCAATATTTAGGATTATACTTAATGGTCAACCATGTCCCTAAATTCATATACATTTAAACAGTTAAATTTTATGATTCACATGATTTTAAAATTACAGTGGACCTTTAATTCTAGACTGGATCTATACTCATTGTAGATGTATGCTAAAATTCATTCTATTCTACATGAATAATTTAAAATATTTTACTTAATATTACATTTTTAGACATAATAACTAAATTAATGTGTAATTTAATTGTGAAGAATTGACATTAAGTTTGTGCTTGACATTAAACTTTTGATTGCAGAAGCATGCATTTCAAAAAGACATCCACCTTGAATAAACATATTGCCAGCTGTAGCAAAACAACCAGGTAAGGAACTAGGCTGCCCCACCCGTGAAGTTCTTTTTGTCAGAAAGCCCTGGGTAACCTAGATAACTGATCACCTTGGGTAGCCTGGTTTCTCCCTTCCTGTGCCCTAATTCCCATTCTTATGCTTTAAATTAACCAATAAAGGGTGAACCCACAAAACTCTAGACACCCCACCTTTGAACCCTAATAAAGGCAGAGCCCAGGTCGGTGCGCTCTCTTTCTCTTTTTACCTGTGACCTCACTATGTGGCCCTCCAGAATCTCTGAGTAATAATTTTGTTCCTCAAAGTTCCCTACTGGTTTCTTGCTGAAGCACAGCCTGCGATCATATTAAGAACAAGGGCTGGTCCTACCTCAACATTTGGCCCTGGTGGAGGAAATGTCTGTGAGGGCTCCTAAAAACAATAGGAGCTGAGGCAAGTGCCTCAAGCATTCCTAGCATAAAGCATCACTATCAATAGGCTGGGACCAACACAACAGTACCCATCTCTAAATTTTGTGAGATTGGTCATTTTTACTCTGGTTGTAGATAATTTGATAATGGTTGATTTCTTAAATTTAAAAAATATGTCTTTTGTTTTTGTTTTGCAGTGCCATTGTGAAATAAGGTACCATTGCAATTACCTCATTAGAGTTAATAAATTGGTTCATATTACTAGACAAATGGTATGATTTTATTAACAAAAAAATATTTCACCATTTTAAAGTCTGATGTAAAACTAAATCAAAACTTGAATCAATATTTCATTTGGATTTTTACATGGATTGTATAAACAATTTCATCATCACTTTTAGGATTTATTTTTTCCTATCCGATATACTGAAATGCATGAAGTATTTGAACAGACCCTTAGTATTAGGACAGGGAGTATATCAGATATTTCACATCTTCTCTCCATATATGTCATTTCATTTCTATACTTGTAGTGCAATTACAGTCTTACAGAGGCAGAGACAGATAATAATTAGGCATTTAGGAGTTCTTCTGTGTTGGTAAGTACAAAAGATTCAGTTGTGAATTTTAATTTTAAAAATCATGATAAATTGACATAATCACTGATATATCCCACTGTGTCTCATATATGTTTCTTGACTTTTCAATACCTTTATATCATGATCTGTAAATGAGGGTGCTTGCTGTTAAAGATTCCTAGATTATGAGATAGTTTATATAAAATTAAAATTATACAGTATGATAAAAATTTTTTAAAAATGCTTCCAAATTAACGATACCATGCAAAAATAATATTAATACTAGAAATCACATCAGGTCATTTGGAAGCATTTTATAAATTATCATATTTAACTCATTAAAGTTTATCTCATTAAAAATTTATTACAGTGACCTAAAAAACCCCCAAATTTATAGAAGAGTATATATATAGATATATAGATATAGATATACAGATATATATCTTTTGAAATAGTTGATAGGATTAATCAGGCCACTAGTCTTAAAAAGTTGCAATTTCTGTAAGCAGAAAATCAAAATGTGTTGTAGCAGTGATGCTTTGTAATGTAAATATTTAAGAGATCTATAAAATGTTCAGGTTTTAGGTATATGATAAATAAACACCAAAGAATTTTGCCAGAATTAAAACTAGAATTACTAGAGGAAAAATATACCATTTCAGATACAACTACATGTGAACACACTTGTTTTACTTAAAAGAACTAAGCAATCATTGTCATACATTGAGTGCTGATTATGTTGCCAGAACTCTAGGCATTACCCAATCCTCAAGGCAATCTGAGAATTAAGTGTTTCTCATTTTTCTGACGAAAATGCTGATGCTAAATTTGGTTCATCGTCTAAGACCAAAGACTTTGTAAACAGAAGAACTGAAACTCACACCTAAAGATATCTCTCAGGCTCACTTATTCTCTGTCTTTCCCATGACTGTTCAAGTTTGCTCCCTCCTCTGTGTTATAGCACCCGTTTTTGTAACAAGGTACTGCTAATTGCCCGCTTTTCTTCCATATGGTTGAAGCTCCTCTCCCTGCATACAGGGATGCATTTCATGTACAAACTGAAGAGATGTGCAAATTCTCAAGGTTATGACTAACAATTTGAGTAGTTTATTTTGGTCTATTTTATCTTGATTTTTAATAAAGCTACAGCTATGATTCTTTATTTTTAATTGGATGTTTATCATATCTTAGGATAGAAAACTCAGCAATGGCAGGGGTGGTGAAAGAGTGTAAATGGAGATATGAACGGTGATTCATTTGTGGTCATTTATTAAATAAGTATGTATATAGTGAGATAAATGTTACAGTTTATGAAATTTGAAGAGATGCCATTTAAACCTAATAAAATTAAATACAGTTAGCTTAGTAATTTAGATTACTGAATGAGAGAAAGGGATGAAGAAAGTAAACAAAAAAAATTGGCAAGCTGAAAATATTTAGTTCCTAGCTTTTCTTAGGAAACATATTCTTATCATATCTTTTAAACTATAATTTGGAAACATCTTTCACTAATTTATAGATAAATGAATTCCACTTAAAATATAATTGCACCTGAAACCTCTAATTTAATAGGTAATGCACAGCTAAGTGAATATCATATAAATGAAAAGGAATAGAGTACAAAAATCATAAAATATTTATTTATTGACTGAATCCCCACCTCCTTCAAATACGGAAGAACATTAATCATGCAGGTGAGCTTGGTGACTTTCTTCAATTCCCAGTTGTTCGTTGATGGTAGGAGGGAAAAATAGACATTACACTAACATTCAATGTTGGTGCTACTATTTTTTCTGTATAAAGTAGATGCTATGAATTGCCTAACTCATAAAATATGTTTTCTTTTCACATATCTTGGTGCCATTTGAAAAATAATATCTTGCAGCTGTTAAGTAAAAAAAGAAGGAATGGGAGGTATGTGTGTGTGTGTGTGTCTTCTTTGAGGTTTATTTATTTGTGTGTTCCTTTGAAGGAAAAATAAATTTTTTCAGCACTTTTGAATTCCATGGTGTAAAGTTCACAAAACATCTTAGGAAACCTTTAAAAAATGAATTTCCTTGAAAAAGTAGAAAATTGATTTCTTTTTAGCAGGCTGGTTAAAATGGAACAGGTAAGAGTCACTTAAGATGCATGTGAACAAATATAAAAGATCTGTTAAACACTTCACTTTGAAATAAAATATTTTCTATTATTTTAGCCTAATATATATATATACTCACGAAGAATATGAATATTTTTCATTAATTAAGTATAGACACTGATTATTTGGGGGAAATGCATCAATTTAATTGCTAGTGATTTCAGATACAATATGTTTAATCCCCATAATTTTAGGACCTGGCATAGTGCCATTTATATATACAGCAGGTACTTGATAAATATTTATTGAAGAAGAAATGAACCAGGCTTTTTTTTGTTATAATTAGGTCTTTTAAAAAAAGTTAAGTCAATATATATCTCTCTCCTTTTCCAACAAAATGATTTGTTTGTACAGTCAGAACTTAACAATATCATAGAGATTTTGTTGGTAAGCAGTAAATTGCATTTCATTTGAATTACTGTTTGTAAAAATATCTTTAGAAAAACAATAAATTAAAGCAAAGTAGAACTTTAGATATCTTACATTTCATATAACATCATAAAGTATTTTTTAACTTTTTCTTCATTTTTATTATTTTTCTACTCATTTTTATATAAGTTGTTATAAGAATGATCTTTAAACTCTTCTACTTATAGATTTAGCTCAAATACAGTTTTTTTCGTAATACTAGGTATTTTGAGAAATTCTTATTGTTACTATCATCAAGCTTTAGCTATCAATCTTGTACACTGTATAACAGAATTGACCAAATTATTAAATATTAACAATTATTAGATACTAAAATATTTTTCTGGAACAAGAGAAAAAGTAATATAATAACTATAAAGTAAAAGCTAGCAGCAACTCAATATAATATTGAGAATTACTAAAAATTCTAAGAAACACAAACAGTCTAATTGAACAGTCTTTACAAGTGAAGGAAAATAATATTAAGTCTATCCTTGACAAAACTTTAGATATATATTATTGTAAAGTCCTCATGATTTCAAATTAAATTGTTACATTTAACACATATTAGGACAGCCAACATGACACAAAACATGTGTAAGAGTAAATGACAGACTTAAATAGGACAAATTGTCTCTGAACATTGCTTATGCAGAAATAAAGTTTAAAATGTGTATTTCTCTAATGTGCTCAAACAACTTTTTATTTTTCATCATCTACTAACCACTTAAAGACTACTCAGAAATGCTTTTCTATATTTCTGAACCATGACATAATAATTATTTTTGCCCTTAAGGATTACTTCAATATCTTTTAGGTTGCTCTGTTTGAGACAAACATACTTATTGGTAAACTGATGCCAGAAATTACTCATGGAGCCAACCATCAATTCCTGTCATCCTGGACAAGTCTAGAACATTTGTTTTCAGAACATTCTGTTAGTAGAATAAGTAGCTCCACTCAGCAAATCACTTTAGGCTGACATATTGAATATTTACCTAGAAGTTCTATGTGTAGTTTATAATGACCCCTGTATTATGCCAATTTTACAACAAATTCAACACTGCAGGCATTTTAATCTAGTTGCAGAGGAATAACAAATCATTAACATTAAACTAGGGTCTTAAAAAAAGCAAAAACTACCTCTGCATTTTTGAACATCTTATTTCTTTGCTTTTATAGGGTAAGGGAAAAAAAAAAAGCAGTGTCCCATGTTCACATTTTAAACTCTCAATGTTGCAGAGCTCCATATATTCTCAACCTATATTCTGAAACATTTTCATAAGAGTCATAACTGACACTAAGAAAAATTAAAATGTACCATCTTGTCTCATATTTTATTCCAACAACCCTAACTGATAGTAACTGAGGTGACTTACTTACTTCTTAGAAGTAAGTAAAATTGGATCTCTATTCCTCTACCCTTTATAAAACCTATAAAAGCTCTATTTACTGTGTTTTCCAGGCCATAACAAAGAAGCATACTGTACCTCGTATGTTGCTGGATGTTGCAGATGTGGTTTGGCTGGCTGTTATGGCTACAGTGGTTGTGACTGTTGCAGTGGTAAGGGAGGGGATGATAGTAGTGGGAAGCAAAGTGTTGGGAACATCTGGTGAGTGGAAAAAGAAATATAAAACAAAATCATATCATGCAAACAAAAGAGAAACACAAATGATTCAAATTACAAATACATATATCTTATTTGGGTTTAACTTTTAACAGGCTTAAACAGATTATCAGGTACAAAGCTGGCGGTACCACGCAGTTCTTGTCATTTTTTTTTTCATTTATTTTTCATGCTCCTACACAAAGCAAAAACTTGGAGCAATGTTTGATTATAAGCAGATTGCCTGCAATATTTAGAGTAAAACTTAAAATGACAAGAATTCATTCGTTCGCTGAGTCGTTTAAAAAGTTTGACATGCAGTAACAAAATACAGAGAGGTAAAACAGAAACTGACATGCTTTGTCAAAGAAGTAAACAAAGAAACAACACAACAGAAAATAAACACAAATAACACCACCAGATAAGATTAAAGAAATGTTAACGATGAATGAATATATGCATGTTAAATACTCTTTGATTTTTTTTTAGGCAAACAATGATAGGAAATAGGATGAAAGCAATCTTTAGATACAAACAAAAAAGAAGCCAATTGTTACTATTATTATTACCATTACTTTGCTTTTCCTTTTCTCACAAATGGTGTTAATGTACAGTTTAGAATCTTATAATTCTTACCCTGATTAGCTGGTAACGCCTTCTAACAATTTTGCAGTACCTAGGAGTCTTTAACAAGTATTGGGTCAACTAGCATGGAACTCAATATTCTGAACTGTTTATGACTTATTTTATTTGGCATACCTAGGAGAAGTTATTGAACATATATCTGAACCATAACATTCAACCCCTAGTCCATAATCAGTCAAAGTTGGCAAAAGTTGACAGTAGATTCAAATACAGAGAACATAAGAAAGAGAAAAAATAGCTTAGAGTTTAACACCAAAATCTTCCTTCCTTTCACTCAAAAGCAGCTAAAACTTTGAAAAGCAGCATAGAGAACACTGAAACAATATAGCCTGTGTCAAGCAATGAGAACTTCAGTAATATCCTCAGAGAGTCAAATCTTGTCTCAAGTGGATAGGCATATAATTTACACAGTGAGGAAATTAGAAACAGTTCACAAATTACCTGTAATTACTGTGCTGGGGTTTGATTTCACATGTTTGCTACACAGCTCCTATATATTCAGAGTGTTTGATAGATTATTTTGCTATTAAAAAGCTTCCTGTCATTCTCTCAGTTAAAGTCTCTGAGTCACACCAAATTTTTTCTAGTTCCTTACTTCTGATAAATAGCCCTACTCAATCCTCAGACTTTAACCTGCTGAATTCTCTATGCTGGAGACATCAGAAAACAGCATGAGATCACTCTCTTATCTTTGGTATTTATGTTTACACCTGTTTCCTGGCCAGTCACATTAAGAAAACAACCTTCTGAAAACCCAATGGTGCTACATTAATCACTAGAGAAAATGGGTATTGTCTGGAGTGTGATTACCATGATCATAAAGTAGAACTGACTTCAACAACATTATAAATGAATAAATATTATGTATATATGTACATATGCTTCTTGTTTACTAATTTCTGTAATAACTTCTTATTTTCATTGTAAGCTTTCCTAAATAGTTTAGGCAGGCTGGAGGTAAATGAAAGACATTTTCTAAATTTAAAAAAAGTAATTTAAATTTTCACACATTTCCAAAATAGAAAATAATACATTCTTTGTCTGTTAGCAAAATCATTTGCTCATTAGGATCTCAAAATATATGTATTTCATTAGTGCAAAGGGAAATATCTTCCGGGGCTAACAAATATAAGAATATACAATAATATTAGTCCTTTAAAACTCCATGGGAAGAACCCAAGATTACCAAACCTATCACAGATTATAAAATATTACATTATTTGCTATCAGACAATGGGTTAGAATAAAATTTCATTGTATCTGAAAAGCAGTGTTTCAAAACCAGCTATATTATTTGATTCTGGAGTGCAAATAACAGACTTTGGTGTGTTTTTTTTTAAGCCAAAAAACCCCATATTGTTTGGATTTTTTTTCTTACTTCATATCAACAAAGATGGGTAATAATTAACTCTGATTTGTTTTGGAGATAGTCTATATATTTTCATGAGCATTCTTATATAAGCCAACAATATCCTATTTCCCATATGAAGATGCATGATATATAGGGTTTCACCCCCCAGGCTAATATTCAAAAAACATTTAAAAAATGGGTAGTTTTAATAATTGTTAATCCACTTTAAGAGAACTGTCCTAGAGTCTTCTACGGGGTCCAGATAGATGAGATAACACCACTAACCATTATTGACTCATAGTCTGGCTCTTGCTTATCTGCTCGTCATTCTCATCTTCTCCCCTGGACTTCATATGTACCTAAAAACAAACTGGCTAAAAGCAATTTGATGGAAAGAGCCTTGGCTGATATGACAATTGGGTCAAGAAAATGACCTGTCAAATAAGAAATCTCTCCCAGTCACTGTTACATATTTTTAATCACTAGTAACATTATTTCATCCTACATGTTCTGAAACATTTTAAACACTTGCATTTTTGCGAAAATTTTGAGGGTTTCATCATTCTGTTCTTTCTTTTTATCACACATTCATGTCCATCCAATTATTTCAACTCTATTGTGAAATAGCAAAAGTTGAAATAATCTTAATATTCAATACCAGGAGATTAATCAGAATCAACTACAACTCAAAAATGTAAGATTAGTTGGAATTAGTTGGAATTCTCAGAAAGACCAAGGAAATTGTGTGATATTTCTCTTACCTAAACTTTCTATTGTTCTGATTTTATTGCTGTCAGTCTCCCCACTTGGCAATTAATATTTGAATAGAACTCTGCCTACTTTATTGTCGGTACCTTAGCACAATTTAGAAGGTCAATAAAAGTTTACTAAATGAATTTGTTCATAGCATTATAAAAATAAAACATATTTTAGGGGATCTAGAAAAGTTCACTTTTTTGACAGGTCAACTAGTCAATATAGAACTAAAATATTTCATTACTTCTGCTCAAAAAAAAATTCTTCTCTGTGTTTAATACATATAATTTTTATTTTCTGAAGGATACATTTTCAAGATTACAACCTACAAATTCTTTCTTCAATAAATTGCCTTGCTAACAAAATGAATCTTTGCCTACATATCCTGCAACTCTGAAAGCTGTGTGAGCCTAACCTGAGATCCATGTATTCCACACCACCTTATGAACTCTCTCCATTTTCAGCCGATTTGAGACTTTCCAAGAAAGGGTGTACGGAGGGTGTACGACCAGGAGGGCTCGCTAAGTAACTCTCATTGTGATCAGTGGTGAATGAAATCAACAAATTTATGAGTTGTCTATTATTATCCCCACTTAATGGATGAAAGAACTTTGAGATAGTTTCCTCATCTTGAAAATTACACACATATGTATATATATGTATAAATATGTTATATTATAGAGAATATTTTCTTAAACCTAAGTATAATGGAGAGAGAAATTTCTCTAACACTCCCATCTCAAGATCATTTATTTTATCTGCCTGATTGTAACTCTTGTCAAGGCAGAAATTAGTAAAATTCTGAGTTGCCTTCCCCTTCCTAAGTCCAAACACCCACCTCTCTGGTTTTTATCCTACAAATGAGTGGCAACATTTGGAAACATTCAGCAATTATTTTAAAGGTCCTGGTTTGATGCATTCACTTTTGGCCTTTTATTTAAACATTGATTATGAGAATGAAGCTACATTTTCATAAGGAAATACGAAATTGGAAACATGAGTAATAATAATTTGCCTTAGTTTTAAGGTATCTAGAATCCTGTACCTTTTAAAAACCATTATGTTGTTACTACAAAGAATACTCAATCAAATATAGTACAGGATAGAAAATGCAGGTCATTTTGTCCCCTAAGACGCATCCATTTTTATCTCTCCAAATAATAAAACTACATTGATTCATATGCAGAAGAATTACAAACATGTGCACACACATAATAAAAGTAAGTTACTCCTGGTTCAACATTAATTTACTAATTCTGTTTATAAAGCCACATAATCTGCAATCATATTAATATTATAAGTAATTTGCTGAATATGACTTAAATTTAGAAGATTTTAATATATGCCTTACATGTTTATATCCTATGATTTAAATGGACACTAAGATAACTATAAATAAAAAATAGAAAAATTAATGGTATGCAATTTATGAATATTAAAATTCAGGAATGATAACTGTCTAATAGACAGGTCAGTCAATTAACTACATGATATTTCATCTCTGTTTTCTACAATACACAGATGGGCTCAAATCTTTATTGTCATTTTCCTTGGAGAGCATGTTAATTTAATCAAATACTGTTGAATTTGCCTGGAAAAAAAATGGTTAAAATAAGAAGTTCAGCATTTACAAAAGAAATTTACTGTATTATATATTTTCTAGATGTTAAAGTATAAATAATGAAGTTAGTAACTGATAAAATATGTAGTGCATAAAAAAAGGTATCTTGAGAAGTGCACAAGGTGAAAATGACTAGATTTTATTTTTTAATTTTAGTTTAGACCTGATCAAATAAATTAGCAAATATAGATAAATTATTCAGATATAATTTAAATCCAAACAAGAGAAACTTCAATAAAGTTCTTCAAAATCAGAAATAAAAGCATATTCTAGTTAATAAGAAATTTGTTTGAATATGATATAGAAATATTTTCAAGTTGTTAAAAATTTTTATCACAATATATACAAATGTGTAACACCAGATTCTCTGAAATTGTGATTATGTGTTTAAAATCTTTGCCTAGCACATTAAATCTTAGGGGACTTCTTATTTACTATATACTAAAATGGATAAATCTTGCTAAAATAGCTTCATGATTTAAGTAAGATATTAAAATTAATTCATAGAGGTCTATGACTCATTATCTAAAACTTTACAGTTTTAGTGAAAACTATAGGATCCATAGTAAAATCAGGGATGTCCTTTAAAGGAAAAATTTGAGCATTTTTATTGACAGGAAACTGAGAAAAATAAAGGTCCCAGGCATGAAAATATTTGCATATAGTTTTCCCTACACATAAGATGTGAATTAAAATAAATTACAGTTTTCATTTGTTTGTAACATATATAAAGTGCTATTCTGACATAAAAGGAAAATTCAGGAGTATTTCAATAATGTCAGACAGAACCCCAAATCTAGTCAATTGCACAATTGCATATTAGTGCAGACAAAGTCTAAGTAGGCTGCACAAGTTACTCATGTGAGTGACTGTTGGGTTACAAATAAATGCAGTGTAAACACTGTGGGTTACTTCTGTAAGAACCTATTCACTTGCAGAAACACAATTTTAGCTCACACAACAAAGCTGTTGAATCAGGAAACTAAAATCTTTGTGTCCAGAGACCATGGCTAAACTTTGCTATGATAAATTCATCAGTCCACCATGTCTCCTGCTTAACCTACATGACTCTGATGTGAACTCCAAACTGCACCCACCATTGTCTTGAGATGTCTCAGTGTTAAGGTTTTCTGGAACAACAGGGGCTAGAGTTCTTCAGAGCATATGTATGCCTGGCTTCTTTTCTTTATTTCTTATAGTACCAAGTTAACATAAACAGAAAAGCAAAGCCGGGAGCACAAGACATCTTCCCTGACACAAGTGCTTTCCCCAAGTTCTAGACTCAGCTCTTTCTGTTCTCTTTGCTGCCATGTTCTCAGAGCCACATCCTGTTTCACAACATTAGTTTTCCCTTTCTTGTCTATCTTTCAAGTCCAGTTTAAATACGATCTCATTTGTAAAGCATCCCCCAATTCTGTAGAGTTAATACCTTCCCTCAGCGTGCTTTCAAGCACTTTGCACACACCTCTACACATGCTTATTATACATTATATGACCATGACATGTATATTTATGTACCTATCTTTCCAATAAACTGTAAGCTCAATCTTTATAAATCAACTTGTCTTTGTTTTTAAAAATATAATTTTGACTTGGGACAAATTTACTCTGACCCAACCCCTCAGTATCACCCAATCTCATCTTAGAATAGTCTCGCTTTTCTTGATGTACCTAGTAAAACACCACTCTCAAGTTTCAGCCTGATTCCTACCTGCTCTGTGAAGACTTCCTTGACCAACTAAAACCCAACTGATTTCCCTTCTCTGAATACTTTTTGTGCTTTCTGAGTTTATCTCTGCTTCCCTCATTTTGTTATCTATACCCCTCTGCCATGACAAAGATGTTTACATTCATGACACACTACTATGAACACACCCAGGGTTATGTGTCTCTCACTAGCTACATAACTCTCTCTCTCCTTCCCTACTTATCAAAATACATGTGTAGCACTATGGTAACATTTAAAAATTTTCTCTAATTAACATAATCAATTAATACACTCAACTATTCTAACTTTTATTAATAATAAAGTTCACAGGAAACAGAATACATATTCTGAAATCTCTTCGTGAAATCAGTGGTTGAAAACTGGGAGGCTATCACTTTCACTTGGCACTTAATGATTACTAGTGTTTTCTTTTGTTTTTGTTTTTTTTTCATGAACCAATAAGATGATAAGCTAACAGAAGAATTAGACATCAACTCCATGGTATATTTCTGTGCTTCCTTAGGGTACCTAGCTCTATGCTTTGAATTTGACTGGTGCTTTATAAATAATGCATCTTTTGGTGGTAATAGCAATGTTGTCAATAGATAGGAAATGGTATCATTTTTAATAACATGAATCAGTAATTGAGCCTTACACATGGTTAATCTCTGTAAAAGACTGTCCTCTCTCCTCCTTTTACCATTCATGAGGTAATTTTTAGGAATTCCTGCTAAGAGTCTTCAAGTCTAAAAAATTATTTAAAAAATTAAAATGCAGCATACTGAAGAATCTTATATTCCAAATGCAGTCTTTCAATGTTTTTAAAAGTGGTGGAGCTCTAAATCACAATATCCAATTCAAAATAACAGAAAAGGGGCCCTTTTTTTCACATCCTAATGAAGGAATTCAAAAAATGCAAACACATTTTGTTATTGGAGCTTATTAGAGCACAACAGATCCTGTATAACCTTGTCAAAATGAAATCAGTTCCAACAAGCACTGTATACAATAAACTGAAGAGTGGTACAGCACCTTTTTTCCAATAACGAGCTTTTCAGGTTAAAGGTATGCTCTGTTCTCTACAAATTCAGTGTACAATAATTTCTAACTTGTCAACCTCTTTTGTTTTGTGGCAGTTTCTCTTTTTAAAAATTGCATTCTGGCCCATTCAGAATGGATTTTCAGAGCAAAATTAAGTCTAAAGAGTCCCAGAAGCCCAAGCTGCTTGTTTCTCTCTAAGGACTAGTGTTCAATCGGGAGAAAAACTGCTACCATTTAGTTTGGACTCCATATGTCTACTTCCTTTCTGCTTTATGTCACTAACTCCCCTGGGTGGTCCCAGGATAATCAAGAGTGAATTCAAACCAAGGATTATTAGTGGAGATAAAGAAGATTATTAGTGGAATATTATTAGTCAGAACTTGATGTATACTAGAAGTATTAAGGTAAGAAGTGTCTTTTTGAAAGAAGTTATTCGCATATCCGAATTTTAAAAATAACAGGCATCCTTAACTTTACTGATAATTGCACTGCCATTGGAAGAAATTGTAAGAGGAAAAGTTTACTGTATTTGCTTTTTTGCCTGTGCAGAGAAGGACGTTTATCTGTTCCCATTATATTCAGCTACATGTAGCAGCCTATTTGGGTTATAGCATAAGAATGGATAACAGTACCAAGGCTCTTACTTAAATGACAGCCACCAGGTTGACAAGGCCTCAACTAGCCAGAGCATGCCTCTTCTTCCAGAGCTGTGTGGTAACCTCGTCTGCTTCATAAAAAGGAGTCCTTTTAAAAATTAGATTTGAATGCATCCCTTTTCATTCCTCTGATAGCTTCAACTGGCTTCACATACTAAATGGAATCCTCATACAATAAAAAAAAGCTGTTCTTGAAAAATGAAAAATAGAAAGTACTGCAATTTTAAACTGTAGGTGGTAACCAAAAGTCATATGTAATTACAAGAAGAGTTGATGAATAAAATCAGTTTGTCATTTGAAAAAACTATGCATTTTTTTTCTTTTAAAATACTCCTTTACATTCCAAACTGAGAAAGGAAAGTGCAATTTAAAGTGGGGAAAAAATACCTTTGAAGTGGATGATTCCATACCATTTAGCTCCACCTACTTCTATACTGGGAGTTCTTTCCAAAAAGTGCTTTACCAAAAAGTAAATCAGATGATTTGACCAAACACTTTAAGTTTTGTGAGGATGTCAGTTTCCTTTGAGAGAATAGTACTGTCGCCCATTAGAAGAAAAACTTAAACCAAATATAAATATACACAAGGGGAAGTATGATAGAGTAGAAGATTACTGATTGAAAAATCCAGATATTTTGATTTTTCATTTGGGTTCTGTGATAAAATAACTGAGAGACATTTTGCCTATAATTTAATCCTTCTGCATCTATGCTTCTCCATCTAAAAAAACAGAGTTTAGACCTGGTCATTTATGCATAAATGATTCTTCTTCTTATTTAATACACAAATTCCATAAAAGAGTAACAATGGAATCCTGAACTAAATATCCTTAAGGCTTAACTAAACTGTGCTACTGTACTACGTTACCAACTTGTATAAGTTAAAAACTGCTGTCATTAAATTGGAAGTTATTACACAGCACTAATTCTAATGAATTCTAATTTTCACATATATGTTTGTTGTCTGATCGATTTTTAAAGGTAGTAAAGTGCATTCAAATATAATATTTAATATTGCAATATAAAAGCTTATTTAAACGAAAATTAAAGGAGAACTTGGGAGTGTTTCAAAAATATTATTATAAACTTGCTATCCTGTAACTTAAAAAAACCAACAAGCGCTATTTGTAGATACTTTTTGTGCAAGCATATTAATAAATAGAGTCTTTTGGACGTATCCACAACAGATAATCCCTAATAAACACTAAGAATAATGTTAAGCAGAATTGTGAAGAAATGCCTATTGAGCTCCACTTTCAATATGCCCTCCTATCACCTGTAACCCTAGAATTCAGAGTTCTCATGCAAAAGCAAGGTCTTTCTTAACCTTAAAAAAGCTTATTTAATAAACTAATTCCCACATGGAATTTGGTGACACAGATTGATAACCTTCCCCAAATTATTTATATTTAAAATATAGGCTCAATAAAGAAGTGAACATTTTACCAAAGTAATATATTTCTAATCGTGGAATTTCATATTCTCCTGGCTATGTCTCCTGAAATATTACAATTAATGAGGGGACCTTGAAACATCTGTGAAATTGCATCATGGTAAAACATATGAGTGAAAACACCTCACTGGTTTATTTTTACTAAGAAGTCCAGGCATAATTGAGAGTGTTTACTTATTTATTATAGGATCTCCAGTGCCTGGCCTAGCACTTTATATACAGCAGATACTCAAGAAAAATTTCCTGGAATAGTAAAATATTACTAGTAGTAATATCATTGTGATGTGGATTTTCAGGCCATGCCTCAGAGAAGTTTTACATCTGTTTACATTTAAAGATAAATGTTATCTTTATAAGAAATGATATATTAAAAAAAGAGAAAAGATATAGACTTCCAAAAAACAAATCCAGTTTTAAGTTAGCTATCGTCATAGAGTTTTGTGAAAAGATAAACAGACATGTGAAGTCAATTGCAAAACTCTTCTAATTTCAAAGATTTCTATTGGAGATGTGAATTCTTCTATACACAGTTATTCATACTGTGCACTGCTTAAATCTATAAGGCGCCATTTACATATGGATTGCCAAGTAAATACATCTCACTTATTTTCCCAATATTGAATGAAAGTTAAAGGTCTTGATTTTGGTGACCAAGGAATGAATATCATTACCCTGATTTGGTTCAGAAGTTAGGGCAGTGTATACACACACATACACACATATACACTTAGGTATATACGTGTATATATGTGTATGTATGTGAATATGAGTTTGTGCATATTTATGTATGTATATATGTACCTATACATACATACGTGTATTATTTTATTAAGGTTTCTTCTGTTGAAAGAGAGAAACAGAGAGATAAATAAATTTAATCATTAAAGAAATATTTTTGATTGCCTGCTATTTAGAAGGCACTGTTCCAAGATAAGATTTCTGCTTTGTGCATATAATATATGCACATAAATGCATGCATATACAATATATGTACACGTGTATAATACACATATACATATACATGTACATATCTACAGTCAAATATACAACTAAAATAACAAATAATGATAAATGCCCTGCAGAGAATTAAAATAAAGTCATATGTGACTGGGAGCTGCTTTAGATAGAGTGGACAAAAAAAGGCCTCACTGAGAAGATTCATTTAATCTGAGATCTGAATTATAAGAAATCACTCTTGGAAAGACCATTCATGATGGCATTCCTTGTATCAATACTTACTGGATAAGCATTCCAGGCAGAGGCAAAGGTCTTAAAAAGAGAAAAGCTTGAAGTCTTAGAGGAGTTGAAAGAGGACCAGGGAGACAGAACTGCGTGGAGAATGATGAAGTGTCACAGAGTAGGTGCTAAATCTGGGACTGATAAACTAGGATAATAAGAATTTGGGTTTTATACTAAGTGTGATGAAATGCCTTTGGCAAAATTTAAATGGGGAAAGACATGAAGGAATATACATTTAAAATATTTATATATTGCAGCTGTGTGGAAAACAGACTGGAGAGGTGGAAGCAGGGAGCCCATTAGACAATGTTTCAATAGTCTAGGCTAGAAAGGATGGTAGAAAGTAGTGGACATACTGGGAGAATGGTTTGGAAACAGTGCCGGCAGAACTTGCTGATGAATTGGAAAGAAGGGCAGAGAGGATTCAAGGATAATTCTTAGATTCTGGAACAAGTATGTGATATGTTGTTACAATGTTTGTGAACACTACATTTTTGTAAGAAGCTACAAAGCAGAGTTTATGTAAAATCTTCTTCTAGTCAGGCATGCCATTGTTTCTAAAAAGGAATGCCAAAAATTTCCCCCCATGGGCGGTTGAATATTGATTGAATTTCTCTAATGAATGAATGCATATATACTTGGGGAGAAGAGCTCTATACATTTTATAAAGCTATAATCTAGCCTTTTTTGAACATAAAAAAAAAAAAATCTAGAAAGACTAAGTGCCACGGGTATAACCCCTCTGTTCTGCTTACCTTACTGCGATTGACAGAAAAGATCATATATAAAGAGTGCAAGGGAAAACATTTTAAATGTTGGATTTGTTGGGTGGTAGAGTCTTTCTTCCCTTCAGACAGGAATGAGGGTTTTCCGCGTGGACATTTTAGTCAGTGATCCATCTAGGTACCACAGAAACATTTACTTCAGAGTGGTATCTCAATGAATTTTTACCTTGAAAGGTGAAACTTTATCCACTTTAGTCTCATCTTAAAGAGATGAAATTTAGCCTCAACTCCGTGTTGAGTGTGCCTGTACATATCCACTTTCAAAATGCTTTATAATGAAAGCAGTGCCCCTGTCTCCACTACTTGACCCCATTCCACTTCTCTCTGCAGAGTTCAACAGCATATTCATCCAGTCAGAGGTACTCCTTTCCCACAGGCATCACAGCTCTCCCTGCTTATTTATGTCCAGAGATGCTATGTTTTATCTCAGCAATTAAAGAAGGTACTGTTTTAAGACTCATCCAACTAGTTTATTGTCTGGAAACTCTCAACTGGAGATGAGAGCAGCAGCCATAGGCTTCTTCCATCAGTGCACTCTTTGTTGTTCCACATGGATGTCTTTTCTATCCTTTTTTTCCTACACCGTATATTTTTCCATCTATGCTTCTAAAGAAAGCATCTCCAAAGGAAAAATGCTCATTATGAGCACGCAGAATTAATTTACCAACTGGTAGGTCTGTTTCCATGTGAGGAAACAGATTTTAGCTGAATCCCTTTCAAATGTTTGCTAGGCTGGCTGTACATCTGTCCATTAATCCAGTCTTCTCTTTCTTGCTCCCCACCCACTCATCTGAGCTCAAAGATTCACTCTCTTATTTCCATTCTGATCTGTATTACCTTTCCTAACAGCACAGCTAAGCAAAAAAAATCATGTAGACTCTCAATGTTTCTAAATGTTTTGTTGCTGGATAATTATAACAGTAAATGTAAGTGTGACTGCCAACTTTTTAGTCTAGCTACATATTTACTATGAAGCACAGAAGTATATTCTTAATTTTAATTAATGAGAGTTCTCATTAGCTTTCAAATCATTGATAATCATAGAAGGAATATGTAAAATATATACCTTAAGACTAGGAAAGTATGTATTATAATCATATTTGCTTAGTTCTAGAGTAAGACAAATTTAAAAAGAAATTTAGGATATTATTTATGATATTCCTAATCTGTTTCATAATTAGTATGGCATGCACCTATATATGTATTATTTATTTTGCTAAATTTAGGATCAGGAACTAAAACCCTAAAGCAACTGAATTTATATCTTGTACCTTAGTTAAGTATTTGAAGGAGATAACAGATGGTTTGGAAATGTGTGCTAAAGTGAAAGAAAGGCTACCCTCCATGACTCAATTTCCCTCTTTCCCATGGTAAGCAAATTGACTGCAAGGAAGAATCAGCACCTGGGATGGGAAGTGAACCTGCATTTACTTCTAGTCTCTGAAAGAGACAGGTATCTAAATGAACAACAGTTTGGAAGCTTGGTTTGATGCAGGAATCTGTAATGTCTTGGTGTACAACATTCTGTCTCTGCGTAATTTTGACATTGATTATTAAACAATAAAAGTAAAGTGAAATGAAAGTAGCAGTTGTATCAATTTTTTTAAAGCTGGAAAGGCATATTTAATAGTTTGATACCTTTCACTAAATGAAAACACATAGATATTTCTAGCAGTAATATTCTCTCTTACTATAAAAATTAAAAACTTGAAACACTATTTTTATAATTGTTCTTACTAGCTAACAATAAAATGTGATGGATCTTATTCTATGTGTGTGTTATTTTTGAGGTAAATTATCCCAGAAACAAACAAACAAACAAAAAGCAATATCACATTTTTCATCAGTATTCATTTCAATAGATACATGAACAAATATATAAAACAAACCATAACTGTCAAGTGATACTTTAGGGATACAAAGTCAGCAACTGTCAGTAAACTGATTGGCATTACATAAACAAGCTTTTTATACTATTTCACTTTCTACTATAATAATAATACTAGTTATGAAAAATTTTACTTGTTTTTATATGGTCATACGTATGAAATTTGCTAGAAAAAGCAAAATATGTACATATAAAGAAAAGTAAAAATGTGGAAAGGTGCATAGTGGGTAATTTTATTCAAAATAAGAACAGCAAGAGTTAAGATAATGAAGAAGTAATGAATTGTTATAAAAGCTTATTTCTGTAAATCAAAAACAGTGAAGTAATGGAAAAAAAGCAGTGGTAAGATAATTTTAAATTTCATTTAAGGGCTACTATGGTAATATGAACAGTAAATTTGAAGACAGATGGTGAGTATCATGAACAACGTTCTGGAATAGTGCATCTCAACTCTGCCATGACTGTGTGAGACAGCCCTGAGATGGGTCCTAAGTGGAGTGTCCTCTCCACTGAAGCTCACACTGGACTCCCTGTTACTCCTCTCCACAGTGTGGACCTGCCATAGTTAGTACAGCTACTGGTAGAACAAGAAATAAGTTACTCATTTTTTCTACTTGTATTACTGTATTTCTTCCTGAATTCTGGGGAGGGCAGATGATAGTAAAAGAGTTCCAGCACCACTGTCCATCTTCCATGTGTATTCTGAGGCATGGTAATGCCTTTCTCTAGCATGAGTGTGAAGGGAGGTCAAAGGCTTTGGGATAGTTGAGGAGGAAGAAGTATAGGATTTGGGGGGAAGTGGTAATTTATGTTTTCCACTCTTCATAGATATTCTTTCAAAACTTCCCATGTACTATAAATTTCTGACACTTCCAAAAGAATACTTTTTAAATAAATGGAGGACAAATAAATATAAGGACTTGAATCGTCCCCAACCACAAAATAAGGTTAGTCTCTGGTCATTCTCAGTTCTCTGCAGCCATTCCTTGCGTGATGAATAGGTATCTTCTATGATCTCTAGACTAAAAGATGGAGATCTGGGTAGTGTTTCTTTGAGGAGAGGATATTTTATCTAAACTTTCTGAACTTGATGTTGCATCAGAGAAACAAGGGTGATTATAACTTTTATCCTGCTCTCTCTATATTATTAATTTGCTATAGTGTTGATTTTTTTATGATCTTCTCTACTGCTTAGTTAACAAGAATATAGAATTTTCTCATTCTTCAATAGGGATAACTTAATTTATGCTCTGGGTACCATTCAGGGAAGACTATGGGCAGTAAATTGTACACAACCTTTGGGTAAATTTTGTACCAGAGCATTGGACTGAGATTGCCTTAAGGTATCATAAGACTACTAGTAATATTATAATAATAATACTCTGATTTATTATATATCTATGTACCTGGCACTGGTGGGTACTTCTATTTATGACATATGCCATTTGTTTATAAATAATCCAGTAGTACTGTGTTACTATTTTTTTTTAATTCCAGACACTTGGACCATGTTGTCACAAACTCTGAATATCTACATCATTGTATATCCATACTCCTATAACTCTTTGATTTTTGTACTATACTTACTTGAATGCTTATCGTTCATGTTTAACTCTAAGCTTCTTGAGTGCTATCCACCGTTGCTCCTATAGTGCATTTGCACACAGTGAATAAATGCTAAATATTTATTTGAGGAATGAATGAATATTTCCTTTGATCTGAGTTCTCCAAATAGTAAAAACAGCAATGGAACAGCATATTTCAAGACCATTAATATGGAATTAATTAGCCATTCAAAGGAAATAAATAGCATGAAAACAATAATAACATGAGAGTAACTTCAATATTTTTATACAGAAGCAAAAAACAAAAAACAACTGTGCTCACAGGAATTAATAGTATAACTATGGCTACTAATTTAACAGATTAATTTTTCCATTGCTGAGCTTGTTAATGAAAAAATGGTACCTTTTTTCCTAATGGAATCTCTACGGTGCAAATGTTTCAAAAGTGTAATGTTTTATCTTACAGGTATTTGTATACATGTACTGAATTTTGTTCGGCCTTTCATTGAGAGTGAGAACCAGACTGGCAGTTTCAAATTACCATCTGCAACTGTAATGCTTAAATTTGCAAAGGTATCATGGGGGTTAGGGTGGAGGGGAACACTCCAGTGTCCATGACATACAAAGTCAGTGCTGTTAACAATTAAATGTGAAAACATTTAAATAATGCACTTCCACTGACACCCAAAGAATAAAATCTAACCATTAGGACGGTACCGAGATAGCAGATGATTTCACAGCAAAGTGCTCTGACCTCCATCAAGTTAAGAATCAATAGAACCTAGGTAACTGTGGTAGAATCAAAGACAGTCTCAGCTCATGAAAGGCCCTTCTGTGCTAGAGCTATATTAAATTATCACAGCTAATGTAAAATCAAACTTGGTGTAAAAGATAAAAGGGTAAAGTTCTCACAAATGATCACTTATCACTCCATTCCGAAATGCATACAGCATTCATTATAGATTGAAATACCACTCAAATTTCATCATGTAGTTGGGTTTTGAAACAGCCAAACCATTAACAGAAGAGAGTAGCTTTTTATATTTATACAACCAGTGACTAATGAAACATTATACCCTGTGCGCAAAGGAGGAAAAAAAAACCTTTATTTTGTAATGAACCCAATTGGAGCCCTTTTTAAACACAGTGTAATATGGTTTCACTGTTGCATCGAGCCTCTCATTACTTGTGTCAATAATCCTAGGTAAACCACTGTTGAACTTCACAGCATTTATCTAGCAGCATGAATAGCATTAATCTATGGGGTGCTTTTGATGAATTGTAGTTCAAAAAGCAAAGCCAAAAATGACTTCTTACAAAGTGCTCAGAGAAGTATTTATTAGAAATATGTCAACTGCCAACTACCTAAAGGTAGCTTGGCTATTTAGGAAATCATGCTGTTGGCTAGCTTGCAAACACTGAGAAAACATATGAATTTTCCCCACTTGAATTACTTTAAAAAAACAAATGACATACTTTTCAACTAAGTATATTATTTTTTCTGTCACTTCCCTTCTAATTCTCTATATTTTTATGCCATATTGCTTTCAACACAATGTGACATGCTATGCAACATGCCCCTAGGTTCCCAAAAACTGTTAGGTGAGAGAAGTGCTTAGCAAGTTGAGGGTGAATCAGACTTCATTTCCGTGACTGCAGGATCTAAACATCCAGGTCAGCACGAACTGAAAGCTACTCCTGGATCCTGCTCTAAGGATCTAACTTATCTTCTTGACACACTCAGTGATTGTTATATTCTCTCTGGCAGTGAGCCTGGCAGGGTTTATCTACAGGGGGATACTACATTTAATTCCAATTAATCAGTCTAATTTGATTAGGCTGATCTTTCCCAAAAGCTGGAATTTGCACAATTAATGAGATACTAGAAATTACTCTCTCAGCTCTGCTACCTTCAAGATGTTTATATGTGGAAAGTCTATTCAATGCAAGACTTTGTTTGCCTTCAAGAACAAAAGTGTTATTAAGAACTGAGAAATGGTAGACACTAAGGCAATTTGAAAATAAAGTTGTAAATTGATTCAATACATTATTCTTTCTCCAATTTTGGCCTGTATCATAAAAAAGTAAACATCTTCGAAAAAAACACAAATGGGATTATTTTTCCCCTAAAATTAAATCCCTTTACAAAGAATTAGACTTTATCTCCCAAATTCCTTTTTGGAAAGGTATAAAATTAACCCATGCTTCTTACAGTTATTTTATACTTAGGTTCATGAGAAAGATTTCAAATAAATGTACTCCCTTCAGGATTTCTAAGATCCATTGGATTTATTACAGCATTGTGTAATTTTTACACAGTACTCATTCAAATACTGTAATATTGTGTAGAACACAACATTAGTCTTAAAAAAAGTTTTCTTGGTGAACTATATGAGAAAAATCTTACATTCTCTAATGCTTTTTTCTCTTGGAGATTCACATTGTACCCTATAAATAAACTCTGAGAAGTCTTGCAATAAAGAAACCTAATTTTGTTTATTGTGATATTTATCGATTTCAGAAAAGTTCATCTGCGTCTAACAATATGTTAAAGCTACCTCATGAACAACTTGTCCTGGCTTTTGGAGTTTAGGAAAAACAGAGATTCTTTTTAATCTTGGGTATTGGCATGTCTTTTTGCCATTTTCCTATATTTACTCAAATTGTGAGATTATTGCAGAGGAGAAAAAAATGTCTGTGGGTGTTTCAACTTATTGTTCATAAGAAATTAGTGCAGTTTTCACTAGTATTGTACGCCTCTGTCTTTGCTACATCTCGATTACATGCTGTCTCTCTTTGTAAAACTAGTAATACTGATTGTAAAGCATATTTTTATGATAATACTACCAAAATTAACTTAGGGAAAATATTGTTTTCATGATTCTGATTTATAATTTAAAGCATTTATTTGTAAAACGTAAAGAAAACCATTAATATGATTTACTATTCACCACCAAATATTATACAGTATATTTATAATAAAAAAATCTTTCACAAATATAAATTTTATTTTGAGTATAGGCTGTAATTTTATTAGTTTGACTTGAAACATATTAATTGTGAAACTTGGAGATATTTACACTTATGAGAAGTCCTTATGAAAGAAAAAGAAAACCCATTTAAATTTGTTTATTAGTCTAAAGATTTTGATAAATTTAAGCAGTTTTTCAGGTCATTCTCACATGTATAATAATGTCAAAAGGTACTCACCATGTACAATGAGAACATACTCTGCGCTGCTTTGGCCAATGGTATTTGTGGCTTCACATCGATATGTACCATTATCCGTTTTGTTGAGGAAAAGAATGTTTAGCTCCCTACCACTCACAACCATTCGGTCAGGATCTGGTAATTCTCCGCCATCCTTTGTCCACAAAACAGGTTCTGGCCTATTGGATTTAAACATGCATATAAACAAAAAATATATGAAATGTTACATATTCTGTGAATTAATTAAGCAATTTATAATATTTAACACCCATTTCATGGATAACTATGTGCTAACTTCTATAAGGTACCAAAAGAACCATAAGGCACTCACTCAGAAGATTTTGGAGGTATGGCAATTATAATTTTATTCTATTCTCCTTAACTAAGCAGACATGTATTAAGGAGCTAATTAGTTGAGTCACTGTAGTAGTCACTGATAGATAGCAGGTCCTGCGGCCCAGATTCTGTGGCTAAATGTCTCATACCTGCTGGACTCTGGAGGATTGCCTGTGGGCTATTGGAGCAGCCTTCCACAGAGGTACCTGGAATTACACCTTTGCATTTGGGGCCACCATTGTTGGGGCACAGCTTTGCCTGAAACCACCTGAAATTTCTCCCGCTTACCTTTCCTGCTTTCTCATCCTTCTAGAGGTTTATTTTTCTGCAAGTTATCTCTTTTCTTTCCTCCTTAGCTTTACTGAGATATAACTGACACACCACACTGCACTAGTTTAAGGTGCAGAGCATAATGATTTGATATATGTAAATGTTGCCACATGATCACCACAATAAGTTTAGTGGACATCCATCACCTCACATAGTTATTTTTTTTTTCTTGTGATGAGAACTTTTAAGATCTACTCTCTTAACAACTTTAAAATATACAATCCAGTATTATTAACTATAGTTGGCATACTATACATTATATCCTCAGAACTTATCTTATAACTTGAATTTTGTACCTTTTGACCACCTTCACCCATTTCCCCTATCCCCCACCCCTGCCTCTGGCCACTTTTATTCAACATTTTACTGGAAGTCCTAGCCAGAGCAATTAAGCAGGAAAATAAATAACAGGTAACCAAATTGGAAAGGAAGAAGTAAAACTGTCTTCACTTGCAGATGATATGATAGCATATAAAGAAAACCCTAAAAATTCCACTAAAAAACTCTTAAAACTAATAAATGAATTCAGTAAAGTTACAAGATACAAAATCAATAGACAAAAATCAATTGAATTTCTATACACCAACAATGAAATATCAGAAACAAATTAAGAAAATCTATTTTATAATCGCAACAAAAAGAATAGAATACTTAGGAAAAAAATGTAACCAGGGGGTGAAAAATCTGTACACTGAAAACTATAAGACATTAATGAAAGAAACTGAAGAGGTCAAATAAATGGAAAGATGGTCTTTGCTCATAGATTGAAAGAATTAATGTATTAAATGTCTATACTACCCAAAGCAATCTACAAATTCAATGCAATCCCTATCAAAATTCCAATGGCATTTTTCACATAAAAAGAACAAACAATCCTAAAATTTGTATGCAACAACAAAAGGCCCCAAATAGGTAAGCAATCTTGAGAAAGAAGGAAAAAGCTGGAGGTTTCACACTTCCTGATTTCAAATGATATTTCAAAGATATAGTAATTAAAAGAGTATGATATTGGCAAAAATATAGACACATAGATAAATGGAATAGAAGGCTCAAAAATAAACCCTTGCATATATGGTCAATTAATTTTTGACAAAGGAGGCAAGAATACACAATAGGGGAAAGGACAGTCTCTTCAATAAATAGTGCAGGGAAAACCGAAGCACCACACACAAAAGAATAAAGCTGGGCCCCTATTTTACGTTATACATAGACATCAACTCAAAATGGATTAAAAACTTGAATGTAAGACCTGAAAACCTAAAACAGGAAAGAAGCTCCTTGGCATTGGTCTTGGTGATGATTTTTCAGATTTGACAACAAAAGCAAAAATAAACAAGTGGGACCACGTCAAATTAAAAAGCTTCAGCACAGCAAAAGAAACAACGTAAAAAATGAAAAGGCAGCCTATGGAATGAGAGAAATTATTTGCAAATATTATGTCTGGATAAATAAGATAAGGGGTAAATATCCAAAATAAAGAAAGAGCTCATACAAGTCAGCAGCAAAAAACCCTGATTAAAAACAGATAGTCTGAATAGACATTTTTTCCAAAGGAGATATTTCCAAATGGACAACAGGTACATGAAGAGATGCGCAACATCACTAACAGCCAGGGAAATGCAAATCAAAACCACAATGAGATAGCACTTATACCTGTTAGAATGGCTGCCTTCTAAAGGACAAGAAGTAATAATTGTTGGGGAGGGTGTGGACAAAAGGGAACCCTCCTACACTGGTGGTGGGAATGTAAATTGGTGCAGCCACTATGGAGAACAGTATGGAGGTTCCTCAAAAAATTAAAAATAGAATTACCATATGGTCCAGTGATTCTACTTGTGGGTATATATCCAAAGGAAAAAAAACAAAATCACTGTTTCAAAAAGGTATCTGCACCCATATCCATTTTAGCACGATTTACAATAGCCAAGACATGGAAACAACCTAAGTGTCCATTTACAAATGAATGGATAAAGAAAATGAATTCCAAATGTAATGGAATATTATTCAGTCATAAAAAAAAGAAGGAAATCCTGCCATTTGTGACAATATGGATGGACCTTGAGGGCATTACGCTAAGTGGAAAAGTCAGACAGAGAAAGACGGATACTATATGACTTCACTTATATGTGGAATCTAAGAAAAAACTGAACTCATAGAAACTGACAGTTCTCCTTTAATCAAATACTTGCAAAGAAGTCTCAAAACCTGCTTTCAGGGAAGAAAGGATAAATGAATCATGAATTTCTGCCTTCAAAGAGTTCAGTCTTATGTAATTGTTAATGATAAGAATGGTTATGAGTATCTATAACCATGTGTTGACAATGTCCTAGTTACTCTATGTAGATTTTCTATAATCCTCATAAGAACATGGTGAGTATCATTTTAAAAAATATAATGCAGATAATAATATAGAAGATTAGAGATGTATTCAAACCCTGGTCTGAATCCATAGTCAATGTTTTGCCCACTACCCCTTGTGTTCTAACATGATGAATATTTTCCTAGTTCTTCTATGTTAAAATTTTTAAATTTAAACATGATTTTATCTTATCATTGTAAATTATTTTCAAAAAAGCTTAAATTATTTGTTTATTTTGGTGAAAACGTTGAACTTATGCTTTGTTGTTGTGAATACAATTAGAACATAGGTCTTGATAAGTGGTGCCTATGACTACCACAGCTTTTCTAAGATGAAGAATATATATTTTTCTGACAAAATTTTGTAAAAGAAATAAAAGTTGTGAACCAAATAATAATAAATATTGTAAACTGTATCAAAATAAGTAGATCAGCAATGTGGTAAAAAAAATCGCTTAGTTTTTTAGTAAAAGCTTGTTATCTAAAAACATTAGAATAATACAATAATTTATATCATCCAATTATACAGACAACTCATTCTGATAGCATCTTTAATAAAAGTCAAACCATTAATACTTCTCAACTTTCTTCATATATTCCACATTTGCTTGTTGCTATTTGAATTTACTAATTCTTATTTTAAAACTGATAGACTGGATAATCTTGGACCATAGACATCCTTAAAATTCTTTAAAGAAAAAAGCTGGCACAATAAAATTATGATTAACTGCATGTAACTGAAATAATTAGAAAGTGCATCCTTTCTACAAAGCCACATAAGGCCAACATTAAGATAACAGTTACATTAAGGATAATTTGAATTTCAGAAAATTCATCCTTAAAATACTGCTTAATACAAGTATTTTATTATATTAAGAGGCAATATTTATTCATGTATAAGTTGGAATTTAAACACACAGATATAATTATATGCAAATACCTATACATTTCCATACATAAATTTATACTCCCCAAATCTAAACTGTCAATTTTTTCTCTGTTAGTGTTCATAAGCTTTAAGTCATATCTTAAAGCACATGGCTCTGTAAATATGTAATTAAATTTAGATATATATTTTAAATTTTGTGTATAGAAACGAAGTTAAAGATTTAGAAAAATTATTCAAGTTGCCAGTATTTAAAAAACTTTTTTTCTAAAATAATAATTCTCTCTTTTAGGAAATAATGAACAAACACCTGCAAAAATGGTTAACAGGAGATTATAGCAGTATAAGTCACTCCTGACACCAAACATTGCAGGATTCTTGATTGTACTCTGTATGATAAATCTTCAAGGTGGCAAAAAATTTAGCACCATAAGATGCAATTTTAACAAAATGGAGGTCAGAGTTTACACATCGATTAAAAATAGTCTATACATATTCCAATTAGTACTTAAAATGTTCAAGCTTCTTAATAAAATAAGCTTCACCATAAAAATATTAACTGGTTTAGCAAGTCTTGATACAATTTGTGTTTCAGCTTAATAAAGAGGGCCCCTAGGCTTTCTCTAATTGGAACCTAGAATGATTGAGTTTCTTGCTGCAAATGAATAAAAATCTTCCCTGCTGTTCAGGCAACCAAAGGAGATCATTTAAAAAGTGGTTCCAGTCTACAGTTTCTACGTGATAAGGCTGAAAAAGAGTAGGAGCCAGACACCAGGAATAAGAGGACAGTGACACAGCATCAGGCATGAGATAATACTGTATAACTCCACAGCAAGAATATTAAGATAGCCAATCCAGAGAGTTGCCCCTTTCAAAGCAATTAATTTTCAACTAAAAGTAGAAAATCTTCTGAACGAGATGAAATTAAATTTATGTTTGTCTACCAAATCTATAAGGCTGAAAAAGATGTTTTGTTTTCTTAGGCATCTAAAAATATTTGTGTAGCAGTTTCTTCCTAGGGCAAGCAAAAAACAAAAACAAAATAAAAGTGAAAAAAGGAACCAAATATGCTTGTATATTTATTCTCTTGTATTCTAACGTCTTGGTGAAGTTGTTTTTATCTTAACAGACTTTTAAAAAACTTTCATTAACTCACTGTTTTGTAGATATCTAATAGGAGAATCTCTGATAGCTTTAACAATTCCTTATTTATAAATTAGTGTTGGAAAGAATTGCCACAACTTTCTCAGACTACCGGTTTATTTAATATTTGAACTAGATATAAACATAATTACTAATATCCACTGAAACTCCTGAGTTAGTCATTGGGGCATTTATTCTGTAAAGTTATGCCACAGTAACAATCCCTCTAATTCTTCCAACTGTATATGGAATCATTTACTCCCTAGGTATTGATGAGTATACCTATTGATGAGACTATTGATGGGCTTTGGCTTCATAGCTCCCATTTTCCCTTTTAGGCTCATGCTTGAGAAGAATAAAGAATAAGCAGTTCAGTTATAGAAATATCAGTCCCACAATACAGATCTCCTAAGGAAAGAATTCTCCTAGTATCCTTACAAAGTGGACAAGAGTAAAAGGTCTTCCAAATTTTGGAATGGATACACTCTCCAGTATCTTCCTTTTCCCAAATGGCTATATCCCCCTTGAGTTCTGCAATGTCTTTTCCTTCAGTAAGCACAGTACATGTTGGGTTCTAATTCTAAAATTAATCCTGTGAAAATTAAGTTACTTTTTCTAGATAAAAGAAAAAAATAAGTCACTGTAATAGCATTCAAGTAAACATCTTGTTCTGGCTCAAAGGAAAAAGAAAGAAATTACATACTACAGTTACATATATCTTACATTTCCTTTAATATAAGACAAAGCATGAACTTACATTTAATAACTTGGGGCCTTATATACTTATATGGCACATGAAGATGACTACTGCATTTATTTCAGTTTAGAAAATCCATGGGTGGCAGTAGATGTGATTGAAGCTTCAATACTCAGGAGATTTTTTTAAAGCCTAATTCCCCTCTATTTCTTATAATATTTTTACTCTAAAGTGAAAGAAGGTGTGGGAGTTATGTAAACATCTTGATTCCTTTTTCTGCTTTAAGCAAACTTTTAAATCAAGAAATTATACTGCAGAGTCTGTATATAAAACCTCGCATTTATACTATCAAATTTTTAGATAAATGGAGGGAGAGAACTTAAATGAAAATTAATTGAAAAGTGGGTTTGACATTGGTTTCAAGTGCAGAATTTTAATTTTATTGGGTTCCCATAGGGAGGATTCTGAGAGAAATCTAGCCTAGGCAATCTCCGTTGGGTAGATGGATATTGCATCCATAAACCACAGTCCAAACTTTGTCAATCAAGTGAGGAAGAAGAAAAATAGAAAACAGGAAAACAGAAGCTGGGGTTGCTTGCTCCTTTTTTAAAATTTAAAATACAAATACAAAGGAAGTTCAAAGAGTAGCCTTTCTTAAAGCTGTGAAACCAATTCAAAACATAATTTTGTAATAAGTCTCAGTTGGAAGCAAAGGATGTGGTAGATAAACAGAAAGAGACTGAAAGGGATTACTTGTGGAGTAATTTATTATGTTGATCATTTCAAATTTAAAGATACTTAAAGGATTATTTTGTTATTGAGGATCAAATGAGATGTTTCTGAACATAGTTTGTAAGTAACTTTCTACATATATTGAAAGGTATATTCTTAATTATTGTAAAAATATTGATCTAGGCCCTTGGAGAATACATACAAGCTGTGATTTTTCCTCAGATTTGATTGTTGTGCAACTTAATTATAATGAAATTTGTTTTCCTTTTATTCTGATATTGATTTTATACTTTTCATGGGAGCAATTCGTAAAACACAAATAACTTTTACTATTAGCCAAGTTAACTTTGAATGTTTTACTTATCACAATTGAGGTTTGTTTTAAAACAAAATCAATGAAACATTTATGTGTCTGTCTTTATAGATATAGTTTTGCTTAAGGGAAAACAAAACTTCAGAAACGTTTATAGTAGAGTAATCTTCAATGAGTCTCGATGGGTTTAATTACCAGAAAATGTCCTACTCTTACACTTACATCTTAAGACAGGTAAGAGATCAATGAACATTTTTGTTGTTGTTGTTAATTAAAGTATACCCATATATTCTTGACTAGATACTTCATAAGGTTACACAATTATTATCTAACAAGTATCTATAAACAAATCAGTGCAAGTTTTGAACCAGGAATTATGAGGGACATAAGGAAACTAAAATAATATCTGTTCTCTGAGATACTATACTTTAATAGTTTATATAAAATATGTCTAACCAAACATAACATTTGGCAGGATATGGTAAGTGGCATAAATGAGTTATAAAAAATCATAAAGATTCATCATATCTATATTAGGAACATTGCAACAGGCTTTGTGAAAGATATAACTTTTGACTCATCTCTCTAATTATGGCAGGATTTTGAGCGGTAGAAATGGAAGATGACAGCTCAAGAGGAGTCAGAATCCTGGTTAGGATGCTTGCCTTCCAGAGGCCGTATTGTTGAATAGATGAATTTAAACATGGTGAATGCCAGGAAAGAGTATAAGGTCACTAGGTGATACTGTTATTGGCTAAGATAACAAATTAAGAGAGGGCAAAGTTAAAAGTATTTGATGTGATAACTGAGTTGGGAGTAATAAAATCAAAAGCCAAGATGCAAGTTGATATTAAGGAACAGGACCAAATACGCTCATAAGAAGCTTAGTCCGAGACAAAGTTTTTAGGACATGAAGCTGAACATGAAAAAGTATTATTTTACTCTTAGACCAGAAGACTGATGATGACGTTAATATGGAATACAGAATGAAATATGGTAGGGAACATTCTGGTCATAAAGAGGAGGATGAACAAAAGCAAAGAAATGAAAAAGTTTGGAATAGAGAGGTAGGGGGTAAAAACACAAACCTGTACATTTAAACCTGTACATTTTTTAGCCTGGCACTCAACCCTGGCCTTGAGTATCAGGTGGAAAAATCCAGACTTTCCTGAATAATAAAAACGCTTTACTAACTCTTTTGAGAAGTAAATATCTCTGAGCAGAGTTTCCTTTAAGTATACCAATGTGAAATACCTGAAAAAGGAAAATTCAATGAAGAGACCATATATAGAGTTCTGAAGAGAGAAAACAAAGATTTACATGAAGTTGGAGTAATAATAAAGGAAAGCACAGAATAATAGAATATAATAGAAGAGCTCTTGGGAAAGTAAACATAACTTTTTGGAGTTAGAAAATGTATGGTGTTAGTGAAAACAGAGGAGAAACTCTCCTTATGGAGTCTAGTCTGTATGAGAACAATCTTAGTCCTGAATAGGAAAAAATAACAATGCAAGACCAACCAACTAACCAACCAAATGACAAACAAACAAAACATAAACCAGGGTGGAAACAAACTGAGATACAGTGGAAAGGAAAAGTTGATGATTTCAGTTTAAGAAACTCTAAATTCAAGTGCTAGAAGAAAATAAAGAAATACATCTCCATCTAGCAATAAGGAATGAGAAATTAGAAACTGGAGCAGAGGGCAGGACTACAATTTATACAGAGGTTGGAGCCAAGCAAGTGTCCAAGCTTAAGAGAGAAAACAAAAAACCGATTACCAAACATTTAGGAGATGAGAAAAGAAAGACAATGAAATCCAGTATGTCTTAGAGAAGTCAAAAGAAATTAATGTCATAGGAACAAGAGAGAATCTCTTTAAACATTCATTGACCTACATATTTACATTTATAACTCATCCAATTCCTTGACCTCTCAGTTCCCCGAACCTCTCATATCCAATAATTATTTTGTTAGCCCTACTCAGCCATAATCATACACTAAACTTTGTCATCATCATTACTTCACTTCCTTAAATATCAATATTTCAATTTTTCTGATCACAGCCTTCCATCTTTTCAGCACACTATGCAGCTCATCATCAAAATCTCCAATCCTAACTACTGAACCCATCATTTACCTTAATTCTTCAATCCACTCCTAACTTTACTTCTCTCTTTAATCAGTATTACTATGCAATCAATATTTTTTTCTTTTCCCATCCATTGTGCTTAACTGGTTATTTCTCAGCCCTGATGAACCCAACTTTTCCATCTTGCCTGTCAGGCCATCTAAACTAACTGAAAAAAAATGAGGAGAGGGTAATGGTTTGTTTGTTTTCTAAATACTGTTCTTGAAGTCGTCATGCAAGAATGTACATGAAGAGCAATGAAAGGCAATTTTGAAGCAAAATAAATTTCATTACTGTGTCTTTGAGTATTTCATGACTTAAAAAAAAAAAGTTTTGGGACATCCTTGGTGGCGCAGTGGTTAAGAATCTGCCTGCCAATGCAGGGGACAGGGGTTCAATCCCTGCTCTGGGAAGATCCCACATGCTGCGGAGCAACTAAGCCTGTGCGTCACAACTATTGAGCCCACGAGCCCCAATTACTGAGCCTGCATGCCACAATTACTGAAGCCCGAGTGCCTAAAGCCTGTGCTCTGCAACAAGAGAAGCCACCTCAATGAAGAGTAGCTCCTGCTTGCTGCAACTAGAGAAAGCCCACACGCAACAATGAAGACCCAACACGGCCAAAAAACAAAAGTTTTGTTTTTCTGATATGTGGAAATGTGCCCCATGTATTTTCATAAATGTTTAAAATATATGATTATATGTACACATTTCTGCCCCCTACAGCTCTTTAACATAATATTTAGAATAATTATTTTTGCAAAATCTGTATTTTGATACAGCTGGTATCATCATTTGTTAAGTTGGCTCTGTCCTGATATTTCAAATATTTAAGGCTGGAATAATACAGTAAGTGAAGAGGAAAAAAAGGAAAAGGAGACTTGAAGAAATTATGCAGGTGAAGAAAATGTAACTACTTCTCCTTAACGTATGTAATTTTCCATTGTGTTTCTAGCCTGTTGCAGTTATTTGTATTTCATTTAATAAATATGTCTTTGTGTATTTGTGTGTGTAAGAGAGAGGGAAAGAGTGAAATAGTTCCTTAGCTTTTTTTCCTCATTGGTCTCCACTCCCTTCTGATTTTAGTGGTTTCTGGACGTGTTCTTCAGTCTCTTGCTATATCCACATAATTCTTAAGGGTTAGTCTTTGCTCAGAATAGACATGATATTTCCTATACTTGAAAAATTCTTTTTATGAAAAGCAATGATTTTTTCCCTTCTTTTGCAGTTTGAGAATCCCAGTGATTCCTGTTGAAAGTCTCAACAATGAAAGCCCCTACTCAAATATCACCATCAGTACTTCTGCCTGATAGGGTCAAAGGTGTTTAATGCAGTGATAAATGAAGTCAGTTTGAAGTGGAAAATCAAGCCTACTTATTCTATCAAGCAAGTTGAAAGTCTGATTCTGAATTTATCTATTCATGTAAATTCCTGAAATCAACTATTGCACTAGTATAGTGTCAAGTAGGAGGAGTCTCATTACATTAAAGATTGGATTTAGATGGGACAATAAAATCAATGCTAACTTCATCATTAGATTTAAAATCTCAATAGAAAATGAGAAATGGATTTCTTCTACCCTGATTAATCTGAGCATATGCTACTTGATTCTGACTTTTTAAGGTACTTCTTGCCTACAAGTTTAGAAACTTGTAGTAGAAATAGAAAATAAACTATATGCAAGAGGTAAGTGCCTTTAGAGACTTGAAAATAATGGCACCTTTTAGAGTGCCTGTGAAATCCTGAACCACTTTTTACTGATAAGGTAGTGTTCACTGATAATTATTTTAACATTTTTGAAAAACAAAGCATTCATACTACAAACTGTATAATTCCAGACGCTTTGTGGCACAAGAAATAAAAGATTATCCCCAGAAAAGATAAGATTGCTATGATCCTGAAGGAGTGACAGATTTTAGCACTGAAGAAAAAATATTCAAGATTGTGACAAATGCTTAAGCTAATCTCTTTGTGCTAAAGCAAAACAATTACCCATGCCTTATCTACACTTAACATTTTTTTCCCTTTGGTAAACACGGAATATTAATTCCTGGTTAAAAGATCAAGAAATCTTGAGTAAACATTCATTCCCTCATCCAAGCAATAATAAGTCCTTCTGTGTATGTACATTAAGCTCAAAATCTCTATGATATTTTAAAAAAAATTTGTTAAGAAAATATTGTTTTCAATTTCTTTGAAACTTAGGAACTCCTTGAAACCTTCTTTGACTAAGATAGACTTTGGAACATTTTCATGTCTTTCAAATCAATAACTTATGAGTCTGAGTTTCTCAGAATTTCCCACCTTATCAACCTGTGTACATTATAAGGACAATTTGATACCATATAAAATGTATTTACAAGCATCCTAATCAGACCGATGCCTGAAAACCATTCAGTTCAAGGGCACGTTGCAATGAGAGGGTCCTATTCTCCATATAAGAGTTACTTTACAATCCATTACTTTCACTACTATAAAATTGTGCTAATTAACCTTATAAGATCTAATACTTATGTTAAACACTGTGTCACCATTATAGAACTGTTTCTGTTCCACGACTTATTTCTTTTCTAATATTAAAACCAATGGTCTTGGAAAAGTAAAAGTAAAGCGCACATCATTTATCTGGTAGCTGGGGAATTAAATGCTTCATGTAAGTAAATGCTGAAGATAATTGAAATTTAAGATTAAAACATTTGCAAGTATATTTTAATCATTTGGATGAAATCCTTCGCAAAGGATCAAACTTTTCTGCATTATTAAACAGAACATACTTAGTGCCATTCAACTGTTTTTTTTTGGAGCTAAAATCTCCTCAGTTTGAACATACATTTTTGTGTAGTGACAGTTTTAGAGAAACTGAAGTGATTAGGACTTAGCATGTTCTTTTCCTGAATGTCCCCAAGATCCAGCTTCACCACAGTTGGTGTTAATGTAACAATTTTCAAATCTTTTGAAATGCGACCTACAGGAAAAGATATATTTTACACAATGCACAAACATACACACACAGGAAATAAAAGCTTGCTCTTCCTAATGTACTGTAACATTTTCTTTTCTTTTTCTTCCTTCCTTTCTTATTATTTTTCCATTTTATTTTTCGTTTTTAAAAAGGGCTTTTTAAATTAATCTGATGACTCATTAAAAGCCACAACCAGCTATTTGAAAAACATTGCATTTGTGACCCACAGTGAGAGCTCCTGTGGCCTCTAGGTCTTTTTGTCCCTATACTGGAAAGTTATTATATTTTTCATCTTGCTTCTTGATGGTCACCTCACTATATTCATCTCTGTACGTGTAATTTTGAGTGGTTGTGCTGAAGTCCATCACAGCTCACCATTCTAGAGAAATCTGCTGGTCACAAGTCACAAGAGTTGCTGTTCTTTTCTCCTGTCTTTTTTATTTTCTCTGTCTCTCTCTTCTTTCTCCTTTCCTTGAAGCATCCCAGATATTTCCAGTACTTTGAATTTGAAAGAGTTGGGCTTTAAGGCCATCAACAATCACTGACATATTCTACTCATTCTCACTGGAAACATTTGTAAATGTTCATATTTTCTACAACTTGGGACATTGCTGTTTAAATTTTTTTTCAAACTTTGAAGTTTAGGGGTTCCTGTACGATTGAGGTTATATCTAGAAAAGCAAATCAATATATACCACACTTTGTAAAAACACATATAATGCAAGAAATTTTCTTTAGATTGTTTGAATAAATGGCTTTCCAAGGTATAAAAATTTTCTGTTTCACCATTAATTGAAATAATACTATCTCCAGTGATTCTGAATTAATTTTATTTTATTTATTTATTTTTTCACACACACACACACACACACACACACACACACACTATATTTTATTTTTACAAGAGATAAATAGACTGACACCAAGCATTGTACATGGATGACCACAACAAAAGCAACAATGATTGCAATTACCAAACATGAAACACACTCATACTATGTCATAATATTGACATTCAGTCCAGTAATCCTCCACTGTAACAGCTCCTTTACTTTGCAGTGAAAATTGATTTGTATATTCTTTGCCTCTGAGTCCTTGTTGGATTTTTTTTTTTTTAATTCAGACAGAAAGTCACAAAAATTATACTCATCCTCATCAGTTCACTCAGTCCCATGTAATTAATTTTTTTTTCATCTTGATCTTTTGTTAGCACTTTTATGAGTTCATCAGTTTTTCATTAGAGATCTGAAAATTCAGTTCTGCTTATTCATTCAGTTCAGCAGTACAGTCAGTTACCAGAAACCTGTACTTGTCAGAGTCTTTTCCATGAATTTCTTAAAGATGAAACCCTTTTATAGGAACATATTTGCAATAGCATCAGAGTACACACAGAACTGTCTGTAAATGACAAAAGACGTAAAAATGACCACAGTTAAAAATTTGATGAAAGATCATAATAATGCAGTTGACAAGAAAATTAGTTATTTCTGAGATATACATTTTAAGGTAATAACTAGGATTATGACTTATAACATTATACCAGAACATAGAAGATTTTTAGTAATTTCATGTAATGTCTGAAACATTTATATTAACATATTTCCATACAAATAACCCAATGAAAGTTTAGTATTAGCTGTTTTGTTTGTTTGTTTTTTTATACTGCAGGTTCTTATTAGGCATCAATTTTATACAAATCAGTGTATACATGTCGATCCCAATAGCCCAATTCAGCACAACACCATCCCCACCCCACCGCAGTTTTCCCCCCTTGGTGTCCATATGTCCGTTCTCTACATCTGTGTCTCAACCTCTGCCCTGCAAACTGACTCATCTGTACCATTTTTCTACGTTCCACACACATGCGTTAATATACAGTATTTGTTTTTCTCTTTCTGACTTACTTCACTCTGTATGACACTCTCTAGATCCATCCACGTCTCAACAAATGACTCAATTTCGTTCCTTTTTATGGTTGAGTAATATTCCATTGTATATATGTACCACGACTTCTTTATCCATTCGTCTGCTGATGGGCATTTAGGTTGCTTCCATGACCTGGCTATTGTAAATAGTGTTGCAATGAACATTCGGGTGCATGTGTCTTTTTGAATTACGGTTTTCTCTGGGTATATGCCCAGTAGTGGGATTGCTGGGTCATATGGTAATTCTATTTTCAGTTTTTTAAGGAACCTCCATATTGTTCTCCATAGTGGCTGTATCAATTTACATTCCCACCAACAGTGCAAGAGGGTTCCCTTTTCTCCACACCCTCTCCAGCATTTGTTGTTTGTAGATTTTCTGATGATGCCCATTCTAACTGGTGTGAGGTGATACCTCATTGTAGTTTTGATTTGCATTTCTCTAATAATTAGTGACGTTGAGCATCTTTTCATGTGCTTCGTGGCCGTCTGTATGTCTTCTTTGGAGAAATGTCTATTTAGGTCTTCTGCCCATTTTTGGATTGAGGTGTTTGTTTCTTTAATATTGAGCTGAATGAGCTGTTTATATATTTTGGAGATTAATCCTTTGTCCGTTGATTCGCTTGCAAATATTTTCTCCCATTCCGAGGGTTGTCTTTTCGTCTTGTTTATGGTTTCCTTTGCTGTGCAAAAGCTTTGAAGTTTCATTAGGTCCCATTTGTTTATTTTTGTTTTTATTTCCATTACTCTAGGAGGTGGATCAAAAAAGATCTTGCTGTGATTTATGTCAAAGAGTGTTCTTCCTATGTTTTCCTCTAAGAGTTTTATAGTGTCCAGTCTTACATTTAGGTCTCGAATCCATTTTGAGTTTATTTTTGTGTATGGTGTTAGGGAGTATTCTAATTTCATTCTTTTACATGTAGCTGTCCAGTTTTCCCAGCACCACTTATTGAAGAGACTGTCTTTTCTCCATTGTATATCTTTGCCTCCTTTGTCACAGATTAGTTGACCATAGGTGCGTGGGTTTATCTCTGGGCTTTCTATCTTGTTCCATTGATCTATGTTTCTGTTTTTGTGCCAGTACCATATTGTCTTGATTACTGTAGCTTTGTAGTAGAGTCTGAAGTCAGGGAGTCTGATTCCTCCAGCTCCGTTTTTTTCCCTAAAGACTGCTTTGGCTATTCGGGGTCTTTTGTGTCTCCATACAAATTTTAAGATGATTTGTTCTAGTTCCATAAAAAATGCCATTGGTAATTTGATGGGGATTGCATTGAATCTGTAGATTGCTTTGGGTAGTATACTCATTTTCACAATGTTGATTCTTCCAATCCAAGAACATGGTATATCTCTCCATCTGTTGGTATCATCTTTAATTTCTTTCATCAGTGTCTTATAGTTTTCTGCATACAGGTCTTTTGTCTCCCTAGGTAGGTTTATTCCTAGGTATTTTATTCTTTTTGTTGCAATGGTAAATGGGAGTGTTTCCATAATTTCTCTTTCAGATTTTTCATCATTAGTGTATAGGAATGCAAGAGATTTCTGTGCATTAATTTTGTATCCTGCAACTTTACCATATTCATTACTTAGCTCTAGCAGTTTTCTGGTGGCAGTTTTAGGATTCTCTATGTATAATATCATGTCATCCGCAAACAGTGACAGTTTTACTTCTTCTTTTCCAATTTGTATTCCTTTTATTTCTTTTTCTTCTCTGATTGCCGTGGCTAAGACTTCCAGAACTATGTTGAATAATAGTGGTGAGAGTGGACATCCTTGTCTCGTTCCTGATCTTAGAGGAAATGCTTTCAGTTTTTCACCATTGAGAATGATGTTTGCTGTGGGTTTGTCATATATGGCCTTTATTATGTTGAGGTAGGTTCCTTCTATGCCCACTTTCTGGAGAGTTTTTATCATAAATGGGTGTTGAATTTTGTCAAAAGCTTTTTCTGCATCTATTGAGATGATCATATGGTTTTTCTTCTTCAATTTGTTAATATGGTGTATCACATTGATTGATTTGCGTATCTTGAAGAATCCTTGCATCCCTGGGATAAATCCCACTTGATCGTGGTGTATGATCCTTTTAACGTGTTGTTGGATTCTGTTTGCTAGTATTTTGTTGAGGATTTTTGCATCTATATTCATCAGTGATATTGGTCTGTAATTGTCTTTCTTTGTAGTGTCTTTGTCTGGTTTTGGTATCAGGGTGATGGTGGCCTTGTAGAATGAGTTTGGGAGTGTGCCTTCCTCTGGACTTTTTTGGAAGAGTTTGAGAAGGATAGGTGTTAGCTCTTCTCTAAATGTTTGATAGAATTCACCTGTGAAGCCATCTGGTCCTGGACTTTTGTTTGTTGGAAGATTTTTAATCACAGTTTCAATTTCATTGCTTGTGATTGGTCTGTTCATATTTTCTGTTTCTTCCTGGTTCAGTCTTGGAAGGTTATACCTTTCTAAGAATTTGTCCATTTCTTCCAGGTTGTCCATTTTATTGGCATAAAGTTGCTTGTAGTAGTCTCTTAGGATGCTTTGTATTTCTGCGGTGTCTGTTGTAACTTCTCCTTTTTCATTTCTGATTTTATTGATTTGAGTCCTCTCCCTCTTTTTCTTGATGAGTCTGGCTAATGGCTTATCAATTTTGTTTATCTTCTCAAAGAACCAACTTTTAGTTTTATTGATCTTTGCTATTGTTTTCTTTGTTTCTATTTCATTTATTTCTGCTCTGATCTTTATGATTTCTTTCCTGCTGCTAACTTTGGGTTTTGTTTGTTCTTCTTTCTCTAGTTTCTTTAGGTGTAAGGTTAGATTGTTTACTTGAGATTTTTCTTGTTTCTTTAGGTAGGCTTGTATAGCTATAAACTTCCCTCTTAGAACTGCTTTTGCTGCATCCCATAGGTTTTGGGTCGTCGTGTTTTCATTGTCATTTGTCTCTAGGTATTTTTTTATTTCCTCTTTGATTTCTTCAGTGATCTCTTGGTTATTTAGTAACGTATTGTTTAGCCTCCATGTGTTTGTGTTTTTTACGTTTTTTTCCCTGTAGTTCATTTCTAATCTCATAGCATTGTGGTCAGAAAAGATGCTTGATATGATTTCAATTTTCTTAAATTTACTGAGGCTTGATTTGTGGCCCAAGATGTGATCTATCCTGGAGAATGTTCCGTGCGCACTTGAGAAGAACGTGTAATCTGCTGTTTTTGGATGGAATGTCCTATAAATATCAATTAAATCTATCTGGTCTATTGTGTCATTTAAAGCTTCTGTTTCCTTATTTATTTTCATTTTGGATGATCTGTCCATTGGTGTAAGTGAGGTGTTAAAGTCCCCCACTATTATTGTGTTACTGTCAATTTCCTCTTTTATGGCTGTTAGCAGTTGCCTTATGTATTGAGGTGCTCCTATGTTGGGTACATATATATTTATAATTGTTATATCTTCTTCTTGGATTGATCCCTTGATCATTATGTAGTGTCCTTCTTTGTCTCTTGTAACATTCTTTAAAGTCTATTTTATCTGATATGAGTATAGCTACTCCAGCTTTCTTTTGATTTCCATTTGCATGGAATATCTTTTTCCATCCCCTCACTTTCAGTCTGTATGTGTCCCTAGGTCTAAAGTGGGTCTCTTGTAGACAGCATATATATGGGTCTTGTTTTTGTATCCATTCAGCAAGCCTGTGTCTTTTGGTTGGAGCATTTAATCCATTCACGTTTAAGGTAATTATCGATATGTATGTTCCTCTGACCATTTTCTTAATTGTTTTGGGTTTGCTTTTGTAGGTCCTTTTCTTCTCTTGTGTTTCCCACTTAGAGAAGTTCCTTTAGCATTTGTTGTAGAGCTGGTTTGGTGGTGCTGAATTCTCGTAGCTTTTGCTTGTCTCTAAAGCTTTTGATTTCTCCATCAAATCTAAATGAGATCCTTGCCGGGTAGAGTAATCTTGGTTGTAGGTTCTTCCCTTTCATCACTTTAAGTATATCATGCCACTCCCTTCTGGCTTGCAGAGTTTCTGCTGAGAAATCAGCTGTTAACCTTATGGGAGTTCCCTTGTATGTTATTTGTCGTTTTTCCCTTGCTGCTTTCAATAATTTTTCTTTGTCTTTAATTTTTGCCACTTTGATTACTATGTGTCTCGGCGTGTTTCTCCTTGGGTTTATCCTGTATGGGACTCTCTGCGCTTCCTGGACTTGGGTGGCTATTTCCTTTCCCATGTTAGGGAAGTTTTCGACTATAATCTCTTCAAATATTTTCTCTGGCCCTTTCTCTCTCTCTTCTCCTTCTGGGACCCCTATAATGCGAATGTTGTTGCGTTTAATGTTGTCCCAGAGGTCTCTTAGGCTGTCTTCATTTCTTTTCATTCTTTTTTCTTTAGTCTGTTCCGCAGCAGTGAATTCCGCCATTCTGTCTTCCAGGTCACTTATCCGTTCTTCTGCCTCAGTCATTCTGCTATTGATTCCTTCTAGTGTAGTTTTCATTTCAGTTATTGTATTGGTCATCTCTGTTTGTTTGTTCTTTAATTCTTCTAGGTCTTTGTTAATCATTTCTTGCATCTTCTCAATCTTTGCCTCCATTCTTATTCCGAGGTCCTGGATCATCTTCACTATCATTATTCTGAATTCTTTTTCTGGAAGGTTGCCTATCTCCACTTCATTTAGTTGTTTTTCTGGGGTTTTTTCTTGTTCCTTCATCTGATATATAGCCCTCTGCCTTTTCATCTTGTCTATCTTTCTGTAACTGTGGGTTTTGGTCCACAGGCTGCAGGATTGTAGTTTTTCTTGCTTCTGCTGTCTGTCCTCTGGTGGTTGAGGCTATCTAAGAGGCTTGATGGGAGGCTCTGGTGGTGGGTAGAGCTGACTGTTGCTGTGGCGGACAGAGTTCCGTAACACTTTAATCCACTTGACTGTTGATGGGTGGGGCTGGGTTCCCTCCCTGTTGGTTGTTTTGCCTGAGGCAACCCAACACTGGAGCCTACCTGGGCTCTTTGATGGGGTTAATGGCAGACTCTGGGAGGGCTCATGCCAAGGAGCACTTCCCAGAGCCTCCGCTGCTGGTGTCCTTGTCCCCACGGTGAAACAGAGCCACCCCCCGCCTCTTTAGGAGACCCCCCAACACCAGCAGGTAGGTCTGGTTCAGTCTCCCCCAGGGTCACTGCTCCTTCCCCTGGGTCCCGATGTGCACACTACTTTGTGTGTGCCTTCCAAGAGTGGGGTCTCTGTTTCCCCCTGTCCTGTCAAAGTCCTGCAATCAATTCCCACTAGGCTTCAAAGTCTGATTCTCTAGGAATTCCTCCTCCCGTTGCCGGACCCCCAGGTTGGGAAGCCTGACGTGGGGCTCAGAAGCTTCACTCCAGTGGGTGGACTTCTGTGGTATAAGTGTTTGCCAGTCTGTGAGTCACCCACCCAGCAGTTATGGGATTTGATTTTACTCTGATTGCGCCCCTCCTACCGTCTCACTGTGGCTTCTCCTCTGTCCTTGGACGTGGGGTATCCTCCTTGGTGAGTTCCAGTGTCTTCCTGTCGATGATTGTCCAGCAGCCAGTTGTGATTCTGATGCTCTCGCAAGAGGGAGTGAGAGCACGTCCTTCTACTCCGCCATCTTGGTTAATCCTCTGAATTAATTTTATTTTTTCACAGTTTGTTCTCTCCATATATTTGCAAACATGATAATCAAATTATTTACCACAAGCACAAAATAACGCACTTCTCAGTAAGTTGAATGGTGATCACCAGAAGGATACTCGCTCTAACATTAGGACATGTATTACGGAAAAAAATTGCAAAGAGAAAAAGCAAATCTTAGTGAATGGCACTTGTTGAGCAATAGGTTAACATGTTCTTTAATCAAGGATGAAGTATGATATTTCAGCTCTTTTACATGTTAAGAGTGATTTTTGTTTCTGCACTTTTCCTACAATTACCATTTTGATGACTGTTTTTATATAAACACAAATGAATGTTTACAGATCTTTAAATAAAGAGTAAAATGCTTAGATGTAATCTCATAATTAATATATTAAAAAGAAACAGAGATTTTAAAATCCATGAGCCCAAAAGCACACATCTGAAAATCTAAGCAAGGATATGACATGATCACTCCACAATGTCTTAAACATATTGAGACATTTTAGTGTTAGAGTTTCCCACTGAACATTTACAAAATAATTGGGTTTTTGTTGCAAGAAAATTGCTTACCTGGAAATGTTCAAGAAGTACATTTCCTCTTTGGATCTATAATCATGATACTGCAAGCTCTTATGGGACTTTCACAAGACATAGGCACATTTAACTGAAAATGACTGAGTGCCCAACACACCACAGATGCCCAGCCTAAATAACAGCAGTGGAGATTACCGAGAGTCAGCTTCTTGTTTCAAAAACAAAACCAAATATATTCGGCCTCATTTCCAAGATAACCACTTGTGTGTTTCCAGAGAGTCAACATGGGATTAAATTTTGAAGCCATGAGATGGAAGCAAAAGACCATATGGGCCTCAGAAGAGAAACTTGTATGAAAAGGACAGCACATGGGTATATTTTTTTAAATTATGAAAACTTAGAGAGAATTTCCCAATATTATTCCTTTGAAAACACTTTAGAAAAAACTGACTACAATGCCTTTAATTAATTAATTGAGATAACTTTATATCTCTCTAGAGATCAGAACACAAGGGGGAAAAAAATCTAAATGCTCTGTAACTTTTATCATCCAAGGACTGACTTTGTGAGAATATGTATATAGTAGGTCCGTCCCCTCATTATGTTTATTCCACCAGTTGTTTTGGTGACATATTAAGCATAGTATTTAGCAAGAAAGACATACTTTGGGGGAGTGTTCACTTTGAACTTCCTGCTTATTCTATTTACCCTCTAATGCTGTGCATTGTATTTCATTACATTGGTATTACGTTTGCAGGTATGCTTTGTAGTTATAACCTGCAGTCTTAATCTTCTCAAACATATCAAATTAAGAATATAATATAATTAGCTTTTTAAAAACAAGTATATTTAATAATCAGAACTATTTAGATATATTTAGAAATTCTTTAGATACTATTTAGATATGCTAGTACAGGTTTGATTCATAACTGATAATCTTTTATAATTATTTAGTTAAAATATGGGCATTCCTAAAAATTTATAAGTATTTTCTCATTCTTGCCAACTTCACTGGGTTATTATGATAAGTCAATATGATAGGAGAACTAAAAACACTATGTAAATAAGAAAACATAACCATCAGAGTTGTTAAAATTTTTTTAAAAGTGTCTTTGTAATCTACCATTTATCAACTGAGTCTACCATTTATCAACTGAGTGACTAGAAAAGGTCATATGACCTCCACAAGACTTACTGTCCTTATCTACAAAATGAAAACAATTATAAGAGCCTTTGTAAACCTTTTACAACAGGATAGTTGTGTGGTTAAAATAAGACTAGCATGAGTGAACTTGAAACCTATGCCAAAACAAGGCCTTATACATCACAGACTCTGGATTCTCAACCACTCATGAACCATGCTATTCACTTAGTTCTGGTTTCTTAAAACCTTCCAGATCTCCTGCTTTGGCTTTCTGTCAAAACTAGCTAACTGGTTAATCTCTATTTCATCCCAGCTGAACTCCTTTACAGTGTAGCCTTTTCCACATTTGTGGAACCAGAACTCATTCTCTACCCCTTCCAGTCCTTCCAATTGTTCTAAATGTTTTTCTACCTTAACAGTATGGAGGGGCTATTCCTATGTCTCAGGACTTTTCCACTTCTAGCTATATTACATTTTACCCCCTGACAAGGGTTCATGTCTCTGTCCCTCTTCTCTACAGCTCATTATTACTATTTAACCTCAACTAAAATAGCCATGTTGCCCTGCCAGTTTTGCCATGACTTTAGTTTAGATTCCTTTGCTGTTCAAACATGCTTTGGAAAGTCACAGACCGTTGTCCTAGAATGTGTTTATTCTGCCTAAAACCTTGAATTTCAGAGCCATGGAAGAAATCTGAGATAGTAACTCAGTTCCCAGCGTTGCCATAGTAGCCCAATATCAGCATGTGTATTAAATATGTAATTAAGACTTTGAGTTTAAAACTTGGTGAGGTACACTGTATGGAATTTTTTGACAAAATAATAACTTATCCTCATGGCTACTATTTATTATGAAATTACTTGGAGGCAGAAATTGCATATATATTTTCATTAATATTTAAAACAATTTGTTTACTAGGTTTTATTTTCCAATTTTAGAGAATAAAAAATACTTGGTATATTTACACTGGTAAACTGTGGACTTTGGGGTGAAAATGATAGGTCCATATAGGTTCATTGTAATAAATATACCTCTGCTGTGAGGGACGTCAGTAGTGGGGGAGGTTGGACATGAGTGGGGACGAAAGGTATATGGGAACCCTGTACTTTCCACTCAATTTCACTGTGAACCTAAAACTCTCTAAAAACTAAAGTTTATTAATTAAAAAACCATTTTGGTGTGGTTACGTGACTTACTCAAGACCACTCAGGCCACAGATATCTACGGATTTATAATTCAAAGCTACTTCTATTTCTCTTTCTACTGCACCACACAGCTTTCTCTGCCCCAGAGAATGACAGCTTAGACAGTATATGTGAACATAAACACAGACCCTGATGATTAATTAGATGGCTTTCTATAGCACAGATGGCAGGAGAGAGACAAATACTGTGTAATTAACATCTACTAGGCATTAAGTCAAATCATATAAAATTGCCATCATTGTAGATCATATTCTTTTTCCCAGAATTTGTGAAAGGAAAATCAAAATGGAGTCTATATTGCTAAGAGAGCTCCCTAAAATGGAGCCAGGAGGCTATTACAAAGTATGACTTATGCACATCTCAGCCTGAATAGAATCTAACCTTTTGATCTCTTATTGTCCTACTTAAGACATCTAGATCATCTGCCAGAAACTCAAGATAATTATTGGGCCCATACCCTAAAATAACTTGTGGCAGCCTCTCTACTTATTGGACTACCCTAAAATAACACGTGATTCCTCAAGGACAAATATTTCCTGATTCACGTCAGAGTCAATCACAATTCTCACTAGGCAACTTTTAAAAGCCTTGTGGCTTTTTGTCTTTATAAGCCCCTGACTCTTTCTCTTCCCTGGAACACTCTTTTGGTTTAACCAGAATCTGTGTCTCCTGAATTGCAATTCTTAAGACCCCAAATAAACTATTTTATTATTTTCAGCCTTCTGCACTGTTTTTCTGTTGACAAATTCATATTTTCCTCTGTTTTGGGCTAAGACATTTCACTCTGGATAACTTGCCTTCTTTAACTCCTGGTTTGTTTTGTCATTTCTTCTGGCTGTGACTGGATTATATGACAAATAGTAAATAACCTGTGATTTGTAAAAAGGTACATATTAGGCTGAGAAAACAGATTTGATATAAAACTGTTTTGCCTTAATTTGCATCTCATTTTTTAATCTCTATTATGCTAATAGGAAAATGCATCAGTGTGTTTTTATCAGATTTCTTCTTAAATTCTAGATCATTTTGAAAATGGATGTGTAAGTGCTCCTCTAAAACACCTCACTAGTTATTATATGATATGTTATCTGTCTTCCTAAAGATTAAAATCTTTCTTCTTATTCAGAAGAGCGGTGTTATGTGCAATGCAATTATGTATACTAGATTCATACCAAATTCATAAGAAAAAGTGTGGCTACCAGAGGTAAAATAGTAACTACAACATAAACATAATGCCGAATATACAGAAAAATTTATCAATGACTATAATTATTTTCTTTTATAGAATAAATACTAAATATACATTTATTTGACTGAAAATGTCACATTGTTTTTGTGAAGTAAATTTACAAAGTGTTAAACATTTGATTAAAATGAATGATGATTCTTTAGCTATAGCATGTGGGGGGCAATCCCGCACCTTTTAAGGTCATAACATTAATGTAAAATAACAGCTTTTCCCCCCCTCTACTTCTATAAGTGGAGAATGCTGCTGCCTGAAAAGCTGTCTGGGAATTCAGCCAAAGAAAGAAGAAGGTTGCAAAAATTCTGGGGACTTTAAAGAAAAGTGGTTGGCATTAGCTTGGTCCTCACTTTACACTAAAATTAAAACAATAGACAGACATGTACAGTAATCTCTCTTTTAAGGAAAGAATAGAATGCCTCTATAGTAATGTCAAGTGGAACAATTTGGTCCTGGCCCAAGTTATGCAGCTGTTCCACAGGAAAACAGCAAAAGGCTTCAGTCCAAAGCAGGCAAATAAGGCATGATTGTTTATAAACAGTCACTGGGGCTCTCACATTTAGAACAAGGAAAACAATATTAGCATACAGGAGGCCAGGTTAGCAACATGAGTCTCAGTATGAGTTGAGTCACACCATCATTTTGTGATTTATACAAAAGACAGTGGTGCTATTTTTTCTACTATTAACTTGCCTAATAACCATGGATAACTCATACTTTAGGAAATCATATATTGGTCAAACATTTTTAAAGAAATAATAGAGATTTGATCACGGATTAAAGAAATGATATGTCAGCTACCAAATGTAAAGAAATCATACACCTGTTATCCTCTTCTGATTCTCACCAGCTCATCAAAGGGGGCTCGGGTAATTGGTAAGGATAATAGAAATCGGGTGTTTCAGGAGTCAGTTAGAAGCTAAGACACAGTGTTGCTTCTCTGTGATTCCAAAATAACAAAATGGGGAATCAGGTGTAATAGCAGCAAAATAATGGAGAACTTTGACGGTGATTACCAGAGTTAAATAGGAAATTCGAACCTACCTGTTGGGTAAATGTGATATCACATACTTCATTTTTATGCCCACTCTTTACAGGCTTTTTTGATCCTATCTTAAAATATGGACAGCCTCTCTACTATTTTTTGTTTTAAAACTTCTGTTTGATATAACTTTCTTTTCTCATCCCTTTCCCACTTTTCATGATTCATTTTCTGAAATGGGCGTCCTTCCTGTTTTCTTTGCTTCCCCACCACTTACTAACTCCCTGATTAATCCATTTCAATTCGCGTTCTGTTCTCTTTGCTCTAGTGAGACTTATTTTCTTTATGATCAGTAAAATTTCCTTCTGGGAAAATCCAATGATTTCTTTTCAGTCTTCCCTTGTTTTTTTTGTCCTATCTGCCTCAGCTGGCACTGTTGGAGATCGAATATAAACTAGATAGGCTAGAACTGAGACTGTCTTTAAAGAGGTTAATGTCTTCATTTATTGGAAATGATAGTTACTTTGAAAATGCAGAAGAGTGGATTTTAAGATAATTAGGAAGGGCATAAGAGAAGCAGTGGTCTAAGGGCAAAAAGGAGTCAAAGAAGTTGGTTATACCTTTAATGTCAATGGCCTGGAGGTCTACAAGGGAAGAAAATGGTAAAAAGAGAGTTGGGAATGAGAATACAATACAAGAGAATAAGTTAATGTACATTTACTTGTGGACCATAGCACATAGAATATAACATTATGATCTATAATGATAAAGACAGAAAATAATAATCATTTTAACCCTTCTGGAGCTTACGAGCGAATTGCCAGACGATACTATACTAATTAGAGGATATTCTATATGGCTGTAAACTCATGCTAAAAATGGTCAGCTTGGTAGGAATTTGGCAAGTTGCCAGAAAGGGCACAAATACAGCAGAAAGCCTGATAGACGAGAACAGCAGCAGTAAAATGTGTCTTGAGACTAGCCAGTTCTTCACCTTCAAGCATCCAGAGCTTCAATTTCAGTGCTGCACGTTACTGTAGGGCCCATCCTAATTTTTCAAAAGTGACTTTGGCCAACGTAGGTGACAATTTAGACTCAGCAATTGAAGTAGCAGAAAATAGCTGAAGGAATGTAATCTTTGGGCAGTGATTGAACTAAGTTTAAATCCTGACTCATCCATTTTAAATCTGGATGAATAAGGAAAATCCGTTAATACTGAGCTTTAGTTTTCCTTTCTATAAAATAAGGAGCCTTTTTATTTCCATTACCTATAGCAAAGTGATACTCATCAAGATCCTTCTGAGAAAGGTGACGTTTTCTATTAAACTTCTGGAACCTTTGTATTCTTAAATAACATAAATAAATAAGAGATTGTGTCTTTCATTCATCTGCAGTGCAGAGGATTATTGCATATCCAAGCTTATTTCTAGGTAACTGAAACAGAGACCACAGTAAGGCATATCTATTCAACCATATCTGATCTGAGGGAAATGGACTACTTAAATAGCTAATTACATAGATCACAATCTAAGTATTCACAAAAAAAAAAAAAATGTGGATAGTGAGAGTGGATATGGAATCAAAGAGAAGATCTTTGATAGGTAATTGGATGCTATTTGAGTTGGAATGTATTTATTCCCAAGCATTCTATATATTATATTTCCCATCTTCACCTCATTTAATTGTGTAAATTGTACACATATTCTAAATGTACACATACGTACTTTGGGGCAGAACTATGGAGAGAAGGTAAAAGCAAAAATCCTTTGCTATTCCCTGATACTTTATCATATCTCCAAACACTGACCTCTGAGGTTATAAGGAGAAACGGAAACAAAGGGTGGGGGGTGTGGGGAAAGAGGAACAGACAGAGTTGGAAAATAATAAGCAAAGGGAACAGGAGTGGAAATGGAAGGGAAAGTTAGGAAAGAAGTGCTGGTATTAGATATACAACATTGGGAGTAAAGAAACTGGATTTAAGTATGTCTAAAGCTGACTAGAGGCTATTACACTTCTTTCTTAGTTAAAGTACTGATCTTACAGCCAAAAGCTCTGTTGAAATTGCAGTACTGAAATGCACTGTCACATTAGATAGTGCACTGCAGTTGAAAAATGTTTTCTATAAGCAACTTAAACTTATCAGAGGGTAAGAACTATGAAAGTGAATTGTACAGCATATATGTAGTAAAGCTACTTTGAAAAAATTTGCTCCTTTCAAGGTCTAAAACGCCTTAAATGTTTCTTAAAATATAGAAAAAAATAGATTAATTTACAAAATGCTCTTTAAATCAGTATATTTTAAATCTCTAGAAAATAATTACTGGAAGAGAGAACAGTTCTAAAATAACAATACTGTGATAAAGAAAGTGTGAATTCACTTAGTGTGTTAAGAAGTATAAGACAATACAATTGAGGAAGTTGAAATTTCAGGCTTCTGTATTAAAATTACTATAGAAAAATTCCTCATGTGATAATATGAAATCTACACTTAAATAACAAATGTTATTAGAAACAAATCTTTAGTAATTAAATTTGATTTGCTCAAAAGCTATCCCATATAGTTATAGTATAGTATAGAGAACAATTAAATGCCTCCCATTAAAATTTAAACAGAAATGCAAATCAATTGGAAGCTTCTAAAAAGATCAAATAAATGACTTTCAGCTCCATGTAGAATGTTACTATAGAAAGATCAAATCACTTCCAATGAAATAATCCTTATTTGGATACTCCATACTTGAATTTTCTATTAAATATAGATTTTCTATGAGTTAGCTGTTTATAAACATGAATGTCAAAAAGTAAAATTTTAGGGTTGAAGTGATGTTAGAACTCATTATTCTAACAATGAAATCGCTTTATAATAGAAAATGTGGAGTCTGTGACCCTTTTCATTCCCACTACCTCCAAACATATCACATTCACAAATTATGTCTCAGGGGCTACACTAGAGGTGTAGATTTGATTCCCCTTAGGAAAATGATTTCCCATGTAACTTTAAAACTTGGGCATATTTTCAGGATTCAGTATTTTCAAAGTTTTTCATGAGAGAAGGAAGTTCAGCATGTGTAACTTCTACAATCTGATGATGTAAAAACAGTGACTGATTAAGCCTATACTCCTTTCAGGTTGAAATATCTTAGTGGGAAAAAAAAAAAGAAAAAGAAAAAAAAAATCGCAGTTGGAAACCTCCCCAGAAACTTCACTAGATGACAAAATACAAGACCAGTCTTCCACAGACACTTAATGAAGACATGGTTCAGGAGGTTTTCTGTTCTGAGATCACTTTGCCCACCAAGAAAAGACAAAAATAGTGGATTTCTGCGGTTAAAGACTGCAATCAAAGCAGGATACAAGAAAAGTAAAAAAATTTATTGCTCATTAAATCACTTACAGTGGTTTTCCTTTGGATTCACAAGTCAAAATTAAAGGCTGTCCTTCTTGTGGAAAAGGAGTGGATGGTATAATCTTAACTGATGGTGTATCTAGGAGAAAAGAAAAAGTAATATTAAGAAAGGTCATTACACGCATATAAAACTATATATTTAATAATTGTACATCATGGTATATGTTCAGGCCATTTCTTGTAATTGTATATACTTATACAATTGTGTATATTTATATAGATTTAGTGAAACAGGGTCTGCAATTTTAAGAAGGTACCATCCTGTCCAGGAAAAGCTTACAAAAATATCTGAATATCTTATGAGCACCACTACTGTATTATTTCTGAAATCTGAATTTAAAAGTGAAATTGCAAAAAGTGGTTCAGATGAATATCAAGCATTTCATACAATTGTTTCTTCAACTATTTATAGATGGCTATGCATACTATTATTATGGACTGAATGCGTTTATGTGCATTTGAATAACAACACTTTCATTGTTGCAGGAATATCAGGGACTCACAATAAGGAACCCACAAAGAACTTGAGATCAACCACTGTCTCACGAGCATTATGCAGAATCTTTTTGAAAATGCAGTAATGCAGCACTTAGCACATGCTGTTTGCTTTAAAGCACAGTTAGCAAATCATCTGAAATAGTTACTTAGAATGTTACTAAAAGTTAACATTTTGTTATATATGCTACAACATAATTGTTATAAAATTATTTCCACTTAACAGTAAAATCATCCTTAGTGGAAGAGGATGCAAGAATACTTTGAGACATTTATATTTATAACTTTTATGCCATGTAATATTGTTTAATCAACACAGAGATACATATTACATAGAAAAAATGGAAAATAAACTAAAAACAGAGATTGTAAACAGGCTCATTGCTTTATGACACCTTGCTAGTCCTGGTTTTGTGTGGTTCGCAGTGAACATGGAACTGTCTCCTCCTCTTGTCTCCATATCCTCAACAATAAACAAAATGGCTCTGAATGCTCCAGGGGGTCACAATTATTCTCCCTCTTCCCTTAGTTGTGATAGAAGAACTGAACTACCCTGAGGTTATACTCATTCTCTGACTTTGAAGCCAATGAAATAAGTATCAATCAATTGTGTAATTTTTAGTTTAGTTATCTTATTTCAGGAAAATATTATGCAGATTTGTCATATATAGAACAATAAACCAGATCCTGTGGAAGGCCTTGTATCCCACTTATAAATTATTTATACTTTTCAAATGCATTCTTTCTCAATCCTTTAAAGAAAAAAATACATTCAAGATAATCAACAATAATATCCCATTTACAAATAGGCATTCCATGTACATCATGGTAAAAAATTGTAGTATAAAATAACCCAGGAAGAAAAATTAATTTGAAGAAATATGGCATATATTGTCATATTTTTAACCAGTAGAAAAAAATAATTTAATAAAGGATTGAAATATACTTCACTAATTTCATTACCATCATCACATTTATGGAATCAGTTAACATGATGATCATATAATTTTGTCTTCCAAGTAGAACACTTTTAAAAGTGAAGAGAAAATTTAATTATATAGAAATAACAAGTGTGAACCAGAATGATTCTGGGAAAATGAGGGCTAACATCTTTTACATTTTGACCATATATACATATAGCAAAATTTAATTTCATCCTGACATAGAAAATAAAGCTTCAGTTCTAGAGAAAAAGGTGGCAGAAGAAAGATCAGAAAAGTGTGATGTTGGGGAAGAGAGTTGTGTACCTGTGATGATTAATTTTACGTGTCAACTTGACTACACTATGCAGTACCCAGATATTTGGCCAAAAATTCATTATTTTGGGAATTCTAGTAAGAGTGTTTTGGGAAGTGATTAACATTTAAATCAGTGGACTGAGTAAAGCAGATTCTTCTCCCTAATATGGGTGAGGCTCATCTGATACGTTGAAGGCCTGAATAGAACAAAAAGGCTGACCCTCCCACAAATAGGAGAGCATTCCTGTCTGATGGCAACTGAGCTGGCACATCAGCCTTTTTCCTGTCTTCAGATCACACTGAAACATCTGGGTCTTGAGCCTGCTGACTTTCAGACTGGAACTATAACATCATCTCTTCTGGTTTCTCAGGCCTTTAGACTCAGACTGGAACTAAGTCTTCAGCTCTTCTGGGTCTCTAGCTTGCAGACTCAGCCTGCAGATCTTGGAATTTGCACCTTTGTAACAAATCCCATTAGTTCTTTTTCTCTATAGAACCCTGCAAATATAGAATCCTTACAAACAGACCCTGGGATATTTCTTCTATGGGGAGTGACCACAGGGAGCACTGGGAAGTGAGACAGGAAGGGAAGGAAGTAAATCAAGAGTGTGTTATTGAGCAGATTACCCTGTGGGCAGCTGGATTCAATCCTGCTGTGGAACTCAGAGAGACAATGTAGGGCTTGCCTCCGAGTCACCTCACTTGATGGGCAAGGGAGAGGAGTATTTAGGGAATATTGACCAATACTCATTAGTGTTCGGTTGAGGATTGCTGGGGTGGGGATGCAGGTGTTACTTCCCTGGCACCCCTGGTCTACTCGGTGCACAGGAATGGTGTGTGCCAAAGGGATATGGGCAAGTCACCCCCAGTATCTGCCTCAGTGAAGTAAAATACACAGTTCTGCCTGTTTAAGTAATTTATTAGAGGTGAGAATTTACATAACATATGGTCCCCTGAAGCATGGTTCAGCATTCCCTTTAGATCCAGAACACAGAATTTGAATTATAAGCAAGTGCAAAAGCAGATAATATGCTTAGCATGTATTTCTGTGAAACTTTTAGGAAGACCTCTAAGTTACCAAAATCAAGTCATATAATACAATACTCTTATTTTATTTCTGAATTACTCAATATGTTGATTAGTCTTTGTTCCTAAGAATTATCTTCCCTAGGTTTTTTAACACTCAACCCTCCCACCCCTCACAAACACACACAGACACACGCACTGATAGATACACATATATCTGATTCGACATATATCTCTGGCTACTCTTTCTCATATTCTGTTGGGTTGTCTTCTTGTATTTAACCTTTAAATATTGAGATCACCAAGAATGGGATTCACAATCTGTTCTCACATAATTCTCTAGGTCCTTTCAGCCATACCTATCTCTGCAGTTTCTATCTACTCATTAATCACTCCTAGGTTTATATCCTAAGGCAGTTCTGTACCACAAGCTACACTCATGTATGTGCAACGTCTACTTGACATGTCCAGTTGGATGTTGAAAAGACATGGCACACTCAGTATGTCCAAAAGGAACTCAAAGTCTCCCACTGACTGACACATTCTCCCCTGACATGTTCTTCTTCCAGCAATTTCTAGTTCTATAAATACCACCAGCCTCCATCCAGCTACATACACCAGACACCTCCTGTTCCCTTATCTTTTCTATAATCAATCAATTAATCATCAAGTTTGGTTGACTTATTTCCTAAATAATTTTGAAATCTACTCGTTGCTTTTTTATATCTCCACAACCTTTCTTTCATTTAGTCTACCGCAAAAGTGAATGGCCTCCACCATGTCAGCTTTTTACACCTCTAAATCTGATGACATCAATTTTCTGGTTAAAACCTTGCATGGTAAATTTTTTCTCTTAGGATTAAAAGAAAAATAATCAGCATAGTCTTTAAGTCCTATATGATCTACACAGGTCTTTATTCTCAAGCCTTGTAACACTCAATTCATTCTTTGAATTCCAGGTAATTATACTTTCTTTCCGGTACTTTAATGAATATGTTTCTTAACTTTATACAAACTGTCTGAAATGCTCCATTTTGGGGGGATCCTTTGCCTTTTTAACTCTTTTAAATCTTAACTCAAATATCATTTGCTGAGGGCAATCATTCACTACCCTCACATTTGGTCATGTATCTCTGCTGCATGTTCTCTTTTTCATCTCTGTATAATTTTTAAAAGGCATTTCTGTATCCTCAGTGTCTAGCATAGTGCTTTATACAAAATCTGTGCTTAATAAATAAATTATTAAATGAGGGAACACTCTAGTTTTTTATTTTCTTATTATCATTGTAATACATTAATTTTAAAATATTAAAAACTGCTTAATTGAAATTTTGTTGGGGCCTGCATTTGTATGTAAAATTAATATTAAATGCTCATGTCACAAACCTTACATTGAGTTTTATTCTTACACATATTTAATTTAATTAAATGTCTATTGCTGATTCTCTTCCTGGTATAAATTTTCTGCATTAGATAATATTAGATAACAACTTTCCATGATTATACAAATGGCAATTTGTTTTTTAACGCATATACCGCATAAATAACTTTTCTCTCCTCATCTGATTTTGACAGGGGAAGCACTCAATTGTGAAGAGATTTATTTATATAATTGGTCAAAATTCTAGTTTACAGTTCCATGAAATGTCAGCATTCATCTTTAAACATACCACGTTAGCAATGTACACAAAAGTACATTTTTTGCCACATCAAAACTACAGTAATGTGATATTATCCCAAACTTGACTCTTTTTCAAATACTTTTTAAAAATTTTTTTATTTTATTGAAGTATAGTTGATTTACAATGTTGTGTTAGTTTCAGGTGTACAGCAAAGTGATTCAGTTATACATATACATATATTCATTCTTTTTTAGATTCTTTTCTCATATAGGTTATCACAGAATATTAAGTAGAGTTCCCTGTGTTATACAGTAAGTAGATCCTTGTTGGTTATCTATCTCATATATAGTAGTATCTGTGTATTCATCCCAAGCTTCTGATTTATCTCTCCCTGCCACAGTGTTTACTTTAAAATAACATTTTGAATAGGTAACATTTTACATGGCCTAAAAGTCAAAATATTTTATTTTATTTTATTTTTTAAATTAATTTTTATTGGAGTATAGTTGCTTTACAATGTTGTGTTAATGGGAAGGAAATCTAAAAAAGAGTGGATATATGTATCAATTTTTTTCTTTAATAACAGGAAATAATTTGGGCTTTAATAGATTTTTACTTAATAATAAAGATCTCTATCATTACTATTCCTATTATATTTTCATTAATCACTTTATTGTATCCATAAGGGAGCTGATCAAGCACTGTTAGCAAATAATCAATAACATTCTAGAAATACCATTAAATTAGTGTAGAACTCCTATTCTTACTCAGATATCTCAGTTAGCCAACAAAAAGACAAAACCAAAAAAAAAAAAAAAAACTGTACTCATCTCAAAAACTGAGTTAATTTTAAGAATCTTCAATTTCCAGGATTTCTTCAAAATAGTTATTTTAATAACTGCAACCCCCAAGGTAAACATATTTTTCTGTATTTATATATATTTATATATCAAAATGAATGGGGACTTTTTCAGGAGCAGCACAATGCACAACAGATAATAATTTTCTAAAATAATCTTCAAATTTATGCATATATTATGCTATTAATATTTTTATTAATCCAGATGTGAATAGGAGTCAGAAAGTAAATACCACATATCCAAACCTTTCAATGCAAGTCTTTGCCAAGTTACTATTAAGAATTACATTTTTTTTTGCTCCTTTCCATATATAAGTTATTTGTAGATTTTCTTCTTGGTTGTAGTTTTTCATTTCAAAAGTATGGGGAATATTTTTTTAACCAAAGTTTACTTATATAGTAATTCCACACTTGCTTTGGAAATAATCTCTCTATTTTCCAGTCGAGGTGCAATATGAGTTGCATTTCATCCTGCTCCACTTCTTCACAAAACAGAATGACACTTTTTCTCTTTTTCTTCAGTACTTTGTGGATGTGGATGATATTCTGTTTTTAAATTACTAGTATAATGTATTGTATTGTACCAATTAAACAGAAAAGAAAAGGGGGGGTTAGTAAAAATGCATTATCATTACCATTATTAATTCACACTTGCTTTATCCTATATGTTAAACTCAGATTTTTATTTTTACAAACTAATAATTTCCATGTTTGTTTTAAAATGTCTTCAAATAAGTCAACTCTAACAACACCATATTTATTGAATATAAATTTATGTACATAGTAGTATAATATTTATTACATATAATATGTAATGTTTATAATGTTACTATACATAAACACATATGAATGAAAGGGAACAGTAAATAATTAGATTTAAATTATTTCAGGATATATACTGCTATTATAAAACACTGCACTTAGTAAAATATGTATTTTTTTTACGTCTGCTTCATTCATCACATTTTGAGCATTCAAAATCCCAGACCTTAACCTATTCGATTGTGTGTTGTCAGATCCCAACAAAATGCTTGATATGTTGTAAGAGTTCTTTAAGGATTAGATGACTATATGAATATTTCCTATTTCTCTCAAAATGCAAGCAAATGAGGAAGTTTTGCACAAGCATATAAAAATAGGGATATGGTCATTCATCTACAAATAATTTTTCACTACTTACTAACAGGCAAAATATGCAGATACTTTAAAAGCATCATGTTTCCTCTCTAAGGTTTCTTTTTGTAGGAAAAATATTATTCTTTAGAGTCCATCTTTAAAATTAATAAGATGTGGAAAAACCCATACTTTCTAAAAGTATTATTTATTGGGCTTCCCTGGTGGCGCAGTGGTTGAGAATCTGCCTGCCAATGCAGGGGACACGGGTTCGAGCCCTGGTCTGGGAAGATCCCACATGCCGGGGAGCAACTGGGCCCGTGAGCCACAATTACTGAGCCTGCGCGTCTGGAGCCTGTGCTCCGCAACAAGAGAGGCCGCGATAGCGAGAGGCCCGCGCACCGCGATGAAGAGTGGCCCCCGCTTGCCACAACTAGAGAAAGCCCTCACACAGAAACGAAGACCCAACACAGCCATAAATAAATAAAAAAGTATTATTTATTTTACTTATCTGACAAATTCTGGGACTAATTTATAAAGAAGCACAAGTACTTTCAAGAGATAGATTAATGGACAAAAAAAATTGGTTTTTAAAATTATTATTCAAAAATTAAAAGCTTTATGAACTTGGGAAGTAAAGACACCTCCTATCTTATTTGAATGATTCAGTATTTGAATCAAAGTAAAGATATTGATACAGGGGAATGGATTTTCCATATTTTTAAAAAAGATTTTAGAAAACTGAAAAGATCTGTGATGAAACTACTATTAAATCACCTAATGGACAATCGGCAAGCACAGCTATGAAAGTATTTAGTGTCAGTGGTTCAACAATATTTATTCATCTCTAAGGGTTTTGTAGGTAGGTAAATAAAAATAAGTTTTAAGTCAATATCTTACCAATAAAAAAAAAAAAACTTATTCTGTAATCAAAGGAATACAACCGAAATTTAAAGTTATATAAAAGTAACATCTAGCCTGTTATGATGGTGATGGCCAATTGCTAAAATAAGAGAAGCAACTATAAATGAACATCTAATATTAGTTTACTGTATCATTCCATAGTGTATAATATATTGAAGGAACAAAGATGGTTTATAACTTAAAGCAGTAGTGACTTGCATTGCTCATGGCATGTGGATCTTTGGGTGGAAAGTGTTATCTTGACAATTTTATTTGTCCACAAAAATCATTTCCTATGAACACTCCCAAATGATTCATTTAACAAACAGTTTTATAGGTCTTAAAACATGCAAGGCACAGTACTATTACCCATTTCTATCCATTGTCTCACTAGAATTGCAACATTAAAACACTATAACATAGTATACTTTTTCACATTGTAACACCTAAAACTCAGGTGTTAGTTTTCATAAACAATGCTACTGAGTGCTTAGCATATTCTTAGAAAAGTAAGCTCATCAGAGCAGAGATTATTTCTATTTTGTTCACTGGTTAATCCTCAGTCCTAGAATAACTCCTAGACTTCAGTTAAATATTTGTTGGATAAATGAATGAAGAATGACTTTTTGTAATTTTTCCCAACTACTGGTTAGGACAACTAGTGTGTTATAAAATCAAATTTATTTGTCACAGCTATCTTCTAATAATTATAAACACTGATAAAATACTTGGCAAGTCATAACTGTAAATGCTCTGTATGCATTGGCTCATTGAATTCTTTCATACAGCATATAAGGTAGGCTCTGTTGTTGACCTATTGTACAGAACATGAAACTAAGGCTCAGAGAAGTAACTCACTCTATTTACACAATCATAAATCACCTTAGGCAGTTTGAATCTCCTTTTCCTGACCGTAATCACACGTCAATAACTTTGTTTCCTGTTCTCTCTTAGACTACAAGAGAGATTGATGCTTTTGGTAATAAGCTCTGTGTCCTCTATTCATCTTCAAAACCAACTCTTTCTCCAGCTGGTTGAATTGGAACCTGGCCCAAGAGTTGCTTTTGCTCTATATGATCTGCAAGTTGTAAAACATATCTGACAATGTTTCTGAGTTCTATGCATAACCTGTCAGTCTACCTGTTTCTCTTTCCCTTCCTTCCTTCCTCCCTTCCTTCCTTCTTTCCTTCCTTCCTTCCTTCCTCCCTCCCTCCCTTTCTTTCTTTTTTAACTCTCTCACATCTGCCTCTCACATCCTTTTCCTCTCTAACAGATGAAAATATTCTTTGGGTGAAGGTGGTTAAAAGGTACAAACTTACAATAATAAGATTAATAAGTTCTGGGACCTAATGTACAGCATGGTGACTACAATTAACAATACTGTAGTGTATATTTAAAAGTTGCTGAGAGAGTAGATCTTAAAAGTTCTTATCACAAGAAAAAAATTGTAATTATGTGAGGTGATGGATATTAACTAACCATTACGGTAATCATTTTGCAATAGATACATATACTGAATAATTATGTTGTACACCTTAAGCTACTTCAATGTTAAATTTCAATTATACATCAATAAAACTGGAGAAAAAATATATATGTATGTATATATATATTCTCTTATCTTATTCATTACAATATATCCTTCTCATCCATATTCCTCTCCTCCATGAACAACAAAGAAATATCCCCACAGAAAATTTTTGTCAAGGGGAATTTAGAAATTTTAAATATTTTACAGATGAAAGAGTTGTGATTCTTTATAGCAATTGTATTACATAAAGTTTTCCGAACAATTTGTGTAGCACCCTTATAAAGATCTCTTGCTAATTACATTAATACTAAAGAAAATTATGCACCAGTTCACCTTACTCTGAGATAGTGGCTCTCAGTTAGGGACGATTTTGCCCCCCAAGGACATTTGACAATGTCTGGAGACACTTCTGGTTGTTACAGTGTAGGGGAGAGGTAGAGGTGATACCTCTGGCATCTTATGAGTAGAAGCCAGGAATACAGATGAACATCGTACCATGCACCAGACAGACCCTCCACAACAAAGAACTACCTGAGGCAAAATGTCACTAGTGTCCTCCTCTAAAATATTGACATTTACTCACTTCATTACCTATATCTCTTCCCTGTTACAACAGATCGGGAAATACTAGAGAACTGTGAAACTGTGTGTATCTATATGGGATGCTTGGACTTCTAGAATGAAGGAAATGCTGAATACTCTAAGACCATCATGATACTTTCCTGAAATAAAAAGCTACAAATCAAGCTCAATCTATACCTCAAGGCCTACTACTTTTTTTTTTTTTTTTTTTTTTAAGTTTTGGGAAACTGCTTACTAAATCCACTCTTTTTTTTTTTATTTTTTAAATTTTCTTTTAAGTTTTTGTTTTTTTTTTTTAAACTTTGGGTTTATTTATTTAATTAATTTATTTATTTATGGCTGTGTTGGGTCTTCGTTTCTGTGCAAGGGCTTTCTCTAGTTGCGGCGAGCGGGGGCCACTCTTCATCGCGGTGCCCGGGCCTCTCATTATCGCGGCCTCTCTTGTTGCGGAGCACAGGCTCCAGACGCGCAGGCTCAGTAATTGTGGCTCACGGGCCTAGTTGCTCTGTGGCATGTGGGATCTTCCCAGACCAGGGCTCGAACCCGTGTCCCCTGCATCGGCAGGCAGATTCTCAACCACTGCGCCACCAGGGAAGCCCCCTACTACTTTTTATTAGGAGCAGTGGGTTGATATACCCAGAGTTAACCAGAACCATTTCAGCGACAGCACAATCTGCTATTCATTCCCTCTGCATAAGACTGACTTTTTCTAAGATGTCCAATTTATTTTGCCTGTTTGTAATTTTGCAGTAAAACTGAAACTTTCACTTTCCTTTTAGTGCTCACAATACTCTTTCATAATGCTCAAGACTGTCAAGTATTTTTCCTTAAACAGTCTGTTAAATTCCTATAATTCTAGTAAAAATTTATTCTTGTGGCCATCATTTATTTATTTAACAAATACATATAAATTATATGTATGTATAATATGTACAAGATGCTTTACTACTACTATTCAAGTGCTGTATCTCCACAGTAATTTTGTCCCAATAAGAAAGATAAATCATGTATGGTTCAAAATAATGCAAAATTCAAAACTGAAAGGAACATAGCACTCTGATGAAATACTACGGGAGTTACGGAAGAAGAGATTATAGATATTTGTCAGAAACCAAGAAAGTTACGAAGAGAAGTGGTACTTTAAAAAGTTCAAACAATACATAGTATTTGAGCTGGCAGAATTTTTCTAGAGGGAAAGAAAAGAAGGGAACCCAAGGCAAAGAGTTGGACAAGGGCTGGTGTAGAGATGAGTTTGGGCTGTAAGTGAGGCATCTAGAAGTACTGTAAAGTATAGGGTGTGTTATCTGAAAAGGGGTGCTAAGAGTGACATTATAAGGGATTGTATTTTTAAAGCCTTGAATTTCAGGCTGAAGAATTCGGATATTATGTTAGAGGCAATAAGAAATCATCTTAAGTTTGTGATCAAGTGAGTGTCAGGCTCCGAGCCAGGTTTTAGGAGATATTTGGCAGTGTGTAAAACTGGTTGGATCAGTGAGCAATTTAAAGCAAATTATGTCTCTATGATAAAGTTGAGCCACAAGGAAAATCTTAAGAAGAAAACATAGCAGTAAAAATATAGATAATAAATGCATCAACATTTTGTCTATATTCTAATTCATAAATTTCTACAGTTGTGGGCTCTAGAGTGCATTACTTTAAGTGCATTTTCTCTGTATCTCATTTATTATCCTTACTTACTTTTTTAGCTTATAATAATTGTTTCTCCAATATTTTATTCCAGTTATTAGAATAACTAAAATATTTAGGAAATAAAGAAATTTATAATTTAGGTATTTGTAATAATTAAATAATAAAATAAATAGAATTTAGGAATTTATCAAATGAAACTCTCCTACATTAATAGTCTGAAGTGGTGATGTAAAATGCATAGTTTTGATTCGATATTGTTGATAGAGTTAGTTGTGCTTGGGAGGGCAGAAACAAATTCAACTAGTTGATGGCTTCAACACTGGAGATGGATTACTTAGGAAAAGGCATCAGGAAGGCTGCTTGTCAAATTTCATCATTAGATAGGACATTTTAACACTTTGAAAGCTCATTTTTGTAAAAAAGCCTTCATATCAACATTTAAAAGAAAAAATTAAACTAAACTAAACTAAACTCATTGTGTTTCTAAACATTTTCAAGCTATTTATGTTTTTGATGCTTTTTTAAAGAACATTTATCAAAAGCACCATGAAATGGATTCATCATGGGGACACAAAATGAAATAATAAACAATGAAATGAACACATTTAAAGTTGTTTTAGGTTTTATAAATCTGCCATGGGATGCCTTAAGCATTTAATGTTTATTTAACAAACATACAACATTAATACATGATGTATAGGTTAGTTCAAATATAATGAGTTATCGTAAAACTATAAGACAATGTGGAAGTTGACATCGTATTTCCTGTTTGTTAGTCATTTAGTCAACTACCAGGTTCATTTTTATTTCATACATTATCTAATCTTTAAAATGTCCCTTCACATATAATTTTGGTAAATATGAGAAAGGTCAAAATCATCATCATCATTCAATCACCATCATCATCAACAATAAAAAATTTAATAATCCTTAAGTTATTGGTATATTTTGAAATATATTTAAATTGAGAAAACTCGAATCAAAAAATAAGAAGGTCTCCGTGAAATTTTTCCTTTAGGATGAGGATATTTTGTTTGTAGCTTTTGTTAATGAAAAGGAAAAAATATTTTAAAAATTGTTTTAATTTTCCTGATATCACCAATTTTGTTTGATTTTTATCAGTGTTAGTGAATAGTATATGTCCTAGGCAAAAACTACAAAGAAAAAAAATCTTAATATTCTTTCCACTTATTTCATAGGTTCCTTGTTTGTATTCTCAAAAAAGGATAGAAAGGGTTTGCTAAACTTTTTTAAAAAATTTCATTGGGGTATAGGTGCTTTACAATGTTGTGTTAGTTTCTACTGTACAGCAAAGTGAATCAGCTATATGTATACATATATCCCCTCTTTTTTGGATTTCCTTCCCATTTAGGTCACTGCAGAGCACTGAGTAGAGTTCCCAGTGCTATACAGTAGGTTCTCATTAGTTATCTATTTTAGACATTGTATCAATAGTGTGTATACGTCAATCTCCATCTCCCAATTCATCCCACCTCCCCTTTCCACCTTGGTATCCATACGCTTGTTCTCTACGTCTGTGTCTCTATTTCTGCTTTGCCAATACGATCATCTATACCATTTTTCTAGATTCTACATATATGCGTTAATATACAATATTTGTTTTTCTCTTTCTGACTTACTTCACTCTGTGTGACAGACTCTAGGTCCATCCATGTCTCTACAAATGACCCAATTTCATTCCTTTTTATGGCTGAATAATATTCCATTGTATATATGTACCACATCTTCTTTATCCATTCCTCTGTTGATGGACATTTAGGTTGCTTCCACATCCTGGCTATTGTAAATAGTGCTGCAAAGAACATTGGGGTGCACGTGCCTTTTTGAATTATGGTTTTCTCTGGGTATATGCTGGGTCCTATGGTAGTTCTATTTTTAGTTTTTTAAGGAACCTCCATACTGTTCTCCATAGTGGTTGTATCAATTTACATTCTCACCAACAGTGCAAGAGGGTTCCCTTTTCTCCACACCCTCTCCAGCATTTAGTGTTTGTAGATTTTTTGATGATGGCCATTCTAACCAGAGTGAAGTGATACCTCATTGTAGTTTTGATTTGCAATTCTCTAATAATTAGTCATTTTGAGCATCTTTTCATGTGCCTCTTAGCCATCTGTATGTCTTCTTTGGAGAAACGTCTACTTAGGTCTTCCACCCATTTTTTGATTGGGTTTTTTTTTTTTTTTTTGGATATTGAGCTGCATGAGCTGCTTGTGTATCTTAGAGATTAATCCCTTGTCAGTTGCTTTGTTTGCAAATATTTTCTCCCATTCTAAGGGTTGTCTTTTCGTCTTGTTTATGGTTTCTTTTGATGTGCAAAAGCTTTGAAGTTTCATTAGGTCACATTTGTTTACTTTTGTTTTTATTTCCATTTCTCTAGGAGGTGGGTCAAAAAAGATCTTGCTGTGATTTATGTCAAAGAGTTATCTGCCTATGTTTTCCTCTAAGAGTTTTATAGTGTCTGGCCTTACATTTAGGTCTTTAATTCATTTTGAGTTTATTTTTGTATATGGTGTTAGGTAGTGTTCTAATTTCATTCTTTTACATGTAGCTGTGCAGTTTTCCCAGCACCACTTATTGAAGAGGCTGTTTTTTCTCCATTGTATGTTCTTGCCTCCTTTGTCATAGATTAGGTGACCATATGTGCGTGGGTTTATCTCTGGGCTTTCTATCCTGTTCCATTGATCTATATTTCTGTTTTTCTGCTAGTACCATACTGTCTTGATTATTGTAGTTTTCTAGTATAGGCTGAAGTCAGGGAGCCTGATTCCTCCAGCCCCGTTTTTCTTTCTCAAGATTGCTTTGGCTATTCGCGGTCTTTTGTGTTTCCATACAAATGGTAAACTTTTTTGTCTAGCTCTGTGAAAAATGCCACTGGTAATTTGATAGGGATTGCGATGAATCAGTAGATTGCTTTGGGTAGTATAGTCATTTTCACAATATTGATTCTTCCAATCCAAGAACATAGTATAGCTCTCCATCTGTTTGCTAAACATCTTTGCATTCATAAGGTATGTTACCTTCCTAATAATGATAATGATAAAAATAAAGCCAAGCATGTATAATGAATTATCTGATTTAATCCTTACCCCCATCCCCCAAAATAAGAAGTACACTTTCCAGATGAGGAAATTAAAGTTTAACGTGACTAGCATGAAGTCACATAGGGAAACTTGGATTCCAACCTAGCTTTGCACTTCAAAAAATAAGATATTGATTCTCAAAGTCACATTGTATTCAAAATACATTTTGTTAAAAATGTCTATATTTCACCCCAGAGGTTTTTAATCTGTATTGTGACAACAAACATTGTGGTCTCCTAAAGTATGGGCCCATCTGTCGATAGGCATAGCTTACACACCATCTCAAGGAATCCATGGACTCTGATCACCACCCACTCATGGGCTCCGGTGTGAGCATCCTAGACTGAAAACAAGAACTAATACTTCCCTGGTGGCACAGTGGTTAAGAATCTACCTGCCAATGCAGGGGACACGGGTTTGATCCCTGGTCCAGGAAGATCCCACATGCTACAGAGCATCTAAGCCTGTGTGCCACAACTACTGAGCCTGTGCTCTAGAACCCATGAGCCACAACTACTGAGCCTGCGTGCCACAACTACTGAAGTGCACGCTCTAGGGCCCCTGTGCTGCAACTGCTGCGCGTGCTGCAACTACTGAAGCTCACGCGCCCAGAGCCCATGCTCTGCAACAAGAGAAGCCACCGCAATGAGAAGCCTGCACACTGCAACAAAGAGTAACCCCCGCTCACTGCAACTAGAGAAAGCCTGCATGCAGCAACGAAGACCCAACACAGCCATAAATAAAAAATGAAACAAAACAAACAAACAAGAACAACAAGAACTAAATCACAAATTAAAAAATATTAGGCAGCATAAAAGAAAACTGAAAAGGCATTTTGAAGGGCAGGATAAAACTTTCTGCACTTAATGATCATTTAAATCACTGGCCTAGTTCCTGAAAATATAAACAAAATTTTCCCTTTTAAAAAGAAATGCAAAGTTTACCCTTAGTATATTACTAGAGATTTAAAATTATCCTACCTTGCAATTATAATATAAAAACATTGGATTCTTTTACAAACTTAAGATACATTATGAAATTATATGTATTATATTTCCTGTATTTTGACAAATCTTGCTACTTTGGCATTCTATGAATTACTTCACTATCAATTCATTCCTAACTCTTCAATTATTCCCAACTATTTCAAAAGGAATGACATAATAAGAAAATGGAAGTATGATTAAATCATATAGAGTGGTGGTGTCCAATACAGTAACAACCAGTCACATGTGGCTATTTAAATTTAAATGTAAATTGATTAAAATTAAATAAAATTCAAACTGCAGTTCCTTAGTCAGAAGATCCACATTGCAAATGCTGAGCAGCTATATGTAGCTAGCTATTGGCTACTATTTTGGGACAGATATAGAGCATTTCCATCATCACGGTAAGTTCTTTTAGACAGTGCTAGTGTGGAAAGATTATGCAAGAGTGATATAAATCATCACTGTTGCCAATCCCTATTTACTTATCCAAATCATCACTGTTGCACAGGTTATACATTTTCTTTCATGGTGGTAGGAAAGAAGTCTGGAAATAAAACACCATCATTGTAGCTTTGTTTGGTTGTTTGTTGGTTGTTTAGCTTTCATGCTCTCAGTTGAGAATTAAGAATCTTTCATTTTCTGATTATAATTGCAAGAAGGGAATAGTCAGAGGAAGATATCTCAAAATTATTAGATAAGACAATAAACACAAAGAGAAAATAGAAGTCACGAATCTAGTGAAAATGGTGAAACAGAAGTCATCACTTATTCTAGATCAATTTTAGTAAACTCAAAAATCAATAAGTGAAAAATTCGTTTATAAGGAAAAAAAAGGAAGAATTTCATCACATAATATTTTGCAACATGATTTTGCTAAAAAGAATATATGACAATACTCTTTCATCTTTGATAATTTCTGTGCATAAGAATTTATACAGTTTACAAGTAGAAAAATGTAGGTATTTGATGATAAAGAAATTAAAACATTCATTTTTAAAAATTTAATTAGTGCTTATAAACCTAAAAATGCAAATGTTTTACAATTTTGGAAAAAAGATATTTTTACTCCCTTCGAAAAAATTATGAACCATCAAAGTTTTTTAAAGTATTACATTCTGACAATGCAGGTGCAGGAAGAACCAGAAGCAATGATAAATACAACACATTAAGAATGCATTTGAAATCTGAACTCCGTATTTACAATATGGATATGTTCCAGGATCATGCATGACACTTGTTGCCCATTTTGGGTAGATATATCATCAAACCCAGAAAAATATGAAATAGAAATTCAGGTTTGCTATATTTAAATTCTTATTAAAAGTCTAATAAAGTTGTTTTACACTATCCCTTTCTCCTTTATTATTACATCTACACATTATTCAAAAAATAACTTAAAAACTTAAAAAAAAAAACCCTAAGAATAAAATGTCTATTAGACCCAGGTGATGAATGGTAATTACATTCTTTCCTGATCTTATCAAGGATTAATGCAATACAGTTTAACATATTTATTGATTATATTTGTCTTAATTACAAATGTAATCAAATTCATAATAATTTGTAATTACAAATTTACAAATATGAACAAAATTCCTGAAGATGAAAAATAAACTCTGAGAACTGATACTACCTGACTTTAAGACTTAGCATAAAGCTCCAGTAATCAAGAGAGTGTGGTATTGGTGAAAAAATAAACAAATAGATCAATGGAACAGAATAGAGGGCCAGAAAGAACCTTACATAAATATAGTCAGCTGACTTTTAGTGAAGGAGCAAAGGCAGTTCAATGAAGAAAGGACAGTGTTTTTAACAAATGGCACTGGAACAACTGGTCATCCATATGCAAAGACATGGATCTAAACATAGACTTGACATCTTTCACAATAATTAATTCTAAATGCATCATAGATCAAAATGTAAAATGCAAAACTATAAAACTTCTAGAAGATAACATAGGAAAAAACTAGGTGACCTTGAGTTTGGTTTTACACTTTTTAGATATAACACCAACAGCATAATCTATGGAAAAAAAAAACTGATAAGCTAGAATTCATTAAAATTAAATGTTTGCTCTTGAGAAAAATCACTGTTAAAAGAATGAAAAGACAAGGGGGGAAGTATGTGCAAAGGACATATCTGACAAATGACTGGTATCCAAGATGCATGAAAACCTCTTAAAATGCAACAATAATAAAAAAAAAAAAAAACCAATTAAAAAATTTCCAAAGATCTAAGCAGACACCTCAACAAATACACACGAATGGAAAATAAGCATACGAAAAGATGCTCAGCATGAAATATCATTATTGAATTGCAAATTAAAACAATAAGGAGATACCACTATACACTATTTACAGTGGCCAAAATCTGAAACATTGACAACACCAAATGCACCAAAAGGACACCAAAAGGTGTCCAAACACCTTTGGTGTCCAAACACCTTTTGGTGTCCAACACCAAAAGGGTGTGGAGTAACAGGAACTCTCATTCACTGCTGGTGGGAATGCAGAATGGTTCAGCCACCCTAGAGGATAGTGTGCAGTTTCTTACAAACTAAACATGGTCTTCCCATAATAAGACATATAGTATAAGGTAAACATATTTCTTTTTATGGTCACTTTATCAGTCTTTTGCTAAAATGTGGTTTAATTTAAATTCAAATGACTTTTTTACTCGAAGGAGTTGAAAACTTATGTTTACACATAAACATAAGTGCTTTCTGATGCTTTCTGTGCTTTCTGATGCTTTCTGTGCTTTCTGATCAATTTTTCTGTTAACTAAAAACTTCTTTAAAAAATAAACCCTATTGATTAAAAAAAAAAAGTCTATTGAACCCAGATCGTAAATAGTAAAGACAATCTTTGCTGATATATTAAGAGCTAATACAATAAAGTTTAATATATCAATTGATTACAGTCGTTTTCTAACCATATGTTTTTCTCTTAGAAAAATGTGTGTGTGTGTGTGTGTGTGTGTGTGTGTGTGTATTATAGTTCATTCAGAAAATAGAACTAGAACAATCTGAAAGTATTGGGATATTAAATATGCAGTCTCTTTGAAAATAATCAGCTTTTAACTATCTTTTAAAAACAGATTTATAAAATGGAATTAGTTTTTAAATTGAAAGGTTAAAATACTAGATAGTAATAATTTATGTTTATTCTCTCAATATTAGGTTTTACTTGCCAAAATCATTTCTGTCTCATTTGATTATCCAGTTTTTATTCTCTATTAAAATGACTCAAAATTATCTTCAAAAGATACATTGACATCTGTACTATATATAGATCACATCATTTGGGAACTATTTTTGACTGTCTTTTTGTGAAATTAATTTGCATGCTTAAAATAATGTTAAAACTTCTAAAAAGTTTCATAAATACGTATTTTATAAACTTGATTAAGAAAGACCACTTGAGAGTATATTACTTTAATCTACGAATTTGTTAATTTTTAAACTTGAGAATCTACTCACAAACATATACACGCCTCTTCAGTGGGCTTTAATAACACAAAAAATGTTATTTCTATTAATAATACAAACTTTACAGTAACATTTTGAATCCCTGCCCTTAGATCACTTAAAATATTTGGTGATCCAATTACTTTTAATATTTTGATACTGCAGGGACTAAATAAAATATTCCTATCATATATAAAAGAAGACAAATTAACTCATGACCAACATGTGCCAGTAATACATTACTATGGGTAATATAATAAATGAATGTATTTTCCTTGAAAAAGTTGAAAAATAGAGGTTGGGATCTCAAATAGAGGTTGTACATTAGGCCACCTTTCTTAATGTAGTTAAATGTATTTTTTGTTAAGCAACATAGATCACTTCATGATTCTAGTATGTACACATTTCACGAGCTTTGTGAAATATTTTGGGCTCTATTAAAAATACTTCCAAGGCATCCTCGTGTATAAATGTGGCATTTTGTTACCTAAAAGAACCATTTATTTTAATTTGGAAATTTTAATCTAAAGATAGTTTTCATTTCACCTTTCCTGGTTCCTTTTATATCCTGTGCCTCTGGACCATAGAAAATTTGTGGTAGACAAAATAATTAGAAAATCAGCATTTTACAAATGAGATGCCACATGAGTGAGATATGTTATTTTAAAATGCGACTTGTAGCATTCACCTTTATGTGTAATAAACCTATATGGCCTGAAAAATTTAATCAAGTGCTTTCTATAATAAATAGAAAAGTAGTGGAAGCATAGTTGATACAACTAACACAGGACAATTTAGAAGACGCTGACCTGGGCTAAAGAGGTATACAGGTTTGTGTAGGGAGGATTGAGCAGGTGGGAATTAATTATCTTTTATAAATTAAAAAGGACAAATGCCAAAATCTGCACTTAATGAAGAATCTCTGCCTACATTTGAAAATATTTCTGTTCTGTATCATGTATATCTATAGTGGAAATGAAGTTATAAACAAAATAATAAGAAGCCTCCAAACCCATCTGTATTGAATCTCTTCTGTTATACACAGAATTTTATTTTTTACTCTATTTTATTGAAACAAGTAGAACCAAAGGTAGACTGATAAAGTACATTAGATGGTCCAGAAAGGTAGTAGACATGTACAGTCAAGAATTCAGTTCCTCTAGGCACAAAGTAATTCCGTCTAAAAGAGCAAAACAAGAAAGGAATCTCTTTAGAAATACATTTTTTAACATAATATGTTAAAGAGAGACTGGATTAATTGTATTATTTATTTGCACGTTAACTAGAATGAAAATAAAAGCCTCAAGACGGCAAAGATCGGGACTGTAAATTGACCATTTAACTCCTTATATTATCATAGTAATGAATCCAGGAGCGTTCTGGTTATTAAAGGTATATAATGCGTTTCTTATTTTTAGTCATTAACCTAATTGATCTCATCTAAAACACACAATTTCAACACTGCAGCTTCCAAAGTCACTCCCTCCCTCCGTTTCTTTTTTTTTCTTACCAGTTGCTCGCACTGAATTTGTTTAGGCTCACAAGCAGGTTCTCTTCTATAACTTATTTTAACTATGTATTGTTTTAAAAGTTGATGATGTGCATGTATAGTTACTTATTTTATAGGCAAAGCATGGCACTGTTACACAATAGAAATACTAAACAAATATTACTGATAGCACAAGATTTCATGATTTGATGATTATATATAAAATGTACCTTACAACACACATACATATACAGTTAAAATTTGGGTTCTTATTTATCCTTACTGGCAGTTCAGTGCCACAGTACCAAAATGCTTTCTCAGAACACTCATTATGCTGAAATATTTTACTAATCTGTCTCTTGTATTTTCCTTTTCAATAACAGTTGATTTTTATGTAATTTTGTCAATGTCACCCATAGAAAATGAATATTTAATTATTTTTTTCTTTTCTGTGTTTTGTACATAGTCCTTTCTGTTAGTGGAGATACAATATTCTTACTGAGAATCAAATAAAATCTGACTTATACAATCTGTTCATCTAAAAATTAAATCAGACAAATAAAAAGTTATTATTTTAAAGGGATTTGTGTAAAAACAGGAAGATGAATTGGAATTTCCATCTAAAAAAAAATAGCTTTTTCCAGTGCTCAGGTGCAAAGTATGCTATTACCTATTATTTGATATTTGCAAGTATTTGTGGTTCACAGTGAAAAATATACATTTTCTTAAATTTCAAGTTTAAAGAAACTCTCTTCCATCACAGTGACATTAAAATTTAAGATTAATATTTTATAAGGAAATGAATGTTGCTGTGATATATTGTATAGGCTGAGTCCTACTAAACTGTATATCACAGGGTAACAGAGTTAAAACATTTAGCCCTAGAAACATAACTCCTCCTCCAATTTGTTCTCATCATGCTCCTTAGCACTATGTGTTTAACCCTTATGTCTTGTTTCTCATCAAACTTGCCTTTCCACAATAACACAGGATTTTTATTTCAGGTGTAGTCATAACTTCCCATTATTGTGGGGATATATACTTACTCTTGTCAGTCACCACAGAAAACAATGGCATCTCTTCTGCTCTGGGGGTCCAAAAAGCTGTTCCTCTATTTGGGCCAGTCTTTGCAGTTACTCATAATAGGAACATTGCAAAATCATGTGGAATCCTAAATTTATGTCCCATAAATTCTAGACTAACCACTTTTTTCCTTTTCCAATTCTTCTTTCTATTTTCCCCCACCTGCATCCATGGAATTTCCACATCATACATACTGCAATGTGCATTTATGTGGAGCCATGATCTGTTGAGATCCTTTTATCACTATTCTTAGGTGTTTATGAAGACCATACCCAATTTGATCACTTTGCTCTAATTTTGACTCAAACTGGTACTGAATGTCCCTCTCCACTTTCCATTCCTCAATTCACCCCTGGGGAATGTTCTGCATCCCTAAAGGAACATTAAGTATTATTATCAGTTAGTTTTAGTTAACTTCACATACTTGAATGATGGTATGCTAAATGCTAGGAAAAATAATTTATATAGATCTGGTCTCTGCCTTCTAGCCATTTACATATTAAACCATGATAGAATGAGTTGTTATTTTTAATTGGCCATCAAGTATAACATTTTTCATGTAAAGCTTTATAAAAATTGTCTTTCTCCATGAAGTTTGCTTAATAATGCACACTGAAATATGGTGAACAGCTAAAAATGCTCAGAAAGAATATATTTGTAATAGTTCCATTTTGGACTCCCGAGAAAGTGAAAATAACTTTGGAAGCTAACAACTGGCATCTTATAGCTAGGCTGAAATAGGCTCAACAGACATAAACGATTCTCTAGAATCTAAACAATAATCAGATAAGGCCACTCTATGCCTGTGGGGTGGAATGAGAAAAGGCAAGTTTATTCCATAACCAGGTCTAAAAGGGGACACAGACCAAGATGTTCAGCAACTACATAAATTAGCATGATTAACCACACATCTTTATAATAGCAAATCTAATTCTGTTTTAATATTTGTGCTTTGTAGGTAAAAGTTACCAACATACACATCACTGAATTGCCCCCAATCCTGACAGCATCTTATTCAGAACCTTCTTCACAATATTTAGAACAAACCCAAATTCTCTAACAAGTCTCTCCTAACTCTTTCTTACCTACACCCAGAGATTCGTCTGGTATGCTGTCTTCTGTGCCATAGCAAACTAAATAAACCCAATTTTGCTAGACTACTGGTAGGTTTCCGGTGCTCTCTGGCTGGTGATCTTTAATATTCCTTATGACTTGATTTTTATTATTTTTCTTTTATTATATATTGAAAATTACAGTTGAATTAGTAATCAAAGATTATTTTTAAACAGTCTTATTTGGCTTTATATATAAGTAAAAAAAAGTTTAAATTAAAATGCTGGTGATCTGGGTCCTCTGGACACATCAAATTACATAATTTTTCATATTTGAAAGACATTGATTAAATAAAAAGAAATAGAAAAGAAATGTTGCTATAGACTGAATGTTAATGTTTGCCCAAAGTTCATATGCTGAAACCTAATCCCCAATGTGATAATATTAGGAGGTAGGGACTTTGGAAGATCATGACCGGGATTAGTACCCTTACGAAAGAGACCGCAGACACTCCTTAGCCCCTTCTGCTGCATGTGGACATAGAAGATGGCCAGCTATGAGCCAGAGTGAGGGTCCTCACCAGACACTGAATGTGCCTCCTCCTTGATCTTGAATGTTTGGCCCCCAGGACAGTGAGAAATAGATTTCTGTTGCTTACAAACCACCCAGCCTATGGTGTTTTTGTTACAGCAGCCTGAACCTGAGGCAGGAGATAGATGGGCCCCAGGGCAAGCAGCTGGAGTTTGTTCTCTGTGGACAGAAACTCCAAAATATCAATAGCAGGACAATCGAGAGAAGAGGCTGGGCCCTGCCCAGATAAGAGATAAAAGACCACATATTCCTCATACTCGAAATCAAGGAGACCTCCCCTACTACACATGTGCAGAAAGGCTCCCTGGAGGTCAAAAAGGGAGGGGGTGCCACCTCAGAGTAAGTGATGTCACTACCCATAGGCCTCTTCGCTAGAACCCATCTTGGCTAAGAGATGCGCATGCACACAGGAGGACCCTGAGATATACCAAATACAGACGCAGAACTAGGCAAAGCAAGATGATTGGTCAAAGGAAACCCAGAAGAAATGCCCCATAAAAGTGATTCAAACTACCATGACGGCACGACTCTCTGAGTCCACCCATGTGTCTATCCACATGTACTATACTCTTTTTCCTCCGAATAAATACTTTACTTGCTTCACTACTTTCCATCTCTGTGGAAATTCATTTCTACACAGCTGAAGGGCCAGGGCCTTGTCACTGGTCACTGGTCCCTGGTGGTTTGGTGGCTAGGATTCAGTGCTCTCACTGCCGTTGCCTGACCTCAATCTCTGGCCAGGAACCAAAATCCTGCTTCAAGCCACTGCAGGACAAGGCCACCCGAGATCTAACCAACTAAGAAAGAAGACAGTTGATATTTATTGAAGGCTTACTGAATGCCATAAACTTGTCTAGTTTGGTCCTCACAGAAATTAATTCTCTAGTTTATAATCAAAGCTCAAGCAGTTTCAGTAATTGTCGCAAGGTCTCACTGCAAATAAATGTTGAAATTTGGAAATAATCTCAGTTTGGGCTCTAAAATATGTTTGTCTTCAAATCTGTTTCAATGAGAACAGGAAGGAAATTAATGAAAGTAATCTAATATAATTGAAAGTATTCTTAAAATTTTAATAATTTAATAACTACTAAACTAAGAATAATTAAAATACAACAAACAACAACTAAAAATAATGATCCGATTGATATTTTCTCTATTAAAAAGTAAAAAAAAAAAAAAAAGGCTGGTCCTCCTGGTACTTCTCTGATCTTTTCTCATGATACTCTCTACTTTCCACTCTACCCTGGTCTCACTGATACCCTTGCTGCTTCTAGAAACATAAAAACAACACACATGTTCCTATCTCAGGGCCTTTGTACTTGTTCTTCCCTGTGAATTGTATGTATATACTTTGTTTGAATATTTAAACATATTAATTTAGCTAAAATATTATTTTATTTAAATATTCATTTAAATATATATATAATGTAATATATTAAAGTATAAATAATATATTATATAATATATTCATTTAAATATTTATAACATTATAATATATTTAAATGATATATTAATATGTAATATTATTATATAGTATGTAATGATATAATTTAATGTGATACTATATGTGATAAAATATATATTTATATATAAATGCATTAAATATATATGTTAATACTAATACACACACACACACATTCACTATCCTTGACTTCCATTCTAACTTCACTCCTTATCACCTCCCTGCTTTATTTTTTTCCTACAGACTTAATACATAGCATGCTATATGTTGTATTTATTCATTTTGCTTTTCAGTCACTCCTACCTAGAGTGGATGTTATAAAGGAACTGGAGTTTGTTGCTGTTGGTGGTAGTGGTGATTTTGACACTTGGAGACAATCTCAGTTTGTTTTGTTAAAGTTGTCCTTTTTTGGTCACCTCTGTAACCCCAGTGCCCAAAAGAATGCCTGTTTCATAGTAGGTACTCAATACATTCTTGTTGAACAAATAAATGAAAACAGACTACAATGAGGCCTATTAGAAGACTAATATGTAGAGTTAACATTTTAAGGTTCAATGTAATTTCGCATCACACACAAATCTAAACTTGAACTATAATTTATCACAGATAACAAACTCAACAAAAAAATCTCTAATATTGGAAAAAGTCAAGTAATAGGATTCAGAAATATAATTCTTTGTACTCTACTCTTTTCAACTTTATGTTACATATTTCAATTCATTCATTTTCATTTTGATAAATATTTATAGATCATCTGCTATATCCCAAGGACATTGCTAAGTATGAAAGCGTAATGATTATAAGTCAACCATTTGCTAGTTGTGTGAACTTGGCCAAGTGACTCAACCACTATAATCTTCAGTGTCCTTATCCATAAACTGCAAGTAAAGAGAGCAGTAACTATTCATCAGGCTATTATGCTGATGCCCTAACATGAGATAACATGAGTTGAGATAATGCCAGCAAAGAATTCAGCACTGCCTGGGCTCACTGGAGTCATCCAATTTATGTTCTTATCATTTGTGAACAATAGTGATGTTGATAAAGAAAACATAATAGATATGCCCCTGTGTTCACAAAGACTTAGCATATTTTAAAAAATAGAAAAAAGAAAATAGTATAATTTTAAAAGAACAGATGGTAAGCCACGTTTGCATACAATAACATTACAGTTAGAAAGTTCATCAAGGCTTTTTCAGATTTCCACTTCTCACTGATTCTGCCAAAATTACTGCTCTTCCTGGCCAACATTTGGAAGATAATTAGGAGTTTTAACCTTCTGATATCTTCTTTCTTTTTCTTCCTTGTCAAGAATGATAATCAACCAAGGACTCCTTTCCTTTGAATGTGATTAATACTAATGAGGTCAATTTTACTTCATTTGGCTATAGATTTTGCTGCACATTTGCTATAACTTCAGAAAATTTTTGAAATGATTTTAAATGTAGATGCAGAGATTTGGCGCCAAGGTAAAGAGTTATGGAGTAGCGTTTACTTACAGTGTATTTCTAGCACCTGCATGGCCACCTGAGGGGTGGCATTGAGAGATTCATGGTCTACTCTGCAGATGACCGCCACGCCATCGTCGCTTCGGTCCACTCGGAAGTCCAGTGTGCTGCTGACCGTGAAAGTCTTGCGATTTGCATCTTCTTCCTTTAAATATTTTACATCTGAAAATAAAATATAAAATTTTAAATTCTGTGAAGTTCTCTTTCAAAATGTAGCAGGTTTCATTTACTCAAGACACACTGGAAGCCTCTTCTCCCGATCTTTACCCAATTTTAAAAAGCAAATATTTGTTAGTTTCACATTTAATCCATTTCGTTTTGAGTAAACAGAAATAAAACTCCTTCAGAAATACATTTTAAAAGTTAAATACAGAAATAAAAGGGCAGGTCACAGCACTTTTTTTTTTTATACTCCATTTGAAAAATCAGGCCATTTTACAATATTAATCTCTTTTCTTTAGGTTTAAGTTTTACTAAAAGATAATCTTAATTCTCTGAACCACAAGCACAATTGAGAAGAGCAAATTCACAACCATCTGGGTATGCCTAAAAGGAAGTACAGTGTATCTGAGCTATGATTTTAACATGAACACTGTGAGGTGAACATAATTGCTAAAGAATACCTAAGATGAGAAAGTTGTCATCTTTGGTAAGGAAGGAGAGCAGTCATGTGAACATTTTGAATGTTTAAATATCTATCTACCTATCTATATATATTTGCAATGAAATTTCTATTGAGATAAATGCTCTTCACTTAGCTGAAGAATTCATTTCAGCCTGAATGAGAATACTTTCCTCAAGATGTGAATTCACTTACCAATACTTAAACTTACTGTGCATGATTCAGATTCATCATTAAATGGTGCACTTAGGGATTATTTGTTCTCTGTGGAAAAGGGATTTAATAATATTTTCATTTAATTTGAAATTTCTCAAGTCTAAAGTAGCTGATGAGAAGAGGGCAATTGTAATGGCTTAGAAATCAAGATAACAGGCTAAGGTTAAGATATCTTTTAACAAGATCTTAAATATAGTTGAGGGAGAAAGCTGTTCGAATTTCTTAGCATTTCATTTCAAATGAAAAATGATACTTTTTATGAAAAGACTTCTTTTGCATAAAATGCATAAAATATTTGATTGTAGCATGTATTAAATATTTTTAAAATATTTAAAAATATATCAATGATAAGAAATTAATGTAAGTTCAGCTTCTCCATTGTGCTCTATGCAAAGATTTCACTTGGAAAATAATATCGAATCTCATGTATTTGATGGGTAGATATTTGCATGGTCCATTGGGTTTTACTTATTTCCAGAGAAGAATGTCTTTACCTTATTGATTTTAAAAATAAAATAAATATTAGTAAAGAATAAAACTAGATAAATGTCACATGTCTTATTTTGAAACTATATGTTTATGACTGTGTTCAGAAATTAGAAAACTAATTATCTAATTAAGATTTTTACCACAAAAATATTTATGTAATTTAGGCAGTTTTGAGACTAAGAAAAATTTCTAACATTTGGAAAGGGGGGAAAGAATATAAAAATCACAACTCCATCTTTTAACTATAAATTAATCATACAGGATACAGGGCTTTCCATCAACATGTGTCTTATGAAATATCTCATTTTTGTTAACTAAAGTCATTTCTGAGATTTTTGCATTTGAAAATTAGATTCAACTTCAGTTAAAAAAATATTAGAGTAAAAGATGAAATGATCTCCTTTCAGTCAAAACATGTCAGGATAACATAGATGCATTTATAGTTCTCTGCTATATTAAAAAAAAATGAGGTTTTCTTACTTTTCAATGTCTCATATATTTATACAAAATGTTGCCTCATTTTTATATTTTATATCCTTTCCTATAAATCTATGTCCAGTGTTTTCTTGTTCATAGCTCTAAGCAGTGGCAGGGTAAGAAAATTTAGATCTCTTGACAAACCACTTTTATATTATACAATATATAAGAAATTATTCCAAAATATCACTGCTAATTGTTTAATTTTAATAACAGCTGCATTTTAAGAACCCACACATCTGCTTCCTTTAGCTGTTTCCTTTACAAAAGTATCATTTTATGTAATATTAATTGGACACATAAAATCTGAGAGCAATTGTATATAACATAAAATATTAAAAGCATCATTCAAATGAAATAAACAAAAGTATAATTTGTTGCTTTTAATATTAGCTTATGTGACAGCTTATAGGGTTACTAGAAGGCATAAGATGAACAGGAAAAAGCACTGAGAAGAGCCAATCATAGTATCTTTCCCCACATTTCATGCTGACCTCCTCCCCCCCAAACAGGAAACAGTACTTAAAATTTATTTTTATTTTGCTTTCTAGCTTTATAAAATAACTGATGCATTCCACAGTTACAGAATCAACAGAAATTTCTTTATATTGCATAGCTGATTTGCTGATTCCATGTTCTGTCTTGTTTTAGAGAGTTTCCATTTTTTTCTTCTTTGGCAAGTCACACCATTACTTCATCACATTGTGATCTAGAGCAGTGTTCCTCAAAATGGAATGTTCATCTGAATCACCTTTGGACCTTGTTAAAATGCAGATTCTGATTCAATAGTTGTGCGGTAGAGCCTGAAGGTCTGCTGCTGGCCCAAAGACATATTTTGAAGAGCAAGGGTATAATGTATACATCAACATCATAGGTGATATGACCAAAAGTGAGTGAATATTGGGATTAACTTTACTCAACTTTCTCTCTCTTTTTATTGCCACTCTCCATAAGCTTACATTCTACTTTTACTATTTCCACATATATTTCTTCCTTTTATTTACATTTTTCAAAATACGCATGTCATGTATTATATAATGTGTTGGTACAATGGTCGGCAAAAGCAAAACGTATGAGCAAACAATAAACAGAGGAATTTGTAAGATTACATTCATCATAATCCTTGAAGTCACTCTATCTTTTTCCAAAGGAGATTCTGGACATTTAAGAGATTGCTCTTAAGTAATCAGAACTGTGGTTGCTTTTGGTGGGTGGTTGCAAAAGGTCTCATTATACTACTGTGTTTACATTGCATGTGTTAGAAATTTTCTGTAATAAAAATGTTTCTAAACATCTGCCTGGGAGAATTCCTCAAGTATGCTTCTCAACAAAAGTTATTTTCCTGAACACTTCTTGGTGAAGTCTCAAAGTAAAGATTTTGTATCAATTTTTATATTATGTATCTTTATCAGACAAAATGTATAATAGCAATATTTGTTGCTATATCAATAGCAACAGTAGCAATATCTGTTTATATTTGGGATTTTAGATCTTTTATCTCACTAAGAGCTAAGGTATGAAGAAAAATGGCAGATATAATTGTGAGTTAGACTGCTGGAGCCCCCTAAATTAACACATTTAAAAACCAGAGTTTGGGATTAAAGTATACACACTATACTATATGTAAAATAGATAACCAACAAGGACCTACTGTATAGCACAGGGAAATATATTCAATATCCTATAATAATGGAAAAGAATGTAAAAAAAGAATATACATATTTATCTTTATATATGTATAACTGAATGACTTTGCTGTACACCTGAAACTAACACAACATTGTAAGTCAACTATATTTCAATAAACATTTTAAAATTAAATAAATAAATAAAAACCCTAAGTTAACTACAGAACAAAGCAAAGAGTTATCTGGACGTTTTTACAACCAAATCTTTTCATAAAATATCAGATCTCAGGAGATATCTCTATATCCATCTTTCCAGATTTATAATATTAGGTTTATCTGCCTCTATATCTGTAGTTTCTGGCCACCTTTGTACTAGACTTTTAGAAGGAAAATCCTCTAAGGTGAGGTTTCTTCAGAAGTTACCTTGTCTCCACAATGGTTCTAATCACCTTGAGCAGTGTAATCTGAACTTTTGTGACATTTTTGCTTTCTGCACTTAGGTGATTTTGATCCCCTTTGAACAGATCCAGAATGAAGATACTCCCATTTTTATAAAGGGAAATCTTGTCCTGTGTCCTTGGTAGCCCTCTCTATCAGACCTGCACCTAAAGAGGGCCAGTTTCCTTTAATCCATTGCAAAGCCTATACGCCACACTGGGAACAAGGCAGGGATTTATTTATTTATTTTTATTTTTAAAAAAATGTATTTATTTAGTTTTAGCTGTGTTGGGTCTTCGTTGCTGTGCGCAGGCTTTCTCTAGTTGCGGTGAGCGGGGCCTACTCTTCGTTGAGGTGCTCAGGCTTCTTACTGCGGTGGCTTCTCTTGTTGCAGAGCACCGGCTCTAAGTGTGCGGGCTTCAGTAGTTGCAGCACGCGGGCTCAGTAGTTGTGGCTCGCGGGCTCTAAAGTGCAGGCTCAGTAGTTGTGGCGCACGGGTTTAGTTGCTCTGCAGCATGTGGGATCTTTTGGACCAGGGCTCGAACCCGTGTCCCCTTCATTGGCAGGCGGATTCTTAACCACTGCGCCACCAGGGAAGTCCCAATGCAGGGATTTAAATACAGCTTCTGCCTTGTTGCCAGTACTGGAAGGATCATACCTTCTCATAATTTGGAGATATCTCTTGGGAATTATGCAGGATATTATGTGACTTCCCCTGAACTATTTGGGCCTTTAATTCTCTGGCCATGAGCAAAGCTACAGGGTCTCTGTGTATACACCAGACATCGCTGCTTATATTGAGCATGAACTCTTCTACTATTTTCAGCGTCTGGATTTGTAAGTGATTTTGAAGAATCAGATGACAGTTTCAACAGGAGAATTCAAGAAATTTATTCTGAATCCATATCACTGATATTAATGGTACTTTAATTGTTTTGCACCATTGTTAGTAAGCTGAATGCAGGTCCTCTTGCCATACAGAAGAGAATATGTGACCTTTAAATGAGATAACTTGGCTTTATGGCCAAAAATTTGGAACAAACATATTGGACAAATGGATATGTTACGTGATTCTTGTTTAAAAGAAGTTTTATAGATCAAAATTTCTAAAAGTAAATGCATCATTTTTAGAAGATAACCAGCTTTCGCATCATTTAAAAAGATTGACATAAAGTAACTATGTCTAGTTAACTTAGTAACCTAGACATATTTTAAAACCAGTTTGTCTTGAAGGGATTGTTGGGAAATTTTTTTCTTAAGCTTAAGAGTACTACAGGATTTAATTTTTTAAACATCATTATTGGAGTATAATTGCTTTACAATGGTGTGTTAGTTTCTGCTGTATAACAAAGTGAATCAGCTATACATAGACATACATCCCCATATCGCCTCCCTCTTGCATCTCCTTCCCACCCTCCCTATCCCACCCCTCTAGGTGGACACAAAGCACCACCGAGCTGATCTCCCTGTGCTATGCAGCTGCTTCCCACTAGCTATCTATTTTACATTTGGTAATGTATATATGTCTATGCCACTCTCTCACTTCGTCCCAGCTTACCCTTCCCCCTCCCCGTGTCCTCAAGTCCATTCTCTATGTCTGCGTCTTTCACCTGTCCTGCCCCCTAGGTTCTTCAGAACCATTTTGTTTTTTTTTTTTTTTAGATTCCATATATATGTGTTAGCATACGGTATTTGTTTTTCTCTTTCTGACTTACTTCACTCTGTACGACACTCTCTAGGTCCATCCACCAAGCTACAAATAACTCAATTTTGTTTCTTTTTATGGCTGAGTAATATTCCATTGTATATATGTGCCACATCTTCTTTATCCATTCATATGTCAATGGACACTTAGCTTGCTTCCATGTCCTGGCTATAGTAAATAGAGCTGCAATGAACATCATGGTACACGACTCTTTTTGAGTTATGGTTTTCTCAGGGTATATGCCCAGTAGTGGGATTACTGGGTCATATGGTAGTTCTATTTTTAGTTTTTTGAGGAACCTCCATAATGTTCTCCATAGTGGCTGTATCAATTTACATTCCCACTACCAGTGCAAGAGGGTTCCCTCTTCTCCACACCCTCTCCAGCACTTAGTGTTTATAGATATTTTGATGATGGCCATTTTGACGGGTGTGAGGTGATACCTCATTGTAGTTTTGATTTGCATTTCTCTAATGATTAGTGATGTTGAGCATCCTTTCATGTGTTTGTTGGCAATCTGTATATCTTCTTTGGAGAAATGTCTAGGTCTTCGGCCCATTTTTGGATTGGGTTGTTTGTTTTTTTGATTCTGAGCTGCATGAGCTGCCTGTATATTTTGGAGATTAATCCTTTGTCAGTTGCTTCATTTGCAAATATTTTCTCCCATTCTGAGGGTTGTCTTTTCATCTTGTTTACGGTTTCCTTTGCTGTGCAAAAGCTTTTAACTTTCATTAGGTCCCATTTGTTTATTTTTGTTTTTATTTCCATTGCTCTAGGAGGTGGGTCAAAAAGATTCTTGCTGTGATTTATGTCATAGAGTGTTCTGCCTATATCTTCCTCTAAGAGTTTGATAGTGTCTGGCCTTACATTTAGCTCTTTAATTCATTTTGAGTTTACTTTTGTGTATGGTGTCAGGGAGTGTTCTAATTTCATTCTTTTACATGTAGCTGTCCAGTTTTTCCCAGCACCAATTATTGAAGAGGCTGTCTTCTCTCCATTATATATTCTTGCCTCCTTTATCAACGATAAGGTGACCATATGTGCATGGGTTTATCTTTGGCTTTCTATCCTGTCCCATTGATCTATATTTCTGTTTTTCTGCCAGTACCATACTGTCTTGATTACTGTTGGTTTGTAGTATAGTCTGAAGTCAGGGAGCCTTATTCCTTCAGCTCTGTTTTTCTTTCTCAAGATTGCTTTAGTTATTTGGGTTCTTTTGTGTTTCCATACAAGTTGTGAAATTTTTTGTTATAGTTCTGTGAAAAATGCCAGTGGTAGTATGAGAGGGATTGTGCTGAATCTGTAGATTGCTTTGGGTAGTATCGCCATTTTCACAATGTTGATTCTTCCAATCCAAGAATATTGTATATCTCTTCATCTGTTTGTATCATCTTTAATTTCTTTCATCAGTGTCTTGTAGTTTTCTGCATACAGGTCTTTCGTATCCTTAGGCAGGTTTATTCCTAGGTATTTTATTCTTTTTGTCGCAATGGTAAATGGGAGTGTTTTCTTAATTTCTCTTTCAGATTTTTCATCATTACTGTATAGGAATGCAAGAGATTTCTGTGCATTAATTTTGTATCCTGCTACTTTACCAAATTCATTGATTAGCTCTAGTACTTTTCTGGTAGTCTTTTTAGGATTCTCTATGTATAGTATCATGTCATCTGCAAACAGTGACAGCTTTACTTCTTCTTTCTGATTTGGATTCCTTTTATTTCTTTTTCTTCTCTGATTGCTGTGGCTAAAACTTCCAAAACTATGTTGAATAATAGTGGTGAGAGTGGGCAACCTTGTCTTGTTCCTGATCTTAGAGGAAATGGTTTCAGTTTTTCACCATTGAGAACGATGTTGGCTGTGGGTTTGTCATATATGGGCTTTATTATGTTGAGGTAAGTTCCCTCTATGCCTACTTTCTGGGGGCTTTTATCATAAATGGGTGCACCTATTGAGATGATCATACGGTTTTTCTCGTTCAGTTTGTTAATATGGTTTATCACATTGATTGATTTACATATTTTGAAGAATCCTTGCATTCCTGGGATAAACCCCACTTGATCATGGTGTATGACCCTTTTAATGTGCTGTTGGATTCTGTTTGCTAGTAGTGTGTTGAGGATTTTTGCATCTATGTTCATCAGTGATATTGGCCTGTAGTCTTCTTGTGTGTGTGTGGCATCTTTGTCTGGTTTTGGTATCAGGGTGATGGTGGCCTCATAGTATGAGTTTGGGAGTGTTCCTCCTCTGCTATATTTTGGAAGAGTTTGAGAAGGATAGGTGTTAGCTCTTCTCTAAATGTTTGATAGGTCTTCTCTAAATGTTTGACAGAATTCGCCTGTGAAGCCATCTGGTTCTGGGCTTCTGTTTGTTGGAAGATTTTTAATCACAGTTTCAATTTCATTACTTGTGATTGATCTGTTTTTTCTTTCTATTTCTTCCTGGTTCAGTCTCAGAAGGTTGTGCTTTTCTAAGAATTTGTCCATTTCTTCCAGGTTGTCCATTTTATTGGCATAGAGTTGCTTGTAGTAATCTCTCATGATCCTTTGTATTTCTGCAGTGTCAGTTGTTACTCCTCCTTTTTCATTTCTAATGCTATTGATTTGTCTTCTCCCTTTTTTTCTTGATGAGTCTGGCTAAGTGTTTATCAATTTTGTTTATCTTCTCAAAGAACCAGCTTTTAGTTTTACTGATCTTTGCTATCTTTTCGTCATTTCTTTTTCATTTATTTCAGATCTGATCTTTATGATTTCTTTCCTTCTGCTAACTGTGGGTTTTTTTTCTTCGTTCTCTATTTGCTTTAGGTGTAAGGTTAGGTTGTTTATTTGAGATGTTCCTTGTTTCTTGAGGTACGATTGTATTGCTATAAACTTCCCTCTTCGAACTGCTTTTACTGCATCCCTTAGGTTTTGGGTCATCATGTTTCCATTGTCATTTGTTTTTAGGTATTTCTTGATTTCCTCTTTGATTTCTTCAGTGATCTCTTGGTTATTTAGTTGTGTATTGTTTAGCTTCCATGTGTCTGTATTTTTTACAGATTTTTTTCCTGTAATTGATATCTAGTCTCATGGTGTTGTGGTCAGAAAAGATATTTGATACGATTTCAATTTTCTTAAATTTACCAAGGCTTGATTTGTGACCCAAGATGTAATCTATCCTGGAGAATGTTCCATGAGCACTTGAGAAGAAAGTGTAATCTGCTGTTTTTGGATGGAATGTCCTATAAATATCAATTACGTCCATCTTGTTTAATGTATCATTTAAAGCTTCTGTTTCCTTATTTATTTTCATTTTGGATGATCTGTCCATTGTGAAAGTGGGGTGTTAAAGCCCCCTACTATGATTGTGTTACTGTCGATTTCCCCTTTTATGGCTGTTAGCATTTGCCTTATGTATTGAGGTACTCCTATGCTGGGGGCATAAATATTTACAATTGTTATACCTTCTTCTTGGATTGATCCCTTGAGCAATATGTAGTGTCCTTGTAATAGTGTTTATTTTAAAGTCCATTTTGTCTGATATGAGAATTGCTACTCCAGCTTTCTTTTGATTTCCATTTGCATATCTTTTTCCATCCCCTCACTTTCAGTCTGTAGGTGTCCCTAGGTCTGAAGTGGGTCTTTTGTAGACAGCATATGTATGGGTCTTGCTTTTGTATCCATTCAGCCAGTCTTTTGGTTGGAGCATTTAATCCATTTACATTTAAAGTAGTTATCAATATGCATGTTCCTATTACCATTTTCTTAATTGTTTTGAGTTTGTTATTGTAAGTCTTTTCCTTCTCTTGTGTTTCCTGCCTAGAGAAGTTCCTTTAGCATTTGTTGTAAAGCTGGTTTGGTGGTGCTGAATTCTCTTCGCTTTTGCTTATCTGTAAAGCTTTTAATTTCTCTGTCGAATCTGAATGAGATCCTTGTGGGTAGAGTAATCTTGGTTGTAGGTTTTTCCCTGTCATCACTTTAAATATGTCCTACCACTCCCTTCTGGCTTGCAGCGTTTCTGCTGAAAGATCAGCTGTACCCTATGGGGTTTCCCTTGTATGTTAATTGTTGCTTTTCCCTTGCTGCTTTTAATATTTTTTTTTGGAATTTAATTTTTGATTGTTTGATTAATATGTGTCTTGGCGTGTTTCTCCTTGGATTTATCCTGTATGGGACTCTCTGTGCTTCCTGGACTTGATTGACTATTTCCTTACCCATATGAAGGAAGTTTTCAACTATAATCTCTTCAAATATTTTCTCAGTCCCTTTTTATTTCTCTTCTTCTTCTGGGACCCCTATAATTCGAATGTTGGTGTGTTTCATGTTGTCCAGAGGTCTCTGAGGCTGTCCTCAATTCTTTTCATTCTTTTTTCTTTATTCTGCTCTGTGGTAGTTATTTCCACTCCTTTATCTTCCAGGTCACTTATCCGTTCTTCTGCCTCAGTTATTCTGTTATTGATTCCTTCTAGGGAATTTTAAATTTCATTTATTGTGTTGTTCTCATTGTTTGTTTGCTCTTTAGTTCTTCTAGGTCCTTGGTAAATGTTTCTTGTATTTTCTCCATTCTATTTCCAAGATTTTGGATCATCTTTACTATCAGTACTCTGAATTCTTTTTCATGTAGACTGCCTACTTCCTCTTCATTTGTTTGGTCTGGTGGGTTTTTACCTTGCTCCTTCATCTGCTGTGTATTTCTCTGTCTTCTCATTTTGCTTAACTTACTGTGTTTGGGAATCTCTGTTTTGCAGGCTGCAGGATTGTAGTTCCCGTTGTTTTTGTTGTCTGCTCCGAGTGGGTAACGTTGGTTCAGTGGGTTGTGTAGGCTTCCTGTTGGAGGGGAGTGGTGCCTGTGTTCTGGTGGATAAGGCTGGATCTTGTCTTTCTGGTGGGCAGGACCATGTCTGGTGGTGTGTTTTGGGGTGTCTGTGAACTTATTTTGATTTTCGCAGCCTCTCTGCTAATGGGTGGGTTTGTGTTCCTGTCTTGCTAGTTGTTTGGCATAGGGTGTCCAGCACTGTAGCTTGCTGGTCGTTGAGTGGAGCTGGGTCTTAGAGTTGAGATGGACATCTCTGGGAGAGCTTTCACTGTTTGATATTACGTGGGGTCGGGAGGTCTCTGGTGGACCAATGTCCTGAACTTGGCTCTCCCACCTCAGAGGCTCAGGTCTGACACCCAGCCAGAGCACCAAGATGCTGTCATCCACACAGCTCAGAAGAAAAGGGAGAAAAAGAAAGAAAGAAAGAAAGAAAATAAATAAATAAATAAAATAAAATAAAGCTATTAAAATAGAGAAAAATTATTAAAAATTAAAACAATTAAAAATTAATAAAAAAAAGAGAGAAGAAGAGAGCAACCAAACCAAAAAACAAATCCACCAGTGATAACAAGTGCTAAAAACTATACTAGAAAAAAATAAATAAACAAAAAAACAAAAAAGGACAGTCAGAACCCTAGGACAAATGGCAAAAGCAAAGCCATACAGACAAAATCACACAAAAAAGCATACACATACACACTCACAAAAAGAGAAAAAAAACATACATATATATATAAATTAAAAAAAGGAAGAGAGCAACCAAATCAATAACCTACCAATGATAATAAGGTCTAAATACTAAACTAAGATAAACAGAAAACCAGAAACAAATTAGATGCAGAAAGCAAACCCCAAGTCTACAGTTGTTCCCAAAGTCCACCGCCTCAATTTTGGGATTATTCGTTGTCTATTCAGGTATTCCAGAGATGCAGGGTACATCAAGTTGATTGTGGAGATTTAATCCTCTGCTCTTGAAGCTGCTGGGAGAGATTTCCCTTTCTCTTCTTTGTTCGCACAGGTCCTGGGGTTCAGCTTTGGATTTGGCCCTGCCTCTGCGTGTAGGTTGCCTGAGGGCATCTTTTGGGAAGTCTGAGGTCTTCTGCCAGTGTTCTGTAGTAATTGTTCCTCATGTAGATGTAGTTTTGATGTGTTTGTGGGGAGGAAGGTGATCTACCTTCTTGAAGGTGCCCCCTCAATAATTTAATTAAATTTTAAATGTTTTTTACTAACCGATTGACAGTTATTTTCTGGAAGAGATGAGAAATTACTGCTAAGCTTGCTGCTGAACAATATGACAGAAGTTTTCTATGGCATTTGAATGCTTTAGACGCCTTCTCTCTCAACTTTGAAAACGTAAAGTCAGCTGGAAGAAGGCAAAGTGGTTGTGAGGTGTAGGAGCGGAGATGGGCAGGAGGAGAAATCTTGCTGCCAAAGCAGAAGCATTAACAAAGGTGCAAAGCAAGACTTTTTACAAATCATCTTTATTTAATATTCAAGGTAAGCAGTTGATTTTGTATCTGCTTTAAACTTTCTCCAGACCAAAAATACTGAGGCCATGTCTTACATGGTAGAACTTTAATCTCCACTTTCATTTGTTCACTGGAGGAGACCTCAGAACAAATTCTTGAGGCAAATTTCATTAGTGCCTATGAGTATTCCTTCATGTAACTCCAATCTGATAGGGGTAGACTTTTATAAATCCTTTTCATAACATTCCACTTTTATAAGAATGTGCCACTCATAATCCTGATTTGTAAAGCTATGGCTCTACCATTAACTAGCAATACAAAATAATTATTTCACTTGACAAGGAATTTTATTGAAACTCAGTTCTTGTTAATAGATTTCAAAAGCTCAGATGAGTAAAATAACATTTATGGAGGATTGATGAAGGGGTATTTATGGAGGATTGACTAAGGGGGCATGATTCTCTTTTTCAATTTTTCAGCCAAAGTAGAAGGTTAGAGTTTTTATCAATTTTCTCTTAAATGTTATTCCACAGGTCTATGTTCAGAGGTGCTACAAGGACTCACTGTATGAACCTTGCTGTATTTACCCTATGGCCAAATCATTTCAATATAGACACTTCTGTCTAAAACATGTGAACTCAGAGAGGAATTCTCTTCTCTCTTGACTCTCAGTACCAGGAAATGTTAGATCTCTTTGTACAAATGGTTTGTGAACATAGTAATTAACTGATCATGTCTCTCTTTTTGTACTAGCTAAAGAGTACTAATAAAATTTTGTGATTCACTGCTGGCAAATGTGAAAGTCTTTGTAAGAAGAATTTGCTTACTGATCTCACTTTAGGTTCCATCTTACATTTCTACATTAATTTAGCTGTCGTATCATATTCAATATCCTTACCTTTTATGTTAATCAGTGTTTTTTGTATTTACACAAATCCTTCTAGAACATGATGAGTTACGAGTCACTCTCCCTCAGAAACACTGGACCTAGTTCAGTCACTGCTTGATGGCTCAGGAAAATTTAAACATCTTAATACAAAATACCTATCAAGATTTAATACCTTAGAAGAGCACTAAGAAGTATATTGCTCAGTTCAGTAGAATCATCCGTAAGGAGCAGAGTCATCTCCTTTGAAAATTACTGAATTAAAGTCTTAGATCACTTTCACCCAAGTGCTTAATTAATTCTACATTTAATTATATATTTATATTTATTTAGCTCTGTATTTAGTGGTGTGCACCTAAGAAGAACACCAAGAACTGGTTTGCTCAGTCCAGGAGAGTATCAAGTAAAGAAGAGACTCACCACCTTTAAAAATTATTAAAGTAAAGTCTTGAGAACACTTTAACCCAAATGATTCACTTATTCGCCATATAATCTCCATGGTACCTTGAGCTCGTACCATGTGTTTGACACCATGCCAGATTCTGCCTGTCAAAAGTTAAATGAAGAAAGGAATCCCAGTCTGGTGAGAGAGACAGATATGCAACTATATTATTTAAATATTTTTAAAACTATTAGCATGTTCAAAATACCAAAGAGAATAATAGTTTAAAGATTAACAATATCAGATAGCGTCTCTGAAACTCACCTCATCAGATATCTCTTTTGAAAAAAGTATGGGAGATAGACTATTTAGGAGAAAAATGGTTACTCGGGAGATTAGTTACTAATTGTGATAGCTCAAGAGAGAGATTAGCTTGTTCTCAAGAAAATCTTCTTAATTTTATTATCACATTCTTTGAATATTCAGTAGCATATGAATATTACTTATTATTTCTGTACCACTAATGTAATGAGCTAAAAAGGAGTTTTTGTCAGTTTCAACAAGGTTTCCCTCTTTCTGACTTACGCAGCTTGTTCATGAGCTGTGAGGTATATCCTGCATAACTTGTGGAATTTATCTTGGGCACTTTGGGCTTAGTTTATACCCTATCAATTGTTCATGAATAAAACCCAAAAAGGAAGTAGGGTAGGGAGGAAATATCAGCACTTCCCATATTTAATCCCAGAGCACAATATTTTATTAGACACTCCTTAATATTTTACATCTAACAGAATTACAGTCATAAAATCTAAAAATTATATCAATATGTGAAAATAAGTTTGTAACCCTCTATAGTGTCTGTACTTGATGAATTTGAATTCATGGTGTTTGCCATAACCAGATTTGCCTTTTAAGAGTAAATCCCTCTGCTATGTAATTTCTTTGGTAGACATTCCTTGCCCAGAAATCGCCATGCTCTGTAGCATGTGACTTCAGTAAGATGTGATTAAACCTGAAGAGGTACCTGACCCCCAGTTGCCTAATCTCCAGGGTGGAAAGCATGAAACTTTAACCCCAAACAGAACGAATGTAGTTAACTAGCCTGTTTCAGAATCTCTATCATATATCTTAATGTGATTTAAAACCCTGAAGAGTTCAAAGAAATTGAAGTAAAAACACATGCTTGAGCACACACATGTATACACACGTACACACACACACACACACAGAGGCACATGTATATCCTACAGCTAATTCTCAGAAAGCCATGATTTAGCCAATCTAATGAGAGAGCACGATTCATGATGTAGAGAAAAGGTGTGCAAAACAGAGGAAGAAGCAGATAGCTGGGTGTACTTATAGACAAAAAGAAGCTAAGTCACTATGAAGCCAGTCAATCAGTGAACTGTTTATATCCAGGGAATAACCTTTATGGCTATAAAGGTTCCGTTGTGCTCCTTTCACTTGGCAATGGTCAGGAAAACCTTACAATAACCTCTTTTCACTTGAGAGTAGGTTGAGTGAACCTCAGTGCCATTAGCCAAACGTTTAGACATGAGAAGTCAACTTTCACTTGTAACTGCTCCTAAGAAAAGATTTTATATTTTGTGCACTACATCCTTAGGCTGAATCAAAAGATAATACCATGTGACTGGGAAAAAAAAAAAAAAAACCTGACTCTGAGCCTGATGCCTCAGGGTAGTCACTATACTTGTGTAGATTATAATGTCCTTCCTTCTACTGAAGATTGAAAGATTGATTTTCTATTGAAAAAGGTGTTTTATTGTAGGCCCAAAAGATGATAAAAGATGGCAGAAAATTTTTAAAAAGCCCATCCATTAGAGTAAACTCTATAAGAAACTAAAACATACCTATCCATTTGAGTAAATTCTATAAGCAGCAGGCAAGTGTGGCTCCTTTGAAACACCTGTGATGATGCAATTTTCTAGTCATCAAACAATTTATTTTATAAAATCTTGTAGCATTCAGCACATGTAAGAAAAAATAAACCTGCCCCTCATCAACCTCTTGTGAAAATGATTCATTTGCATCAGTAAAACATCTGTAATATAAAATTAGCTTTCTGAATACACTGCTTCTCTCTCTCTCTCATAGTTTTGTTGATTATTTTTCAACAGGTTATCTTGTTTTCTGAGCAACATATCACTTTTAAATTCCAACTATCCACTGGGATGTTCATAAGGTTCAATACCATTCACATGTTCATAAAATTCATAAATAAATAACTATTTTTTCATTTTTTCTTCTATTATTCTTCTCCCTTCTTATCTCTGATCTCTTTTGGCTTTTATTGATCAAAGAATTAAATAATCATTTTTAGAAAGATCAGATTCATAAATTTCATAAAATATCTTCCTGGGTCCCAGGAAGATCATTTGCTAAAGATGATGGGGACAAGACCTTCTCTCCTCACATGCCACAAAAACCATAAAGAATTGCATTTCCATGAAGAATCTAAAGCTAATGAATGGGAGAGGCATCTGTCTTAGCACATGAAGAAGCCATAAAGTATCTTTTGGAAATAACCTGAGGAGAATTTGAACAGTGATTGAGTCCCTCCATTAGCAGATGTGAGCTAAAAAGCTAGTACATTTGAATATTTATGTTATTATAATCTCAAGATTGTTTTCTGGCTGATGATTTCTGGATGAGTGAGATTTGCACTTGCTTTAACCCTTAAGTTAAAAACGTTGTTTAATAAAGAATGTTACAAGAGACAAGGAAGGACACTACATAATGATCAAGGGACCAATCCAAGAAGAAGATATAACAATTATAAATATATATGCACCCAACATAGGAGCACTTCAATATATAAGGCAACTGCTAACAGCTATAAAAGAGGAAATCAAGAGTAACACAATAATAGTGGGGGACTTTAACACCTCACTTGCACCAATGGACAGATCATCCAAAATGAAAATAAATAAGGAAACAGAAGCTTTAAATGACACAATAGACCAGATAGATTTAATTGATATTTATAGGATATTCCATCCAAAAACAGCAAATTACACTTTCTTCTCAAGTGCACAGGGGAAATTCTCCAGGATAGATCACATCTTGGGTCACAAATCAAGCCTCAGTAAATTTAAGAAAACTGAAATCATATCAAGCATCTTTTCTGACCACAACGCTATGAGATTAGAAATGAATTACAGGGAAAAAAACGTAAAAAACACAAACACATGGAGGCTAAACAATACGTTATTAAATAACCAAGAGATCACTGAAGAAATCAAAGAGGAAATCAAAAAATACCTAGAGACAAATGACAATGAAAACACGATGATCCAAAACCTATGGGACACAGCAAAAGCAGTTCTAAGACGGAAGTTTATAGCTATACAAGCCTACCTCAAGAAACAAGAAAAATCTCAAGTAAACAATCTAACCTTAGACCTAAAGGAACTAGAGAAAGAAGAACAAACAAAACCCAAAGTTAGTAGAAGGAAAGAAATCATAAAGATCAGAGCAGAAATAAACGAAACAGAAACAAACAAAACAATAGCAAAGATCAATAAAACTAAAAGCTGGTTCTTTGAGAATATAAACAAAATTGATAAACCATTAGCCAGACTCATCAAGAAAAAGAGGGACAGGACTCAAATCAATAAAATTAGAAACGAAAAGGAGAAGTTACAACAGACACCGCAGAAATACAAAGCATCCTTAGAGACTACTACAAGCAACTATATGCCAATAAAATGGACAACCTGGAAGAAATGGACAAATTCTTAGAAAGGTATAACCTTCCAAGACTGAACCAGGAAGAAACAGAAAATATGAACAGACCAAACACAAGCAATGAAATTGAAACTGTGATTAAAAATCTTCCAACAAACAAAAGTCCAGGACCAGATGGCTTCACAGGTGAATTCTATCAAACATTTAGAGAAGAGCTAACACCCATCCTTCTCAAACTCTTCCAAAAAATTGCAGAGGAAGGAACACTCCCAAACTCATTCTATGAGGCCACCATCACCCGGATACCAAAACCAGACAAAGAAAATGTCTACAAAAAAAAAGAAAATTACAGACCGATAACACTGATGAATATAGATGCAAAAATCCTCAACAAAATACTAGCAAACAGAATCCAACAACACATTAAAAGGATCATACACCATGATCAAGTGGGATTTATCCCAGGGATGCAGGGATTCTTCAAGATACGCAAATCAATCAATGTGATACGCCATATTAACAAACTGAAGAATAAAAACCATATGATCATCTCAATAGATGCAGAAAAAGCTTTTGACAAAATTCAACACCCATTTCTGATAAAAACTCTCCAGAAAGTGGGCATAGAGGGAACCTACCTCAACATAATAAAGGCCATATATGACAAACCCACAGCAAACATCATTCTCAATGGTGAAAAACTGAAAGCATTTCCTCTAAGATCAGGAACGAGACAAGGATGTCCACTCTCACCACTATTATTCAACATAGTTCTGGAAGTCCTAGCCACGGCAATCAGAGAAGAAAAAGAAATAAAAGGAATACAAATTGGAAAAGAAGAAGGAAAACTGTCACTGTTTGCAGATGACATGGTACTATACATAGAGAATCCTAAAAATGCCACCAGAAAACTACTAAAGCTAATCAATGAATTTGGTAAAGTAGCAGGATACAAAGTTAATGCACAGAAATCTCTTGCATTCCTATACACTAATGATGAAAAATCTGAAAGAGAAATTATGGAAACACTCCCATTTACCATTGCAACAAAAAGAATAAAATACCTAGGAATAAACCTACCTAGGGAGACAAAAGACCTGTATGCAGAAAACTATAAGACCCTAATGAAAGAAATTAAAGATGACGCCAACAGATGGAGAGATATACCATGTTCTTGGATTGGAAGAATCAATATTGTGAAAATGACTATACTACCCAAAGCAATCTACAGATTCAATGCAATCCCTATCAAATTACCAATGGCATTTTTTATGGAACTAGAACAAATCATCTCATAATTTGTATGGAGACACAAAAGACCCTGAATAGCCAAAGCAGTCTTGAGGGAAAAAAACGGAGCTGGAGGAATCAGACTCCCTGACTTCAGACTCTACTACAAAGCTACAGTAATCAAGACAATATGGTACTGGCACAAAAACAGAAGATCCATAGATCAATGGAACAAGATAGAAAGCCCAGAGATAAACCCATGCACCTATGGTCAACTAATCTATGACAAAGGAGGCAAGGATATACAATGGAGAAAAGACAGTCTCTTCAATAAGTGGTGCTGGGAAAACTGGACAGCTACATGTAAAAGAATGAAATTAGAACACTCCCTAACACCATACACAAAAATAAACTCAAAATGGATTCGAGATCTAAATGTAAGACCAGACACTATAAAACTCTTAGAGGAAAACGTAGGAAGAACACTCTTTGACATAAATCACAGCAAGATCTTTTTTGATCCACCTCCTAGAGTAATGGAAATAAAAACAAAAATAAACAAATGGGACCTAATGAAACTTCAAACTTTTGCACAGCAAAAGAAACCATAAACAAGACGAAAAGACAACCCTCAGAATGGGAGAAAATATTTGCAAACAAATCAACGGACAAAGGATTAATCTCCAAAATATATAAACAGCTCATTCAGCTCAATATTAAAGAAACAAACACCTCAATCCAAAAATGGGCAGAAGACCTAAATAGACATTTCTCCAAAGAAGACATACAGATGGCAAAGAAGCACATGAAAAGCTGCTCAACATCACTAATTATTAGAGAAATGCAAATCAAAACTACAATGAGGTATCACCTCACACCAGTTAGAATGGGCATCATCAGAAAATCTACAAACAACAAATGCTGGAGAGGGTGTGGAGAAAAGGGAACCCTCTTGCACTGTTGGTGGGAATTTAAATTGATACAGCCACTATGGAGAACAGTATGGAGGTTCCTTTAAAAACTGAAAATAGAATTACCATACGACCCAGCAATCCCACTACTGGGCATATACCCAGAGAAAACCATAATTCAAAAAGACACATGCACCCCAATGTTCACTGCAGCACTATTTACAATAGCCAGGTCATGGAAGCAACCTAAATGCCCATCGACAGATGAATGGATAAAGATGTGGTACATATATACAATGGAATATTACTCCACCATAAAAAGTAATGAAATTGAGTCATTTGTTGAGACGTGGATGGATCTAGAGACTGTCATACAGAGTGAAGTAAGTCAGAAAGAGAAAAACAAATATCGTGTATTAACGCATGTATGTGGAACCTAGAAAAATGGTACAGATGAACCGGTTTGCAGGGCAGAAGTTGAGACACAGATGTAGAGAACAAACGTATGGACACCAAGGGGGGAAAACCGCGGTGGGGTGGGGATGGTGGTGTGCTGAATTGGGCGATTGCGATTGACATGTATACACTGATTTGTATAAAATTGATGACATAAGAACCTGCAGTATAAAAAATCAAACAAACAAAAACAACTAATACTAAACTTTCTTTGGGTTATTTGTATGGAAATATGTTAATATAAATGTTTCAGATATTACATGAAATTTCTAAAAATCTTCTATGTTCTGGTATAATGTTATAAGTCATAAGTCTAGTTATTACTTTAAAATGTATATCTCAGAAATAACTAAATTTCCTTGTCAATTGCATTATTATGAACTTTCATCAAATCTTTAACCGTGGTCATTTTCAGACAGTTCTGGGTGTACTCTGATGCTTTTGCAAAAATATTCCTATAAAAGGTTTTCATCTTCAAGAAATTCATGGAAAAGACTCTGACAAGTACAGGTTTCTGGTAACTGACTGTACTGCTGAACTGAATGAATAAGCATTTTCAGAACTCTAATGGAAAACTGATGAATTCACAAAAGTGCTAACAAAAGATCAAGATGAGAAAAAAATTAATTACATGGGACTGAGTGAACTGATGAGGATGATTATAATTTTTGTGACTTTCTGTTTGAATTAAAAAAAAAAATCCCACAAGGACCCAGAGGCAAAAAATATACAAATCAATTTTCACTGCAAAGTAAAGGAGCTGTTACAGTGGAGGATTACTGGACAGAATGTCAATATTATGACATAGTATGAGTGTGTTTCGTGTTTGGTAATTGCAATCATTGTTGCTTTTGCTGTGGTCACCCATTTACAATGCTTGGTGTCAGTTTATTTATCTCTTGTAAAAATAAAATACAGTGTGTGTGTGTGTGTGTGTGTGTGTGAAAAAAATAAATAATAAATAAATAAATAAAAACGTTGATTAAAAACATGAATTAACAACAAAGGAAAACATTATTTTGTTGATAGAATGCTCATTCTTGACAATAAGTGAAATCCAGTCAAAGATTTATACTTACTTATGTCATTATATATACATGCTGGAACTTTTCTTTCCATTCCCACAATAATGTATAACAGCACTGAATTTCTATAGCTAAACTAAATAATTTTTAGCTTTAAAACTAGCAGAATTAATAATCTAAAATATTTTGTCAAAGTGAGTATGGATACATTTTACACTTATTCATGTTCATCCCCTTAAAATGTATTATATCATCTTAAAACAAATAAGCAGTCAGACAAAATTAAAACATACTACCACTTAGATAAAAGTATTATTTCTCTACATTTCAAAAACAAAGGCAAAATAACTTTTGCTTCCAGCCTAGCAGAATAACAAAGTTGGATCTACCTCTTATCTGAAAACAAGAGTTTTCAAGATACTGAACCTAACAATAATGGACAGTTATCCCAGAGAGATGGAAAATGAATGAGATGAACCCTAAAATTTGTCCCTGCTTAATGCCTTGAGAGATTTTCTAGACTGTGGTGTGTGGAGGGAAACCCATGCAGACCCTGGTGGCCTCCCCAAGTTATGCTGATGGAGCTGGGTGTCTAAGAAGGCCACAGCAGCTAGAGTTTATAGGGCAGAGTATCAAAAACGAAAGAGCTACACAAAGAGATGACTCCAGACATCTGCAGTGTCCCTCACAGTATTTGGCAAAGTAATTATTGATCGGTGTATCTGTGTGAAGGAAGTGTTTGGGGGTAGGACAAGAACTATCAAAAAGGATTAGAGGAAATAGTACATGATGCTTTCGCAGGCAGGGAATAATGCCTGTTCTAACTAACCTGACTGAAAAAAACTCATAATTGGTACCCTGGGCACTCAGAGGATTTTATCTGAGTAATGAGAATTAAGTAATTCTAAGAATAAAAGCTGCTCTGGTCCCACCTAAGAAATTTAAAAGAAGCTCTGAAAGTATTAAACTCTAAACTACTTAACCAGAACAAAGCTTAAGAGTACTTATAGGAATAGGAGAACATTCAGTACCAGAAATGTAAAACTTATAATGTCTGGAATCCAATCAAAAAATACTCTGCATTCAAAGAAGCAGGAAAATGCTATCTATAACGAGATCAATCAATCTATCAAAACTGACCTAGGAATAATACAGCTGAGAGAAAGAAAAGACAAGGGCATTGAAAATATAAAATCACTCAAAATACATGCAAAACCTAAAAATATGAAATTTTTGGAAGTAATTCTTTGTGATCTTGGATTAGGCAAAAACATCTTACATATAATACCAAAGCATGATTCAAAAAAGTAAAAAATAATAATACTAAAATTTAAAAGTTGGATTTCATGAAGGAGTACAACCACTTTGAAAAATCGTTTGGAAATGCCTTTAAAAATTAAACATGTGTCTTCTATATGACCCAGCCATTCTGCTCCTAGGCATTTACACAAGAGAAATAAGAGCACAGATACATACAAAGACTTACACCCAAATGTTCATAGCAGCTTTACTGCAATGGCCCCAAACTGTAAACACCACAAATGTCTATCCCCAGATAAATGGATAAACAAATTATAGTACAGATATATATAACAGAATATGAATCAGCAATAGACAGCAACAACCTTTATATATGCAACATGGATGAATCTCAGAATATTCATCCTGAGGGAAATAAATCAAAGAAGAGTATATACTATACGATTAGATTTATATAAAATTCTAGAAAATGTAATCTATAATGACATAAAGTAGAATAGTGGTTTACTGGAATTGAGATGGGGGGTGGGCAAAGAAGGCCAGGAGGAAGGAATCATGAAGGTGTATGAACAAACTTTTGTAGATGATGAATTTGTTCATTATCTTGATCGTAGTGATGGTCTCATCACCATATACACTTGTGAAATAATACCAAACTGCACACATAAAATATGTGTAGATTGTTTTTTGTCCATTATATCTCAATAAAGTTGCTTTTAAAAAATAAGAAAATTTTAAAAAGTTTCTCAAAGATTTTTGGTGATCATTTGCTTTCATCAGCCGCTCACACTCAGATGAAACAACTGTTTTATCTCTTTCCAGAAAGATGTTTTATGTATCTCATTGTATCTTGAGAGAGTATTGAGGTAATACACTCAACAGCATTTAGAAAACCCCAAGTTGTATGTACACACACACACACACACACACACACACACACACCTCACTTACAGGTATTACTAATGCTATTTCTTTTTCTCATTTAATACGGGGTCCAGCATGATTCAGATTTAAATGGCAAGGACACTTTCAAAGAGGTAAGTTCAAATAAAAGAACTCAAAAAATCATTGATATATGGTATATACTCTGTAAGTTTAAACACTAACACTTTTAATTAATCCTTATCACACGTGATACAGGAGCTTTAAGCTCAGGGCACACAAATATCTCCTTTTTATTTTCTTTTGTGTTTAGCTCGAGAGAATTCACCATCTCTGTGTTACATGTTAGTATTTCACTTATTTAAATTAAGGCTCTGTGCAACTGACATTAAATGAAGTATTAGGCCAAAACTAGTTTTACAACACCAGGGAGAATATTTAAATTAAATATATAATTACTGTTTCTCAAAGTAGATTCCACAAAGTTCAATGCAAGAAACACAGAACAAATTTTAAAAATCATATGGCCAAAGAATACTGCTAAGATGTTGTCTAACAGAAATTTGCATTAATTCTCAGAAATGTTAAAGCACTAAAGTGCATTTTGATTTAGTTTTAGAGAATCTCCCTCTAAGAATAGATTCATAAAGGACATAGAATATCGAGTCATTTTCTAAACGTATTAGATTAGGACCTCCTCTCTTTCTTTCTTTGAATATCTATTAATACTTGGCTTACTGGTCTCTAATTCTATGCATTCTCAAACTATAGTGAGCCTAAGCATCAACAGAGGTACTTAATAAATATTAGGACTTCTAGGCTTGACAGCAGAAATTCTGATTTTAAAGGTCTACATTGAGACCAGGAATCTTCATTTTTCTAACTAGTACCTCAGGTGATTCTAATCCGAGGCTACCTTTTAAGAAACACAACATTCAGAAATTCACTCTCAAGTTTCCAAATGCTGAAAAATTATTTACTAAGTAGCTTATAGTACAATTATACTATATTTAGCCAACTTGAAAATGAGCTGCTGCATTATTTTTGATTAACACTAAAGTGTATGTGAAGAGTCCTGTTCACACAGGGCAACACAGCTAAAGTCAGCTTAAGCTTGATGGTCCAACATCTGAAACAAACAATGTATACTAAGTAAATAACACTTGTAGAATACAGGCAATACTATTAGGCACTGACAAGCTTCAGTGACTCCCCACAAAGTCAGGCTTTGATGAATATGCAGGTTACTACATAGCATGATTCTCAGGGTCAGAAGGAAGTACTGAGGGGGTTTCTGTTGGGAGTGTGCTGCACAAATAAAGGGTGATAACTATTTATAGAGGCTAAAACTAAAAATGTCCTTCGTAAGAGATGATAGACCTTTGTGTTATCAGAATCCCTTTCTTAATCGTAAGTCACCTAACTCCAAAAGCCTGCCAAGTTTAACTTTTAGATTCTACCAATATATAGTTACTTCAACCTCAAAGAATAAACATATTATCATTTATTTCTGAACTAATTTCTCCTAATGCCTTTCTTATTTCCACATGTTCACTAACCAAGTTGTGTTGGCACCCAAATTGTGTTGTCTTTGACCCTTGTTTTTGCTCCATCTCCCAGACTCATTCACCAAGTTCACCTGAAATTTGTCTTCTCTTTTAAATCCATCCATTTAAAAAAATGCCATTTCATCCATTAGTTCAGGGCCTTACTAATTCATGTTTGAAAGGTCCCTTAAATATTCTTCCAGCCTTCAGCTTTCTTCCCCAATTCAAGTGCTGGGTCTTAGATTTGGAATATTCAAGCTCATTCTTTGTCAGATGTGTGACTATGAGAAATCATTCTGCCTTTCTGGATCTCAGTTTCCTGTTACTGGTGCATAATAAATGATTAAAAGCTTAGTGTCCTAAAGCAATATGCATTTATTATCTCACAATTTCAGTGGATTAAGAGTCCAGATAGGGCTTATCCTGGTCCTCTTCTCAGTGTCACCAGGCTGAAATCATGGTGTTGGCTGAGGCTGTGATTCCCATCTAGGTTTTAGAGTCCTCTACAAACTCACTGATTGTTGGCAAATTTACTTCCTTGACGCTGTATGTCCGAGGTCCCCATTTTCTCACTAGCTGCCACTCAGGAACAGCTTTCAGCTCCTAGAGGTCACCCACAGCTCTTTGTCACATGGCCCCTATAGACAGTACACACATGGCTATTTGCTTCCTTCCAGGCCAGGAGGAGGATGTCTGACTCTTTATTCTTTTATAAAAACTTCACCTCATTATGTCAGGTTTCCCTTAGTAATCTCCCTTTGATGAACTCAAAAGGGATCCATAATTATATCTGTAAAATCCCTTTTGCCATGTAAGGTAACATGATCAACATGATCAGGGCAGTGATATCACATATATTCTCAAGTCCTTCCTACACTCCAGGGGAAAAGATTATACAAAAATGTGGGTCATTGAGGGTTCTCATAGAATTCTGCCTAACACATTCATGTAAAAGCTAGTTGGCTGGAAAAGAAAATCTTAAGATTTTATGATGATAACTGCTCAAACTACAAGTTACTAAACTTATACATGGAATGGAAAGTTTATACAAGTTCTCAGGACACTGATAGATTTAGGAAGGCAATACACATTTTTTCCTTACACTAAATGGCAAAATTTCCAACTTCCTAGCTACACAGAAGATTAAAAGCTACAGTGAAACCCCCTGCAGTTTTGAATACAGAGCTGCCCAGAGGCACCAAAGGGATTTCTGAGTCAGACTCATCGGGAGGAAAAAGGAGAGTTAGATGAAAATTATGATTATTCATTCCACCGTTTAAAGCGTATAGAAGAAAGTGTTTCACCACTGCCTACAGAATAAATTCCAAACTCCTTAATCTGGAGTAAAAGATCTTCCATGACTTAACTGGCCCCTACCTTCCCGTTTATCTCTCATGTCTGTATCAAACAGAAAGTTTCAGTTCCTTCAAACAATCACATGCTTTTACTCTGCATAAACACATGGTTTCTTTCTTTAGGATGATCTACCACCTACTTTTACCCACAACCCATATAGTGAATTCCGTTCATCGTTTAAGATCCACTTATTCATTTAACATATACTTACTGAGTACTCTCATTCATCAATGAACTCTCGTCTTTACCTCTGCCACAAAGTAGGGCACATCTCTGTTTCTTGTTTTGTACAAAAGCTGTAGCCAGTTCATATGTCTGTTACTATACTTGTTAGATCTTATGTTTATATGTCCATCCCCCAAAAGTGAATACCTCAAAGAAATAATTCTGTTTTGGTTATATTTCTAGGACTAATTCAGGGATTGTTACAACTCACCAATCATGGTTTGCTCAAGATAGTAATAATAATGATAACAATAATAATAATATCTAAAATATATTCAGTGATTCCTTATACTGTGAAAACACTTTATACATATTGGCTTGTATGAAATCCTTGCAATAGCACTTTGAGGCAAGCTTTATAATCCTCATTTATTAGATGAGAAAACTAAAGTTCAGAGGCAGAGGCAAGACTTCAATATGTTACTGATACTTGTCAACATTAAGTTCTCTATACACCAGTGTGGTCCCCAGGCAGGAGGACCCTCATCACTCACCAATTCAACACACTGCTAAATATATACGTTCTCGGTTTCCAACCCAGATCTACTCAATCAGAAAATCTGGGGTCAGGCCCCTATAATCTGAGTTTTAACAGACCCTGGAGGTGATGATGATGCCTGCTAAAGTTTGAGAACCACGCTGTGTAATCTAACATGGAAATACCATGGCCAAGAAAATGTGATCAGCTAGGACTATGAAACAACTTTCTCCCAGAAACTTGGTGATTAAATTCATATGTTAGATAATAATGGAGAAAAAAATGTACAGAACAATGACTCCTCCTGAAATCAGAAGTCACTTTGAAAGCCCCTACCTCTATCATACAGAGTCTGAAACAACACAGTGTCAATATGCTGAACTGGCCAGTGTTTAGTCAAAACATATGGAAAATAATACTTTCCCTTGACTGTAATAACTACTTTGGGATTTACATAATGTTATACATTCCTCTTTATAGGAAAGTACTCCTCATAGCTGGTTTTATCACCCCAAAGGCATTTTAAACTTCTCCAGGTCAAGGTTCTTGTTTTCTTCATTTGGATATTCACTCATGCACCATAGAATGCTGTATAATTGGGACACATTTTAACAATTTCTTATCGAATTGAATTTAACTGGATTTGATTAGCCTATCTTTTCCAATTCCTTACACTAGGGAGTGTCTTTTTAAAAAATTTCAAGTGATATTATAGTAAAAATTGTTACATGATAATAGGAAGTCAAATTTTGATTTCTGAAAAGACAAGAGTGCAAGATAAGGATAGAACACTCCTTTCAGTGATGTGTATCTGCTGAGGGATTTTAGAGCAAACTTTCACTTCACATGTATAGAGCACAGCAATAGTAATGAACGTGCATTCTGTATAGAGTACTAAATACAGCATATTTGCCTATACACCTATAAAAACATTTTAGAGAACTCAGGAAGTTCACCATATCATTGTAAAGACAAACTATGTAAACATGCAAAATAAGAGTTATAAACAAATAAAGAGCTATATAGATGAATGCAAGTGTAGGAATAATAAATGCTCTATTAATGGCCATGCATTGAAGAGCACAGAAAAAACAAAGCTTCACTACTTCTGAATAGAACACAGAACCAAATGCTGATTCTGTATATGGTTTTCTCTTGATTTTCATTCTAGTCTTGATTCAGATGATTTTAAAGTATGGTGTTTATAAGATCAAAATTTCATGTTTTTACATATAAACAAAAGTCCCCTCTCTACCTAGTTTATGAATAAATCTGGCATTCAGAGCAGAAGCCAAATTTGTCAAAAATTAAGATATTTTATAAAAATATTTGTAATGAAAACATTATGTGTTTCTCATAAGGCTACAATGTTAAAAACAATCAACCAATATTAATGACTAGTATGTTAGTCTCTGACCTCCCTGAGGATATGTTTATCCAAAACACAAATAAAATGGCAAGAAATTAAGAGAAACTAACTCACTCACTAACTAATTATGTCAGAATTCAGAAAGAGATGCATGTAGGTAATAAAACAATTTAACCGAAGGAGAGTATTTAAGAACATTCTAACATAAACCAAGCCTTTCACATAGAAAACCACCTGATTTGTAAGAATTCACTGCCAGGAGCTTTCTTATAGGCCAAGGAAATCGGATTTTAAACTTATCCTCCAGGTTAGGACTTTCAATCAGAAGTGCTTAAGCAGAAAAAGTGGCTGGATTAGACCCTTGTCATAGTAAGATAACTCTGGGTGCAGTGTAGAGGGTCCATTTAGAAAAGCTCCAACCAAGACTAGACATTTAACACACTAACCTAAACAAATATATCCTAAAGGCAGAATTAGAATGGATGGTACTGAGCCCTGGCAGAATATAAGAGCAAGTTTAACTCAGCAAAGTGAGTATCTAACTTGTGAAATGGGTGCTTGTACTTCTCCAAAGTTAGTCCAATAAAATGTATTTATTAGAAGTTCTAAAGTAAAGGTAGTAATTATGGATAAATTACAGATAGTTCCTTGTTTTGGGAAAAAAATATAAAGACAGAAAGTAATTAAAATAGAAAAGAGGTAGAATAATTGTATGGATTGTAAACCCATAATTTCTTAGTAATATAGGCAATTCTACCTGTTGGGCCTCCATGCCTAAGTAAGATACTTGAATTACAAGTTAAAATAGCCAGAATGGTTTGCATCAACCTATCTCCTAGAAGGTTACCTTGAGAATAATACATATTACTATATAAATAGGAAAAATTTTTAACAAGCATAATAGATGATTCTTATATTCGGGTTTTAATGTACATGTGATGTCAGGTCCAAGATTTCTGTATGTGGGGTACAAAAACCACTACCAGACTTACTAGCCATCTCCTCTATAAACTTCTTAATCCACCCTAAAAAAGTGTGTGTGTGCACGTGTGTGTTTAAGTGTATCAAGTAAGAGCAGAATTATGCTGAATATTTACATTTCTGTGCATTTTTACTGAGACAAGCACATTATTTTACCCTGTGTGAGAACTACTGAAAAACAGATTTATTGATATTTAGCTAGTTTTATTCTCAAAACTTTGTATTTTCAGAACTAACAAGTTGAAGAAATAATTCATGGAGCTTCTCTGTCTATAATCTAAATACTACAGATGAGCTCTAAAATAATCATATCTAACATGAACACTTAGCCCTTGCTATTGCCAAGTACCAATCTGTGTGTTTTTTATATATTAACTTATTTATTTCTCCAAGTTTCCCACTAGATATATATCATTTTTTAAAAGATTTATTATTTATCTATTTATTAATTTAATCTATTTTTGGCGGCATAAGGTCTTAGTTGCCACGCACAGACTCTTCCTTGAGGCATGCTAAACATTCGTTGCGGCGCGCGGGCTTCTCTCTAGTTGTGGTGCGCGGGTTTTCTCTTCTCTAGTTGTGGTGCACACGCTCCAGGGCGTGTGGGCTCTGCAGTTTGGGGCACTCAGGCTCTCTAGTTGAGGCGCTCGAGCTCAGTAGGTGTGGTGCATGGGCTTATTTGCCCCGCAGCATGTGGGATCTTAGTTCCCTGACCAGGGATCAAACCCACGTCCCCTGCATTATAAGGTGGATTCTTTACCACTGGATCACCAGGAAAGTCTCTAGATATATATCATTTTAAAACTGTTTTACATAAGAGAAAAATGGGGCACACAGAGATGATACTAATATACCTTGTAAAATTACCTAATTTAAGGTAAATCTGGTTCAAATTACACTTAATCAGAAAGTGACTGTGGTTTGAAAAGGAAAATGTAAAATGCCCTGAATCTAACACTTCACACTAATTTCAGCACATTAATTTTGATTTGGAGACCTTTCCCCTTTCCTTACCTTTAATCTCTTTGTCATTTTTGAACCATCTTATATCAGCTGCAGGTTTACTACCAGATGTTTTACAAGTCAGCTGCATCAAGTCTCCCTCCATAACTGGGGATGAAAATCCGCTGATTTGAGGCTTCTCAGGAACACCTGAAATTTAAGCAAATGAATGAAGTAAACATTAATCTCCAGGGTTGATTTGTTCTTACGACTATGACTTCCACAAACAAAGCTAAACTGGGTGTTTAACTGACAATAACTTCAATCAAGAATAATAAACCAAAACATAATAATAATAAACTGCTATATAATAAAATAAATGACAAAATACATAAAAAATATATAGCAAGATATATATACACATACATACAAACACATATGTGTGTCTGTGTAAATATGCATATGTGTGTGTATATTATCCAGAAAGCATTTAAAATGCGTTTAGTTAAAGTAGTTTTTTTAAATTAAATTTTACCTGCAGAAATACTCTTTGTAATCTTAAAAACAACCGTATCTTAAGATTTATTACCAGTGTGGGGATTTAAGAAGGTAGATTGTTTGCATTGGGCAAAAAAAAATCCACAAAGCATATTTCTTCATTCTTTAGCAAACTGTGATTTAACCAAAATAGCACATTTCATTCCTGATTTCAGAATTCTTAATGCTTAAAAAATATTGTTATCCTCTGTGTACCTTTTTCTAGAAGATGCATTTTGGAATAAGGGATTCATTAATAATTGCAACTATACTTATTTTTCTGATTCTTCTAAAGTAGAGAATGTCTCTTGATGTCATTTGTGTTAGAAATGTAATTGCAGTTTTGTGGAGCATGATATGTATTACTTTTAATGCTAGTTAATGCTAGCTACTTATTACCTTTTCTAGTCCAAATCATCCAATGAATAAGCAGATAACTAATATTCAGAGATAGACATTGATGATTTAAATAATAGAACATTACACATTTTGGAGGCAATAATATTCTGCTGTCATGACAGAGGTTTATTAAAATTTCTTCTAAAAGTATTCAATAATAAAGGCAGACTGAAAGTTTCTTTATTGTACTATTTAATTCAGTTTGAAAAGAATAAAATGTAAAAATGTTGGAAGGCACCAATAAAAGAAATACAAACTAAAGCAACAACAAGAACAACAAAGATAAATGACAGATCAACATACTCCACTAGCTGGCTAGCTTTTTTTTTTTTTTTTCGTTCACCTTCATATAGCTTTTTTAAAAAAAAAACATGTCACATCACCATTTAATAAACTGAAATTAGCCACTTTCCTATTTCTTGGGGTCTCAAGTTGGCTCTCTGCAGAACAATACATTAATCTTAGGCAGCTGCTATCCTGAGATACTCCATTTAGTGGGTGTATTTTGTCCTTAATGGCCAACTTGTGAAGATTTTTATACAATAGTCCCAGTGGGACTTGCAAAGAAACATATTTCATATCCTATGCACAAAACCAATTCACTAGCAGGATTAACTTTAATATTCTCACCCAAAAGAACAGCATGCATTAGTTCATTTAAATGCAGTGTTATGCCTTTATCTATCAAAAAAGGAAGGCAAGCTAGGGGCGAAAAAAAAAAAAGATCAATCTTTAAATTTCTCTAACTTGTTCAGTGCACAGGTGTGTTTCAATGAACTCCAGCAATTTCAGCTGATTGGGCCACTGACGTCTGTGGAATCACAGAGAGCTGTGAGCTGCAAGCTTATTTTCTCAGAAACTCTATGTATGTATTGCTTTTTGGTGTCACTATAACCTTTAGAAAAATGGCCCGATACTTAGAGAATAAAAAAAAAAGAAGCTACAAGCTGCATGCGCAAGCGACATTATGTACTTCATTTAGTAATCTAGAAAACTACAAAGCTAAAAGGCAAGAAGACAAACAGAAATGTTAGGGTCATTTAAATACACTAAAATACACAAACGGTCATATTTGGAAGCCAATAGATATTAAGGAAGATCCCATTAGGTGACTGATGATGAGGTGGAGGAGCATCTGATAGACACATTGAATTCATTATGTTCATTATTCTATCACTTTATAAAAGGATTACCATGTATACAATATAGAGATGATTTGACACAAAGGAATTCAGCTGAAAATCAAGAAACCTGGTGTCTATTGCTGGCTAAGAAACAAAATGGCTGTTTGCTCTTGGGAAGTCATACAAATCTTTACACCTCTCTTTATCTATTTATAAAATGGGGGAAATGACTAAGTGATTTTTTTAATGCTTTTTGATGATCCTCAAAGTGTAGATCTGTTATTGAATCATGTTGCTGTAGCTGTACACATCTCTCTGGCTTGTGATCACATGGTGTTAGTCCCTTGCACTTACCCAGAACAGTGAGATAGGCCTTGGAAGTTTTGACAGGCATTGTAAATAAAGAACAGGTGTACTGTCCTTCATCAGAGAGAGAGACATCACTGACGCTGATACTCAGTTCATGCCAGGAAGCCCGAACCAGCTCGATCCTATTGTCCCTTAAAGCTGGAAAAAGAAAATACTGAAAATGTGAATAACAACATTAGGAAAAGTCGCTACTGTTAGACTACATATTTTTAGCACAACACAATAAACATTTTCTTTGGCCATATGTCTAAATCTGGTTTCCTGAAACGTTTTAAAGGAAGGTTTAAATATATTGAAATATTTTATCAGATTTAAAAATCAAAGTAGAATTAAATGTTCCTTAATGTTCTGAGAAATAACTTTTTAATTAAATGATTGCATCTAGTAAGTACAATACCTTGGATGAGGTAGATATTGATGGTGATAAAAATGGCTTTCCTTCACAAAGTCTTTCATGAGTTGTCAGTACCAAGAAAAGCTATAAACAAAAAGGTTCACTTCTATGCCCAGATAAATTTGGGAAAACTATGACTGCTCAGTTCCTTCTAGGAAACCAACAATGAACCTTAGCATATTGAAAGTTCTCTGCAGTAGAGACACCTGTTAAACTTTTTTAAAATCAGAGCTAACTTTCAGCTGAAAAGCACCTGTAGTGTACCTGATGTTAAATTTGCTCTGACTGGTTGGTGCCTCTGCTGTACTGTCTGTTAAATACTTTTAATATATTCTTTGGTTCAAACCACCTTTTCTATCACAGAACACTTGTTTTCACAGATCTCTTAGCATCTTGGTTATTTATGCTTCTTTTAAATCATTTTGGGAAAAGCATTAAAAAACTTAAATATCACTATATGCTCCACTAAGGACAGCTATAAAACCAGGAATGAAGCAAGAGGTGACTAAAGGAGTACTCTGAAAGGTAGAAAGAGGAAAGGGGACTGGTTAGGGATACCAGAACCTAAGGAATAACACAGTGTCTCTCTAACCAATTGTAAAAGGCATTTGAGTCCCGGCTTCTTCCAACCATAACCTAGCAACAGAAGGTGGCCTAGGTAGACTCATTTTTATCGCAGAGCAAATGGGATTCCCACCAAGAACTTCGGGAGAGACTGGACCACCCCCAAGGGGAATCAGTCGGGAGCATCACTGTCATGGAAAGCAATCTCTTTCTCCATTGGGCTGGAGACTCCCCTTCCCTACTGAGAGACGATGGTCAATTGGGCAGCACAGGCAGTGGGTCAATCCTTCTATAACAATTACCCAGCCCTTGAAGTGATCTTTGACGAGCTAAAGAACCATTTATCCCACCTAGAGCCATCAGGAAGCCTTGCTTCCTTAGGTGGCACCAGTAGGGATCAGTACAACTCCCGGTGGAAATAGACAACTCAAAGTGACCAAATAGCACCACAAAGGCTCTGAAAATTAAATTGTTGGTGGAACCATAGCCCACAAATGTAAGCCAGGACCTGTGTGCTGAACCTATATAGACGATGTAAATAGTATCCAGAGTCTCCTAACACAATAACCAAAATGTCCAGCATGTGATAAAAGAAGAATTACTGGTCATACCAAATACCAGGCAAAACATAACTTGAATGAGAAAAAGTAATCCACAGATGCTAACACTGAGTTGAAATGGATGTTAGAATTATCTGACAGAGAATTTAAAGCCATCATAAAATTACTTTAACAAGCAATTACTAATTATCTTGAAACAAATACAAAATAGAAAATCTCAGCAAACTAAAGAAGTTATTTAAAAAAAGAACCAAAGGAAAGTACAGAAGTCAAAAATACAACAACCAAAATAAAAACTCACTGGATTGGATAAATAGTACAATGAGACAACAGAGGATAGAATCAGTGAACTTAAGGACAGACCAATACAAGTCACTGGATCTGAACAAGAGAGAGAAAACAGATTGGAAAACCAATCAAAAACACAAAAAATCGGAATCTTGCGGACCTGTGGGACAATAACAAAACATCCAACATTGGTACCATATAAGTCCCAAAAGAAGAGAAAGACAGTGGGGCGGAAAGAATTTAAGAAATAATGGTCAAAAACTTCACAAGTCAGGCAAAAGAAATAAACGTACAAAATCAAGGAGAGGAGCAAACTCAAACAGGATAAACCCCAAAAGGTCCATATCAAGATACAGTGAAATTAAACTCCTGAAATCCAAAGACAAAGGAAAAAAATCTTAAGAGCAGCCAGAGAGAAAGACATATTACCTATAAGAAAACACCATTTCAAATGACAATATATGACCTCATCTGAAATTATGGAGGTCAGCGGCAGTGGCACGTTTTTCAAGTGCTGAAAGAAAAGAACTGTTGATCGTGAATTCTTATCCAGTGAAACCAACGTTCAGGAATCAAGGGGAAATAAATATATTTTTAGAAGGAGGAAAACTAAGAACATGTTTCTCTAGCAGATCCGTCTTAAAGAAAAGTTAAAGTTCTTCAAACAGAAAAGAAGAAATTTTGAAACATCAAGAAGGAAGAACAAGTGAGAGAACAAAAAATATGGGTAAATACAATATAGACTACTCTGCTGCATTTTCCTGACTATATGATGGTTAAAACAAAAATTATACCATCAGCTGATGCAGTGTTCAACATGTAAAGAAGGAATAGTCAAAACAAATAAAAAGTGTCAGGGCAAAAGGACCTAATGGAAGAAAGGTTTCCATACTTTACCAGAAGTGGTAAAACTGGTAGACTGTGCTAAGTCGTATATGTATAGCATTTCAATACCTGGAGCAACTACTAAGAAAATATACAAAGTGATACATTCAAAAACTTTATAGATAAATTAAGATGAAATCCTTTTATATAGTGTCTTGAAATAACTAAAATTATAGAGATGGAGAAAAGATTAGTTCTTACCAACGGTTAAGGTTAGTAAGGGGTGGAGGGGAGTGGGAGTGATATGAGTGTGGTTATAAAACTACAGCACAAAGGATCCTTGTGGTGATAGAACCGCTTTGCATCTTGACTGTGGTGATGGATACATTAACCTACATATGTAATGAAACTGGATAAAACTAAACACACACACATACACACACACACACACACACACACACACACACACACACAAACGAGTACATGTAAAACCGGTGAAACTCAAATAAGATTGGTGGACTATGTCAATGTCTATTTTCTAGCTGTGATATCTTTCCAAGATGTTATTTGGGTAGAGGGTACATGGATTTCTCTGTATTATTTCTCACAACTGGGTATGAATCTACAATAATAACTCAGCTTAAAATATTTCATGCACATTATATGGAATGGGGAAATGGTTTTGATATCAAAGTTTGAAACTCATTATATACATTTGCCACAGAGTAAGAGGGGGATCCCAAGTGCCATGTATTCTTAAATTGCCTATACCTTTCCTCTGTGCTTTGTGAGAGGAGCAGGGAATTAAAAAATATATTTGGTAAAATTCTAAATTTTCATGATTTTAAATATACTTTAAAAATCATCCTCCCACTTACTCAGTAACACACACCTGAATGATTATAGTCCATCTATTACCATTCTTTGTTACCTCTCATTTCATAAGGAGACATACACTTGCAAGCATTTTCAAAACTGATTTTTATTGACTATAAAAATTAAGGAAGACTGATGACAATTGTGTTTGCAACTCCACTAGGTTACAGCAGACTTTTTATAAAAATGTCTATTTTGTACTCTATCTCCTACACTCCCTATTATATATGCCTTGTTCAGTTGCTAGAGGAAAACAGGGAGACACAGATTTGTCATTTCCCCAATAGGACCTCATGCTATACCAACCACTTTTCAAAGGTATGATTTTATTTTAAAAAATATTTATCACATATTTCTTGGTTTTTTATAAAAAGGAAGTCTCCAAAAGGGAAAACCTCAGGTTCCTGCAATGATACTGTGTGGGTAAAACATGTTACTCACCCCCTGTGTTCAATTTCATTTCTTCTAACACAGGTCACACTGACAGAGAGACAGAGCTTACAATATTCAGTGAATCTTGGCAAAAGGAATTTAACTCTCTTTTAGTCAGACTATTTTATGGAAACTATATAATATATTATATATATATAAACTATATAACTACATAATATCACCGAAGTCAAAATGAATTACTCAATGCATACAAATAGAAAGTGTTCATATTTAAACCATTTGTGTGGAGTAATGCTAAAAGCACTGACTTTGGTATCAGAAGATCTGCTTTAGGCACTTATATGAGGTCAGGTTTCCTGTGGATAATAATTCCTGAATCATTTCCATCTTTGCATTATGAGAACTATGATATCATGTTGTATGTAAAGTGATTTAAACAAATGTGCAATGATATATTAAAATATTTTAGGTTTGGAATCCTGATGAGAACCTAAATATTTAAAGTCTGAAATGTCTCGATTCAGCTTACCAAATCATATAATTTTTTGAGTTGTTTTATAATTACTACCAGGTTTGACTAAAAATTAGGCTCTGAAAAGTAGAATACATGTATTTTAATGTAAGCTCTGTCATTGGTTAGCCATATGAATAGGTAAGTCACTTATCGTGTACCCCAGTCTGCTGAGTGTTAGGTGGAGATAATAACAATTGAGTGAAAGTATAAGGTATATGGTTTAGAGAAATGAAATACATAAACAGATATTCAAAACCTGAAAACATATTCCCAAAAGGGAAGAAAGTGACACAATTAGCAAAGGGATTATTTATTGTATAAATTTCCTTGATAATTCACTTGCCAAAAGCAAAGAGCTGCCTAAGGAAATTTTTATTGGACTGAACATTTTATTTTATTTTATTTTATTTTAGTAGCTATAAACATTTTTTATTATAGAGAAGTTAAGTGATTTCAAGATTGGAAAGTGTCCACTGTATTTGGACGGTGTCGGTGAGTTTGGCTATAACATGAGAGGGTTGCTAAGAAGGAACCAGATTGCACTCTTGGATGAGAAGAGTAGGAGACAGTCCAGGGTCAGAAGGAAGGGAGGCTATTTTTCTGGAAGGAAGAGACTGAATCATATTTATAGGCTCAAGAGAAAGGGGATCAATAAAGGCATGAAAAATAGAAATGGCATCTCTGGTACAGATATCTTCAGGGCCTGTTCTCCTAGCAGCACCTCCCCACTTCCCCCCTCACCAGAGAAATCCCTTTGGACTGAACATTTTAAACAAACCTTACATCCACAGCATTTATCTTTTCAAGTTTGTAAATCCTTATGATGTCATCTGCAGTTCTCTTTATCACAGCATTTTAAGTATGAAAGAAAAAAAGGAAACCTTTTAAAGTCCAAAGAGGGGTGAAATATAACTCAATGGGTTCCCTGTGAGCAGGATCCTTGTCTTGCTCATCTCAGCTCCCTGCATCCCAACTATCTGCACAGCAAGTTTTCAGTGAATGACTATTGAATTGAAACCGAGAGCCAAACTCTGTCTGTATATGATAAGGGCAGAGTGAAAAAGAACTGAATTAGGAAGTCCTCTTTGATACATCCCCCATGGGAGAAAAGCCCCCAAAACAAGAAAAAAAGTGTCTTGTTTAGACACTGTTGAGCATAAAAGACCTAGAAACATCATGCTGCAAAATTTTTTTTTTTAAAGTGATCGTTCATTGAACAATTATTTGAAATACTGAATGAGTGATCTCTGAAGCTACTGTTGTGTTACCTTATGGTTTCCAAATGAACACAAAAGGTAGTAGAGACTCAGAAATAATCCATACTTTCTACAGAGTAAGTTGCATATATTTATAGTGAACCTAAGAAGAATCGTCATATTGTCGGTTGCAGTGAATTCAATCTTTAAAAACAAAGTGCTTTCGTTTGAGCACACAGAATGTTCATGATTATCTAAATATCTTTTAAAAAAATAAAACCTCAAACATTTCATTGAAAGAAATAGATTTTCAACATTACCCTAGGAATAACTGAAGAGAACAAATGAGTATGTGGAATAAAAGAATGAAAGGTAATTCTTCACACACCATAGAGATTAAAATGAGCTAATGAGTTAAAAGTAGGTTACTCTGAGGCCACACCTCATCAGCTATTAGGTGCCTGCCACCCACTGGTGAGGTGATTTAACAGTTCAAAACGCTGAACTCTAGAGAATTTAATCTTAGCTGCAAATAAGAAGCACTGACCAATGAGTAAGAATCAATTAAACAGTGCTTAACACTGGATAAAAATTATTTTCCCAATATATCATTGGTTCTAAATAGTTCATCAATCATACAAATGCATATTTGGGATTCATGCTGGGTAAAATAAAAATTCCTAAGATGATTACTTGGAGAATTTTACACACATTTTATACTGATTTCTAACAAAAGTTACTGGCATAGTTAATAAGTTGTATATTAATTAGTTTTAAACCAAATTAACTTAATAACATTAGTACTATTGAATTTATCTGACATTATTCATTTAAGAACCTAATAGCAATTTGTATACACAAAATTGTATACAAATTGTATACACTTGCATTAATAGTTTTCCTTTCTTAAGTGTTGTGATCTTTATAAAGGTGATCACATACTTCTTGCCAGAAACATTTTCAAATATGTCTAAGTTGGGTTCCAGTGAGTAATAATTTATGTCACACTTTAGGGTGCTTAAATAAAGATAAAAAACATATTTCATTATGTAATCATTTTAAGAGACTATTAAAATGCAGCAAATAACAACATCATTGTTTTTGCATTTTTTCTAGTTCACCCATTTGACCTAAAACTTTCCCAGATCAGGATTATATCTCTTTATATTTACATTTATTTTTATAAATATTTATATTTACACTGTCTACAAGGCTTTACACATATCATGATACATGTAGATGTCCATTAAATTTTATTGGATTAAATTTAATATGTGGGTCATCAGTCTTTTATATATAATAATAGTCTATAATTGTACATATTAACATCATTTTAGAAAATTCCATATATTAAGTGAATATTATATGCTGAATGATTTTTATTATTATAATTCACTATATTTTACGGACAAGTACTAAAGGAAAAACCTACATCAAGATGATAGAAGTCATTTCAAGTGTCATCCTGGCTACTTAAATTCTCAATGTCAGCATGTTTCCAAGAGCATACCATCCTACACTCACAGGCTTTAGCTGAAGCAATCACTGCACATATTTAGAAGTTTTTATAAACATATTACTTTCCAACCAGTAAGTTCCATCTTGTAAAGTAAGTTTAACATCACTGGTGTGATGGAATTTCAAGAACCATAGGTATGTCAGTCTTCATTCTCCTTGTTCTCAGCTCAAGTCCCATCCAGGTGTCCCCACTTGATTCTTATGGGGAGTTTAGATATGGCAGTACAATAAGCCAAGTTCTGCCTAGGGAAAGATATATCGAAGAATGCTGTATATGGACTTTGATTCAATATCAAGTTTCAGTGTTGTTTGCTGACTAGTAATATAATCCTTCTCATGATTCTGACTTTGTTGTTTTAAGGTTGCCCAGACCAGCACTTCTTTGTTTCCCAACTTCTGCAAACAGGCTTGTTTTCTCTCCGAACACTATCCACTTAGACCTGTGCCAACTGCCTACTCTGCTTTGCCCCTACTGATTTCTCTAGAACTGATCACTAACCAAACTGACTCAGGCAATCTGCTAACCTCGTTTTATCAGCTGAAATATCTACTATCCCCAAGGGTAAGAACTAGGACGAGTAATTAAAGCTTCAGTGAGGTCAACTTTGTTTTGGTATACGAGAATACTTTTTTGCTAATTAAATCTGTATCCTAATAAATCAGAGAGGAAAAATAAGTCAAATAAGCTCTAATAAAGTTTCAAATGGGCCACAGACTTAGGGCTTAACTCTTGTCAGACCTCACAATTAGTATATTAACACGTATGATGTCAAAATATGCCCCTAGACATTGTAAAACAGGCAAGATAAAGAAGGAAATCTAGCCATTCTTACTCTTATTATAAAAGTGTTATTTTATTTGTTAATAGCCCAAATGTTTTATTTGTGTAAATAGTATAATCATATACTGATTACATTCAGTATATGTTATTTGTAATAGTACTATGGACTGCCAGAAATAAAGGAGTTAAAACATACAGACAGAATAAAATATCAAGCTAGTGAATCCTTTTCTGTGTTGTTCTTTTACAGTCATACAACACAAAACAATCTAAATCAATCTTCTGGAAAATTGGTAAAAACAACCATTGCTCCAGAGCTGATATTTGGTATACCAAGTTTCAGCTGGGACTGAGTTTTTACTAAAACCATAGTAAATGGAGTTTTAGAATAGAAATTCGAACAGAACCCAAGCAATAAATCCGGAAACTGTGTCACTATTTGAAGGAAGTTTTTCCAGTGGTAGAATTTCAATTTTTAAGCCCCAGCTTTTCTTACTTCAAATGTATAAAAACAAATAGTCATTACTCTCATCCCTATATTTGTAATATGTTATTATGAAACACTTGAAAAAGCAAAATGCCTAAAATGTACCAAAAATTAATAAACTTGGGTATGGAAAATTTATTAATATGTTTGAGGAATGAATATAAACTCCATGGTATTTCTATTTTCCATCTTCTTGTCTGTGTTAAGGCTTGCCCCTCTTCCTCAGAGTGTCCTCCACATGACATGTCTAGAGGGAAACCCTTTTGCTCTTTCACTCTATTGAATTCCTAAAGCTCTGAACATAGACTGGATTCTTAATGCACCTATATACCTACCCAATTTTCTGTTTTGTAAGGTAACATTTAAACTGTGTGTCATGTAACATAAGGCCCTAAAGATCAGAAATATGTTCACTTTTCTAGTCTATTTCCCCATCCCTCCTCAAAATGCCTAATGATTTAGAAATACCTGAGCATTTGTTCAAATATGGTGAGTAATCCATACCTCTTTACCTAAAGGCATATATTCCCTCTGCATATCTCCAGTTCATACTTTTCACTCAAGCTAATTAACATATTGCTTTCTTGGTAAATTCTTTCATACTGTCCACCTCCAGCCACATTCACTCCTTCCTTTAGGTTTCCAGGGCAGGAATGTACATGAAGCTCAATAATAATTTGTTGAGCTAATGAGAGAGTAAAAGTGAACATTATATGGTCCATTGTTTATATACTGATATGTACCATTTATCTTATTATATGGTAATCTCCTGGAGCATCCAGCCATGGATGAGATTAATTCCTACTGCCCAGTCACTAGCAAGGTGCTCTGAATATAAATTCCATCTCTCCATTGGATAAGTGAGTGAATGAGCAAGAGAAAGCTGAAAGCACAGAGAATAAATAAAATGGCAGGTGCACCTGGTGAATCATTTCATATGATAAGTCAGCAGAGTATGCTCTAGAAAAGTGACATATTTTTACATGACAATGACTTTGAAAATTTATGTTCTAATAGATTCCTTGCACCTGATAAATTTTCATTTTGTAAAATTTGACTTAAAAGGAGTTTGCAGCTTTTGATTTTTAGTTTCTAAATCTTTAGTTTTTTCTCACTTATGTAGTATCAAAATATCATTAATAGAGACCAAAATTTTAAAAATAACATATAATAAATATTGTCACAATTCAAACAAAACATTTTCTAATACCCCATTCTAAATATCTTTCTGTATATTGATATAATTTGACTTAAGTAACTGAAACTTAAAATAATCTAAGACAGTTGAGTTGTCATCCTGTACTTTACAGTGGCCTAGGCCTGTAAATCTTCTAAACTTATGGATTCAGACATTGAAAATTTACTACTTCTCTTTAAGATTGTAAGTAGGCTTTTCTTATTCCTACTTTCACAATGTCATATGGCAAAAAGAACTCTGTAAAGCCGAAGCAAACACACTTAAATCTTCTTTTGTATCTCTAGATAACTGTCTAGAAATCATTACACCCACTAATTTTACAGTATGGATTTGCTTTCAGATGAAGGGTTGCATTTCAGTTGTTTAAAACACAGGAAGTTTCTTTAACGTGTAACAGTAAAGGACTGCTCAAGGTCGTTGGTGGAGGACAACTTACACTACACAAGCATCAATGATATACACTGCCATCTTCACCTTGTGACTGTGAAAGTCTTCTGAGAGAAAGTGAGCCTGGGGAAGCATGTGTACAAAATTTAATGGCAGAGGCCTGGAAGCACACATACCACACACACACCATTCCATGTCCAAGCACATGGCCATACTTCAAGGGAGACTGGTAAATGCAGTCTGGCTGTATGCATAGGAAGGAGAGATATTAGTGAGCAGTTAGGAGTTTCTGCCTTGCTACTGTAGGCTTATTTGTACTATATCTATATATGCTAATGTTTCTATAAAAAATTAATGTAGATATCCAGGAATGATAAAAAACAATAGATAATATACTTTCTCTAAAATAGTCATAATTTCGGTGTGTTTTGGTACAAAAAATTCTACCTAGTTACTAAATTATGAAAAAGAATTACCAATCTATTACTTATGAACGTGTTCTTCTCAACACTGCTTTAGATTCAGTAAAGGAGAAATATCTATAGAAGTAGCACTATAGTTATTTTCTATTGACTGTGTCATCCTCTAAGCTATAAGCATGACCCTAGTTTTAGAAAATGGGAGGTGAATTATTGTTCATTATTTACTAAATTAAATTTTTTAGGAAAAAAAACTATTCAGGATGGTTTATATAAATTATAAATGTATATTAATTAGATACATATACATGTATATATTTGCCAAATAAATTATGTAATATTCATTTCAATTCTGGTATCAATTTGAAATAAAATTCTGTATTTCTTAAATGAACTAATAATACAACTTTACTTCAATTATAAAAAGAAAACTCTACAGGTCTCTATATAATGATGGAATCAACTAAAATATGAACTCCTCACTTGAGAATTCCAAATAAATTTTCATGAAGATTACTGGAAAAGGAAAACTCTGCTAACATACACTCTCACACGCACACATACCTCACCCATATATTATCATTATATACTAATTTCATCTCTTTGCCAATCCATATACTACATTTTGATAAAGAATAAAAGCCGTTCCAAATCTGTAAACCATATATGATAAATATAAATATATATATATATATATATATATATATTTAATTCTGGGACTGTTTTCACTAGAAAAGAAAACATTGACTAGACGAAGTGGTTGCTGGCATGTGAAACTGAGATCATATTTATGCTGATCAAATCACTGAATGTTAGAAGCTAGTGAGAGGTTGATTTGGGTTTAATATAGAGATTGTCTTTCTATTTATTGAGCTCTTTGCAATTGTATTGAGCAAACTTACGAGATAAGTTTGTCAAAAAAGTTGTTTAATTAATGGCTACCTGGTCTCCTGCCAGGAGTGTTTAAATGTCTTTCATTGCAGGAGAATATGTCCTAAGTGACTTTTGAAGTCTCTTGTAATGATTTCAGGAATCTACTTTTGAAATTGACTTAAGAGTAACAGTTACTACTTTCAATCATAAATTGAATGCATAACTTTATTCAATCACAAATAAGTCCTGATTTTAGTGACCAGGAATCACTAACTCAATGATATATTATACTCAATGTATGGTTTTATCTATGAAATAAACTTCAGTAGATTTTTTAAGTTGTCTTCAGTGAGAGAGAGAAATATATATATATATATATATTTTTTGTATGTCTGTGTATATATATATAAAACTGTAATATATAAAATACTTTACATCAGATGATTCCTTTTCCCACAATATCATCTTGCCTGGATAAAAATTAGAGGCATTTCATTCTTATTATTAGTGCATCACTCTATACAAAAAATAGGTTGAGGAGAAAAAAAAATACCATCTGTCAGATGACATAAGGACATAATAGAAACTTAGCTTATGAAATTCAGACCTAAAGTGCCAAAAGATTCACTTTGTATATGAAGCATTTGAAAAAAATCAAATAAATATATCATTTCTAGTAGTAACACATCAATCAAACAAGTTCTGCAAATAATGTAGCAAAGTCCAATTTTATAACTTTAGTCTTTAGAATTCTTTTCACAACTCAAAGTTTAAATAATTTATAAACATACAACACCAACTATGATTTATTACTAATAACAAATGCCCCAATGCTGCTATATGTGCAACTACATTCTAGTTTGGTGAATAAAGACCATGTTTATTAGAAGCCTTATCCTAACATGAATACCACACAATTGCATTTAATGTATATTATATCTGTTTAACATCTAGTAAGAGTAGTTTTATGAGGGATAATTGTTATTAATCATCATAATTTAATAACTCTAAAATTCTGATATACATTTTCAAAGATCGTATATAGACAAACTTTTTTTTCCCTATCTCCCACAAATAAAAGCTTGTGAATATTTTGTTTGCTTCTTCAAAACAGTATTTCCCTAGGTGTTTGTCACATTTCCTTATTTTCCTTGAGAAAATATCTTTCAGCATTTGGTACAGTTCACAATTTGATGCAGCTCACTATTTGCCTGGATTCAGAGAACAAGAAAATGATGTGGTATTTAAACTAAACAGTTTCTGTAAGCTCTCATTCTTTCCAGCAATCTACAATATATTGGTCTCCTCAGAAAAATATGAAATTCATATTTTACATCCCACCATAAAAACCACCATATGTAGCCATGTGGTATTACTCTCATCAAGCATTTATATCAAAGAGAAGATTAGATGTCATGCTATTATGGAAATGCATACACAAAGGTACACTGGGAATGGAAAACACCTGCCTTCATTAAAGAAACTAGCCTTTGGTATTTGTGATCTTTTAACTTTACAAGGTCCCATACCTGTGAAAGGCTTGCATTGGTATTTGTAAAATAGGAGGAGAAAATGACTCAAGACTATGCTGTGGCATGTTTCTAATAATCCCAAAGTCTCATCTCCTACAGTCTGAAATTTGGTTTAAATTTTCAGTTTTGCCGTCATTTTGTGGGCAATATTAGATGAAATAAATTCTATAGTACACAAACTGAAAATCTAGGAACCCGTTAATACATTTAAGAAAATCATTTTTATATTTTTGAAATTCAGGCACAATCACAAAAGACATCAATATAATACAGATTTCATTAATACTAGTCCATAGATTTCTTTGAAACATGTTTAACATTTTTCATTGCCAATGCACATTGTTACTGGAAGTTTAACAACTTAACCTTGATCTTGCATCTGTTCTTCAAGTGGCCTGTTTCTCTACTTCTTACTATTTTCCCCTTATTGTGGGGAGGAGGGGATTTGTGAATCTTCCAGAAAGTAAATACTGCCTCTGAAAAATCAGCCAGTTAATACTGATCATGAATATTGTTTTTAAAATGTCCTCTTATATAAATCAACATTCAGTGGGAATGTAATAAATCTCAGAGTAATAAAAATAAATCACAATTTACTACGTAGAATTAAGGAATGACATCCTACTTTCTAAGTTTAAAGCATTGATTTTTCCCTTTTTACATCATATAATTTGATTTTTCTTTACTTCAGTTATCTAAATTGGCTTTTGAAAAGTCTTAATTAATATTAAATTATATGCTAATATTTAGAAGTCTGGCAATGTGTAAAAAATATATGGCACTCAAATTTTGCTTGTAACAGATTTTAGCAAAAGGCAGATAAATTCAGTGACTAAAAAATAAAATGCAACATATCTTAATATGTCACTACAACTAAAGTATAACATTCTAGCAATTTTTCATATGTTTACAGTCTACTATAAATAACTTTATATATACACAATTATTTATATTGTATATAAGCTCACATAATTTATATAAATACATACACTTCTAGGGAGACACACTGTATATATAAATAATCATAAAAATAAATAAATAAATAAGGCAATTTAAAATAAAGTACGAAAAAAAATCCAGATACAACTAAAACGATTGATGCTGAGAAGCTAGGACACATGAGGAGTGACTGATGAAAGCTAATTTGATAAAAGGCTTTTAGGAGTGAGTATGGAAAGAGACTTTTTTGCAGTAATTCACACAAGTAATATTCCAAAACTTACTGAAAAGATGAGAAAAAGTATACATCAAATTAGACACATCATGTGAAATCTATAATAAAAGAGCACATTGTGTTTTGCTGCATTAAATATAATGGTTCCGCAGTAACCTTGAACTCCTACTTTGTAGCTGGGTTGAATTGAGATATACTGCGGAGGTGCCTTCTGAAACCCATAGAGAAAGCACAACCGCACACTACTCTTGCTAATTCTCAGGAGGGAGATCCATAGTGTGACACGTACTACTTCAAAGGCTCCTGTACTTCCTGACTCCCCAGCTTTCCTACGAAGCTCTGAGATCTGGACTTACGGCTTTGAGCTTGACTTGGCTTTGGAGACTGAGGCAGCCCAACAACCAGCCTACCCTGTGGAAAAGATCCTGGCTCCCCCTTGGAGAGCTTTCACTGAGATAATGAGGACCATATGAAAGGGAGGAGTGTATAAAACAGCCCTCCAATGCAGGAGAGAATAAGAAAAATGTTTTAGAAATAATCTGCTACAAAACTGTATTCCCTTACATTCCACAACACACTTAGAGCAGCCTTACTATGTGAATACTTTCTGGGATTTCTCTCCTGGACATACCAAAAAAGCCTTCAATTACCAAATAAGTGCTACTTTTTGAATCAACCAGAATTATGTTCCCACTGAGCCCCGGAGATCTTATGTTATAATAAACAGTTAGGCAAAAAAAAAAAAGCAATATCCTGGCAGCCAAATTGGAAGTGGCAGTGGTACATCAAGGAGGTTCAGAATTCATAAGTAAAATGTAGGCAGAAGATGGAAACAGGGAGACTTTCTATAAATGCACCAGTAGGATTGTAGTGGTACTGAGATCCCAAAAAAATTAGGGCAGTTGAGATCCCATCTAAGATCAACAAGGCTACGGGTGATTAAGCAAGCTAGAGATTGGGGACTGTGTTAGGAGATAACATATTTATCTACCATCCAGTTGTAGAATAAGATGGGAACTGAGAGTAATATTTACATGTTGAATGTCATCATGCATTAGATCTCGGTAGACCTCTCCCTACTAAGAGATGAATGAGGCTAGGATGACTAGTTTTCTACCAAAAAAAAAAAAGTGTTCTCCATTCCATATTTAAATCCAGGAGGTAGTTGCCCAGTGAACGTGTTGTCTCAGCAACTCCTTATTTTGGATTAAAGCAAAGTGACTAGATTTAGCCAATGAAATGTAAGTGAAGCGATATATCTCACTTCATTGCTAAGGATTTTAAGAAGTTGGCGGAGCTTCTCCACACTCTCTTCTTCCTTCTCCTGTTTTGAAGTGGGGGCTTCCAAAGCTCTGGGCAATGAAAATGCCATAACATTGAAGAACCAAGGGTCCCTGAATCCCCATAGAGTGAAAGACCACAGACGCTAAAAACTTTTGTATTGAACACTACTTCAGAGAAAATTAAAATTCTATTGCCTTTAACTCCTGAAATTTGTCAGTTTGTTAATGAAGCTTGCATTAATGTAACTAATAAAAATTAGTTAAATGAAAAATAAAATGATTCCAATGAAAAATACTACTGATCAAAAGAAAGGGACATAATGCCAAAGAACTACTATAGGATTTGCTATAGGAACCAGAAAATATATTAGACAAGTGATTAGAAATCTCAGTAGGCTATAAGAAAATACAAAAGGAAGAAAGATACATAGGGAAAATAATCTGAAATATAATGAAAGCAGGATACAATAAAAAAATGAAGATGAAGATAGATTTAAAATACAAAAGAATTCAAGTCCAAAGTAAAGGCAGCAGTCAAAGCCATATAACTATAGTGAAAACGGAAACAATGGTGTTAGATGAACAACTTGAGATCTCTCAGAATGCAGAAGAAAAGGCAGTACAAGCAACAAGAGAAACTATATATGCAGCTTTTTGTTGGGTGTGTGTGCAGAGAGAGAAATTACTAAGAAAAATAATGCACAGACAACTGTATCTACATTAGCAGAGTAATTTCTATGGCTAAAATTAACCTGTGTTTTTATTCTGCAAGTAATTAAACCCCTGAAACAAAAAGAGCAATTTCATCACAACTGTGAGAATGAAAGGTTATAAGGCAAAAATTATATAACCAACAAGTTTGCCTTCCACATGATATTGCAACAGAAAAAAATTATTAGATATGCAAGGTCTCAGAAAAATTCCATCTATTTCTTTTTTTAAGAAAACCATTTGAAAATATTTTACTGCAGAAAGGAAGAAAATCAAGAGAACAGGCTGTCGTTTTTAGGGGAGTACTGACCTAGTCTCTCTATCCTAGTGAAAGTCATTTCAATTTTACCCAAGATTTATGTACAAAAAATAGCCATCATACCATTACTTATAATAATGAAAAAGTATAAATAAACTTAATATCCAATATTAGAAAACAAACTTTTTAATGAAGTATGAAAAAGCTTTCATATTATAAGCATGCAGACCTTTAACACAGGGAAATGATATAAGCCTAACTGAAAACAGAAGGATGCAAAATTCAGTATTCAGTACAGTATCGATTTCATTATAAAATAGAAAAAGTACCTAACGGAATGTTGGAATTTGGGATGATTTGTTTTCCTGCTTCTTTGCACTTTTATGACTTTTCTCATTTCCATCAACTAAGCATATCTATTTTAAAAACGTTAAAACTTTACAAAATACAGAATAAATAGCAAATTCTATTTTGGCACTTTATTATATGGTTATTGAAATTGGTTATTAATTAATTATAGGGCCACTTCATTTATGTAGGCTGCTTTTTAGCAATAAACATACCATAAAATCTCATTGTAAAATGTGGAAGTAAGACAATGCGAAGGTAGATGACATTCCAGAAAATAGAAAGAAAAAGAAAAAAGAAGTTGGGATAATCTTATTAATTGTATTAAAGTCTTATACTTTCTACTTCACCATTTTTATCAGTATTACAGCTCAGATATCCATTTCTGAACAAACATACATTATTCAAAGAAATATCCCATCTCCCATAAAATAAACATAATTTAAAATTTAAAAACGTATTTCTTGTTGTAGCACTAAACACTTTCTGGGTTTATGATAAAAATACCGAAATTCTTTGTTTGATTTACATGTTACACATATGTAGAAATGTATTAGTTTTCTTGTAACACATAATTTTGAAAAATAAAATCCATATATCTTATTTACGTTTCATTTATTTAAGAAATATTTCTTTAAAACAAAACACCTCTATATTCTGGAGGCTTTGGCAGCAGTGTAAATGTTCTCATCTGTGGTAGAGGACATTACATTGCAGGAAAATATTTCCATACTAAAACAGTGTATAATAAATAGGTATTTTAAAAATTTATTTATGAGGATTATGAGGAAAACAGTCTTTAAGACAAATAGAAGAATACACCAAATGTCACAGACTTGAATGATGACATAATACCCTCTTGCCTGTGATGGTGACACAAAACAGCAAAGGACACAAAACTGTCAGTCTTGTTGTTTATCTTCTATCTGAGACTAATAAAAGAAGGAGGTGATTGATGGCACAAAGACACAAACACTGTCTTAGACATACAGTTGTTACCTTTTATACATATATAAAAGTATTGTATTGATGGTTTTAAGGACACCTTACTTTTCTAGCTTCCTAAGATGCTGTCTTTACCTAAAAGAGAAATAAAGGAACTTATAGTTTGATTATATGAAAAGTTATACATTACCCCTCTTAGATGTTACCCCTTCTTGATATACTATTTGAACGTGTTATATCTGTGCTCATGTATGTGTGTGTATATATGTTTCTATACATATTTAAATGTTCGGGCAGAGAGAGAGTAAGAGCCCTAGAGAAAGAAGGCACAGAGAAATAGAGACAAATTGAGAAAAACAACCACCAAAAATGAACACCTCGGATGTGGATTCTTTTTTTTAATATATGTTTCTTCCAAATACAAAATTAATTAACACATTTGTTCAAAACACTGAATATGTATAGAGGAAGCGCCAAAGAAGTAGTAAGTGCCTGTACTGATTTTTAAGAGCTTGCAATTTATTTGGAGGAGATTCAACGTACAGATATAAGATACGTAAGTGATAATTGCAAAGCAAGTGAATGATAATGCAGCGGAAAATTCTTAAATCAGAGCTGGGGAGAGCAAGTAATTAAAGAGGGATTTAATGAGTCGAGAAAACTATTTTGGAGACTTTGAACATGGGGTTAGGCCATGCATGGACGGGCAGCTATAAGCAGAGGAGGACAAAGAACAGAGAATCAGCTTCAGCAAAAGGAAGACTGTCTCAGTAACGGGGGGGGTGGGCCCAGAAAAGGAGTATGTATTTCTACATACACACATACACATGTGCACGCTCCTGGTCCCCTGTGCTCACGGCTCCCTCTGTCTGGGGTGTCCCCCTACAAAGCTGCCAATTCCAAATCTTATCTTGAAAAACTCTCTCTCTCATATTACTTTGCGTAGAAATTATGTTTCCCAACCTCAGAGAAATTACGTTTCCCAACCTCATTAAGATGCCCCATTTCTCTGATTTTTTTTAAATGTAGTTTTCAATTGTGATTTATCTATTTCTATATTATAATTCTCTGTGTTAATATTGTCTCTTATCGTACTTAAAGTTCCTTAAGAGTGATATTTTGCATGTGCCTGATTCATCTATGTCCACCTCACAGCTTAATAAAAATCATGTAAAAAAGATATTCTATAACAACTAGAAAATATTATGTTCCTATTATCATTATAATAAACATTCCTTTCAACAGAAATCAACTTTCTTTCCAACCTCCAACTGTAAAAGTTTCAAAAATGTTTTTTCACCAGTATAGTTCATTAAGAAGTTATTTGTTGGTATCACATTTTATATTTTACCAACAAATATGTAAACCATCAGGAAAAACTGATGCAAATACACCAGGGTTTCCAGGTAAGATGGTGCAGGGATTCTTATTTTGACCCAACACATTTATTGCAAACACATAATAATAGTTAAAAAAAAAAAAAAGGCCCTCCAAATAAAATAAGCAGAGAAGAACCATATAACAAAGTGGAGAGTGGCAGCAAAGCTGCAGGGTGGCTTAGCTTCAGATCTGAAGTTTGCTCCTACGGAGTAAAAGGGATTTAAGTGCTCTCAGACAAACAGGACCAGGAATAGAAAGTTCTTGAAGCTAAGGCCTGGAGTGAGGCTCCTCAACTCTAAAGGAAGCTAAAAATAAAACTCATCACCATCTGGGCTGTGGCTTCAATTAACCTATGGGTCTCAGACTGTGAGCACGCAGACTAAGCCTTTTAATCAAGAAATGAGCAAGCTGGCTCTCTAACTAGATCACCACACCCTGAAACGCCTTAATAAAAAATTAAAAAAAGAAAGCGCCCAGGGAGATGAGTGCTAAGAGATAAGGCGTAACCTCAAGACTGGAGAGGGTAAGCATAGGAGGTGGGAAAGTGGGCGGAGGAAGGAAACAAAATTTCCCCACTTCCAAAGAGTATTCAAAACAAAATTGCATAAATACTGTCTTAGTTGAACAAAGAATATAAAATGAGTATGTTTAAGATGCCTCCAGTAGTAAATGAAAGAGTAATTTCCATTAAAATAAAATAAGAAATTGCAAAACAAAAACAGGCAGAAATGAAAAAATAACATACAGGTGAACGTGAAAGGAAGTAATTTAAAATACTGTTAGAAAGTACAGTCACTGAAATTTTAAAATGAAATTATCAGATTTGTAGCTATTTTTGAGGAATTCAGTGGCAAATAGCTCAGAAAGACAAAGATACATACACATATAAGTGACAGCAATTGAACAAGCAGAGGCTACACTGAGAGCCCCTAACGTATGTCTAATAGTATAGTATTCTATACCAAAATTGAAGAAATACTTTTAAAGAGAAAGTTACAGGCTAATCTCTCATGAACATAAATGCAAAGAATACTAAAAAAAAAAAAAAAAAAGAGAAAGTTAGCAAATTGAATCGATTGGTATATATAAAAGACAACACATCTTTACCAATTTGGGTTTTTTTCAATAATGCAAGGTCTTTATAAGCGTAGAAAAATCAAACACTGTATTTTGCCATACAAACAAATATAAAGGAGGAAAACCCCTCAAGATGCATGAGAATTTTATGAAATTATTAACATTCATGATAAAATTTATAAATCTTGAGATAGAAGGGAACTGGTGATTTTAATTTTCATGTAGATGATCATTCCAATCACGCTCACTCACTGTTCCTTGACTTCCTCCCCTCTGAAAAACTCATCCTCCGCCCTCCTCAGTCCCCCCTTGTGGGTGTGCTCTTCAATTCATCATAACATGCAATACGTGCAGACCTTCCATATTTTCCACGCATCCTACTTTCTGGCGACCAACTCTCATCTCTCCAGTGCATCCCCCTCGCCCCGGACTCCTTTAATTCAACCAGAACCTTAAATCCTTTGATCCTACCACACTTTCACTGTTACCTATTTTCTTCATTCCCCCTCTTCCTACCTTATCCATGGTCAGTTTCTTAATTTATTCACTCAGCAAATCTCTATTATCAAGTGCTGTTTTGGGTCCCTGGGGACACATTTGCAACCAAGATCACTCCCTTGTATTTACCTACAACTTCCTCGTACCTTGTTTACTTCAATATCTCCACATTTGACTTTTGAGTAGAATTCAGTCTACTCTGTTCATGCCTATAATCTGCAAATAAAATGATTTCATCTTGTCTCATGGTTTCAATGTCATCAATATGCTAACAATTCCCATATTTATATCTCCCAACTGAACTTTTTTCCTTAATCTGTAACCTATTCAACTAACTTGACACCTCTACTGAATGCCTCAAAAAGCTGCTCAAAATTAACATGTCCAAATAATTCCTGAAAGCATTTTCTCCTCACACCAGTTCCTTTAGTCTTCCACATCTCAGTTAACAACTCCAGTTATCTGTTTGCTTCCACAAAAAAAATTGTTGAGTTGTTCCTATGCCTGTTTTACACCCACCAGGCATCAAATCTGTCAGCAAATGCTGGCAGCTTTATACTCAAAATATGTCCCAAATTCACCAGCTCTCACCTTAACTGTTTTCACCATGGACCAAGCCATCCTGACATCTTACCTGAAACATATCTCTCTGATTCTACCCTTTCCCCTTCAGTCTATTCTCAACACAGCAACATGGTGATTCCATTAAAACATAAATCAGAGTATGTTATATGTTACTCTTTTGTTCAAAACGCTGCAAGAACTTTCACTTAGAGTAATTTTAGAAGTTCTTATTTTGATCTTCAAGGCCCTCATGATTTGGTCTACTTTCCACTCTCTTGCTACTTTATCGTTGTTTATTCAGCAGCCACTTTGCCTTCTCTCTCACTCAAAAGCTCTTTACTGGGAAACAGTTAACTACTTCATGCCCGCCATAACTTTATTCATATTCCACCTCTTCAGTAAGACCGTCTCCTGTCGCCATTTCCAAGATTTCAACTCCCTCCCTACCGTTTCACATTCTCGCTCCCTGTTCTTTTTTTTCCCCTTAGTATAATTATCAGACAATTGCTTATCTCCTCTTTTTTCTGTCTCTATCCAGCAGAATTCAAGCTCTAAAAAGGCAGAGTCTTTGTTGTATTCACAAATGACTCCTAAGTACTTTAGAATTGCCCATAAATAATTAGATATGAACAAATAAATAATAACTTGCCTACAGGTAGATACTTCTTCTAGAAGAAAATGTAGAAAATATCTTTGTAACTTCAAATAGTGACAGTTTTCTTAAAACACAAAAGCACAAAACGTAGAGGAGACCACTGCTAAATCAGACTACATTAAAATGTACAACCTCAGTTCAACAAAAGACACATTAAAAATGACAAATACCAGCTGTATGTCAATTATATCTCAATAAAACTGAAAGGCAAAAATGATAAATGACAAATTACCAGTTGGATAAGATATTATCAAACTATGTAACTGACAAAGAATTAGTATCCAGGACATAAAAACAAACGCATCAGATAAAGACAAACTATCTTTTAAAAAAATTAGGCAAAGGATATGAACGGACAGGAGTAAAAAATGAAATAACCAAGAGTAGTAGAAAAATACTGCCAAACTCACTTGCAGTTAGAAAAATATAAAGGAACTGTTTTACACTTCTGAGATTGGCAATAATTGAAATGTTTGACAGTATAAGCAAGCAATGGCAAGAGTATGGAATCATGGGTTTCTTATACTTCGCTAGTAAGGCTGTAAATTGATATAAATACTTTAGAGAACAACTGGTGAATATCGAGGAAACTTGGAGACATTCTCAATTTTTAACTAAGCATTTCCCAAATACAAGTAAATATGCTACAGAAATTCTTCTCGCATGTATAAGAATGTTCCTTACAAAACTGTTTTCAAGTGTAAAATCTTTATGGACAAATTACTGGTTATATATGGTATTTTTCTCTTTAGGAATAAGAGACAGCAGTGAAAATTAATGAATGTAAAACCTGAATTAATGTGGATAAATTTCAAAAACACCACAAAATGAGGAAGCAAAATTTCAGGAATACACATATAATGTGCTTTTATTTATAATATTTGAAAGATGCAAAATAATATAGCCTCTTGATACGTACATGTGCAGCAACAACATAAAACTCACAAGGAAATTATGAGCATAATATTAAGGACTTTATTTTGGGGAGAGAATAATCATTCCTCATGATTAGGAATGAGGAAACGGGACTTCATTTTGTGATGTTTTATTTCTTATATAAAATCTGAAACAAATATAACAAAATAAAGCAATTTTTATGATGCTGGATAGGGCAAACACTGATGTTTGTTATATGACTCACTATGCTTTTTTGTCCTCTTAAAATAACTTACAATAAAATACAAAGTATTTGAGAAATTATAGTCATCATCAAAAATAATTCATTGTTGATTTTTGACTTCTCTAAAATGCATTTCTTTCATTTAACATGGGATTTATTTTTTCAATAAACTAAGACCAGTTTTCAACATAAAATAATTAAATAAAGACTTCATCTCAGTTAAAAATATATAAGAAAAAAAGGAGGGAAAAAGGAGAAATCTGGCTCTCAGTCACTGGAAAACCAAATCAAGGTCAAGTGTGTTAACTCTGTATATTGCATTTCATCTTATAATCAAAATAATCTATAAAGAATAGTTTGTTATCCAATGGCTCCTATCTACTTTCGATAAAGTTAAAATCTGGTATCACTCATATGGGGCAATTTACAGAGTAGCTGAAAATAATATGCAAAAAAAGCAAGTTATGATTATTCTAGATAAAATAAAATTAGTATAAACATATTATTTTCATTTTGAAAAATAATATTGTTACCATTGCCCACAGTGTACACTATGTTGGCACAAGTTTGGAAATATTCTGAAAATATATTTCAGTGAATTGCAGCTCAGAAACTTTCTCTAAGATTTCAACTTCAATATTCTATGGAAAGTATACAATATACAGGATGCCAACAGTTTAGAATTATCTAGGTAGATGTTGTGTACTGTTTTTATTATGCAATTATAAAACTGTACTTCCTTGATAAGCACTCAGAAATAATTACTAGTGTAGTAATTAAAAGGAAAATAAGACGTAGCCTAGTTGTGAGGACCACAATGGTTAGTATCTTACTGCTAAACAAAATAGTAAAAGCAAAGTCACTGAAACAGCATAAGATATCATTAGCTAAAGAAAGTTTTGAGAATAAAATACAGAGGATCATGATCAGAGTTGTTTCTCTCCCCAAAGTGAAAACAGCTCTGACAAGCAATGACTAACTTATATAATTAATTTTTTGCTCATGCGATTAATGAAAATTATTGCTTTTGTGGAGCATGGAATAAATAGAGTAGACATATGGAGAAAGTGTCAAGGTGGGGTGAGAGATGAAATTGAATGTATATGTTTTTAATAATATACTAGGACAGGTTATGTTAAATTTTCTTTCAAGTTATATTTGACTTAGTTATGATATTAACAGCTTTGAATTATTCTCACTTATTAGAAGAAATATAAATTATAACAAATGCTAAATATTATAGTTTATACATCCCAGTATATTTTAAGATAGATGAGGGAAGAAACCATGTTTCTTATTCATCATTATATGTCAGCACATGACAAATATTTGTTCAGTTGAATTTCTCTTATTACTATCACCAGTGACAATTATCTAATGAGTAAAATCTAGGCTAATAAGTTTAAGAATATATAACCATTTCTTCAAGAACTTATATCTGCAGCCTGTACATATTTCCTGAACTCCAGAGGATATATACACTGCCCACTCCACAACTCTACTGGAATGCTTAATAGTCATCTATAACATAACATGTTCAAAACAGAATTCTTGATGTTCCTTCCCAAACTTTTCCTCCAGAAACCTCCCCATCTCATTTTGTATCAACTCCATCCTTGCTTAGGCCATAAACCGTGAAATCATGCTTAACGCCTCTCTACTCCTCACATCCCACATCCAACCATCAACAAATACTTTTAGCTCAATTTCCAAATATGTATTGGGAATTTGACCACTTCTCACCACCTCTACTGCAAACACCCTAGTTCAAGCCGCAAACATCTCTCACCTGGATTACTGAGGCTCCTACTGACCCCCTTCACTAATCTGTAACCTTTGTGGAAGCCAAGATTTTTGTATACCTCTTACATCCAGAAGAATGCATGTTACACAATAAGTAATCAAGAAATATTTTTGAATGAATGAATTTGCTAATAAGTATGTAGTAGTATCTAAGGGTTTATATGGAAACTCTTAAAATTATATAGAATTCAACAAAGTTTCTACACTTCGTAATACACAGATATCAATAGATTCACAATGTAACAATCCAAACAAGCTCAAGATATAATGGATAAAAGATTCACTCAATTATTAATACAAACAACATTTTAGAAATAGGATATATTTTCAAAATTTAATTCACGAATGGGTTAAGTGGAAATGGAAAAAGAATTGAATAGAAAATTCACTTATGAATAGAAAGAATGAATATCATATATTAATATGTGACAATGCTTTCCTAATTAATTTATGTTTAACACAATTCTAGTCAAAATCCCACTGATTTTTCTTTTTTTTTCAAAAACTCACACAAATAAGAATAACATGAAAAATGACACAAGAACTACAAATGAAATGTTTGAGGTGCTGGGAGGGCATTTAATATAGGGAACTGCTCTGGCAAGGGAAATCAGGAAAAACACTCCTGAGAAAGTGATGATTGAACTTAGATTTGAAAAAAGAAAATTTAGAGTCAACAAGGTGAAAGTGTTTGGGGGTGAAGGATGATTCCTCAGGAGAGGAATTTGCAGGAATGTTTAATGCATGGGAAATGTTTATGTTACATAGAAAAGCACAATATAACCTACATAAATCCCCAGTGATGTTTACATGTAAAAAGAAAAGCACTAAAATGTCAACAGAGGTTGTATCAGAGTGATGGGATTGTGGGTGATGCTTATTCCTTTTTCATCATTTCTGTACCTCTCAAATATAATACAATGAGCATGTTCTATTTTTACACTAAAAATGTTGCAAAATGGAAACTTTTTTTGGCTGAGTCCTTCAAATACATTCTTCCTGTTCATAGGTATTAGATAAAAACTATAACTAACATTTAGTTAAGCTCATTCTTTTGGTGTATCAAGAGCATCCATTTGTTTATTAGCCTATCAAATAGCCCATTTAGTTGTTTTTTTTTCTATATATTATAGTGGTGATAATACACTCCATGTCAGGCTTTGGCACATGATTAATGTGTCAACATGAAGGTGCTTTAGTGGCCTTTGGCATTCTATTGCTAAAGTGAACTCAGCAAAATCCAGCAAGGCACATTTGCCAATCCTATAAAAATACAATATGAACTGTTGACTTGCCAGCTGCTTACAGCATCGAGTAAGGTGTAACTGTATTCAACTCACGTACATCAGGTAATAACAGAGTAGTTTATTATCATTGCAGGTGCAGAAACCTGCCAACATTTCAGCCATCTGGGCTTCCTCAGGGCAGTATACAAGCAAAATATGTGAATGAAGTATGTGAGTTGAATATGGTTTTATTCATTTTTTTATGTTGTGGGCTCTAACAAAACTGCTTTATATATTTTGGAAAAGTAATTCTGTAATGTTAGTTTACTTTGGAAAGCCGTCAACTTTTACTAATTTAAGCCCATTAATGTTTCCACTAAATTGCTTATGTCTAAATGATAATGGATATTCAGATGGCATTTTATAACAAGAAAACTGTGGTAAATGTAATATAATAGAATAAACAAAAGTTATAATTCCTGAGGGGTTAATGAGCAATCTATCTTATAGTATATTTCACCAATCACAATATCATGACACAGAGGTTCTATTAATTAGCAGTTAAGCATATGCTGTCACAACTTATCAGAAGATTTCACTTTTAGAAAGACACACTAGACCCCCTCACAGCTAAAGTTATAGATATTGTGAGGCTCCACACTATAATTTTTCAACTGAAACATGTTTATTTCCCATCGATGGGTTATCAGACTTTTCTCCATTGTTAACACAGAACTAAGTAAAATAATTAGGACTGAAATTTAATGATAAGGTCAATAAATAAACTTATTATTCTTTCTGCTTCTGCACCTCCTGCATCCAGAAGAGAGCATGGTACACAATAAGTAATCAAGAAATGTTTTTGAATGAATGAATGAATTTGCTAGTAAGTATATAAAGTGTCTAAGAGTGTATGTTGAAACCCTTAAAATTATATAAAATTCAACAAAGTTTCTACACTTCATAATAAATACACAGATGTCAACAGATTCACAATACAGCAATCCAAACCAGCTCAAGATATAATAGATAAAAGACTTACTTAAATATTAATACAAATAAGACTTGGAAATAGGACATGTTTTCAAAATTTAATTAATGACTGGGCTAAATGGAAATGGAAAGATAATTGAATGAAAAATTCATGTATAGAATAAAAGAATGAATTTTATAAATATGACAATACTTTTCTAATTAATTTATAAGTTTAATACAATTCCCAAAATAAGGGAACTAAAATTAGATTTTTTGTTTTGTTTTGGCTGCCAGTGCAAGTGTAAGAAAAAAAAAGGTGTTTATTCGCCTTTACTCTGCATCTCTGATGGTGGTAAAAATTAAATTTAATTAAATTTAAAATGTTTTAATAGTAAAGAAAACATTGATGACAGGAGCTTCCAAAACAGTGTTAAAATGCTCTTAAGCTCTAAATCCATAGGAATATTGTCATAAGAACTGACTGCATCTTCTTAGCACCAGATTTTTCTTTTAGTCCCTTTACATAAACTAGGCACACCTATACAAGTGAGCCTGGGATCCATATAAGGAAAAAAAAAGAGTTTATATTAGGCACTGAGCACTCTGCTGTAAGTGTTCTCCGAAACTTCCCTGTTTAATCTTAGATTCCCTGACCTTTTCTACCATACTTTGGTTTGGATCTTGATTCTCAGGCATCTGACCTCTTGGCTTGTATATTTTACCCTGTCTCTGACCTCAACATCCTTCAGAAAATGTCTTGCATTGTCTATCCCAGGGCACTGCTTTGCCCAACTCACCCCAACGCAGAAGGAGGGAAACCTAAATCAACATCTCAAGTTCTGCATTTAGCCATTTCCAAGAAATTCATGACTTTTTATTATTATTATTATTACTCTTCTTTTTATTGTGGTTAGAACAGATAACATAAAAGGGTAGATTCCCTCAAAAAATTTTTAAGGATACAGCACAGTATTGTTAACTATAAGCACAGTGTTTTATAATAAATCTCTAGAACTTATTCATCTCGCTTAACTGGAAATTTATACTCGTTGGACAGCATTTCCCTATTTCTCTCTCCCCGATCCCCTGGCAACCACCATTCTACTTTTTGGGTCTGTGAGTTTGCTAGTTTAAATATCTCCTATAAGTAGAATCATATATGTATATGCCCTTTTGCAACTGGCTTATTTCACTTAGAATAATAGTCTCCATGTTCATCCATGTTGAGATACGTATCAGGATTTCCTTCTTGTTGTGACTGAATAATATTCCACTGTATGTATATACCACATTTTCTTTATTCTTAAGGTGCTGGCAAATTTTCAGTTTTCATTCATTTATCTTGCTTGTACAGCTAACTGAATTTATATAGCTGTATCAATATTTACATTTATCTCTCCCTATAAATCTATATCTATACTACCTATACCTATATCTCTAAGTGTATAATGTGCTGGTAAATTTTTTTAACATCTTTATTGGAGTATAATTGCTTTACAATATTGTGTTAGTTTCTGCTGTATAACAAAGTGAATCAGCTATACGTATACATATATCCCAATACCCCCTCCCTCTTGCGTCTCCCTCCCACCCTCCCTATCCCACCCCTCTAGGTGGTCACAAAGCACCAAGCTGCTGTCTCTGTGCTATGTGGCTGCTTCCCACTAGCTAGCTATTTTACACATAGTAGTGTATATATGTCAGGGCTACTCTCTCACTTTGTCCCAGCTTACCCTTCCCCCTACCCATGTCCTCAAGTCCATTCTCTACATCTGTGTCTTTATTCCTGTCCTGCCCCTAGGTTCATCAGAACCAATTTCTTTTCTTTTCTTTTTTTTTTTTTTAGATTCCATATATATGTGTTGGCACACGGTATTTGTTTTTCTCTTTCTAACATACTTCACTCTGTATGACAGACTCTAGGTCCATCCACCTCACTACAAATAACTCAATTTCCTTTCTTTTTATGGCTGAGTAATATTCCATTGTATATATGTGCCACATCTTCTTTATCCATTCATCTGTTGATGGACACTTAGGTTGCTTCCATGTCCTGGTTATTGTAAATAGTACTGCAGTGAACATTGTAGTATATGTCTCTTTTTGAATTCTGGTTTTCTCAGGGTATAGGCCCAGTAGTGGGATTGCTGGGTCATATGGTACTTCTCTTTGTAGTTTTTTAAGGAACCTCCATACTGTTCTCTATAGTGGCTGTATCAATTTACATTTCCACCAACAATGCAAGAGGGTTCCCTTTTCTCCACAGCCTCTCCAGCATTTATTGTTTGCAGATTTTTTGATGATGGCCGTTCTGACTGGTGTGAGGTGATACCTCATTGTAGTTCTGATTTGCATTTCTCTAATGATTAGTGATGTTGAACATCCTTTCATGTGTTTGTTGGCAATTGTATATCTTCTTTGGAGAGATGTCTATTTAGGTCTTCTGTCCATTTTTGGATTGGATTGTTTGTTTTGATATTGAGCTGCATGAGTTGCTTAAATATTTGGGAGACTAATCCTTTGTCAGTTGCTTCATTTGCAAATATTTTCTCCCATTCTAAGGGTTGTCTTTTCATCTTGTTTATGGTTTCCTTTGCTGTGCGAAAGCTTTTAAGTTTCATTAGGTCCCATTTGTTTATTTTTGTTTTTATTTCCATTTCTTTAGGAGGTGGGTCAAAAAGATTCTTGCTGTGATTTATGTCATAGAGTATTCTGCCTATGTTTTTCTCTAGGAGTTTTACAGTATCTGGACTTACATTTAGGTCTTTAATCCATTTTGAGTTTATTTTTGTGTATGGTGCTAAGAAGTGTTCTAGTTTCATTCTTTTACATGTAGCTGTCCAGTATTCCCAGCACCACTTATTGAAGAGGCTGTCTTTTCTCCATTGTATATTCTTGCCTCCTGTATCAAAGATAACGTGACCATATGTGCATGGGTTTATCCCTGGGCTTTCTATCCTGTTCCATTGATCTATATTTCTGTTTTTCTGCCAGTACCATACTGTCTTGATTACTGTAGGTTTGTAGTATAGTCTGAAGTCAGGGAGCCTGATTCCTCCAACTCCATTTTTCTTTCTCAAGATTGTTTTGGCTATTCGGTGTCTTTTGTGTTTCCATACAAATTGAAATTTTTTGTTCTAGTTCTGTTGAAAAATGCCCTTGGGAGTATGAGAGGGATTGCACTGAATCTGTAGATTGCTTTGGGTAGTACAGTCATTTTTACAATGTTGATTCTTCCAATCCAAGAACATGGTATATCTCTCCAACTGTTTGTATTATCTTTAATTTCTCTGATCAGTGTCTTATAGTTTTCTGCATACAGGTCTTTTGTCTCCTCAGGTAGGTTTATTCCCAGGTATTTTATTCTTTTTTTTCCCAATGGTAAATGGCAGTGTTTACTTAATTTCTCTTTCAGATTTTTCATCATTAGTGTATAGGAATGCAAGAGATTTCTGTGCATTAATTTTGTATCCTGCTACTTTACTATATTCATTGATTAGCTCTAGTAGTTTTCTGGTAGCATCTTTAGGATTCCCTATGTATAGTATCATGTCATCTGCAAACAGTGACAGTTATACTTTTTCTCCATTTTGGATTCCTTTTATTTCTTTTGATTCTCTGACTGCTGTGGCTAAAACTCCCAAAACTATGTTGAATAATCGTGGTGAGAGTGGGCAACCTTGTCTCGTTCCTGATCTTAGAGGAATTGGTTTCAGTTTTTCACCATTGAGAATGATGTTGGCTGTGGGTCTGTCATATATGGCCTTTATTATGTTGACGTAGTTTCCCTCTATGCCTACTCTCTGGAGAGTTTTTATTATAAATGGGTGTTGAATTTTGTTGAAAGCTTTTTCTGCATCTATTGAGATGATCAAATGGTTTTTATCCTTCAGTTTGTTAATATGGTGTATCACATTGATTCATTTGCGTATATTGAAGAATCCTTGCATTCCTGGGATAAACCCCACTTGATCATGGTGTATGATCCTTTTAATGTGCTGTTGGATTCTGCTTGCTAGTATTTTGTTGAGGATTTTTGCATCTATGTTCATCAGTGATATTGGTCGGTAGTTTTCTTTTTTTGTGACATCTTTGTCTGGTTTTGCTATCAGGGTGATGGTGGCCTCATAGAATGAGTTTAGGAGTGTTCCTTCCTCTGCAATTTTTTGGAAGAGTTTGAGAAGGATAGGTGTTAGCTCTTCTCAATGTTTGATAGAATTTGCCTTTGAAGCCATCTGGTCCTGGGCTTGTGTTTGCTGGAAGACTTTTAATCACAGTTTCAATTTCAGTGCTTGTGACTGGTCTATTTTCTGTTTCTTCCTGGTTCAGTCTTGGAAGGTTGTGCTTTTTTAAGAATTTGTCCGTTTCTTCCAGGTTGTCCATTTTATTGGCATACAGTTGCTTGTAGTAATCTCTCACGATCCTTTGTATTTCTGCAGTGCTGGTTGTTACTTCTTTTTCATGTCTAATTTTGATTTGAGTCTTCTCCCTTCTTTTCTTGGTGAGTCTGGCTAATGGTTTATCAATTTTGTTTACTTTCTCAAAGAACCAGCTTTTACTTTTATTGATCTTTGGTATTATTTCCTTCATTTCTTTTTCATTTATTTCTGATCTGATCTTTATGATTTCTTTCCTTCTGCTAACTTTTGGGGTTTTTTTGGTTATCCTTTTTCTAATTGCTTTAGGTTTAAGGTTGGGTTATTTATTTGAGATTTTTCTTGTTTCTTGAGGTAGGATTGTATTGTTATAAACTTCCCTCTTAGCACTGCTTTTGCTGCATCCCATAGGTTTTAGGTCATCGTGTTTTCCTTGTCACTTATTTCTAGGTATTTTTTGAATTCTTCTTTGATTTCTTCAGTGATCTCTTGGTTATTTAGTAGTGTATTGCTTATCCTCCATGTGTTTGTATTTTTAAAGATTTTTTTTTCCCTGTAATTGATATCTAGTCTCATAGCGTTGTGGCCGGAAAAGATACTTGATACATTTTCAATTTTCTTAAATTTACCACGGCTTGATTTGTGATCCAAGATATGATTTATCCTGGAGAATGTTACATGAGCACTTGAAAAGAAAGTGTATTCTGTTGTTTTTGGATGGAATGTCCTATAAATATCAGTTAACTCTATCTGGTCTAATGTGTCTTTTAAAGCTTGTGTTTCCTTATTTATTTTCATTTTGGATGATTTGTCCATTGGTGAAAGTGGGGTGTTAAAGTCCCCTACTATGATTGTGTTACTGTCGATTTCCCCTTTTATGGCTGTTAGCATTTGCCTTGTGTATTGAGGTGCTCCTATGTTGGGTGCATAAATATTTACAATTGTTGTATCTTCTTCTTGGATCAATCCCTTGATCATTATGTAGTGTCCTTCTTTGTCTCTTGTAATAGTGTTTATTTTAAAGTCTATTTTGTCTGATATGGGAATTGCTACCCTAACTTTCTTTTGATATCCATTTGCATGGAATATCTTTTTCCATTCCCTCACTTCAAGTCTGTATCTGTCCCTAGGTTTGAAGTGGGTCTCCTGTAGACAGCATATATATGGGTATTGTTTTTGTATCCATTCAGCCAGTCTATGGCTTTTGGTTGGAGCATTTAATCCATTTACATTTAAGGTAAATATTGATATGTATGTTCCTGTTACCATTTTCTTAATTGTTTTGGGTTTGTTTTTGTAGGTCTTTTCCTTCTCTTGTGTTTCCTCCCTAGAGAAGTTCCTGTAGCATTTGTTGTAAAGCTGGTTTGGTGGTGCTGAATTCTCTTAATTTTGCTTGTCTGTAAAGGTTTTAATTTCTCTGTCAAATCTCAATGAGATCCTTGCTGGGTAGAGTAATCTTGGTTGTAGGATTTTCCCTTTCATCACTTTAAATATGTCCTGCCACTCCCTTCTGGATTGCAGAGTTTCTGTGCTGAAAGACCAGCTGTTAATCTTATGTGGATTCCCTTTTATGTTAATTGTTGCTTTTCCCTTGTTGCTTTTAATATTTTTTCTTTGTATATAATTTTTGATAGTTTGATTAATATGTGTCTTGGAGTGTTTCTCCTTGGATTTATCCTGTAATGAGACTCTCTGCACTTCCTGGACTTGATTGACTATTTCCTTTCCCATGTTAAGGAAGTTTTCAACTATAATCTCTTCAAATGTTTTCTCAGACCCTTTCTCTCTTCTTCTTCTGGAACCCCTATAATTCAAATGTTGGTGTGTTTCATGTTGTCCAGAGGTCTCTGAGACTGTCCTCAATTCTTTTCATTCTTTTTTCTTTATTCTTCTCTGTGGTAGTTATTTCCACTATTTTATCTTCCAGGTCACTTATTCTTTCTTCAGCCTCTGTTATTCTGCTATTGATTCCTTTTAGAGAATTTTTAATTTCATTTATTGTGGTGTTCATCATTGTTTGTTTGCTCTTTAGTTCTTCTAGGTCCCTGGTAAACGTTTCTTGTATTTTCTCCATTCTATTTCTAAGATTTGGATCATCTTTACTGTCATTACTCTGAATTCTTTTTCATGTAGACTGCCTATTTTCTCTTCATTTGTTTGGTCTGGTGGGTTTTTACCTTGCTCCTTCATCTGCTGTGTATTTCTCTGTCTTCTCATTTTGTTTTACTTACTGTGTTTGAGGTCTCCTTTTCACAGGCTGCAGGTTTGTAGTTCCCGTTGTTTTTGGTGTCTGCCCCCAGTGGGTAAGGTTGGTTCAGTGGGTTGTGTAGGCTTCCTGTTGGAGGGGAGTGGTGCCTGTGTTCTGGTGGGTTGGGCTGGATCTTGTCTTTCTGGTGCACAGGGCCGCAACCGGTAGTGTGTTTTGGGGTGTCTGTGAACTTAGTATGATTTTAGGCAACCTCTCTACTAATGGGTGTGGTTGTGTTCCTGTCTTGCTAGTTGTTTGGCATGGGGCATCCAGCACTGGAGTTTGCTGGCCATTGGGTGGAGCTGGGTCTTAGCGTTGAGACAGAGATCTCTGGGAGAGCTCTCGCCGTTTGATAGTACGTGGGGCCGGGAGGTCTCTGGTGGTCCAATGTCCTGAACTTGGCTCTCCCACCTCAAAGGCTCAGGCCTGACACCAGGCCAGAGCACCCAGACCCTGTCAGCCACACGGCTCAGGAGAAAAGGGAGAAAAAAGAAAGAAAAAAATAATAATAAATAAAAAAAATTATTAAAATAAAAAAATATTAATAAAAACAAAGAAGAGAGTAACCAAACCAATAAACAAATACACCAATGATCAGAAGCGCTAAAATCTATACTAAGATAAACATAAAAATCAGAAACAAATCAGTTGCAAACAGCAAACCCCAAGTCTACAATTGCTCCCAATGTCCTCTGCCTCAATTTTGGGATGACTCGTTGTCTCTTCAGGTATTCCACAGATGCAGGATATATCAAGTTGATTGTGGGGATTTAATCCGCTGCTCCTGAGGCTACACAGAGAAATTTCCTTTTCTCTTCTTTGTTCACACAGCTCCTGGGGTTCAGCTTTGTTTTGGCCCCACCTCTGCGTGTAGGTCACCCTCAGGCATCTTTTCCCTCCCAGACAGGATGGGGTTAAAGCAGCGGCTGATTAGGGGGCTCTTGCTCATTCAGGCCAGGGGGAGGGAGGGGTATGGTAGTTGTAATTGGAATGCGGGGTGAGCCTGCAGCGGCAGAGGTCAGTGTGACGTTGCAACATCCTGAGGCACACCGTGTGTTCTTCTGGGGACGTTGTCCATGGATCATGGGACCCTAGCAGTGGCGGGCTGCACACATTCCCGGGAGGGTGTGGATAGTGACCTCTGCTTGCACACAGGATTCTTGGTGCTTGCAGCAGCGGCATTAGCATTTCATGCCTGTCTATGACGTCCGAGCTGATAGCCATGGCTTGCACCCGTCTCTGGAGCTCATTTAGGCAATGCTCCGCCTTCTGTGCACAGACGGGAAAGGAATCTCCTCTCCTCATGCGCCCCGAAACAATGGTCTCTTGCCTCTTAGGCAGGTCCAGACTTTTTCCTGGACTCCCTTTCAGCTATCTGTGGAGGACTAGCCCCCTTCAGGCTCTGTTCACACAGCCAACCCCAGTCCTCTCCCTAGGATCTGACCTCCAAAGCCCAAGCCTCAGCTCCCAGCCCCAACCCGCCCCGGCGGGTAAGCAGACAAGCCTTTCAGGCTGGTGAGTGCTGGCCGGCACCGATCCTCTGTGTGGGAATCTCTTCCCTTTGCCCTCTGCACCCCTGTTGCTGTGCTTTCCTCCGTGACTCTGAAGCTTCCCCCCGTGCCCACGCCCCGTCTCCAGCAGTGAAGGGGCTTCCTAGTTTGTGGAAACTTTTCCTCCTTCACAGCTCCCTCTCAGAGGTGCAGGTCCTGTCCCTATACTTTTGTCTCTGTTTTTTTCTTTTTTCTTTTGCCCTACCCAGGTACATGGGGATTTTCTTGGGAAGTCTGAGGTCTTCTGCCAGTGTTCAGTAAGTATTCTGTAGGAGTTGTTCCACATGTAGATGTATTTTTGATGTATTTGTGGGGAGGAAGGTGATCTCCGCGTCTTACTCCTCCACCATCTTGAAGGTCCCCCAAAGTTCATCATTAAGCATATATTATTGATGTCTGTAATCCTTGATTGCATTTCTGATAGTGATAGACCACAACAGAAAAGAAAATCTTAAATATTCTATGATGTTCCTGAGGAAACAATCAGTAGTATACACTTTGAGGTAATCTATTACTGTGGGGAAAGTATTCCATTATATTAGGTTAAATAAGTCATGCTTACAGTAGGTTTAGAGAAACTGGCCAGAATCCAATAAACCTTTTATTAAAGAGTACAGAGTAGTTAACTAAATGTGTGCTATTTTCCCTTATAATAATTATAGAATATTTGGTTTATCACCTGTATATTTGGAGAGAAAATGAAGTAACACAGATTTCTGAAAGGAAGAACCTAAAATATTTATTCAATAGTAGTTTAAAAAGTTACATTTAAAAAGATACTGTTTTTATAATGTTCACCTAAGTGGAACTACACAAGCTTTATATTTTCTCACTACCAATGACAACTAGACTATAACAAAGAGAAAAGAATTTCCGTTATTATAAGTTAAATATTTCAATTCCAAGTACTGTAAAAGAGGAGCAGGAAATTCAAGGATAAGTATGAATTAATGTAATGTGTTGTGTTGATATCTCTCTTAATCAGTGTTTAAGCAGTGTATGATTGCTTAAGATTAAAATGCTTCTTAAAAATGAAAGAAAAAAGGAAAATGTTTTAAACCCCTTGAAGTCTTTACAGAAAGAAAAAATGGCAAATATTGCCAAATCCCTTTGGAATAAATCTGTCATTCTGTCAAAAAGGGAAGATTGGAAATCTAAATATCACTGAATCAGAACCCTCTGGATTTAATATAAAATTTGAAATTAACAGGGGAAGAGCAACATAATTAGCATGTAATGACATGTGCATACTTTGTCAGACTCCTCCGAAGGATAGTGCATGTATCTTCAAGACTTAGTTTGAGGATCAGCTAGGGCTGTGGAAAGAGAACCAATGGCAAGCTTGAGAAGCAATAGGTGGTGATTTCACTGTGTTCTATCCATTGGACAGCAAGTTGACTGAGGTGGGAAAATAATTAATGGGATAAAACTCTAAGTCTGGATAGTGGAGTATAGGATGTGGTAAAGAGAGGGGAGAGTAGACTGGAAGTCAGGAGAAAACTCTTCATGGTAGCATGGAAGGGAAGGAACTTTTGATAGAGTCTGATAAAAAGGTTCCCATGGGTGTAAGATGTAAACTTCTCCCCTTTTATTACAAAATATTTGGTAAATTCTACATAGTACATTCATAAAGTAGAATATTCTGGGCCAATCAGGGAAGTTACTGAGGTGTATCCACATTGTTAAGGGGCCAAAAAAAAGAAAAATGAAAAAAACAAAATAACCAGGGCTGTAGGTGGATATCTGAGCTAGAGATGTGATACACACGCATTATTTTAGAAGCACTTTCACGGTGATTGTGGAATATGGCATTTGGAAGGAAATTCTAGTTTTCTACTTATAGAATGACTAGGGTAAATAAATAGGTGACTATTTTCTGCAGAGTTTAAAAAAATTTATCTGTAATAAAACATCATTTCCTACTGTGTCCTAGAAACTAGGTAGTTCTACAGTCGGCTGCCCATGTATGCATCTATTTCCTTCACTAGGTTCACTAGGTTCTAAGATCTTTAATAGCATCACAACAGAGCTTAGACTGGTATATTCTACATTTATTTATTTAAAGTTTGCTAACTATAAAGAAGGAGGTACGTTCCTGGAGAAGTTAGTCCTTGGGCAATGACTCAGAAAAGTATGTTCTGTTGTTTTATAAAACTGGAATTTCAAGCATTATATTATTTTGATTACCAGTAGCATTTACCTGTTGTTTTACTGTTGCCTTCTTTTTAAAATTTTCTATTAAAAAGATCTTAGTATTACATAAACTACTGTATATTTTCTCATGATTTTTTTAAAAAAATTGTGTAAATATTATTTATTTCAATCTCATTGCATAGTTTCCAGTTTTTGAAATATTTTATATTTCTCTAAGCAACTTATTCTTTTTTTTTCTTTTCTTTCTTTTTGGGTGTATTACATATTTACAAGAGGGATACAAGGAAAGTAACCATGCATGTCAAGGCTATTTTAATCAAGTCCTTCTAGTAATTTCATAAACCACAAGGATAAAAGAATTATCTAGCTTATGTTTTATAACTTAATAATATTAAGGTTTTGATATCATTTTTGCTTAATTGCCTTTAATTTTGGATTGTTTATTTTAAAAACTGAAAAAAAATTGAAATCGTTTAAGATAAATATCCTATTGATTTATCATTATTTCTTATTTTTTATGTCTTTCTTTCCAGACTTTTTGGGGTTTGCTCCTTTTGGCCTCCAATGCCTCTTTTAATATCTATACAATTGATTATGTGGAAAATGTAAATTCCTTCCTGCCTATGTTGCTTAATTGCTCTTTTTCAGCTGCCCAGTCATCTAGAACTTCCACTTATGGTTTTAATTACTGCTAATGTTCCAATGACAATGCTGGCAGAGAAAGAACATTTTTTAGAAAGATTGTTTAAAATTAAAATCACTTGCCCAGCTGGGATTTAAAAAGAGTTCTTACCTATATCCAGGAATTTTGCTAAATTTTCAGATTGAAAACGAATAATTATTGGCAGTATGCATTCACTAATTCATTCACCAAAAAAAAGTATTCATTGACTGCTGTGTGCCATGTGCTGGGGTTATTAGGAGAGCGCTTTCCAGTGGGGCAAATCATCTGTAAACAAATAAGTATAACACAAAGTGTTTAGTTCCTATGTGCAAAGAATAATGGTAATTAGATTATTTTAGCTGAAACAAAATGTCACAAGATACAATTTTAGACATAGATGTTATTACAAACCTCTTCTCTTTGTCTTTATGCCTTAACATTGTCAGTTCCTAGATTTGTATTACCTTCACTTTTCTGTATCTTTGTCTTATCCCTGTATATTGACACATTTTTTTCTCTCTCCATATCTCCTATGACATATGAAAAAAATAAAGTAAATTAGATGACTTTTTTTTTTGCAGATTCTGGAATTGTTCAACTGGACCAGTGTATCTCACTTGAATATCCATGAATCAATGGGAATTTATTTAATGTCCATTAGTGCGTTAAGCATGGTAATGGGTCTGGAAGAAAATTAAGACAAGATCTTTGTCTGCAGCTAGCTATCAGTCTTTTGGAGAGAGAAAAGACAAATACACGTCTCATCGAAGTCTTTAGTCTCTTTATCTATTCATTCATTCATGCATGTAACAAACATTTACTGAGTGTTCATTATATACTTGGAGCTGTTATAGGCACAGTATTTTAACTCCAAGAAAATAGGTTCGAGAGGCCAGCCAAACATATAGATAGTGTACTTAATAAGTAAACAAATGCAGTAAGCATTTGGTGCACTCTGGCCACAGAAGAGAGAAATCTAACTCATTACAAGAGATGACAAAGATTACCCCTGGAGGGAAATACTAGTTATTCTGAAGGCTATTGCAGTAATGCAGATAAACTTCAGACACCTAGACTCATAAGTCTATATGAAATTTTCATGTAGATATATTACAGGAATCTCATACTTAAGAAACAACTAAAACAAACCACCTACTTATTCAACCTCCCCTCCACCCCGACATACACCTGTTCTCTTTCATTATTATCTCACTAAATAGGACCCCAGCCACCTAAGTTGCTAAATCTAGAAATCCTTGATTTCCCTCTTTCCTTCATCTCTTATATTCATCAAATTTTATAAATTCTATTTCCAAAATCTCTGTTGGTTCTGTCTATTCTCATCATCCCTTCTGCTACTCCTATGCTACAAGTTTAGATAATTATGACTTATCTTTCTGGTCTCAGTTAAATGTAATTTCTTAAGATAGTCTTGCCCTTACCTTCTCCCTCAGTCTATATTAGTTTTTCCTGTTATTCTTTTTGATAACACTCAGTGTTTTTTTGTTAAGATAACACTTCTCACAATTTACAATTATATTTTATTTGAGACGGTTTCTGGTGCGCACTTATTGTTTGTCTCTGTCACTGGACTATGCTGAAAGAAGAGAACGCTATTGTTTTATCTATAACCGTGTACTCAGTTCCGAAAACTCAAGTTGGTACCTAAGAGCACTCAATAAATATATTTTCAATGAGCAAATGGCCATCAACACTTAAAATTAGGCACTGAAGCAAAAAATGCAAAATTTTCATTCCCGTAGCAACTCAGAGAAAGCCTGTGACAATGTTTTTTCCAGTAGTCATGACTGAGAAGGGAGTCCATAGCCTGGGCATAAGAAAAGGAATGAGGGTTGAGGAACAAACTAGAGGAAGGATGTCCAAGTAGTGTGCAGCAAAAATAACTATAACCCACTGAAGGCATATGGTATTAAAGCATAGAAGAGCAAAGCAGATTCTTCTTTGAGAAATGGTGGGAAACAGACCCTGAATGATGAAAAAAAGAATCCGGAAAAGTAGAATGAAGCACTTACCAAATAGGCAATAAGAAGGCTTTGGAGATTTTAGAGGAAGTTGAAAAAATCCGAAAAAATGTTTTAGGAAGATTAACCTAATCCTGACAAACAAATAAAAGTGGGAGTTTCCTGGCGGTCCAGTGGTTAGGACTTGGTGCTTTCACTGCTGTGGGCCGGGGTTCAATTCCTGGTTGGGGAACTAAGATCCTGCAAGCTGCGCAATGTGGCCAATACATACATACATACATACATACATACATACATACATACATACATAAAAAAAAAAAATAAAAGCACATACCCAGAAGTACAGAGATCACTTTGAAGTGATAGTGGAAATAATCTGCAATAATAGGATGACACTGGAAATGAACAAATAGGTTTGGCTATAGGAAATATATACTTTACTAGAAGCAGCTGAATAATTTAAAAACCCTTTTTAAGAATTATTTTTTATTTTTACTTTTTTAATTGGCTAACCAGCTCCTATTAGAAATAGTTCATACTAATCATAACATCACTGTAAGTAAACATGGATTTATACAAACCAGATGCTTGGTTTTGGAGTTCCATAGTCAGAGGTACTGACAGACTTAATTTTTAATATTATTTTCGTCAAATCTGAATATCTTTGTATATACTGCTTTGTATATACTGTAAACATGTATCTAGTTTCTGATATCTAATTCAAAATTTGCATTTTCCTGTATAACAAAACCTTTGATAGTAGGATACAGATATCAGGAAATTTATATTAAGCTGTGCTTACAGTGGAAATTAAATTTATGAAAAATGATAAAATAACTAGAATAATAGGAGTATTTTTATTATCTTTGGAGTTTACAAAGTGATACAAGATTTGATCATAAAATCTATTCTAGTTCCTAAGAGGAGACATGAGTTATTTTACAACTTGGGGACATGGTAAGTGGCTGAACTTTCACCCTTGTTTATAAAATGATTTTACATGAAAAGACAAATACAACAACTATGTGCAATTTAGGAAAGATGACTCCAACAGAGAAGTCACAGCTGGGAAGAATCTTCACCTCCCTATGCTTATTTCAATTAATCATAAGAAACAATTGCAAAAGGTCACAACTGTCCTCGAGACTCTAAATTTAAACATGAAATTGACAGCTCACTCAACTATAAATTTTTTTGCACAAAATAATCCAAACCATAATCTTATTGTGAACACAATCAAAATGTTTTAGTGTATTCTATAAAACAATGGACATAAAATTACTAAAAAGTTTACAGGGGAGGCAGGATTTTGAGGGTTACATTGGAAGCGCCATTATATCCAAGTTTTGTGAAGGGAGGACTACTTTCAACTAGATCAAATTAGAAGTGAGACCCTTTCCTCAAAGGATTTCAAATGCCCCTCCTTTTGTTGCAATGTGCCGGAGGAGGCCTCAGCCACCAGTATAAGACCACCAAGGCTCAGGTGAGCAAGATAGAGTAACCATATTCCATTCCATTATTCCCAGTAACCATACTCCATTCCCTGCTTTACAGCAGGCAGTCACACTTGTGCAGAACATATTGGAAGGAATCTTTGCTTTCACAAAGCTTTCTCAAGACACTAAGATAAAACTTGTATTTAAACTGAACCTGCAGGTCACGTGAGGCACTATGGAATGTCCCAGGTGTGTGCACGCACGTGCTGCACAGCAGGGGGAAGGAAAAGAACCTTCGGCATTTCAAGATGCAATAAGTAAGAACTCTATGCAAACTGAAATAATTCAGAGACACAACAGATACACACAAGGCACAGAGTGAAGCATCCTGTGACTGATGCATCATATGACAGGAAAATGGCATTCGAATAAATCAGCACAGAGAGCAGTCACACAGCCATGCTGTGCAAGAGCTTGCCTGGGTTTCTTTGGGAACCACCACTTGTTCTACTGTGACTGACCAACACAGAGATAATAATTCCCTCAGCCCTCCAGAGCTAGAGCCTCTCCACCCACAGCTTCCAGCCACAAGCAGTCTTGTCTATTTACCTCAATATGCCATATAAATATTGTCATTTTCTGAGTCAAGGCATGAAAACATTTGGGAAGAATTAAGTTAATGGACAGTAAAATATACTGTCCATAAGTATATGGAAGTAAAACTTCCATAAAATAAGGAAGTTTTTATTCCTTATTACAGATTCAGTCATCCTTAACGCTCTTGATGGTATCCTGAATTTAAAACACCTTCAGGCATGTTCATGTGGATTAGTGTGTTCCAAACGGAAACATCTGCCTGCTAAGTCCTTTGCTTGGTCATATTCTGTGTGCAAGAGCATCTGAGAGCAACGTCTCTGAGAAGTCCTGTACGTAATAAATTCATTGTACTCTCGAGTATAGTATGTATTAAATTTGGACACATCTTACCTTGGGGAACATCTGTTAAAGTCAGGCCCAAAATTGTTCCATAGATACAAAACTAAACAAACCAACAAATAATTTCCCTAGTTTGGAAATCCTGGTGCTAAATAAATACCTCAACTGGAGTGGATCATGCATGATGACTGACACTCAAAACTGTGTTCCTGGTGAGCTGACCAGACAAAAAATACAGAAAGCGTTTTAACAGGGTTTATTTTTAACTGAGTATGCTATATGATCCAATCACGCTCTTAAACAAGGTGTGACTATTGCCAAATTCTGAAGCTGGAAGTATTTTGGGGGAAAAGGTTATTTTGAAATTCAAAATATGTTTTATAAAACAAGTATGTTGATTTTAATGAAAAGGAATTCATTTGGGGTTAGAATCCTTCAGAAAACAGATAGATAACAAATTCAGTCATCAGCGGTATATATACTTCCCGAGATAATAGTCATTGTTCAAATGGAGAACAGCATGATTATTGTTAAAACCATACAGTTCTATGAAAGCATACAATCTTATTGATCTTTCATAATACTGTTGAGACTGACTTTACTCAAGAACTGGCCAATAGCATTTCCCTGTGCATAAGTAAGCATTGGCTCACGTTCATGTAATCTGACTGTGAACAGATGGCTGGCTGCCCTCCTAAAATGCGGGGTCTTCTACCATGCTGTGGAATTGTCTCTGGGAGGCAGAGACTACATTCCCCAGTCTGCTTTCATCTCTTTGGGTCATATGATTAATTTTTACTAAAGGGACTATGAGAAGTATAGACTGCCTGGATTCATATCTTGACTCTGCCAACCGTCAAATGTGTGAATTTAGTAAAGTTATTTAAATTCTCTGTGGCTCAGTTTTCCCATCTGTAACATAGGCTAATAAAAGACTCCATTTCTAGGTTGATCATGAGGACTAAATAAAGTAGACCATGTCTGGCACATAGTAAGCAAATGAAGTTGTTTATTAAATAAAATTTTAAAAAGATATTCATAGTTTCTTCTAGTTATTCTGTGTATTCTAGTTATTCCAATGGGGGGGGGGAAATTGCTTTAAAATATTATTGAATGAGTGAAATAGATGAGGAAAACTAAGAGGTACAAACTTTCAATTACAAAATAAATGAGTCACAGGTATGAAATGTACAGTGTGGGAAATATAGTCAATAATAATGCAGTATCTTTGTATGGGTGACAGATGGTAACTAGACTCACTGTGGTGATTGCTTTGTAACATATAGTAATATCAAATCACTATGCTGTGCACAGGAAATAACATAGTGTTGTAGGTCAATTATACTTCAAAAAGCAAACAAACTCATAGGAAAAGAGATCAGGTTTGTGGTTACCAGAGGCGAGAGGGGTGGGGGGGGCAATTGCATAAAGATGGTCAAAAGGTACAAACTTCCAGTTATAAGATAAATAAGTACTAGGGATGTAATTTACAACATGATAAATAAAATTAACACTGATGTATGTTACATATGAAAGTTGTTAAGAGAGTAAATCCTAAGCTTTCTCACCATGAGGAAAAATATTTTTTTCTTTTTCTTTTATTTTGTATCTATATGAGAAGATGGATGTTCACTAAACTTACTGTGGTCATCATTTGATAATATATGTAAGTCAAAACATTGATGTTGTATACCTTAAACTTATACAGTGCTGTATGTCAATTACATCTCAGTAAAACTATTAAAAAACACTATTTAGAAAACATAGTGAAATAAGATACACTATATATTTTATTATGACTGCAAAAGTTAAGAACCCAAGGTAAAGCCAAAATGCACTATAAATATAATAAAGTTATCTGTATTTTAATGATTTCCAGAAGATATAATACTATTATAAAGATGTTTTATTCCATTAACAAATTTATCTTAAATTGTATTAGACAACTCAAAATAGCTCACTGAGAAATCAAATTAAGGTTTTTAAATTTTTTTATGTTTCAATCATTTTCTTCCAGAAATATTATATGCTGAAAATGTAAATATGGCATAAAACAAACAAAAAATGTGAAAGGCATCTAGTTAAAGATGTATTTCTTAAATACGGTAATAGAGGAAATAAGCAAAATCTTTGTAAAGTCACTCCCTAACATTCTGACCTATGAGATTGAGGATGAGAGTTAATGTATAAAATATTGAGATAAAATTATTGATAATTCAATTGGTGCCGATACTGTAAGTCTACAGTTTTTTGTTTGTTTGTGTTTTAATGGAAGAATGAGCTAAGAAAAATTGCCTTCCTAGTTGATCTACTCAGTTTTTATTAACTACCCTAGCCAGTCTAGATAATGCTTTGGGGTAGAGATTAGCTAGTATGTAATGAGAAAAAAAATCTTCATAGGAGAAACAATCACCATTTTGAACAAATCCTATCATGTTTAAGTTAGTATTCCAGAGTGGAAGTTATTAACAAGCTGGCATACTGTTAATATCAATACGATTACTGTTTTTTTTTTTCTCCTAAAGGACATCAGGAGGTCCCTTAAAGACCATGGTTCTGGTATGGAATACATTATGACTTGCAAATAATATTCTGGCTCATAGGCTTCTGACAACAAAATTTAACAGTGATACTAAGCAAGTGGATCCCATCTTAATCCTAAATTCACCCTGGGAAGACTGTTTTTATACCCACTCAATGTGAAAATAGCCAAAGGGAAAAGTAGGCACATAGTCTTGAGTTTGTATTTTCATTTTTGCTTAATTGCAAGTACTTATTTACCCTCAAAATTCGGTCTTTTTGGCAAAGTATTCGCTGAATACCCTGTCTCTTACTCTTCTAACCTGTGTATTTTGGACATCACCAACTTGGAGAGTACCAAAAAGGAATATAAGAAATTGAAACAACAAAAAATCTACTTGTTCCCAATTTTTTGTCTTTGGCACTGTTTCTCAGTCATCCTAGAGTATAGTAGGTGCTTCTTATATATTGGTTGAATGATTAAGTAAATCAATGTAGGTTGAATTTTCTAAATTAAGCATTTGAAAATAGAAATGCAAGGCTAGAAAAAAAAATCCAAAGTCATATTTTTTCACTAAAAATATAATAATATCTCTGTTAGTAAGAGATATTACTCTTAAGACCCTTTGCATTTTGAAGTTTGACACTTAATATAAAATAAGGGAGTAACAGCAAAATTTCAGAATTCAAATGATTTGCTGTCGTCCTCTGACCCTCTCCGAGGGGAAGGATGGCCTGTGATTTCCTCATCACTTGGAATCTCCCCCTTTCCAGTGACACAGAGGCAGGACCTGATATTGTCCAGCCAGCCACCCTCCGCCAACCCTTAACTAGGGCCTTGGCTTTGGAGTCACCAGTAAAGCCTGATTCCAAGACAAAATCAAGACACAAAGCCACCATCAACAAAGGATCCCTGAAGAGACTTAAATACGCCACCCAAATTTCTGACCAATTAAAAAGTAGCTCTGCTCCTCAAGATTTGTTTTATTTACCGCCTTTCATTATGTAAAGTATACACATATGTGCATATATTATTAATATACTAATGTCAGGAATGATTAGGAGATTAGACCCCCACCATGAAAAGTATATGTTTTAGATTCATTTTTCAGTTACGGTTATTTTATATATAATAATATATGGAAAACAAATGCTAATTTGAATCATTGATGAACTGAATATTTACTTCAGAAAGCCTTTCACTTATGTTTTTCCAAGTATAACTGAACAGAATATTATACTCATTTTCAATTCAGTCCTCCTAATTTTTTTTTCTCCTCTTTACTTCAGGAGTTTTCATTGTGACTATATCAATCCCCTTAAAGCTAGAGAAACAAACATGACTTTATATTTTTATGGATTTTACTCTATTTAAAAATGTTTCTGTTTACTCCATAAGAGCTAAAAAAGGAAATATTATGACAAAAATTTGCCAAAGGACACCAAAACACAGAGAGTGCTCTAAACTCACAATATCAAGCCACAGTCTGTTCTTCAGGATAACAAGTTAAGTGATCTTTTGTAATTAACTATTATTATATTATACGAAGAAAAAAATTCTTTGAGGCTCAGAAATCCCTGCTACCTGGATTAGCTCCTGTACTCCTCTCAAGAACTCTATGAGGAAAATATTACTAATATTATTACCCACTTTGGAGAGATGAGGAAACGAAAGCTTAGAGAGCTCATTACCTGTCCAACGTTATGCAGCTATAAAGAGGTGGTGCCGGGACTTGGACCCAGAGGGTCTGGCTGCAAAACCAGAATCCTTAAACACCCTGTACTTACTGGGTGGGAGCGGTGCATGTGCATGGGAAGGAGGGCAAGACTGGGAGTACGTTTAATACCTAAACTAAGAATATCAGGTTTGGTTTTTTATTAACTGCCCTCAATACACACACACACAGACACACACACACACACACACACACACACAAGTGAACCATTTTCTGGAATTATTTCTCATAGAAACTCGCTCAAGCCTAATTTTTGGAAAGCTATAAAGCATAAAGCACATTTGCATTAGAGCTCCTCCTGGAGTTTCAGCTTCTGCTGTTTACCAGGAGGATTGAGGTGATCTTCAAATGCACTGCTGGGCTTGGGCAAAAAGCCAGCTTAAATGTCTATTAATGATAATCCTGCTTATAGTAAATTAACACTCCCCCCCACCGCCGCCCAATTCTAGGAGGGTATTTTCCTCACATATATTCAACTGATGTGGGAAAGTCAACCTAGATATTTATTATCTTTGAAAGTCAAGATAATGGAATGGTTAGAAAACCTCATCTAAATATTTGTTATTTAAAAAAGCCTTTGTATTGTATCTTATTTTAAATAGTAAAACAATATAGGATTATTTTTTAAAGGGATAATTAACCTTTTGCTTCATAATGAAAATTTAAAGAATTACCATATATCCTGTTATAAATTTACACTAAGGACTGAAAGAAGAGAGGGAGAAAGAGAGAGAAAGAGATAGAAAGAGAAGTCATATCCTAAGAGATCAAGATAACTTTATAGTTAGATGTCAATGATTCTGCTAGTATTTTGATTCCATGTACTTAATGTCAGCTAAAAAACAAAATAAATTATCTCAACAGATATAAGATTTCTCAGTTTCATAAATATGATCTAAATATAATCTAAGAACAATATATTTTGGTTATTATTCCATGTTTTTCCAAAATGCATTTTTAAAAAGATGCTTCTAGTTTATGTAAAGGCCATGGCAGCTTCCAAATCCATAATGATACTAAACATTTCATCGTAGTTGTATGATTTACTTTTCCCATTTTCTCTGCAAATGTACATAGGTATTACTAGTACACTATTACAGTTATCCACTTATATTTTGTTCTTACAGATAGCACCTATAACTGGTTACTGTATGAATGGATGGTCACAATTATGTATCTTTTTTTTACAGTTTTAACCTGCTATTTAAAGTATAGAGATCAATGCTAAGTAATTTTTGTGTACACTATCTACTCTAATAATTTATGAATTTGATATCTAAGTAATTAATCAATAACCATTTGTGAATCATAATCCTGCCTTGTGCGAGAAGCTAACAGTAAGGGCAAAATCACGACAACTGAAAGAGAGACATAAGGATGAGTTCAATTATCAGAAAAGAGGTTGAATTAAAACATATGTGACATCCTCTCTTTATCCTCCGTTCCTCAGCAGGGTTTGCAGAGAAGAAGGCGTGTAGAGACATGGCTTCCCTGCTCCCTTATCTTGCCAAGAAGACATGTGATGGCGCCTAGTATATAGGAGAGCTTTCTAAAAGAAATTTATATTTGAGATGGATTTAAGTGACCATGAACAGGAAATTATTTGACCCAAGAAGATATACCTCATTGATCCAAGTCTAGTTTTTGCCACAAAGGTTTGACAAAAAAAAAAAAAAAAAATAGCAGGTGTCCTGGTCTGAAAGGGCAACATTTCCTGAAAGAGGGTTGGGGAAAGCAGGCAAACATAGCTTGCATTCAAGCAGAACATTTTATTTTCTCTATCACTTCAGCTGTTGTTCCTCATCCCCAGAGGCTGCCAGCCACCATCATTTGGGAAGTCACAATGGATCCATTCTATTCAATCCTCTTGTGGGAATAGGCCATTACACCAGAAGTGTGGGACTTCCCAGAACAGATTTTCCTTCTAGTGCTAATTTGTTTTTCTCTGGAGCAATAGCAGAGGCGCTAATCAGGATGGTTCATCGTGAATGTTTTCCTGGTGGACTTTTTTTAACCTCTGCAGCAGCTGCAGGATTGGAAAATATATGCATTAAAGCAATTAAATATATAAAAAAATGTAAAAGGCATAACATACCAGTAATGTGTATGTGATAGAAGGGTTTATTATAGAAAATAAACATATATTAAAATTAGTTACAAGACAGAAACTGTTGATTTTACAAACCACATGCCCTGAAAATTTTCTAACACTGTTAGAAGGGCTTGCTAATAAAGGCATATCAATGAAATTGAAAGACTAGAGTCATTTTTAACGTCAATCAAAGGAAGACAGATTCTATGACTCTCTGCCTAAATACGAAACAAGGAAAACTTTTACATGCATTTACCTCTATTGCTATATACTACCTTTATTTCTATATAGTTATTAATAATGTTTGTTAACCTAAATAAATATCATGCTATTCTGAACCTTAATTATGTAACGTGTACTAGAGCAATTAGATGTATCTCCCTGGCCCCATCAATTACCACCCATATGGATTGATTCGGTAAAATTAGGACCCAAGTGTGAAAGTGACAACATTACAGATTTTAGCTTAAAACCAGTATTTCAGGATCAGCTGAAGATAGTATGAACTGCCTTTAAAGATAGGAAGTTTTCTCTAATAGGAATAGCCAAAGTTTGAAGGAGCATTTGGAAGAATAATATGGAAATTTAAAAAATATCAGAAAGAAGTTAGGTCTAGATGAACTCTTTAAGCTCCTTCAAATGCCAGGCTTCATATTTTCTAAGCAAGGTAAATTAATTCATATGGTACTAGATTTGTAGCTCCTTCTCTTCTCTGTAATTCTCTTCTGTTATAATTACTCCCCTTTCCCTCCTTCCATAAATAATTCTAGCCTGGCACTGGAAAATGCATTTAAATATGTGCCAAATGGATGCAATTACCTGCAATGTTCAATTTTTAGTTTTGCAGTTGTCAATTTTTTTCTCTGAATAGTTTCATGTTAACAAGTGATTTCAACATAATATTCAATTTAATCAATCCTCTAATTGGGCATTTGCTTTTCTTATACTGAACCCCAATAATTATGTTATATTGATTATAATATTATTAATAAAATTACTACAATATTGATTGTAATATAGAATATTACAAACCAATTCAGAATAGTTGATATTTGAATGATTGCATGCATAGTCGCTTAGCTCTTATTTATTAATTTTTTCTGGGGGAGAAGTAATTAAAAGTTTTAAATTACCAGAGATGACCTAGTTCATAGTTCAAGTCACATAAAAAAAATATCCAGTAGTTAACAATATTTATGATATGCATGTATAATGTATTATACTTTCATACATATTATTTGAAAAGTAAATATGTTCAACATGTTAAAAATCATAACTCATTGGGCTTCCCTGGTGGCCCAGTGGTTGAGAATCTGCCTGCCAATGCAGGGGACACGGGTTCGAGCCCTGGTCTGGGAAGATCCCACATGCCACGGAGCAACTAGGCCCGTGAGCCACAACTACTGAGCCTGCATGTCTGGAGCCTGTGCTCCGCGACAAGAGAGGCCGCGATAGTGAGAGGCCCGTGCACCGCGATAAAGAGTGGCCCCCGCTTGCCGCAACTGGTGAAAGCCTTTGGACAGAGGCGAGGACCCAACACAGCCAAAAATAAAATAAATAAAATAAAGAATTAAAAAACAAAAAGAAAAAAAATGCCAGGTCTTTCTATAGAGTACCTCTAAAATTAAAAAAAAAAAAAATCATAACTCATTAGTATACAGTTACAAATAGTAATTTGGGTATCATTTTATCCTAAGGGATATTGTAAATAACACCTTGGTTTGCCAAGACAAAATGCACAATAAATTTTCGAAAAAAGAATATAGATATTTCATGTCATATAACTGAACACATGAAGTACTAAACAGTTTACCTAAATTGATGGGCCAATGAGAATCCCATAATTGTTTTAAATAAGTTTAGTCCTTTTAAGACTTGAAAATCAAGTTTACTATTTTTTTTAATAATCAGAAGCAACTGTAAATATGTAAGTCCGTGTGAACGTTCCTAATGCAAATGAAAAGGCCAAGTTACCGCCACTTTGTATTGTGAGTTTTAGGTGAGGGCTTCTGGCGAACATCAAGTTGTAAGTCATGGGTATCCTCATAAAAACAAAGAAAGTGGGTGTCATTTTTTTTCTAAAAATGGAAAGGAAAACAGAAACAAGGCTCAAAAACTAATTAAACTCGATGCAACAGAAATGAAAGCATTTTGATGCAACTTATTAAAACGAAAATGCTGTGAAATTAATAGTAATCAAAAGCTAATTAAGGTTGATGCAATAGGAACAGTCAAAGAATGCTTGATAACATTTATTGAACTAAAGAAACATGGCTGTCAAAAAAGGACACATATGGAATAAAATTCAAGTAATTACAGAAAAAGGCTAAAACACAGAATGCACTGGTTTATTATATACAAATAAAGAAAAAGTTGAAACACACAATTTCTAGTAGAATCTTGATTTTAGTTAATATGTCTCCATGAGTAAAAAGAGATGGCAAGAAATGATACTATCTTTTATTGCCCCCCTTTTACTACCCATAATTACTTGGAACTCTCAAATGATAAAGATAAAATGGTTCTTTTTGACTAGATGGACTATTTCATAAGATCAGTAAAGAGTACAAAGCCATTTACTTAATCTAAGAGATGGTAACTAAATTCAGTATTTTTCCTGAATGAGCAATGCACAGACATAGGAATTTGATGTTTTCCTTCTCATCGTCGAAATGAGTGACCCTGACTTCCACATTTGCAGGTATAAGATATGATTGCCTTTATCCTTTCAGTCTCATTTCCCTTCATCTTGGTTAATCTCAATTAGATAGAAAGCTGAATTTTGTATATGAGGTAAGTATGCCAACTGCAATGTGCATTCATTGAGCTCCATAACATATACCACAGACAGAATAGCCAGTATAAATAACAGTCCCAAGGTTAAAACAGAAAAAGGGCACAGAATAATAACCACATGTTTTTATTGTTTATCATTATTCATTATTAGCCTTTTTTTCGTAAGACCTAAGTACAGAGGAAAAAAATATATATAGCCCATTAGAATAAGTACTTTAAATATTACAGCAGGGACAAGGGTATATAAAAATAGCAATTTCCATATAATCCAGAATAGTTATCTTTAAATAAATAGAGGGGACATTGCATTATTTCAATAACTGAAAAGAGGTTGATGCAGCTAGTCAGACACACACACAAAAAAAATCAAAGCAGATTGTTTTATTCCTCCCAGGCACTCTGCTACACAATAAGTTATAGTCACCAGGTGAGCAGCAATGCTAATTAAGGTACTACAATCTCAGCTGTTAGATTTACTTCAGGAAAAATAGCTGTGAGGAGTAGGCATGTGGCCCTAGACCATGGCACTTAAACTTTCATGCACATATGTTTAAGAGAGGAGCTTGGTAAAATCCATATTCCGGGGCCCACACTCAGAGGTTCTGATTCAGTAGGTCAGGTTAAGTCCAAGGCATCTGAAATTCTGATAAGCACCCCTAAGTGGATTTGCTATAAGGGCCTTTCAATTACATTTGAGCTGTAGGTTATAAGTCCCTTAAAAACAATAATTGTTTATTCACCTTTGTACCATCCAAGTCGCCTCAGTCAACTTCATAACCCCATCCTTATTCTATTATTATAACCGAGGGAAAAAAGCTTTTTTTTTAAGTCTATGACAAGTATTTTATATATTATACAAATATAAAAATATTATACAGTGCCAATAAGAAGTAATTTAGTCAAATACCTGGTGATTTTCAATCTTGGTTGCACATCAAACACACCAGGGGGATCTTTAAACTACTACTGCTAGAGCCAGGCTCCAAACCAATTGAATCAGAATCTCAGGGGGTAAGCCCTATACGTCTGTATTTTAAAAATCTCCTCCAGGTGATACGGAGGCAGAGCAGAGATGGAGAGTCAGTGACAGGAGGACAGTTAGAGCAATCTATCAACAGTAGTAAGTTTCTAATAAGAACTTTTGAAATTTCTGATAAACTTAATTACTATAGACTCTGGTTTACCTAGCACTTTCCCCTCCTCTGTGCCATGCTGTAATGGCAAGACTGGACACCTTTTTTTCCAATTTTTACTCAATTGTTATTTTAAATCTCCAGGTTAATTTCTCTCTTCTTCAGAGAAGATTATAGTTTCTCTTTGGAACTTAGTTAGCACGTCTGGCTTCACAATGCTACCATACTCTGGACACAGCTTCAGCTCTCAAAACCCATGTCTGTACCTTATTAGCAATCATCCCCAAACCCAACCATAATTTAGCAGTCCTGGGTGTAGTATTTGGGTGACCAAATACAACAGAATCATACCTCTTGCCTTAAACTTTTTTCATAATGTGAAAATGGGAAATGAGTCCCTCTCTGTTCTTGGAAGGCAAATGATGTAAACATCAGAAGTTGCTGGGAGCCTTTTTTTTTTCATGTTCAACAAGCCAGTCACTATTTTGAGAACATGAAGGCAATAAGCAGAAAAAAGCAACAACGTAAAGAAAAGAGAGAGCAAGTGGCATTTAAGTCCAAGATTGCAATAGATTCTGAGGCCTAACTTTATCCCAATCCTCCAAATTGTATTATTCCTATTTTGTGTACCTGTATCAAAACTTGGGTTACCATTGCTTGTGCCCAAAACAGTCCTGGATATTAGAATCTTGGTCTAAGTAATCTTCCTATAATCCAGCATCCTATGAACACACTGTTCTTTTCTAAAGATCTTCCAAAGGAAAATCCTGTACCAAAACAGGGTTCTGCTCTACCTGTCACCACTCCCTACTCTGCACATCTCCTTGGGATGAATAACACCTTCGGTTGACTGCCTGGATTTTCAGAGACAGTATTTTGTTATTACCTATAATAGCACTAAAATTTCAAAACAAAAAGAAAATGTAAGTTAAAGTTCTTTATCCAAAAGAAAGAAAAAATATAGCCAGAGCATTGCAGATAAAAAAAAATTGTAAAAAATATTATTAAAAGTATTTTTGAGTGCTTAGTATCTGCTAGGAAGTAGTCTATGTCCTTTCACTTATAAACTCATTTAATCTTCACAATTCCAAGCTGGGTCATACAACTCTGTGCTTACAAGGGCTCCATGCTTGGCTTCAAGGTCTGCTGTCAATGGTGTGTTTAATGCTCTGCTGTTGCTAACATGAAACTGGTCATGAATTTTGAACAAAGGGTCACACGTTTTCAGTTTTGCTGAGACCTGCAGATTAAGCAGCTTGTGTTGATCCATGAAATCAAAACTTTGACTTCTGTTTTCTTTTAAAGATGCAGAAACTTCAAGTCCATTGTTCAAATTCACATAGCTATTAAGTGGTGCAATGAGATTCCCATACTGGACATTTGGCTTCGACTGGTTCCTCAGCCACTCGAAATTCAAACTGAGCATGTAGATGAAGTGATTATAAAATACAGTTGTCAAAAAAGAAAGATAAAAAACTTGAAGCTTATCTAAATGACCAAACATTTTATCTGACTTATGTATGCTAACAATATCCCCGTGAACTGATGTTGGTGTACCTTATACCAGTAAGATGTGGCTTATAAGGTCTTCAGAGGAAGGAACTATATGAAGAATTAGCTATCATGAAGACAACTTACTTCAATCTTCTTTTATCACAGTATCTCAGTAAAGTAATTTCCTAATATGACTCAAGACAGGGTGCCAGCATATTCTGATTAAAATGGTTACCCTTCACTAGAGTCTAGTTTCAGAAGTTATATTTTATGGTAAAAATATACCGTAAGGAAATATGCCTGCAGAATAGCAACAGACTAGAGCATGTTTTATTTAAACAGTTTATTGTTTGTCAGAGTTCACTTAGATATTTTTAAGAAATGCTTCTTGTTCTTGTCCAAGATTCTCGTGTGTAAAGAAACTCAAAAATGATTGCTGAAGCACGTCAGTCAGTTCCAGAGAATGATGATAAGACATAGCTGACATGCACTTGGCAAAACAAAAACAAAAATAAAAACAAAAAATGCTATGTACAAAAGTGTCTTTCTTTTCACTTGCTCCCTTTGCTCCATCCAAATTCTGACACTTCAAACCTACCACAATGAATTATTTTTCCTTAAGGTTGTGGAATTTTTCTGGAATTTTTCTGTATCTGAGTTTCTTTTCCTAGTGGAATTTTAGGCAAAAGGAGAAAGACTATTATAAATGCTCAGATGGGTTTCTATTTCAGAAGCAGGAAAATATTACATAATTCAGTTAAATAGCATGCTCACCTTCACTTTGTTTTCATGGCATTGGTTCATGTCACTGAATGAAGCACAGATCCCCAAATTTAACTAAATAAACATAAAATCGAATGTAATTAGCTATGTTAATTTTAATTTGTGTTGTATGAAGCATGAGGAACATTCTAAAACAAATAAGATTTATACATATCCCTTATCATATCTCAGATCATAAAATGTCCTTTAGTAACCAATCCAGAGAGTAGTACATTGTTTTTGCCATTTGCTTTTTTTTTTTTTTAAATCATTGAACTATGCCATATGGAAAACGGAAAACTTCATTCCTTCATTTTCAGAGCTGAGGAAGATAACTGTCTCTCTGATGACAATCATGATCAACAAGTTCAGCTTCTTTCTCACAGGGTTAATTGGAAGTCACCTGAAATACCTTTGCCTGTTATCTAAACTACACTTGCTCCCTTGCTTTAGCTGGCCACTAACACAGCTGTATCAATGCCACTTTGCTCGTATCAAAATCTTTACAGATATAAACTCTGGAGTCAACAGATTGATACTTAGTTTCATGCAAAAGGAAGATAATTTTTAAGTGCCTATTCAGTTTCAGTCATGCAGGAGGGATCCTTTTTGAAGTTTCCCAGACCACCTTCTTTGGTGCACAACATAAATTACTCCAATTCGGTTTCTATTACACTCTATTCCAGGCCCATTAAATCTTTCCAAATAGATATCCTTTATGTCACACACGTACAGTGAAATTCAAGGCCCCTTTTATCATATAGTTAAGGTACTGCTCTCAAACATGGAGAGTAATTTCCACATTTTAAAGCAACAAATTAATACTGACCTCCACTATTGACATCTGAAGAAGAAGCCTCATCTTCTAGGCCTTGATCAGTTTGCCTCTAAAAATTTCTAATCATTGTTAGCAGTCTGCAGAAGGTAGCGGGAATCAGAACCGGAAGCTATATGTGAGCTAATATCCTCTGTTCTTTCACTGGAATAAATTACCATCTACACCAGTGGCAAATGGTCATTTTTACAATCATGCCTTCTGGGATTTTTCCTTTGACTGTTCTCAGCTCACTACTCTAGGACAAAATGCACTTCACTAGCAAGGTACTACTCTCTTTAAAGGGAGTTTTCTCTTTTTCCCCTGAGAGCTTTTTAAATAAGTGATGATAAAAGGTCAGATACTATCAGTGTGCTTCAATCCCTTCATTACAAGTCAATAACATCATTTTGATTCCATTTGGCATCTCAAAACTAAAACTCTTTTTTTCAGAACGACAATTTGTAGGCAATTATGACATTTAAAATATCTGCCTGTATGGGAGTACTAGGGAAATATTTTCTTCATTGAGGGTTTTTAAACACATGCAGTGCTTTATAGCCAGGATTTAACTAGAAATATGATGACATTCAGTAGAAATAAAAGGAATAACATGGAAAGACCTAATTAAAGGGAAAATTCACTAGTTAGAATTTGATGCCAGAGAGAATACGCTGTATTAAAATCAGTCTATACTCTGTCTTTTGTAAGCAAGGAATCTATATATATATATATGATACTTGCTGTATCTACAAACAAGGTCTCTACAATTCCCCTCAGGAATCAAATTGCAAGTTCCTTTACTAAGAAAAGTAGTAAAAGATAAAGTACATGAGGTTCCTTAGAAAAAAACAACAATCAAAACAAACAAAACACATTACAATTCTCTAAAAGACACGATATACAGGGAAAGCAAAATTCATTCAGAATTCACACTTAAGAGTTTTTGTGGCTCTGCTTTGCCTACAGGTTCACAGTACCTGGCATAGCTTCTTGAAGTTTCCAAAATGAAAAATGCCCCTGTGATCTCTACTTTAGGCAATCTTTGATTATTTCCCTACAGCTCAGAGTAAACAATGATTAACAGGATAAGGCCAACAAGTCAGGGGAAAAAAAAAATGAAGCAGAAACTGTTCTTATAGTAGCTACCTCTTACACATTTCAAATTTTAAAGTGTAGCTTTTTAAAAGCTATCAAAATGTCTATCAACACATTAATCACAAGTATATGAGGAAAAAAGAAAAAGCAACTCTAACAAAACTACCACGGCTGTAGGCAGAGTAAAGCTTTTCTTTTTAGTCCACTGCGGGTTTGAGGGAGTTAAATATGCCTTTAATTTTAATTTGCATCATCTCCGTGGGATCAAGAGGCCATCACACCTGTGATTTACACATTCACACATATCATTCTTGTGTGCTAGAACACTCACACACACACACCCATTACATGCATATCCAACTAGCTCGTTTTAATCTTTTGGCTAATATGGTTAGATTTCAGCTGTGCCAGTTATGAGTTCTGTCATTATTAACAACTTACTTAACTTCTCTGGGTCTCTGTATTCTCAAGTTGAGGAGATTAAAAATAAGCTGCTGTTTGTGAAAACTCAATACTGTGTGTGATATACAGAAATCGTCTGTGAATGTTAATTCCACTACTATCCACCCAAGGCCAACCTTCTTTTCCCCTAAAAGGAATGGGGAGAACTGAGCAAGTAGTATCCAACCCTGCAAATGAGGCCACTATTGTAAGCATTCTTCTCCCTGTGTCTAGTAGATTCATCACGTTCTATTGCTTCAGGGGCTGGAACTACAAGCCAAACTCAGGACACGGATCATAGGACTGAACAAGGAATAAGTATTGATGAGAAAAATTACATATCATTATCCCCAGAAAAATATTTACTTGGTGAACACAGAGTGATTCGGAAAGAAAACTCTAATATTTTAAAATAACACAAAGCCACAATATGAAATGTGATTAAGAAGCAGAAAGTGGATTTTTCTGTTTATACCCAAGTCCATCACATTAATTGATGATTTTTAACTTGTATATTTTTTGGCTGTGTGAGAGCCAGTTTCCTTAAAGCCATGTAATTAAAAACTCTAACCAATTAAAAGCCCCATGGAAATCTTTGATTTGCATATAGGGTAGTATTTGTTTAGCCTGCTTTTCCTAGACTTACGATTCTTAAGGACAAGTAGTATAACATTTATGAACATTAAAAGGTTTGTGAGTATATAATAAAATTTTCTTATTCTAAACAGAGTCAAATGCAAAAGTGTAAATAAATACTAAATCCATGATATTTTGCCTTTAAGAAATCTTTGACAATCATAGCACTATTACACTATTATTACTATTATTATTATTACTGTTATTACATAACACTATTTTTAGTCTTTTGTTTTCTTAATAAAGTAGAGCTTTTATAGATGGTTAGTGCTTAAATGCTATAAAATTTCCCAGTAGAAATGTATAGAGATTTCTTTATATGGTTAAATGTATTTGAAGAAATACAGCACAAAAGCATTCACTATTCTTTCTAAACACTTATATTAAAATAAGCCTCAGGAAGACTTTCTTTGTGAAGCATTTCAAGTGAACCTCTCTGATCAACTGTCCCTTTAGTAGCCTCTGGACTGACTCCTTTACAATAAAAAAACAAACAAAAAAATGAATTTCTAAAGTGACAGAATGGGTTGAAAATAATTAAACTTTCTATAAATAAAATAATCTCCCCAGTGCTTAATTTACTGAGAATCACTTGAATTTCTAAAGAGTTTTATAATTTTCTGGTCGAAGTAGTTGATTCTAGAGAAAATATAGTATTTCTATGAATCTACATAGCCCACTACACAATGCAGTATATATACATTATTACATCCACCTGAAAAAGTAATAAAAATGCATATTTTACGAAATGTTCTAGAAATGAAATGTCCTAGAATTTAGACAGCCATTATAATTTTCTACTGAGTTACCAGCCACTATAACATTTGTAAGAGATTGCAATTTCCACAAGCACTGCTGGAGGGCTATCAAGTTTTTATGGTCATATATTTTCATATTAGGTTGTCCAAAAATGATCATTCATTTACTTAAATGTTCAATTTTATTCAATAAATTTCATTCAAAGAGAATGATCTCAATGAAACCTGCTATGATTTCCTTAATACTCTCACTTTAAGGTCATTGAAAGAGGCAGTATTAATGGTGCTTTTCAGAATCCTTGAAGCAGTTTCTAGCCTGCTTATGTGACCTTCCATTTTGGGGTCAATTGGGGTAACTTAGTGAAATTATAATTTTCTGCATAATCTCTGGACCACAAAGAACTCAACAGTTCCTGACTACATTTATCTTGGCAATCAGAATATAACAACACTATCTCAATTCTAACTTCCACTTGATTTGTAATTGCAGTGATACTTCTTTAAAAGTGGTTGCTCATTTTCAGGTAGAGCTCCAATTCTCCAAACATGTTAAACAGAGCTCTCCATTTAATAAAAATAAAACTTTCAGTATACATTTTGAGGTGGGTTAATAGTCTTTTTCATTAGAATAAAGGAGCCCACACTGAGAGTATCCTTCTGCCGTCTGAGTAATCAATGAGCCAATATGGTTGTAAATCTTCCAGAAATTCCCCATGGTTCAATTCAAAGAGAAGTATTTATTCTTCTCTGCCCCCATCCTTCATTTCTCCACTATCATTTGGTAACTGTAGGGGGAATCTTTTAATCTTGCAACGAAGAGAAAGAGGAAGTATTTCACACTTTCCCTTAACAATTTCCGCCAATTAAAACAATCCCTATTCTATGCATGTATGCTAACCATGAAAGAATAAGTGATACAAAGAGTAGTTAGAAAAAAACTATAAAAAACCTACAATCAGGAAGACCATTAATTTCATTACTGTTATTTTAATGAGTAAAATGTGAACATGCGATGTGTCATTATTTTAACAGAAGTAAAGTGTAAAGTAATAATTCTAAATGTATTGGTTCATGAAATAGTACATGGGGCAACTTTACACAAAAAGTTAAGAGTCAGCCTTGCCAATAATTACACATATGCCATGATTAACTCATTGATACAGTATAATGTTCCAAGTGATTGATACTGTACTTGGAAAATTTATAATAAATGAGACATATCAGAATGAGTTTTTTTTTAATTATGCTGATTTTTTATAAAAGTATGTGATAATACAAAGGTCAGTAATTATACTATGTTGATACAATTACAAAACTAATCTCTTAGCTTTATTATTTTACTTCCAAAGATATATTACTAGGATTGTGAAACACAGCGATTATTAATTAAAATAGTTAATACTCTAAATTATTTGAATGTAATGCACTTTTCTTGCCAGTAAAGAAAACATCTAAAAAAGCATTTATAGCATTGAAAATAAGCTTTAATACCTGACCTACCACTTCAAAGTAACTGCAAATAGTGACTTTAAAAAAGATAAAGTTCATTTAATAAACCTTAATAAAATATATATTACAAATCCTACAGATAATCCTTTTTAAGATTACTCAATGAATGATTTTATTACTTATTGTGGTTGTGTCTGATTTCACCATTTTCATCTTTTGTACTCTATATAGCCTGAGCAGCTGACCCCTCTGGAACGCATTTCCCCAGCACTCAGTCCTCAACCTCCGTGCTCAGGGTTAGAGTTAGGTTTAGACAAAGAAAGGCAATGGCAGGAGACTGCAGGGGAGGAGTAGGGCATTTCCTTTGGCTCTGGTACTGGCTGCACGTTTTGGTCACGGTTAAGGTCTCATGCCATTTCAGGCTTAGGGATAGTACTAGCTTCTCATTTTTGGTCCCTGAGTCATTGGCCTTTTGTTGGTTGCCTTAAGCCTTACACTTTTATAATAGTACTTTCATTATTAAATCCTCAACTTGAAGCTTTTGATTGTGCCATATGTTTTCTGCTGTGATTTTACCACGTATTCTCACGGTAATTTCACTTTAAATGATTATTAGTTTTATATTGTTCTTAAACACCCAAACCAAGAATACTTCAGTTTATATAATAATACATTCAGGGCTTCCCTGGTGGCACAGTGGTTAAGAATCCGCCTGCCAGTGCAGGGGACACAGGTTCGAGCCCTGGTCCGGGAAGATTCCAGGTGCCGCAGAGCAACTCAGCCCGTGCACCACAACTACTGAGCCTGCGCTCTAGAGCCCGCGAGCCACAACTACTGAAGCCCAAGCGTCGAGAGCCCGTGCTCTGCAACAAGAGAAGCCACCGCAATGAGAAGCCAGCACACCACAACGAAGAGTAGCCCCTGCTCCCCGCAACTAGAGAAAGCCCGCGCGCAGCAACGAAGACCCAACACAGCCAAAAAACAAATAAATAAATAAATTTATTAAAAAAAAAATACATTTATGTATGCAAATCATAATTTTCAATACAAATTACTCTTTCTTTTAAAAGTTTTCAAAAACATTCATTATTCTCCCTATTTTCATCAATTTAACTCTTTCTCCTCACGTTCATCTTCTCCTCAAGTCCCTATTTCTGTTTAGGGCATCACATACACAGAAGTTTGAGACCTAAGTCATCATTGATTATTATTGTCTCTCGCCCATGACTCCCCCTAAATTATATATTTGGCCAGTTAATTGCCAGTATAAATTCAAAGTTCTCAGTGTTTCTCACAGTTGCATTTTCTTTTCCTTTCCTGCTTCCTGGTTCGGGTCCTTAACTGCCTCTCGATTGAATTACTTGGCCTTGCGCCACATGGGAAGCAAATACCCACTCAGCAAGCAAATACCCCAGAGCGGAAATGTGATATGAGGGACGCAGAGCTGCTTGTTCCTCAGATAGTCTAGCTTCTCACATTCAGGGATGATTTTAGGCACTTCAAACAATTTAAACTTACAACTGATTTTTACCTTCATATACTTTTTAGACCTAACCAAGGCAGGAAATGAGACTCCACCCTGCTTTCATTCTTAGTTCCCCACCACCCCGCTTGTAGCTCTGCTTCCTCATGCACGGCAGTGCCAGCTTGACCCTCCCAGCGCACAGAACAGTTATACCTCCTTCTCTCAGCCACCTGTCAGAGCTTACCTTGTGTACTGTGAGCCTACCTTGAGTTGTGTTGGAAACACTCCCTGCCCATTATTTTCCCTGTGTAAATTCACTCTAACCTTTCCATTCTCAGCTCCCACTTATTCCCCAGGAACCTGTGGGTAGCACAGGCTGTAATTGAGGTCACACTGCCTAGGATGATGCCCTTGTACCACTGCCCACATTTCAAATTTAAGTAAGTTACTGAACTTGTCTCTGCTTCAGTATCTTTATAAGTAAAATGCACATAACAATACCTCCATTGTGAGTACTCTATGAGTTAATGCTTTTCAAACACTCTCAGCTAAAATAGACTATCCACGATTTCCCCAGTATATCCTACATGGAGAAAAACGTGGCAGGAGAGGAGTGTAACAGCAAAATGCATAGAAAGTTTTCAGCGCTGTCTTAAATTGCAGCAACTTGTTCTGCCATCTTTTTAAGCCAGTCCTAAAATCCATCTTCTATTTTGAGTTTCTTCTGATCTCTCTAATTTGATACAATTTCTCTGCCTATGCTGTCACCATTCTCTAGCAGTTTGTTAGTTTTTCTTACAGGAGACACTCATAATAATTTATCTATATCTCTGTATATCTACATGACGACGCATAGGTATAGATAGACAAATACATTTCTCCATAAGACTATTCACATTTTTAAGTTCAGATAAAGCATTTTATTTACCCCCTTCTGCAACTGCAGGTTTGCTTAAAATGGAGTATATTGCATAATGCAATTTAATAGTTCTTTTAAATCAAATGCCTACTGTTTGATAGGCGCTATTCCAAGATTATTGGTAATCCTAACCACACCTCTGCAAAGTAGGTGTTATCTCCATTTCATACACAACAGTGCTTCTCAAAGTGCCAGTTACAAACTGTTTATTACTTTACAGCAGAGATAACTACAGAAGCTGAGAATAAACGCTTAGAAACTTTTACAGCAATTTGACATTGCCACGACCTCCAAGTGTGTGATCTCTGTCAACAAATTTGTTTTGTGGCTTAAGTTTTCTGTAGAAGTAGACTGGCAAGCTACAATGGCAGGGAAACATTTTGGAGCACTGTGATTAAGGAGCTAATACAGACCGTGAACTAATGTACTCCTTCTTTCATTAAAAACAAAAACAAAAACAAAAACAAAAAGAACAAGTCTTGCTACACAATTAAAAAACTCAGCTGAATACCAGCTTTCTTAGAAGTGTAGTAAAATTTGTGAATTATGTTAAAGCTAATGCATTAAATGCAAACTTATCCTCTTTTTTATATGATAAGATAGAAGTCGATTATAAGCAACTCTACTGCACACTGAGACACAAAAGCTATAGATGTGAGAATTTCTGTCGAGAATGTTTGAACAACACAAAAGCTCTTGTTTCTGCAAGATAAGAAACCAGCCCATTCCCAAATTTTATATATGTGAGTTAGACAGCCAGCCTTCTTTATTTGTCTAATATATTTGGTGTTTTGATCATCTTAATACTAACAAGGAAGAAATGTAACATGTTTTGCAATGGCAGGTAAGGTCAAAGGGCAAAGCAAAAGTTAGAAGCTTAAAAGAACAGATTTTCTACAATTATTTATGACATGATCCATAAATTAAGTATAATTATCAGTAAAATATGATAATACTCTTGATATTGCTCATTTGCAAAAAAGTTATCACAGACTATCTTACAATATTAATAAGATATTTTGAATTGTATATTCCAACAAAAATGATCCACATATAGGTATTCATAGATCCTGAAGCAATATCTTTTATCAAAAATGTAGTTAACTATAAATTTACAGGATAAATACTGGAACTGGCTACTAATAAAGAATTGATGATGAATTTTGAAAATACAGCAAAATTTGTCTCATTTTGGATAAAAGTTTAAAATGACTATCTTAAGACTGCTGAAATTGCTTCAAAATCTCTTCTTCCATTCCTGCCAACATATTGTCTGAGATTCATTTCTCTACTCTGACTACGATTAATATAAAGCATGGAAATAGTTTAGATTATACATTATTCCCTGCAAAAAATGCTATAGTCAATCCAAGAAGATTAGGTAAATTAATAAGGAAGCACATGTCACATTAAAATATTTAAATAATTGATATATATGATGTTCACTCAAAGTGTGCACATAGGTTGTTAACATGAACAATTGCTATTTATTTCATAACTTTTTGTTTTGTGTTGATTACAGAGTAACAAAAAAAATTACAAGTATAATAGTAATTCTCTGTACTAGTCCCAATACACCCTTACTTAATGCATACATACAATTTATAATTCTGTTTTCACATGCTATGTTTATGAAATGTAATAATAAAAAGTTTGGACTTTCATTATGTGTGCTTTACTATTTCATTTTATAATAATCCATTTTTATTGTACTTTACAAACGTATGACTTGTGCTTGATTTAGGGAAAATAAATGGCCCTCACCACAGAGTATTTGAGAAGTACTAACTGGGCTCCATGAAAGAGGTTAGTTTGTTGTGGTCACTACTGTAGCTCCCCACCTGGAACCTTGCTCTGAAAGTTGCAGGAAGCACACCCTAACTTCCTCTGCATGCAACAAAAACAAACAGCTCTCCTTTCTAGTTCCTGTAGGAAAACTGGATTAGGCTAAGGGGAGATTAGGATTTAGGGAATATTTTGCTTTGCTATGGTTGTTCTTGTTCACACTTTGTTTTCTTCAGTAATAGAAGAAAACTTAACAGAAGAGTAGGAAGTGGATGGTTCATTCCCATAATAAGTTGGAGGTGTTCTTAGAAGCTTCCGTGGATGGCCAGGGCAAACGTGGGATTAATCTCCTGCCACTCCCATGGCCTTCTGGTAGATGCCATTTCCCTAGCAGGGTCACTGGTGTCTGAAGCTCCTCTCCCTAACCTTGATGTCTCCTTAGGAAAGAGGACAAAGTTTTCTTGCCTGGCTATACAAGATTTTGAGGGTGAATAAGACAGGGAAGGGCACACTTAGGATAAAGAACCTTATGTAAAACACTTATAAGTGTGAAGAAACATGGTGTATGCAGAGAACCACAACAGCATCAAATTTATTTTCTGGTTATGTATGATAATGTACATAAGCATCAAAGGAAACAAATGAAAGTTGGAATGTTTGCAAATATTAAATTGCAGAGAAAATATTAACCAACTTTCAGTTCTATCACTACATGCTTTTCAGAATTATTCCATAGGCCAAATGCCATAATATATGGAAAGTTATTTTGTAAACTTAAAAAAAAAAAAGAAAAGAGTATTTAAATTCATGATTCAAATGCTGTTTCCTTCTCACCTCCTTAACCTGTTATTAGTGGTGGATTCCAGGGTTCATTTCTTGGACCACTCTTCCCTAGACCACTCATCCAGTCTGATGGCACATGCCTACTCTATGTTTAAGACCTTCAACTTGAATCAGTCCCTGGATTCCAGACTCACATGCCCAATTGCTTATTATATAACCTCTCCTATGTGTAGCACAAATAAGCACAAATGTAACAAGGCCAAATCAGAACCTACCCCAAAATAGTCACCACCCCCAGCCCCTGCAATCTTGCCCATCTCCTTTTCAAATTCATTACTTTAGGTGTTCAAACCAAAAGCCTTGAAGTCATACGTGACTCTTCTTTCACTCTTCTACCCCACATTGTGGCCATCAGCTAGTCAGAATACTTGCAAAATACACACAGAAGTCCACTTATTTTCATCATGTTCATTGCGATCTTTCTGGTGCAAACCAGCTTCATCTTTTGCCTGGTTTATTTGCAATAGTTTCCTAACTGGTCTCTTCACTTCTGATCCCATCCCCCATCACCAACCACAGTCTGTACTCCCCATAATAGCCAGAGTGATACTGTTAAAATGTTCATAAGATCACCTCACAGCTCTGCTCAGCACCCTCCAATGGTTTCTCATTTTAATCAGAGAAAAAGCCAGAATCCTTCAATGGCCGACAAGGTCCCACTTGCTCACACTCACCACATGCTTATCTTTCTGCCCTCATCTCTTCTCTTCTATGCTTCCACTCTGATCTGCACACACTGGCTGAGCTCTTCTTCAAACATACCCAGAGAGCATCCATTTCAGGCCACTCTTCTGCTTTGCTCTCTGTCCCCAGAGACAGTTGCATGTCTAGCTCTTTATTCTTTTTTGGGTGTTTGCTGCCATGTCACTTCCTTAATGAGGCTTTCCCTCATACCTTATTTAAAATGGCACTTCCTCTCTTCCTTTTCGTAAATGTTTTTCTTCATGGAATTCATCACCCTTGGACAAACTATCAATACATATGTACTTAATTATTTTACTTATGGTCATTTTCCTCCTACTTGAAAGTAAGTTGCACAAAGGCGGAGTTTTGCCTGTTTTGTCCACTGCTGTATTCAAAAAGCCTACAACAACTCCTGGCAAAAAGCAGCTCAGTAAGTGTTATTGAATGAATGGCTGAATCTTAATTACTCTTAAAGTACATGCAGTGTCAAACTGTAAAGATATAGTAAATGGATATATATTAATTTATTTTGAATCTATAATCTTAGAATCCCTTAGAAACTGAGAATTACAATTAATTTTCTTTGTCACAACTCCTCTGACATAAATAGATGGTGGTAGACTAATAATATAATCAATTGTGTGGCTACTCAAAATTAGACTCCTTTGCTCCTGGTTTGAAGACTAGAAATTAATTTTTGGTTGACCAAGCCTAGTCAATTCCCTGTTTGAATACCTTTCAAATATATTCTTTCTATTTCCTTAGCTCTCTTTTTGGTCCAGGTTATCATCACATCACATCTTAGCTGCTAAAATCATTTTTATCTTCCTTTCATCCCTTTATACCCAAAGCCTCCTTTCCCATAGCTGTTCAAGTACTGATTCTTTTTCTTTTATTTCTCTAATTTTAAAAGGATGTATACTATAGCTGATATGCTAAGGAGAGAAACAAAAGTAGAGCTGTAGCTATTGAAAAGGCAGAAGCACAGTTATTTGTAGACAGTGCAGGCTAGTACAATGAGAAACCCCCAAAGAAGTTCGAAACGCTATAGAGGTCTTCCCTGGTGGCGCAGTGGTTGAGAATCTGCCTGCCAATGCAGGGGACACGGGTTCGAGCCCTGATCTGGGAAGATCCCACATGCCGCGGAGCAACTAGGCCCGTGAGCCACAACTACTGAGCCTGCGCGTCTGGAGCCTGCGCGTCTGGAGCCTGTGCTCCGCAACAAGAGAGGCCACGATAGAGAGAGGCCCGCGCACCGCGATGAAGAGCGGCCCCCGCTTGCCGCAACTAGAGAAAGCCCTCGCACAGAAATGAAAGACCCAACACAGCCAAAAATAAATAAATAAATTTATTTTAAAAAAACCACTATTAGAACTAGTAAGGAGGTAATAAACAAAATAGAAATGTGCATTTTGATTTGCTAGATAACCAATCAGTATATAGAAGCGGGCAAAGAAAATCAGTTCAGTCAGCCAGTGCTGAGGCACCAGGACTGGTTTTCATTCCTGCTCTGTGCCACTCTTTGTCACGTGGACTCAGTGGTAGCTCTTCATGTGAGAGAGCCTTAACACCTCTTTATGAAAATCTCACACCATAGGAACTCACACTCAACATAACAAGAAGTGAGGCAGAGGCACAAACTATTACGTGTAAAATAAATAAGCTACAAGGACATATTGTACAGTACAGGGAATATAGCCAATATTTTATAACTTTAAATGGAGTATAATCTATAAAAATACTGAATCACTACATTGTACAGCTGAAACTAATATAATATTGTAAATCAACTATACTTCAATAAAAAAAAAAATTTAAACAGAAGTGAGGCAAGAAGGGCAGGGAGCGAACTTTATTTTTCCTCCTAAATTCTCTCATCCTAACTTGCGTTCTTTTCCCCAAAGCCTTGAGGATAGCAACTCAGCCTCCAAATTAGAAACCTTCATTGCATTTCACCTTCAACATAGTTACAGCACCTAGGAAATGGTGAAGCTAAATATTACCATTTAAATACAGGGTCTCTGCTTTATGTTCCAGTAACTAAAAGGTCTATTTCAGGTATTTACCCATTCACAGCCACTTTCAGGCTAAAGGTAGTATTAAAGATCTCAACTTCCTGTTAGATAGAAACTGCTTAAGACTTCAATGGCAGACCTTTGTTTTTCTTTTTATTTTGTTTGATGTTACCGTATCAATTTTCAAACATTTCAAAAAACACAAACTCTGAGAAGAGTTTCAGCCTGTACACCTGGACATAGCAGCAGGTGGCCCTTTACAACCCATTGGCCTCAAGAGGCCTACAAGCTGGAACTTAGATTGGTTTATATAATTGGTCAGGGTTGTTTCAAGACCACATACAAATCCATAGTGAAACTGGGATCCAAATGTAGTTGCCCTGACTAGCAAGCCTGTAAACCTCAACCAACCAACCCATCTATAATGTTTGCAAATGTTTATGACGTAGGATTTTAAGTTACAAAGAAATAAGCGACTAATAACCAATTATCATCTCCATAGGAGAACACAGTTACTGGTCCCTAGAAGATATTTTTATCATAATTCAAGATTTAGGAAATAGCCCATTCAATCTCACACCATGCAATTTTCAGCATTAAAAAACAGGTGGGCTATACATATATGAATGGGTTTTGAGAGTCCAAACACAACATGTTACATCTATATTCATACTACTATCCTTCTTTCTAAACTACAATCATTCTTTCTAAAATGTTAAGGTGAATACTACAGACCAATCACTCAGCATTCCCACTACCCCATTTCCCATTTGTACTTGAGTCCACCTACTAGTCTCAACATAAATAGTCATAAAACCAGAAGACTTAATTCTTACAAACACCCACACTTCAGTACTAAAATAACACTGCCTCCTACATTTCACAGTGCTACAAAATGCTCATTTACTGCTGTTTCCAAGGATCACTCACAACAGCCTGCTGGGGCTAAAGAAATAATAAATTAAGGAAAGCAGAGTACTTTAATTTATAATTCTTCATGCTCACACAATATAAAAAAATACATTAAAAATATTTTTTCAGGAAAAGGTATTTCTAAATTGTATTATTTTGTCTGAATAGTGGAGAAATGTCACCTGAAGAGGCATGGAGGAAGAGAAACACTCAATATTTATAAATATAGGAAATAACTAAAATAATTGAAGAAAACCAAGTGAATTGAAAAGATCATACTCATTAAATTTTTAACCATAATAAATTAATAGTTTAATAGTATTTTAATTAGTATTACCATTCATGAATGACCATATGTGTTTTTATTCCTCCTTTTTGGTACTTAGACCAATATTTCCAAGTTACTTATATAAAAAGTTCCTTGGGATTAAAGAGAGGCTGCACTTATTAGGGGTATCCAAGTAATAATATTTAAATGAGGTTTCTTATTCATTTTGTACTTAATGCTACAATTATTTTCATAAAACATATTCTATCAAGACAGAAGAATATTCTGCCTAGATTCTATATTTGAGCCTATTGAGTGGGGCCTTCGTTGAATGTAGAGGATGTAAATTATAGTGATTGCTGGACTCAGTGGCCACGCACCCCTAGTTATACCTTAAAGCACAGTAGAGGCATCTAGTATAAGCTGAACCAATTCATTTCTCTCCTGGGAATTTAAAACTAGAACAGAGAAATGCAGTGGACTCTAAGTTTTGGAGTAGAATGACATTTATGTCAGTGTTCTAGGGCTAAGTTTTCATCAGCCTCAATCAAAAAAAATAGCACCATTTCTACAATATAGATTCACCACAGGGGGATATGACTCTCTCAAAGTCTGACGTAAAATATTTTAAAAAATACAAAATGGGAAAAACGCACTAAAAAATTAAATAGTAAAACTTTAAACACTGTTTTATCTAAAATAGAATTATATTGGTATGAATCAAAATTATGTAATTTTAAATAGAATTAAACTTATACATTATAGACAGTATTTTTTGATACTGTTAAGATATTCTTATACTTACTAAGGACCTATAATGCTAATGCTATTTTGAAACTTACTTAAAAAATGTTAGAATATCTTAAATTCTCCACGGTCTCTCTGCTGATCCTGATTAAAAGGCCATTCAACATAGAGACCATATCAGTATGTCACAAGGAAATCAGGTCCCTGTACAGTACACTGTTACTTCATATATTAGACAAATAGCACATAATAGTTTATTTACAATTGTTTCTTTAAAAAATAATTTTATCAAAAAAGGTATGTTTTCGGTCATGTATATTTTCTTTTTTTTTTAAACATCTTTATTGGAATATGATTGCTTTACAATGGTGTGTTAGTTTCTGCTTTATGGTCATGTATATTTTCAAGTCAGGTTTTTTCCTAGATTCATGTAGGATATTTTTATCAATTATTTGGGCATGTTGTATCCTCTACAATGAGGCTTATTATGCAACAAGTAGAATTACATTTCTCTACCTGTAAAATGCTTGATCCAATACTGTTCCTCTATATCCTCCACCATTCCAATGTATAGATGATATATGACAACTTGCCACTTAAGGGCAAAATTCATGTTTTATTTATTTTAGTGGCCCCAATGCCCAGCATAATTCCTAGGACATAGCAATATTTCACTAATATTCACAGAATTGAACTGAAATTGTGAGCAATATTTCACTAATATTCACAGAATTGAACTGAAATTGTGACTTGGAAATCTTTTAAATATCAAATATGCTTAGATATTTATATATTAAGAACATTTACTTAGTGGCGCCTGTTATCTTTAATGACTAATAATTCCCAAAACTGAGGATATGAAATATCACAAAAGCTATCAAGGCAATTACCTAGAAGCTGGTTGGTCATTGCTTACTTTTTTTTTTTTTTTTATTGTTTTGGGAGATGGAAATAGATGGCACAATGGTGTTGACCATCCACCCAGTCTGGCTCTAGCAATCATCCCACTTCTACTGCCATGACCATAAAAAGTGGTATTCTCCAGATGGCTTAAAATCATTGAAATAATTGCTGATTATGTGCTGACTCTGTATGTCTTACCAACATACAAACATATTTATAAAATATGTATCCAGAGACATATATGATTGGAAGATAAAAGAAATCAAATTTTAATCAGGACAAGCTGTCTTTCAAGTAGCTCTATTCAACACAGAATAGACTCCTCAAAAATCAATGAGCAACAATAACTGCAAACCACCTGGTGCAGTGTCTATCACACAGTAGATGGTCAGCAAATATTTACTGAATGAAAGACTGAATAAATATATAAGTTAATGATCAGAAAGTAGAATAAAATAGCTCCGTGTTATAGAAATAACTTTTCTCTTTATGGGGTTTTGCTAAAAAAAAAAAAAAAAAAAAAAAAACGCTAGTGAACAGCAATGTGCAATAACTAAAAGGACTTAATTCAAGAATTTGGTCATTTTCACAGAGGTATTTGATTTATTTGCAGTAAATTTTGTTTTTATTTTTAAATTAAAACATTACAGGGAATTCCCTGGCGGTCCAGTGGTTAGGACTCCGCGCTTTCACTGCCGAGGGAGTGAGTTCAATCCCTGGTCCGGGAACTAAGATCCCACAGGCTGCGCAGCATGGCCAAAAAAAAATACAAAAAATATTGTAAAAAGTAGTAATATTAGTGAAGCCTAGCCTCTCTAAAATATAATATCAAGTATGCAAGTTATGCTGAATTCTAAAATGTTCAAACACTAAAATTTGCTGATCGTGTTCAGACACATAGTTGTAGCTTTGAATGTCAAAGTTCCAAATCCTGACACTGTTATAGATACCACATAATGAATATAGTTTATAGTGTACATGATTATCTTTATGTTTTTCCTAAAGTTGCTGGACTTTAAACTAGCATAAAGAGATAAAGGTAGTAATCATATAATGTACAACTGAAAATTTTGCTTATGCTTAGTGAGAATTTACAATAATGGCTTTATCATTAGCAGATTAAGTGAAAGCAAGTTATTTCTTTAGGAAATCTAATAGCATACAGTTTAACATATATGCTAAATTTGAGGAATATAACATTGAAACAAAGTAATGTGTTTTGGAAAGGTGCTGCATGGTTGCAACTTATTTCTCCCAAAAAGAAGCAATTCAATGGAAGGTAGTTGTGAACATAGAGTGACACAAGGTTTTTGATAGAAATTATCTTTACTGAAAATTGGACAGGGAGAAATATCTATTTATGCTTGGTAAGTTGTGCTGGTTACTTTCTGCTTATCATTCCAGATCCATTATCTTCCCTGCTCTTTGCCCTGGGAGACTAAACTACCTAGGATTCCTTGACCTATGGTTTCCATTTCCGCTCAGCCCATTGAAGTCATTGATAAGAGATCAAAAGGTAAGAGGAAAAAGAAGTCAATTTACATATTTCCACACATCCTTCTTCCTAACCAGTCTCAGCTTCTAACCAGAAGTCTTCTTCCAAAACTTAACTTTAGTTCCCTCTGTCACCCTTTCAGAGGCAAGGATGGTTTCCCACTGCTGCTAGCTCCTGGGTGCTGCATTATCTTGACACGTTTCCTTAATTATGCCTGTATACCTGTAAACAGTGTGCTCATACTTCATTAACTCGAGTGTATCATTTATTTCCTAATGGGAACCTGATTCCTACTCATTTAATATGGATGCATTTGCTAGCAAATCTGTTATTACAATAAAAATGAAATTATTAAAATATGAGATGTGTTCAGGAGATCTATCATTGAGACGGCGACTTTGGAGTAAAGACCGAAAAGAAGTGATACTTTCCACAAGAAATGTAAAAAAACAACAAAATTCCAAAAAGCAATAAAATGAAGTCCTTATCAGAATGATATAGCATGAAGTGAATTAGGCTTGTCTTAAGAAAACTCGGGTCTCATCATCATTTTGTCACTTACTACTCAAGTCATTCAAACCTGCAAACCTCGGTTTCTTCATATACAAAATGGGAATACCGACCATACAGGGTTGCTGTGAATCACAATGAGAAAAGGTAACCATGTTGAAGTTATTTAAAAATTATAGAGTATTGAGTAAGTTGTCATCACTTATTTCACGTCTTTAGTGTAACTTATACATGATTTATTTATTATTTTTTTAAGAAAGCAAAAAGAAGGGTAATATTGACCACTTTAACACCTGCTTTACTGAGTTAATCTTTACTATTTTAAAGGCTGTCACACTGATTGAAACTAGTTGTGGAGAAAGAAACTGTCAGGTGGCACTGGCTGGCATGGAGCCAAGAAAACTTGTACCTCCATTTCAGGTTCACCTCATTTTTCTTCTCTTTATCACTGCTTGTCCTAGGACACGTTATTCATGTTCCTCCTCTCCCATCATCCCCAGTATTAATGTAAAATTATCAGCAGAATAATTGGATAATTAACACCAGCGGGTTTTTTTTTTTTGGCTATGCCCTTAATAAAATTTTATTTTCATTCCTTCAGGAATAAAATTTCCTTCAAGAAATTCTTGAGAATCATTGAAGCATAATGCAAAAAAGCAAAACTACTATAAAGTAGTAGTATCACAAAACGTTATGTATTTTATATTTTTATGCAAAAACACATACAAGCACACAGAGATACGTCTGTTAAATGCATATACTATGCACTCCTGGAGATGTTTGTACAAAGTATTTTCTGTCAATAATAGGAAGGAATTGAAGTGTTCTTTCCTGAGCATTAAGTGATCAGATTGTACTACTTCAATTGTTTTTTCCCACACCTGCAGAGAAACAAACACAATGACCTAATTGATTTTTTAAAAATTTCTATTGCCAAATACCACACAGCATTCATGTGGTGTTTCAGTGAACTCGACTCCCTTCTCTCCCTGCCTCCCTATACCCACTCTATCCCAAGTGTTTACCTACTATTTATAACAGATACGGTAAAATTTGTGTAAAAAGAAAGAGAAGAGGGCCATAACAAGTGGCTACATTTGCTCTAGGTCCCCCTCTGACCCATAAGAACCCGTAAATTTTCCTCTTGATTTTTATTTTCTATTTAGATTTGCAGTTTCTTAAGTGTTATAGAAAAAGTCTTCATACAAAAACTATGCAGAAATGAAATGGGAGTTGTAATTAAATATCTACTTCATAGGTTAATGATTTCTGGTTTTCAGGTGCAAAGTAGAGAAATTGTTAAAAATGCAATTCTGATCCAAAGACTAGAACATCTGATTTGGTGGGATACTGATGAGCCCCTTTTATTTCTCTGCCAGTTGGTGTCAGAAGCAGAATTAGAAGTCAGATCTGACTTCCTGTCTCTAGGCTACAATGTCACCATTAAATCTGTGAAATTTAAACAGTAAAATTTCATTTATTGAATATTTGATACATTTTAATGATGACTTGGGGTTTTCTCCGTTGGAAAATGCATATTCTACAGCCAAGGCTGGAATTGGACAAGGTCTATTTTGGCATCTAAAGAGTGAGTCATCATCTAGAACTGTGCTTTCCAAAATAGTAACCACACATGGCTTTTGAGTACTTGAAATACGGCTAGTGTGACTAAAAAACCAAATTTTTAATTATTTCAAAATTAACTTAAGTATCCACACATGACTGCTGGCTACAGAACTGTTCTGCAGATATAGCACATTGCCATCGTCACAGCAAGTCCTATTGGGCAGTGCTGACTATAATGTATCCCTCTGTCTTACTGTATATACACCTTCAACAGTTTGAAAATAACTGCTGCTCTTTAACTAAAAGGCAGCTGCCAAGATCAAAGGCAGAGGCCACTTGGGTTATATTTAAAGTGACCTGGTGCCCGGACACCTTTGTTCTCAGGGGCATTCTAGTTAAAACTAACATAGGCCAACCTGGATTCCAATCCCTTCATTACCAGTCATTCGCTGAACATCTGTGGACAAATTTTCCTTGAGTGTTTGACTCGCAATTTCTCCAGTTGTAAATGGGGAAAGCTACTGATCGCACTAGATGTGCTCAAGGTAGCAAAAGCCTGAATTCACTGCCCTCCTCTTTATTTCACCTGAATAAAAAATATTACAATATTGGCTTCACTTTAGCCAGTTACCCCCAGACACCTATCTCCCTTGTGAAGAAATTCCTGAATATTCACATATAACCTCCTTGAGAGAAATTCCTAGGAAAAGGGGTTCCGCTTAAGCCTCCTTTAGCTGATCATCAACTGCCCACTCACAGCATGCTTTTGTTTCGCTAATAATTCCAAGTAAACAACAAAGGCTTTTCCAGTTCTAGTTAAACCAATGGGCCACCATCCTGAGATACTTGTTCAGCCCTTACAGCCAGAACCCTCAGAGACCTGGGTCTCCAGAGAGCATGAAAGGCTACTCAGAATGTCTTTTGGGACTCCTAGTGGCAGCAGTAATATCAATGAGAAGCACCTGTTTTGTTGTTCTGGCTAGCTATCTCCCTCCCTCCGTCCCTCCTTCCTTGCTTCTCATTACTCTATGTTGGTACAAAAATTAAAGTTCAGGGGCACAGAACTCTGGTGAGAACTGACCTGCTAAACCCAAAGCTTCTCAGCCTCAGCTGTATTTTACAATCATTTGAGATGCAATTAAAACACTGTGATACTGCATATGCCTCAAAGATTCTGTTTGGAAAGCTCCTGAGAACAACTGGCAACGTAATCTGAGGTAGAATAAGAACAGAGCTATGGATAAAGCTGTTAACAGTAGCAGCCACCTGTAGAAGCTGGTGCAATCAGTGACACAGACAACCCTTTCGTTTTCTCTATTGTTCTCCTGAGCAGTTGTCACTTGCACAACACGTACGGGTTACTCTAGTGACGTTAACTCACACTTAGCCTCTGCACTTAGGCTCTGGCACAATTTAGCACGTTTGTTTGCTCGAGATAAGCCTTAGGATTGTGGAGGGCTAGGCAGGTAAATGCAGACAAAAAGACAGTATGGGGAAAATTGTGATATGAAATCTTTAAAATAAAATGCTTTTATTTTCAAATAAAATACTAGATTTGCAAAGAATTTGTTTCCAGAAAGCCCCTCTTTTCTGAAGGATAATCATGGTGAGAAAAACCCATCATGTTATATCTGGGATATTTAGCAATATCCCTGTATCTTTACACTGCTACAAAACACTAGATACATCTAATCATATGAATTGTTGAAGCATGCATTTGCTTTATTTCATTTTTTCTTTCCTTATTGCCTTAACAGGTTAGAGTTATGTTGTAAAAAGCTAGTCTGTGTGTGTGTGTGTTTGTGTGTGTGTAGTATAACAGGTTTCTATTTTTGATATTAGACTTTTTCTAATTCTATTGTGGTTCTAATCATCAGTTGCAACAGAATAACGAAAAGTACTGAATAAAGAAACCTTTCATAAATGACAAACTAACATGTTTGTTCCTTCACAAGTCCCTGGTTTGGTTCCTTGTGATGTAGTGGAAGGGATCCTTGACAGTGATGTCCCTCAAATGCAAGGGTTTGAAAATAAAAGCATTTTTTTTTAAAGATTTCATATCACGATTTTCCCATACTGCCTTTTTGTCTGCATTTACCTGCCTAGCCCTCCTCAATCCTAAGGCTTATCTCAAGCAAACAAACGTGCTAAATTGTGCCAGAGCCTAAGTGCAGAAGCTTAGCGTGAGTTAGCATGACTAGAGTAACCTGTACATGTTGTGCAAGTGACAACTGCTCAGGAGAACAATAGAGAAAACGAAAGGGTTGTCTGTGTCACTGACTGCACCAGCTTCTACAGGTGGCTGCTACTGTTAACAGCTTTATCCATGGCTCTGTTCTTGTTTCTACCTCAGATTACGTGGCCAGTTGTTCTCAGGAGCTTTCCAAACAGAATCTTTGAGGCATATGCAGTATCACAGTGTTTTAATTGCATCGCAAATGATTGTAAAATACAGCTGAGGTTGAGAAGCTTTGGGTTTAGCAAGTCAGTTCTCACCAGAGTTCTGTATCCCTGAGCTTTAATTTTTGTACCGACATAGAGTAATGAGAAGGAAGGAAGGAAGCGAAGGAGGGAGGGAGGGAGGGAGGGAGGGGGCTAGCCAGAACAACAAATGTTAGCATTCCTAACTCTCTGTCATAGTTAAGTTTATGTGTCAACTAATTAGGCCACAGAATTAAGACCATGCTGAATAGCTATTATACAGATATTTATATCCTATATAATTTAAACTTATCTAAAGCAACAGCTCCATATTTTCACTACAGTTTATGAACTCATTTTCTCCCAGTGTTTATAACAATGGATGACGGCTTAGAAATTCAGTATACATTTTTAGTTGTTTGCTTGAATTATATAACATAAATTGCCTTAGTTCTCTAAAAATGTTTAATCAAAATCTACCATCCAATTAGAAAGCCCAGTTAATCACTGAAGTCCAACTCAACTTGTAAATACAGCTTCTCACTTAATTTCAGTTTATTTTGGAAACATGGAGTAACTTAAACTTATTATTGGAATCATTTCTATAATTCTTACTTTTAAACTGAATTCATGAGAAAGCACAGAACTCTCCAAAATCATAAAGTATCTTCTAAATATTTTAACTAAGATTAATAAAAATAACATCCTATTGCCAGGAGTGAGTGAGGGAAAAAATATTCAATCTATACGAAAGGCATCTACAAGAAAACAAAATCATGTGGTATCTTGAGAGAAGATAATTGTTAAGAGAAGGCATAAAACTATTTTTGAAACAGAATTAGAACTGTTTATTTTATTAAAAAGTTGACATAGGTTATCTTTAGTGTTTATGACTTGCAGACTAAAGTATTTAATATTTAACATGTTTAAATACAAGCAGCAGCAGTTTGGTAATCAAAAGGAATAATTTGAATCATCTCAGAAAAATAAATTCATTATAATTAGGATATTTTAGAATATGATTAAAACATTTAAAAGAAAATGTATTCACCTTTCTTGTCATCAAAGTACAGAGTCTGTTGAGCTGGATTTGACCACTGGAGGGAGGTGTTATCATTTTGATCAACCCTGCAGGTCAAAATTGCAGTTCCGCCTTCAACAACTGTTACGTTCTGTGTGAGTGGAAACTGTCCTTGGCTGCCTAAAAGGGGATTAAAGAAAAGATTGATTAAAAGAAAGTTCTAAAATGATTAACTTCCCAAGAGTTATATGGACTTAACTCCTCATTCCAAGTAAAATTTAAACCAACCAAACAACAGCAAAACTATATATTACAAAAAGGCAAAAAATAATTGAAAACACTTAATCAGAAGACAACAATTTGAGATACCATTAGGATTCCTTTACATTCCCTCACATGCTCCAGAAAAGCTTCTTCTTCTCCTAGGCACACATGAAGATTTATACTTAAATTGTAACATGATTATCATTAATTTCCCTTGGCCTTGCATTAATTATATGGTGCTAGACCTGGTTATCTTTGAAGATAATAATTTTGGATGAACTGAACTCTTTAAAAGCGGCAGAAGAAACAGGTAAAATAGTTTCCTTGTAGCTTTTATAATCCTGAATAAAGCCTATAAAATATGGATACTAGAACTTTAGATTCAATTTCTGATAGAAGAAATAAAAAAAGAATCCTATTTCACCAGGGTTTCTTGTAGACGTAGCTGTTTTTAGAAATACAAAATGTGCTGGAGAAAACAATGTTAAGTATTCTTCAAAAAGTGTTCATCTTATAGAATATCCATCAAAATCTTAAAGTGATTACTCTAGCCCAGGAGATAGAGACAATATTCTTTTTTGTTCCTTTCTGTAGTTTCCTGATGTTTTTTCCAATGAATATATATTTCTTTTATAATCAAGGAAAAACGTATCTATAAATGACCATTGTCAATTTGGATATCATTAGAATGTAATCAATTCTATCTTCCTAAGTGTTATACTAATTTATTAAATTAATAATTCATGTAATAACATTACTTAGTAAAAGCACTTCTAATAGTTAAAACAAAATTCTTGCACACAGAAACATAATACGTAAATTTCACTGCAGCAAGATGATATGGAGATGAACTCTGCCAAGTCTGGTAACAATTATCAACATGGGTAAAAAAATGACTTTCTAAAGCCAGGTTAAAATACTATTATGGGAGCAAGGTACTTTATTAAGTCAAGGATAATTTACATATGCAAGAACATTATGATAACTTAATCACACCCATGAAATATATTTTCCTTTTCTTCTTTAGTTTTGTAATGATTCTGTCATTACTACAAGCACCACCTGAGGTTATGCTGGAGCTATTGACATAAAGAATCTTATTACCAAGAAGCCCGTTGATTGGCACCATAAGAGAGAGAAGAGCCTGAAGGGGAAAGTTTCTTTCCAGACCTAAATGACACAAGCACAGAGGTTCATGACCACGTTATATAATTAAGCCTATCAAGTATAAAAATCTGCTATCAGTAGCTTTGTCTCCTCCATACCAACCTCTTAGAGTCATTATGGCAACTCCCCAGGATATCTCCCTGTAATCTTTAGGGTGGAGTTTTTAAATTGAGGTTAGGCAATGTCTGGAATAAACTCTTTGATAGTTGACTTGAAAGTCAACGGGAGCCAGAATGGGATGTGTTTTGCCTTCAGCTCAGAGGTGACCTCTAGCAGGGAAACATGGAGAACTATCAATCTTGTGAAGTGAGGTGAGGTGAAAAACCACATCAGAGAAAACATGAGCTAAAACAGAAAGAAGGAGTAATTACCAAAGATATCAGATTAGCAGCTCATAAATATGAAGCTCAGAATGTTTTTAAGATACTTTGCTTAGGTGCCCAGTCATTGACATAATGCATAAACTGAGCAATCTAGGGGAGGAGGGGATCCTTTAAGTAATAAAAAGCACATAACTGCTAATAAATACACATAGTTCATCCCAGATGACAATTTGACTATCAACTGGTACATAAATAATACTGTCTGCTTCTTTAAAGTGGAAAAAGAGCAGTGATGCTTGCAACAATTTCATCCACTACATTTGCAAAATAATTTTCAAAATATCCCCATAAGAAAATATTATCCTTCTCATTTCACAGATGGGTAAACTGACACTGAGTGGTTAAGTGATTTTTCCATGGTGAAACAGAGTCAATGAACCAGTTGGAGTTTGTTCTGAAATTTCAACATTTTATTCTTATTTTTCCACAAAGGCTGCTGGGTCATATCACTATTTGTTTAAATGTGAATTAGAAAACAATGAAAGGAAAAAAAAAAAAAAAAGAGTACTCTTTCAAAAATGAAACTTTGAATTCATACCTAGCTGAACTATGTCCTCAAAAATTTCAACATTAAAATCAAATAAGGGAAGATATCAATGTTAACTGCCCTTAAATATCTTATCCTATTTAGAACTTACATTTGATAATTATTTCTGTCTTTCCTTATTGGCCTATAGAAGAAACTAATATTTGTTACGGTGTTCTACATTCCAGGGACTCTACAGACACTAACACACCTAGACTTTGTCCTTCCAGGTAGGCGATTAGGACAGCTTCCCTCCATCTTCTCCGCACATGGATTCTGACTTCAGTTCCCTGGGACCTTGCAGCCTAAAATCCCTGCAGTCAAATAATTTAGTTTTTCCCAATAAAGAGCAAACTGATATGGAGAATTTACTAATCCTGAATACCCTTAGGATATGTGGTTTCCAAAATCAATTCAAAAGCCAGTGTTGTAGGCAGTCAAACTTCTTCTCAAAGCTTTGAACTCCCTTTTACTTCTGGTTTTAACCTGGAGACAGCATCAAGTGAGCTTCTACTTTTCTCTTTTTTAACTCCTCCTGGCTCAAAGTTGACAGGTTGTCATTTAATTCAATCTCAGAGAGTCTTTCTAAAGACATTACTAATTTTTCCAATTAGAAAAATTAGTATGTTACAAAGTTAAGGATTCATCCTCAATGTATTCATCAAAAAAGTATTTTGGGGGCCCTACTACAGGCCTTCCCTTGTATGAATCAACATCTGAAACATGCACAGAGGAAGAGAAACTTGCTAAGGAGTTTCTGCAAAATAATCAGAAACTAGGATACAGTATGATGGCAAGGGAGAAGGCAGTCTAGGTGTGGTATAGTATCCATCTTGTTTACCATCAACAAGAATTTCTAAAATGCACTGATCATATCATTGAGGCTTATTTAATTTTTATTTTTATTTTTTTGAGGTTCTTAGTCTTTTAATTTTTTAAATTTTTTTTTTAGTTTTTTAACATCTTTATTGGAGTATAACTGCTTTACAATCGTGTGTTGGTTTCTGCTTTATAACAAAGTGAATCAGCTGTACATATACATATATCCCCATATCTCCTCCTTCTTGTGTCTCCCTCCCACCCTCCCTATCCCACCCCTCTAGGTGGTCACAAAGCACCAAGCTGATCTCCCTGTGCTATGCGGCTGCCTCCCACTAGCTATCTATTTTACATTTGGTAGTGTATATATGTCCATGCCACTCTCTCACTTCGTCCCAGCTTACCCTTCGCCCCTCCCCGTGTCCTCAAGTCCATTCTCTACGTCTGTGTCTTTATACCTGTCCTGCCCCTAGGTTCTTCAGAACCATTTTTTTTTTTTTTTAGATTCCATATATATGTGTTAGCATATGGTATTTGTTTTTCTCTTTCTGACTTACTTCATTCTGTATGACAGACTCTAGGTCCATCCACCTCACTACAAATAACTCAATTTCGTTTCTTTTTATGGCTGAGTAATATTCCATTGTATATATGTGCCATATCTTCTTTATCCATTCATCTGTTGATGGACACATAGGTTGCTTCCATGTCCTGGCTATTGTAAATAGAGCTGCAATGAACATTGTGGTAAATGACTCTTCTTGAATTATGGTTTTCTCAGGGTACATGTCCAGTAGTGGGATTGCTGGGTCATATGGTAGCTCTCTTTTTAGTTTTTTAAGGAACCTCCATACTGTTCTCCATAGTGGCTGTATCAATTTACATTCCCACCAAGAGTGCAAGAGGGTTCCCTTTTCTCCACACCCTCTCCAGCATTTACTGTTTGTAGATTTTTTTGATGATGGCCATTCTGACTGGTGTGAGGTGATACCCCATTGTAGTTCTGATTTGCATTTCTCTAATGATTAGTGATGTTGAGCATCCTTTCATGTGTTTGTTGGCAATCTGTATATCTTCTTTGGAGAAATGTCTATTTAGGTCTCTGCCCATTTTTGGATTGGGTTGTTTGTTTTTTTGATATTGAGCTGCATGAGCTGCTTGTACATTTTAGAGATTAATCTTTTGTCAGTTGCTTCATTTGCAAATATTTTCTCCCATTCTGAGGGTTGCCTTTTCATATTGTTTATGGTTTCCTTTGCTGTGTAAAAGATTTTAAGTTTCATTAGGTCCCACTTGTTTGTTTTTGTTTTTATTTCCATTTCTCTAGGAGCTGGGTCAAAAAGGATCTTGCTGTGATGTACGTCACAGAGTGTTCTTCCTATGTTTTCCTCTAAGAGTTTTCTAGTGTCTGGCCTTAACATTTTGGTCTTTAATCCATTTTGAGTTTATTTTTGTGTATGGTCTTAGGGAGTGTTCTAATTTCATTCTTTTACATGTAGCTGTCCAGTTTTCCCAGCACCACTTATTGAAGAGGCTGTCTTTTCTCTATTGTATATTCTTGCCTCCTTTATACAAAATAAGGTGACCATATGAGCGTGGGTTTATCTCTGGGCTTTCTATCCTGTTCCATTGATCTATATTTCTGTTTTTCTGCCAGTACCATACTGTCTTGATTGCTGTAGCTTTGTAGTATAGTCTGAAGTCTGGAAGCCTGATTCTTCCAGCTCCGTTTTTCTTTCTCAAGATTGCTTTGGCTATTTGGGGTCTTTTGTGTTTCCATACAACTTGTGAAATTTTTTGTTCTTGTTCTGTGAAAAATGCCATTGGTAGCTTGATAGGGATTGCATTGAATCTGTAGGTTGCTTTGGGTAGTATAGTCATTTTCACAATGTTGATTCTTCCAATCCAAGAACATGGTATACCTCTCCATCTGTTTGTATCATCTTTAGTTTCTTTCATCAGTGTCTTATAGTTTTCTGCATACAGGTCTTTTGTCCCCTTAGGTAGGTTTATTCCTAGGTATTTTATTCTTTTTGTTGCAATTTTGAAAAGATCCTTCCTCTGGCTAAGCTCACCGCCATCCCGCGTTTCAGAGGAGTCATTTTTTTTCAAACAAGTTTATGATGAGACTTAAAGGAAACACAACTTCCAATTTGGAATTGTAGAAGCTGGCTATTTTTCCAGTCAACCTATGGCCATCATTTTCCTCCTCCTTTCCTTGTATTTATTTCTTTTTATTTTTTGCATAAATATCAATCCCCCTTACTTGTTTCTAAACTAATTAAGGGTCAGGTAACTAGGGCATCTTACTTACCTTAGAATCAGCTACATAGCTTAACATTCTGTACTGTGATTAGAGCACTAGGCACTTACTGTACAAAATGAAAGCATCCCTTGGAGCAACTGCCGGCATTTGTAGGGGAATTTGTGACAACAGAATGATTAAAGTAACTCAAGTCTGCTGCATTTGTTCATGGTCAAAACGGAGGAGCAGAAGGAGAGACTAATTCCTCAGTGAGAAAAAAAATATGGAAAAATTAAATAATAAAAGCCTTATCAGTATCATGTCTTAAAACATTTTTTGTAAAGTTCTGCTTAAAAATCTTAAGGGCTGTACATAAGATATAACAGAGGGTGATCTAGAACAGACATATCGAATACCATTGTCAGCTCCCAAAATGGGACACAAAAAGACAGACTGTGATAAATTTATGCTCCACAAGGGGAAAAAAACATAGAAAACACTAACTTTTTTCGAATATTAAGTATAATAATATATACTATATACCAAATATAATATAATACCGAAGCCCTCTTAGGTAGATGGACCTCTGAGATGGAAAATATTTTATCTTCCATTCCTGGTCCAATTTCCCTTGCATCAACATCCATTTTAATAGTGCCCTTCTGTGTTAGCTCCTCCCTCAACCATCACTAAGCCAGCAGTAAATATATGAAAAATACAGCAAATCTTCACTGAGTATTCACAATATGCTAGGCACTATTCGAAGTGCGTTTCCATTATCAATGATTGAATCTTCATGCCAACCTTGTCATCATCTCAATCTGGAAGACAGGGAACTGATGCAAAGAAACATTCAACGATGTGCCCAGAGTCACATGGCTAGAAAGTGTGGCAGCCAGGTATTCAACTTTTGCCCTCAGTCTTCAAACCTCACATGTGTAACCATAGAGTCACTTTGAAAATAAAGTGAGCTTAATTCTGACTCAGTGGCTGTTATAAAAGAAACATATAGTTTGGAGTCAAACATTCCTAAGATGCATTTAGACCATTTATATCTATTTTTAAATAAGCGAAGGAACATTTGAAATTCAAGTAAAAGCAGTGATATGCTAGAGCCAACTGACACCAGCTCAACTGGTGAGAGAGTCAACTGACTGCAGGTCTTCTCCCTTTATGCTCAGTGATGACATAACTTGGTAGCTTGAAACTCGGAGTATTTTCACCATGGTAATTGGCTTACAGTGCAAGTCAATGTTTTCCTACAGAGCCAGTGGTTAAACGTTTACAGAACACCACTGAAAAAGCCACTCTCAATGTTTTTTGAGGGGGCTGTTACATACATTTTTAGCATAAAGTTGTTTTGTTGTTGTTGTTATTGTTGTTTCTGAAAAACCAATAAACTCTCTGCAATGCAGTATACTTCTGCTTTTGAAGTTCTTTTTCTTCATAGTGTGAGTCTCTTCTTTGTTTTTTTTTTCCTTTTTCCTCATATCACTTTCCAACAGTCTTTTTCCCCTTCCCCCTACCATTCTCCCAATAAAATGAGCTCCCTTTTTCTCTGCTCCTGGACAGTAATCTTGAAATGCTAGGTTTTTAAAAATTTTCTTTTTAATTTTTATTTTATATTGGAGTATAGTTGATTTACAATGTCGTGTTAGTTTCAGGTGTACAGCAAAGTGATTTAGTTATACATATACATATGTCTATACTTTTTCAGATTCTTTTCCCATATAGGTTATTACAGAGAACTGAGTATAGAGTTCTCTGCACTATGTAATAAGTCTCTGTTGATTATCTATTTTATATATAGTAGTGTGTATATGTTAATCCCAACCTCCTAATTTATCCCTCTCCCCATTGAACTGCTAGCTTTTCTTAGGCTGCTGAATTTACTCCTCTCTAACTAGCATCACTGGTTGAAAACCATTTAGGTCACTTTCAGTAATTATATGTAAATAATTTGTTAATTTACTGCTGTGAAAGACACTTTAATGAAGAATGATTGGTCAATATTTTGAAAAGATAGCTCTCCTGACCCTGTCTTTAAAAAGTCGCCATTATTTCTTCAATGTTTCCACCTGTCATACACTTAGGAAAAGATTGGTTCAAACTTTGCTTTGTCTAGATCAGCAATTACCAAGTTCAAAATCAAGTGAACTGAAACTTGACTCCTGTTGACCTCAGTTAGTTAAGAGTTGTCTTTCCCTCACACGTTTCTTGCATGCCTTCCTGTCTGACCACCAAGAACCTAGCACACTGTCACACAGAACACAAAGAGACAAATTCTAAGATTATGGCCACCTCAACCTTGGTGGCAGGCCGTGATGTGCCATTAGCATAGAGAAGCAATAAGCATAACAGTGAAGAGAGATATTTGAAGCCAGCAGTATTGTTGAAAGAGAGCAGACAGGGGAAGATGCATGCTTGAACACTGATCCCAAAGCATGGCTCTGCTGCCATAAATGGTTTTATTCAAGCTTTGCTATCTCCTGAATGGATAATGAGTGAAAGCAACGGTTTTCTCCATCTCTTTTCCTGTGCTAAAGATTAAATGTGGGCCACAACAGTGGATCAGTGCACACTGTGCATGAGTGCTTACTTACTAAGAGCAATAATCACCTGAGATATATCTAGACAGACAGGCAGAGGTTGAGGCTCTGCACATCTGAGAGGGAGTTAACAGTTAGTGATTTTTCAGGGTAAATGATCAAATTTTGTGGGTTATTTGACAGGAACTAAGGACCTCATTATTTTTCCTTCCTGAAAATGAGCAAAACTTTCTCAAAGGAAGAACCAGATTTAAAAACAATGAATGGGAACAAGTAAGAACAAGATGTGAAGAGAATTTAAGATGCAGTGTTTCAATAAAAAAGTGTAAACTCCTCATGACATAAAAAATGTCACATATTTTGAGCCTTCCGTTTGGAATATATTTATACATAGCAAAAACTGTCAACTCAGTCTACAAAATTATTTAATTCAACAGAGGTATTGGCACCTGTATCAAATGGCATACATAATGTTTTGCTTTGTTTTAAAGTATTTTTGTGTTTGCTCAAGAACCCTATTTTAAATGTAAAATACTGGTCTCACGTTAAGGTTCTCTTATTTTGGTTATAAAAAACCCAAATGCCAGATAGATTAGTAGACACAAAATAGGTTAAAGATTCTTAAATATAAACCTCAACAAGAAATGACAGAAATAGGTAACTCATTTTTAAATGAAATACAAAGATAGTCTACTATTATTTAGGGTCTTCCCTTCTACTATTCTCAGCTTTGTGCTTCTCTCTCTCTCTCTCTCTCTCTCTCATCCTCTCTCTCTCATCTGTTCTATCATCTGGTTCGGGGCATTTACACAAAGAACCTGCATTTTAGAAAGTTCAAGGTCATTCTTGTTGCTTAAATTAAAGTCTAAAAATATATCTAAATGCTCACACAGCATGCTATTACTTCCACTAAATTACTGAAGGCATTCTAAACAAATAACCTTCTAATGTGAAAGTTGTGGCTCAGTAGTTGTATGGACTGAAACACACACTGCATACTAAAGCCTACTGGTTTGAAAAGCACAAATGTCATTAATGGAGGCTTATAATTCTCAAGAGAACTATGATGAATGCTCTATCATGTGAGAAGGGAAATTAGAGGAAAAATTAAGACTGATAACTAAGTGCAAAATATTTCCACTTTTGGAATGCCCCTGTGTTCTTTCAAACACTTAAAATTCTCCAGTCATTTTTTCCTTTTATTCCAACTTTTAGGTTTGTCTGAAAAACTTTCAGTATTCTGTTTTCCTAGGCTACCACATACAATTTATTTTTCTTTGATTCTACTCCATCCTCTCAGATTCAGCTCGCCTTACAGAGTATAACACCTGCTATCCACCTTCTGTGCCACCCCTCTGCCCAGCCACTATAGAACATGGCCATCAGTCTGGTGCTGCTTGCCAGTTTCCATAGAGACCGGAAGTACTTTGGAGACCTGTGTTCCACTGCAACTGCCAGACCAATGCAGGGAAGAAACAAAGCTGGCGGGCTGTGGGTCTTGCAAGGCCAGGAAAGGTTGGAAGGGCTTTTTCATCCTGATACCGAAGTGTAACAATGCCAAATTGGAAGCTTCAGCAGTTACAATCCTGTAGACTAGATCCTGTGTTCACTATGGCCATTGTGAGTGACCCATTCTGCTCCCAACTCCTGGAGCAGAAACTCTTGGGACCCAAAGGCTGGTCCTAGTCTTTTGCTGGCTTCTGGTCCATGACAAAAGGCTCTTTCAGATTTACAGTGGCTCCCACAGCTCCTGAGCAAAGAATCGTAATTCTCCTGTAGAAATTTCACCTCTCTTTCTCTTTTCCAGAATATGATAACACTTTCCTGGACACACATAGCAGACTAGGGAATTTATGAGATAACCACTGGATTATTCCCAATTGACCTACGCAGTAACTGTCAGTAGGTGATCCAGTTAACTACGTAATATTATACCAAGACTAGTCACCATTTGCTGTGTCTATGATAGTATTTATAATTAGCGTTATTTCTTGATTATCAGGATCAGGACTGGCCCTACAGAAATTTGCAATACAGGTGAAATGTAACATTTCATATGTGCCTTCCTTTGCATTTCAAAAATGTTTTTGTGTGATTGTATACCTCAGCCTTTTGTATTATAAATATTCCCAGCACATTCTTTCTACATAAAGTAGGTTTCTCCAATTCCTTCCATTAATTTTATATTGCTAAGCCATATCACAAAATGTGTTTTCTCTATATTACAAAATTCTAAGCTGCAGAGAATATTTATAAAATCCTGGGAAACACTGTTTTATGGCTGCTTTATGTTCTTTCTTAGTGGTTATATTGCTTTATCATGTTTTAAAACATTATCTGATTAAGAAAATATTCCCAACATTTTTTTAACCTGTATCTGTACAAATTCAGTTCTTTATATTCTTAGCTTGTTTTTCTGCTTATTACCCTGCCAAAATGCATAATAAACAAAAATTGTTTACATACCATGGACCTAGTGAACTAGATTAAATATAAACCTATCTAGCTTTACGGCCAAAATAGATTTTTATTTTAAAAAATTAAAATATATTTTGTTTTCATTAATTTATCTATATTTAATTCATTCCCTAACATGTTTTTTCTTCTCAAAAATTCAAACAATAATTTCTTGAATGAGCACATACAATTTTTCAAGGAAAAAGTGAACTCGATGAACAGTTCATGTTTATATTCACAAGGATTTTTTTCTTCCTATACAAAAAAGATCTTCAAGTTTGTGATGTGGAAGAATAAAAAGCAAAGGAAATAATTTTTAAATGAAAAGGAAACTCTATGTCTTGCAAGGCAATATAAACGAATAATAGGGTTTTAAAATTATTTCTGTAACATTAAAACAGGCTTAACATGGTAATTATGTGTGCATTAAGTCATTTGATCTTTCCAGAATACTGTTTTCAGGGTGAATGAGCAAGACCTAGAACTGACCAGCTTGACTTGCTAACTGATAAACATTTGAGAGGCAGCCTTCCAGAGAAAAGAAATTTATGACCACAATCACAGTCTGGTTCACAGTGAAACTCAATCACGTAACTAAATTCTAAATTGAGATGTCAACCTGGAGGAAATATTCTGGAAAGGAACACACAGATGGCAGGACTCTTCTGAAGACAGGGTGAGGAATATAGTGCTGAGCATACAATAATCAATCTTCTGGAGACAAAAAAAAAAAAAAAAAAAAAGAAAATGGACTGAGTGGGACATAACTGTTTAAAATTGAAATCCCTGGGAAAAATTTCAATCTGATACTAAAAAGGGGGAAATTAATGCATATATTCTTGTTTTATTCAGTAGGTCTTAGAAGGCTGATATGTTTAAAACAGCAAAAATATTGCATTATAGTACATCTTAAAATATTTTATAATCTCAAGGAAAATTAATATTCCTAGTAACATTTCTAGGAACAAGTTAAATGGAATAAAAAGTTAGAAAATAAAGTATCATTAAATCTTAATTTCAAATATACAACTGTTTCAAATATACAAATATAACTAGCAAAATAAGGTAAAGATAGTGAGAAAAGTTATAAATTGAGAAAATATTAAGACTTCATCTGGTTTTCATGCTAGTTTTCCTTAATTTAAATGAAAAAAAATTATACCAACTCTTAATTGTTGCTTAATATATTGTTGCTAGTTAATGATTTGACTTACATGCAGTAGATATATTTTGGTAACATCTTTCTTTTGGATTATAACACATCTATGCATACAATGCCTGCATAAAATTATATTGACCATTTCAAGTTGCCTATATATTAATATTCTTTTCATGTATTATTCTCTGCAGAAAATTTAAATAATTGCACTGGTGTACTGAATAGAGATATTCACATAAAAGAATGACACAGATGTCTGTTTGGATTATAACTCTTTGGATTATGGGATGTAATAAGGAATTTTGAGATGACATTGATGTAAGATACAGGTAAGAAAAAATGTGATATCAAACACATGTCACTTAATCATGTATAATCAGTTCACATTAGGCATATGAACTATAAATATTGTTAAACAGAAAAAAACACAGGCCCAAAATGTCATGACTTGTGCTAAAGCCCAGGATACCAAACCTAGATTTAATGCCTAACCTAATTGCAGCTTTGACCTTCAGAAACGTAGCCTTAATCAACCAGTCTGAAATTCTCCAGTCAGCACCAATGAGGTAATCTGTCACGTTGGCCCTCTCCATCCTGCCACTCCCCAAAAGAAGAAGAGGTGATCTGCAGGTTAAAAATCATGCAGTTCCCCTTGCCCCCAAAAGAATACGGCCTAGCCTAAGAATAATCCTTTCATAAGTTTTGCTAATAGCTTTCTTGCCCCACCCTTCTTCCTATAAAAACTTTCTATTTTGTACTACCCCCTTAGGGTGTCATTCTTATTGATAGATGGGATGCCGCCCCATTCATGAATTGCCTAATAAAGCCAGTGAGATCTTCAAATGTCCTCAAACATCGTTTACTAACATTATAAACATATACAATGTTTATGCTTTCTGAAACCTATCTTTCCATTTGTAATGGATTTTGCCTATGAAAGATACTGCCATGACATTAATTTATTCAACAAATATATGTTTTGTGCCTAGAATGTGCTTCACATGGTAGCTGCTGGGAATACAACTGTGAACAAGGTAGAAATGATGTAAAGTTCTATCTTTAGAACTTACAGCCTAAAGACAGGCAGGAAAACAACACAAATACATAAAGGGAAAAAGGTGTTGCTATTTCAGCTGAAAACCAAATAGGGAGAAAAAATCAGGCGTTTAAAAAGTGATAGAGGATGAGAATGTTTGAGAGGGAACCAGTATTTCAAAAAGTAAGTTAGCTGATGTAAAGGTCCTGAGCCAGAGGCAGGAAAAAGGTTGGCTATTGAAGGAGCTGGGAAATGAAACAAACAAAAAATACAGTGAGTTTGGAGCATGAGGAGAAACAGATGAGATAACCCAAGATGAGGTAGAAAAGAAGGTTAAGGCAAATCATGCAGGGTTTTTTATATCATAATAAGGAGCTGACATCTATTCTACATGCAATAGCATTGAAGGAAGCACCATGACTCAATATACATTCTCAGAAGATACAATTTTTCTGCTACTTAATCATTATCCTTAATTCAAAGATTTTTAATCTCAGAGACAAATCCCTGTAAAAGTCGTGTTTACAATCAAGAACCTTACTGAGAAAATATCAAAGAATCCATGAAATCATGGGGATTTACTGTTAAGGTAACCAACCTCTTGGCATTTTTTATTCTACACTGTAAATAATCTTCTAGTAAATGAAAACCCATATTTTACTGACTTGAGCTTATACTAAAACAAGATAGTTACCCATATTTCCATATAACCCCTACTCTTTGATAGACAGTTTATCCCTTACTTCCACACTAAAATGTCATTGCCTTGAGAAGTTTCCTTAATTAATAATGGAGGACTTCCATTTTGTTTTTAAAACTGCAATAGCTATCTGGGAGAAAGGAAAGTATTGCTGGTAAACTATCTATGGATGTAAATATTATGTTTAAAATATTTTTCTTTGTTTCAAAGATATATTTCCCTGAGTGGATAGCAATACTATGCTATCAAATAAATAATGAGTTCCTGAAAGGCAACAAAAGTGAGGTAACAAAACATTTGAGTTTTTCTCCTGTATAAGACTGCATTTTATAAGCTTTATAAAATAATTCACCTGACTAATATAGAAGTAAGTGTTTTCTTTTCCAATAACTGAAATTTTACGCCCAAGGTAACCATTGCTATATAAACCTGAGACATGTTGAAAGTCCTTGATAGCAGAGGTAGAAACACAGCACTTTTCATTCTCTAACGAGCATAAGATATTCCCTGGGACATAGTGGATACATATTTTTGAACACATGAACAGTGTGTTCAAAATGATGTCACCTTAATTATTTAAGTGTTGATCAATATGCAGTAACTTATGAATCAACTTGGAATATTCCCTAAGGAACAAGCTCCCTTTTGAAAGTAAAATGTAATAACAGTGGTTAATAGGGTGTGTTTTTCACTGTTTGATCATTTCTGAATGCACAAAGATTTCATTAATGTTGATTTCACCCATCTTGTCCATGTTTACATGCTTTGATGTTCAAGTCCTTTGTAAGTGCCACATTATATCTAGGGGAACATTGCCCTATGACAGCAAGTGGAAACTGCTGTGGGAAAACATTAAAATGAAACTTGATACTTTGTATAGATTTGTACAGATAACTCAGCTCAAAGAATTACATTTTTGATTAGGCAGAGAAGGAATTAATACCATCTTCTCATATCCTTTTGGGTTGGTGGTTACTACACTTTTAATCTGTTAATTTGAAAACTATAATAAACTAAACTGTGTTTAGTGGAAATTATTAAAATTAAACTTCAATAAAATAAATTGAGATGGAACTTTAAAATATCTCATCTAACTCCTTAAGTTTGAACAATGTTCTGGAGAGATGGTTGCAAAATGATAACTGGAAAAAAATATCTCCATAGCAAAACCAATGGTCTCTTCGCTACAGTGTGGGAAAGAAAGGGTTTACAGATGGTTCTTGGTCTCTTCTCTAGTCTCAGGAAATCCTAAAAAGTTGACTCTTGGTTGAATCATCTTTTCTGTTCAAGGAATTCATGGGTGTAAACTGGATCTAAAATAAGTGAGTTGCTATGTACTGGACTAAGCACCTGCATTTCACTGTCAAGATTATTTATTGAATAATGAATTATCAGTATTGATTAGATGACCTTGTATCAGAGAATGGGAACTGACGACATAATCCTGAGAAGGCTGTGTGACTAACAAGGCATAAAAGCTGAATGGATTCCAGAGCTGGAGGCTTCTCTGAGATGAGGGAGCGGATACCAACTCAGTCTAGTCTTGGGTAAGGAGTGACTGTGCACATTCAGAAGCATTTCAGGGAGTCACAAAGCCTCTGCTAGTTCTTGGCATCCCTGTATCACCTATCTTGTGACCTTCGGGTAAACTTGATGTCGAATAAAGCTTCTTGAGTCTCATGGGCATTATCATAATATATGAAACCAAGAATTATGCTGCTGTTCTAGCAAAGTGGGCATTGCAACCATAACATCAGATTAACAAAAAACAACATTTATGCATAGCCTATCTGCAGAAATAAAGGCTCTTCCAATAAGAGCAGTCACATTATTCATGCTCAAAACTATTCCTAGTTGTCTTATGTCCTTTCTATATCAGATTGGAGCTAAATAGATTATGACATATTTCAGGAGTTCTATATACAATTTATGCAACAACAGATTTTCATTTCAAAATCCTAGTCTTATATGCTTTGATAGATATGAAACCAAAGATGTGTGCTATAATAGATAGATGGATAGATTTAGAGATGCAGCTTTTTCTTTATATATATATATATATATATATATATATATATATATATATATATATATAAAACATGCTATATTTATAAATGATATATATTATACTGATATATATTATTCATAATAGCTGATTCATCTCATTGCTCAAGTTTAAATATCTATTGAGTGTTATGTTTTCAAAAATTTTAATAAATCATTGGACTTAACAATAATTTATCAAAAATTTTCAAACGTAGGACACTGCATTTGAAACATGAGGACACAGACTCAAAGGGCAATTGTAAAAAGTTCCAAGGGGTTGGGGTATTGGCAGCAACATGGGAATAAGTGTAGACTTTTAAATGCAACTACTTTCAAAATGGCAAGTATATGTGTATGTGTGTTAAAATTAATAATTACATTTAATAACAATTCACTAAATTCACTTTTGGAACTATAATCCCAATTCTCATTATTGGAATCATTGACCAGCTAATCTTAAAGTTACCTATACAGATGACCTTATGAAAGAAAGAGTAATACATGCTTTTTCCAACAAACTTTTTCTCACTGACAACAGCAACAGCCAACTCCTCCAGTTTAACGGTCAAATCTCTCTAAGCAAAGTTCTAAATGCATGGAATCCATCATTACTCAAAATGATCTAATTAATGATAAAGTGATCCAATAAACTGCTATTTGTTAGAATTTGAATTTCATTACTACTAAACTCATAATTTGTAATGCCATGATAGTTACTTTAAAAAACATAATGCTTGTTTAATGAGGGAATTCTGACATGTAATGCACTTCCTTATTCTTTCTTGATTAAGCTTGTGTAGCTCCAGGGCGCAGGAAATATCGACTCATATGGCAGGGTTGATAAGCATCAACTCTCCCTGCTGACTTGGGCCAGCAAGCTGCTAGTGAATTCAGCAGATGTTTCTACTATCTGGGCCAATGGAAACCTTATGGACCTTTTTTCTTTCATCGCCTCCCAGGAGCAAATGTTAACACAGCAGAAATTTGGATGCATGCCAAATAGGAAGCAGAAGGGTTGGTGAGAAAGTAGGGTACACTCTTATCCGTAAACAGCGGTCCATCAGTGCTTTGAATTGATGATTAAGCCGTTTTAATGGCTTATTTTTGTGCATTTGCTATTTCATTTAACCAAACCCCTATAAACCCTTCTAATCTTACATAACAGCATTTACCCTAAACATATAAATCTAATTTTTGAGTATGCTAGTTGTTTCAAGATACAAACCAAAGGAAAAAAAAAAAAAAGAATCTGAATATATAAAGTAGGAAAATTGTTGATTTCTAATAATATTTTCTTATATAAATGGAAAAAAAAACTCCTAATTGTAGCTGAAGTTTACTAGACTTAATTTACGTTTTGTTGATGTCATATTAAGAATAGCGATAACAGGCCCAGTTTCGATAAAAAATTCTCAAGAAAAACTAATTAAAGGGTTAAGCTTAGCACTGTTTATTGGGCATCATTCTTATTCAGTTGAATTTTAAACGTACTTTCTGAAGAACGCAATTTGATTAAATTCATGTAGCTGTTCCTCATCTCTCCCTCCATCTCCCCACACTCAATTACACTGACCCCGTGGAGCGCCCATCAATTTCGTATGATTTAGATTTTTATCACACATATTTAAATTCTGTATTTTAGAATCCTACATTGCCTCTACACAAGTTTCCTCCTCTAACCAGCACACTAATTTAAAGAGAGAGAACATTTTATAAAAGAGGTGGAGTGTATTTCTTAGACTCTAAAACTATATATTTCCTCAATTTATTTTAACACATCAGGATATATTTCCTGCTGACAAAGGGATAAAAAGTTACAAAAGAAATCTGAATAGAGAAATAACTTATGTTGGTTAATTTTCATTTATTCTAACATTGTTTACTGAATACCTACTATGAGTAAGGCACATTAAATGCAAGTAAAAAGAAGTAGCTAAGTGCATAAGCACACAACTTAGTTAATTGATGGCTGTTGTTTCAATAAGGTCAGCATTAACAACGTCCTATAATATTCATACATTCAATCAACTCCTAAAGCTATATTGAGAGGCTGCTCAGCAGAAACCTTGTTTTCAACTGTTTCCATGATTACTTTAGAAAGGGCATGTCGTTTTGAGCAAAGTAGCAAAGTTTAAGTAGCTAAAACAATGTTGGCAGTATTTTTAAATGCTTCCTGTTCATAGCACTTATGATAGGTGTGATTTAAAAAGACACTCATATAAGTTTCCAATGCCAAACATCTAACAGTTTTTCCCTCTTGTATTCTAATGGTCAGAAACTTACTTTTAAATTCCTTTAAGGATTTTGTGGGTATTACTTAGCTTTGTGAATGCGAATAGAAATTCTGGTCCAGAAAGCTGACAAACACGGCCGTGAGACAGAGACACTATAGAGATTTAATTTCCTATCGAAGTATTCTTTGCAAGCTGTGCAAACAGTCTGGTTAAACAAGGAATCAAATGATGGAGATTTTACATCTCAGTGAAACAACCACAGACACAAGTTCTGGTTTTTATTATGAAAAAAAACCCAAAACCCTCAACAAATAGACTATCTTTTCATTCTCTATATTATCCTTTATAAGGAAGACTACAAAAACCTATTAGAGGCTCAGAATTTATTAGATAACAAATAAAATTAAAGAATTAACAATCGGCTCATACCTGCATCATATAAGGCAGTCAGAAATACTGTGTGTTATGAAAGAGACAGTGGAATACAGAATGTAAAGAGGGAGAGAGGCATTTAAATCCATATTCCAAAATGAACAAATCATTCTACTTCTAATTATTGGGGTTTAATAATTCTAACATATATTTATAATCACAAATATGTAACTTCATAAAATATTCAATCATTTCAGTATTAAAATAATTTGAGGTTTAAAACTAGCAGCACAACTTAAAGACCTATTAGATGAAGGACAATATGGGAAAAAAAAAAAAAATTGAGAAAGACCCTGGATCTCCAGATAGATGATAGAATAGATGGTGGTGCCACTAAATAAGATTTAGTTACAAAAGGGAAAGTTAGTATATCTGTTAAATTTTTCTGTTTAGGAAATCACCCCAAAACATAGTGGCTTATATCAACAATCATTTTTGTAGTTCACGTATGAAGTGACAATTTGTACAGGGCTCCACCAGGCACTTCTGATTTAAGCTGTGCTCCCTAATGCGTCTATAGTTGCCAGTCATCTGCTTTTGGGGGCTCTAATTCTGGGGGAAGACTGGCTGTCAGCAGGGGTGACAGGTGATGACTGGGTTTGATTTCATGCCTCTTGGGTCCCAAGAGTAGAGCAAGCCCTTTTCCAGTCTCTTCTCACTTTAAGTTTGCTACTGTCCCATTGGCCTAAACAAGTCACAGGGTCAAAGCCAAGGGTCAATGTAGAGAGACTGCCCAAGTGCACAGATACAGGTTAACTTGAACAAAATAGCAGCTATTGGAAGAGGAGACTAAAGTAGTTGATTATAAAAGAGAGAGTGATACATCCCAAGGCAAGAAAAAAATGTAAGAATTACAGAGATTTTTATACCTCAAATGTTGCAGGAAAATCAAGTTTATAAAAGATCAGACACTTGTCCATGGGGACTGACCACCAATATGTCTTAGGGGCTTTGCTATGGAGAGACTAATTTAAAAAATACAAAGAGAAAGCAGAATGCAGTATTTTAGGAAGCGAATGAGAGGTGATCAAATGAAGATATTAAGTGTAACCAACACTTTTTAAAAACTTGACAATAAAGAGATTTCACAAAAGCTGAAAGAGGGTATAGAGCTTGAGAGAGATTTTTGTTATTTTACTGTTTACTTTTTCATACAACTTAGTAGCATTAATGCTGTATAAACTTCAGTGTGACTCAGTTGACTTCTGTCTGTTCTATAGACAATTATTTCCCAAATGTTTGCTTGGATACACCAGACAGATTGAGAAGAGTGAGAGGAATCAGCACCAGTGTTCTCCCAGTTCAGGAAAGGTACCACAAAATAGGTGCTATATGTTATGTCAGTAGCATTATTGTTCCGTGTCCAGTCAGAACAGTCCTCTTCCAATGAACATGTTGGATTGTCGGTCACACTGTTATTTTTTCTGAGAGCATTAACAGAACTTAAATTAAAATAAAAATAAGAACTATTATGAGAGTAAATAAAACAACACTTACACCTCACCTAACATTGCAAATCTCTCTTAAATAATCTTCGTCTTTATTTTGAAAGTATTATTCATTCTTAAGTGCTGTGAAAGCCCATGAAATATTTCCTTTCTTCTTTATAGTATATTGGTAAAAAGCTATTGGTCCATTAGATGTTACTTAGTCTTTTACATCTTTACCAGTCTAATCATTGTTAACCTGACCTTGTACTAATTCCTTTCATTCTTAAGATAAATGAATAGTTAAGGAAATCTAACAGAAAACATAAGGAAATGCAGTTTCTCATTGATTAATAATTCTAACACATGTAAAACTTCTATCTGATTTTCTTTACACATATGATAGGAACATGCAATCCTATGTATGCAAGTACAAAGTATGCATATTAAAATGAGATAGGATGTAACACTGTTGAGTTTATCCACTTTGATTTCAAAGTTTGCTTCACAAAGATTGTTCATCATTTCTGCATGATCCAGACTGGCTTCTATTGCTGCTCTGAATTGGGACATTTAAAAAGCTATTCTACAAATTGGATTGCCTATAAGTTAGATAATTTGAGATAAAATTCTTAGTGAACACTGAGTTTAGACACATACTAAATAACATAAATTGTAGGAAGACACTTTGTAAATTGAATTTCACCTTAAATCAGTCATATTGAAATGAGAAACGGTAAGAAGATACAAGGAACGGCACAGGAAAATGGGCAAATGTGAGAGAAGAGCCAACCATGAAAACATGAGTTTAAAATATAGCAAATATGCTCCACACAACTGGATATGTTGAAATGTCATGAGAAGAATGTCATAAAAATTTATTTATGAAAATGATAATGCTGAAATACAAAATGAAAAATTTGCATAAGTAGATGAAAGAGAATGAAATATATGCATATTTATGTACATTTTGGAAATATAATAAGCAATGAATTTGGGATGGTTTAAAAGGAAACATGAATAAATAATGTATAACCTGATTTATACCAGAGGAACAAATAAACAGGAATGAATTAAATTGTGATTCAAAGAGCATATCAAATCAAGTCAGATTATTTAGCAGAACTTTTAGGCATAGCAGAGATATAGCCTGTTTTTCAAATATTTACCATACAACTAAAGTTATATGTGATTCATATTTCCCTTTCAATATGGAAATCTTTGGTTAAATAGATAAAATCAGTATGAATGGAAAGTAAAAACAATTACCAATGAGTCTTTATTTAATATATTAGAAATCAAATATTTTGTTAAAAATAATTTACCATTTTTGTTGAAATAGTATTTCTCTAATGCACAAAAATATAGTTCCTTATAATTAAAGAGCAGAAATAATATAAAGGTGTATATTATTGTCATCAGCAATATAAATAAAGATAAGTAATATGTCTACAAGTAAACAGCTAGGGAATGACAAGATGTAAATTTCAAACTAGGTTTTTTATTAAATAATTTTCTGTTCAACTCTCCACTCAAAACCAATTTATTCAGTGTCCAGTGTATGCCAAACATTATGACAAGTATGAAGTTTTAAAATATTAAAAATGAAAATGATTTGAGTTTAATAGTGTACATGAGTTTGAAACATCTAAGTAGAGGTATTTAATAAAAGAGCATTTGTTCTCACTTTTTCTGTGGCTCTCTTTCTCTCTCTATTGTATTCTAAAGTTTGCAATGTCTCTATTATCAATTCTTATATTAAGTGGCTACCAAGTCTTTTTATCATAAAAAAGTTGAAGATGTATTTTTCTATCAACGCATTTAATTTTTTTCAATATAGGAAGACTACAGTAAACCTAGAGTGATTCTTTTTCCAGTTAAAAATGTTTACTAATTTTTAATTAAATAAAAACTTGTAATTTTATTTTACTGGGATAAAATAATGAATGCATAGTTATTATTTTACTATGAAAAGTTCTCATGTATTTTCATTACACGCCAAAATGGAATTCATAGATTTTTTTAAGAAATTGCTGAAATTTAAGCAACTGGCTTGTATACTGATATGTGCATTAAAGTAATTTTCTAGATCAGTGAATTCATGTTAGAAATGGTTGCCTGTACTAAAATTACATTTCTTCTTTTGCTCTAAAAATCCTTTAATAAAAATCTTCTACTTTTTAAATAACTGAATTATTTTAAAGGTAATTTAGTACCTAATAACATGTAGACATGAATGGATTTATCTGAATAGCAACTGTGTGTTGGAGCATGGTTTTCTCATAAATGAGAGCATACTTCGTTTTGCATGCCAGTGAGTAAGTTTAAGTTTATTGTTTCAGATTGTATATAACTGAAATAAGGGAAGATCAACTTCTAGTAATCTTGTAATACACAAATTCACCTAGTATAGCACTGAATCCATGTTATAGAGCTGAATTTGGAGGAACCAAAAATATCTAAGAGCTAAAGAACAGAAGTCAGCATAGACAAACAGAAAAAGCAGTTTATAAAATTCTGGATGAAAATGATTTTCTTAATAAGGCATTCTGAATGGATTTTATTTCTCAGGTTTATAAAGCTACAATATAATCATCACAATCTGTTGAATGCTATGCAAATTTCTTGAACTACGCCTTCAAGACCTGAGCCAGGTACTAATATATTAATAGTCGCTGCATTATAGAACCAATAATAACTTTAGTAATGCCATTATACTATAATAGGGCAAAAAGGTTTAAGACAGGATAAATTAAATTGTTTTGTAGAAATGTAAATGTACTCCTTTTTTAAGATTTGAAATGACTGTAAAGTTCACAAAGCAATTCTGATGAATGAGCATTTAAAGTTTTGGCTCTTAACAATATTTGACACTAAAGTTCCTTACTGCTCCACATAGATGCCTCCTTAAGTACATGCCTGCTAAACATGCTATTTATTTCTAAATTTGAGTTTGTTTACACCTTCGTTTTGATGTAGGTTTATTAAAATCACATGATGGAATTTCTATAGTGAAGGATTTATCTTCATCATCATGGACGTGTGTGTGTGCGTGTGCACATGTGTGTATAAAATTATATGCGTGTGCGTATTTTCTAGATTCAACTGAGTGGTAATAATTTAGCTACATATGCAGAAAAATTGAATGGAAACTTCTTAAATCATTTTTGAGTACCATGAAGATTTATAATACTAAGGCTAGTATGCCTATTGGCTATTAAATATAAACTATACAACTCTGCTACTTTCCCAGTTTTTTCATAGCCTTCTTAGTCCTAACAACAGTTACCATGTTATCCAAGTTACTGTACCACATGATTTTATGTCTGACTTTAATCAGATGATCTATTAGAATGGCAGTCTTCATTATCTTTCAGGAAAGTAATGATTAAAAATGAAGCTTTAAAGAAAACTTTAATTTTTCTAATTCTAGAGCTTTTAGTAGTATGAAAAAAGTAGTAATCTTTGCAAAGGACTGATAAAAATGTTTCATGAGGATGCTATTTTTGCAACTAAAGATAATAAAGAATGGGCATTAAATAAAATATACCTCGGAATTGTTTTTAAAAATGAAAATCACCTCCTCAATATCTTTACATTAAAATGCATCTTTGTGTGTGCTGTTTCGCATATGGTAACTGTACTAACATATATAAATGTTTCACAGAATCTTCCTCTTTAAACTGGTGAAAATAATTGCTTTTCTGTTATTAATTGCTTCTTTCTTATGACAAGAAATTCCACCATGAATAGGACTGTACAAAGTGTCTTCAGGCTACTCACATTAAATTTAAAACATCTATATGTATATTTGAATAATATTTTCTCTTGTCCATCTAAACTAGGAGACTTTACATTTGTTTGTTGATAGACAATGCCTATCAGGTTGGTTCTCAGATTCTCTGGTAAATTTTCAGATAGAGACATAAAATTCCTTTTTTTTGTTTTGGAGAAAGTAAAAGGATTACAGGAAATAGTAGTGTAAGGCTGATAAACACAGAAATGAGAAAGAATGTAATGAGACTGCAAAAGCTATGTACCAAGGGTAATCAAAGACAGGTTCCACAAAAACAAGGTAACTTTCAAAACAAGCAGGATCACCTCAAAAACTAATGTTATGCTTTTTTGGCTAGGTATAACATCTTCCCCTTAAAAGGGAAATATCCAGTCTATTGACGTTAATAATATAGTTATTACTTAAAAGAAATTACATAATCTCATCAGCTTTTAGTCTTTTCTGTTCATATGATACATATTTATACATATTATTTTAGCACTTACCAGGAATAATGCAACATTCTTATGTTAGGTATCAGGAACGATCCAGACTGAAATGGATGCTAGCTCTCACTCAAGTTAACGCGTGAGAAAAATCAAGGACATTAAACCAATACACAGCAGTCATGTAGGATATCTTTCTCTGAAAGGTATCCTACATGACTGAACAAATCTCACACATAAATGTGCCTGAAAAGATTACCATTGGATAGAAAAGTGAATTACTAAGTAAATCCTAAGTGATTAATATTGATACATAGACATATATGACCACTTAAGTTAAAAACATATATTGATATGTTGAATATAGAAACAAATAAAAGACTTTTTAAGTGATCATTTCTCTTTTCTGAAAATATAGGTTTGGGGATATAGGTGCTTTTGTGGCAGGATTAAGTGGGCTAAAAGTAGCACTTACTGTCATTTCTTGCACCGAGACATTCATGAAAATGTTCTTCCTCCCTTCCTCTCCTTACAGAGGACTGCATTCCCCATCCTACTTTTCAATTAAGTGTGACCATATGGTTAAATGACAAAGGATTGTGAGCAAAGGGATTATTTTGTAGGTATGACCCATTAAAAAGTACCACAGCTCTTTGCTGTGTTCTCCTCTCCTCTCCTTCTAGCTGACTGGGATGGCAATCTAAGAGCTTCTTCTTTTTAATTTCTTTTTATTTTTATTTTTTCAGAAGATGACAAAGCCCTTGGTAGCCTGTTTCTCCTGTTTCTCTGAACTCTTTTTTTGAGGAGGACCATACCTCAGGTCAGGAATACTCAGCTCAGATCAATAGGTGAACAAGAAAAAAAGTACCTTGAATATGTGTTTAAACCATCCTACAACCTGGGGTCTATTTGTTACAGCATCTAGCACTGCCTAATTAATATATTTATCAAGGAACTCATCCAACAAAAAGAGCACATTTTTAGCTGGAAACAAAAATGAAGATGAGGATTTGGGGTGAAGAATGAAGAAAACTGGAAATGAAAACAGACGAAAAGGAGACCTCAATTGCTGAACACTCAAGACTTGCACTCACAAAAGGTGAGAGAAAAACAAAAATTTGGACTCTAGACCAAGAGAGAAGTGAAATGTAGGTAGATACTTGTTGACATTCAATAGCACTTTGTATTTTGGGGTCTGCATAAGTATCCTCCTCTCTTAAACTAAATTTCATACTTATTTAACCCCTGGATATGCCAGTCCCCTGGATACTAAAAAAAAAAAAAAAGAAAGCAGGTAAATATTCCCTAGTAATGATTAAATATTAATTGGTACTTTGGAATTCTGTAATGAACTATATGTTTGTTATTTGTCACCAGTGCCAAAAGACGTGAAATTGAGTTAGAAATATACAAAGGTCGAAAAGAAGTCTGTATCTTCATTCATGGCTTATATTCAAGAACTTAGGTATTCCATAAATTCTCCTTTGACAAACACATACACATATGAGACAAAGACAATGCACACATACTTTCCACATACATCATTTAAATATGGACTTAAGTAAATTAAAGAGGATTTTAACATTCAAAGGCAAAAATATCAAACCCAAAAATGACTGGAAAGAGCTTTAATGTAGAAAAAACATCAGTTAACACTATGAAAGGTCTCTTTTTCCATATGAATGTATGTGCTTTACTTGCACAGGTTTAAAACTGGTCCAACTTGTTTTATGTTTCATAAATGTTCTGGTTAGGAACAATCCTGCTAAACCTCAGCTTCATTCTCTCCCCATGATATTTCCACTTGTCTCCAATAGTGTCAGATGTGCACAGATTCTTTTATCAATACATTTTACACACACACCAAAAAAAAATAATAATAATAATACAATACTATACCAGCTTGTAAAGGTTCCGTGCATTTGCTACCCCCTTTGCTGAAAAATTTCACCTTTCTTGATTTGTGACATTCTGTTTCAACTTGGAAAGAAACTGAACTAGTTCTTTCTGATCACTGACAAAACACTCTGAGGAAAGATCAAAATGCCTTCCTCAGCTCATTATAGATCAGCTATCTAGATAGATGGAACATGAAGAAAGACAGATATTTCATTTTGGAAAAATATGCTTTTCAGAAATAATTCTATCAGCATGCCATAAGTTTCTGTCTGTCCCATTCTCCAGTTCTTTTTGAATATTTACCTGCAAAGGAGAAGCCCTTTTTGGATTCCTTTGTTCACCCTCACCTACTTCTTTTCTTCATTTTTCCTAAACATTTCCTTCAAAAATATCCACAATATTTAAAAGCATGTAACATGTAACTGTAGACTCAAAAGCTGAGGCCAGATTAAAAATATTAAGTATGAATAATATCAGGCAGATATATATTTTACTCAAATAACTTATGGTGCTTTATAAACAAGCTATGTTTCCCCTATCCAGACAACACAAAAATACTACATTCTAGAATATTCCTTGAGAATCTTTTCAGTTCATTCAAACTTAAGGTAATAAAAACACATTCTGTTAATGCATCCATAGAAACATTAATTTTTATCCCACTTCTCTAAAGAGAGATATGGATTGATTCGTGGATTGACCAATGGGTTTAAGAAGTTCAGGAAGTTCTATTATTCTAACATGATAATTATTTAATGTTACTGAACCAATGAACTGTAGTCTATGCTTCACTGAACAAAATGCTTAGGGTCTAATTTAGATTGATAAAGTGCTCACTTCCAGGGCTCACACACCTTTGCTAGAAGAATTATTATCTTCCAATTCATAAAAATAAGAGGATTGTCTTACTCTGTATGAGAAAGGGGTTAGCAGAGCCATAGAGAAACATATTGTAAATGACATCTATCATGGCACACATCCATCACAGACCATGAAGTCCAAGTACTACATTACTGCATTGCTAAATACAAAAGTTAAGAACACCGTATCCCTACCCTTGTTATGCAACAAATTGTCAAAGTGTATGGCAAAACATGTCTAGATTTAGAGCAGTGGAAAACCATTTGCTGGCTTTAAATGAGGGTATAAACAAGAAGGAAATGATACCACTGAGTGGAAAATAAAGAATTAGAAAAGATACTCCAGATATTACAGTTCAGTGGCTTTATGTTTCCCATTATTTGCCATCTTCTGGCCACTTTTATCTGGATAAGACTTTCACATATTTCTAGAACAACAATCGTAAAGCAATCTTCACATCTCATCCTACTATTGTATAAAATTATATTTGGTGCTTCAGTTTTAGTGGTTTGTACAACAGTGTGAAGATAACTTGAAATTTTAGCCTCCTTCTCAAATAAGCACATTGGGTAACATTGGGTTTTCATCTATAAGTGACATTAGAGATTATGTAATTTTACTTTTTCATGTTCCCAAGGAGAACACTGAGGCCTCCAGAGGTGAAGTGATTGCCACCATAGCACAGCTAGTGACTGGGGGAGTTAGTAGAGGCCCCGAGTTTCCTGCTTCTCAGTCCAGTAGCCTCTTTCTACAACAACCCATTGAAAGAGGCTGTAGAAAACCCTTATTTTTTTTTTTTTTTTTATGAATCACATATAAATTTGCAGCGAGCAAGTACATTTCATTTGAACTCATATTTTTAATTGAGCTATCAATATTTTATGTTCTAGCAGCAAAATACCAAACAAAGTTAATTGCTACTCTTTTCTCTTTTCTTTTCATTGTAGTCTGGGCACTACAATGTAGATGTCACAAAATATTGCATTTTTGACTTAAAGGAGAAAATCAGACAAAACCAAGTAGACAACCAGTTGCTGTCTACTAAAATGAAATAAAGAAACAGTTCTTGTTAACATGTGAAATATCAAATTAGTATATAAAATATCCAGAAGAAAAAACTAAGCACAGAAGGCACAGCATTTTCCTAATAAAGTATTTTTACATAACTTTTATAAGATAATCAATGGTATGACCTAGAGTTATCTGGACAAGAAAAATAGTTTATATGTATATACACACATATACACATATATACTCATACACATATACATGGAAACTGGTAGATTATTTACTTGTATATAATATATAATATATTATATATGTATTTATAAATAATCTCCTAGTTTCTATAAGTAGCATGTAGATATCTAGAAATAATTTTCAATGTAGGAATTAAGATATAATTTTATAATATGCATGTTAAGTTATGATAGTGATTGTTATTGTGTATGTTTATCAACTTAGCCAAAAAGTTTGGCTAAATACCAGTTGCTCCCAGTTAGAAAAGAAAAAAAGAAAATAAAAAAAAGCAAGCCACAAAAAAAAAAAAAAAAAAAAAAAAAAAGCAAGCCACAAATACAATTTTTCTCTTGTGACCTTGAATGAAACCAGTTATTGTGGTATATTAGTAAAATACTAAACAGCTCTCATCCTGTGTTCCACTTCTCAATAATGATGCTTTAAGGGTTTAGATGATATATTAAATGGATTTATTTACCTCAGTGATAATATATATTTTAAATAAATATCCATCTTACCTGAAAACCACTTATTAATGAGCTAGCTTATGGTAAATGAATAAGTATAAATTTTAATTGATGAATTATCATAGAAGCTATAAGAAAGTACTGAAAATAAAAAGATACATGATCCTCTGGGCTATAATAAATTATAATACAAGCAACAAAATCAACAAATACAAGACTTTACATCTTGCATTACATAAAATTATTAAAAGAACCAAATGTGAAAGACTAGAAAACATACATCAGTTTAGGATTCTAAAAATACCATCCGTTTTGATCACTTTTCAAACAACATAGATCTACTACCAACATCTTACATGTTTTATTTTTGGTGAGACTTCTGGAAGCAACAGAGATGAAGAGGGAAAGGCACGTGGGACTGTCTTCCAACTTGTTTTGAAATGTGGCCAGAGGCTTTTTTGTGCATGCAAAATTTTGAAATATTCAAATTGTTTCTGTAATGCCACCTGCAGTTTTTGGGGAAAGTGGAAGTGCTACAAGGTTGTGGTTAGAAGTAGCCCCACTCTGCTGGGTGAAATGACATCTGCTGCAGAGAAAGCTAGACATCAGCTGATAAAATAAGAGATCACAATAGTCCTGCCAGGTGCAAGAAATTTATTGACAGAAAACTAATATTGTGGCTACTCTGCAACTTTCATTCCTTCTTATCAATGAAAATAGGCATGGTTGCATCTTAGTATACGATTAAGCATATGACTTAGAGCTAGATCATAAACATAAAGAAACGATTTTACATTTTGAAACCTCTCTTGTTTAAGCAGACTTTATCTTTTCACTAAGTGCTTTTGAAGCAGCCATCCAGGCTATATATTGAGAGCAATGCCCTACTGGCTCATGTTAAGCATTAACCCAGTCAGCCATTAAGAAATTAAGAGTACATCAAGGTGAATCAGATAATATATTTAAATCATTAGATTAAGCTTTAAGGTGGTCACTAACAGAACTAAATATGATAATGAGAGAATTTTCACTTCATGGTACATACTTTGTTACTAGCAATAAAACATCTGACGTCTACTTATTGGAGTAGAGTGCTGAATTTCCAAGCAAGTTAAAAAATATGATACACTAGTAGATATTCAATATAAATATTTATTGAATCCATTGGTTGTTCCATATTCTCTAGGAGTTGCTAATCTATGGCAAAGATGATAGGAAAAAAAGAACACATATTTATTAAATGTAATACATAAAGAATGTGGAGATTTTAACACATGATTAAAGATATTACCAGACTGAATGAAACAGAAACAGAAATTTATATAAATCTTGGTAGCACAGCTGAACTCACTGTCTCCCAGCACTCAACAAAATAATTACAGAGCCACACACACAAAAAATGAAAACTCATGATAAAACTGGACAGTGGGACTCATCAATATATCACAAGCATTTCAGGAAAATATCTATGAACTACAAGGTCAGAAGAACTGAACTGAGATAATGAATTGTTGGTTTCCTATCTTATGCAATTACAGGAGCAAGCTTCCAGAATCACAGAATTGAAACGTTCACAAGAGTTTGTTCTTTGCTCCAAAAGTATAAGGTTTGTGACACTGACCACTTACTGTCCATTCTTCTACTACATGGCAGCTCCCATTTCAAGTAGCAGAACACTAACAGAACCTAGCTACCTCATTCTTGGAATAGTACCTCTTCTTCCATATCCATCTGAACACCCTAGAATTAGGGTGAACATTCTTCCCAGTTTGCCTGGGATAATCCTAGTACATGCTGGTTCTCTGGCATGGATATTAATAGAGGCAGCTTTCACTCTCAGATCTTCCTGTTTTGGACAATAACTTGTATGTTTACCACACCGACAACATATATGCTCTAGGGGAACTGGCAGCTGCTTACAGAATCCGGAAGGAAATGCCAACATTTTAAAATATAATAGACACAATTAATTCAGAAATTGCCCTTGTGATTATTTACTATTATCATTGTTTATGTACTTCCTCTGTTCAGAGTATCAAGCCAAAAGATAATAAGAGTTGAAGACTGCATCTTAACCTAACAGGTCTATAGTACTTCTATGCCAACTAGACACCATAAATTGGTTCAGGAACTATGCACATCTTTTCCCCTCTTGTTTGGATAAAAGGGATATTCATCTAATATTCATGCTGAAAGAAAGTCGAATGAAAGGCAATCTGAGTACTCTGTTGGAAAGCACAAATATTGGATAAAATTTCCTCATTCATGGATGAGTGAACAAAACAAAAGCATAGGTAGGGTCTTACCATGAATAATAACTCTTTTAAGATGGCAATTTCTTAGCAACACACTCAATAGGATACAAGGAAGATGGTCTCAATGAAACAGGAGAAGAATGATAGAGTAATATGAAAAATCAAAACCACAGGATGAAAGAAAAATATATAAAATAAAAAAGAAGTGCAGGGGCTTCCCTGGTGGCGCAGTGGTTGAGAATCTGCCTGCCAATGCAGAGGACACGGGTTCGAGCCCTGGTCTGAGAAGATCCCACATGCCGCGGAGCAACTAGGCCCGTGAGCCACAACTACTGAGCCTGCGCGTCTGGAGCCTATGCTCCGCAACAAGAGAAGCCGCGATAGTGAGAGGCTCGCGCACCGCGATGAAGAGTGGCCCCCGCTTGCCACAATTAGAGAAAGCCCTCGCACAGAAACGAGGACCCAACACAGCCAAAAATAAAAATAAATAAATAAAAATTAAAAAAAAAAAAAAAAGAAGTGCAAAGAAATTTTAAAAAGCAACTGAAGAACTAAAATCTGACTTGGAGGTAATCAACAGCACTTTGATACTAGAAACCAAAATAAAAGAATTAAAGGAAAAATTGAAAGTTTCCAAGAACATAAAAATAATGTGACAAATGAATTAAAACAGTGGGAAAGGAGATGATAGATACGGCGGATAGGGTTTGGGACTCAACTTTGGGAAAATCTGAAGGAGAATTAAGCATAATTGGGGCTGTGAAGATTAAAAATAAATCTTGAAATAGAAATACATGTATCTGAAGGCTGAATGTCCTTACCACCTCATAGACAACATTAATGAACACTCAATTAGTCAGATGCTAGAAATGTTTAATATTTTAAGAATATATTTTAAAATTTTAGCATCATCCAAGTAGGTAATTCTCAAAAAAAGCAGGAGGATTATGACTTATTTTCAGTAGCAACTGCCAGAAGACAAAAGTGTAACAGCTATAAGTCAGAGAAGAATTTCATATCCACTAATGTAGTTCATTTGTGAAAACTTAGAAAACATATTATTCCTATATACTGGGACATATACCGAACAACCAAGAAGAGGATAAGTATTAAGAATTTAAGACTGAAATTTCTGTGTTATAAAAGGATGACATTTTTGGTCATCCTCAACAAAGCCCACCTCCTTAACATTAGTAGAGAAACATAACCAAAAAAACCAGAATGAATCAGGTTAGATTTGGATACCCTTTGCTAACAATACCATCTTCAGTAAATCATTTAACTTCTCTGACCTTGGTTTATCTATTTATAAATAGAATAATTATATACCTACTTCACAGTTTTGTTGTGAACATAAAAGGAGATAATATGAAAGTGATCTTATAACACTCTTATTATACAAATGTAAGGAATTATTATTAATCATTTCTGGGCTTGCAAATTGTTTAGGAGGAACAGCAGTCATTTTCACATTCCTTTCTGGAAACAACCCTACTTGTGGTGCTTTGATACTTCTCTCAATGAATAAGGAATATGGAACTGAATAAGCATGCCACATAGGAAAACAATCCTCGTTAAGTCTTTCAAATGCTAATTTTAGGTTTGGTTGTATAACAAGTACTTCTTGGTACTAAAGACTTGACTTTGAACATGAAGTGTCTTGCTCAATTCTATATTGTCAATATAAAAAATTATTCCTTTTTGTCCCTATTAAGCTACAATCCAGCTTCTTATCAAATTCTTTATCCACTTTTTCCTTATACACAGCATACTTACTCATGATGTCTTTCCATTTGTAGTTTTAAACTTCCTATCTCTCAGTGACTCCATCTATTACTAATAATCAGTAATTCTTTTTAACTGATTACCTGAATTTTTCATTCCTATTACTTATTTATTTCATTTTAAAATATATTTTAGAATGGAATGGAGTATTTTATAGTATATCTCCATACACTTTTATTTTCTTCTGGAAAAATGCTGTTCACAAATAATTTTTAGTATGTGGAAAGTACTTAAAGAATTTAGCCAAAGAAATGATACAAATTAGGCATATAATGGGGACTGAATTTTTTAACATAATGTAGAAAGAGGAAAAGAAACATGCTAACATAATATCCCTAGATGGTAAGATTCTTTTCTCCTTTTATTTATTTCCCTCAATTTGTGTCAAAATTACATAATCATAGACTATGCCTATTAAAAATATAATAAGGGAGGACAGAGTTCTTGCAAGACAAGTCAGAAAATGCACAGAAGAGGAAGGAAGGCAAAGTAGAATAATTGTAAAAAGGAATGTAGTAAGTAAGATCTCCAGGAAATAGCAGTGAAGAGGATATAGGTGTGGACAGAGAAAACAAATGTAAAGCCCTTTGATGAGAAGCTTTGGACAGAAGCCGCTATTCTCCAGCCTGATGTCTAGATTATGAAGCTATAGAAGGAAATGAGAAAAGAGTCACAGTCAAGAAAATGAGAGGAAAGGATGAGGAAAAGGGGGGGGGGGAGGAAAGAGGAACATGTAATGAATTACCAGGAAAAGGTAGGAGTTTCAAGGAGGGAGGGAACTAGGGAAGGTTTGTGGGAAAATGGGGACTGAGGTAGGACTTTAAGGATGAGAGGACTTGAAATGGAGAAAGGGGAGGTAGAAGAGCAGCATGAGAAACATCTTAAGTTTATGAAATTAGTGTTCATTCCAGTAAATAGTGAGTGCTTAAGAAACAAACTGGGAATTGTGCCAAAAGAAGTAACACTGGAGAAGATAAACTGGTGCCAAATGGTGAAGGGCCTCCAGGGGGACCGTAACATCACTATTAACAGGTTTCTTTGTTCATTCGTCACAAACTTTCCTGTCTGCTTTATGAAGTGGGGTTTCCTACTGCACTACAACTTATCTTCTTCCACCACCTACGACTTGTTCCTGGGTTCACTTACCAGTGTGAAGGATTTCCAGTGTTAAAATTTTAAATTATGCCCTAAGTTATTTGAACAATCTTTCCAACCCAAATCAAGGTGCCTTCCTCCTTTCATTTAGTAATTCTTCAAAACCCAGGTTATCTACTCATAACTCCCTATCTTAAAGTAAATTAGGGAGAACGGATACTTGTGGGCATCCCCCAGATCCCACATCAGGCCTGAGGCGCTCATTCCCCAGCAACTGGGAGACTCTCAGCTGAATCATTCTCTTGGAATTGTCTTCAGTCAAAAAAAGCTAACTCACCAATGTCATACCCCCCAACCTCCAGGACATGGTACTACGAGAGGGACAACTTTTAAAAGAAGTCCTAGCTCCATACCCCTGGAGGGATCAGCTGAGAGTTTTGCATGACTACATTGCAACTTTGACTTCTGGCCAATCCTGCTTCCTTTGCATGCAAATCTCTATCTCAGAGTCCTTTCCTGGAGCATCTCACCCAACACAATGGGCACATTTTATTGTTCCTTTCTACTTGGATACATGACTTTATAATTCTTATTGCATTGCTTTTATCTAACATTTAATTTATTTAACAAATAAACATTCCCAGATTCTTCTCTGACCATATAAAAATAGATTACTGTGCATGTTCATTGTTTGACTTATATTTGGGTGTTCATCATAAAGCCATTAAAGATTATAAGCTCCTTGAGGGCAGAGCTCATAAGTACTAGAAGCCTGATGTGTATGGAAGACAGCACAATTATGTTGCTGAATTCATTATGCTGTTACTAATATAATGTCCTTCCTGTTTTTATTTTATAGGGTTGACAGTTTTTATTCATAGAATTAATTGCTTTTACTCAGGTTGTGTCCCTACGAACACATGGAGAATAATTATATATTTTTTCCTTTTAAGGACCTGGTAATTATTTTTTAAAATGGAAAATATAAATGTGTATTAGAGTTTCTAGAAAAGAGGTTCCCATCTCTATTTATGTACCAAACCAAAAGAACACAAAATGTCCAATTATCATAAATACTTTGTGGCTCAGTAAGGCACAGTTTGGGAAGGTGGTGGTAGTGAGGTGTGTTTTGCAAATGTTTCTGTAGGTGATCCTGATACCTACTTTCACTCCTGCTTTGCGGAGAATCAAGTTAAAGGTAATGGCCAAAGGCATTAGCTCTGATAATATAAAATATTGTCAGCAGGAATTGTGTATGATATAAATCAATTTTCTATTTCTTAGGAAGTAGCAAGTCTGTGTGGTATAAGTAAGAGATGATGAGATAAAAATCATGTTAACAAATCTTAAAGGGTATATACCTTTTCGAGTTCTGTTTTTTAGACCATGTGAATATATCACACATTTTAAAAATATTTTTAAGAAATATGGATTTAATCACTATTAATTGTCTTCCAAGGAAATGCATACAAGACAGAAAATAATAAGATATGTTGAGAAAATTGGTTTTAATATACTTTCTCTTAATATATTACTTTTAAAATAATTCTAAACCACTATAAAGGGATCAAAATAACTCTATTAGGAACCATAAAATATATCCGCTGCTTGGTATAAATTATGTATAGAAAAGGCATATTTCCTTGTGCTGCTAATACTTCAGCGCATCCCTGAAAGAACACTGACTTCTGAATGCTTCATGTTCTTTTATAATGAATTATGCAGAAGTTCCATACCAGAACTATGCTAAGGTGCGAAAGTTCATGTCAATGAGTTGTTTGTGACTCACAGATGCAGTAGACAAACACCTTATTTTTCCTGTACAATTAAGTCCAACATTTCATGTAGAAGAGATGTCATTAAGACAGAAATGGATAAACTGAAAAGCAACTGCTCTGATAAAATGATTAAAAAAAGAAGAAGAAGAAGAAGTAGGTATCTTTCAAGGACACAGCTGGGAAAAATTTCAGAGAAACTTGCTATGCAAGTTATGCCTGCAAATCTCATTAACAATAATGGAATTTTGAACGTAACAACTAGCACATTGATTTCAACATTTTCCCAACATGTACATTTTATTTTTAGAAAAGCACTTCTTTCAGAGCAGTGAGAGTTCAGAAAACTTTGTATTTCTCACAAATCTGACATTATATATGGATGTTTCTTTTATAAAAATGAAATGATAAAAAAACATTCCAATAGAAATCACAAAAGGTCTTTCTCATATTTTATGGAACAGTAATACACTAAGAAAATAAGTATTGGGGTCTCTTTCTCATAAATTTATGTGTTATTTTTTAAGGTTACGTATTTACCATGTGCACTTATTCACCACAAATCTTTTATTCTCATAGGAAATATTTATAATAGAGTTTGGAGAAAGTCCATGGGAAAAATAGTTTGAAATTCTACTGTTTAAAAACTAATAAACAAATATCAAAGTAGAGAGAGGACACAATATTCCCAAGGTACTAAATGTGGTAGAGACTGCTAATCATTTCTCAATATCTGATCTCCCTTCTTGAGTTTTATCTGGGCATGTGACTTCTAGCATAAACACTCTATTTTTGGATTCTCTTGCAACTAGGTGTAGCCATGTAAATATTGATATATTATGGTTAATGGAATATAAGCAGAAATGTTATGTGCCAACTTATGAATAAACAGGATATAAATCCCTCCTCTTTCCTATTTATCCCTTCCTCCATGCCACACTTAACTGTCATCTACAATGATGGAATAGAGACCAGAAAAATCTTAGAGACCAGTATTTCTAAATGTACACGTAGGCGCAATCATGATTGCTTATAAAAGAGCATAAGTTCTTTTATTGTGTTGTGTGGTATTGTGATATACTGTATTTCACCATAAGTAAAAGGGTTTAAATTTTGTGTTGCTTTTTTTTTCCTTGTTTGAATTTTAAATGCTTTAAATGGATGTACTTGAGGAAAATTGGGACAATGAAGAAGAGAGCTAGGCAGGAATGAACAACTGTAACAGAGCAATTCAAACAGTTCCTTTATATTCAGATAAAAATTTCTAACAATAATGAAAAAGATTAAAGTCACAGCATTTATTGTAATTGATGTAATTGGTTTTTTTCTAAACTTTAAAAAAAATGAAATCAGCCTCTGTTTAAGCCCCAATTCAAACGGTGAATGAGAATCTGTCCCAAATAATAGGCTGAGCTATATATTCAATAGTGTTATTTATTTCCTATTAGTAACATGAATTTTATTAGATTTGAGTATACCATATATAAATAATTTATTTTAGGTTTTGTGTCCCACCTCTAGTCTACCTCTTTTCATGCTCAGGACCATGGATTAAAAATGATACTTATATTTCTTCTCTTTTTTTGGCAAAATAAAGAAACACATGGGCAAGTTTTTCAACAGCCAAGCAAGAACACTCAGACTTATAGTGCACAAAAAAATGAGGAATTTATGTGAGATTGATAAGTTCAAATCAAATTGGCAACATAATAGTCAAAGAGATTAATCCTGGGTGAGATTACTGCTACACTGAAAGTCTCACTCATATTTAGTAATACTTGTCTTCAAATTTAATGGATTATATACTTAAACCTCTTTTTCAAATAAAACCAAACTAAATATTGAATCATCAGAAACATAAATAGATGAGACATTCTACTGAAAATAAAATAAATTGCATAAATAAATTTGCCTCTGTTTTAGAAAGAAACACATGATATTTTAAAGTATCTTAAGGTTCAGATAATCATCAAAATAGTTCTCTGCAAAGCACCTTTGACTAATCACAATAAACATCTAAATACTTTCTGGACAAAGATGGCCTAAATGGGGGTGGGAAATGCTAGTCATGCTTCTTTGTGAGTTTATAATTACCATCAACAAATATTTTTTGAGTCTCCTCTGTGCATGGCAGTATGGTAATAATGATCAGCTCACTGACCGCCATCTAGATGTCTAATGGTAAATTAAGTTTCTCTGATTTATGTTCATTACTTTATTTGTGCCCTGGCTCATCTGTTCTTACAAGCTGCTCTGTTGTGCTCCTACCAGCAAATTATGTGACAGTACCAACCTGGTACTAATTTACTGAACTCTGTGCTACCAAGAAAACACTTTTCATTTTATATATATCCCTGCCCATTATTGTTTCTCTACCTCCCTTTGTCTCTAAGTGAGCACTGCCAAGCCAATAATATATCCAGAGTAATTAAAAAACAAATAAAGCAACTCAACTTTACACTTTTCCATCTGTTGGTCTGTGGTAGTTTACATCCTTTCCACACCCTGGTGAAATCTATAAAACCTCCACTTACTTACTAAATTGGGTTGGCCTAGGATAAAGCAATCCTCTATTACCTAGAAACTCTTTTAAAGCATAAATTTAAATAGGTCACTAATTAAAGAGTCTTCAATGGATCATAAAGATTAAATTAAAAATCCTCCTTCAGTATCTGAATCATCTTTCACTCTCCAGCCTCATTTCCCACAACTCTGTTCTCCGTACTATACACTTAAACCATAAAAAACTTGAAGTCGCCAGAATCTACAACACTATGTCCCTTCCCAATGCATTTCTCTGCTTTAGCCCTTTCCTTCATCATTTGACTCAACTTCTATTAAGCTTTCAAAACTTAGTCTTTGTCACCCTTCTTATTCAAGCTCTTACTCCAGTTTATGAAACATGCCTCTACTTTTGTTTCTATAACATCCAGTGACTATAAATCCCTGAAATGTATCACACTTTCTTTGAATTATCCATTTATCTATCTCACTGACCAGATTATTTGCTTCATAAAGCCAGGATCAAGGTCTTTGAGCCCCTTCAATCGTAAGCTCCTAAAATATATGAACCATGTTTCTTTACTTTTATAACCCAAGAACTTAGCACAATTTGCCTTTCATGTAGTAGGTGCTCAATAAAAATTTCTGAATGTATGAATACAGAAAAGGATGAGCAAATACACATCTATAAGCCAAACTTTTATCTTTAGTTCCTTTCTTATAGTATTCCAAGTACATTATAAATGTTAATCTCCTAATTGTTGTTGTGGTATTTAAGTCCAAGTACATGGCAAAGTTTATTAGTGGAGGCTTTCCTTTACTTAATATTAATATTTTATGAGGCCATAAACAGCTAATATTCAGCAATTTCCACTTAAGATAATCTTCCTCTCTTGAGCTCAGTTAACCCAAATAGAAATCAATGAATTATCTGAAATGACATTTTTATTAAAACCATGTCATCCTACTTTTTCCACTGTGCAGGAGATTAAATTATATAAAATTTTCCTGCATCTTACACTTTCAACTTTTGGGAATAACCTTACCAAAAGTTCATAAAGTCATAGAGATAAAGAAGTTGAAAATAAGACAGCAATCCATTTTCCGTCACAGAGAACTATTCGATAATGTTCAATTGAATCAAAATAAGAGAAGACTAAAAAAATTAGTAATATAATCTTACTATCTATGCTAAGATAATTTGAAAGACCAATTATTTGACATCAGTCTGATAGTTTTCATATTTAATATGGTGTCTATATATCTGAAAAATAAATGTAACACATATCATGTCAAGATCAAAATGTCAAACAGTTATCATATGATTTTCTTTTACAAATATCATACTTGGATAGATACAATATGAACTAGAACTATTGTGACCAATGTAGTTAAATAAATTACTTATATGTCTATTGTACATGTAATGCTTCCAAATATTATATATCATCTATTATAACAATCTGGTCGTTTAGAAATTGCTTATGATTTCTTATTGGCAAACCATAATGAATATAATCACATACCTTTCTGTTTTTCACTCATTAAACAAATTTCACTGAAGTCTTATTTAAAAGAAAAAAAAAATACCCCAATTGTTACAAGCCATTAAATGTGTCATTTCAAAATAAAAAGTTGAAGGACCCAAAGAAAGAAAGAGTCATCTTTCTACCTTCAGAGACTTAGAAGATTTTATCAAAATTAATCAGCTCCTTCAAAAATCCTTAAAAACAAATTTATAAACAAGAAACACCACATGCTGAGTTGAAACAGAATTCTCAGTTTGTTCAATTATCATGACAAATTAACAGTTCCTTTTAAAGGCTTAGGGAAATTAATTTTCTAATTTTAAAGCAAAGTTTAAAATCACAACATCAACTTCATTTTGAAGTTGAAGTGGATACTTAGTAACACAAGTTTATTTCTGCAAAGACATTTAAAAATTTCTGGACAGAGGAAGACTGTTAGAAGCAAGAAAACATACTTTTGTGGTTTTTAATAAAAATAATGATGAGAGAGATTTGCTGAAATATTTATTCTCACTAATATTTAATGACTAACTCTAACACTCCAGGCTTTACTGTTTCTTTAGTTGCCTGAAGGTCTACACACTGCTCAGTGTCTTATTATTGCCTTCTTTTCTTCATTAAAAATGATACTTCAGGGAAATATCTCCAAAAGACTTGAAGTGGACATTTACTACTTTCTGTTCTGCCTAGCATCCTTTACTTTCAGAAACTGATTTTCATTCAAAGGGGTTAGGCATGAGGGTGACAAAAGCCAATCTATTTGTTTCTGATTCCTTCCAAAACAGCCAATCCCAATTCTTCTGAAATGGTAATTAGTCTAGAACAGACATAAGATCCACACTGGCCAAAATCTGCCTTCAGGGATTGATACAAACACACAAAGAGAAAGAGGGAAGGAGGGAAGGGGTGGGGAGAAAGAGAGAGAGAGAGAGCACACAAACATGCGTCTCACTTTTTCTCATTCTGACTATTCTGACTTTGGGAGAGACAACCATGTAGATAAAGAAAACCTGGAACTATCAGAATCCATCATTGCCTACTATGGTCAAAGATCATCTAGGAATAAAGCCAAGTAAGAAAAAGGTGGAGCTAAAATTTGACAAGAAAGAGATATAATGGTAGTGGTATTATTTGAACCCTTGCATTCAATGATGTCTAAAGCCAGATTCCCCCTGGACTTTTCATACATCTAAACCAATAAATACCTTCTTATGCTGTGGTATAATAAAAATATGTCTATTTGGTCTTTGTGCCAGGAACCTGGTATAAGAACTTCAAAAACCCTTGGAATTTCAAAATCCATGAATGACATACATTTCTTTTGTTATTCATAATAAACTCCTTTCAATCCTATTTGAGTTTATGCTAACAAGATGACTAATGATAGGCCCTTCCATAGTTTAAAGGGAGGGGCTGGTCAAGTGATTAAAGGGTTGGAACTTTCAGCCCCACCCTGCAACCTCCAGGGGACAGGGAAACATCTAACAGGGCTCAATCACGTGGCTATCATTTAACCAATTGTGCCTAAGTAATGAAGTCTCAATAAAAACTTTTTATGTATTTATTTTTATTTTTGGCTGTGTGAGTCTTCGTTTCTGTGAGAGGGCTTTCACTGGTTGCGGCGAGCGGGGGCCACTCTTCATCACGGTGCGCGGGCCTCTCATTATCGCGGCCTCTCTTGTTGCGGAGCACAAGCTCCAGACGCACAGGCTCAGTAGTTGTGGCTCACGGGCCTAGTTGCTCCGCGGCATGTGGGATCTTCCCAGACCAGGGCTCGAACCCGTGTCCTCTGCATTGGCAGGCAGACTCTCAACCACTGCGCCACCAGGGAAGCCCTCAATAAAAACTTTTGAACAACAGCGATGGGGAGCTTTCAGATTGGTAACTACATCATCAGTGCTGGAAGGGTGGAATGTCAGGAAAGGGCATAGAAGCTCTTCCTCCTTGTGTCCCCTTCAACATCCCTTTATAGTGTGCTCGCTCTCTTGCCTCATAAAAGCCAGGATTGTCTTAGTACTTTTCTAATAAAGCACAGCATTTTAAAAGTATTTGATTTGTTTGAATACTGTATACAAACCATACATCTTCTGTATACAACTCCCAATACCCCTGGGAGCGCAGTTGTGGCTTTTTTTTTTTTTTTTTTTTACAAATTCTGTCGTATTAAAAGGAAAAACAATATCATCAATCAGATGTAAGCAGGAAGCAGACCTGCCTACTTTTGCAGCTGCATGACAAAAATATCTCTGTGCACATCTTTTATGTGTACCTACCCAGTAAGAAAAGAATTTACCACAGTCAGTCCTGGAAAGTCTACTTTTCATTTTCTCAAGTTGATTTGTTATTCAGTCTCTGCTTTGATATCCTTTTCCTTTATTTATTTTAATTGACCACTGATCTCCAGATTATTTTTCACATTTGATAACTGAATGATTAAATTCTTTCTGAAAATTATTTTTGTTACTTCAACTCTACATTTACACGATGAAACTTCTTTATTTACCTGAAGAATAAAACATCCAGGGCTCTTTCCTTTCTACAGGTGGGGTAATCTGGTTATTGGTGTTTGAAGTTGGGCAGTAATATTTTAGAGTGGCTTAGGAGACAGGAGGCATAAGAATGGATGCTCTCTCCCCAGGTAGTTCTTTGTCTTCTCTCTTTCTGGATTCAAATATAATATAGCCAGAATCCAAATCCCAAATGTCAATGGTTTTGGGAACAGCCTGAGTTACTTTGTTATCACACACGCACATACACACACACACTCAAGGAGCAGAGAGGGATTAAAGTTTTCCCTGTGAAAGATCCACACCCCACAATCTACCCTTATCCTGTTTCTGCCCTGGGAGGCTGACTTACAAGGTGGGCTTTCTTGCTCTGGCTTCTACTTAAGTTAGACAAATACATGACCCTTTCAGGAGATCACAGCAAAGAAAAGAGAGAGAGGTGAGAATCTACCTCCTATAGGGTCACGTCAAGCTGGCTAGGTTTCACATTTAAAGGTGGACCTCTCTATACTGTTCCTTTCTTATCTTGGAAATCATTATCTCCTCTTTCATTTTTTGGTCTGAAGATTGATAACAACTTTCCTGTTACCAACCATGGGGTAGTACACTGTGCCTTATGATTTTCCAACACTCTGCCCACTCCTTTGTTAACAGACTCACAGATACAGAGAACAAACTAGTGGTTACCAATGGGGAGAGGGGTAGGGGAGGGGCAAGATAGGGGTAGAGGATTAAGAGGTACAAACTACTATGTATAAAATAAATAAGCTACCAGGATATATTGTACAGCACAGGAAATATAGTCAATATTTTATAATAACTATAGGGTATAAACTGTAAAAACGGTGAATCATTATGTTGTACACCTGACACATGTAACATTGTATACATCAACTATACCTCAATTTAAAAAATTGAAAAAATAATAGTTACTGTGGATATCAGTCCTCATAAAGGCTCTACATATTTACCAAATGACCTCATTTAGCACTAGCTCTGAACAATTACGGAAATCACCTGACACAAACTTTACAAATAGAACAATAAAAGTAGACAGCATTTAACATGGACTTAGTCATAAGTATATGACTTGATAATTGCAAGGGATGGTTGTCACATCTTTAAAAGATTCTTTAAGGAATATATTAAGTGATTACCTTGTGTAAATTATGAATAGCAGATAGATAATTTCGATGTGCACTAAAATTTCCAGTGCCAGCATCAAATCAAAAAGTGCTGTAATATCTTAAACAACTTAAATAGATGTGAAGCTGTGCTCTAGGAAAATCATGTTAGATGACTCAAGTGGCTTTGGTGACAGCAAGACTCTGATGTCAAATATATACATGAGAACTTTGAATAAAACTTCCCTGAGCTATGAGAATAGACATAAAGTACCATTTCTTACTGAATTTTATAAAATATATTAATTTAAATATATGTATTATTAAATTGATAAATAAATATTCCAAGATGACATCTAACCATGCCAAGAATATCTTTAAGAGTTTAACATTCGAAATACTGAAAACATTTGAAAAGTATTTTCTTTTGGAAAAAAGAAGCTCAGTTTACAACTGGTTCACTTTATGATCAGGCATATTTAGTCCTTTTTCTCCCCAAACATACTTCCGCAATGAGTTTTATGTTCATTGACTAGGGACAGGTTAGGGTTAGATGTTAGGGCTAGGGTTAAAGTGTGGGTGAAATTTAGATGCCTTTTCACGACCACTACTGCTACCGCCTTCTTGCCTCAGCTCTGGAGTTTCTCAGCTCCCACTGACTCCCCATGTTTTACCATCTCCAACTTTAATCTACATTCTTTCGTTCCTGTTCTCAAGACTTCTGGTTAATTACTTTTTTAAAAGATCTATTGCACATATTTTAGTTAATGTTGAATTGCTCTCTTCTCTGAAATCCAAATTCAATACTTATATCTAATTTTGTAAAGAGTCTTCTGAGAGAGTTGTGTTTACTTTTCATGAATCAAGTTTTTACTCAGATTATTAAATTGTGAGATGTGGTAAGTAGTGTCACATTTGAAGTTATGTTTGTTCCCCTGTGGATAAGCACAATGATAGCATGGAGGAGCCTAGCTTAGTAAATTAGGTGATAAAATAATAGTTCAAAGTTTTTTTTCTCTCAGTGTCACAGCAACATCGGAGTGATGTCTGAAACTCTAATTATCTTGCACCACAGCATTTGACATTTTTTCTACATTAAAATAGGTTAATAAAACCTTAAAATAGGCTTAATAAAATAGATTTATTAAACTATAAAACTGTTCAACTAAAAGATCTGAGTTCTTCTTAGTTCTTCTTACCACTGGAAAAAGAAATAATAAAAATGCTTCTCATCCTACTTTTTAATATGTATTACAAGTATATTTTAAGAACATAAAAACTGAATATTGAATATATTTGCCATAACGCTTGATGCTGTAACTCAAAGTAACCTTTAGTGGATCACAGAATGTTTCAAATGTGGCGAGAAATCAAGAGGAAGAGTGTTGGTGTGTTCAGTTTGTGAGCTGTAACAATTCAGCTTTGTTCCCACGTTTCCATGTGCAGGATTAAAGACACAAGGACAAGTAGGAAATTTTAGAAAGGTTGGGGGATGACCTCAGAAAATTAAGTAGCAGAGAAGACACCACTCACACTTCAGAAAATGCTAACCTTGGTGACAAAATAAATTCATTCAAGATGAAAACACATCCCAATAGATGTGGAGTTAGCAAGAAGATCACGAGACTATTTCAGCAAAATAAAATTGTATGATCAAGGTTGAACTTTTGATATTTTTAAAATCATGATACATTTACTTTATTTCAATCCTAACCGGATTCCTGAACATATGCATATAAAAATATTCTGGATATAGTGATAGTGGCTTTGCTGCTGCATGCCTTCTCTCCTGTTCCTAGTACAGAAATACACAAAATGTGTCTATTCTTTTAATTACTGCGTGGACTTCCCTGCCAGCATTTATTTTTCTATGTCGTTTTCTACAAAATGTTCTAAGATACAGATATATCTTGAATTGTATCTATTTTGGAGCAGGTAATACTCTTTTTAGATTGGCAATTTGTAACAAAATTGATCTCACTTCATCAAAGCATTTAATAATGGGAAGATAAGTAGAAAAAAATAGGTCATACTAGGAAAGTGGAGATATCAGAAGAATAATTATCATGCAAATTATTTTCATAACAATGAAGCCCATAACAATTCTCTTTCTTCTAGGGTTGCAATAAAGATAAAATGAGATAATGGCTGAAAGTGCTTAGAAAAGCATCTGCACTTAGTAAGGGCTTACTAAGAGTTAGCTGTTACTGTTTTCATTATTGATATTTTTAATCTTATATTTATAGCACATCTTGGGCTGGCTGCATCTATGTGTACTCCTTGAATATTTTCATTATTCATCTATTCAGAAGACATACAGTGAATACCTATGGATTACGAGGCACTGTATTAGAGACTAGTAGAGTTTCTTACAGTTTATGAAGATAAAGGAACATTTAAATAAAGACAATCAAGTGTGGTAAGCGTTATGAGAGAGGAAGGGACAGGGGACCATGGGAGCTCATAAAAGAAAGCCACCCAGATGTGAAGGGGATGAGGGCAGCTGTGGAAAGGGTGAGTAAACCAGGCGGAGAAGGCTCAAGTAAAACTTCGGATCTTCGGATCAAGTAAAACTGAGCCATATACAGCATGACTCACACAATCTCTCTCTCTCTTGGTCTTCCCCATCCCATTTGCATCTACAGTCCTGATATTATTGACTCAGATAAGTGCGCATTTAGCTGGAGTAGATACAGTCAGAGTTCCTGCACAAACACAGATACCCATCAGAAACCTGGGTAGAGAAATAAATTGACTAAAAAAGGAGAGACAAGGACAATTTAAGCTGTTTTGCCTGCTTCATTTTCTTCTGGCAATGCCGTGTGCTTATTTTTTTAATGGCTGTCTAGACATAAATGAGATAAAGTTGATTAAAAGAAGAATACAATGAACTTTGCAGTGCTTTTATTTTAAAACCAAACAATACTGAGACCTATTAAGAGCAGTACGACAAGAGAGAGGCTTTGAAGTGTAGAAGAGGAATGTTCCTGAAGAGTTTCATAGAGAAAAAAAATCTCTAAAGAGTCTCATAAAGAGTCTTCTTTTTCCACTAATGGAGTTATGCTTCAACAGAAAAAGAAAAAAAAAAAGTTCTCAACTTATAAAACAATTTCATACACATGAATTTTTAAAGACACATTGAAAAGATATTTGATATCATAGTAAAATGTTAAAAAAAAAACTGTCTTTGATTCAAATTCCATTACAGCTTACAGAGGAAACTCATTTATATCAAAGTTTTTTAATATATCAATTGCTATACCTCCTTATATTGGGCCTACACTAATTGTCCTTTCCATAGAATGTCATCTTATAGCACATAATCTATTAGAAAACTTTCCCACATACTATGTAATATATAAAAACAAAATAAATATGAAACTTATTATGCCATTTTGATGATCTCATTAAGACAGATTAAATGTTTCTGAATCTAACAAGGTCCAAAGTTTTCATAAATTTGAAGTTATTCTATTTCAAATGATGAAAGTCTTCACATTACATCAGGGACCACTGATTTATATTTTTTATTGCACTGCTGCTATCACTAAGTATTTAATATCCTTTGCTCAGTTATAAGGCACTGGAACATCACAGAAGGCTGTTTTGGGGTTGATCCTATGCCCCTCATCCTCTTCTTCCTCTTCCTTCACTTTCTCCAGCACTCTATCAATCTCTCATTATTCACTGTAAGTGTCTTATTCACCTTTTCCTTTTAAATGGAGGGAGGACAATTTATTTCTATTAATATACAAACATTTAAGAAAGCGTAAAGTAGAAAATTATTTGTCATGCAATATAAAGATCTGGGTTTCTGTAATGTGTTAACTATCTACTCATAGATAACCCTAAAATAAATTACTTAGTATCTTTTAGTCATGTATCCCTCATCTATAAAACTACTATCTCACAAGGTTGAATAAAGGATAATTTTTAAAATACAAAAGTGCTTGATAAACATTTAAGGGTCAGATAAGTACAGGATGTTGCTCGGAATACTTCTGGTATTTACTGTAATATGGTGGCATAGTTTTGAAATATTATTATTACATTTCTTTCATGTATCTCCTAATCCATTTAGGTCTCCTCTTCACCCTGCCCCCCCTCTCCTAAACTATGAAGTAGTTAGGCTGTTCAGTATCATAACACAGGGGAAATATATATGTTCAAAAATTAGAGGAAATGAAGTATTCCTGGACTTCAGATTTTAAAAGCCTAGACCCTAGGAAGTAAAATTTGGACTTAAACAAAAGATTTGGAAAGAAACATGATGGGGGTGAGGTGGGGAGGTTAGACACATCCACAAGAAAAAAATCCATGAGTAGCAGAGAGATTAGAAGTAGGGGACCAGTCAGCCCCTGAGTCACAAGTAGATAGAGAAGCCCCAGAAGGATGTGAGGAATCCCTAAGCAATTCCGCTTGAATAGCTCCTAGAGCTGGGACAAACCCCAAAGCAAACAGGGCAGCATATTCAGTCTAGGAAGAGAGAGTTTTCAGCAGCCCTTCAGAGTCTCTGTGGTCCCCAGGCTGATTCAAGGGTTGCATGATGATACCAGAAGGAGAGAGGAAGACAGAGGGATGGGGAAGAGGAGGAGAGAAGGGGGCAGAGAGAGAGATAAGATTCACGGCAAAAAGATGGCACAAAATAATATTTTGTTGAATTTAGAAAAATGCAGATACATTATCTGCACTTATTTTTAAAGAATTAGAATCTTAATGTTACAATATGAATTATCTTTATTTTCACTTCTAAAATCTTTGTTTTAAATGAAAAGGTAGAATACACAGGGTTTCCTCAAATATATATACATCAGTTTTATTTTTATAATAAAATAATCCTAATTATCAACTGGCATATTCCTAGAAACTGGAAATAAGCAAAAAGGAATCCTAAATAGCTGCAATCTATCTAAAAGCCCAAGCAATTTCTTTTTTTTAATATAAATTTATTTGTTATTTATTTATTTATTTATTTATGGCTGCCTTGGGTCTTTGTTGCTGCACACAGGCTTTCTCTAGGTGCGTTGAGCGGGGGCTACTCTTCATGGCGGCGCACGGGCTTCTCATTGTGGTGGCTTCTCTTGTTGCGGAGCACGGACTCTAGGCACACGGGCTTCAGTAGTTGTGGCACGCAGGCTCAGTAGTTGTGGCTCATGGGCTCTAGAGCGCAGGCTCAGTAGTTGTGGTGCACAGGCTTAGTTGCTCTGCAGCATGTGGGATCTCCCTGGACCAGGGCTCGAACCCGTGTCCCCTGTACTGGCAGGCGGATTCTTAACCACTGCTCCCCCAGCGAAGTCCCCAAGCAATTTCTATGTCAGTCACTTCCCATGGTGTCTTAGGATCGCCATGAAATGATTTGTGTTCATGATGATGCCATCCTAGTTGCTATTTTGAAAGGTTTTCCATCAAAGTGGTTAAACAAAAATGTCTTTGTGCTTGAAAAAAAGTGCTAATAATGAAGAAAATTTACTTCATTTGATCACTGTATTTTCCTGACATACATATCTTCTGTATTTCCTAATTGACTATGAATGTCATTGATCTTTTCATTGCGTTGGAGCAAGGAAGGGTAAACTTAGGGATCGGCTTGGATCAACAGAAAAACAAATAGATCATGGAGAAATGGAGAAAGAAAAATAGATGAGAGAGAGAAAGATTAACAAGGGAGAAATATGAGAAAGAAAATAGGGAAGGCTCTCTAATTTATTTCACACTCAGAATTTCACATAAAATTATTTATATACATTTTCCATCATTATTATTACAAATAATCCTGTGTTAAAAAAAGTTATTATAATGTAACAATAAATAAATAATTGAGCAGAATGCATAATTTATAATTCTTTTAATTAATCTCTGAATATAAAGCCTTCTGACATCAGTTTTAAAGATTATATTAAATCTGAAAAAAAAAGTACATAAGTTCTTACCACTCTAAAGATGTTGCCTTTCTGAAATACTTTTGAGAAAAAAGAGGATATTTTAAAAATTGATTTGAGAGAAGAACATGTTGACTAACGATTCTTTGTTTTCAGAAGGATGGTTCAAAAATGCTTAAGAGAATTCCAGTTAAATAATTACAACAGGTAGACAAGGATACTATGGAAGCAAGAATGTAATAATATTTAGCTATCAAGTTAGACAAAATACTTTTTAAAAAGTGATTATACCTTATGTTGGCTAAGATTCAGGGAAGTGGAAACTCTTGTATTTGTGGATTTGTGTTGGTAAAAGAGTGAATTTTCACAATCTCATATGAAAGTAATCTGGAATAATGTAAAAGCAAATTTTACAAATAGCTGTACAATTTAACCCAGCAGCCTAACTTCTCGGTACTCATGTTATAGAAATAAAAGGTTGTTCAATAAAGCTTGTTTATTGAAGTACTTTGTATAATGGGGGAGGCGAGAGAAAACAACCTAAATTTTCCTATGAGTTGGGAAATATTTTGGATTATTCATATTATGAAATATGCAATTGTGTATTATTATGAATATTATACCTATGTACATATACATATACAGATGAATAATGTCTATCACATACATCAGCTATTTACCTCAGCTGTGAAGATAGGATATAAACTATAAACTTTCCATATATACTTTTACATTATTTCTTGCACTCTTCCCACCTCAGCTAATGGGAAAGACATCCCTCCAGTGGCATAGACGAAAACCTTGTGGACATCCTTGACTCTTTACGTTCTCTTGTATTCTGCCTCCAAACTGAGAAAATTTTACTGGCTATCCTTTTAAATCAACTCCAACTTCTTCTTCACCAACTTCATGCTAGCACATGATAAAAGCCACCATCATCTCTTTCCTATAATATTACATTAATGTCTCCACCCCCAGCAACCAGACTTATGTTTTAAACACATAAGACAGATCATGTCACTCTTTGCTGGATATCCTCCAATGTTTTCCCACTGCATTCAGTTTAAAAGCTGAGTCCACAAGCTAGCCTACCAGGCCCTATGCAACCAGGTCCAGTGACCTAACTGATTTCATCTACTCCTTCCACATCTCACTTCCTTTCTTTCCCTGCCTCAGTCTGCTCTACCCACACCAGATCCCTTGCTCTTTCTTAAGTATGCAAGCACACTCCTTCCTGAAGTGTCCTGCATTGCCCTTATTCTTGATACATGATCCTCTGCCCTCAATATCCTCATGGCCTGCTCCCTCGTTGCCTTCAGTTTGTCCAGATGTCATCGCAATAAGGCCTTCCCCTCACTACTTCACTTAAAAATAGCAATCCTCCCACCTCCATGCACGTCCTAACCCCATTCCCTGTGTTTTCTTCATAGTATTAATCACCTTCAAACATAACTATGTTGTTTCCTTATTCTTCTATGTTGTCACTTGTCTTCCCCCACTGGAACATATCTTCTATAAGGATAGGGATTTTCTCTTTCCTTCATTATATAAACCCATGAAACTGAAGCACCTGAAACGGAGTTTGGCCAAGAGTAGGTGCCTAATAATTATTTTAGACGTTAATAAATAAGTATGAAGTCTAAGCTCTTTAAAATATTATTTTATTAATATTCTTTTAAAATTATGTCTTGTGATTTAAAGCAGCCCTTCCCTTCTTAAACCCACACCTGAAATGTTTTAATAAATATTTTTGAATCTCTTTTCAGGAGATTTTAATCTTTGTGTCTAAATTGCTTTCACTCTCAAGCTGCCTTGTTGTGCTATTCAGTGTATGAATTCCTGTGTCTCAGTTTGTGAGAATAAGGCTTGTAGAATATTCCACCAAATACAAGAGAGGTCATGAATTCCTTTTATACCAGGATCAATAACCATCTGAATTGGACAGATTAAATTAGCCACAGGCTGGTGGAGGCAGGAGGATAGATGGACAGCTTCTGTGAGTCTCTTGTAGTTCTATACAAAGTGTTTGTTAAAGTTTCAATGAGAAAAAAGGCACTAAAATGCAAAGGTAAACATTCTGCTTTAAAGTGATAGAGACAAATGGCCTTGTACCGCACAAACCTTTTCAGCAATGGTATAGATCATCTGCATTATGTTTTTGCGTTGCCTGTGAAAACAATGTGTGGAGAAAGGCACTACTTGAAATTCAGTTCCAATATCATGTTGGCTGAAAAGCTGTGCTTCTTAGTAAATCCAACCAAATACACTGACATTTTCAGAGTGCATCTGATACATTTCAATAATTAATTCTTAAGTCAAGAAAGAGTCAAGAAATCAGATGAAGAAGCACAGTAGGCTGAAAATTGCCAGTGGGAAGAAACAGAAAAAATCAGCCGTAGACAGAACCTCTTCAAGCTGAAAAGAGGTCAGTGGAATACCACTGGAAACAGGGATAAAGCTTCAGGGGTTTTTATTATTATTATTTACATAAACCACCCAGAGAGTAATGTGAGCTGCTCAGGCCATAACTTTGCAGAAATTGGTAGACTCAGAGAAAGGAATGTGCAGTCACACAGTAGAACTAAATCAATGAAGTACATAAATAATAAGCAGTCGGAGGAGAAAAATCTCACACAAAAATATATTATTTTTTAAAGAAAGCAGATTGTAGAATGACGGTGCTGCATAGGAACTTGAGAACTGCTTCGACAAGCCCCATCACCAAGTTTTATTTATATTCTATAGATAGATGACCTTTATCCTCAGATTGGAGGGTGTCACAGGATTGCCAATTGAAACTGTAGAATTATATTAGTACTTAAGTACTTTTTAATGTGGAAAAGATAAATTTCAGATATGTTTTGAAAAATAATTTTCATGATGTCCCATATTATGTGTTTTAATCCTGCTCCTAAGTACTTACTCTCATGAATACTATCAATAAAAACTGCAAAAAAAATTATAATTTAAGTTACTGATACTTAATTTAAAAATACCAGTTCAACTTATTTTATCATCTGTTTCTTAAGGGTTTATCATAGGCTTTTTGGCATGGAGAGACAGATGCAATCAGATCATTATATTCAGTGACCTACTGAGAATATTTCTTTATAGTGGCTTTTAACACCAGGTCCCAGAAAAGGTTAATGTGTGTAGAAAGATATGTATGCATAACATCTACAGCTTGCTTTATCAGGTGAAATTCACCTGTTGGAAGTAAAAGAATACCTATACAAGCAAGTGCCTACCATCTGGCATAGGAGTAACTAGATGACACTATCATAATGACAGTGGATCAATAATCCAAGCCTCTAACAAGGAATATAAAATAACAATATACTTATTTTAAAATTCTTGAAATGTTAATATGTGCTCTTGTATTCTATAATCTGGTAATAGGAAATGAGAGAGTGTTAGATACTCCTAGACAAAGCCTTTTATATTCCTAGCTGTTAGACCTGTGCCTAACATGTAATAGGTAGTCGACTTACTAGAAAAATACATATTTTATATCTCTCAAGAACTTTTAAGGAAGTAATAATTTATAAAAAGAAGTGATCTGAATTTAGAAATTCACTACATGATTCCTTATAATTCAAAAGATTTATGAAATAGTAGTTTCCAGTTGTCTCTATGAGCTACAGGATAACTTTTCAAGGAAAGTAAATTATATATACTTTAGTTCCAATTTTATTTTCTAAGTGAGTGAAAGAGTAAAATATACAACTCAGATGAGGGGAGTAACAAGTACATTTTTAAATCTCAGCTTGAATAATATAAGGTGGTCCTGGCATAGATAGGGAATTTTCCATATGTGAGATAATTTGTTATTTGGCAATAAAATAAAATACTCACTCTAATTTTGCCTCCTGGGGAAAATAAATGATCTAAGACAAGAACAAGTGACACTGCACTAATACACTTATCAATCATATGGAGAAATTTTGAAAATATAAACAGGGCAGCTGTTGGCTGAAATGATCTCCTTAAACTGAAATAGAAGATAATATCTAAACCTCTTAGATGCTCAGGTCACATGCTTGAAGAATTTCAACTCTTCTTTGCTTACGGCTATATTAATTTATATAACAGTACTGAACAAAGCTCATAGCAAGATTCAATTAAATCTTACTAAGTGACACTAGGTATCTCAGTAAGTAGCTATTCGAGAGGCATACGGGAACAAAAAGTTCCTGTCAATTTGTAGAAAGGGGAAGGAGAACTATTGCCCTGGAGAAGAATTATTGATGCCTATTTGGGCTATTCCGGAAAAAGCTGCTAGATCAGGTGAGTATAGAGTTGAGCTCTGAATGTAGAGAATATGATTTAAAAGTAAACATACATATCAATATCAGATATGAGGAATTAATTCGAGCTGGGAAACTACAGAGCTGCTTAAGAAAGCAAGAAGGAAGTTGGCTCCAAGTATTTTGTGGTAGGGTTGTTGGGCAAATGCCTTGTACAGGAAAAGAACAATTAATGGAAGGGAACCAGTTGACTTACAGACTTGAAATTCTTTTTTTTTTCAATTTTTTTAATTGAAGTATATTTGGTTTACAATGTTGTGTTAGTTTCTCGTGTACAGCAAAGTGATACAGTTTTATATATGTATATTATATATATATATATATATATATATATCCTTTTTCAGATTCTTTTCCATTATAGGTTATTATAACATATTGCATACAGTAGCGACTTGAAATTCTTAAATATGGATGTGAATTGTTAGAGTAATTTGGAAAAACTAGGGAATCTGGTGGTAAACGGCTACACCGATACAAGAAGAAGATAATTAGGACCTCATATTCCTTATAGTTCCAAGAAGAAAAAATAGGGGGAGAAAAGCAAAAATGAAGACAGAGAATAAAAAGACAGTGCAATTGGTAATGGTAAGTACCAAAGTGGAGCAAAAATTAAAGTCTCTCAACAAACCTGAAGAATAGCTACTGTAGATTGAAAAAGTAGTCACTGAAGCAAACCTCTGGAATTAGTGTGGAAAAGTGTGAGCTATTTGATCTCCACGCTGTCAGGAAGAGTTCATTATATCTGATCTATGACTTAAGCTATTGGACCAAATGCTATTACAGCTCTCATTGGGACAAGGCATACAACCAGAACATACTGTTTATCTATTGGAAGAGTAAAACATTCTATAAGTTATAGTGAGTAGCAATAGCACCCTTTACAGATAGCAGAGCTGTTTCCAAGATAAACTTAGCTGATTAAGCTAAATCTATTTGTAAGAGTAAGAATTAAATGCTTTCATCTCATAACAGAGATAACATCTGCCCTTTGCACATGACTCTCAAAAACTGAAATAAATAGATAATTGTTTTGAATGCAGGCTTGGGCGTCACGTCACAGGATTTGATAAGAATTCACATTTTTAAAATTTTGATTTTCTGACAGGTCTTTGTTATTTTTTTTTTTCTATTACCCGTAATAGACTGTCGCATGAGGTAGCTGGTTTTTTTATTCATATTTAGGCAATTGTTTAATTTTATCTATTCCCAGTGCTTCCTCACCTGTAAATATAAGTGCTTTGATATTTAAAATTAAAATAGTTCTATTATCTTCAAAATAAGAGCCCTCTCTGACATTATGTTCCCCACAATGAATGCAACATGCATTTTATATGTACTTTCAATAATTTTATTGTCAGCTTATTCATTTTCCAGCCACTTTATTATTTCCCCTTAAATTACTGTTTTCTCTTTCTCAATTATATGTCCAAGTTAATTTTGGATCTGTCATGTATATTTATACAAACTACTGATGAAGCTGAGGCAGTTATATAATTTTAAAAGTAAACAAATCCTGTCTAATTTGTTTAAACCTCAGTAACATAAAATATATCTTAGTGTAGTCATCTCTACCAGTTTTAGAAGTGATAATATGATTGACATCTTAAAACTTACTGCCCATATTCCAATCTATTTCAAGATGGCAGTTTCTTTTAAGGCTACAGAGAACTTTTCAACAAAAGCAGCATGACTCTATTCCTTCAAAATTTGTTTTGTATGTAAATCAGTACTAGTCAAAGTTTAATAAGTTTAATAATAGAATATATAAACTGATAATGCAATCTTCATTCCATTACGCTAAGTGGAAGTCAATGATAAATTGGATAATCTAGGACAAAACTGTGATGTTTACTTTTTGGGGAAAAGTTTTTGCAAAAAATCATTATGTAGTCTTTCAAAATTAGATCCTAAACATATATTCATTCTTGCAGCTACATATAGTTTATTTTGAATCACTGAGACTGATACATCTTTTAAGATTTTAGATTTTAATTTAAAACATAAAATATACTATCACTATTTTTGACTAGTAATTTACACATAAATTCAACAAATATTTTGGAAATGAATAGAAGGATAATTAAATGTGAATGAATTAATTTCTAGTTGCTACATTTTAAAAGAGAACAATTGCAGTTTATGAGGAATGCTTTCTTTCAGTGTATCTCTTACTAGGCTGTGATTATATGTGTTTTCTTTTTTTTTTCTTTTAAGGAATCTCCTTAAAAAATGAGTAGGACTTTTTAAAACTTGGCTTCTCCCAACTTGTCTGCTTTACCGAAAAAAAAAAAAAAAAAGGAGATGAGGTGATTTATGATGATTGAAATAACTGTAGAAGAAATATTCAGTAAACATATTTTGCTCTAACAAATATGGAGTCAAATTATCATGCTGAAATCATCTCTTGGATATGCCAGATGTATTAAATAAGATTTGCATGTGAAAAATCCCAAAACTTTTGGTAACACTTTTCAAAATGTTTATAAGGAGTTTTAAAATTTACCTATCTTTAACTACATAGCTATATTTCACCTAAATCTAAATTTATCCCCCAGTTTTATAAGGAAAAAACTATTTCATGCATGAAGAGTAACTTTTTATTTGCAGATAAACAAATTTCCACTTTTCAATGAGTCAAACATCAGATTACATAAAATATCTCTATTTTTAGGGGAAGCCTTATCCTGATATACACAGGTATTAGCTCCCTATCACCCAGTTTCCATTTGAATATGCTGTCACAAACTAGTTCACATGCCATTGTGAATATATTACTGGAATTCTCATACTCTGGTTAGGTAGCCAAGAGATTTGACCATCTTTCCCAAGATGATTTTTGGCTGAGATGGAAGATAGTTACTTTATGAACTAATTGGTAATTGTTCAAGCCAAACAGTATTCATGCCTTTTATCTAAATAGCATGTTTCTTAAGTGAACCCAATGCCCATCAGATGATTATCCCATCTTGAAGAAAACAGATTACATGGAGAAAATTTGGAATACTACTCTGACAGTAGGTAGCTTTTGTTTGGCCAGAATTGAAAAACACGTAAGTAGTGAGTTAAATTAGCTTATGCCACACACATTATTACTGCGTTGATGTCACTAAAATAATCTCATATTGAATTATACTCAAGAATCAAATGCAAAAGTAACTTTATTCTGCCATGTTAAAAAAAAAACCAACAACAACTAGAATATACTTAATTAAGATGTGCAATCCCACTCCTGGGCATATATCCAGAGAAAACCATAATTCGAAAAGATACATGCACCCCAGTGTTCACTGCAGCACTATTTACAATAGCCAGGACATGGAAGCAATCTAAATGTCCACTGGCAGAGGAACAGATAAAGAAGTTTTGGTACATATATACAATGGAATATTACTCAGCCATAAAAACAAAATAATGCCATTTGCAGAAATATGGATGGACCTAAAGATTGTCATAATGAGTGAAGTAAGTCAGACAGAGAAAGACAAATATCATACGATATCGCTTATATGTGGAATCTAAAAAAATGGTGCAAATGAACTTATTTACTGAACAGAAATAAATTCACAGATGTAGAAAACAATCTTATGGTTACCAGGATGGGAAAGAGGGGGGAGACAGATTGGGATTGACATATACACACTACTATATATAAAATAGATAACTAATAAGGACCTACTGTACAGCACATGGGACTCTACTCAATACTCTGCAATGACCTATATGGGAAAAGAATCTAAAAAGAGTGGACATATGTATATGTATAACTGATTCATTTTGCTGAGCAGCAGAAACTAACACAACATTGTAAATCAACTATCATCCAATAAAAATTTTAAAAAATTAAAAATTAAAAAAATTTTTAAAAAGATGTTATCTAATATTTTTCCAGTAATACAATTTACAATTTTCCTTCACTTCTACTTCTGTTCCACAATACAACATAAAGGTACTTTTCTATGGGCTGACAACAAGATAAGAACTGCCATTCTAGGTTTCTGCCTTTAGGTCTGCAGTGTTAATGACAATGAAGAGAAACGAAGAATAGTAAAGCATTTTAAACACTTTATAAATATTTAGACGCACTTATTTTATTCATGATTCAGTTTCAGGTTTTTTCTGCTAAATGCTTCAATTATATTCTTTTTTTTTTTTTTTAAGTGTAAGTGATTTTTAAAAAAATTAATTAATTAATTTATTTTTGGCTGTGGTGGGTCTTCGTTACTGCGTGTGGGCTTTCTCTAGTTGTAGCGAGCGGGGGCTACTCTTCATTGTGATGCGCGGGCTTCTTATTGTGATGGCTTCTCTTGTTGCAGAGAACAGGCTCTAGGCACGTGGGCTTCAGTGGTTGTGGTTCGTGGGCTCTAGAGTGCAGGCTCAGTAGTTGTGGCGCACGGGCTTAGTTGCTCCGCAGCATGTGGGATCTTCTGGGATGAGGGCTCGAACCTGTTTCCCCTGCACTGGCAGGCGGATTCTTAACCACTGCGCCACCAGGGAAGTCCCTCAACTATATTCTTGAAAGGATTTTCTATTCTCTCAAATCTGTCTGGTGTTACCACTACCAATTTCTCTCTGATGTTACCACTAAACACTCTAGGCCAATATTTCTCCCTGGACTAGTGCAATTTCCCAGACAATTCAACCTGTCTCTTGTCATCCACAGTGATCTCTTCTAATTTGTTCTTCATGAGCATCCAGTAATCTCTTTCAAAGTATAAACATGAGAATATTCTACCATCCCCATTCCTATTTACTTTTAAAACCCCTAAATGGCTCTCCATTGTTCTTAGAATAGAAACAAACAAATCAAAAACAAACAAAAACCTCAAAACTCTGTAAGAGAAACTTCAAGGTACTGTGTGGGGTATTACATATAGAAGACTCCACCAAAAAACTGTTAGAACTAATGAAAAATTTCAGTAAAGTTGCAGTGTACAAAATCAATATACAAAAATCAGTTGAGCTTCTATATACCAACAAACTATCAGAAAGAGAAATTAAGAAAACAATTCAATTTACAATTGCATCAAAAAGAATAAAATACTTAGGAATAAATTTAACCAAGTAGGTGAAAGGTCTGTACATTGCAAATTGTAAGACACTGATGAAAGAAATTGAAGAGGACACAAATAAAAGGAAAGATATTTTGTGATCATGGATTGGAAGAATTAATACTGTTAAAATGTCCATATTACCTGAGGCAATCTACAGATTCAATGCAATCCATCTCAAAATTCCAATGGCATTTTTCTCAGAAATAGAACAAGCCATCCTAATCTCTGTATAGAACCACAAACGACCTTGAATAGCCAAATCAATCTTGAGAATGAAGAACAAAGCTGGAGTTATCATGTGTCCTGGTTTCAAAGTATATTACAAAGCTATAATAATCAAAACAGTATGGTACTGTCATTTAAATAAAAGAAAAAAGATGCATAGAAGAATGGAACAGAATGGAGACCCCAGAAATAAACTCATGCATATGCAATCAATTAATTTTTGACAAAGGAGCCAAGAATATACAACGGGAAAGGGCAGTCTCTTGAATAAATGGTGTTGGGAAAACTGGACAGTTACATGCAAAAGAATGAAACTGGACCCCTATCTTATACCATACACAAAAATCAACTCAAAATGGATTAAATACTTGAATGTAAGACCTGAAACCATAAAACTCCTGGAAGAAAACACAGGAGGTAAGCTCCTAGACACTGGTCTTAATAAAGATATTTTTGATTTGATATTCTTTCTCACTTTGACCCTGAATCCCATTGATTCCTCCACAGGAACTACAATTGGCTTTCTTTTAGTCTCCTGCTGTCATTCCCTTGACTTTGAACGTTCTTCCCTTTTTTCTTTGTATACTTAGTTCTAACTAGCTTTTCAGCTCTCTCCTGATCATCACTTCCTCCAAGAAGTCTTCCCCACTACCTTCTTTTACTAGGGTAAATGTTGCTGCAATCAGATAACATTACACCATTGTACCATTGTTTCACAGTAGCGAATTTGCATTCCTTCGGGTGAATATTTGATTAATCTCTGTATTTTATACTAAATGGCAATTACCAAGGTTCCCATTGATTCCACATTGCTAAATCCAATGGTAAATTCCCAGTTCTCATAGATCAAGAACACTTAACTCAGTTGAACACCACTGTCTTTTTGAAAATATTTTCTTCACTTATTTTCTTTTCTTCTTCTCTGAATCACTTGCATTTATCTCATTATGTGTGTGATCTCTTTAAGGGTTGAATACCTGAGAACTCAGTCCTGAGGTTTTTGTTTTCTACTCTCACTACACCCATGTCTTAGATGAGCTCATCCAATTTTATAGCTTTAAGTACTATCCATAGATAACAATTTCCAGATCTTTTATCTATGGTGTAGCACTTTCTCCTGAATTTCATATTCATATAGCCAATTTCTACTTGTCTTCTTTACTTGGATGCTGAAGAGGCATCTCCAACTTCACATATTTGAAACTGAATTCCCATTATTTTACCATGTTCCTCCCAAAGTCATCTCCATCTTGTAAATGTATCTGTCTTTTCAGTTTTTCGGGCAAAAACAAAAATAAATAAAACATGAAAATCATCATGCACTTCATCCTTTAGATCATGTCCCACTTCAGTCAGCAAATTCTACTAGATGTAATTTGCAAACACCACTCTAATCACCTCCATTGCTATGACTCTAGTCCTGTTACTATGATCTGTCCCCTGACTTCTTGAAAAATCTTTCCAAGGGCAATCATTGCAGTCTATTTTCACCAGAGCATCCATACTGATCTTGCTACAATTATATCAGCACATGTCTCTCCTCTGCTCAAACTTCCAGTGGCTTTTCATCTCACTTGGAGCAAAACAAAAATCTTATGACTTGGGTCCTCATTCTCTCTATGACCTTCTATCTTATCTACTATTCTAAGCTCAGGTTTGGCTAGCCACACAGGACTGTTGAATGTTCCTTGAATAAGCTAAGTATCTTACTGGCTTAAGTCCTTTTCTCTTGCTGATTCCTCTCGGAATGCTTCTCCCAGATATCCACACGGCTTGGTCCCTCAACATCAATTCTCTCCTCAAATGTCCCCTTTTTCTGATCTCCCTGTTCAAAATTAGAACCACCTCTCTACTTTTCCAAGCATTCCTGTCTCACTCTTCTGCTTTATTGTTTCTTCAAAACACCTACCACATTGTAACACACTACAGTGTATAACTTACTTTTTTTTTCACTGATATATTTGCAGCCATCCCTGACAATGCTGAATGAAGGAATGAATAAATGAATGAATGAATGAATGAGTGAATGAGTAAAAGCCCCATGAAGAAAAAATAAGGAGTATATATACCTTTTTTTCTCCCCATTATATCTTAGCACAGTAAAGACATTCAATAAAAATGTATCAAATTAAGGAACATACTTGGTTTACTCTCTTTCCAAGGATGTTTGGTAAGATAAAGCAGAAAAGAAATATCATTACCGAATTTTTTTCCATGCACATAGATCATTGGCATGGGCTCAGAACAACGGCACCTTTTATTCATTACTAAATATCAAGTTCCTGGCTCTGTGACTGTACCTTATTTATTTAATAAAGATTTACATCTAGATATTAGTTGGTTGTTTTAAAAGTACTTTCATATATTCTTTCGATCATTATTACTCTATGATGTAGGTAGTACTGATATGTTTACCCATACTTTACTGCTATGAAGAGGAAATAAGTAGTAGAATAGATACTAAAACTCAGGTACTCTGATAACCTCCAAAGCCTTTAACATTATACTTTGCTACTGCTAAATATGTTGTATTACGCTGTCAGGTCAAAGGATTTTTTTCCATTGAAAACATATAACCATCGCTCTATCTGACTTGAAATATAAACTTGAATTTATTTTTAGTGTAATTTAGCTGTTAGCCTTATAGCACTTGTTTGCAAATGCCCCTAAATGTCTAACTGTTACACACTGATCACTGTATTTCTCCTTATTATAGACTTTTTCTGTTTAGAAACCTGTAAGAAGCCACAAACCTTGGGATTTTAATTACAGCCCCTCTAAACCTCCACACAGGAGCTGTAGAATAAGTAAATACCAATTTTATTAGCATAATAGAATGACATGAACCAACTGAATGAATGGAGTCCCAGAAGATACTGCCTTTTGGATGAGATGTGCTTTAGATAAAATAAAAAGTACTATAATAATTTATTTATGATGGAAATGAGGACATAAACTTAAAGTAGCAACGTTTAGGGCTTCCCTGGTGGCGCAGTGGTTGAGAATCTGCCTGCCAATGCAGGGGACACGGGTTCGAGCCCTGGTCTGGGAAGATCCCACATGCCGCGGAGCAACTAGGCCCGTGAGCCACAATTGCTGAGCCTGCGCGTCTGGAGCCTGTGCTCCGCGACAAGAGAGGCCGCGATAGTGAGAGGCCCGTGCACCACGATGAAGAGTGGCCCCCGCTCGCCACAACTAGAGAAAGCCCTCGCACAGAAACGAAGACTCAACACAGCCATAAATAAACGAATAAAATTAAAAAACAAAAACAAACAAAAAAAACTTTAAAGTAGCAATGTTTAAAGTAATTTCTAATTGCTGTACAAAGCTGTACTCTGTTTTGGTGGCAAATGAGTTATGTTTATGCACATGTCCACAGGAAAGCTCAAGACTGCATTTGCATTTCAAGAAGAAAGGAGAGGGGAAAATGAAGCTTCATTAAATCAGGTAAAAAATAATATTCTTTCAGATTTGCAAATAGAGTATCTAGAGCTGTCTTTCCATCCTGACCCATACTAGTTTGTAATGTGTCACATGAAGAGGGACAGTTACACAGCAGCAAATACTGAGATACTCCACAGAGCAAATACAGTCTAAATCCCTGTACACTGAGAAGTAAAAATCAGAAACCAGGTCAAATGAAGATGCAGTTTAAAAACAAGTAAAATTATCTACATTTTGACCCACTGACTCATCTTTCAGTAAAATTTTCATGAAAATACTTTTTAACCCTGTTACCCTCTTCTGAGTAAAACATTTTATATTAGTTATGCCTAAATCTTTTCTAGACCATTACTCATCTGATTGAAAAACAAATTACCTCCTCACTTTCCCAGGAAGGAATAAGTGAGGTTAACATATGGTGAATGAATGAGAAACCCAGAAGAAAAAAGAATTTAAAAAAAAAAGAATGAGAAACAACAAAAGTGTACTGGGAGAATATTTTTTTCACCAATATACTCAACAATGTAGGCCCAATTAATTTGTTCCTGATAACAACTCATTACAATTTTACTTTACTTCCATACCTAGCCCCAGTCCTACCTGGGTGGATGGGACCTAGGTAAATGCATTTAAACAAATGATTAAGATTAAATGAATTCTAACATTGATCAACCTGGTATCTTTAGAGGCTTTAATAGATTAAAAGTTTGAACTCAGTAGTCAGTATCTCAGACTTGGAATTGTTGCCCTGCCTCTTACTCATTTTGTTAACTTAAAGAAATTTCTTAACACTTTGCATCATTTTCCTCACTGTACAAAAGGATAATAATAGTCCCTATCTCAAATAGCTTTATGAGGACTAAATTAGAAAACATATATAAAATGTTTAGTGTAATGCCTGGCATATAGTAAACATTCAAGAAATATTAGCTGTTATAATTATTGTTATCTACTTTTTTAAAAGTTAGAAAAAGGTTGCAGTAGTAACTTATATCTTTAAAGCATTATTGTACCATCATATACAGCAACTTCTTCAGCAATTTTCCTAGAGAAGTGAGATAAACTAGAACATGGATTAGGAAAGCAATCTTAATGCTCAACATCACTAATCATTAGAGAAACGCAAATCAAAACTACAAAGAGGTATCACCTCACGCCAGTCAGAAGGGCCATCATTTAAAAGTTCACAAATAACAAATGTTGGAGAGGGTGTGGAGAAAAGGAAACCCTCGTACACTGTTGGTGGGAATGTAAACTGGTGCAGCCATTATGGAGAATAGTATGGAGGTTCCTCAAAAAACTAAAAATAGAGTTGCCATATGATCCTGCAATCCCACTCCTGGGCATATATCTGGAGAAAGCTCTAATTCAAAAAGATACATGCACCCCAGTGTTCATTGCAGAACTATTTACAATAGCCAAGACATGGAAACAACCTAAATGTCCACTGACAGATGAATGGATAAAGAAGATGTGGTGCACACAAACACACACATACACACACACACACACACACACACACACAAATGGAATACTACTCAGCCATAAAGAAGAATGAAATAACGCCATTTTCAGCAACATGGATGAACCTAGACATTATCACACTAAGTGAAGTAAGTAAGAAAGAGAAAGACAAATACCATATGATATCACTTATATGTGGAATCTAAAATATGGCACAAATGAACTTATCTACAAGACAGAAACAGACTCTCAGACATAGAGAACAGACTTGTGGCTGCCAAGGGGGAAGGGGGGTGGGGGAGAAATTGACTGGGAGTTTCGGATTAGCAGATGCAAACTATTGTATATAGAATGAAAAAAACAACAAGGTCCTACTGTATAGCACAGGGAACTATATTCAATATCCATAATGGAAAACCATAAACCATAATGGAAAAGAATATGAAAAAGAATGTATATATATGTATAACTGAATCACTTTGCTATACAGTGGGAATTAACACAACATTGTAAATCAACTATACTTCAATAAAATAAATTAAAAAAAAAAAGAAAACAATCATAATCTTCTAAAAGGTACCACCTCAGGGCCTTTCACCTAGAACACTTAGTGAATATGTTATAGAAACACACCATGCTTTCAAATTTCCTTACATATTTCTATCATTCCCAACATATTTCCTCAGATCAGCCTAATGTGGGATAACAAACATAAGCTCCCATAATTGTCTCAAGTTATTTTCGATGAAGATTTTATAGCTATTATGCAAGAGTTTGAATAATTCCTTACATTTTTAAAATTAAAATCCAAACATAGCTTCAAGAAAAGGAGTTAAGGGATGTGTTCCACAAAAGTTATATATAGCCTTATTCCTCAATTTCTTCACTGATAATAAAAGCAAGTAATTTTTACATTTCAAGTATTATATAAACCTCTATATGACACAGTTTTTGTAATTTTTCTCTTTCTTTTGATATTGAGTTGAAATTCTTTAATGATACTATTTATACACTTTGGATTTTAATATTTAAATGTGAAGAAAGAAAAAATACATATATCTAGTGGATCCTTCACATTAAATTGTATGTGTTTATTTTAATGTTAGAATAAATGTAAACATACGAATGCCACCATGAAGATGAAATACAGTTCATACTCACAGAAAAGTTTTAGTTCTGGGACTTGTCTTTAACTACATGGTTTTTCGTTTTATTTTCTACAGACATTATTTAAATAATAGTAATGATGATAATAACAATAATAATAGATAAAATTTACTGAGTGTTTACTATGTGCCATCCCTTAGGTTAATATCCTTTTATACATTATCACATATAAATGTCACTACAGCTGAATGCTGAGTGAACATAATCAAATTATCCAGGTGTTCAAATGAAGTAAGTTGAAAAACCAGGATTTGATCCATGAAGTTCTGACTACAGAATGGAGCTTCTTAATATACAGTGTATATTATATAGTATAAACTGAAACATAGGTGACCCACTTAAGATAAAATCTCAGAATAGTTTGAAGCAATGCCTCAATTTCAATCTCTTATGTGCCTTTCAATTCACCTTTAAAAGATGTAATGTGATGGGAAACCTGGTATACTAAATTTCATATTTTGGTTGAACAGCAGACTTTTTATATTTATACCTAAATAATTTATTTAATAATATTATGTATGACTATTACTTAAATACAGTTAACTGAAATAGTGATTCTTCTCATACCACATATATCTCAGTTTAGACTGCTGAGTGTCCTGCATTACCTTTAAATTCTTATATAATGTCAGAATAATTGTGTTAATTTTTATTTGAGCACTGAATTATGATTATCTGATTGAAAGGAATAGCTAAAGGCTGGTATTCTAGAAATGGCATAAAATGTTATCCCTATTATAGTTGTCAAATTTTGAATAAAAAATAAAGCCTACAAATCAGACTGAACAATAAAAATAAATTTACTGCATTAAACCTATTTAGAAATTGTGTATGATTCTGGAACAATATTATCAGTAAGATACATTTAGTCTATATATTTGTAATAGAGTGAAATAAAATCACTTTATACAAAGAAATTTTAGGAATACTCTAGGTTACCTTTTTCTCTATCTCTAAGTGGCAAAGCTTTGATGATCTTATTGATATCTGAATGTAGGATAGATTATAGAGTGTAGATATATGAATTCACTGTGTTATATGAAGGTAGGGTAGATTGTAGAGTGTTGAGAATTCAATCAGAAGACAAGTTAGAACTATTCCAGGCAAGCTCTGAGGAATGAGTGATTTGAAGAAGAGGGATCCGTGGAAATGCTTCTATTCCCATAGTAAAATTAGGACATAATTAGGACAATAATTTTATTCCCATAAAATTAGGACAATTTGATAATTGACTGGTTAGGGTGCCATTAAGATGGAGGAGTTAAAGATATTTCCGATCTTTTAAACTAAGAAATTAGGTAAACATTTATTCAAGAGAAGACATAACAAACCCTGAGAGCTCAAATTTACAAAGAAAAATAAGAGTTTCGGTTTTTAATATTCAGTTAGAAATGTTCAGCAGGGTGCCGGGAACATCAGATACGAGCTTAATAGTAAGAGCAAGTCTAGAAAAGTCATAACTGAAATGAACTCAGAAAAGTTTAGTGAAAGAAAACAATTATATTAATCAGTTCTCTTTTTGATTACAAGCAAGAGAAACCTATCTAGAAAGCTTAATGAAAAGACAGCTGTGTCAGAGACCCAAAGGGCAAGGATATAACAGAACCTTCTATTAGAACAAGGGACTTAAGCACCACGAGGGCACTCTCTTAACCTCTTACTCTTTTACATTCCTGCTCATTCTTCTCTTATTTCTCAGTCTCAATTCATCTTCCTACTCAGTCTACATACGAAATTCACAGCCACAAAGTGTAACAAAATTTATTTCCCATCTCTCCTCCTTCCTGTTGCTCCTTTCTCACTTCTCAGTTTTAAGTTTCTAGGGGAGGAATTTGATCGAATCATTTGTCTTTCTCTTAACATTCAATAACGGTGAGGGAGGTTCGCTGTCGGTACTCAATAATGCACAAAATGGCTGCTTATAAAATTCTGTAGGAAGTGAAGGTCATCTCTCAAAAAAGGAAGTGGAGAGCTGCAACACTGTGAGAAGTGATCTCTTTAGAGGTCAAAGATTAACCTGAATGAAACCTATATTCCAGAACAAGATAGAAGAGGAGAGGGAAAGAAGGAGGCAAAGAGGAGTTAAAAGAAAATGAAACCTGTAACAGAGACACTGAAACAAGGGAAGTAGAAAATCAAAAGAAACATTATATTCAGCAGAAAAATGAGTAATTTGAGGATTGGGGAACCACCATTTCATTTGACAACTAAAGAATAATTGGCAAACTTCAGAATGACAGTTTCTACAAAATAAGGAATGAGTTACTACAATGATTTGATGAAATTCAAATAGTACATGTTTATATATTGCCCTTGGACACTGGTATAATAATCAATATTTTTTAAAAAAGAGAGGAAGAAAATTAGGGTAATTTTCTATGCCATTACTAGTAACTGCTAACTAACTCCTAGAGAATCCTTTTAATCTAACCACTCACAAATTGTTTAAGAGTTTAATAATTTTACTGGGAAGGTAATGTCAAATTTACCAGTCTATGGTTTCTCAAATGTAATCCTTTCTCCTTAACAAATATCACAGCACATACCTCTCTCCAATATTGCAGAAGTTCCCCACATTTGCATGATTCCGTAAGAATAAATGAATGAGCTGTTATCCTCTACAAAACTTCCCTGGGTTCCCTGGGATGTACTTTATTTGGGCCAGGAGAAATTTAGTATTTTTAAGCAATCTGCTCTTATATTATCTTGGGTTTTATTTTCCTCTTACCCACATTTTTTTTTTTTTTTTTTCCTGTTTGAAGACCATTTGCCTTGACATAGAAATTGGACAATAAAAGCATTGGGTACTTCTCTCTATTGTCTACATAATATACATCTGTCTCAGTCATTAGAAATAAAATTTCAATTTCTACTTGAGGCATAGTTCATTTTAGAAAGTGTCATTTCTTACCTCTATAACACCTTGTAGATGCAAAAATACAGGCATAGGGTGAACTGTGTCCTAAAGCCCCCTGCAGGCTTGTACACAAGCGAAAAAAAAGAGATTCAAATAAAATGGATAGGTGTGGAACAACAGGGATGGCAACGTGGGCGTCCTAAATCGGACACATAAACATGTTTGTATCGCAAAATCCTAGCCAGCTTGAGTCCTGATGTGACTGTGCAGACACCTATAATATAATGTACGGCTGGATTCCTTCAGTGGTGAATTGGTTTCCTGTACTAATACTTTGTAACCTGTATATTGTAATTTGAATTATTGTCCATCATTTTCAAGAATTATAAAGTGAACACAGATGTGATTATTATGAGAGGTTTTATGTAATCAAATGCAGTAACGACTCATGATCACTCCATCATCAAATTTAACTTCCTCCACTCTCATAAAACACAGGTCTTCTTCTTTTAAAAGGTGCCCTCACTATATGAAATAAACTATATTCATTCCTGCTTCTATACCTTTACTTATGCTTTCAAATTCCTTTTTCTATGTACTACTTTCTTCTATATATACTACCCATCCTTCAACAATCAGTTCAAGCCCCACCTGCCACATAAAGCATTCTCTGAGAACAAGGACTCCAACCTCAATATGTAAATCTTGCTAACTCCCTTTACACTCAAGTTCTATATCCCACAATTAACACATTATATTGTACATCGTTCTTAATTCTTCATTCCTAAAACTGCAAAATAATCTTTTATTATATAAATATATTTCATAAATATATACTCATTGTCAAGTAATTTCTTAATTGTTTCATGAGTGCATTTCTTTTGTCCACAGACAGAAAATTACTGTGGCAAGAATTGGCTAATTCTAGCACATTTATTGAAAAAGAGACTAGGCTAAGTGTGGAGGATTAAACAAAGGGTGACAAGAAATTTGCCATCTCATCTTTTATATTTTTAGTGTTTTATAAAACAAATGCATTCCTCGGAAAATAGTAGTTGCACACTAAATGCTTAGCCTTATAAATAGGGATCAGTTAACACTCCAAACATAAATCTATGTATAGTGTTAAAACTAGCTGTAAAACTACAACCTGGGGGAGGGCAGGGCTGGAGGGGAAGGAATAATAGAGAAGGGTGGCCTTGTGGTAGATCTGAATATGAGAAATGGAGAAAGACAAAACCACCTGGTTATTTCTCCTGAGCACATAGATGAAGATATTAGGCAGGGCAATATTGAATAATGAAGAGTCAGAAATTCTCCATAAAGAAGAGGCCCGTTTGTGAGAAGCAAAATGAAGCTAGCATTGTTTAAAATGCTAGTAGCAGCAGGAAGTTTACTTGTTGTTTTACATATTTTACTTAACCCTCACAACAACCTTTTGAATTATTTACTGTTTTTCACACTCTGTAGATGAGGCAACTGAAGATAACAGATACATGACCAATAAGGTTATTACAGTGTTGCTGTATAAAAATAAATGGAAGAGAAAAATATATATATATATTTGCTATATAAGGAGAAAACATTTAAAAAATATATAGATTGTTCTAGAGAACATGAAATTGAAACACATAAACTATAAACCTATGACACTATCATAGATATCATATATATATACACATCATACACACACACACACACACACACACACACACACACACATGTTTGAATTCTTTTAGAAACCATAAAGACTTTGACACATCAAGCCAAAAGTCTTTTTCTTTCAGGGGGACATTCTGGCATTAGACAAGCACATCCTCTCTCATGAAAATGTATTTTCAGGATTCTAGCAAATGAAATTTAATACAACTAGGAAATGGATAAAAAAAGCCATAAATAGAAAACAGGAGTTTAATAAAGGATAAAATTTTCTTTTCACATAATTCTATGAAGGCATGTTCAATTTTGAGACTTTCCATCAGCTTTATTTTATGCTGTATTTTTTTCCAGTTCACAATTTTATCAAGGAAACTAAGGTCAACAGGCAAAATGTTAGGCATAAAAGCACCTTATTCCACTTGGAATAAAGTTGGAAATAAAACAAGAAAATAAACTCACAAATAATCATGGAAACACAGACCTATATCAGAAACTGAATAATTAAAATGATATATATTTGTATTTGTAGAAATTTACAACTAATATCTACACACTGAACTGGTATTATCACGAACAGAACTAGCTCTATCATTTGAGAGGACGCACAAGACTAAGCAGAAAACAATCATGGTAAATCATGCAGAATGGACAATAGCTCACCTTTAACTTTATTCTTTGAAGCAGCCGCTGGTACCAAGATTGCACAAGAAGAAGAGAACAAACACATTAGATTATTAGGCAGAGTCTCTAATAAGTAAAAGAGATATGTTATCACTATTAGTTAAAGTCTAAAATGATATGCTTATGATTACACCATCAATGCACTTTAGATGAATAGGACTTGTAACAAAGAAAATGACAATTGGTTATATTTTGTTAGTATATGATTAAAGTCCTTGAAAAAGAAAGAGTAAAACAGATAGGAGCCACAGAGTGCAAATACCAAACACCACAGGGCACAAAATTCTTTTTTAAAACTGTGTATCTTTCTTTCTCTTTGTCTTTTTTAACTCTAAAGTTTAGTTAATAATTCAATTAAAAATACTAATATATAGTTTAAATATATTTCATTTTATTTAACAATTCAAATGTAATCCATAATGTTTGGATAAATCACAAGGGCCGTTCACTTGCACTTACTGAGTGCTTACTTAAATGCCAGAGAGAGTTGAGTACTTTCCATACATCGTCCACTTAACCACCTCAAGAAGTAAGTTTTGTTATTATTGCCTCACAGACGTGAAAACTGGAACTTAGAAAAGTTACATTACTTGCTGACTATGGGACAGCTGGAAATAAGCAAATTTGGGATTTGATCCTAGGTGTGTCGGAACCTAAAATCTGTGCTCTAAGATACTACCTTACACTATTGGGATTTACGGCACCGGGTCACCAACTGGATTGCGAATATCAGGTCTATAAAGCCAAATCAAAATTTCATGATTCATTAAACTTCAGCTATTTGGTACTTGGTTGATCACATAGCTATGAAACTAGAAAACTCCATTACTTTAAATGGCATTATTTTCATTAAGAAGTAGAAATTTAAGTTTATTATATCTATTGGTAAACACTTTGGGGCAGAAGTAAACTGAATGAGGAAACTAGAACAGTCCTGACAGGAGAATTCTTTACTCAAAGGAAAACTTCTAGACAAAATGCATAATTAGATACCCCACATATTTTGAAGTAATATGTTCTATTTTGATTTAAATATTTAAAAAGGAAGATTGACAGAGGAAGGCGTGCTTTTTCATTCTCTAAATGATGTCAAAGATGAAGTGGTCCATCCCCTAACTGGGAAATAGGCAGTCTCTAGCCTGCATACTGACTCCAGTGAAGTTTAATTTAGATTTTAGACTGAGTGCTTATGAACTGCAAATGGAAACTTTTAATTTACACTTTCTTCTTTCAAGTTATTTAGAGCTAAAGAAAAATTTCTAGCAAGTCTAGATACATGCCAGACTACTCACACAGAATTTCATTTTTATCCACAATCACAAACACTATCTTTTATTGTATTTATCTTCTGCTAGCTCATAAAAAATGTACATCATATTTTTTAAATAATAAATTTTTAAAAATAAAACCATATTAAGTAAAAGCAAAATTATTTCAGGAAACCTTGCTTAAGTCCTTACAAAAACCCATTCAAACTCTGTTTATTCCACAGCTTTAAAATGAAGGTAAGTGGTTGGAGAGGGAGAATGTTCACAATACTGTTATGAATATAATGTAAACTAACTTTCTTTTAAAAAGCAAAGACCCAAAATTAAACTACCAGCTGTTTTGTGATATTGTTACTGTGATATAACAATTCATGGCAAAATTTCTCACCCATTAGAGTCCCTAAAATATTTAATGTTAAAACCTAAACTTTAAAAGTCATTTACCAGGAAATTTTGCTCCTACTTAATGAATTAAATACTTCCATTTTTTTGCTTATTTTTATTACAAATTGACAAATGCCAAAAAATAAGAGGTGACATAGATTTAAAAAAACCCAATAGCTCATCCTTCTCCAAAGGCTGCTACTGAAATAATCAATATTAACAGTTTGCTAATGTTATAAAAATATATTTTGCTATTCTTATAAAAAACAATAACATATATACTTTGTGTATTTTGTTTCCATAAACAGGATCATACTATACACAGTTCTTTGCAGTCTGTGTTTCCCTCATCTTCCAGGTTAATACATGGAGTTCTAACTCACTAATTTTAATAGTTGTATATTTTTCTATAGTGTGTATGAAGTATGGGACTATTTCCCTATTGATAGAAAATCAGGTTGCTTTTAGGTTTGTTTTCTTGTTGTTGTTTGTTTACTGCTAATCACAATGCTGCAATACACATCCTGTGTCATATCCCTTTTATACCGAACTGGTGTTTTGTTTCTGACGGGCAGATTCCCAGGGTTTTTTTCATATTTCTATCCAGAAAACCACTGACAAAGATGAAGACCTTAGATATTGCTGATGGAAGTGTTGAGAAAGCTTGGATAAAAATATGCAAGTATATTAAATGCTCTAAAATAAGAGAAAACCAGCGAAAAGAAAAAAAGGAGAGAAACAGAAGTACAGAATCTAGTGCTCCAGATGACTGCTATACTGCAACCTCCTTGGATCTTTTAAACCACAAGCTGTTTCATTTAACTTTTCTTAATATTTGTTTTTCAGTTAAAAATTCAGTTTTTAACTCCTTGGTAGAATTTTAGTAGATTTCAGAATTCTAATCATTAGGAATTATTTTCATCTTTTGTGTTGTTTTTAAGACTACACAAAGCTGACTTATTTTTAGATTATGCAAAAATATTATTTCACTCAATTTCAAAGAAAATATTTCAATGTATCAGTATATTAAATTGTTCACATGAAAAGAAATTTTACTTAAAATTCAAAGTTATCACTTAACATTTTTAGCACAAATTCAAAGAAAAATTGCCAAAAGCTTTAGAAATTTTTGAGACAATAGTATCAAATGTGTTAACAGATACAACTAGTCTTTTACAAAAATTCATCTTTTTTATTAAAAATCAGTGAAATAAAAATAGAGAAGGCAATCTTTACATTTCTCAGTGGGATGGAGATGAATTATTGAAAGTTCTCAAACATTACATGATGGTAGATGATTTTACTCTTAGATTATTGGGTAGATACCAAAATAAACTAGAAAGGAAAACAAAAGCTCTATGTCTGTTTCTGTGTGTGTTCAGGCAGCTAATACTAGACTAGGCTGGTTAATATAACTGGAAAGCGGCCAGGCTACCAGGCTCATTAGCCCAATTATAATTCTCTGCATATTCAATAAAAGAAGCCAAGATGACAGCAATACTGTCATAAATGTCATGTTCAATACTTGTAAGATTTTCCATTGTCAGCACAGTCCAATTATAAGTCAATTGTAAAGTGCACACTGCATACCACCCAAAAGTGACTGAAAATTATCTTAAAAATACAATTTTAGCGGTTCATAGTTAAAATGAAAAGAAAGGAAGTAAAGGTACTTTGACCTGAGAAAAGTTTTAGATATGACATTGACATTTCTTCACCTTTATAATGAAGGCAGCAAGTTGTAACTGTAACATTATAGTTGTTCACACTTTTTTCCAGAGATGGTCAGTTATAATATTAAATTTGTAACTGCTAATAACTCTGATATTAATAATGTGAAAATTTATGTATGTAATTTTTGAAGAAAAATCATGTGAATAATAACAGAAATACCAGAGCTATTTACATATGAATGCTGAATAGTTAGTGAATATTAAGCATTATATTAATGAGGTTTATCTCTGAAAACTCCAATACAGATGATTAAAAAGTAAAAATATAATTAATTGATTATGTCACCAATTAGTTAATTAGTTCACTGAATTATTCAAGTGTCTGTCTATTTGAAAGGTATCACTAATAATTCTGCAAAGAACTGGTGAATCTAAAACAGTGTTTCTCAAAATGAAGTACAGGCACTACAAGTAGGGCATGAGGGCATTCTCAGAGGAGATGAGATAAATTTTACCTACCTCATAATTTGTATGACCTAGCCACATTTTCCCTGTTCTTTTAATTTCTACTCCTAATTTTAAGATTTATGTCATAACAAAATGGTGATATGTTTTATTAGTATTTGTAATGTATGGATAATGTAGAACATACTGGATTTGTAGTTGCCTTTAGAAGTGTTTGCTGAAAAGTTACTTAGCAATAAAACATTTCGGAAATAGCAAAGACATTACTGGAATTTATTCACAGAGAGCTAATACTAAAGCATTGTGGATCTTTTTATTTTAATATTATGTAGGCTTTTTTTGAAAACTTTGGTATTTTAGCCTAGTGTCGTTTACTCATCTTTCCGTAAACAAATTTATAGATAAGGGACTGTCGTTTCTTAATAGAGAAGCAATAAACTTAGCAAGTACTGACATTCCAAGGAGACAGAGGTTCCTGACATCTGCAACTTCATACTCAGATATATTTTGTGTTCCTCCTGCCCCAAATTTAATCTATAATGAAACAAAACAAAACAAACCCATTGCCATTGATAGACACTGCACAATAGAAATTTTTTAAATATGAAAGTTACTCTTATAGAATAGACATGTGCAAATTATAATAATAAGAGAGAATATATTGCCACTACTTTCTAGAAGAAATACAATGGAAACTAAGAGATCTAAAATATTACAAAACTGGGAGCCAGAGATGATAAGTGACTTTTTCTAGGTCACAAAGCTATTTGGTAGCAAAATTACAACCAAAACACCATGCTGAACATGTATATTTTAAAATCCACTATATCAAAATGCAATCATTAGATACAGTATAACAATGTAGTGCTAATTAATATCAGGAGAGTTTTATTCCTTTTTACAAAGGAGGAAATCACACTGATTTTAAAAAGAAGTACTACTACATCTAATTTATCAGATACTTACCACGGTATTACAGTCTTTTCAAGATATGGAAATTAAAATAATTGCATTTCAGGGCTAGATAACCACCTATATTTCCTCCTTTTTCTCCAACTATCCAGTACAAAGTTAATAACATTCTTTCACTAATCACTTGAGATTTATTTAAAATAACATCTTTCTTAGCTATCAACTAACATCATCTAAACATGAGAATTTTCTTCTAAGGCTCGTTAGAAATGAAAATTTTAAAAAGTGTGACTTTAATTTCTTTCACAAGTTCTTCTTTCTTAATAACCACACAAATTTCACACTAGGAAAAATGTGTAAAAATGATGCTTGAGAAAGAAATGTTTGCTAAAAGAGATATACCCAAGAGTCACCAAATATTTGATGAGTGGAAATTTCTCCCAATACAAATACCCCAGCCAATAAATAAAGAGGAAATAATAGAACTCAAAAACCACTGTTCCACAATCTTTAATAAGTTCTTATACGTAGCTGCCTGTGTATATACATAATGCTAACATCATTAAAAGGGAGAATTCCAGGCATTACATACCTTCTCCTGGAAGGACACAATACCATTTAAGTATTTCTGCAATATAATCAAATCTGGATAGAATTGTGCCTCTCCGTTGAACTTCCAATGTCCAGTATACACAGGAAACAAACAAAAAAATGCACTGTCAATGCAATTAGTCTAACCTTGAATATGGGAAACCACACACAAGGAATTTTGGTATTTGGTTCCTTTAGCAAATAGATATCAGGGATAAAAAATACCAATTGAAGGGGGAACCTAAGAGACATATCAAGCAAATGGCATGTGCAGACTACTTTGGATCCTGATTTGAGCCCTGGATATTTCACAATATTAAAGAATTGTTGTTAGTACTTAGGTGGAATAATAGTATTGTAAATATATTTTTTAAGTCATTATCTTTTCACAAAACTAAATATGAAAAATGACCAGTTGCCTGCAATTCCTTTTAAAATAATCTTGAAATGCATGTTGTTTATAATATTTTCTATTTTTATAGATGGTTGAAATTTCTGATACTAAAAAAAATATTTAAAATTATTTAAGTATCTAGGTTTATTTCTTGACATCAATGTTCCTATAATGTGATTACATGTAATAGTGTATAAAACAGCACAGTACTGGCTATATACTGGTGTTTGTATTGAATGAGATTATCTTATGTGAGTAAATTTTTACTTGTATGTGCAAGGCAAACAAGCACCATTCAAATAATTTTGGTTTATGAAATTTAGTCTCTAAAATGTGGAACATAGTAATTTCCTCTATGAAATAACCATTTTGCTTCTGCAGAAATGAAACAGAAGTTTATTTTAAGCTTCTAACTACTTCATTCAACTGTATTTTGAGAATTAAGTAATCTATATAATTATTTTTTTCCCATGTTTCCTCACTCTATACAGACAGAATTAATTATATATATCAAAATAACTGTTATTTTGTATTAAGAATTTTTCTCTCCACTGTTTTTATGCTTCTAGCACTGATAGCTTACATGTAAAATATTTACACTACTTTATTCTATATTTCTTTTGCTGTCAAGAATCTCTTCAAACTTCATGAGTCACTACCAATTTATAAATTTCTTTTTCTTCTGCTGTATTCCATACTGCCCTGTAAGGCTTATGACTTTTACACTGATAAATATAGGGCGTTTTCAAGACTTTGTAAAAAAAAATTAGACTCAAACTCATGCCTCTAGAAGAGACTATAAAATAAATGCAAACCCTTAGATGTATCCATCATATATTATTATTAAAGCTTTGAGACACTACCAGAATAAAAGATTCTCAATAAATAAAGTACACGGGCATCATTTGAAGTTATATTTATGTCTGTGTTACTAAACCAGGAAGCTATCTTAGAAATAGCCTAAATCTATAATTGGAATAAAATAGAGCAATGGATATTAGTCTTCTATTATTCCCCAGATTCTCATTTGCTAATTTTGATGGATAAATTTAATATATATACCTTAGATTGTTGTTAATTACATAAAACTATTAGATTTGGGAAATGTTTTAAAAACAGAAACTAAGAAAACTAAATTCTAATGTCAGTGAGATTGGTCATATTTCCTGTTTTCTAGATGCTGTAGTTATATTTTCAGTTTTTTCTATTAAATTACTATATTAATTAGAAATTTTATACTCAATAATTTATTTTAAAATATATTCCATTTTACTAGTTTAAACATATGCTAAGTAAATGATACTTTTATGTCCATAAATAGTAATGGTAAAATAGTAAAGCCACTGTATATGCATGTTGAAAACTTTCTGAGCCATCAAAGTTCTCCAATTGTCATGTAGAACCAATAATGGTATGGTATCTACCAATAAGAGTTCACATTCTAAGGCAGATGGTTACCTGAGAAAATTAGTAGGACACAAACATTCTCTCCGTGTGTCTGTGTGTGTATGCATATATATATGTGTATGTATATATATATGTCTGTATGTATATGTACACAGAATACAATATTATGTAATTACTTTGTATAATCACATGCATATATAACAGTTTACTCAGTTCATATTATACCATTGGTAATTATTACTTTTTTTTTTTTTTTTAATTTTTTTGTTTTCTGTGAGAGTGATTCTTTTTTTTTACTTTTTTTTTTAATTTAATTAATTTATTTATTTTTATTTTTGGCTGTGTTGGGTCTTCGTTTCTGTGCGAGGGCTTTCTCTAGTTGCGTCAAGCGGGGGCCACTCTTCATCGCGGTGCGCGGGCCTCTCACTGTCGTGGCCTCTCCCGTTGCGGGGCACAGGCTCCAGACGCGCAGGCTCAGTAGTTGTGGCTCACGGGCCCAGTAGCTCCGCGGTATGTGGGATCCTCCCAGACCAGGGCTCGAACCCGTGTCCCCTGCATTGGCAGGCAGACTCCCAACCACTGCGCCACCAGGGAAGCCCGGTAATTATTACTTTTTATTTTTATTTAGAAAGAATAACTGGACTCTGTACTAGTGTTGAGAATGGTTTCAATCAGAGAACCGTAGTAGCACCTAGTAAACACATTTATTGACTGATAACACTTTTGCAATCATTATAATAGATGACTGGGATTCACTGATGTAAAGGAAGAGAATTCATACCACCTGGAATTTACATGGACCCCAAGAGTTTACAGCTTGGGCTTAAGGAGGGTAGTGACAGGAAATGGGTCAAGGGGCAGAAACAGAAAAAATATTTGACAGAAATAATCAAATGTTTTCATGAGATTATTTTGAGAAGATGTATAAATAGAGGTGTGAAACTCAGCACCATGTGCTGATTTGGCCTACAGCATTCAAGTAAATACTCATGAAGTAAACGTGAACTCAATGTACCCTAACTCCTAATTACCAGATAATGGGTTAATTCTGGAAAAGCTGTGCAAATAGAGAACGTGGTTAGGAATAACTTAAGGGAATCTATCTAATCTGCTTCAGTGTAGAGCAGATAACTTGTTCAATTTTCAAGGGATCCAAAGGCAATCATTTCAGTGGGCCGGCAAAGTCAAGCTTCTCCATGCATAAGAGTATGATCAAGAAATACTTGGTTTTACCCTCTAGTGAATCATCCCAGTGAGGAGCTCAAGCAAAGTGAAAGGTGACCCCCAGAATGTTGTGCATCAGACATTGCTGCTTCTCTGATCTCATCCTGACTCATACATCAGGAAGGGTCATGATTGCCTAAAATTAAGTCATCCACACTAAAAAGAGTTCAGACCCAGAATACACACACTTAACATACATTCATATTTAAGGCATGCTAATTTTAAGGAGCACTTAGATGCCTATTTCTAGTACATCACTTCTATAAATCAAGCGCAGGGAATGTGATCATTTAGACATGTCAGTTTCAAATTCTTCAGATATGATCTCTGGTAGTTTTTACTGTAATATTATGCAATTAAGACTTTCTGACACATAGATGTTAATTTACTTACAGTCATAATGAGTGAGAGGAGAACTTTCATTACTGATTCAACAGTAAATAGGTAGGTAAGACTGGGATGTTGATATTTGGTTCCTGTGTGCATTATGGAGAACCTCAATGGCATCTTCTCGTCCTATGTTTCTCTGCTTTTGCCTTTTAACACTTTTATCTTATATTGATATAGTCAGTACTTTCTGTATAATTTATTTTGCAGGAAAATTTCATTAGGTGCTATGTTACTCTCTTGATCAACAGATGGATCAATATATACTATTATTCTACTTTGACTGATATAGTAATACTAATCATAACATGAATTTTAGAGTATGGTTTGAAAGATATGATTAACATTTTATTTAAGGCATAACAACAAATGTTGAGCAACTGAAGATCTACTTTGACTACATCTTAATTTGAAATCCACCAGAATAAGACCAACATAGATGACATTTCTCAGAGATATGATGAGGGTCTCACAACTCTATTTTAAGACACACAAAAAAAGAAAAGGAAATGTACCATAATCTGGACCACTTCAGGAATTTTAGATACTTTTTAAAATGTATTTTAAAAGTTATTTTGAAATTATTACATAAATGAAGTAAAAAAAACAACATGCCCCAAATTTGTGTGTCAAATACAGTCTTAATAAACATGAATAGTAATTGCAAAAAAGACTGCTATGATCTGGACTATACATATTTTCATCTGAGTCAAATATTCTCTGAATGGAGTATTACAACTATCATTATTTCAATATTTGGAGGGAGGAATCTTCCAAACATAGTTTACCTCAATTGGTAAATGCCAATAGGTAATATTAATTGGGTCATATGGAGATAAAATGGAAAAATGGTCTTAGGTGTTCAATTTCAGAAAATCTAGTTGGTGTACCTTGTACCATCTTCTGCACATCAGTTTGGGTAAACTTTATTTAGTTTATAATTAACTCTAACCAAAGGAGTATCTTGGGACAAAGTTACTTCTAAGAGTGTGTTATTAAAATACGATGGCAAAATGGCAGAGAGAGTTGCATAGAGATGAAAATCCTTGTAATTACAAAATACATAATTACAATGTACTAAACAAGCCACTTTGTATTTCACATATAGAAGCAAATCAGGTTACAAATATCTTAGAATGTCATGAATGGTCATCTCTAGATTAGTGCAAAATGTTAGGAGAAAGGCTAGATGAAAAAGGCTAGATGAAAAATACAAAATAAAGATCTAGATTTCAAGATCCACTTAAGAAAACTATATTATTTTATATTTATCTTAGATTCAAGCAGTTTAAAATAATAGCCAAAACACTGCCCTTTGAAGTGAGCCTTGTCCCTGAAGAGAGAGACAAAATACATTTTGATGAAGACAAGTACACAGGAATATGTTCCGGATCCTCATTTTCCTGGTACCTACCTCAGATTGCTACTGAGAGCAAGTGGGTAGATTATGTCATACTGTGCTACAGGTAAATTAGCTGCTAGGTTGGGATTGTAAGATAATGCTCAGTTGGTGAATAATACGTTCATTTTATATATCAAATACTGCTAGTTTAAATCTGTATCTGTAAGATAATCATAATGATATAAACAGTTTATATTTTAATAAATACCTAACTGTTAAAGAAGATCATAGTTATTAACATTATTTTTTTTAAGCTGGTACATTTTACTTTGAAGTCTGCAATAGCCACATTCACAATGAAAAAGTGATAATAATTTTAGCACTAATATCTTATGTGATCTCTTTGAATGAAAGATATATTCAAACACACCAACTGGGTCTAGAATGTAAATTTGAAAAGATAAGAAACCTACAACAACAACTTCATGGAATCAAATTGAAAATGAATTCTTAAAACAAGAAAGCTTTCTTTACAGACAATACTTTATCCTAAATTTTGTAGGGTTGATATTAGCAAATCTCACACTTAAAGTAACAATGCTTTTTTAAAGTTTCCATATCTATCACTGCATAGGATTCACAAAGAAACTCTGAGATCAGACACTGTTAATTCCAGATTGTAGATGTGGAAATTAAGGCCTGAGGGACAGTACAAGATCTTCTCAGTACTAACTAGCTACTTAGGAGGGGAATCGAGAAGGTTCTGAATCTTCCAATTCCCAGCACAGGGACCTTTCCCTTACATTGTACAACCTGACTTTTAGTACCCATGTACTGATTCTTCTTATCTATGGAACAATAATCCATCTACCCAGGAAAGAAATATTCCTGTCATGATGCTATTTTTCATAATTCCACAAATAATTTTATATGTACACATTAATAAACATATTGAGAAGTCCCAACAGTTTATAGGAAAATATATTTTAGAAAGAAAACAAAATAAAGTCAGTTCTCAGGATTTTAAAATAGTCAAACTGTAAGTAAATTTATTCAGGTTGTCTGCATTTGAATCTACTGTTAAGCCTAAACTCCCACCTGGGATGATTTCAGAGACTCAGAGAATCTCAGAGTTAGATGCTACCTTTAAAGATTATGTGGTCTAACCTTCTTTGCAGCACTGATTATCAAATACTGTGAACTCTAAATAGAGGGGACATCTATTCAGCAGCATAAACTGCAACTGTTCATTAATTTTAAAACTCTAAAGCATTACTTAAAAATTCACATGAGCAAATTACAACTGAGCCTTTCGACTCACTCTCTGAAAACTAGGTCTGAACATGAGTCACTTCCCTGTGCCAGCAGAAAGCCAATAGAAGATCCCAAAATAAGATGTTTTGCTTAAAATGTAACCAGTATTAAACTTCCCTCAATATTTCAAATTTCAAAATAATTTTGAAGTTATAGTCCTTTATAAAAACTTGGAGCAATATAAGTAAGGTACATGCATTGTTCCATTTAGGAGATACAGTGTGAGGGTAATTCAAGATAATCTAACATCCACTTATTGAGCACGCCCTATAAATTACAGGGATGCTAATGCTCTGAAACAAAGAATTTGATTAATACAAGATCCCTGTCCTCAGAGATCTTATCATGTAGAAAAAGAAACAAATATGTCAACAAGTAATCCAGAGGAATGTAAACATAAAACTAGGCTATGCCACTAGTAGTGGGATTAAGTTATAGAAAAATCAACTCACCAGCTGGTTGGAAAGCTGGTTGGAAACCTGAAAAAGGAGAGGAGAGAGGATTTTCCAGGCAGCTGCATCAGTGCAAAAGTATAAAGGAAAGGACAATCACGGTGTTGGTGGAAGGAGGGTTTTTAGCTTGCTTTGCTACGAAGCAGGAATGGAAACTGTATGTTCTGTTAATGTGCCCTACCCACTTCTACACATCATCTATGTGCACTGCTCCTTTCCTTCCAATAGACCCAATGGTGGAAGGAGTAAGGAAGGGTTGGGCATCAGATTGCATTTCTAAGAGATCAATTTAGCTAGAGTACTCAGGTGACACGCTTTACAGGTTCTAGAACACTTAACATTTAAAGGAAGTGTTCATATGCATGCAGGCAGTTACAGCATACGTTGACACTGGCAACACTCCTCCTCCTCCTCCTTAAAACCTCATAAAGCCTCCTCTTCAAATAGATTTATGAATAATGTGAACTAAATAATTCATGGGATTGCAGATGCCAGTCCAAATAGCCTCTTCTTTTTCAAGGTTTCAGTTTGTAGAATTGTGATCAAAAGCCTTCATCAGTCATGATAGTCACATTTGTCCTCACTCCAAACAAACCATATTTGCATGTGAATGTTTTTCATTGAAATGAGATACATAATATGCCAGCCAAGGCCCAACTAAAAGGCATTTTATGTCATTTAAATTCAGTCAAATTAAAGGCTGAATGCAACCTAAAAGGTCTACTCTCGGAACAGTAATTTGACATATCATAAATAAGAACCATTTTTTGTTAGCGTAGGTTCAGCACCTGTCAGAAAATTGTACACAGCCATATTAACAAAGTGCCGCCTCTTAGGGAGAAATAAACTGTAAGGAAAACCTTGTATGTAAAGCAACAAAACACACAAACAGTGTAATACAGTGTCACTGGTTCAAAGCTGACATTTTTCACTGGAATCTACAGAAGAGGATAGAAAATATTGTAACCTTCTTGAATGCCAAGAGATTGTCAAAAATAACTTTTTTGTTTAAAATTTAAATAAAAATTATGTTTAGGAACACAGGAGTATACTGATCGCCATTTAGTTTAGAACAAGTGGCTTTAACTCATCAACTTAATTCTTAGTCTTAGTAAGAACTGGAAACACTGGTAAAATTATAAACTAAAAAGCCAAAATTGAGTTGAAAAATATCAAATGTTTGGAAACATTGTAATGCGTTTTTAAAGGCCTCGGTGAGCTAAATTTTTACTAAAGATTATGAACAGATGTTACAATTAATTTTCTAGTTCTCATTGACTAATAGAAAATATCACTGAGTTAAATTTACTGAGAGATTTTTACACGAAAATTGATAATTGCATTAGGCAAAAGGTTAGAATCCAAGGCTAGAGAGAGCTTGTTGTAAAACAACAACAAAAAAAGCCAAACAAAATATAGAAATCCCATAAAGTAAACTGTCCCACACAGTTGACCTTATTTATTATTTTTTAATTCCCTCACTAGCAACCTGTGTATATTTTGGGCAGGTCTATCTATTCAATCTTCTCCTGTCATTTCTATGTCCTCAATAACATCAAGAAAAATACTGTAAGATTGTATTTTCATATTTAACTGTCTTCACGATAACTGTAAAAGGTTATTTTTATATCTACATCCTTCCTGTGTACTAAAGAGATTTGAGATGCTTATAGTATAGGAAACATATGACACTTCAAGAACTGTACAGAAAAATCTCTAGACATCAGATAATGGCACCCAAATTCTGTTCAACGACTTAGAATCAAATTTCTGAAATTCTAAAGGCAGAAAAATAACTATAACTATCTTATACCCCTACCAGCAAGTGAAAGGAGGCCTAAATTTGTAAGCAAGTATTTTCCTAAATCCTTTTTTTGTAAAATAGAAAAGCTTTCAAAAAACCCTTCACATCTGGTTATGGTAGTACTTATTATACATCGAACACGGGTGGAGAGTATAGAAAAGTAAGAGTATCCGGATTACTAATATTTTAACTCTAATTCTTTTCAAGTGCATGCTGTTAGACAGATTAAAATAAATGTGGAGGAAATCTTACTCTTTAAAAGGCAAATTATACCGATAAATTGTTTTAAAAATGCTCAACTAAGGGAATCTGTATTTTGGCTTGATAAAAATCGTGGGGTGGGAAAGTATAGAGGTTTAGCTATCTCCAAGAGATAAAACTGAAGTGTTTTAATACGACTACATAACATTAAATTAATCTGTACAATCTCAAAATGTGCCTTCCTGTTTTTTGGATATATGAACTTTTTGGTATAGATGTTATTCTTCAGGTCAAGAAAAGGCAAATAAGAAAGATATTAAATAACAAAGTAATACATACATATAATAAGGATAATGACTTTTACCTTTATGGAAATTTCCTAACGATATCAACTGTATTTTTCAATGCCTATTTTACAATAAAAGTATACAATAACATAGTCTTCCTAGGAAATTTGCATTTTGGTGATCAAAGAAAATGAGACTAATGTATAAAATCTAGGAAGCTTCATTTAAAACATCAGTTCCAAATCATAACTACAGACTATCAGCAATTCCACAAATTCTCTGAAAATTTTATTATTTCATTTTGTCATTTTAGGGGTTGATATGTGGTAAGGAATCAGAGTAATTAAATATTAATATAAAGTATATAAAATATCGAGGAAACCTGTAAAGTAGATAGAATATAAAATATACCTGCACTTGTATAAGTATACATTCAAATATGTATATATAAATAAATAGCCACTAGAATATATTAGTGATGACAGTTATTGAAACCACTTTTTCTTTGTTCTGATTTAACAAATACACAAATTTTAATGTTTCAGGCTTTCATCATGAAAATTAAAGGGATATAAGCAAAGTTTTTTATGATGACCTAGATTTTCTTCTCTTCCTATACCAACTTGCGAATTGCTTATTCAGATATTGAGAAACATATATATATTTTTCATATTTCAGTAACAGATGTCATCAATTCTGAAGCAGATGCAGTCATATGTAAATAATCCACGTAAACAAGTCAATATAGGGAAAATATATAATATGCTAGGGAAATTAGGACAATTCTGATGCTAAAGTACTGACTTTATAGGAAAACAACAAGGAATGGCTTGTGGCAGAAAAACACACTATATCAGTGGGAATGTGAATGCTAATGAGAGGAAGCCAAGGGATGGGGACACAGCAGCATATTTTGCAAGCTGACACTGATGAGGGCAGATGTAGAAAAATGATTATCAACTTTAGACCCCTAGAGCAACATGAATGAAATCACTTCCTTGTGTTCTGGGAAATAAAACAGGCAACTTGGATACGAATAAAGAGAGGCTTTAATTTATCTAAAAGTAAATTGGGAGCAACCCATGATAATACTGAAGTGGGGTTATTATAGAACACAATGTAGAGTTAATTCAGAAATCAGTTTGTTCAAAAACATCAACAGCTGGGTTTAATAATAGACACAATGAATCAGAAATGAATAAAACCTTGAGATGGAACATTATCTGAGCAGCTCTAATCATATTATTAGATTTACTAAGGAAAATAAAAAGACAAAGAATCTATAAAAGGAACTTATTTGTGTGAATATAGTTTTAAGCAACATTTTTAAAGCAATTAATCTGAGGTCATGCTAACAGTATACATATTTTATGAACACTTTTTCTAGACTGTATGCCACAATGAGTGAATTATATGAATGAGAAGGGGTTCACTATAAATAATCAAGTATAAAATGTGAGGGGAATATGAAACTGTAGGATACATTTTTCAGAGTTAAATTAGATTCCAATTAGAGTCTTCTTCTTTTTTTTTTTTTTTTAGGACTTTTGAATGTGAGGATTGGGGGTCAAATCCTAGACTTCTTAGACTGTTAACAAATATTTAATGAGCCAAGCTCACAAAGGGCATGAAGTTCTGTGGAACAGGTCTTGTTAAATGTCTCACCATGTGGGGTTCAAGAGAACACATAATGAAGGCCCCAAAGAGCTTATGATCAGGAGCTGACTCCTTGTATATATAGATAAATCGAGAAATCATCATAGAAAGAATGGAAATTCAGGAATAGGTGTTTACCAGATGATCAATTTTCTATTAAAATTGCCTACACAGTGTCTCTTGTCATGTTCATGTAACACACCTACTCACTAGAAGTGTTTAACACCTGGTCTAGAGCACTGGCCTCATCACTTACTCGTGAACTTGAGCATGACATTGCATCTCTCTGTGCCACAAATTCTTCAACTCTAATATGGGATGAGAGTAACAGTACATGACTTGTAGAATTATAATAAAAATATAAATGAATCTATCCATAAAGCACTCAGATCAGAGACTGGCAAATACTAATGGCACAGAAACTGTGCTATTTTTATTGTGCCATTTTTGGCCTCGTATAGAAATTATCTGTGTCCTTGCTATCCCTTTACTGATGGCTTGGTTTTCTCTATTCACTATTAGGAACCCATTTTCTCATATAGAACTCAGTGTGTAGTAGGCACTCATGACAGTTTTTGAATAAATAAATAAAGATAGAATACGTGCTATGTATCAAGCACGGCCCTTAACTCTGAAGAAGCAAAAGATGAAGACAACGAGATCTTTGTCCATTTTTTACTGCACAATGATGTTGTTATTTTGTATGTCCCCATTCTTGTATCTGCTTTGAGAACAGTCAAAATAATTTTACCACACCTAAGTGCTCTACAAATACATATATATATATAAAGTGGTTAAGGCACTTTTCCAATTTATATAATACCAAGTTATTTTGGTTTGTAAGGAAAAAAATCCCCCCCACTGTAAAGTAGGCAAGAAGGTGTATTTTACCACTGAGGTATATTTTTACTTCACTTTAAAATACAAAAGAAAAAAGACTAGTGTAAATATATCGCATAATTGCTGTGTAAATAGATCTTGTATTAGACATACTTAGAGTTGCTTGACTCCCCACTCTTACTCCAACTCTCATCTGGAGAAAAGAGTAAGATACTCCTCCCCCAATGAAATGCTTGCTGAGTGGCCGAATGGATATATGCTGTCATAAAACTCACAGTCCAATCAATCCTATTCTCCTGATACCTGATATACCTGATATATATAATATGAGTGCTCTGCTTTGAAAAGGATCAGCCAGATTCTCTTAGAAATGTATGCTTGGATAACTAAGAGACTGTGACCAGTGAAAGAGCTGAAACCAAAACATTTTACATGGTACATAGTTGAAGCCAAACTAGAAAGGAATGAAAAACACTCTAGAATGGGGAAATATGTAGATGATAAGGTTCCTTAGATGTGCCTTAGTTCTATCCTTTGTACTGCTTCCTGGATTCCTTGTATTCCCAATCAGTAAACCCATTTCTTGCAAAAAAAAAAAAGTGTCCTGAAAAAAATCCTTTATGTGTATAGATAGAAAGACCCAGGACTAAGAAATATGTGCCATAATACACACTTAAAACACAAAAGAAAAAAACACCCACCATACATGAGGTGGTTACAGACTCTAAATAGCGTAGTATTGACTCAACCTAAAATACAGTTTTGATGAGTGCATCTTCTAGGACTTAAATTTTATTAAAAGCAAGTTGACTCATTACAAAAAAATTAAAAATATTGCATAAATTATGCAGGGCAGGACTGGCCAGTTAGAACAGTTCTGGTTCTTACAAAGTAGATATAGAAGGTGTTCAGGAAATACTTTATTGAATTTTGAATGACAATGTTCTTGTTACACTGCATGAACTGCATTAGGGTGAAAAATGGGGTTCTGGGTCATCCAGGCTCTGTTGAATGTGAATGGGGACAGATTTAGAAAAAACTTTTGAGTCTTGCAAGGCTTATGTCTCATTACTCAATGTTTCTTTTCAACCATGTCAATCCTTATCTCTTACTTCAGTCAGTTCTTTCTCTTCATTGTCTAGGCCTCTTGTAGCTGGATTGTATGTGTAACTGGGCAGTAAGCCACCATAGGAACTGAGGATCAGGAATTACAATGTGTTCAGAATCGTCTGACTCTCCTTTCTCTTCCACATTGTTCAGTAGGAATCTGCCCCACCTGCAGGTTGTCCGTCACCCCATTTGAAAACAGGAAAGGCTTTGATAAGCCATTTGCCCTTGTACTGATAAACTGATTATTCTCTTAGTGTGACTGTATTTTAGATATAGTACATATATACTAGGTATGTGCATATAGGTATTTAATTTCTATTCAGTAGAATTCTGACTGAATTCCATTAAAGGAATATTAGTCATCAAGAGTGGAGAAAAAGGTAGGATAAATGAAGGAGGCCTAAATTTTCATTTTTCCTAATGCTAATCCTCAAACGGTCTGAATGGCATTTAGCTCTTTGGGTTTTTTTTTTTTTTTTTTTTTTTTTTAAATTTTATTTATTTATTTATTATTATTATTATTAATTTTTGGCTGTGTTGGGTCTTCGTTTCTGCGCAAGGGCTTCCTCTAGTTGTGGCAAGTGGGGGCCACTCTTCATCGCGGTGCGCGGGCCTCTCACTATCGTGGCCTCTCTTGTTGAGGAGCACAGGCTCCAGATGCGCAGGCTCAGTAGTTGTGGCTCACGGGCCCAGTTGCTCCGTGGCATGTGGGATCTTCCCAGACCAGGGCTCGAACCCGTGTCCCCTGCATTGGCAGGCGGATTCTCAACCACTGCACCACCAGGGAAGCCCCAGCTCTTTGGGTTTTGAGGGAAGGGTATGAAAAAAGTTTCTGGTCTTCTCCCTTCTGATTTTTCATTCATTGACTTGAATGAAAACTGCATCACATTTATGGCATCAAGGAAACAGAGGTAAGATTAGTACCAGTAAGTAGAATCTCTATAGTCCAAAATTTGATTTGGAAGTACCAAAACACAGACATAATGTATTTGTCTTAAAATATATAGGTGTATGCGTGTATGTTTTTATGTGTGTACTGTCACTGAAAAGGCCCAGGAACAATGGCAATACTAGTAGCAATGAGCAACTCTAGTACAAAAATTGAGGTCTCTAAATATATTTCCATTAAAAGGAAATGGGACTTCTTGAATGAATAGCTTTTAGGGACAAGAAATGTACAGCCTGGAAAGCCATAAAAGTCTACTGATTTTATGTCAAAAGAATTGAAGAGGCACTCACTGGTCAAATATGAGACTGAGTAATTACCTCAATGGATTAAAACACATCAGATATACTTAAATTTATGAACACATACTGATCCTCAAAACAAAGAAGCAAACACAAAAACAAACTTCTCTGAAAGATGCCAGAAAACCAACTAGTTATTTTTAAAACTGTCAAGAACATATAAACAAACAAAAAAGGTGTCAAACATTTATCCCATCTTTCCAACATTAACAGCAATTCAGGTATATAAATCATTGATGAAATTAACTTTCTCTTTATACAAGTATTTAAGCTCATGGATGAAGAGAAAATGATAGAAATATCAGTGTTTGCTTCAAAAACAAAAACAAAGAAACAAACAAAAAAATCTAGATGTTGAAACAATAAAACCGGATAGATTGTGAGTTAATAATTTGTTGTAACCAGATCATGAGAATATGGGCTTCTGTGTTTGAAACTTTATTAATTTTTTTAAGCCTATTAGTTGTGGACGACATAAAAAGAAAGTGATATTGACAGCAAGAAGCTGAACCAGAATAGCCTAAGAAGCCAGCAGTACAAATATGAGAAAAGAAAGGGGAAAAGGAAAAAAGAATGGTGCAGAGAGAATTAGCTGCATTCCTGACTGCAACGCAGAGCTGCTAGCAGCTTTTGGGTGGGGGTCAATGGAAATAGGAGAAAAATAAAGACAAAACAAATAGGGAGTACCTGTGACACTGGAAAGGAATTTCAAGAAGAATAAAGGTACATTTGCTAAAGTGGCAGGAGGCACAACCCTGCGCTATCCAAAGCACAAGCTTAGGTCATGGACTTTGTTTCCAGCAGCGTCTACACCAACTGAGGGATAGAAATGATCCTTCTTTCCTTCCTTCCTTCCTTCCTCCCTCCCTCCCTTCCTCCATCCCTTCCTTCCATCTCTCTCTCTCTCTCTCTCTCTCTACCTCTCTATGTAGTGAAAGATATGTACCTGTGTTATACCACAGACCAACTGACCAATTTACACAGATGAAAGAGCCTTGAATGGTGGCAATAACACATAAAGAAAATAAATAAAGTAGAGGGTACTTTTTTACAAAGCTTCATTATGGGTCCTGGTAGAATTTACCAGTTCAGAATCTGATATGCAGAGAGACATCTAGGAAAAATGACTGAAAAAGTCAGTGGATATACAGAATTCATAAAATGATGGCACAAAACAGAATGCTATGTATGTATGAGTGTGGTGGATTAAACACATGGCTGCAAATTCTTTGACACCTCTCTCATTGAGACATGGGTCTTACCCTGACCCTTTGAATTTAGGCAATCATGTGATCTCTTTGCCAGTAGAGTGCAGCAAAGGAAATGCCACATGACTTCGGAAGCTAGGAAGGCCCTGCCGCTTCCCTCTTACTTTCTAAAAAAAACTTCTCGTGGAGGCCTGAGGCTTCACTTAAGAGTCTATCTCAAGAGACTCATGCAACAGAAGCCAAAAGGTACCAGACATGTCAGTTGTGAGTAACACTTTCTTGAACTCTACAGACCAGCCCTGTTGCCAGCTGAATATCAGTGGGTGACTTTCGTTGATGCCATAAAAAGTAGAATTCCCCAATAGTGACCTGCCTAAATTCTTGTTCCTCAAAATCATGAGATAGTAAAATGGCTATTCTTTAAGCCACTAACTGTTTTGTTAGATAACTAGGCTAGGGAAGGTCACGAGATCTGATTGGTGAGAATAATGAGTCAAATCCATCTACAGTTGATCTTTAAGTTATTATTGAATCAAGTAACACAAAGATACAAGTAATTGGGTAGTTGTAGCCTTCCAATTCCTCCCTGGTTCCTTTGTAGAACACGCACACTAACTTCAATGACTAATGTGGGATACAGGAGCAAAGAAGTCAGTCTCACTCCTTTTCCCTCTTATATGAGTTTTAAATATAATATTTGAACTATACAAAATTATGCACATACACATATCAGTTATAAAGTATTACATAATGAACAAGAGGAATATACCAGCAATCCCAAAAATAGAACATTACCAATAATTTGCATCTACACATATGCTTCTCACCTATTCTATACCTCAATCTCCCTGCCTTTTACACCAGTAGGGAAAGGGGAAGGCCATGATGATATCTATCAATACCTAACTGCCACGTAAACAATTGCTGCACTACACCAAGAATTATACAGCTTATAATCTCCACTAAGGAATCACAACAAAAACATAATTAGTTTTCTTTATCTTTATTCATTGTTTCTGTGTGTTATTTTACAAATATTCAAAGACAGGTCATTTGTTTTACTGTTTCTAAGATCTTTAGCATACATGCAATTAAAACAGGAGAATAAATTGGAATTAGATTATTTTGATTATATTGTACATCTACCTCAGCTGGAATAACTGACATTTTTCAGGATTCAGAGCCGTACAGTCGTTGCGAGGTTATCTAGCTGTGTGCGATTTTATACATCTGTCAGTTAAATCACATATACAAGTGCAATATCTAGCATTTGGGAACATTATGTGCATTCATGACACTCCCTAGGGGATTATGGATGTATAAAACCATGAATGAATTACTAGGAGAAAAATATATTGCTTTCATCTATGACAGATATAATCTAGCTGCGATATTGTTCATATTATGTGGAGTAGCTAAATGGAGCTGCCTCATACCTGCAAACAGAAACTTAGACAGTAATGTAGTGCTTGTGGCAATAAATAGGGCTCTATCAAGTTTAGTTAGAGTTTTGAATCTCCAACTTGTAATGTAGTCACAACGACCTTAATAATACTGCTCTGTCTGTGCAAATATTTCAGATATAACACTGTAGCATATAATCTATTTCTTTATTTTTTAAGATGAGGTGAAACATTTTTGAGCATATAGTCTAGATTTTATAGACCACCCAGGTCATCACCTGGTACCTATGTGACACTATAGTCCAATACAGACATGCACAAGATGTTATAATCCTTACTGATTACCAATACTTTCAGTAGATATCACACTTATAATAAACCTAAAGACAACTTGAAGAATAAATACAATTTTTAACATTTCCTAAATATCAAGGAGCAAAAGAATGTACTGACCAATTAACAAAAGTATTTCATGCATAAATATTAATTACTAGGAATTCCAATCACTAAATGGGAAAACTATATGCTTCTAACATGTTGTTATAAAACATACCTAAAATTCAGCTTATGTTTTCACATGACACTATACTCCAATTATTTTATGTGCAATATTATTTAAAATACAGATAATTTTAAAACTTGAGGTCAATTTACTGAACATATACAATCCATTTCCTACTCTTATTTCACAGAAACAAGAAAGTTCTTTGAGAAATTTAAGTTCACCGAAGAGACCACAATTAATAATGCAATATGGTATGTGATGGTTATAATAGAGTTATAAACCAGGATGGATTAGATCAAATGTGAGAAGCAATTTATTTTCACTATGACGGTGGGAGAATCCTATCAGAAGGAGAGTGTTACGAGAATTCAAATTTGAAAAATAAGCAGTATCTTAATAAGCAGAAGTGGGGCAGAAGCGTACTTCAAGCCTCAGTAACAACGCAAGCAAATAGACGTATTTGAACATGGGAGTGTTACACTCTTCCACTCTGGGCTCTAAAGTACATGAGGACATTGTAAGGAAGTTCAGAGCCAAAAGATAAAATGAAGGACCGTAGTATTATGCCAATTAATTGAACTGTACTTTGCAGATTCTAGAAACACCTTACTTATCATGAATTTTTGGTTTTTATGTTTTTTCTTGAGTAAAATATTAGCACAATCAATGCTATGTTCTGAGAGAGGGACTCTGTCATCAGTATAAAGAATGAAGAAAATTAGACCACTTAGGAGGTTCTTGTAATAGTTCAAACAGGGTATGATAGAGGCCTGAAATAAACTATGTCAAGAAAAATATAAATAAGGAGGCAAAATGTTTATTTATACTGAAGGGCAAAACAATATTTTTTTTGGCTCATTCAATTTTTAGTATATAGTTTTTGGAAAATATTATGTACTACAAACTTCAAAACAAAGAAAGTCCAACAAAAGAAGAATGAAAAAACCCAGAATTAAAAACAGGATTAGAGTCCTTGACCTAAGAAGACTCCTCAACTTCCTATAGCTTCCTATTTATTGTACCTTTGATAATGTCTTCCTAACTTCAAAATGGCAAGGCAAATAATATATACACGCATAATTTCTAAAATTTCTCTATCAACTGAAGTGAAATGTTAATACAAAATTGACAGAAATTTGTTAATACATCTAATGTTAATAGACAAAGGATATAACTGTGTTATATATATGTGTGTGTATATGTATTATAATATATAAATTTTTCATTTTTTTTGGAAATAAAAAAATCATCACCATTAACAACAAATATTTAAGCAATTATTCTGACATTTTTTGAGGAGAGGGTGGGCCAAACAACAAAAATTTATTTTCTCACAGTTCTGGAGACTATAAGTTCAAGAACATGGTGCTGGCAGGGTTGGTTTTTCCTAAGCCCACTCTCCTTGGCTTATAGATAGCTGCTTCTTACTGTGTCCTCACATAGCCTTTTCTCTGTGAGCATGCCTCCCTGGTGTCTTTCCCTCTTCTTTTAAGGACACTGGTCATATTGGATTAAAGCCCCACCCTTATGACCTCATTTAATCTTAATTGCCTCTTTAAAGGCCCCATCTCCAAATAGAGTCATGTTAAGGGTAAGGGCTCTAACTATGAATTGGGGGGTGGGAGGGACATAGTTCAGTCCGTAACACAACTCATATGTTTTGTTTTATATTTTATTTAAATCACTGTTGTTGTCGTCGTAACAGATGATAAGAAAGACAAACTACTCCTTAGTCTCAAGACAGATCTGATATCTTTTAAAAAAAACACTATATGTTTAAAAGGATATTAGAAATATCTATCTCTGGAATTTCAAAGAAACAACCAAAAGCCAGTCATCCATCTACTTATATCTATTTCTCAAGACAATATTTTCTTTTCTTTGTAATTTTTCTATAGAGTTTAGGACCGGTAGGGTGGGGATTGGGAGAAGGTGAAGGTATCCTTTCAACCTGTACCACCAAAATAAACTACTGAGCTTGCCTCAGGGAGAATGAACTAGAATTGGAATAAGTACTGAAATAGGGCTGTACACTGAAAGTTTCTTATCTGATAGTTAAAGAAACCCTAATGGCCTCTGGTCCTTAGAATAGAAAATAAGGGTAAGTTATTGAATACCGATTGTATATAAACTGAATGTGTCAGATCAAATGATAGTTAGATTGATCATTTCACCAGACCAAACTTCAAAATAAAAAAAAATCAGTAAAGCAAAAGAAAGATTAAAACTCCAGGTTGAAATAATTAAAAAGAAGGACTAGGGGTTAAAATATTTGAACATATTCTAAAAATTGTAACATGCTCATTCTTTTTCTCAATATTTCTATACCTGGATATTTGACTTCCTTTTGTTTTTTTTCTTCAGTGACTTCAACATTTTCTTTTAGTATCATAAAGTCAAGATTTCACAGAACTTGCAGCTCAAATCACCTTAATATATACAGAACTGCTAGGTAGTTCGAAGCGTGCACTGCATAAACATGTTTGGCTGAATTTCAACCTGCACCTAATTGGCCAAGACATGGCCCTGGAGCTGGCTGTGTGGAGTCTAAGGAAAGCTTTTCTTTGCTTCTCCCAAAACTACTATCCTCTTGCCAAGCCCTACACCCAACAGTATGCACCTGCCTGCCAGGGAGGAGGGACGTTTTTCTAATTTGCCCTATGGGATAGTGGTTGCTAATTCAACATCACTAATTCATCAGCCCCAATCCTGAGAAAGCTCTACTATCTCCTCTCCCATAGTAGAAAAGTTACGAAGCAACACCTTCCTAATCAACTGCCTATCACGTTCCCCTTGTATCACTCCTTAGATACTGTCAGCATAGAACCTCAGTCATCCCTGGCTTCTCTTCTTGTCCAGAGCCAATCATATCCAAATGCTGTACTTTCCAATTATTTTTTAGAACCTGCTCTGTTTTTCCATTCCTGTTGTCCCCATCCTACCAAGCTTTTCATTACTTCATAAATGACCTTATACTTGTATTTCATATGTGTGTCTTTGGGAAGAAGAATCGTGCCTTATTCATCATGTTCTCCACAGACCCTGCCTTTAAGCACAGTTGGATTTTATTGGCTATTCCTACACCTTTATAATTGCCTCATAAACGATCTGCTCATTTTCAGTATCTTTTTTTTTTTTTAATCAAATCTATACCTCAACCTTAGAAATTCCTAAAGAACAGCTCTAAACATGTCATGACCCAGCAGTTCCTTATTTTCAATGAAAAATCCATATCATGATCCAATCTAGCCTCAACCTGTCTTTCGGTACTTATTTATTCTGTCCTCAGTAACTCTTGATAAGCTATGCTCCAGTCAACCATCCTGAACTACGTCATCTTAATTGTCTTCTATGATGCCTCCACCCTAACCTCATTTTATATTTCACTCTCCATCTCTCTCTCCTTCTCTCTCTCTCTCTACACACACACACACACACACATACACATATATTACATATAAATATAGAATGTTGACCTATATTATGTTTTATTGTTTTGCATTGGTGCCCAACTTTTCATTATTTTATCTTTGCAGTATTTTCTAAAATAGCTTGAGGTATAAAAATTACATACAATAAATTGCACATACTTAAAAAGCCTTCAATTTGATACCATCCTCCTGCCTTTCCCTACCCCTACCTTCATCCCCAGGCACCACTGATCTGTCATTATAGTTTAGCTTTCTTTTTCTAGAATTTTATAAATTGAATCATACAATACATGCTTCTTTTTTGGTCAGGATTCTTTCACTCAGTAACACTGAGATTCATCCTGTTGTTGTATGCATTGACAGATCTTTCCTTTGCATTTCTGAGTAGTATTTCTTTGTATGAGTATACCACAATTTGTTTATCCATTCACTTGTTGATGGACATTTGGGTTGTTTACAATTTTGCACTATTAAAAGTATAGTTACTATGAACATTTGCATCCAAGTCTTGGCATGAACATATGTTTTCATTTCTCTAGGGTAAATTCCTAGGAGTGGAAAGCTTGGGTCATATGATAAGAGTGTTTAATTTTTAAAGCCTTCCAAATGGTTTACCAAAGTGGTTGTAGCATTTTTCATCTCCAGCAATAGTTTGAGTTATAGTCCCTTGACATCCTCACCAACAACTGGTATGCTCAGACTTCTTCACTTATTATAATAGGTATGTAATAGTATCTCACTGTGGTTTTAATTTGCATTTCCTAATGACAAATGATGTGAAGCACCTATTCATTTGCCTCTTTGCCATAAAATATCTTTTTTGATGAAGTGATTGTCCAAGTCTTCTACATATTTTTAAATGTGTATTTATCTTATTATTGAGTTTTGAGTGAATGTGTATATATACCTGGTGCCTATTTTAGATCCATGGCCCACAAGTCCCTGTGTTTTAGAATGGCTAGCTTTCTGTAAAATCAAGTTGAGGAATTCTAGACTGTTGAAGTTGAAGCAGCAGGAGAACTATGCATATCTAGGTGATCTACACATTTCAATTTCATATTCTCACATTGGCGCATTGATTTATTCTGCTTTGGAATGTCTTCCTCTTCCAAGGAGTAGAATGAAATAAAACAAATATTACTTATTAATCAATCACAGCATTTATACACATATTTCCTTCTAAGAATGTAAGAATTCCAAATGTCCTTTATTTCCTCTTGAATTATATTATTTCTACCAAATCTTTCATTCTTACATGAAGCAGAAGTCCATTCTATCATATTTTTCCCTTACCACATTTTTTTTTTTAATGATTTAAAGTTTTATTTATTTATTTATTTATTTATTTATGGCTGTGTTGGGTCTTCGTTTCTGTGCGAGGGCTTTCTCTAGCTGCGGCAAGTGGGGGCCACTCTTCATCGCGGTGCGCGGGCCTCTCACTATCGCGGCCTCTCTTGTTGCGGAGCACAGGCTCCAGATGCGCAGGCTCAGTAATTGTGGCTCACGGGCTTAGTCGCTCCGCGGCATGTGGGATCTTCCCAGACCAGGGCTCGAACCCGTATCCCCTGCATTGGCAGGCAGATTCTCAACCACTGCGCCACCAGGGAAGCCCCTTACCACATTTTTAATTACTTCTTTTTCACCATTATCATTTTTATCTCCACAATCTTTTATTTTCTTTGTTTGTGTGTCCCCTAACTTACATAAAGTTAAAGAAGATTATTAACAATTATGAATAAAATAAACGTTGGCTGGACTAATTATATTTTACTTATTATAACTGCATTCTTTTAAGTTTCCTAACTATAAATCATTTTGAATGTTCTAGTCTATAGGTCAGTAATCATAATTAATGAGGTTAAAGTTCAGTTGATCTAATAAATGTAATTATCAAATATATATACATATTTTACTTGTATGATATATAATACTATTTTAATTCAGTTGAGGGCTACTTTTTAACAAATATTACATTTTAACTAGATATTTGACAGCAAATTAGAATATTCTAAACCAAATTTTTGGAACAATACTTGATTATATAAAATGAACATAAATGATTTAAACATTTTAATATTTTAAGTAATTAATTACATAGTCATTAATAATTTTTAAGGCCAAGTACTGCTACCCCTCTAATAGTAATTCTTCTTGGTATAGAAGTCAATATTCAACATCAAAAATAGTGTCATCAGTCACATAAACCTTAAAGATAAATGTATACTTCTAATTTTTTTTAAATTAATTAATTTATTTACTTTTGTCCACATTGGGTGTTCGTTACTGCACGTGGGCTTTCTCTAGTTGTGGCGAGCGGGGGCTACTCTTCGTTGCAGTGCACGGGCTTCTTATTGCAGTGGCTTTTCTTGTTGCTGAGCATGGGCTCTAGGCATGTGGGCTTCAGTAGTTGTGGCATGCGGGCTCAGCAGTCGTGGCTCGTGGGCTCAAGAATGCAGCCTCAGTAGTTGTGGCGCACGGGCTTAGTTGCTCCGTGGCATGTGGGAACCTCCCAGACCAGGGTTTGAACCCGTGTCCCCTGCATCGGCAGGCGGATTCTTAACCACTGTACCACCAGGGAAGTCCTTATATTTCTAAATATTTAATATAAAAATTCATTAACATTTTAAGGATTTCAACCAGTGTTGTTATTTTAAAAATACATGTAAGGCAACTGAGACCACAAACATGGCCATCATATTGATGTTTTTCAATATGTACATGATTAATGTTGGCAGAAAGTAAAGAAAGATGTGAAGTAAAACTAAAATTAAAAAAAAAGCACCAATGATAAAACTAACTGTAGTCTTCAATGTTAGAAATATATTAGATGCTAAACATAAGGAACTGGGTTGTAGTCTGTGCATTTATGCAGCTAGCATTTGGGCTATAATCAACAGCTGCTTGTATACTTCATGTAGCAAAATGTATGTATTTACATGTAAAGAACAGAACTTGACCTTATGCCTTTAAGGAGAAAACAAATAATAATAAGTTAAATCTTTACAGCCAAATAAATCATTTGATTGTTTAAATTGAGGCCTCCTATTACAATCGTTATTTCCTATCAGTATGAGATAGGATGTTTGAATTATATAATATACTTAAATTATTCTATTAGAACACGTCTTTGGTCTGAAATTTTACTCAAAACACAAAACAATATAGCCAGTTGCTACAGTGGTGACTAAGATACATCTTTATGTACCTTATAGCCTATATTTGGAAGTTAGTGATATCAGAGAGAGAAAAATCTGAGAGGCAAAGGAGATGTGCCCAGCTGGAGTCCCTGACAACCACACTGCCATCTTTTAGACCAATGGGTCTCAAACACTGATGCACACAGGAATCACTGGGGATCCTTTAAAACAAAGATTCTGACTAAGTAATTCTGAGGTGCAGCCAGAGATTCCACATTTCTAGCAAGATCCCTGGTTTTACTGATTCTGCTTATAGGGGGCTATTTTGAATAGCAAGGCTCCAAACTATGTTCCAGGTACATAAGACCCTGGAACTAGCTATCCAAAGGTCATCAAGTCATTTCAGAACTCAACTGGGTCTCTCCTCTGGTTTGCCCACTGCTAAACTAATAGGCAACTGTCTTTAAGGGTATGCGTGCAGAACTGACATATGATCTGGGAAGTCCACACTTTCAAGCAAAGGCTCTTCTTACAAAAGATGTAGTCTGGGGTAGAAGAGTGAATGGATAGGGACAAGGGGCCAGCTTTATCTGCATCACCATGCTAAGTGAGGAATTCAAAGGAATCCAAGTATCCTAAATTCAAACCAATTCTTCAGATCGTTAGGGCGATATATTTGTCAAGGTAGTCAATTCAAACACATTTTAATTTACAGTTTCTTAGCATGATTTGAAATTTTTAAATATTAAGATCTATTGTATGTGGGCTTCCATCTGTTCTCTTGTTCCATGCCTTGCAAATGTTAGTGCTGGCCTGTGAATAGGTGTGAACACATTGTATAATATTGTTCCAGTTATATTCAGGAGAAATGATTGCTAGGGGTTTCTGAGGAGGGTAGCTCTCCACGCACAAACACACATAGAGGCATGCAGATCTAGACCTACTAATATTATGACATATTGAATAATCGTAGTGATTACTTATCTAAAGGGTTTATTCTCCTAAGAGTCACATGTTGTAGAAGTAAAGAGAAAGACAAAAAATTAGTATATCTGGATTCTACTAACATTTCCACTGTTTTTTAAATACCTGAGGGAATAAAGAACATAGGTGAAAGTATAAAAAGACAGTTTTCCTCTTGGCACCAGGTTGGTTCATTATTATCCTAGGCAATCTGAGCATTTTGTCATGTTAAATATTACTATAATTATTCAATAAAAGAATTTGACCTTCAGCGTCACAAAGGATAAATCAGACATAATTTGGAGAGCAAACTTTAGCCTTATATTTTGCTTTTCACGTAATCTTGAAAATATAAGATGTTATAATTTTAAAAGAATTCACGAGAATAAGTAGAGCAAGATCAATCAATATTTTATGTCTGAATTTATTAGATTTCCACTAATGGTTCTATTCATCAAAAAAGACTCCACAGCTCTATTGCATTCATTCTGTTTTTAACCTAAGATAGAGAAAGTATCACATAAGCAAGTCAGAAAACCATAAAGAGCAATATCATGCGAGGATAATTCTGAATAAATACATTAGAGAACTTTGAGGCTTTTAGGTGGAAGAGCAAACTGTCAAAACTATTTTGCCCGCCTCTCCCCACTCCTAACTCCTTCACTTGTATTCTACCTCTGGGGAAAAAAAAAAAAAAAAAAAAAAGTTCAATGATTTAGGATGTAGCTCCTTCTAAGATATACTTCTGTGATCATACATACTTACTACCTAAGTGGCACTCAAAGTAAAGATATTTTTATTCTGCTCATGTTATTTCACCCTCACTGTATAAGTACACTGGGATAATGCATCCTGCAGCTCTTGTAAATAACTTTAACTTAGTCATACAAAGGAGAAAGTATTGGCACATATTCAATAAGACATGAGATTAGTTTTACCTTTGGGCATGTTGTTCACACCAACCAAAATTTCCCAGACTTGAACATATTTTCATTTTCTTATAATTCTACCATGATTGTGGAAATTAAAAAAAAATAACACAGGAGTCATTAAATGTTCCTCTTGAAACAGTATAAAAGAAAGACATGCAAAACTACCTCTAATAAAGTGGATTCAAGACCATCGATGTACCAAATACAGAATGCTAATTTGGCTCATATTTTAAAAGGAAGCTTTTGAGTCAATCTCATTTCAGAAATTATTATGACTTTCAATAAAAAAATAAGAAAAATTTAATGGTCTTGCCAATTTTACTGTACAAATGATTATTTTTAGCTACCTTAAATTATGTATTTAATATATGCAGTGTCATCTGAAAATATGTAAATTAAACATTCTTCTGGCCTCTAACTTCAGTCTGGTGAATACCTTCATATACCATTCTGCTGAAATGAGCTTCCAGTAATGCTCAACAGATAATCTGAGGAAAGATGGAAAATTCCTATTAAAAAATTCTATCACATTTTAAAAATGTGGGGAGATAACCTAATAGATTACTGGAAAGTACTAGACTTTCCTCTCTCTATTTAGAAAGGCAAAGAATTTAAAGATGGACAGATTTTTAAAGAATTATTTCCCTGTTTTAGTCAGTCACTCAAGACTGATCAAATTAGTGATTTATTCCCAATTTCTTTTTCTCCCAAATAGTTCACCACTTTATTATTCTGGGTTTTTTAGTGCTCACTCACTCCTGTAATGGCAAGCAGGTGCTCAGGCAGACTATGACTTTTAGCTGTATCATTTAATTTTTCAGCTGAGCTTTAGGTAATAAATCTGTTGTCAGCCTGTCTATTTGTGTCACTCAGACATATGAGGAACGTAGCTGTGAGAAAAGCAAACCAAAGCACATTCCTTGCTTCATGGCTAAAAGCAGCAGATCAACAGCTAAATAAAAATGCCTGTCTCTTACATATTGCAAAATGCATGTTGAGCCCTTTAGCACATTTTTCCCTACTTCCAAAACAAGTTGTTCAGTATGAAATAGATCATGTATTTACATAAGCCCACTGTTATGATTTTGCAATGATATTAACCTGGAAATTACTAAATAATAAATAAGGAGCAATGGACCAAAGCTTAATTTTAGAATTCTGTAAGTGAAAGTGTGATATTTAAAATTTTTTTCTGTGATAATAAGAAGCTAAATAGATTGGTAGAGGGAGGAAATAATGAAAAAAAAGTTTAGAAATTTATCATGAAAATGTGAGAAATCATTTGACTCTACTGGTGTCAGTTTCATCACCTGCAAAATGAAGCAGACAGTTTTAGATGATTTCTAAGGTCACTTTCAGCTCTAACGTGCTATGCTATTCTAATATCATAAATCACACACTGCCTCTCATTCACATATATATGACTTAAAGATGGTTATCATTTAGAGAAAGCTGAATATTTAAGGTATGTCACTGTAATTCAATTCAATATGTTTTAAATTTTGTTATAGATGGAAAATTCTTCAACCTCACCTTCAGCACTTAGCTCAAAGATTAGGCAGAAAGTGCTTTCCAAAATATACTTGCAAAAACTGATATTCTTCTTATCTCTCTATATTAATTTAATTCTGAATGTAATCAGCATGCCTAATGAACTGTAAATCTCACACCTGCCTCTGGATCCTATATGGTAACTTTATCTCATGATGCATCTTCTCTTCTGTGCATTTTGTTATTAATGTAAATGTTTTATTAATAGTGGCCAGTCGTGAAAATCACTGCCTATATTTAGGCCCCAATGTGACAAAGTCTATTCTTGTATGCAGTGGTAGAATTTTTCATGACATGCTGAGTGTTTATTTACAGGGGCCGTCCAGCATCTAAAAGAGCTCTGTTAACACAAACAAGACTTCAGGTTCTTCTCATTTACTGTCTGATGAAAATCGAATAACAGTATGCATGCAAATGAAGGACCATGAATTTTTCATATATTTTGTTCCTTTTTACTCCTTCAAACAAAAGTATTCTCTGAAGTGACTATATAGTCCTCTGCCAGGAACCTTATCCCCTGGGTGGCAAGAGGCCAAAGGAACATGAGCTTGAACTGACCTTTTGATAAGTTTGCACCATTTTTGCTGCCTTGGAAGAATATCAGGCTAACTCCAGAAAGCAAGCAATTCACTAATCAAGAGAACGAAGAAAGAGCAAAGTGATAGAGATTTTAAAAATTTCCCTAAATTTAAATATTGCCCAAAGTTTTATTAAAATGATATGAAAAAGGCTGTGTCTGTATTTGTACGTATGTGTGTATATATACATATATATATATATATATACACACACACACACACACACACACACAATTTGTCAATTTATATTTCAGGGTATATGACACAATTAGGCCTTTAATGATTATTTATTCATCCTGTCACAATAAATATTTATGGAGCACACAGAACACTGATTATATGCTAAATACACCAAGAAACACTTTAGAAAGTAATCTAACAAAATATTAAAATTCAGCATACTTAAGTTGCTGGAGATCAACTGTGTATGGGATATATAGCTGTTCATGGAGGTATTTCATTTACCTATTACAATAAAAACAGGTCATTCCTTTTATGAACTTTTAAAGATCAGTCATTTATTTCTCTAGAAGAAGCTTAATCAAAATTCCAGTTCGGCCCAAGATGATTCTAAATTTTATTTAAAATTATAAAAAAGTGCGTATTAATCATTTTTTTTAAACGTGAAGAATTTTTGAATTCACTGATCTAAATTGACACCTTCACTTCCTTTACAAAATATAATATAAATTCAGAGAGTATTTGGAATGCACCAAAAGTATTCTTTTTAGAACATTTCCCTTTGTCTCACAGGACCTTTGAAAAATTCATCCTCCAATGTTAATAATTGAAAATTGTTTCATAAGAAAATCTCAGATTCCAAAGGGTTTTTATTTTCTTTATTATATCTTAAAATATTTTGAGTATTTATATTAGCTTACTCCAAGTTTTAAGTGGATTGTGATAATTCAGGATCTTATAAACCATCTGAATTCTTCATATAGTAAAGTGACTATCTGTCCTAATATTTAAACAATTTACAAATACTTAGTAGGGGAAAGTGGTAATTACTAAGAATTCTTCAGGAAGAATAACATAATCTATAGTTTTTATTCAAATTCCAAAATAAGGCCAGCTGACAAGAAGTGATTTACTAATAGTGGTTATATAAAAAGCTTAGTGCAGCCCCGGGTGGCCTGCAGACAACGGTGAGTGCCTGACAAATGGCAGTGCTCAGGCTGAGTCCTCAATGGGAAGCAATCCCTGAATTAATCGGAAAGATTGTCAAAGGCACTACAATTCCCCCAAAGTGGAAACCGGCATAATACAATCTAGAAATTGGATTCCTTGGAAAAATGCACAAGTCAAGTTAGCAAGAAGTTATTGTGTATCTATTATGTCCCAATATTGTTCAAAGTGCTCCATAGAATAGAAAACGAATACTGTATTTGTCATGTTCTCTTCATGGGAATCTGAAAACTTATTAGAGAGAAAAGACATATACATAAGACAATCAAAGACCAGCTCCTGTCTCATCTACACACACCCACTTCACTCTGGTCCATTCCCACTGGCTTTTCTCCTGCTCTTCGAAAGTATAATGTTCCTTTCCTCTTCAGATCCTCTGCACATGCTTAGCCTTGTGAACTCTTATTTTTCCATTAGATTTCAGTTTAAATATTGCTTTCTAAAAGGTTTCCCTGGCACTTCCCTGAAACAAAATCTAAATTAACCCCTCCAGTTTTATTCTTTTATAGCACCCTATATATTATTTTCCATTGATTTAACACATTTAATACCTATGTATTTAATTTAGTGGTTATTGATTTTATATCTGCTTTCCAAACTAATAACAAGCTCTACAAGGGCAGAGATGTGTGTGATTTGTTAGGCATTATATGTGTTAACCTTACATCATGATTCCTCAACCTCAGCACGATGGACATGTGGGTCCAGATAATCCTTTGCTGTGGGGGGCTGCTCTGTGCATAGTAGGTTTAGTGGCATCCCTGACCTCTACCCCACAGCTGTCAGTAGCCACTCCCCTCAGGTGTAACAAACAAAAATATCTCCAAACATTGCCAAACGTCTCCTAGGGGGCAAAACTGTCCCCAGTTGAGATCTACCATCCTACGTTAGTGCCCAATATATAATATACATTTAATAAATATTTGTTGAATGAGTAATTGAATGAATGAACTGATACAGACATCATACTATCAAATACTAGACTGTGTGTCCTAAAGTTAAGTTGCCAATTTCATAGGGTTTTTTATGAGAATTAAGTAATGCATGGAAGCTGTTTGGTCAGTTCCTTATACATGTTAAAAATCTTCGATAAATAATTATTAGCAATATTACTATGGATGAAATTTACCATCAGTCTATATGGAATAGACATGGACTACTGAGCATAATTATGGATTCTTAAACACAGCAGTATTTTCAGAAGATTGATCTGACATGGTGTGTTGGATGATTAAAGGCTAAGGACCCCAAAGATGAGTATCAATGGGAGACTAAAGGTATGAAGACTAGTTGGCAATCAGCATGAAATTGGAACTATGAGCCAGCATTAGTTGAAAGGCACCACTCTAGAAATAGCCTGGGCCCTTCACGACTTCTGGGATAGCCAAGCCTCTTAGAGTGAATAAGGTCCTGAACTAGGGTGAGATGCCGTGAAGATGGCTTTCTCATCATCCTCTTCACTCTCCTGTTGCTGTATGTTTCCATGGCTCACTGTCTACTGAAAGTCTCCCCTGGAACATCAATCTTACCTTCATTCTCTGCTTTCAAAGCACCACTCAATTCCCACCTCTTAAAGAAAATGCATCTGACGTTACTGGCCTACATGGATCTTTGAGAAACATGACTTCTTACTTGCCAATTCCAGGTGGTGTGGCAAATCATTGTTTAACATACTACTGCACTATTCTTTCATTTTTGGTAATTTCCTGTGAGGTCAGACTTTATGTTTCTGATTTCTTTGAGATATCTAAGCACAGCTGTAGGTAAAGAGAGCAATGATTTTTTAAAAACTTTATTCTTTACTTTCTTTGTCATAGGATATCAAAGGTAGAAAGAAGGCAGAGGTCAGGTAGCAGACCTGTCAGAAAATTCATGAATTCCCACCATAATCATCAGAAATATGATTAATCAGATCAGTCTATTTCTAGTAATAGGAAGAACACTATTTCAACATACCACAATTTTTTGGAAGTCCTGTCCTTGAACATTTCTTCCAAGATATGCAAACATAAACTCTTCAAGGATGCTTTGTGTAGCTACTCATATCCTGTTCAGAATATCTCCTTAGTTCCCACCCTTTGCCATTCAATTATACATTTTGCCCTTTTGAATTTGCTTTATATTTTTTCAAATATATTTGCTCAGAAATAGTCCCTTATTTTATGTATATATTTTCCTATAATATGTATAAAACATTTCCTAAGACTAGGGATTCACTGCGTTTCTTTTAATTATTTTTTATTCCACTCTTCGCTTACCTTACTATAGTATTATACAATAAATCTTCAATAAATATTTATTCTATAATTTGAGGCTGTTCCCTCATTCATGTTCATGTAAAATAGCTTCTCTACCCTGTTACGCTTATCTCTTAGTACTAACCCGTTCTCATTGCATCTGGAGAAATAAATGACATTATAGAGGTAGGACCTGGGTGAATACTAAGAATGACTTGAAGTTGGAAATAATAAAAAAAAGGGAAGCCAAAAATATATTTACATTCCTTGCTTATCAAGTATTTTGTTGAATCTAACTAGATGACAGTACCAAGACCTGTAAAATCATTCCTTTGGTTAAAAAAAAATGCACGTACACTCAACTAAATAAATTTATACTGTAGATAGAAGGAAGTTTAACATAGGTATTTTAATGAGCAATAAAGTCAATGCATATGAAAAATGTGATAAAACTGAAAAAAAGTCATTCAATTTTAGGCTACATTATTGGGAGTGTCCCATGTGGGCCCGGGCAGGCAGTTATAGTCCCATGCCACTGTTCATTGTGCAGACAACATCTGAAAGATACTACCTAATCTAGGATACCACACTTCTAAAGTGATTTAAAAAGGGCGAGGGAGGGTGGTGTGCAAGGACAAACAGGATGACAAGGAAATGTTGAAGCAACTGGGAATGTCTAACTTGGAAAGATAAGATGTTTTAAAGAAAAAGCAGTTCTCACATAGCAGAAGGATTGTCATGGGGAGAGGAATGATATATGTTCTTTATGAATAGACTATAACGGGTGTAAATGGATTCTACGGGAAGAAACCAAGTATCAACTTGATATAAGGAAGTTGTTTGCAATAGTCAGTACCGCACTCAATATGGAAGGTCCTATCATTTCAGATGATATTAACAACTGACTTCTAAATCTCACTACTCTGTCCTATGCTGCAACAATCAAAATTATATTTTTAATAAACAGATAATTTAAGATAAGTTAAAGAAAAAGAAGAGCATTCAAACTTTTAATCTCAAAATAGGATTACATTTTTAAATAATATACATGGGTTCCTAGGGAGATCTTATTATCAAGGGTGTCATAAATAATATAGATAGCAGGAGACAGGGATTTTATGCCAAATAGAAATCAGCTTCCTATGGGGGTTTGCAAGGAAAATAGACAAGATGAACCTTGCACCCTCAGAGTCTAGATTTCTATGATTTTAAGGGGAATGAATGTAAGCCTGTTTATTATAAAGGACAGAAGCTCCATGGAATTAATGGGCTGTGCTTCAATACTTAGGCATGGAGGTCTAATGCAACAGATCTATCAGTGGGAATCAGGAAGACATCAAAGTGAGGTCTCTGCTGTGGTGTCAATAGCCACGAGCGGCCTGGCGAGTGCGGGCTACCTCGGTGCAAATGGATGCCAAAAGTCAAATGATACTGCATCTTTTTAAAAAAGGATGGGCTCTCTAATTAGCCTATAAATGCTGAAAATCTGATGGTAGTTAAAATATGCAGGTTTTTTTTTTTCAAATTCAAGCTATGCAAATTATTTCTCCTCCCTTTCATTCCCCACCCTCCAAAATAAACATGCACACATACAAGAAAAAAATTTACTTTTTTCCTTTATAAGGTCACTTTTACCTCTACAATTCTGTGAAAAAATTTAGATAACATTTTGGTCACAAAGTTACACCATCCGTGATTAATAAACATCTGTAGTATGGATGGTTTTCCCCAACAATGTCTATGAAATCCTTTGCTAACTTGTCCCACAGAGACACTCTGATTTGTCCATTCCTTCTTCATCTCTACCAACAAATATTATTATTAAATAACTACTCTATACAAAGCACTAGAAAAAAATACCAGGAGAGATGTATAAGACAGAGAATTGCATGTTATATATGTGTGGGCATGAAAAGAGAAAAGATAGAACAGTACATATGTGCATCACTTGGCTTCTAAAAATCAGTTCTCTAATCCATGGTAAAAACACACAACTGTACTTATATTCCCTACTTTTTTCTTTTTACATTTAAATTTCTCATTAAAAAAGGTACGTTGAAAAATAAAAGCATTTCCCAATGGAATTAAAATAGCTATCGTTAAAAGTAAGCATGGATTTTTATGGCTAATGGAAGTTTGAGATTTGAAAAACTAAATAAATCCCTGAAATTCTGTAAAATATCAATTAAAATTTAAATATTCTGAAGTAGAAGAGCTAAATATAACCTTAAAATGGAAACCTGCCCAATTATTATAAAAAAAAAAAAAATGGAAACCTGGAACACTCATATCTGGATAAATCTTTAAATTATGATCAGTACCAAATTTCTTAAAATTTTACAAGTCCTAACAGTATAAAGGAAAAACTAATATCACAGCAAGATCCTTTTTGGCCCACCTCCTAGGGAAATGGAAATAAAAACAAAAATAAACAAATGGGACCTAATGAAACTTAAAAGCTTTTGCACAGCAAAGAAAACCATAAACAAGATGAAAAGACAACCCTCAGAATGGGAGAAAATATTTGCAAATGAAGTAACTGACAAAGGATTAATCTCCAAAATTTATAAGCAGCTCATGCAGCTCAATATCAAAAAAACAAACAACCCAATCCCAAAACGGGCAGAAGACCTAAATAGACATTTCTCCAAAGAAGATATACAGATTGCCAACAAACGCATGAAAGGATGCTCAACATCACTAATCATTAGAGAAATGCAAATCAAAACTACAATGAGGTATCACCTCACACCAGTCAGAATGGCCATCATCAAAAAATCTACAAACAGTAAATGCTGGAGGGGGTGTGAAGAAAAGGGAACCCTCTTGCACTGTTGGTGGGAATGTAAATTGATACAGCCATTATGGAGAACAGTATGGAGGTTCCTTAAAAAACTAAAAATAGAACTACCATACAACCCAGCAATCCCACTACTGGGCATATACCCTGAGAAAACCATAATTCAAAAAGAGTGATGTACCACAATGTTCATTACAGCTCTATTTACAATAGCCAGGACATGGAAGCAACCTAAGTGTCCATCAACAGATGAATGGATAAAGAAGATGTGGCACATATATACAACGGAATATTACTCAGCCATAAAAAGAAACAAAATTGAGTTATCTGTAGTGAGGTGGATGGACCTAGAGTCTGTCATATAGAGTGAAGTAAGTCAGAAAGAGAAAAACAAATACCATATGCTAACACATATATATGGAATCTAAAAACAAAAGAAAAAAAAATGGTTATGAAGAACCTAGGGGCAGGACAGGAATAAAGACACCGATGTAGAGAATGTACTTGAGGACACGGTGAGGGGGAAGGCTAAGCTGGGACGAAGTGAGAGAGTGTCATGGACTTATATACTACCAAATGTAAAATAGATAGCTAGTGGGAAGCAGCCACATAGCACAGGGAGATCAGCTCGGTGGTGGTTTGTGACCACCTAGAGGGGTGGGATAGGGAGGATGGGAGGGAGACGCAAGAGGGAGGAGATATGGGGATATATGTATATGTATAGCTGATTCACTTTGTTATAAAGCAGAAACTAACACACCATTGTAAAGCAATTATACTCCAATAAAGATGTTAAAAATAATAATAATAATATGTGAATAATTTAAATTATTCTAGTAATAGGTGGAGTTAAGAGTAAGACAAATAACCAAACATTAGTCAAATATTAGCAAATATTTAGTAAGGTGCAAATAAAATCAGCTGTGTAGATATTTGTACACTTGCTATACTCACGGCAAAACTTAAGAATGGCCTAGCTAACTCAAAATAGGACCCCAAACACAATTGTTTACCTATAGGCATAAAGGGCAAATATCTTTTCTTAAACAGAAATTCAGTACTTAAATATGAAATGTCCTTTATGATTCTCATAATTCTATTCACATAAATGACACAAAAGTAGAGCTGTTTTCACCAGGAAGGACATTAATGTAGTTAGAAAATTTTTATGGTGATATGCAGGCATAGCAATACAAATCATTTAAAAAATACTACTAAAAATCCTGGTGGTATTATACTTGGACATATTTATTTCTGGCAGACCATGACAACCGTGTTCATTGCAAACAAATTAATGATTTTGTCTTCATCTATTTAAATGATCTCATTTTAATATTTCAAAAACCAAGAAGTCACAGCAAGGAAGCTAAATTAAATATAAAAGAAAACAGCTCTCTAGGGCGCAAACATTTCTAAAAGAAATTTTTCTTCTCTGCTTTATTTATATTCCTGGTGACCTCTTTGCAAGATACCTTAGAGATTTTAAAAGATCTCTGTTTAGCCAATTGTATCACAGCTCAAATGTAAAACCTAATAATTCATTCTTTAGACAGTCAAAACACAAAAGTAATTTCTACAAGACTATTTGAACCAAAAACACAATATAGAACTCTCAAAATATAAAATACTAATTTGTGTGTAGTAATTAAAATATTTAGCTATATCTTTTAAAGTGTTCACCCATTAATTATAATTTCCATTAATCACTTGAGCACATTCATTTCTAATCTCAGTAAGGTAAAAATTCTAAAAATTCAGATTATCTTTTCCCAAATTATTATTTGCAAACCAGTGTTTTTTTTTTGTTTTTGTTTTAATTATCATTTGTTTTAAGTATTTGAGATGATAATAACCCTAGGATGTCATGGACTTTAAAATCACTGTGGGAAACCATCTGGAATCTTTTATTACGCTTTACATTCTTTGTAGGTAATGGGAAAGAAAAGCCTCTGAATGATACAAGCCTGTCTACCATTCCACCCTCATCCAGCCCTAGGATCTGTTTCCCTTTGGGCTGCAGGCCTCCTTCTGATGTCTTGGCTCCCTTTCTCCCACTGCTGTACCTCCGTATTGACTGCTCCTGCTGCCTTCCAGTTTATCTCCTCTAAACTCTTCTACTCTCTCTTCAAATATCGTTTTTAAAGATATAATTGACTTTTAATACTGTGCATGTTTAAGGTGTACAACATGACATTTGGTACACATATATACTGCAAAATGATTACCACAATACTTTTAGTTAACAACTCCATCCCCTCACATAATTACAATCAAATACCACATCTTTAAAACTCCTTCCTTGTTCCTTTAGACTAAGTATATGCTTGCTGTGGCACAGAGGACTTTTCCTTCATCACACTGATAGTGTGTTTTTTTTTTTTATATTTACCTTTATTTACATTTGTGTGTGTGTGTTTACAATAACTTGGTGCCTTTTTATGTAAGTGTTATATTTTTATTAATATCTGTCTCCCCTACTAATACATAATCTTCCAGAGCACAGGAATCCTTTATGTTTTCATTGACAGTTATATTCCCAACTTAACACAGTGCCCAGCTCTTATCAGGAGTTCATTAAATAAACAAATGACCCCAAGAAGCAAAGAGTGAAGTCTGCCCATATATAAACAACTTGAATGAATCAGGTAGAAAGCATTCCAGAATCTTTTTATTTATAGGTTTTCTGGGTAAAATCTTTCAATGACAATCCTAGCACAAAGGTCTTAATTCAAATAAATACTGAGCATTTCTGATTTAGCACCCTCTTCCCTATATTCCATACATCTCAGAGAAAGTACAAGGTTTAGCAAAATTAATTTGGTTTTAAAACAGCTGGTAAACTAGAGTAGGAAGTATACTTTCTTACTTGCATCTATTTGTCTGTCTCCCATCCATCCTCCCTCCCTCCCTTCCTTCTTTCCTATTAACATCCTAAGTATAGGTCCTTCAGAGAGAGCAGTACTGATATCTTTATCACTCAACAGTTCTGTTTGGATTGGAGTTTCTTTAGGTACTTCTTCATACCTAATGGATAGAAACGATTATTTTAGCTTTGAGGGAAGGTTTTTTCCTACAGCACTCTCTTCTCAGTAATCTAGATAAATTGCCAAGCAAGCACATCGTAACCTTGGTAAATTTATCTATGGGAACACTCACATAAGCTTGAAATTAGTATGCCCCTGGAGACTACTCTATTTTTCCTTCTTAATCAGACCTTTAGGTGGATAGTCAGTGTCTTAGAACTGAGCAGACAGAATTTGCAAGCTGAATAATGTTGGCACACAGAATGCATTATTTTACACGTGGAAGAAAAATCGTGACTAAGTGACAGTGAGGTTTTTACTTGCATGCTGTTGGTAACCTTCTGTCCCTATACACAGGCAGAGGGCTTTCTTGGTTAATGGGCTGGGTTTGTGGAACACTTGTCCCTTGATGCTGTGTCTGAGCCCTGAGGTCAAGACACAGACAATTTACATCCATTTACCTGACATTCTTTATACTCAAAGGCTACCAGTTTAGTCCCAGAAAGCCTGACCCTACCGTGGTTTGATAAACAGGCAGGCAAGAAATATTGCATTAACACAGTTCTTATATTCAGTCAAGGGAAAAACTACAGAAGCATAAGGTATTATAACATTTTGCACTCATTCTGCTTTTACCAGGCTTTTAAACTGCCATTAGTGCTTACTTGTAAAATCTGTTTCAATTTAGATTAAATTAAGAAGAAAAATCTGTGTATTTTCTAAATAACCCATCACTTAGATTGCTTAAACATTGCTTTATATACATAGCCATTTCTGCTAACATATCAAAAAAGAAAAGGTATTTTTTAACTTTTTTTATGTTTATGGCATAATTTCAGAGGATTTAAAAATCAACTGAACTAGTGGCTTAATGAATGTTTTCAACTGTAATATTTTTTGATTCATAAAGTTTATCAGAACCTCAAGAGAGCAGTTTATCTTTTCTCCTCCAAAGGAGTATTGATCTAAGTGATATGTCACTTTAAGAGATATTGCTATTTAAATAACCAGAGAGCGAAGGCTTATTTTCACCCAGCTACTCAGATTCATTAAAAAAACCTTGAAATAAATTTTAGAGTCATGAAGATTTTACTTGCCTGTTCATTTTTCTCTTGACTTATTTTTGATGAACTCTATGAGAATTTCAACTTATTTTCCTATACTAATTTTTTGCTTCATTCATTCAATAAATGTTTATTGAACAATTACTCTATGACAGATACTATAGTAGTTTTTATGGATTCTACAGTGACCAGGAGAGAAAACTTCTGCACTGATGAATGCTTACTTTGAAGGCGTTATATTTTTAAAATAATGAGAGAAAATCAATCAACATAAAATAATGTCAGACAGTGCTAAGGACTATGAAAAACAGAAGGAAATATTAGGGGACAGAGGGTAATGAGTGGTACTAATTTGGAATGAATGATCAAAGAATGCATATATCAGGAGATAAATTTTAATCAGAGATTTGAATAAATTGAGAGTGTATATCTGAGGAAAGATTTTCCATGCATAGGGGACAGCAAGTGCAAAGGTCCTGAGCAAGTGAATCACTTGAAGTATTCAAGAAATAGGAAAAGGGCCAGTGTGGCTGGTGTAGATTTAGGGGAGGGGAAGGGAAAGGTAGAACACGGTATCAGATAATGTAGCTTAAAGGCTACATTAAAATGACTTACAGGCTGTAGGATGCCATGGAAAGGGGGCTATTAGTTAGATCCATCCAGGTTTCATTTCTCACTTCAGTCACTTGCCAACTGTCAATATGTAAATTTGAAATAGGAGTAACTGTCTTGCAAATAGAAGAGCAGCAGAAAACCATAAGAAATTAATGTTTAAATTAATGCACGTTAGAAAATAGGTCCTCTGCTCACCTATAACAATCACTCAATGACAATTATCAGAAGAAGAATAAATAATATACAGTCCATTTCTCTCCTACCCTCATCCCAAGATACACAAACTTTGAAATCAAGCAACAAATATTTATCATTTTAGTTGATCTTTGTGGTTGCAAACTACAGAGATTCACTCATGTTGCTCCACGTGAGAGATTTATTATAAGTGTAGAGAAGGAAAAAAAAATGCAATTTAATAGGAACACTGATGGTGGCAGATTCTTCCTTCTATGGGAGAATCATTATTCAGCTCCAGGAACTGGCAGCTCTTTTATTCAACAAAGCACTTTAATGCCCAGTATGGCTAAAGGCCAAATCTTCCAAACACACTTAGTCTAAATGGGATTGTCTGGGCAAAAAGATCACTAAATCACTGACACACACACATACACACACACACACACACACACACACACATCACACTTAGACATTTCTTTGTTGGGCTGATAAACTGAGGGGGAGAGGATATCAGTACGTGGATGAGAAGAGCCCAAGTAACTCAGCTTGGGAAGGGCAAGAGCAAGAGTAATAATGCCGAAAGAACAGGCCCAAAAGAGAAGTGACCACAGTAGTCATCCCAATGTTCTGCTATGGACAGCGGTTCTCTTCATGTCTCTGCTCTCTTAACAAGCAGCTTCCTTATCTCTCTTCTTTATCATATATATGTCTCTGTCTCAGAGTTAACATTCCCACACAACTTCAAATCATACATGCCATCACACTGAACTCATTTTTTCATGTTAACATTTCATGTTGAGCTTTCACTACTATTGATTTACATTCCCGGTGCTTTTTTGGTGCAACTTGCTGAGAAATGAATTTGATTCACTTGGATCTGAGCTGGCCTATGAAGAAAGGCTGCAGATGGATAGAGCTTGGGGAATGGGAAGAATAAAATAATAAAATGCTATCAGCAGAAGAAGCAGAAATTTGAAAATCATGCTTAATGAACACCAAGAAAGACAGAATCTTAGACTAAGGGTTGTATTTGGGACATTTGACATTGGAAAAAGCAAGACAATTTAAGGCATACATCCTACTTGTTGACAGACTAAAAGGAATACATAAGTTACTGTATGATTTATTTCTACTTAGTTATTCTCTCCTGAACAACAAAACAATATAGATTTCATTTTAATTAGAAAAAGTAATTCACATGTGAACAGGAACCTGAGAAATCACATGAAGAGTATTGCACATTTATCCTTCACTGTTCACTGAGGCTACATTTGTAGGTTCTATGTCCTCTCCACAGGGACCAGAAGTAGGTTTATAACAGCATTAGAATTAGGGGATGTTTGTGCTGAAAAAGACCTTAGAGAGCATCTAATACAATTATCTCATTTTACAGATGAGGAAACTGAAACTCAAGAAGAGAATCTGAGTTTAGTGATATCACACTTAGTAGTGCAGCTAAGAAGAGAACCCAGGAATCTTCTGTCCCAGAGCAGTATTTCCAGTACACCATCCTCCTCCATCATAATGGTACAGACTTAACAGCAACGACAAAGTAATCTATGTAACAGAAAAAGTAGTCTGTGCTTCTGGCCCTATGTTAAGTGCTGCTGTGTTCAGTTGATGCTGCTTATTTAACACTGCTGTCTGCATATTAATTGTATTTATATTATCCAGAGGCTTGGGATGCATGAACGAAAGAGATACTATCATTTTATACTGTCATATCTGTCTTTTACATATTACTGTTGATTACATGCCTCTTTGTTCTCCAAAACTGCTCTAAAAGACTTAAGCATTCTTCAGGGCAGAAAGCACATATAATTCTTCATTCTGTGACAATAATAATTGCTTTCTGACTGACCATTGCTCGGATTTCAAGAATGCAAGTAAAATTGTGCTTATTTTTTAAAAAGTTATATCTATGCATCATAGCTACATATTCTTTATGTTCAATATCTCTTAATACCACTTACAAAAAAACCTTTAGCCTTTTGCTGCTCTTTTCATTGAATGAAATGCATCAAGCAGTTTTCACATGTGCCAATTCAACTTCTTTATGATGTCAGAGATAACTGTTTTGGCCTCAGGGAAAGAATGTGCTTTCTGCTGTAGATGATGGCTGCAGAACCATCTGAGTAAAAAATGAACCAGTTGTGAAGTCTTAGGTTTCTTTATCTTATTAATTATTGAAGAAAGAAACTTTGTTTAGCACAAGGAGAATACTAAAAATGTCAAGATAAAATGATGGAAAATGAAGTTGAGGGTAGGAATGGGTACAGTAAACAAGTTTGAAGTTAACAAGCTCTTTAATGGATGAGATAGAGGATGTGTTAACCACATTTACATTTTATCAGGTGAAATTATTTCTGTTTTTAAAATAATAAAAAGGGAAATTGAATTTTTACTATCAGGGGAAAAGTTGAGACAAGTCTATCATCTGTGAAATCCACATCCATTTCTTCCTGGACAAATAAATGTATTTGACTATTACGACTGTGAGCATAACCAGAGGCATTACACAGAATCAAAAGTATATAAGCTACATGGCATGTGCGTTTACACTCAAGTAGACTGAGATATAACCACACTGTTCATTTAAAAAGCAATAATCTAATTTATTTATGTTTAAACACTAAGTTTATTAGAACTTTTTGCTTGGACAGTAGGAAAACATGATCGGGGTTTCCCATTCTCAGGGCAGATGATGGTAAAGCTCAGAGCTTGATATCTTGTCATTTTCTGATTGTGCTATCAGAAGGAAGAAGAGCAGGAAGCCAAGAAAAGGAAAAGATCACCTCCACCACTGTCCACCACTGTCACATAAGTGGTGATTTTCTAAGGTTCATAAAATATCAAAATAACCAAAACTGGCAGTAAAAACTACCGGACATTTAATTGCTAGGCACTTTCCATAAGCAAATGTTTTGTGACGGTCCATTATGAGCCAACACTGTTAATATACAGTTACGTTAAATTAGCTTTGAAATATGGAAGAATGGATAATGCCAGCTAACATTTATTGAGCAATAATTATTGACAAAGGTGCTGTGCTTATCTCTTACTCTCATGATGTCGTTTAATTTCCACAACAATTCTATGAGGAAAGTACTATTGTGAAACCCATTCTGTGGGTGAGGAAACAGAGATTTAGAAAGTCAAAATTAACATTACTTAGACAGTAAGTAGTTCTCACAGATGACAAATCCTGTTCCCATACATCGATTCTGCCTGCTCTGAGTAGATTTAAGGCCTTTGGGGCAAGAATATTAGAAGAGTAGCAGTTCCTAAAATCAGAATATTCCCTGAGCAGTGATTGTGCCCCCAGCTGAGAGAAAATTCAAGGAGGAAGATTGATCTAGATTTGGCTGGACTCTCTTGGATGATGTGTCTAGATATGTAAATTGTTTTCTTCAGTCAAAGAAGAGTGCTCTTTACTTATATATATTTTACCTTGAGCTACACTGTCCAATATGACAACCACCATACTCCAGTGGCAACTGAGCACTTGAAATGTGGCTAGTCTGAAGTGAAGTTACGGTAAGTAGAAAATACATATTGCACTTCAAAGACTTAGTACTAGAAAAAGAATAAAAAATATCTCAGTAATAATTTTCATATTGATTATATGTTGAAATCATAATATTTTGGATATGTTGAGCTCAGTATTTTATTATAATTAATGTTGCCTTTTAAAAATACTTTTTAAAGTTTGCTACTGGAAAAATTTAAATATATGTGGCTCACATTATATTTTATAGTACAGTGCTGATCTAAAGTGCTTTCTTCCAAGTCTTGCGTTTTGGAGAGGTTTAGTGAGATATACTCCCTGTTCGCTCCTATGGTAATGATTTTATGAGGGAGCAAGAGATCTAAACTAGCTTCTTCTGCTGTAAGAATGTGAGCGGTTTTGTTACTTCCCCTATGCTTATCTTACAATCTCCTGTTTATTTACCAACTATAATCAGCACTAATCCCTTATGACAAAAATAAAATTGACAGTTTTATTTTAGAATGATAATAATAGAGGGCAGCATGGAAAACTATGCTATCCCCTTAGCCAGGCATATATATATATATATATATATATATATATATATATATATATATACAGTGAAAAGGAAACCAGATTAATCCTTCGGGTTGCTGCAGGATAGACAAGAGAACCTAGGTAGCATATCTAAATCTGGTAGGAGATCGTGGGGCTGAATATTGTGGCTTTAGGACATCATCATAGATGGCGAAACCAAAGTTACAACAATTCAACACTGAGATGGGCTGATTTGTTTTCTCAAAGAGGATACAAAAGCAAAAGCTTCCATATTACTAGCTGGGAATCAGGATTCCATAACTGACACTTAATTTTAAGAAGATTAGGATTAGTATGGGAAGTAGCAGAGAATCGTAACACCTGGTGAGAATGAGAACTATAAAAATTTAATAAAAAATAGAGAAAGGAAGTTCAATGTAATCAAAATTTGAAGTGAAATATATTAACACAGCTATGGAAACAATGAGAAAATTGCTGATTACCAGAAAAACAAAGGAAACTTTTAAAGACACAAAAGACTTTAGTGAAAAGAACAAAATCACTTGGCAAAAGGATCCTTCTATTTTCATTAACAACTGTTGGCAGTAAAGTAATGGGGTAGCACAGCCTAGATATCAAAGTTAAATTTCTGCCATTCACTTTCATTTGAAAGAAGCGAGTTAAAAAATGAAATTAACTGTTATTAGAAATCTATTTTAAATAGCAACTAACTTCCAGTGTATAATAAAGAACCGATACATATTCAGAGCAAACTCATACCCATCTTCTGTAGGACAGTATCGCTAATGATCCCAAGATATTACAACATTTAAGTGTTTTTCAAATTATCAAAATTAAATTATACTTAGCAAAACTGGACAGTTAAGTGCATTTTAAGATTTTAGAAATGGCCATTTAACGTATGACAAAGTGAAGATTTTTATAACTACTGAGCATATACAACATGTCAGATGCTGCTAGGCAGCCTTCAAGCAGAAAATATTTATGTTTAATAGAATAGACCATGGAAAAGACAGTTGAAAATAATAACAGCTCCTACTTCACGTATCATTCACAAATATTGAATGAGACTCTACTACATACCAGATACTCTTAAAGATTCTAGAAATTTGGCAGTAAGCAAGGGAGGCTGTTACAAAGACAAGAAGTGGTGATGGCTTGCACCAGGATACTTGTGTGGAATGGTCGTATGCACTGGACTGATTTGGGTATGTAAAGAAGGTAGAACCACTAAGAATTTTGTTGATGCATGTGAAGTAGGGTGTGATTCAAAGAGGTGTAAAGATGCCTCCATGTCCTTTTTCCTGAGAAACTAAAAGGATGGAGTTGCCACTATGTGAAAAGTAGAAGAATATGAAAGAAAGACATGTTAGGGAAGGAGAAGAAACTCAATTTTGGACACGCTAATTTGGAAACGCCTTTAGACCAGAAGCAGACACTGGATGAATATATGAGTCTGAAGCTCAGAGGAGAGGCTCTCAACTGTAGATACGAATTTGAAAATCACCAGCTTATGGATGGTATTTAAAAGCATGGACTGAACGATATCAACAATTAAATGAAAGTAGACAGAACAGAGAAGGGGCCCAGGGGCTGAAAGACCAAAGATACTGAAAAGGAGCATCCTATGAGGAAAGAGGGAAAATCAGAAGGGTGGGTTTCTGGCAGGCAAATGAATAAAATGTTCCCAGTAAGAGTCAATGATTTACGTACTGTAGAAAATACTTCCATTTAATTAAGGTGAGAACTCAAAAATGTACCAATGACATTGACTAGAACAGTTTTGATAGAGTGGTGGCAATGGAAGATTGGTTGCAGTGAGTTCGAGCTAGCATGGGAGCACAGAAATAAGAGACAGTACAGAAAACTCCTTTGAAGAGATTTGTTGTAAACAAATAGAGGAGAGGACAGAGTGAAGTTGTAGCTACAAAGGAAGTAGGGCCAATACTTCTTTAGGTATAGAGAAATAACAGCATGCTGTTATGTTGATAGGAAAGATCAAGTGGGAAGGTGAAAACCTTTTATGCTTAAGAAAACTTTTACGTTGACGTAGAAAAGAGAAAGGATATTGCTGGGGCTCTGCAGAAGCACAGATGAGAGAAGATGGGGTCTGTACATAATGGAGGTGTTGGTTTCCACCAGTAATAGCAATGGCAGTCAGAGAAAATGCAGCATACATAAGCACAGAGTTTGATAGGTGGATGGAAACACTGGTGGCAGGGTGTGCAAGGTTCAATTCGGATTGCTTCTATTTTTCTCAGTCAAATAGAAAGCAGAATCATCAGATGAAAGTAAGAATGAGAGATGTGTTGAAGGTGAGGAGAAGAGAGGGGTATAGCATGATCATCCAAATGAAAAAGGTAACAGACTGGGAATATAGTATGATTCCTATAACCCATCGAATCTAGCAGACATCAATTTAAATCCAATCAATATGCTGTGTGTGTGCTCATTTGCAACTTTACTGAACTTCAGGGGAGTATGGAATAATCTTCACAATAGCCCTATTAGGTAGGTACTGTTATGCAGGAACAAAGAGGGGTTAAGGAAATTGCCCAAGATCACAGAATTAGTAAGGGTTAGTGTTTGGATTCTAATCTATACATAGCTTCTATCACTTACCACTATACTTACTGCTTCCATGTAATTGTGTATTACATGTGTATTCCATGAATACACTAAGTATCTGGTCAGGGCAATGAAGTGATCTTAGTGCCACTGTCCAAGATAAAGAGTGCAGAAAAGGGAGAAGGTTTCAAGCATGGGAACAACGGAACTAGGAGATTACTGGAATTTTGTACTTTGGTAGTGGAGTGGGTCTGTGAATTTTTCTGAAATAGAACAAGGTTCTGGCTCTCACAATATTCGCATTTTAGTAGAGAAACAACCACAATATACCAGGATAAGTGCTACAATTGATGTCCAGTGGAACTAGAGAGGAGGAGTGCTCACCACCCTTGGAGGAAGTGGGAAGAAAAGGTGTCAACAAACACCTCCCAGATGGTAAGATGGTTAGTCAGATTCTTGAAGAATGAATACAAAGTCCTCAGGCAAAGAACCACATGTGCAAAGGCATGGAAAAATATCACTTTCAGGGTCCTGTTAATGCTCCATCTGGGAAGAATGGTGCAAGTGTAAGGAGATTACACAGGAAAGATGGGTTGGGAACAGCTGGAGAGCTATTTAAAAATCAGAGGGAGAGAAGTGGCATGAGAGGATTTGCATTTTAAGAAGAAAACGCTGGACCCAATTTGAAGGATATATTGGAAAGGGAGTGGGAGGGAATATTTGAGACGATGAGACCATTTTAGTGATTATTACAGCTGCACAGTTAACTGGGAGAGAAGTAGCAATTGTGAGGATGAAGAAGAGGTAAGTCCCTGACTAAAAGAAATCTCTTGAAATTGTTTCAATTTTTACCATGCTTTTTAAAAAAATTTTTTTAAATTAGGAATAGTGTTATTTTATTGGGGAAAAACAAAATGCTATTGGCTACACCTGCCAATAATTCAGCAATCACCTAACAGGCTACAGACCCTGTGAAACTGCTTTTTCTATCATTATCCCAGTCTCGGTATATCTAGTACCAAAAACAAAATAACCTACATTTCAGCATTTTAAAGTTAAAAAATTGTTTTAAATTAATCGTTAAACTGCAATTGTATACCAATAATTAACATGTGAACAGATATCAAACTCTTCTATCAAACTATGGCATGTGATATAGTTAGCAATCTCAATTTGAAGACTTAACTGACATAGAATTTTGGTACAAATTGATTCTAACAAGCTCTGAAGGGTCCCCAAAGAGCTCAAATATATTAAATCCTTTTGGAACTAAGGTAGATATAAACAAACAAATAAATAATAAAGTTACCTACTCTATATTTAACTACAAGAGAGAATTAATAACATATAATGGCCTCTTGCTTTTAGTTAAAGACAACAGTATATTACAAGTATTTATATTTACTCTATCTGAAACTAAAACTTAAAATCGGTATTGATTATTTTGGTAAAACTTAAAAAATGGCTTTGGGATACCTATAAAATCCAAAAATATCTCCTGTAGGCTTTGGTATAATCTTCATTTTATTTTGTAAAGCTGCTTGAGATTTTCTTCATTAAAATTCTCTTCATTTGGCCATCTGAGCTAGCAGTCATTTACTTCTTAGCGTGAAATAGTTTATCCAGAATTGCCCTCTTCTTTACACAACTAGGGTAACGAAAAAGGCATAGAGACATCCTGTATCATGAACAACCCTAGCAGTTGGTCAACCAAGATGGGCTCCATCACATGAAGCTCCCACTGGATGCCTCACAGTGGAACATCAGGAACCAGGGCTATGCTCAAGGCAAATGTGTACACTGAAAATCTGGCCTAAACAGCATCTTTTTTCTTTTAGGTCCCTGTGCCAGTAGTTGCATTTCAAATAGCAAACTAGTTAAATTTATTTAAACTCAAAGTCCTCCATGATGTCGTTTACCCCCAATTTTTTTTTTAACATCTTTATTGGAGTATAATTGTTTTACAATGTTGTGTTAGTTTCTGCTGTATAACAAAGTGAATCAGCTGTATGTATACATATATCCCCATATCCCCTCCCTCTTGCATCTCCCTTCCACCCTCCCTATCCCGCCCCTCTAGGTGGTCACAAAGCACCGAGCTGATCTCCCTGTGCTATATGGCTGCTTCCCACTATCAATCTATTTTACATTTGGTAGTGTATGTATGTCAATGCAACTCTCTCACTTTGTCTCATCTTACCCCAAATTTAAAAATCTATAATCAGACAGCATTTCCCAGATCTACAATGAAGTCGGTCCTTCATCTAATATGTTGCCAGCCATATTGAAAGGTCAGCAGCTGATAATCTTCACAGTATTCCCACTTAGAATACCCTCAAAACACCAAAGAAAAAAGCCCATATTTTAATGTTAACTTATTATCAGGGGCAAAGCTATTTCTCCTGAATTACAGCTATGGAACTGCAAATTAACAATCCCCAAGTGGAGGATGAATAACCCAAATTCACAGTAATAGTTAAAATTGCTGCATGCAATACAGTTCAATACCTTCTCTCAAAGAGCTGAATTCTGAAAAATCTCATTTAACAACCCTAACCTTCATTTTGAAAGGGATGTTTGCTCAGTAAATGAAATTTAAAATTGAGTAGTTGTACCTCTTGCTTCCTTTTTTTTAAAAAAGGAGTTTGGTTATAGTTCGTAATAATCTAAGGACTGGAAGTCATAATGTTAAAGAGAGAAAGAGGGGAAAAAAGTGCACCATACATGCTGGTCAGTTTTCCCTTTGGAAATATCTGATCTTATTCTGTGTCAAAGTCTATCTGTCCATGATGTTATTTTTAAACCTTGAAGAAGGAGGAAACTGATTGATCTTAAACGATTTCTAAAAACCTATTTTTCCCCCATACTTTGCCCATTATAAGCCACAGGGATCAACCTACCCCCTGCTGATAAACTCCATAGTTTGAAAACACTAATCAAACAAGATAGTGAAATGATCAAAGTGTAGTAGTCTGATTCCTCCATTCAGTGTACGACGTATCTGTGAACTGAAGGAGAGCAGGAGATTTCAAATAAAGACTAAAAGAACTCTTTTAAGGCATTTCTTTTGTACTTGAAAATTTGTTCATTTTGAGCTATAAAAAAACAGGAGAGCTAAAAGCCTAATAAATTCCTTTGATCTGGACATGCCAAGTTCTTAAAGAGAAAGTCTAAAAGGTTGCAGACTGTCTGCTGTTTTCTAAAAATTAAAATCCAGCAAACTATCACCTCATCTCCCCACTGCCTCCCTGCCCCCAACAGAGGGATATTCCATCCATTTTAGGAAGAATAGAAAATATTAGAAATGATTAGAGTAAGATCTAAGCTTACTCAAATATTTTGACCAAGAATACAGGAATCTCTTACCATGTTGTAGTACCAGAGAGGGCACCTCTCATCCAGGGCCTCTCCTGGAAACAGTCAGATGAATCACTAGAATCATTTGGCATGAATAGAGGCAATGAACAGGCATCTAAACCCTAAATATTCCCTGTTGGAAAAGTGATAATTTAAATTTGAGAAGTAATAGATTTTAAAGTAACAAAGTACGAAATGGATAAATGAGAGCAGTTAAATCCATAAGAAGGCATTTAAACTCATTTTCAAAAGTTGAAATCCTATGCTGGCTACACAAAAATATGTCCACAGCCAGATGTGTCTGTCATTTTGTGCTCTACTCTAAACCATGCTACTCAAAGTGAGGTCTACACATGAGCTCCATCAGTTTCACTTGGAACTTGTTAGATACATCAAATTTTAGACCTTACCTTACCCCAGATCACTTGAATCAAACTCTGCATTTTTAACAAGGTCCTGGGTGACACAAATGGTCATCAAACTTTGAGAAGCACTGGCCTGGACTAATAATGCTTTTGATACCTGTCACAAATTTTATTTCTAATACACACTCTGAATTTATTCACAAATGTAAATACTACAAAGAGTTTTGTAGAAAACTTTCTCTAGAATTCCGAACTAAAGGAGGAAATAAGAATTTCCAATAGCGTGCATTCCTGAAATGATATTTTCCCTTACATTTTCCCAGATTTCTCTGTGCCTCTGTGTGTGTGAGAGAGAGATCAACGTGTGTGTTGTTCTGATTACCTTTTCCGTTAAATCAAGTTCATCCCAGAACCTTTATAGAAAATTTTTCTTGAGCAATGTATTATTATACAAGAGATAAAAAGATGAGTAACATATAATCCACATCCTCAAGTTCATAAAATGTTAGGAGAAGACTAACCAATAATTCAAAACAAATATATAGTTAGTGTCTTGGGCACCAGGCATTCATTACAATATTATAAAGGAAGAGAGAGAAAAAGAGTACACTAGGCATGGTCTAGCATGCCAGAATACCTTCCTTGAGGAAGCCACCACTTTCACTAAATACAGTTCTGAGGAGGCTGTCCAATATATTTTCCAGAGGTGGGCTTAAGACCCAGGCAAGGAAATCACAGTACCATATTCTCCACAATACGGCCAAAACTGGGCAAGAGATTCAAGCAGGGTCCATCAGAAACTACTGAAATGACATAAGGACTCTAAGAGAAATCAACGTTATTTTTTTTTTTTTAACTGGAATCAAGAAAGATGCACACACACAAACACATACACATACCTACACATTTATATATGGAGAAAGAGAAATATATGCAAATATTTGTGGCTGTAAATATTTATTTGTAACAGTGTAAATATCCATCAACATATCCATGAATAAAAGCCCACATACAGAAGGAAGCTGATTAAAGACACCAGGAGATTGAGAGAAATAACTATAATGACATAATGCCTAACCTTGGATTTAGACATGCCTAGACTAGAATCCATTACTAGTCTTTCAAGATACTGAAAAATTACATTCCACTTCTAGTCAAGGTAGTGTGGGTTAGAGTTCTATAACTCAAAAATGTAAGATTCTTGCCTATTACCAGAACTAACATTTACTGAGAATCCTTTATATAATAGGAATATATCATGATCTGTTAAATGTATTGCTTGATTTATTCCTATAATGCACTGTATGCAACAACATAAATATTATTATCCTAATTTTATTGAAAAGAAAATTGAGGCTGAGAGACTAAATAAGTGGAGATAATTATTCAGATCTGGGTTTAAATCCCATCTCTGTTTGTGTTATCCATATCTGTGTCACCTTAAGTAGTTTGATTAAAAAAGTACCAAAATTTTCTATGAAAGGTTTAAACAGGGAGAGAGAATATACAACTTGCCAGGAATTTAGGAATGTCTTCATAGAGGAGATACTGTTACTCTAAGCCCAGAGGCAGTGGTAGAATTTCAAAAAGACAAAAATAGTCTAGGGAATTGTATGAACACTGGCTTAGTAGTAGATTTTGGACATATTCAGAAGTAGCGCAAACATGTTTTGAACATAGGGAGATAGAATTGGGAGACTAGTCTGGACAGACTAATTGATATCATATTGTAAATCTCTAAATTCAAGGTGTTCAGTTTATATTTAATTTATTAGGCATTTGGAATTCACTGAAAATTCTTGAGCTGAGCCATGAACCAATGAAAATTCCACTTAAGAGCGATTAATTTAGTTAAGATGTGTAGTTTGGATACAAGAGGAAGAGACAGAACACAGACTACTAATGTAGGAAGAAATTTTAATAATCTAGGTCCATTTTGCTTATATATTTTAAAGCTCTATACAAATAAGCTATAATTATTGATAATGATAGATTGATCTATGGGACTTTTATTTATTCTATTTTTTCTTTTATAATTTTTTAAAGAAAAAAATATGTTCATACAGTGACATATAACATCAAAGAAACGTAAATACTTAACCCCCCAAATTTAAGATCATACTTGCTATTAATAATATAAATATCTAACTTTTACTTAAAAAATTCATATACTCCAATGTTAGATACGTGAGATGTTTTCAGAATATCAGTGTTTCAAGGTGTGGGGGAGACTGTAGTAGGGAAGGCTGGAGTAGGGGATGAAAGGGTTCAACTAGGATAATGATGAGGAGAATAAAAAGAAGCGGGACCCTTGGAGCAACATGAGGGAGGTATCTGCTGTAACAGGAAGATAAACTATTGCAGTGGTTTTCAAAATGGGGTCTCTGGACCAGCAGCATCAGCATCAAAGGGCAAGTTGTTAGAAATATACATTTTGGGGCTCCATTCCAGGTCTACTAACTAAGGAACTCAGGGAATAGAGCCCAACAATCTGTGTTTTAATAAGCACTTATGGTGATTCTGACATACTTCAAAGTATGAGAGTCACTATCTTCATCTGGTTAAGAGCATGGTTCTGGGTTTGAATTCATGATTCTTTTACTAGCCGTGTGGTTTTAGACAAGTCATTTATATTGGGTAAGCTTTATATTTTCCATCTGTAAGAGTTCTCAATTGATAGGATTAATGTTAGAACTGTATAAAGTTGTTCTTATACAGTGTTTAGTGCAGTGCCTGGCATGAAATAAACACTAAACAATGACAGCTCTTATTACAAGGTAACAATCAGAGGTTGCTCAGATTAAGGAATTACTAAAATGGATTCCTGATTCTCATTTTTGGTGATTAGAAGATTACTGATAGCTTTAACAGAGTGAGCCAATATGAAATGCAATATTTACAATAAAGCGTAAGAATTTCCTCACCACTTTATGATTCCTAATCTGGACAGACGGTGCGACCTTAGGCCAGTTTGTTAACTTACACTGTCCTTAATTTTTTCAACATCATTTACTGTAAATGGATTCAATGATATCCAGTTTTTTTTTTCAATTCTACATTCCAGGTTTTCCCTCGTTAATCACTAAAGCGATAAATTGTTAATCGATCATTAACAATTAGGTTTAAAGCACTGTGACCAATGATTTAGAGAATGTAAGAATTATAAAAAGCCCCCTGTGTCAGTTAGACTTGGAATATGTACATGAAAAATTAACTAACCCTAAAGGCAGTATGGAGTATTTCAAGGGAGTGACAAAAAATATATCTGGGGGAAAAAACAACCAAAGGCTGTCTAATATAACTTTAAATTCATGGCTACTAATCTTGAGTTCTTATTTCTAAGCAGAGTTCCTATATTTCTCTAGGATATTCATTTTGCAAGCCTAGATGACTCTCCAGACCTTCTACTTATTTATCAAACCTCTATCACTTGCTTTACTCTTTCCTAGCTGATAGCCATGCTTCTTAATTTCACTGAGAAAAGGAACACTCAGAAGAGAACTATGGTCAATTAATCTTTGAAAAAGGAGGCAAGAATATACAATGGAGAAAAGACAGTCCCTTCAGCAAGTGGTGTTGGGAAAACTGGACAGACTCATGTAGATCAGTGAAGTTAGAACACTACCTCACAGCATACACAAAAATAAAACTCCTAGAAGAGGAAAGAGGCAAAACATTCTGTGACATAATTTGTAGCAATATTTTCTTAGATCAGGGCAAAAGAAATAAAAGCAAAAATAAACAAATGGAACTTAATCAAACTTATAAGCTTTGCACAGCAAAGGAAACTATAAACAAGACGAAAAGACAATCTACAGACTGGGAGAAAATATTTGCAAACACTGTGACTGACAAGGGCTTAATTTCCAAAATATATAAACAGCTCATACAACTCAATATCTAAAAAACAAACAACCCAATAAAAAAATGGGCAGAAGGCCTAAATAGACATTTCTCCAAAGAAGTCATAGAGTTGGCCAACAGGCATATTAAAAGATGCTCAACATCACTAATTATTAGAGAAATGCAAATTGTCTGAATGGTCATCATTAAAAAGTCTACAAATAATAAATACGGGGGGTGGTTTGGAGAAAACAGAATCCTCCTACACTGTTGGTGGAAATGTAAAATGGTACAGCCACTCTGGAAAACATTATGAAGTTTCCTTAAAAAACTAAAAATAGAGTTACCATATGATCCAGCAATCCCACTCCTGGGCATATATCCAGAGAAGATGACAACTCTAATTCAAAAAGATACATGCACCCCAATGCTCATAGCAGCACTTTTTACAACAGCTAAGACATGGAAGCAATCTAAGTGCTATCCAACAGATGAATGGATAAAGAAGATGTAGTGTGTGTATGTGTGTGTGTGTGTGTGTGTATCTATATAAAATGGAATATTACTATATATATTCCATATATATAATAGAATATTACTCACACATAAAAAGAATGAAATACTGCCATTTGCAGCAACATGGATGGACCTAGAGATTCTCATACTGAATGAAGTAAGTCAGACAGAGAGAGACAAATATTATATATCACTTATATGTGGAATCTAAAAAATAATACAAATGAACTCATTTACAAAACAGAAACAGACTGACATAGAAAACAAACTTATGATTACCAAAGGGGAAAGGGGGGCAGGGATAAATTAGTAGTATGGGATTAACAGATATACACCACTATATATAAAATAATGAACAAGGATTTACTGTATAGTACAGTAAGCTATATTCAATATCCTATAATGGCCTACAATGGAAAAGTATCTGAAAAAGAATATACACATAACTGAATCACTGTGCTGTACACCTAAAACTAACACAGTATTGTAAATCAACTATAGTTAGATTAAAAAAAAACAACTATACTAAATTCTCATGAACACATCTACTCACTATTTTGCCCATATATACTTCCTTCCTTTCTTTTAAACTGTTAGAATGAATTAATTTTTCATTCTTCTTTCTAAAGCTTGTATTCCTCTTACACATTAGTTCCCACACCCTCTTGTCTACTCAAAAATATTACTCAAGTAATTGTCACGTTTTACCACTACATCATCAGGTTTTTCCTCTTTATTGGATATTCCCTACTGGCATACAGCCATGATCTTATTTCCTCTCTCTTAATAAATCCCTCTCTTGACCAACTTCCCCTCCAGGGAACATCTAGTTTCTCTGCTCCCATTTACTGCAAAACTATTTCAAATAGTTATCTAGTCATCCAGTCTTCAACTTATCCACTCTCATTCTCTTAAGCTGGCTTCAGTAAGGCTTCTGTCTCCACAAATTCACTGAGCTGCTATTTTCGAGGTCATTGGTAACTTTTGAGATGCTAAATCTAATGGTCGATTCTCAGTCTAAAGTCTTCCTTAAACTACAGCAACATTTAACAACACTGATCCCTACTTAAACACTTGAAACACTTTCTTCACTCGGCTCTTGGGACTGGTGACTTCTGATTTTCCTCCTAAGTTACTGTTTGCTCTTTTTGAGTCTCGTTTGCTGCCTTAGCCTTGTTTTATAAATCTCCTGAAGTTAAAATGTTCCAGTATTTGGACTAGTTCTCTAATAGAAATTACTCCTTAGGTGACACCATATACTCTTATAAATTAAAAAATCATTTATATTCTGATTATTTCCAAATTTATGTCTCCAGAAAGATTTATTATCTGAACTCCAGAATTATGTATTTAACATCTCCTTTTGGATATCCAAAAGCATCACAAAGCTAAACTGTCCAAAATTCCTAATTTTTCCTGACAAATCTGCTACTTCTTTAGTCTTCCCCTTCTCAAAAACCAGCAATCACCATGTTCCTGTTGCTTAAGTCAAAAACCTTGATCCTTTTACATTCCTCTTATTCACTCACATACAACAACTAAGCCATCAAATGATTCTGTAAGTTCACCTTCAAAATATACCTAGAAAATTTCCACTTCTTACCCTTTCCACTGTTACTGCCTTTCCCTAGGTCACTATCATCATCATCTGTTTATTTCAACAGCCTTTTTATTGGTTTCCCCATCTCTACCTTTGTCAGTGAAAATCTACTCTAAACATATCAGCCTGGGAGAAGACCACATTACATCTCTGTTCAAATCCTTTGCATGGCTTACGTCACTCCCAGTAAAAGTCAATAATCTGCATAATAATCTCTAACACCCTCATTCCTTGCTACTCAGAGTGTGTTTCTCAGACCAGCAGCATCGACATTACTTGGTAGGACATGCAAAATCTCAGGTACCATTCTAGACTTTCTGAATTTAAATCTACATTTTAAAAGATCCCCAGGTTATTCATATGCACATTGACATTTGAAAAAAAATTATCATAAATAATCTCCCACTTCTTTCCCTCTGGCTTCATTTTCTATCACTTTCTCCCATCACTTTCTTTGTTGCTGCCCCATGATCCCTTTACTTTTAGGACCTTTATATTTGCTGTGTTGCATTGAACTGAGTCTTTCAGTTCAACAGTCACTGAGGAACTGAATCCTGCCATTAACCCCCACGAGTGGGTTTAGAAGCAGATCCTTCACTAGCCAAGCCTTGTGATGACTGTACCTGCCCCCAAACCTTAATTTTAGCTTTGTAAGATATTCTGAGTCAAAGGATCCAGCTAAGCTGAGCCTAAGATTCCTAATTCAAATAAACCATGAGATAATCAATATGTATTGTTTGAAGCCACAAAGTTTTGGGGTAATTTGTTAACATTCAATAGATAACTAATGCAGATGTCACATACTGGCTCCTGCTTCTAGAAGGCTCATGCCCTAAACAATTAACATATTTTAAAAACAATTACAAAGACCATAAGTGAGGGTATGAGGGAAGCAGTCATTGTAACTCTTGGCTCTCAATGTATGTACTACTTAATTGGATAAATAAGAATGACATCCTAAACCATTTTTTAAAAAAAATTTAGTCAATAAACTAATATAAACAAGTGCTAAGCTTATTTAACACAAATGATAAGTGCGGTCAGAGTTTATTAAGAAATAGATTGAGGAAGTTTGGGGAACCTATCACAGTTTAGTATGATCTGAACTTCACTTAAAGAATGATAAGACTAATGTAGAAATTTATGCAATCTCTAAAGAAGACAACTCAAAATATTTTATATTCAATACAATCCATTTTTCAACATTTTATTATATCTAAAGTCATTATTTGTCTTTCTTCATCTCTCTTTATTTTTAGCCTTGTTGGAACTGTCTTTATTTCCCTCCTAAAAATCATTTCTATTGAGCTTCTCTTTTATCCAAATTCCTTCCTGTTAACTAATGGTGCCTTTATATTTCCCAGAGTACAAAATACAGAAGTAAAACATCTGTTATAAATCTTTAAGGGCTGGAAAGATTAAATGGGTAGAGTACAAATCCCCAAAGATAAGACTGATTTGCAACTTTCTTTCTTCCTTGTCATTGCTCTTGTTAAGTGACCTTTAATATGACCTGCAGGCATCAATAAACTCAAGAATAATGAGACATTTATGTTGACTTCCAGCTCAATAGAAAGTTTCTTGCCTTTTCCAGAATGTAATTAGTTCCTATTTAAATTTTTTAGATTAATAATTCCATACTTGTGCTGTGGTATGGTTTACACAAGATACATTTTTACATCTGTTGTAGCCCTGAAGAAATGCATTAAAATAAACTATTTCACACTTCATTACCAAAAGTTGTTCAAACCATGAACCTTGATCTTGGTGAACCATACTCAATACATTCCTTTGAATCTACAAGAGGCAGAGATGGAGGTACACTTTGCAGCCAATTTCAATCAAGCTATCAGAATGCATTTATTGCACATAGTATATGCAAACCAGCGTTGCGAGAGTGGAATTTACAAAGAAGTATACAACGGGGCTATTCAGAAGGCATCCTTCTCTAGAAAATTAACATTTGCAGTACTTTATAAATTCAAACAAATGACATATTCATCAAGCACCAGGGAGAAAATAAATCTCTTGTAATCACATCATCTAGACTAAAGTACTGTTTTTCAAACTTTAGTGCCCAACAATATCACCTTGACAGCATTTAGGCTTATTAAAATTCAGAGTGCTGGGCCCTATTCCCAGAATTTCTGATTCAGTAGATAAAATTTGTGTTTTAACAAGTTCCCAGGTGACATTGGTGCTGTTATGTCCACACTTTGAGAACAACTGGTGGCCACACTGTGAGAACCACTGGTCTAGAAAAATCAGATTTAATATTTTGGCATTTATTTTTCCAAAAGTTTTTTTTTTCATTCTAAAATATATGTATAGAAATACCTACAAACTCACAGTCATATATACACACACACAAATCAGTATCTTTTGTATATTTTTGAAAGTTGTTTGAACTTTTTTTTTTTTGGTGTGTCTTTTGTTTTTCTTAGCAGAATATTACAGCATTACTCCGGGTTATTACATGTACTTGCTCATCTTTTCAAACACAATTATTCAAGGCTATTCAAAAGATAGGTTTTGTTTACTTGCAACGTTTGTCACAGAAATGTTTCTCCCTACTTCCCCACCAGTCTAATGTGTATACATGAAGATCTCAACTTTTTCTCGAGGAATTTTTCACAAAGTTTCACCTCTTGTGCCCCTGGTACAGGGGGAAGCCGAATGCTGAGAACATAACCTTTTGCCATATACAGGATATTCAGTTACCTGAATAGTAACAATGTTTGAGGAACTAAAACAAGTGACTACAAAAGATAACTAACATACAGGACAGAATATGACAAGCTCATTTTAATTATATGGAATTAGTGCTACTAGGATTTAAAAGGAAAGGTGAGGACTCTCTCCAGAAATGAAGACGTTTCACAGAGAAGATACAATTTTAACATGACTGAAAAGGCCTTACAGTGATGAATATAATGGCTATTGATTTCTTCCTTGCTCTCCTTTCATCCTGACTTCTCCCCAATCCTCTCCAGTACACTCCCTCTCCCACAGGCCTGGTTGTCCTGTTGTACAATATAATGTGACACAACCTCTTTGACCGTAGTTGACCAGTACCTGACCAAATAAGAGCTAATCTATAACTGGACTAAGCCAACCGACGTTTAGAATTTGAACCATGAGACACAGAATGTGAATGAGCTCATAGCTGAGTCACATCAATGGCAGAACTCAACACAACAGAATCAATGGTGCCCTTGGTGATCTAACAGCTGCTCTGGTGAAGTTCTTTGTTAAGCCTTTCCTTTAATTCTATGAGATACATATCCTTAGAATAAATTCCCTTTCTCTTAAGGTAACAAGTAATTATGATTATTGTAGCTAAAGGCATTTTAAAACAGTGATATCTGGAGCTATATGATGGTGGAGCATAACTAAATATTGCTCGTTTTTAGAATATATTTTCTTCACATATTTCAAAACATGAAAAGTAGAACTTCCTGAAAAACAGAATGCAATATAAAAATTCAGAAGCAATGCATATCTCAGCCATATTTTGTGGCTACTTGTTAACTTTTCTGTTCTATAAAATAGTTAATTTAGAATGAACATCTCAAGGACTCTACAAAAATATTACTCTAACCAATGAGCACATATGATTTTTTACTCTTAAATAACTAGAACAAACTCTTAAGAAACAGAAGTGGTCTCAGAAAGTAGAGATTAAGGTTGAGATGGCCATTATAGAAAAAATAATGCTAATCTCTTCTCTTAGGAGTCAGTCAAGTAGTCTAAATTCAAATAACACTTTTTGTAACATACATATTGTCTAAATTGTTTTTGCTATTGCCTTAAAACACACATATTTTATTTTAAATGATCTCGATTTCCATAGAGAAGGATGTTATACTGTAAAAAATAATTCCTCCAGCCAGCCTGGTTAACTTCTCTTTCTGAATAGAGGGCAAGTAGAATATGTAAAGACATAAATCACCAAAACAGTAAGTTATTTCTTGTTTGTTACATGACTGGAATTTCACTGTGGGAGGGAAAAGGAATAAGGGAGGTTTTATGAATATGAATTTATTAGTAAAAATGTAACAAACTAAACTGCTATTATTGACAGACTATTCACCTCTATGAATATTACATGGCTTTTACAAAAGGGAAATTCAAAAACATATCAAAAGAAAAAGTACTAATATTTTTATAATTGTGTATGTATGTATGCATGTAAAAGTAAAGCCAGTTAGGTGAAATCTCAGTATTAGACAAAATGTTCAATGATTATTAGACGTTTCCTCAGAGTGAATATAACATTAGTCTGTAAATATTTCCTTAATAGCACTCCTATAAAAGTTCCTTTAGGTTTAAACAGATCCAACGTAGTTATCTGTCCCATATCATAAGTGATCGTTATACAATACAGAGGGCATAAAGAATCAGGATTAATTTAAGGACCCTATAGTCTTAAACTAATATTTTATCTATCACACTGTAGTAAGAGATATTATACTACTATTACTTACTTCCTTTGCATTCCATTACCCTTTTCTGGTTCCCAGATATGAAAGAAAAAACACAAAAAACCTTCAAGCACCAATTAAAATTGCTACATAAATGAAGTAAATACTAATACAACACTCAGCTGTTCAAAGACAAGAGGACAATTAAAACATCAAAATAGTGTCTACTTAAAGACTTTTAATAATTGCTATTTATTTGACAGACTAGCATGACCTGTGTACTGCTTAGTGATAATGGTGAGACATTAAATAGAGAAAAATATGTCATATCAATGAAACTAATTGAAAGTGAAGAGATGGAAAATTTTAATTAACTTTGTGAACTGGCTTTGTCTCTGTCAATTACCTAAATTACACTATCGACACGTGGGCAGAAATCTGTATTCAAGTTCAGACAAGAGCGCTGTGAAACAATTCCTTGATGAGCAGGAGATAAATCATTTCAATTGTATATCCAATCAATAAGTAAATTGAATTAATAGAAATTCAGAATAAATGAAGGAGGAAATATGTATGGGATACTAGGGAAATTATAAAAGTAGACTGAATTAAAGCCCAGTAAGGACCTACTGGTATAAGAAAACTAATAGAGAGTCAGCCTGTCCTTTGATGCTTTGAAGCTAGGCACTGACTTCTCTTGAGAAAACTAGATGGCATCTTCTTCCAGTATAAGGCTGTTTAGTCTATACTGAAAATCTGTTGTTTAGCATAGCCGCCATCACTAATTATCTCAGCTAGATCTTCTGGATAATTTGCTGCAGCTTCTACATCTATACTTGCTGCTTCACCTTGCATTTTTATGTTATGGAGACAGCTTGGCTTCTTTCCTTAAACCTCATGAACCAATCTCTGATAGCTTTAAACTTTTCTTCTGCAACTTCCTCACCTGTGTGAGACTTCACAGAATTGAAGAGATTTAGGGTCTTGCTCTGGATTAAGTTTTGACTTAAGGGAATGTTGTGGCTGGTTTGATCATCTATCCAGATGATTAAAACTTTCTCCATATCAGCTATAAGAGTTTCACTTTCTTATCATTTGTGTGTTCACTGGAGTTGCACTTTTAATTTCCTTCAAGAACTTTTCCTTTGCATTCGCAACTTGGCTAACTGGTGTTAAGAGGCTGAGCTTTCATCTTATTTTTTGCTTTTGACCTGCCTTCCTTCCTACACTTAATCATTTCTAGCTTTTGACTTACAGGTTATTGTAAGGTTGTTAATTGGCCTCATTTCAATATTGTGTCTGAGGGAACAGGGAGGCCAGAGGAGAAAGACAGATGGGTGAATGGCCGGTCATTGGAGCAGTCAGAACATACATTTATCGATTAAGTTCATTGTCTTACATGGGTGCGGTTCATGGAATCCTAAAACAATTACAATAGTAACATCAAAGATCACTCATCACAGATCACCATAACAACTATAATTATAATAAAAACGTCTGAAATATGAGAATCACCAAAATGTGACCAGAGACATGGAGTGAGCAAATGTTATTAGAAAAATGGCACTGACAGACTTGCTAGAATAGACGCAGGGTTGCCACAAACCTTCAATTTATAAAAAATGCAATATCTATGAAGCACAATAAAGCAAAACACAATGAAATGAGCTCACCCTGTAACTGCTTCAACAGTTCTGTCATATTTCTAAAGCTGATTTGTGTTTTAAATGCCTTACTTGAAAGAATCTAAAAATAAATGATATGGGGTAAGAAATAAAACCCTTAAATATTAAATAAAAATCAGATATAATTTTAATTTTCCACAAATCAGAATTTCAATATAACTATAAAAAATGATGTCTAATTATGTCCCACAGAGCTCTTTCTAGTGGAGAGAAAGAGAGGAATTTGTTTATAATCTATATTTTGAAAACCTAGAAATAACTTTTTAACAATTAAGATCACTAAGCATCTTCAAAAATAGAATGCTTAAAAAATACTTCATGAGGAATATCCTTATATAATTTTGCTAGTATTCTGAGGGAGCCAGAAAAAGGTTTTTCTGGATGTATAAACATTGTGAACCTTCTGGCTTTACCTAGGAAGGGATGAATTACTAAATCACCAAACAAATAGCTGACAGACAATAACGTGCTGCTGGTTTGGCAATTATTGAGACTTCAAAGTTATAGAAATACATAAAATGAGAGTCACTTAGTTCCACATCTAATTTTGGCTAAGAGCCATCATGTTTACTTTTGGACAAAAGCTTGATATCTGTGACAAAAAAACAAACAAACAAAAAAAACCACTCCTAGAGGGTCAACTCTAGAGAGATGACTCTAGCTCTGCCTGCTTCCTCCAGAGGTGCTGAGGACACGTCAGGCTCTGAAGCCTGCTGCTGGCTCCTCACACTGCTCCACAGCCGCTGTTAGCACTGATGGTTCCCAGGCAGCAATGATTTTCTCTTCTGCCATTTGCTTTTTCCAGTAAGTCTGTTTTGCATAGAAACACTGATCAGTGGTAGTTATGGACTTAAATGTGTCCCCCAAAATTCACATACTGAAGCCCTAACCCCCCAGTGTGACTGCATTTGGAGACAGGACCGATAAGGCAGCAGGTAATAAGGGTTAAATGAGGTCATAAATGTGGGACCCTAACCTGACAGAACTTGTGTCCTAAGAAGAAGAGGAAGAGACATCAGGGGTTCCCCCCACCACCACTGTCCTGCACACAGAAGAAAGGCTTTTGAGGACACAAAAGAAGGTGACCATCTACAACCCAAGGAGAGATTCCACACCAGACACCAATCTCACTGTCACCTTGATCCTAGATTTCCAGGCTCCAGAAGTGCAAGAAAGTACAATTCTGTTGTTTAAACCACCCAGCCTTTGGTATTCTGCTATGGCAGTCCTAGCTGACTAATACAGTGGTGTACTGTTTGTTTTCCTTTACCCTAATCTAAAATATCCAATCATTTAGTCATGGATCAGTACACCTTGCAAGGCTTTTATATCTAGCAATTGAAAAAATCCTGAATATACCTGACGTATCCATGATGAAACAATGATTCTACATATATTTTAAATGATCCTTAAAAAGTTAACTCATATATAACATTGTATTATATGTAACAATCAAGAGAAAGTTTTATCCTCAGAAAAGTAAAAGTAAAATACTAATATATAGTATTGTAGTATCGTAAAGGAACAGAAAAGTACTGTCAGGTTTAGAAAGTACTTAAAGTAGTGAGTACCCCTCCTGCCCTAACATAGTAGACTCTACTGTATCTGGAGTATAGAAAACTCCCCTCCCCCATTATTTAAACTGCATAAACTGTAATTTTAGTAAATCAAGCAAAGAGCTAACGAGTTTTGATTTGCTAATTACTTCTCAATTTGATTAGAGCTGGCAGCTAACCATCTCTAGATATTTAAAGTCAATCTTTCACTCACATTTGCAAATCAAGTCTTCAGTATAAAACAAAATTGGGAATATAGCATAAAAGTTCTTTGTGTTATAACAAGTAATTAATTTCTACTTGTTGCTACAATTTTAACAATAAAGAAAAATTTTCTAGGATGCTTCAACACATTGAATTATGCATGCAGTGTACCATCCTGTGCTGGAGAATTTTAAAAAGGAAGCCAGTTCTATACAGTTTTGTGAAGCAGCCCGCTCTGAGCCAGGGAAGTGTACATGCTACATTAAACAAGCACAATATAATTTAAAATCACAATTCTGTTTTTATGGTCAACAGTCATCTGCACAAGAAAGATGTGCCAAGATACTGAGCCATGAACAATCAATATTATAATTGTTTTTCCAATTAAAACCAATACCTTAAAACATATTTAAGAATTATTAATGTACCTAACACAATATCTCCTTGAAAAATATGTCAAGGTAGAAAGAAGAATGTCACAGTCATTTAAATTCAACAAGGGAAAACATTATGATGAAACATTGTGAAAAAGAAAGCAAGGCAAATTAGTTGGTTCTACTTTCAGGGGAAAATGTCTTTCCCAATCACTTCTCAAATACTGTACTTAAATTGTACCCTGTAACAAAGTTTCTTCTATCTTTGTCACTTTCTGCTGCTATCACAATTACACAACTTGAAACTCGCTTGACTGTACTGCACTGAATAATGAATCATCTTTCTAGGAGGTATTTCATTATTACTACTGCCTCATTAACAGGATTTCCAAGCAGTATCTTCAGAAGTAAAGTTATATGAAACTTTGGACAATTATATCTTGTAAAGTTAAGTTGTCTATGCAAATAATAGACACTTGAATTTTTTTCCTAAAATTTTTACCATCATAATTTAAATCTTTTATTTCTTTTACCATATTCATCAAGATCAATGAAAAATGACATCAGTTTTTTCATCACTATTTTTAAGCTTTCCGTTCTTTTCTTCCTCCTTGCTGTGAGGTTGATATTTTTATTTACTTCTATTTTCAGTCTTTTTATCTTAGCACTTTCCTTATGCAATTCTTGAACATTTTAATTGCTAATTTTAGTAGCAAACCAGTACTGCTTAGGTTTATAGCTCAAATAATACCTTTACTGTGTCCCGATTTTGGCATTATTCCCTATTTTACCTTTGAATGACTTCCCTAGTGAATATCCAATTTAGCCAGAGATCAGAGAGTAATATTAGAAAATCCTCCACATCAAAGTATGAGGAGACAATCCCCATACAACTCTGCAACGCAAACAGTAGCAGCTTCCATTAATCTTTGCCAAATGCATGAATGACTTTTCTCTTTTTTTTTTTTAATGCATCCATCTCCATCTGAGTTCTGTGAAGTGGGTTTCAAAGTTCTCTTTTGAAGGTCAAAGAGATGCAAAGCTCCAGAACTCTAGAAGTGCACATACCTCATTTACACCTATACTCCAGCCATCATAACTGATATTCCTGTCCTTCAGAGGTTTAACGAAAACATCTTCTTTAAAATATTAGATGCAATTCTACTCGATATTATCTCAAGGTTCTTTTCCTCCTCTCCTAACAATAGAATTTTGTAAAAAAAAAAAAACCCCGAAGACTAAGACAGTAGGCTGCTTCAACCTGATTTTAGTTTTTTTTAGAAAATGCTCTTAATTATTACCCGTTTCACATGAGAACCATGTTATTAGGAAACTTATTCTGGAAACCAACCTATTATGAAGCTTTCTCACTATAGTTCTATGTGTTTTGTGATGCTAGAGATGGGAGTGTTGGGCAAGAAAGAGAATTTTATATAGCAGATGATTAACTGAACTGGAAAAACACAGCATTTTCTACTACTAGTTTATTTTAATGCAAGAAATTAAAACAATAACATGTTCATGACATTTAATTCTGTGATGAAAATTCTAATCTAAATTCTAACATGCTGTATGTTACAAAGCTAGGGTTTAGTAGCCTGAGTCAGTGTCAGGGCTCTGAGCTCAGGCTAACAATGTTACCTCCTCGGTTTGACTGTTCAAATGATGTTTAGCTGGGTGCAGAATTAAGCATAATAGGGTGTAGATTAGGCAAAGACTAAGATCGTATAGACCTACCTGCTGAAGCTAAGTAGAAATGTAGCTCAAAGATTTCCTTAAATTGCTGAATATCCATTAGACCCAGTGCAAAAATCTTGCTTTAGACCTTAAGAACCTTCCTCCTGGATTTCTGCAACAATTCTAAACTTTTCTCTTGCCAACAGTCCCTTTCCATTCATTTACCCTCTAAGGTGCTATCAGAATGGTCTTTTACCTAGCTTGGGTAACCTCCACTGACAGGGAAACATCTAGATTCTTTAGCATAGTATCTGAGTCCTTTCATAATCTGGTCTCAATATACTTTCCCAGCCCACCACTTTTATGCTCTAGACATACCAACTCCCTTGCTGCTTTCTAAAAATGTTATGATCTCTTACACCTTGTAGCCTCCATACAAACATATTGACCCCTCCTCTTTAGCTCTGGCAAATATCTGATTATGATTAACTATCACTTAAATGTCATTTTCTTTATGTAAGCATTATCAAATCTCCCATAACACACTCTCTCATAATCTCCAAAAACCACACTTTTGGGTTTTGAGCCTTATAATACAAGGGTTTATTAGCCTGTAATCACTTCTTAAAGCACCAATTGTGCTTTGCTCATTCATTCAATAAACATTTGAGAAACTGTGACTGGAAGGCATTATATTTAGTAGTGCAGATACAAAAATGAGATTTGGGATGTACAGACTAGTGGGAAGAAAACAGGGAAAGAAACAGATGACTGCAATACCTAGTAATAAGTTCTGTAGTAGTGAAATGCACAGGGTACCCTGGGACCACATAGCAGAGGCAGATGACCTCAGAGTAGCACGGAGGGCACTGAGGAACAAAGTCCTCTCAGAGAAGCTAACAGATTGCCTGGCACTTAGTAGGTGCTCATTAGACGTTCTTTGAATTAATTAATGAACAACTTAATAGACAAATGCTAAACTGGATGCTGCACTTCTATTTTATGTCACATGTTTTACTTTTTCAAGTTTTGGACCATAAAGAAATTTGGACGTTAGACAGAAAGATTCCCTTTTCAATATTTTATACATTTTTTTATGTCATCTTTTCAGATCTTGTTTGGAGTTACTATGGTCACTATACATTACATATTATATATACATTTTTATACCAGGATTCAGGGTTAGGTCTATTAGGACACTTTGCATTTCTTCAAACAATTTATGATTTACTAGGATAAGCCTGAGTCAAAATTGGTAGAAGAAAAATTGTCTGATACTCTCTGTCTCTCTGTTTCTGCCCTGAACCCTTCATCCCTCTGGATGGCATCCCCTCCCTTAATTTTCCTTCATATCAAAATCCACTCTCAAAGTACATCAGAAGAAAATTTGTTTACTCTAAATTATCAATCTAACAGTATCAAAGATGTTTAGTTGTTAGTATGAAATTAAATTTGAAGGCAAATTATAGACCTATTTATCAGTTTCTAGAAAACACAAAGATAGAGCAACATGTGAAATGACACCATGGAGAAACTAAGACGAATCCAGGATGTGAAGCATTTTACAAATTAACTGAATTTGATACCTGAGAATGTAAATGGCATGTGGGGAAAAAAATGTTTTCATGTGGCCAGTACCTTTCCCTATACTTACTAAAGGCTGGTCCTGAACTTCACACATAGTGTAACATATTGGAACGAACACATAAATCCAATGTGCAATGTAATGTTTAGGTAACGGTGATGTATAAATCTCTCTTCCAAAATGTCTGATGATTGTAAACTACTTAACACATCTCTAATTTTGAATGCTTTGAGGACATCCACATATTGCCTTCCATAATACTGTTATAACAGAGTTCAAAATGAAAACCTAAGAGAAACTAATTTATAACATCTTTGATATGTCATAACTTTTTAAAGCAAACTACCAATTTGTTTTCAAAACCATAAATTTAAAATAATTTTTGGTTCTTATTTACTCTTTAAAAGGAATTTATGCTGTACCTTCTACCTTTAGAATCACAAATATTGTTGTTTTAAAAAGTGTTCTACTCCTCTCTTCTCTCCTTTTTAAAAATATTTCCTGAATTTACATTGGGGAAAAATACCTTGGAAACTATAGTAAAAAAAAAAAAAATCTTAATATTTGTCTTTCATGTACTTTACATGCATGCCTGTGAGTTGCTGATATTTTGAGATTAAAGAAACAAAAAAAATACTGTTCTTTAGAAAGAAAGAAAATTCCAGGGAATGAAAATATATATGGAGTACTTAAGGCACTTAAATCAAAACTTAAGAAACATTCAGTAGCATTGTCAAATTTTATCTATTAAAAAACAATCCTCAAAGAATAAGGTAAGAAAATGTTTATAGGAAAAATTTTCTGGAATATATTCTCTGTGCTAAGTGTAGCACAAATATCTTTGATTTGCAGTAAATTTAAAACACTGACATCCTGTGAATTTCTTAAAATATAACTTATAAATAGTTCTACTGAATCATGTTAAAACCGTATGTAGAAAGGAAATGCCTCTTGTCCTATACATCATAACTTTGGTGAAATACCATTCAATGTTTGAAAATATATTTTGAATGTTTTCATAACTTGAACTGCATCTATTTTGTAGAGGTAGTTATTTGGTAAAGGAATTTCTGAAATACAGAAATAAAATATTACAATTTTGGAATAAGTCCAGAATTAGAGCAAACTTTTTTATTCATAATATAATACTCTTTCAATGCACTTTAAAATTTATTCATTTTATACGAATGTTTAAATTATAGCTTTCCCTTTAAATTGAAATCTTCTAAAGAATATTCTCTCTGGCTTAATTTGAGTGCTCAGGAGATATCTATAAATCTACATATTCAATTAATAGGTGATAGTGATAGCTGTAAATCAACATTCACTAAACAGTCCCTAACTGTTAATAAAACTCCTTAAGGGAGTTTATTTTTTCAAACAGTAATTTTTTTTTTTTTGTCACAGGAATTTTACATTATAGAAATGTTATTTACATGATTATATATTCTCTTGTTCACATATAGGATCAACAGAATATAGCACAAAACACATGGCTGTGGGAAGCTTTGGTACCTTTGATTAGATTTGATTTTACTGGGCTAGGAGCTTTGTTCTGGCCTTATTCTCATTTAGAGGTTTGTGATAAATATCTCCTCCTCCATATGTTATTTTTCTTTTAGGGATGAAGTCTTGAATTACAGGGAGATCATAGGTTTTGAAATCAGAAGACATGCACACATGTGAGTTCTGTTACTGCAGTCACTTACTAGGTGCTCTAGGGTAAGTGATTTTTGGAAATTCAGTTCTTCTAAAACATAAGTTTAACAACACTTTCTTCCTTTGGCTTTTATGAAAATTAAATGCAAAAGGAATTTAAGAACATATTAAATGGAAAAAAGGTTATGATTTGAATTAAACTAAGTAATATTTTTGATTAATATTAAAGCATAGTTTATACAATGTGATTTAATATCAACATGTGAATTTCTTTGCATTTCTTTATTTCAGATATATAACCTTTGAACACATGTACGCAAGTTTCAGTGAAAAGAGATTATACATGATTGCAGTCATGACCAGGTGATTTGGCACTGAAATAGTACCAAAAAGTGGAGAATTTAAGGTTAATGTTTAGCTTCTAGAAGAATTATTGGCTATTCTGTCTGTTTAAAAAATTATATAATGAAATATAGTAGACATTCAACAATTTCCTATTGAATGAACTGATAAATGCATATATTTTTATTAACATATTTTCCCAGATTCAAATCAAAATAACTATTGTATAGTAACTAGATTAGTATGTATTTTATTTACAGCACTGTATGCACTTAGAATTTTTGCTTTATCCTAAAACAGGTCTGCGTGATATAGCAAATTAGTTTATCATTACACTTACGTAACAAGAAAAAGGCAACACCAAAATAGAGAAAAGGAAACACTTAATTCAAAGATTTTTTTTTTCCTTTTAGTTGTAGGATTTGGAGCATGCAAAATGTTGAAGAAAGATTAAGGAAAATATTTCTTTAAAAGGAACGAAATTGGGTCATTTGTAGAGATGTGGATGGACCTAGAGACTGTCCTACAGAGTGAATTAAGTCAGAAAGAGAAAAACAAATATTGGATATTAACGCGTATATGTGAAATCTAGAAAAATGGTACAGATGAACCTTTTTCAAGGCAGAAATAGAGACACCGATGTAGAGAACAAATGTATGGACACCAAGGGGAGAAAGAGGGGGTGGGATGAATTGGGAAATTGGGATTGACATATATACACTAATATATATAAAACAGATAACTAATGAGAACCTGCTTTATAGAACAGGGAACTCTACTTATTGCTCTGTGGTGACCTAAATGGGAAGGAAATCCAAAAAAGAGGAGATATATGTATATATATGGCTGATGCACTTCGCTGTACAGTAGAAACTAACACAATATTGTAGAACAACTATACCCCAATAAAAGAAAAAACTCTGTACATAAAACTATTTAATAGTATGCAACAATCATAGAAATACTACCAAAAACAGTCTTTAAAAATTACTTCAGTGAGGCTACTGTGATTTGCCTTGGAACATTTGACTTAATTCTGTAATAGCAATTTTTCTTAGCCATTTATAAATAGGTTTACCATGTGAAAAAGTGGAGGCGGTGTGATACAGGAGAATATTTCTAAAATTGGGAAAAGAGAATCTAGGTTCTATTCCTGGATGCACCACTTACTGCCTGTGTTCTTGGGAAAATTTTACGTATCAGGCAGAACATGATTCCTATCATTTTAATGAGACTGTTAAAAAAATGTAGCCATAGTCTAATGGAGTTTTAGAACAAGCTACAAAGGAAGAGACCATAAGAAGTATCCACTAATTCCATTAATTTATCAACTAACATTAATTTAAGCTCTTATTATGTTACTGTTACTGTGCTAAGTATTTCTCATGGATTAAATCATTTATCTTCACAACATTCCTAAGACGTTGAAACGACTGTAATCCCTATTTTATACATCAGGAAATATGGGCCACAAATTATTGGAATAAATTGTTAAATATATATATTCACATATCAACACATACTTTAAAAAAGTTTTTTTAAACAAAATCTTCAAAACATTCAAAAAATGTTTGAATCTTTTGTTCCAAAATTAAATGTGTAAACAGTATCTATGTAATTTTTAAATTTCCTATATAGTTTCTGTGATGAAATCTACCTTTGTCTAATCAGAAAGTTAGCAACTTGAAATTATAACTTTACATCCAAGATGAATGATTTGATATACCACACGGAGAACTTGTTAGGTATACATCTCTGATAGACATGCTCAAACACATATGGATAAAATTGTAATATCCACAGATGAATCAATTTTTTAGAGGCCCATATTATAATTATCCCCAGGAAACAATGGTTTGCAAAAATGGTCAAAGAATGTAGCAGTGCACTAACCCAAGTTTGGTTTGACAGCAATATTGCAACATTTTTGACACAGGCTGCTACAAAGAGACAGTTTCCTCTTTTCTTCTTGGGAAGCTATCTAAAATTCACATAAATTAAAGCCAGCAACTAGGTGCAACTACACGTACTTCTTTTATAAGAAAGTAAAAAAAAGAAAATAACTTAAAAACAATATTTAAAATAAAAAGAAGTCCTCAGATGTCTTGAATTCAGTGCTTTGCTCATGCTACTAATCCCGTCAAATACATATCTATTTCAAAGAATAAAACTTTGAATTCACATGTTTGCAACTCTTTTAATACATTACATAAAATATTCTCTTTATAAGCAACTTGATCTATGCGAAGGGTAGTAGTGAATTTTTAATACTTTACTGGAAATAGCTAGGTTTATACCTAGTTACTTTGTCTTAAGCCTCTCTTCCCTCCTACGTTCCTGACATCTCTGCTTCATCTATATTCTTAGCTGTGTGCCTCAAAAGCCCCTAATAGCAGTCTCAGGCAAGGGAGAATTTGCCTTTCACCTGAAAAGCCCTGGAATTTGAACTGAAAGAGCTCTCCTTATTTATTGATTAAATTCCAAAACTTGATCATACTCTTCCACAACTGCCTTTTTTTGGGGGGGGGGGGGGCTCACACTTAAATAAACTCAGGCAGTATCAATGATACTCTAGCAACCACTTTCACTGCTTTACCATCTACTTGGGAAGGTCCCTGTTTGACTACTACATGGCACAAAATTGAATTTGAATACATTTAAAAGCATTTCAACTTCACAGCCTTATTTTAAAAAGGGTTTCATCTTTTTTTAATCTTCTATTTATCCTTTTGCATGGAAGGTCATTCTGTCCCTACAGTGACTGGCCCTATGGAAGTGGAGACTATGAGACTCTATGAAAAAAATGGATTATATATATCAGTGGTTCTTAACCCTACCTTCATATTAAAATCACCTTTGAATTTTTTTAATTTTTAATTTTTTGATGTGGACCATTTTTAAATCTTTATTGAATTTGTTACAATGTTGCTTCTGCTTTATGTTTTGCTTTTTGGCTCGGAGGCATGGAGGATCTTCGCTCCCCGACCAGGGATCGAACCCGCACCCCCTGCATTGGAGGGCAAAGTCTTAACCACTGGACCTCCAGGGAAGTCCCCACCTTTGAATTTTAAGGAAATACTTATGCCCTTGCTCCACCATTAATAAGTCTGATCTAAGTGGTCTGTGGTGGGACTTAGACATTAATATTGTTTGAACATGCCCCTGGTGAATGTGTCAAATCCAGCGTCAATGACATATTCACTGGCAACTTCATATTGTTCAGCTGAATACATTAACATATTTACATCTCAAAACCACTATATTTTATAGCAGTCTGAGATAAGATTATCTCAGTTTTCTAAATTAGGAAATACAGGATTATAGACACTAAATGACTCAACCATCACACTAGGTTGTTTAATCAGAAAGTATTGGCACTTGATGTGAAAAATGCAAATATCATCAATGAAAGATGAATTATCTTCAGTAAGCTAGATTTGCTGAACCAGAAACATAATTGTCATATAGGAGAATATTCATCAAAATTAGTTATAAATCTGGAAACCAAAAAAAAGTTTATCGTTTTTAAAAAAGTTTTCAGTTTTAAAATCAACAACAACAACAACAAAAAGATAAGTAACAAAAACAAGAATAAACTAATGGTAACAATGAGCCACAAATACTACTCAACTATTAACATTATGATTAATCAAGATTCAATTCTCAAAAGAAACTGAGTCAATTGCATATATTGATATTGTTCCTGGCTATGGAAATTGCCGTAGTTGTCAATAGATTTGATGAATAGCATATGTACCTGACAATAGTCTACTACACTGATTTCCTAAGGTTCTATACTAGATTTCCAAGCATTACCATCTGAATTAACAACAACCTTTCAAGAAAGACAATACTCAATTTATTCTATTGTCTGCTAGGTTTTTATCCACAATAGTATGACAACTTACATTAAATTTCCATGCAAACATAACACATTATATTTTCAAGAGATATAATTTCAAGTCAACATTCCATGAAGAAAAGTTTTGTCTAAAACTGTGACTCTAAAAAAACTGGCTGTGAACTCAGGGGCTGTTGAAGGCATTGGAAAATTTCTAAAATACAAAAGTGTACCATAATGGGAGTAATAAAAGGAAGACATTTACTCATGGGAATCTCTGAATGTGTCCCTGTCATGGGCATAGTCTAAATTTAGCTCTTTATAATTTCTGCACTTATGGCTGAAGTTACAAACCATATGGTGACAGAGAAAATCAGCCATATTTTAAAGAACCAGCCAAAAAGCTTTGCTTATTTCAGCCGACAAAAGTCTCCACCATAAAAGTATCTGGTCACAAAACAGCCCATCAAATGATATATTATTCTGATTTTGGTACTGTTGCTCTTTTGCTTAATTCACATTGGAAGGCATTTAAACTTTGCAGAGAAAAAGCAAAACATAAAATCAAAGTTTTGACACAAAGTTTAAGTCTTCGAACTAAAGGATTAAGTTCCAATCAATTTGTTGACATTTGGCAAATATTAATAAAATCTGTATGGAATTGAAAAAGTAGCACTACCATCTGTTGAGATTTAAATTGGACAACATTTTAGCAAAGGTATATATTTTAATAAATATTGATTGTTCAAAATCTCCCTATTGTTGTTGATTTTAAAAAATAATTTCGATCAGTAATAAAATACAAAAACATACTTAAACACACTAAAATTTAAAATGATGGTTAGAATTTTATTGCTTTAAAACATTTAGGCAATCAAGTATATACATTTTTTATAAGGAAAGTAGCTGTTTTAATGAAAGATTAATTTGGGGGGAGAGACTAACTGTCTTATTAATTTCCTGCTTCCCTCCTGATTTCTCTTATTTGTATTTTCATATAACTTCATTACTGGCTTGAACTGAAGAAATAGTCGTTCAAATTGTGGAAGCCCCTATGGTCCAGTTTGCCCTCTTATAATTGTTGAAAGACTTACTTCAATACACAAATGTAAATATTTTAGCTGTAATATTCTGTAATCCATGGAATAAGAATATGTTATAGATAGATAATAGAGAACAGAATGGAGCTTCTATTATATGTAATCCATTCATTACTGAATGCTGTTTAGTGAGTTCTTGTGTGTCAGCTCCTGTCCTAGGTGCTGGAAATACCGTGGAGTAGCATGAAAAAAGGCTGAAGGTGATGGGATATACGTTAGAGAGGGTGTTCAGGAATGCCTCTCTGAAGAGATGATGTTTGAGCTGAGACCAAAAATGATGAGACTGAGAAATTGTCTGCAAAGAAGAGTGATCCCTGCCTAGAGAATAGTGGGGACAAAAATCCTTATGGTGAGCATGAGTTTGGTGCTTTTGAGCAATTAAGAAGAGATTCAGTTTATATTTTAAAAGATCTCTCTCACTGCTCTGTGGGAGGGGATTAATTTCTTGGTAAATCACTTTTAATGCCACATACACTGTGCCTACTGAATTATTATAAAGGAGTTCTTGATATAAACTTTACGTTTCCTCCTAATGCAGGGTTTTGTAAAGTATGATCCTGGACTGTATACAAAATAATTCCCCTCAGTTAAAAATGCAGATTCTTTGACTTCATCTCGTATCTTTTGAATTAGTGTCTGGGGATGGAACCTGGGAATATACATTTTTAAATGAACTACTCAGGTGAATTTTATGCATGTGAACATTTAAGAACCACTGTTCTGAGGAGTGGTTGTTCCTACAATGTAGAGATGTCAGTAATGCCAGGTAAGACAAAAGAGAATTCTTGACATGAATCTTGAATGAGAAGTCAGTGTGTGCCAGTTAGAAGACAGTGTGGGCAAAGTGGTTTCCATGCAACAAGTTACACAATTAAAGATGATCAGGCATGTGTCAGAATGGAAATGCATTCATTCATTTGAAGACTGTCTTGGAAAATCTTTGTTCTTTCTTTCCTGGTTTTCTTCTCCTACAACCTCTGTTGAGCATTGCTTATCCTTACAAATGCAATTAGAGTAATCTTTGGTTTCTCAAGCCAAGTCTCTGATTTATGTCTATATTTGGTCTTTATGCCATGTTATAGAACACTGATGGTAGTCACTTGTATCTGAATAAAAAAAAATTATCGGGAAAAAGTCAAAGAATCAAAAAATGTGGACATACATTTAAAGAACTCAATGGCTTTTGTGAAAGTATTCCCATGTAATGACCCTTTGAACTTTTGCTATTTGTTGTTATAGGATATTTGCATGAGTTAAATACATATATTTATACAGGTAAATCATGCAGGTACATCCTATAGCAAGCAAATGTATATATGGAGAGGGAGAGAGAGAGAGGAGGGGAGGATGAGAGACTATAAAATTACTTCCTTATTATAGATAGCTATGATCAGTAAATAAAAACTGCAATGGAGTATTACGAGTTAAGATGTTAAAATCCTAGATCAATTGCAAGAGTGAAATAGATGCCACGAGAGTTTTTGTTTAGCAGTGAAGTAGAAATAAAAAGAACATAAAATTCTTGGGTTTGATTGATATACCAACACGATGACTAAACAGAGCTGCAAGTAACAGCTGTAAATAACATCAGGTACTTCTAAAGCAGAGCCACCTTCTGCAAAGGCGGAATTATTATGTAATTATATCTACTTTTCCAAGTTACAAACTATTCCCTGGCAGGGATCCACTTCTTCATTCATTACCATTCAATATAATTTGAGCTGCTAAGGTAAAGTGTCTCCCGGCAGGAGGCTGCAAATGAATCCTGCTGATGCTTTTATTACTACCGATTCATACTGTTCAGCCCAACATTCAAACAACTCCAGCACTTGGGGAAGCATTTGCAAGTGCTTTATTTTGAAATAGAGCAGACAACCACATCAGGATGAGAAAATCCAGGGAATCCAGTAAGAGTCATACCAATATGCAATCAGTTTGCTGTAACTGTACCAGACTTGATTGCACACAATTGTCCAAATTCTCTAATTAGTTTATATCTTCAATAAAAACTTTAAACTTGATTCCAACTAAAATGAGAAATGAACTGGTGAAGGGCTGACATTTTCTTTGCTGTATATTCCTTTTTTTTGGTAGTATTTTTGTTTTGCTTTGTTTTGTTGTTGGGTTTTTATCTCTTTTTCTTTTTAGTCCATCAAATTTTAAGTAACAGAGTACCAGAATTTTATTGCAGAAAAAGTCATAATTATCTTCATTTGAGCACTTCTGGAGAAATTATACCTCATATGCTATAGTTAAATAGTTGGTCATTTCATAGGTTCACAATATAGAACACTAAATTGGCAAAATCATTTTGATTCAAATAGCCTTTTTCTATTACATGACTAGTTAACACTTACTATGGGAAGTATCACTTTTACATATCTACAGGTAGTCTTTAGTGTGTGTATATGCATATGTAAATATATAAACAAAGTATATATATATACTCACATATGGAGATATATTATGTATATATATATATATGGATGTTTGTGTATGTCTACACACACACACACACATGCACACACAATTGGAACTTTATAGAAAAAACAATCAGGACCCATTCCAAATTAGTGGTCTTTAATAAGCATTTCTGCAGGGAAGGTGGAATGGTTTCTGAAAGGAAGCAGAAAGAATTACAAAGCCAGCATCTAGAAGAAAGCTTCATTGTTCTTGGGACTGAGTGATATTCAGTAATAGGAAGGTCATTTTATTGACTTTCTGAATAGTGCCAGACACAAGATTTCTAAATGCTCACCAAATAATGAAGGGATATTTACTAAAACAACATTTTAATGAAAATTTAGTTTATTGCTACTATTTTAAAGTGCTATGCAGGCTTTTCTTTGAGTCTCTTACTAATACTAATGAAAGCAATTTAATTAAAATTCCTATACACTGTTCAATGAAAACGTCATCTATAGTAATGGGTTTCATTTCTGCCCTCAGTGACTGAAGCCAAGCTATGTGCACTGACCTGATAAGCCAGCAGGCGATTTCAACTTCTCTTTCATGTGTATCTAACTGCTTTTAGGAAAAGAAAGGGAGAAAATGTGGCATCATTAACAATAGAATTCACAATGTTAAGAGTTAGGGGAAAAAAAGATATTTGTAGTAATAATTACGGTTTCTGCAATTTACAGATTTTGAGTTAATAAGTGATATTTTTTCAACTGCATCAAACATTTCTGCTGTCAACATTAACTGACAAAGTAATCACTGTTTTATTGACAATATTTTTAGAAGATCAGGTAAAATTATAAGAAAATATTAAAAATTAAATAATGGATATAAATATTTACCTAAAAATAGCTTCCATTACTTTCTAAGTGTGAGAACACATAACTCAGTCATGGGTGTCTTTTTTTTTATCAAAAGAAAGATAATTACCCTTCATGGATGAGGCATTTGATTTATTCTACTGAGATTCATTTCATTTCTTTGTAAATTAAACTGTTTAATTCAACATTTTCAATACTACCTGCTACTGAAGGGACATCATCGATGACTAAGAGCGAGTTGATGGATCAGCTATATTCATATTAAATAGGATGTTTGTAATTATTGTCATAAGGTGGGCTGTCACTTTGATATCATTTAATCTTTTTCCTTTCTTATGACCTTTCAATTTAACTAAAAAGCATATGGCAATTGCAAATCTCCAAAGTATACACTGTGTAAAGTAGTACTATACTATTCAGGTTTTCATCCAATACAATGAGCAATATATGTTTAATCTCTAAGCATCTGTTACAAAACTGATACTATTATTAAAAACACAGTAATATGTATATGTTTAGAATTATAATTTGGCCTTATGATTTTAGAATAGTATTGCATCATTTCAAAGAATTCTGCTTTAGATACAATTTTCCAAATTGAATGACAGTCAAGTTTGATAGATATGAAAGTAGGATCAAAGTAACTGTCAATTTACAAAATTTTAAACATAAACAGAGAGCAATACATGAAAGCAGATTTAAAAATCAGTATTTTATTTTTAATTAAAGCACAACAGGGAAAAACTTTGTCCTGATATCTGTCATAGTGTCTCTAGATCACAGCACAGAATAAAAATTTATTTATATAAAGTTAAAAATCATTATAGGCACCTTCCTCCATAGCCTAAATTTTCTCCATTTTCACCCTCTTTTAAACATTGCCTGTCAATATTATGAATAATAAAACACTTTCAGAAAGTTGATATCCTCACTGAGGTGCACATTTAGACTGTTCATCTCTACAATTTTAAAGCGTACATAGGTGCTTTTATTCAATAGGATGCAACAAAACCAAATTATTTTGTTGAGTGAAATTATTCACTGCAAAGCTGACCAAGTAGTATTGTCTACTTACACTCGTGCATCCCTAGAGATCGTGATTAAGACAACCTCTAAAAATATAGTATAAGATTCAAAAACTGGCAAAACAAAAAAAGAAATTTAATAATAATACTAGAGAAAATAAAATATAGAAATGCAGCTGAAGTCCTCCCAAATTACTCAAGTTTGATAGAGAATTTGGATCTGAGTTTCGAGGGAACAAATTTTTTTTTATTTTTAAAGATGTAAGATACATCAGAACAGCAGCAACAGCAGCAGCATCAAAACTATCCATCGAGCAATTTTAGGGGTTACAGGAGTGATGTTAATTACCTTTACAGGTCAATGTGTTTTCATTTTTTCCTCATGTAAATCCTGTGAGGAGAGTAATATTTCTAGATAAGGAAACTGAAGTTTAGACAACCTAGAAACTCGTCCAATATTAATCTGATATTTCAACCCACATCTCTCTAGTTACGAAACTCATCCATTTCCCCAATCCATTACATGGACTCAATAGATAATGTTCATGAGACAGAAACATTTTTCCAATTGATCTTCACAGGCAAGGAATAATGCAAACGAAGTAGTAGATTATAACCTCTATAACTCCTTAAAGTAAATTTACAGACCAGTGTATAGGATTTGTTCTCAATGTGTCCTTCCATACAGGGCAGGGGTATAATGTAGTTTCTATAACGCTTTCTATGAGGATCCAACCCATTATGCACCAGGTCTACAAACATCTGGCTTGATTTAGGGATACCATTACACATGTGAATTTTTAAAATTAACTGGACTTTCAACAAAAATTGTTCAAGTTCAAAATTGTTGTCAAATAACCTAAGAGTAGGTAGTATATCCACACACATATTGTCTTCAATTAAGCACAGTAGCTTCTCAAACTACCATGAACATCTGTTACAAAGTAAATCTCTGTATAGCTACATGAATTGGCCTGTTTTCAAATATGCCAATTACGTATTGAAGAATTAGGCAAAATATGAATTTTTGGTTTTAAAGTAGCTGACCTTAAGCCAACACTTCTGACCGTTGGCTACTGACACCACTAAATACAGTCTGCTATTCAAACACTCTTATAAATACTCTTATAACACTCTTATAAAGAAAAAAACAGTCTCAAAATAAAGCAATACATTGAACTCTCTTTTCCTAGTAGAGAGTGTCCGTCCAAATAATCCACAATGATTCCATAATTACTTTTCTTAGAAGAAAAAAGGAGACTACTATGAAACCTCCAAATATTATACCGTTGGACTACTCATAAAATAAAACACTCTTGAAATAACACTTTAAAGTTTAAAAGAGAACTGTGAATAGAAATGTTGTCCTTTAAAGTTACTAGGTGATTAATGTTATTTAAATTGACGTTCGGCGTTGTATTTTCAAAATTTTCCAGTTTAGGGATACATAAAACAAGTTCCTACCAAACAAGAACTCAACACAAGAGAAATGTGGTGTCTCTTTAACCTGCCATCTGCCCTCTCATCTCACTGTGTCTTCTCTCAGCTAAGTAGTACTCTTGTCCACTCTTAGCCCAGGGACTTCACACTTTTACTGTGTGCCTGAATCATTCAGTTTCTATGCCTACAGTCTGCTTCTTTTACATCTGGGAAGAGAAGACTACTTAGTATTGATGTTGATCTTTATATTGGCAAAATAACACCTTTTATTTAAATACAAAGAATCAAGGATCTTTAGTAAACATAATTAAAGATAGATAATTTTCAAAAAAAGTTTAAATTAACCCTGTAAACCTGAAAAGGCATATGCCTCCCACATCAATAAAGTTAATGCCCAATGCCATCAGAATAAGCCATCTCAGGTACTAAGTGTTGAGTAGAAGTTGTGTGTAGTTAACATGTGCACAAAAAAGGAATAAAATGCCTTCTTACCAGTTGTGGTAAATGGCATTTTGTTCTCAATTTTGCCTTCCTTGCTGGCCCGTGCTATGACTTCATTGTGTGCAGAATACACTTCACTGTCCCACTGATTTCGGGCACGGCCATGTGATTTGCTATGACCATTGCAATGTGGGCAGACGTAAGCCATGATGCTACACCAGAAATTTCAAATGTGCTTGTATAATTTGTCTTGGTCTCTCCCACTCCTGCTCATCACCATGAGAAGCATTTGCTCTAGTAACCCACTGACTCTTCAGACTGGACCCAAGAGTAAGAGACATATGAGTTAGATCCGACCCCAACTCAGAGCCTGCAGCCCATCCCAAACAACTTCATTAGAACCATGGAAAGCCTACAGTCATGAGTGAGAAATAAATATGCAGGCCCCTGAGGCTTGGAGTGGTTTATAACACTTTAATGTTGTAATAACTGACCAACAGTGGTTACAAACAAATAAATTGAGGTTTTTAAAATCCAGTGGAGAAAGAAGTGGGGAGTATGAATGATTAGAGTCACCAGCATAAGTATGTAAGTTTAAATAGTGGAAGAAAATAAAATCAGTAAGTTTAGACTAACATTTGTTGAAGGGGAAAAGATGGTTAAAGAACAGTAAATCTTCAGAAGAATCAACTACAAAAATCGGCTGAAAGAATTTGTAGAAGATTGCATATGATAACTTTATACAGAAAAATATAAAAACAAAGCAAGAGAAAACATGCACATGATACCAGCAAGTCTAAATGAACTAAACTACCGCAAATTACATAAAGATACCCTATTCTTAAAATGTATTAGATTTACAACATCCCTTTAATTTGGAGATAATAAATTAGTTTGGTGCAGAAGAAAAGACTAGAATTATATGCAGAGTTTATATTTTATACATCAAGAAGAAATACTAGTTAGCAGCTTTATATTTAAGAACAGAATATATTGTCTTGATTATACAGTAAACCATTGTTCTGCCATTCCTCCTTCCCCCCCCCCCCCAAAAAAAAAGTTCCCCAAATCATTATTTGTGGTGGTGGTGGGGGAGGACATCTATCTATAAAATCTATTTGTAAGCATTGAGATTTGGGTTTCTATCCATATGAAAACAGGTCATCTATCATGTAAGGTAAATAACTGTTTGAATGTCTAAGTTTCTAAGTTCACAGTTTTATATGTATTCATATCTTTCATTTGCCAATTTTAACATACATACTTTCATTTTTTAAAACTAAAGTAACCCCTGGAGCAGATGTAAGCAATGGAATGCAAATGGGGAATTCTTTTGTGCTCTTGTTGTGTAGTGTTTACTCACTTTTCACCTTGTTATCTACAAAACATGAAAATGCCTAGGTAGGCACAGCACTTCAGTCTGACAAGTTGTCATCATGCTCAGGCCGGCCAGTGCTGGTTTTGTGATTGCTTGATGTGTCAAAAACACTGCGATGAATTTTTTAAAAATCTGAAAAGCCAGTGTTCATTATCCAAATCATAGAATTTTCTCAGATTTCCAAGGGAAAGGAAATAAAAAAGATTTGAAGCAATAGAATTTAGTGGAAATGAATATCTTCTCAAAATAAACTTGAGTCTATTTTATTACAGGCTTTCACTGTTACAACAGAGTAAAGCAATTGCATTGAACCAAGAGAAGATGTATAAAGACATAATACATTTCAAGTATAAATTACTTTCTATTATATGTACTGGGCAAAACAAAAACTAATAAGAATTTAATTCAAATTTTCAAAGTTAGTTATCGATTTTAACAGGTAGCATGTTTATAAATTATTGACACAAGAATATGATGTCCCCTTCGAATTATTCTCTCTCCAGTTCTTTTAAAATGTTTCATTCACGAACAGACATTATTATATTTTATGTAAAAATCAACTTATAGAACTTAAAAGCAGCTTCTGTTCACTGGTTTATATATCTCTGAAGCACAATTCATTATCTTACTCATTTTTTAAAATATCTAATTGTAAAACATAGTTTTTGATAATCTGACAGATACTGATTTCATTACAATGTAACTAGAAAACCATTGCATATTTCTGTCAGAACAGAGGACAATTTATGTACTGGTGTTTGACTACAGCACCATTATTAGAGGATGCCTCTCACTGTTGAAGAACATTATCTTGAAAGAGCATACTTTGAGCTTTATTTCCTTTTTAAAAAAGTAACAGAGAACCTCTTACTTCCAAATGGAAGTCATTGGGAAGTGGATATCACCTGAAAATAACATCTAGGACTAACTCAAAAAAAAAAAAAAAAAAAAGATTCCCATATGAAATGGTATTCTTTCGAATTTTAGAGTTAGTTGACTCAAGTTAGAAACTATTCATCAGCACAGTCACATAAAAATACAGTAGCAATGGGGAGAGGTGGGGATAGATAAATTTTATGATCTTTTAAGTTTTTAATTGTAACACCCCCAGAACCGATACTTTGTGTCATAATCCAGATTACATCAAATCATTGTTAATAACATGATGTTTTAAGGATTGCACAAACATCTAAAATTAAAATTTTCTTTTTAAAAAATATTATCCTGTTATGTTTAATACTTCTGCAAGAATTCCGGCTGGCACTGAGAGAATGGACTATTAGTAGCAATATAAAGGATCAGTATTCCTAATCTTATATCTGAAATTATGGATACTTCCTAAAATAATTTTCATTAAGTTTTTTCCTTATAATAGTCCCAATGTTACAACTGTCTATCTATCTATCTATTATCTTTATACATAGGTGTATATTTTGTGTGTGTTTATTGCTTGCTCTAAGAATTTTATATACAAAATTCTATGTTCCTTATGTTAAAGCTTATAATGCCTACTTCTAAGGTAAAATGCAAGCCAAGTAACAAAGCTATCTTGTTTATTTGACTACATTGACTATTTTAGGTTCTTTGTTTTAAAACAGTACATGATATAAATATTTCTAATTGTTCATTCTAATATCATCTCTTTAACTTTAATTCCATTCCATGTGAATTCATCGCCTTGGTACCCATGGACTTGACTAAAGAGAGGATATTGGGCTACCGGACACGAGTCAATTCTGCTTGCCAATAGCTTAAAGCTTTGGCATCATATTCATAGTGTCTGTTCACACATTTGAGCATAACTATCACTTTCATGAAAAGACATTTAATCACACTTTGTATTTGGTTTTGTATAATAGATTGTAAAATGATTTTTATCAGTTGATGGGTTGGTCTGTTCTTTTTAGAACTTCTGACAGTCTGGGATTTAGGAGATTTAGTTACCAATTCTCTTTGCTCTTACGTTAAGCAATGTTGATTTTAGTTACTCATTGACATGCATTGAGAATAGAGGCAGGGGATAGTGGTGGAATTCTTCCTTAAAGATAAGATGCATGATCACACTAAGTCTCTCTTTCTCAGAGATGAAAAGTATTTTAAGAGTCAACTCTTAAGTATAAAAGAAACAAGTTTTTAAAATGGCAAAGGCAAGGAATAAGTAATCTTCAGGGTATCTTAATCCTCAGAAGTCCTTTCACACCAACTCTTGAAATAACACTGATGGCTCAGATTCCGATAAGCCGGTTTCTTCCCTCAGAGAGCTTATACTCAAAAGACCCAAACTGAATCCAACCTATGATAACAAGTATGAGGTGGTTTATCTAACTGATAGACAGTGATCTGTACTGACCAGAGGATTTCTTGAGTGATATGGCAAGAATACTGGTAAAATGAGGATGACACCGTAGTTGGTTTAAAAGGATAATTTCCTTCCTTCTTTCCTCTCTCCGCTACTCCCTCCCTTCCCTTGTTGACAGTTAAAGTTCCCATAGCAATTTTTTTCCTAAAAAAATAAATTTCCAACAAGTAAATATCTATAAATCTAGGCGATGGTGATATATATGTTTTTCTAATTTCAAGAGACATACTGCCTGAAATGATGTTTATATTGATATTTACATCCACTGAATGTCAGTCCTCATGGTTTCTTCAATGCTGAAGTAACAGTTACAGTGACAGTGTCTGCAATTTTAATAGTCTTGTCTACACCCCCTTTTACAGAGGCATTTTTGTTTTCTTGTTAGATATTGAGGATTTTAAATGTCTAACGTATGTTTTGTTTCTCTTTCCATTTATAATTTAACATGGTGTCTGGCCCTCTGCTGTTGAGTTAATCTTTGTTCGGTTAATATTTGTTGAGTGAGATGCAGATATATGTATGAGAAAATAACCATTGCTATCTTTATTGAGCACTTAAAATGGGCCAGGCACTCATATGATATCATTACTATCATCATCTTACCAGGCAGGAAGTTAAGGCAGAGAGAGGTTAAGTAAATTACCGAAAATTAACAACTAATAAGTGGATTAGAACTCAGCCATAATTACTAGATTCCATTATCTTAACCACTGTGTTAAGCACTAACAGGTGTAATTTAATGAGTGGCTAGGATTCATATCACACATTAGGAAATGGTAAAAGATAGTTTCAATGCATAATAAAAGGGCTAACCTGAATATGAGTGAACTGGCTCTGTCAGAGGACACCAATATACTATGATCGGGTAGGAAGTGTATCATCTAATCTGGATCTTTATTTTGGGAATAAAGTGAGAAGTATGGAAACTATAGAGAGAGTTCTGAATGTTGCAGTTACTTTTATAGCAATAAATTCTTACTCTGTTAAAAAAAATTGAAAGAAAAAAGAAATTAACTCAAATAGCATTCTCTTGACAAGAGAACCTGCCTGCAATGAGAAACATGACAAAGCGGGTAGCATAGCACAAAAAACAATGTGTTTTTCTTTTTTTTCTGAGGGGAATTCTTGTTATTGTTATTAATAATAGCTAGGAATATGGATGTATGAGTTCTTATCCTGGAATCAGATGCTGCAGAAACTTTAAAACCCAAGAGCCAAAGACTTTAGGTACTTTGATTCCTTTGCCTCTAAAGCTTTATTTAATAATGAGTATTTATTGTTTCCCAAAGTATTTATTTTCCTTGCTTTCTATCCTGCATATACCCCATATTCAATGAACATACATAAAAACCATTTAGACAATTTTTGAAATTGTTACTTATGACAATAGTTTTTTAATTTATATTTCCATTTTTCATGTATTCAAACATTCATATTTTTAAAAATATCTGACTTTTTTTCACTGAAATCATTTAGATGTTAACATAAATATTAAGAATTGTTAATAAATTCTATTTGAATGACATTATTTAATAAACCCTTGCTATAATGGCAGACATACAAATTAATTATAATTTTTATTACTTAGAGATTTTAACTTATTAGATTATGTTATTTTGAGACAGTGTGTATAGTGGAAAGATCCACTGAGATCTAGGTTACACAGACATGGGCTCTCTCATTTCATATCTGCTAGACTTTGTGTCCACATCTATAGAAAAGTGAGAATAATATCAATTACTTAAGGATTTAATACATAAAAATCACTAATGATAAAATATTCAAAAGCATCAAATTTAAAGCACAGTGTAATAACTATAACCATTAAATGTAACCAGAAGGAAATGCCTTTGTAGAAGTTATTTGTTTTCTGATAGCTTTATTTAATGTGGAAATAATATTTGTGTTTTTTGTGCATCATCTATATCTATGTAAATTGATTTTATGCCATGCTTCAGATTTTGCTTTGAAACCACAGAATTAAATTGGGTAATCTGGATATTAATAATATGACCGTATTAATAAATTTAACTTAAATGGTAGACGTTTTTTCTTGTGAACTGCTTTTATTCCAATACTGATCTAGTATCTCAGATCTTAGTGCATATCATTACTAGTGACTGTCAAATTTTGTTGATTTTTAAAAAATTTAGATCAGTTCAGTAATAAATGCCTGACAAATGACAGCTTAACTGAACACGCCCCCATTCAGCATAACTTCACACAATCAACTCTGATTTATCAGCCATTACTAAAAACCAGCTTGCCCTTCCCAGAGTGGACGCTCAGAGCCCTCTCCCGTCTATACTATTTTATTTTTTAGTGGATTTCCCAAAATCTGCTGAATCAATGATTTTCTTGAAATTGTAATTGAGAACACTATCGCTTTTTACATGGTCTGAAATGAGATGGAGGACAACCAAATAATGTTTTAAATTCTGTAAATGTATAAACTGCATAAAGTCAATCTTTTCAGCATGTGACTATCTGTAAATATTAAGGGATTTTGGAATCTGAGAGAACTTTGGATCCATGGGATAACATCATATGGATACATAATTGGTATTGCAAATGAAATCCCGTGAGTTTAAAGAAATTACCTTAGCCTAGAAAAGTGTCATCATTATTTCTATTTCTAGCTTATACTGCACATTTTTTCCTGTCCTCAAATAAAAATGGAAAGAAAGAAAAGAAAAAAGAAATATATGTGGTTAGGAAAAGAAATAAACTGATGAGCATTTATAATATTTGGAATTAACCTGATCTATTTCCGTTTATCAAGACTGTCTTGTTTTGGCAGGAATAAATAATTATTATTCTAAATCTGCTGGATATTTGAGGGTCATTCAAATTTAGTATTGTGGAAGTGGCTGAAAAGACCAAAAAAGTTTACAACGTCACAAAGGTTCACTGAAACAGAAAATTTTTCTAGAGAATATTGGCCCCAGGAAACCAAAGACTTTCTTCTCTGTCTGTCTGTCTCTCCTTCTCTTTAAACAAGATACTAAAGAGGATATCCAGAGGCACAAAGACATCTAGGCCAAAGAACTAAATAACAGATATGAAATTAGAAGTAAATAAGGAACATATCATAAAGATATTTATCTATATATTAACAGTGAATTGGGTATGCAAATGTTCACTCAGTAGTAGTTTTTAACAGCAACCCTAAGTGTCTAAAGCAATGCCACACACTTCATTCAGCTAAAAGACAGTTATATCAATGGCTATAAATGGCTATGACTATATTTTAGAATGAAAGTAGTCATTTTAACATTTACAGGAAAGACACTAAGTTCACTTAGAAATAAAAGGACCTGCCAGGCTCAGTCTGAATGATGCCAACGCACAATAAAAGCAAAATAAAACAAAAAACAAAGTGGCCATGTAGCCACAAATCCACACAAATTTCAACATGCAGATACCTAATATATGCACAAAGTCAACTCTTTTTTACATGAGAAGTTTATATGTTTGTAGGTATCTGGCATTATGTAGACACAGGCCAAGACAAGTGATCATGAACAAGTCACTAGTACATCCCATGACCCCTGAATATCGGTGGCATTAATAGACTCTGAAATTGATGAAGAAAAGTGTACACAAATTTATGAGAAAAGCATTCTAATGTGAAGGGAAGTAGAATATAAGAAACAATTGCCTTTTTTCCTTCTTTTGCTTTATTCATAATGTAGACCAACTGTGACCATTTAAGTGCTAAACAAGCTCTTTTTCAATCCATTACAGTATTTCTTAATGGAAATACTAAAATTACTTTTCTTAGAATATGAAAGTTGTACCATTTATAGACAAAAAAAAAAAATCAAAGTCTTAGTGAATTTACATAGCAGGCCTAAGGTTTCATTGCTTGGATGTACTGGAATGCTGGTATGTCTGGCTCAGACTAAACACTTTACAATGTTATTAATACTCTGATATTAATAAAAATGTATTTTATTAACAAAATTCTTTTTAAAATTATTTTATTTTACTAAATAGTAAAAGAAAATCCAACTTTTCTTCTTATATCATCTAGTTTTGAATTAGCAATCATTTAACTTTTTGTTAGTAATTTTAAAGATCCACAAAACTAAAGAAGAAATTTTAAATTATACTAAATATTATATCACACTCAAGCCCAGAAAGAGAGAATCAGAATTTTGCTTCTTGAACACTGGCATCTTAATCATTAAAGCTTATAAGCTTGACTGAAATCCAAAGATTTCCGTTAATGAAATCCAAAGATTTCTGTTAATGTTCAGCTGTTTATGAATCTGATACAAGACCTCAGTGTCTTATGGAAAGGAGGGACACTGCACTTTCACAAAGTGCTGCATCCTTGCAATGAACTGATTCCTTTAAAAATCAAAGGCATACTGGGTAGGAATACCACATTTATATAAGGAATACTAACTAAAAGTTAATAAGTAGCTCTAAACTTTTACTCAGTAGTAGTTCATTTAATTAAGCTGTATGCTTTTATTTAATGGGTTAATATGTTGTGGAATTTTCAACATTAAATCCTGTATATACCTGTCTATTCTTTTAAAACAAAATGTTTGGATAGATCCAATTGATAGCATATTTTTTTATTTCCTCACCCTTTAATACTCCCTTTATATTCTCACATTTGATTTATCAATGTATCTGTATGCACTGGAAAGGAACTTTTCGCATCATGAATCCATGTAACTACCTTATTCCTGTGTGTGTCTATATCCTTTTTCTATTCAAACTGTGAAATTCGTCATTAAGCCACAACCAACCTGTGAACTCTGTTATTCCCTCTCTGTAATTTATAGCAAAAGACTCCATGATCAATTAGGACTGTACTTAAACATGTAATCAACAGGATGACTGGTCACAGTGCAAATTAAGAATCTTTTAAAAAAGACTTGATGCCAATTTAATAAGTCAGGTACTTTATTGTAAATACACATCAATATATGATTAACATATTTACTGAGATTTAACTAACGAACAAATAATAAAAATTTGTTGCCAATACAGCTATTTTATCATTTTTCCTATATTATCCTTCAATAAATGTCCCTCATAATAAACCTATTATGTTACAAAGTTAAATTGAATTGGAAAGTGGCTTTCAGATTATCATGGGTGATACTGAATTTTTTTCAAAGTGTTTAAAATTTGGCATTATAGTTTTTAAATCTTAAATTTGCTAACTTGTCTTGTAAACCTAACATACTCAACTTTTGTTTTTGAGCGCATCTTGAGCCAGGGATGACCATATCCATTTATGTATTCCTTTACACGTTCTATTATAGGTCAGGCACTCAATCCTTGATTAACTGAAATCTGTTGTGTGTGTGTGTGATGTGCTGAGGTCTGTTATTAATAAATCATTTGCAGTGTTTTGGAAGGTTGCAAAAAGAATGATTTTACAGATAATGAAGACATACTTGGTAACATCATCAGCATCATATCAACAATGAGACGTATGTTTTCACTGAAAAAACATGTATTATCTATGATAAAGGAGTGATCAGTCTTAACAATTTGAATGAAGTAGACAATATTTTGCTATATTCAAATCATGAAATGCATGTTGAAAAACATTACGTATGAACGTTTCTTAATCGCCTGGATATTATCTCTTCTGATTACTTATAAACGTTCTCATCTCTTTTCCTTTTATTCTATTAGTTTCCATAGGCCAGCAAATAAACTTTCACATCTACATGGTCAGTCATATCTGCTAATCCCAAAGTGAGCAATGGTTAACAACCCACTGATCTACACTTGTCTCATGTTACACTGTGACGCCCAGAGAAAGGAGTACAGGATATTCTCTCAAGTTTCAACACTCTTGAGGATGTGTGATACAAATAACAAAATGAAATAGTCTATACAGATCTTCCTCAACTCACAATGGGAATATCCTGAAAAACTCATCATAAGTTGAAAATATTTTAAGTGGAAAATGTATTTAATGCACCTAATCTACTTAGGTGTTAGCATAAACAGACTTTAGCCTAGCCTACCTTAAATGTGCTCAGAACACTTACACTAGCCTACAGTTGGGCAAAATCACCTAACACAAAGCCTATTTTATAATAAAGTATTGAATATCTCATGTAATTTATTGAATATTATACTGAAAGTGAAAAACAAAATGGTTGTCTGGGTACAGAATGGGTTGTCAGTATACAAGTTGCTTGCACTTGTGATCGTGTGGCTGACTGGGAGCTGTGGCTCGTTGCCACTGCCCAGCATCATGAGAGAGTATCGTACCACATATTGCTAGCCTGGAAAAAGACCATTCAGAATTCAAAGTACGGTTTCTACGGTATGCATATCACACCATCGTAAAGTCAAAAAATTTCAAGTCAAACCATCATAAATCAGGGACCATCTGTATTTAATTACCCTACTGAGAATCAAATGTAAAATGTTGTTTTCAAAGTATTTAAAAACCTTCATTATATTGATATTTTAATATGTCACCTTAATAACTGTAAATTATGAATTTTAAAAACAATTTAAAAATATAATTAATACATTTATTCCTGGCTGCCATAATGAAGTAGTTAAGAGCAGTCAAAGGAGCAATATTTTTTAGTTTATTCTCAAATCTGTTTCTTCCTAGCTGTGTCATCTTGGTGATGATTCTTAAGTATTCTTGTGCCTTAGCTTCTATCTCATTTCACATGAATTAAATGAATTAATACATATAAAGCAACTGTAAGAGTGCTTGATAGGAACTAAAAAGAGTTGACTCATTATCCTGCTTTGCTTTTATTTTAATCAATTGCCGATTACATCTATTAATATCAACTCTTTTTTTGAATTTTATTTTATTTATTTTTTATACAGCAGCTTCGTATTAGTTATCTATTTTATACATATTAGTGTATGTATGTCAATCCCAATCTCCCAATTCTCCCACCACCACCACCATGCCCCCGTCCCCCTGCTTTCTCCCCTTGGTGTCCATACGTTTACTCTCTACATCTGTGTCTCTATTTCTGCCTTGCAACATAAACTATTCTCTGACACCATTAATTGTTCTAAAGACGAATTAAAAAATAAATTGCCAAAAGAAACATTTTATAATTATATATAATCATAAGTACTCAAATATGTTTAAATACTTTGAATTCAAATAACATAATAGGGACCACTAGCACTTTTGTATTCAAAGACCTTCTACAGAAAGATTTCTATGATAGCTTTTATTTAGTCTTTTAAGGTTCAGGCATTATGTTAGAGATAAATATATATCTACAAAGTAGATGGGTCACTTTAGCCCACTAGAAAGCTCCACTTTGAGTTCTGCCTAAAACAATAAGTAGTTTATAAATTATATATATATATATATAATTTCTATCATAGTGGAATAATTAAAACATATGTTTGGGATTAAACATGTCATAAATAAATGGCAAAAATTATTCAGATAATGTATGTGGCTCCATTCTGGAGCTGCTTCTTACATACATTGACCCTTTGCTGACTTTTCAAAAAATATCCTTTTTTTTCTCTATGATTGCTGCTTCTATTATTTTGATTCTCCCTTCTGGAAAATAAAACTCCATTACAATTATCATTTTTTTAAAAAATCAAAACACATTATTATAATTATCAGCTTGGAACCTCAGTTTGTACCAGCACTGCTGACTGAACATTAAAAACAAAACAAAACAACACTTAAGAGGTGCAGACATGATCTCCAAATAGACCTGATTATAAAATAGGTTTATATATCTCCCCATTATTTTCTTCAAAACAAGTTATGTTAGCTTAAAAACAATTAGACAGATTTAGTACTCAAATTCCAAGCTTTAAATACCCAAGGCTTCTGATTTAATCAGTTGACGCTTATTTTTGAGACCTCATCTTGTACCTATCACTGTGCCAAGTTCTATAGAAATTAAAGAATCTTCACCAATAATACTACCAGGTGAAATAAAGCTACAAAATGAGCTGGTTTGTTCAGAGATTAACATAATTTTAACTTTGGATGTGTTTTTAGCACATTGGTAGAAGACAGAATCTCTGAGAATGGGGAGTTATTTTGTGCTGGGTAACTGTATCCCAAGCAAGAAAGATCCTGGGAATACGGCAGGAACATTTTTTTTTGTTGTTTTTTGAATGAATGAATATTTTGGCACTACTCCTAAATTTCTGGAAGTGATTATCCATTATTGACCCTACTTGCTGGAGGATCTTTATCTCCTATATGATTCTATGTCATGTTTCTCACAACCTGTTATTTACTATTTCAAACAAGGAAGTAAACTGGGAGCTTCTAACTTTCCATGTATTTGGTATAAGAATATTGGTGGACTCTTTATAATTGTAGCCATGACAGCAACACATTTCTCCAAAACTACATATTTTTTTCCATTATGTAGCCTACTACTTATTTTCAAATTATATAAAATATTAGTTTATTTAATTATTAATAGGTCAAAAGTATTTTGGTCATCATTTTTTTTAATTTATTTATTTAATTTATTTATTTTTGGCTGCGTTGGGTCTTCGTTGCTGTGCGCGGGCTTTCTCTAGTTGCGGCGAGTGGGGGCTACTCTTTTGTTGCGGTTTACAGGCTTCTCATTGCAGTGGCTTCTCTTGTTGCAGAGCACGGGCTATAGGTGCGCGGGCTTCAGTAGTTGTGGCTCGCGGGCTCTAGAGTGCAGGCTCAGTAGTTGTGGCGCCCTGGTTTAGTTGCTCTGTGGCATGTGGGATCTTCCCGGACCAGGGCTCGAACCCGTGTCCCCTGCATTGGCAGGTGGATTCTTAACCACCGCGCCACCAGGGAAACCCATTGGTCATCATTTTTAAAAGGCGTTTAGTCTTTCCCATTTTGCAGAGATGTATTAGGTACAACAATTTAAACCAAAATACCAAGCATTATTGCCTCAGTCAATCACGTACTGTTCTTCCCACTTAAGGACTAGAGTGAAGTATGACCTTTCAACTGAAGAAGTAAAAAATGTAATATTTTTTGTATTCAACATATATTCAACAATGTTTATTGAGCACTTATATGCTCAGGTGCTTGTCATTTCCCTACTGCCTCTCACACTACAGAAATTCAAAGAGTTAGGATATTATGAAACACAAGTTAGGGAATCATCTTTTACACTGATGGGAATCTAGAGCAATTCCTCTATCTGGTAAGCCAGGGATAGGGCTTCTCACATAAGTTTGTGACAAACTGGGTATTCTGCTAGAGAGGAGATGGAAAGTGGAGGCTAAAAAAGAGCTATTGTAAAAGCACAAAGGAAATTTGGAAGCAGTGTCAATGAAAACAAAATATTCAACTAAACTAAAAATAAGGAAATACACATTTTAGATTATAATTTAGGTAAGTAGTATTGAAAATATGCAGTTAACTTGAATTTTACTTTTTTTTCAAACTCAGACATGCTGAGAAAAATTAAGCCAAGAAAGCTTTTAAATACACATCTTGCTTGATTTTTTCCCCTCTCATTTGGGGCTTTTTTGTTTACTAGATTATTACTTACCCTAAAGTAACTTCAAATTAAATTTAACTACTAACAAAGCAACAGGACAAGAGAAATCTTAGCAATAAGATAGAACTTCAATTATCCTAGATAGTATTCTACAGTGTATAATTAGTTTGATCAGCCTTGAAGTCTCTTAAATAATAACCTAAAACTGAATTACCTTGACTTTTTAAGCTGACATAGCTGGTATGTTTGGATTCTTTATCCCATGTATTTTACAATGCCATTCATTTGTGCCTGCCTGAATTAACAAAATTCAGCAAATCTCACTGACTTATTTATAACCATTGGAGTTTTAAAAGCCAGTCAATATTGTTCTTAACATGTCCCACAAAGCTCAAATAAATAAAAGGCAAACAAAATCAAGCCTTCTGTATTCTTAACCAGAAAGCTATCTAACATGACTAAATTCAGAAATTCAATGCTGACGGAGAGTGATTGTTTATAATAAATATACCTACCTACGACTTAATTAATAGGTGATCCTACTCAAGAGACTATCTTTTCAAGTCTGAGATATTTACTGAAAATATATTACTTTGTAAAATATGAGTACATACATTTTAAAAAATATAAATCTTATTTTTAAAAGAAGGTTTTATCAGATATCTGGTGACAAAGAGAAACTGTGAACTAAAATTACTTAATTAACATATGCATAGATTCATTACACTCACACAGTTTGAAAAGAGAACACTGAAATATTAGGCAGTGTTAGACAGCTTTATATGTAGTGGCTATGATAGTAACTCTATTATGTATCATTTTAACTATTAATTTAATTATGAATTTATGAATTGAGAGAGGATTGGTTTCAAATAAACTTATGGTTGCTTGAGTATTATTAATTTTTCAAAAGTCTTAATTCTCTAAGGATCTCTCTTAATCTTTCACTACCTTTTGACTTCCCTTGTGATACTTGCTTAACCTATTTTCCCCTTCCTACACCTCCAGCCATCAAGTCATTCATTTCCATGTCTTCATGAACACACAAGAATCCCTTAGCTTACTATGTGACCCTGTCATCAAATATTTATTCATTTATGAAAATAGAATTTCATTTTTGCATTCTTTGCTCTGTTTATAGCCTTCACCCCTGTGAAGAAATTGCTTACCAATGACCATTTAATCATCAAATGTTAATCACGCTTCATCTTCTTAAAACTCTCAAAAAGCTTCCTCCTTTTTAAAACTCTTATGACCTTGGGCAAGCTATCTAACTCCTCTGAATTTCAATGTTTTTATTTGTTAAAAAAGTTGATAACCTATTTTTAGAGATGTTGAAGTAATAACTGAAATTATACGTTAAAGTAGCTACTGCACAAAAGCTCAATAACACTAGTTATTATATTGTTTGCTATCATAGCTTTCTCACTGGCCTCTCCATCTTCAATTTCTTTCATATTCCGTCATTAAACTTTCTCTCTGCTAATAATTTGAAAATACTATATCCAAGCTCAAATCTCTTCAATATTCCCCACTTCCAAACATGCAGATTCGATCTTTCTTTCTAGTTCATTCACACACTATTCCCCAAAGATACTCAGAAAAACCAGGATGTTTCATATAGCCTTCAACTTGTGCCTATTACTCTGTATTTGCTTGAAATCGGTTCTTCCACCTCTTCTCTTCAAAATCCTACTCATGCATTTAGCTCTGGCTCAGAGACGAACTCTTTCATGAAATCTTCTTTGATCACCCCAGTAAGAAATGAATATTCCCATCCACTGACTGCCTGCAGGACCCTGCAATACCCTCAAGGCACTTTGTCCCAACCTGCTTCACACTGTAGATATCCTATCCTATCCTTCTTCAGCTCCACAAACCTTCAGACTTTATTTTTATATGTCTCATATCATTTAAGACAATGGCTAGAAGTAGGTGTCCCAAAATATTACAAAATATACAAACCTCTACTACACATATACATTAGTTATTAAAATACTATATTCTATAATTATAATTTATGTATTTATTATAATAAAACTAAAAGGTTAATTCTGTTAAGTCACAGATTTCAGTGTGATTCTTGGCCACAAAATTTAATATCTCAACATTCCACTATGTGTATGTGTGTGTGTGTGTGTGTATATGTATATATATATATATATATATATATATATATATATACACACACATATATGTTTACTGTATATTATTTCAAAAGTGAGATATATTAAAATCATGAGTCTATAGAAACTAAGATGCAGGCTCTAGGATTTTGTTATGTATATATTAGCTTTCAGTTGTTGGGGAATGGGAAATGTAAAGACAGGGAGCAAGTGTGATGGAGAGAATTCTACTATATGGAAGGTAGTGTGGGGTAGTAAATATTGCATTAGGAGACTTTTAATATTGCATTAGGAGACTTTTAACACCAATAGATGAGAGTTCAAATCCTACTCTGATACTCAATAGCTTTAAGACCCTCAGTGTCTTATTTAACAACTCCACACTTTCTTCATATATAAAATAGGGATAAAAAAGACTGTGTAAAGAAGAGAAATTTGATGCCTGCAATATTCTTAGTACCATATTCAGTCTCTATTACATTTGTGGCTGCTGCTATGATTATTGAAGCCAAATTTCCGAGTGTGCCTAAGAAACCACCTCTAAGAGATCACTCGAAGCAAGGGAAGGAAGGCATGTCTGCCTCACAGACTCTCTTGTCCGATTCTTCTTTAACCATTAACATTTCACAATTAGACTTATCCTGGGGCCATGAGGCTTTATCTTCGAGGCTTGTTACTCAGGAAAGAGTTTCCAATAACTCTTAACACGGGTGAGGTGATCGTATGTTATTGTGCACAGATCCTTTGCTGAAATCAGGTTTAGGAAAAAATTAAGGGGAGTGGGAACAACATGGCCTGAAGGGCTGGTCATAGAGAAGCTAAAAAAAATGTGAGAAGTCAAATAGTCAAATGTACCTGCATCACGGCTTTACTCAGAATTAGGGGTGCTAGAACTGATATAAAGGGGATGCGGTATGAGTTCTCGCAAGACGGATCCAAGCTGGTTCTTTGTTTACGAGCCTATGTTTGTGGAGACAGGACAAAAACAGAAAACACAGAGCAACTGGAGGTCTGGATTCTAGTCTTTGCCTAGCAAGTTGCTATACGTATAATTTAACCCCATTTAGCCTGCTTATCTATCAAATAATTGGTTCGGATCATATGAGCTCTAAAATCCCTTTCAACATTTGAGCTTGTTCACTCTGATTATACTGTCTTCAGAAATAACAGAAGTTCTTAATGATACTTATACTCACATTCTAAAAATCCTTCTCTTTTAATCCTATGAATATTTGTTCCCTAGATTAAATTTCAAGATTATAAACATGAATATATGTCACTGGAGAGACAAGAAGAAATTTGTTTCTCTGCGTTTTTATAAGATCCTTCAGTCGTACCTTTGTCATGCTCTTTATAAGTTTATTCTTCTTATTATAGATGCTGGGGGCTCTTTAATTTCATTCTTGGGTTGTATACACACATTACTGGTATTTTTAGAAGTACTTTATGAGTACAAAATCTATTCCCTGTGCCCTCATCAATATGAAATTACCATTTTAAGGCTGATTAAATAAGGATTAGCGCCAATGTTCTACTTATTAGGCTGCGTCTTCAACTGGAACTGATGATGTAGTATTTGTCAATAACTAGTTCACAGCCTTAAATTCCACAAAATGAAACCTTTGCATCAGAGTCCATCTGTCTGAAAATTTTGAGGCACGCTTCCATGAAGAGGAAAGCCATCTATTATATGATGATATAAGCGTAAAGTGGCATGTATCACAGCTGTTTGATTACTGCTGGGGAGATGACTTACATTCCCCCTAAGCCCTCTATCAGAATCCAACAGTGATGGATTGAATTCCCTTTGCCTTAGCATGATGATGGATTACTTTAGGAGGATATATAAGAATGGTGGAATCTAGGCAGAAACTAATTAACATCACAATGGAAAGATGCTAACATTGATCTTTACCATGATATGAAATTGATCTAAAGAGTCGGTAAAATGTCCACTAAACTTTCTCAAAGTATAAATGATCAGTTATTCATCTGAGTTTTTTGTTCAGTGACACCTAGTTCATTATCGTGTAGCAATTGCAAGCTTCAAAATTTGTTATTGCCAGATGTTACATATATGCACACACACGCACAGATTTCTTATGGATAAACTAATATAATGTTCTTGATGTATGGTTCACAATGTACATTTGGTAGTAGCAGTCTTTAGGAATGACACTGGATATGTGAAGGAAATGAAAGGATTTGGTGGTGGATACATTATGAGGTAGATGAAAAAGGCACCAAATATGAGATGAGATGAAATCAAGCCTTCACACCTCAAGACAGACATGTTATTCGCCTCTCTGAGGATCTTCCAGTGCAAATACTGTCATCTTCTCTACCTATCTCACTGGGTGAACATAAAGATTAAATAAAATATTTTAAAGTATAATAAGTGCAAAGCATTAAATAAAACAGGTGTACACAAAGAGTATGGCGTTTACCCTTTCTCTCTTACATATGATAATTAGGTGAATGAAAGAAAGGAAACCAGAGAAGCATAAGAAAAATAAAACATTTTGAATACTTATAGTAATATTCTTAGTTCTTTAAGTGGAGAAAATGGTTTAAGAAAATATTTTCTGGGCTTCCCTGGTGGCGCAGTGGTTGAGAATCTGCCTGCCAATGCAGGGGACACGGGTTCGAGCCCTGGTCTGGGAAGATCCCACATGCCGCGGAGCAACTAGGCCCGTGAGCCACAACTACTGAGCCTGCGCGTCTGGAGCCTGTGCTCCGCAACAAGAGAGGCCGCGATAATGAGAGGCCCCGCGCACCGCGATGAAGAGTGGCCCCCACTTGCCACAGCTAGAGAAAGCCCTCGCACAGAAACGAAGACCCAACACAGCCATAAATAAATAAAATAAATAAAATAGTGTTAAAAAAAAAAAAAAAAGAAAATATTTTCTAAATCTCTACCTTCTCCTAACTAAAAATGCAAAGAAAAAAGAAACCAAATGATAACTTTAAATACTTTCAATAACAGAATTTTCTTTTAAAAGTAAGGATTAAAAAGAGCAGAAACGTTAATAGATAACTGTTTTATTGATGAGAAGAAAGTCGTTAAGAAGCCTAGTCTACTTTTGGTTGTACTGATTAATTTGCTTCCCCGTTTCAAAATCTGCAGGGAACTTTTAAAACATGTCTCAAGTATATTGCTTGAAATTCAACTCCTCAAGGTGAAATGAAATCAGACCACAACCAAGAACAGAGAAAACACAGAAAGTACGAATAAAACTAAAACTGATCTGCCTGGGAGACAGGTGCTGAACCGGTGAAAAGAGGTTAGTGACTAACAACAGCGCACAGCCCCTCTTTTTTTCCCCCATTTTTTTTTTTCAGTTCAATAACAGCAAGTGAGTTCCTGAGACAATTATCCAAGAAGGCTGATAGAGTGCTGTGAGCCAACACTTGAGTTTATTCTTGGAACTGATGAAAAACAAAGGTTTACAGGCCGAGACCTTCTGGAAAATAAGTCATTTAAAAGTGCTTTGTTTGCAAAGTTAAGTAGTTGAACAAGTGCCCAAAGACATAAACTACAGACCCCGTCTCCCATACTTCCCAAGAGAAGTACTGTCAATACAGCGATTGGAAGACCTGCAGCCTGGAATGGAATTTAAGCATGACTCAGTCTCAGGGCTGGAAGACTTCTACTCCTTTATGCATTCAGGGTTTAAACATGTATTTCAGATCCATTATGTGACAGACATTATGCTAGGTGCTAAGGATATAAATATGAAAAACATACTGTTCTTGACATTAAGAAATTTATCACCTCATAGGGTAAAAGAACATAACCAACATAAATAAAACAACATGATTAGTGACATAGTAGACAACATAACCTAGTGCATAAAGAGGCTTTTGCTTAACTCTGCTTATGTAAGTCAGTACAAAGAGAAGAGACCACCAAAAAAGCAAAAGAAAAAGAAAAAAACACTGCAGAGGTGAGACCAGAAATCTAGGAGGTTCTGAAGAAAATAGTTTCTTAAAAACAATGAACTTAAGTATAAGAGAGTGAGTGTTATCAAGGGTCAAATGCAAATTATACTGAAGGGATGTTGTGACTGAATACCTTTGCTAGAATTAATTGCAAAATGTCACATCTAAAAGTGCCTTTGCTGATCTTGATGATAGTGTTGCTGACACTTCCACCACAGTATTTTTCAGAGTTCTACTATTGAACTCAGATTAATTTGGTTCATGAGAATCAAATATGAGCATTCTAAAATATAAAGCCTATTTTAAATCACATGCTCAGCAACCAAGCTGAGACTTATGTTCTGTTTGTCCTTCAATTTACAAATAAGCTAAAATTTTATATAAAATAGCAAATTTGGAAAAAAGCAATGCCTCAAGATTTCAGATGGTGCTATATGATTTGTTATTTAATATGGCATGTGGACACAACTTATTTTGCAAAAATGAATGAAGATTCCTGTAATCTTTTCCATTTCTCTCTCAATCAATATTCAGTTACAAAATAAAGGTTGTCTGACAGAACTCCATTGAGCAAAAGCCAGTTAATTTAAAACCTTTTTGTCCTAAATTATGTTCTTATATTTCCTAGGGTAATTTGTCACAGAATTTTATAGCAGTCATCAAGATAATTAAGTTCTGAAACAGGTTCTAACAGCAGGGAGCGACAGAACATAAATTAAAAGGGTTTTAAATAACCACATTTTATTTAAATCCCCAACTGTACACTCTTAAACAGATTTACCTTTATAGCATTAACAGACTTACATTGCTACATTTTAATGAAGTCAAAATTGAAAGCCTTTAATCATAATTGCTTTTAATTCTAAGTGAAAGTTTGAATTACAATAGTAGCCATTGAAAAGAAAGGGTGTTTGAAGTTGTTTCCTGCTGACAGTTTTAATTTGACTTGCTTTGAATTTCTTCTGGCTGTTCTAAGATTTCAGCTGACGTTGCATCAATTTTAAGTCACACTTCTGTTTAAATAAACTTAAACACATAAACAGAAGATGTGAGGATAACAACTAAAGAAAACAGAAATGGAAAAATTGACACAAAGAGAGAATTTGAAGTAATATGAACAATAGACTCATGAAAATTGCTGAGTTTAATGCATAATAAATGAATACAAAGAAAGAATTCCAAAAGAGAAGTAGAGGAATCACATAGGGATACGCTCTAGATAAAAAAGTAAATTAAACAGATTCAAGTACACATTAACCTGGGAATAAAGGTTTAAAAAGTTAGTATAAATTAGTCTAAAGAAGAAAAAACTGAAGAAAGATTTTATTGTCTACAAATATGATGATTTTAATTGGGTCTGTGAGTTGATCTAAAATTGGAATTATTTAAATAATGAAAATAATAAAAACATTCCACGGGATTAAGAAATATCCTATTATATGTGTTGTTACAAAACTCAGATAGTTTGAAAAACAACTTACATGAGTAAATGGGTCATGATTGCAAAAGAATGGGTTATTTTCAATATTTTAAAAATAAATACCCTTCTAATAAATAGTCATATTTCAAAAATATTTCCAAATATTCAGTATAGAAAGACATCATTTTCACACACTCTTATGTCTGCTGTATCTCATTTGAGAGCAAATGACAAATACATATATATACATATGCACAGTACACTGATTCCTAGTTTCCATCCAAAATGAAGAGATAGGTAGAAAGATGACAGATTAGATAGACAGACAGATACAGAGAAATAAATGTAAACATATATATATGCTCAATGATTTCTAGGGCATTTACCTCTGTTTCTATATACCTCCATGTTCTCTAATTTTTGTGATCATGTCTGTGGAACTGTTTCAAAGTCAAGCGATATGACCATAATTGCTATTCCTCCCCCTAATCTAACTATCCTTCCATTCTGTTTCAGTAGTAAATTGAATTAGATCGAAAAAATTAATCTTTACAATTCTACAGGGTCAACACAAAAGAATCTATGCTAATAGAGTACAGCAGTGACGCAGGTGGATAAAAATGTTCAAAATAATTCATATTGGTTCAAAAGGCATGTTTGAGCTACCTTTGTATTTGGCTATGTGTGCTATTTAAAGATTAGTGGTATTTCAAAGAAAAACTACATAGCATTCAATGAATCACAGAACTTAAAAACTGCCTTACTTTAGCATACTAATTCCTGATCAACTCCTGTATGCAAATTCCAAGTTCAAAGTTCTAAGAACCTCAAATGGATATAAACCATAAGCATTCTAGCTATCATGTCTCTTAGGGAGTAGATAAAATACTTATTTTCATTCGTTTTAGAGGCCTTATCATTGGGTTCACTCATTCACTAACTCATTATATCATGCTACAAATATTTAATGAGCACTTACTCTATTTCTGCATGCAAGGCACGAAGGAACAAGATTGCCATGGTCCCTGCCCTAATGGAGTTCACAGAACACAGTTCCACCTAATCCCTTAGGACCTCAACTAGTTCATCTGAAAATGTCTAAATTAATCTATGATTGTCAAAGCTCCTTTTGGGTCTAGAATTCTTGATTAATATGAAGAAGCAGGCTATGCGCTGGCATTCAAGCATAGAAGGATGCTTAAAATGGCAAAAGATATCCTAAATCAGGACATACCAAGGAATAATTTGTATTTGGAAGTAGAAAAAGTTTACCAAGTAAGCTTTACTGTCCAATAGGACTGCGTTGTCTTAAACATTTCTATTACTTTTAAGATGTTACTGATATACCTCTGAATGAAATTATTTTTATTTCATTCTATATGTGGAAATAAATATTTTTAAAATTTCCAGAGTTGTCCTGAAACTTTGTAAAATGAAATTTAAATTAACCATTCATTTAGTTTCTAGTCACTTTAAAAAATAAATTATTTTTGTCCTGTGTTAAGTTCAGCTAATTCTAGTTGTGCATTAGAATAAAACAATGAGACTGAGAGTGTCAGTCATCAGCTTCATAATATAGTCATAAATTTTGTGGTTATTTTCGCTGTTTTTACATTCACCAGACTCTTGCTCATCTACTTGGTAACTTAATTTTTTAAAGCATGTGATTTTTTTCAGAGAATATAATTTTGACAGAAAATAACTATGGGGGTCGACATGGTTAGAATACATCACATGCTATACCAAAGCAGTACACTATTAACATTAGGAGCAGGAAGAAAGATGTAAGGAGGAACCATGTTGATGCATATATATGATGAGTTTTGTGGTCAGGAAGAAAGTAGAAAGAGCTTTGGACCCTGAACATAGTTCCAGCTCTGCTACCAAGTGACTATGTGACCTTGTGCTAGATGGTTAAACACCTTGTGAAATTATAGGATAGTACTAGATGATCTTTATGATCCATCTCAGGTAAAAAGACTGTAATTCCAACCATAGTATAATGTTATAATTTAGCCCTTAAAAGATATCCATGCAAGTCCTAATAGTGGCCTCTAGTCAGAGTAATTGCTAACCTTTGCTCTGTAACAAATATAACTTTTATGGCAAGTAATTCTAAAAGGTAAGGAACTCAAAGGATAAAAGAAAATGAATAGGTTACATTGCGGAAAAGAATCCTAAGGTGGATAACAAATCATGTATCTTCCCTAAATGCAACATGACAGTAAAGAAAGGCCATTGCTATCATGGGATACACAACAGCAAACCTAGAGACAATAGTTCTCTGTTGTGCAACTCAGCACTGAAATAGGAAGCTCAACATGACTCTAAAGTGTTAGGAATGATTTGTTTAGCAAAATTCAACAATAAAATGAACATTCGCTTGCATATTATAGAGGTTCTCGTATATATTTATAATACATTTGGATTAAAATATCTATCTATCTATCTAAAGTATATGTATGCATAAAAGACAGATACAGTAGATACATATAAATATGGAAATTAAGCAATTTCCACAAGGATAATTGTTAGCATATAAACTCATTAAATGCCAGAATTTTGTAAATTAAGTTTTCTCCTGAATCATCAGCACCTAGAACAGAAAGTCTGGCACATACTAATAATATTGATGTCAATAAATATATTTTGAAAGATGATCAATTAAATACACACATAACTAGTGCTAGCTTTCAAATTTTGTAATTACCAGAGCAGTACTCTTTTCACTATATCTTAGTGCTCTTTTTTTTCAATTAAATTATTGTTTAAACTAAGGAAATTTTATTCCATATGTGGGATATTTAAATGTTTTACAATAGAATATGCAAATAGAGCAACTGACACAAAATGGAGAAATAAGTGTTGTTTAAAAACTTCAAAATAGTATTAAGTCTGGAAATTCCAGAGATAGTAGTATCCTGGAAGAGCCTGGTACTTATCTTTAGGTAAATTTCAAGACTGCTTCAAGTTTCTACATCTCTAATCTCATTTTGGTTAGATGGGAAGATCTGAGGTCTGTGAGAGTTTCTAAAGCATGATTAAAGCTCAGCCTCAATGTTGAAGTCAACTAGGATCTCATTTAAATAAATAAATAAATAAATAAATAAATAAAGGGTCTTCAGAATGTTCATCTGGTGGTTTTTTTTGTTTTGTTTTTCTTTTTTCTGGCAATTAGCACAATACAAATTTACAAATATCTACCACAGTGTCAGTCTTAAGTCTCCTAAAATGTGTCTCCTAAGGCACATGAGAGAACCAGGCTAAGAGATCAACCTGGCTAGATCTAGGATATAATCTAAAGTGACATGGGAAATAATTAAAATAATTTTACAAAAAAAGAATCCGTAAATTTAATTTATTCCAAAACCCCTATCTACAAGTTATTAAAAGTAAATGTTTAAAGTTTCTCAAAATTTAGACATATTTTCCGAAGTAAATAACAGATGGTTTCAAGGAATATTAAATATATTATGAAAAGTACTATTATTTGAGTTTTTAGCAGACAGTGATTAGATTTGTACTGTTTTTTATCAAAAAGAGGAATAATCCTCTAATCAACTTTGCTGCTTTTAATGATTTTTTTAATTGAAGTCTGATAAATCTTTCTGATAGCTTCACATATTAAGATACACTTTTGACAAAAATGTCTTTCATTATGATTCAAAATAGCACATTCTAACAGCTTGATTGAGTACCTGTAGCATTGTCTACATTTCAGAAGTTGAAACTAATAATTAATTTTAAAAGAGGAGATTTCTAGCTCCTGTAGGTATGAAAACATTGTAATTGCTTTGATAATTTGTTTTCCACTATCATGCAATCTCTTGAGAATTGGAAACTAAAATATCGGTGTTACACAGATAAAGCATAGAAGCAGGATGCAGAATAAAAATGTGAGCTGCAAAGAGATAGATATGTACATTATATACAGACTTGTATTAGTAAACAGCATTTAAGATATGCACCTATCTAGACAAGCACATTTAAGGCACAGTTATCTTGCACTATTGCACAGCATTACTGTAGTGCTAAGTAGATTTAGATAAATTTAAGATGATACCTAACCTTTCAAGTACCACATGGACTTGAGAGTTTTACAAGCTTCCTGTATTGAGTTACTTCTTGTATAGAGTTAAGTTTTAATCTCTTGACAATCTTGTACACCTTTCTAGTGTTATATAAATTATTTAGTGTTATATAAATTATTTAGTGTTTATTTTATATAAATTAGTGTTTCTAATGTTATATAAATTATTTCTTTTCTCCTCTCTCCAAAAACACCACAGTATCTAATATACCACTAGAATCCTGGGCAATACAAGGCTATAATTAACATATAAAGGAAATTTGGAAGGTTTCTGGGCTATTCCAGTTTATATAGTTAGAGTATATTCAATAGATGAATAAATCAAACTACATTAAAGGAAACAAAATGTACATATTACAAAATATATCTCCTATATCTGAATCTGTATAACACAGAAAATGAAGCATATACCACTGAAGCATTGTTTTAAAAAAGTAGCATAATTACTTGCTGCTATCATATATAGAAAGAATAATTCCCCACTATTCTGCCCTTTAATGGAACTGGACAAAATGTTTCTCAACATATTTTCAGTTGTTTGTCTCTAATAACTTTTAGGTCACTTTTTTTGGTCCAAAGACATATAGTATAATATTAAAAACATTGATCAAAAGATGTGATTTTAGTGTTATCATTGCCCTTTTTCTTGCATGTACAAAACTTCACCTTTCTAAATTTCAGTCCCCTTAGCTATTAAGCGCATATGGAAAAAATCAGTCATTATATTTTTCATTAACCATTATATTAAAACTTGCTTGGTTTCAATTAAGACAAACCAAAATGACCTAACTTGAGAAAAAACAGGGGAATTTGTTGTAAGGATATAAATGCCTCATGAATGCAGTTGAACTTCACATGAGAAGACTGGAATCTGGAGTCAGGACCTGGAGGCCACAGGACTCCATCTGTTTCTTTCTTCAGTAGGTGGGTGCTCTTCTCAATTCACAGAGTAGAATATGACTGTCCTACTACTTCTGACTTTACATCTAACCATTTTAGCCACGTGTGTAGGATATTTCTATATACCAATACCAATTCCCAAGATGAGAACTGGATGGGTCAATTTGAATACAGTTAAACCTACACTGATTAGCTAAGGACATGGAAGCAGATAAGTCATCACTGTGTGGAACCCAACCCTGGCAGTCAAGGAGCAATTCTCAAAGAAACAGGGATGGAATCCAGGCTGAGAAGAGCGCCTCAAAGCTTGTGAACTCCACTACTGCCTTGCATATAAAAAAAAATAGGAATCACATGGAAGCCTCACTTTATTGAAACCTTTATTCATATATTTATTAATTATACAAATGTCTGTTGAGCACCTATTCAAAGTTAGGTAGAGGGGTCTCAGAAATAGAATGATATAGTCCTTTCCTTATGAAATTTTCACTGGTAAGGGGTTCTACTTTCTACCGTCTTGCTTGTGGTAACAGTGCTTGAAAGCATGTGCATTTTCAATGAGGAATTGGTATAAAGTTTTAGTTACTCAAGATGATAAAGTCTATAGATTTGCTGTACAACATAGTGCCTACTGTAAACAATACTGTATTGGGCACTTTAAAAAATTCGTACAGGATAGATCTCCTGGTAACTGTTCTTACCACAATTTAAAAAGGGTGAGTATGAGAAAACTTTCTAAGGTGATAGATATGTTTATTACCTTGACTGGGGTGATGGTTTGATAGGTGTGCCTATATATATATGTCCAAACAAGTCAATTTGTAACAGGAAATTTGTACAGTTTTTTGTGTATCAATTATACCTTAATAATGCTGTTAATTTTTTAAAAAGCAAATGCTGTCAGTTATGTTTCAGGGACTATTATTTTCTTATCAACATTTTTCTTTAAAATCATTACCACATTGTAAGGCAATTATACTTCAATAAAGATGTTTAAAAAAAAAATCATTACCACAAAATATGAAATTTCTACATTATGATCTGAAATTTTTATGACTTTATTTTTTAGAGCAGTTTTCTGTTTACCTCAAAATTGAGAGGGAGGTACAGAGCTGTCCCATATACCTCCTGCCTTCACACATGTATAGCCTCTCCTGTTATCCATATCACTCACCAGAATGGTACATTTTTCTTACCAAGGATGAACATACATTGACACATTATAATCACCCAAAGTCCATAGCTTACCTTAGGGTTCACTCTTGGTGTCTGTACATTCTATGGATTTGACAAATGTAAAATAACATATATCCATAATTATAATATCACATGGAATACTTTCACTGCCCTAAAAATCCTCTGTGCTCTGCCATTTTATCTCACTAACCTCCCACCCCTAACAACCACTGATCTTTTTGCCCTCCTCTTGTCCCTTGTACAGTTCATTGTGCTTATACATAAGCATATGTACACATACATATCTATGTATAAATGTATACATAGGCATACACAGTTGAATACATTGTTATTATTCTGAACACATGGTTATCTGTTAGATCAATTAAGAAGAAAAAAACATTTCTTTTACCTTCACTTTTTCTTAAGCACTTGTACTTTATATAAATCTTAGTTTCTGAACTATATTATTTTCCTTCTCTCTAATGACCTTCTTTTAAAATTCTTACAAGGAAGATTTGCTGGCAACAAATTCCATCAATTTTTGTTTGTTGGGAAAAGTATTTCACTTTCACTTTGGAAGGATAATTTTACAGGGTACAGAATTCTAGGTTGGTGGGTTTTTTCTCTCAACACTTTAAATATCTCATGCTCTTCTTGCTTGCATGTTTTCTAAAGGTAAGTCAGATATAACTCTTATCTTTGTTCCTCTATAGGTAAGGTACTTTTCCCCTCTGGCTTCCCCAGGATGTTATCTTTACCTTTTATTTTCTGTAGTTTAAAGATGATATTTCTAGGTATATTTTCTTAAGCATTTATCCTGCTTGGTATTCTCTGAGGATCCTGGATGTGCGGTTTGGTATCTGACATTAATTTGAGGAAATTCTCAGTCATTATTATTTCAAATATTCTTCTTTCCCTTTCTCTTTTTCTTCTCCTTCTGGTGTTCCCATTAATACTTTTGTAGTTGTCCTACAGTCCTTGGAAATTCTATTGTTTTTTTTTTCAATCTTTATTCTTTTTGCTTTCCACCTTTAAATATTTTTTATTGAGATATCCTCAAGCTCAGAGATTCTTTCCTCTGTTGTGTTCAGTCTACTAATAAGTCCATCAAAGGCATTCTTCATTTCTATTATAATGTTTTTATCTCTAGTATTTCTTTTTGGCTCTTTAACATTTCCACTCTCTGCTTCCACTGACCATCTGCTCCTGCATGCTATTTACTTTATTCATTGGCACACTTAGCATATTAATAACTGTTGTTTTAAATTCCTGGTCTGATAATTCCAACATCTTTGTTGTGTCTAGTTCTGATGCTTGATCTGTCTCTTTAAATTGTGTTTTTTGCTTTTTGTCATACTCTGTGATATTTTTTCTTGAAAGCTGGTCATAATGATTATGCAAAAGGAACTATAATGCAAAGAGGCCTTTAATAATCTGGTGGTGTAGATGTATAGGGAGGGGAAGCATTCTATATTCCTATGATTAGGTCTCAGTCACCCAGTCAGTAGGGATCCTGTACCTTCTCAGGGTTGTTTTTTTGTTGTTGTTTTGTTTTTTCTCCTTACTTAGATGGGACAGGAAGGGTTTTTTCCCTTCCTCAGGTCAGTTAGGCTCTGATCATACCCCAGCAGGTTTGGCTCTAGTTAACCAGTTTTCCTTGAGGGCAGGCCTTGTTAAGTGCCCTGTATATTTCAAAATGGTTTCTCTCACCTTCCCCGTGGGAACGGCAGGGAGTATGTGGGGAGGGAGTACTTTTCTCTGTTTGCCTGGGGGGACTTTTCTCTGATATTTACTGTGGGAATCTGGTCAAGCTTCTGGTGGGTAAAACCCACAATACTGTGAGGTCCTCCTTATGGTTGCAGACCCTGGAGTTTTTTAATTCTCAGACTTGTACACACTAAGCTTCAGCATTTCAACAATTATAGTTCAGGTTTTCCTATCCTGGCACCGATTTTTCAAGGCGATTTTTGCTTGTGAGTCTCTGCTTGGGTAAGTCTCAACATCCTGAATTTGCCTGTCTCTCCAAACTTGAGAACTCTGCCTTGTGTTTTTCCCTTTCTTATGGATCCAGGAAGAGTTGTCGATAGATTTTTACTTGTTAAGATGGAGTGGTGACTTCCAAGCTCCTTACATGCAGAACCCATGATCTGAATTTAACTGAAAATAATTCATTCTTGATTTGTGAATTAGTCATTTGGTTCCTTAGTGACAAACTTAGATCAAGGTGGGAACTATGCTTCATAAGAGAGCTCAAGTGTGTTACTCTATTGGACCTTGATGGTCAAAAAATGAAATAGGTAATAAAGTATGTAAATAAACCAACAGGAAGACAGAGTCACAGAGATATATGTGTGTTAAGAATGAATGATATGTATTTTGCAGATAATTAAATAAATATGCCAAAAACAAAAATATAAAATAATCTCATAAGAAATCAAACAGCAATTAATTTAAATAGCCCCCAAATTTACTTTAGGTTGAAGAAAATGCAAGATATAACTTGGTATGGTGATAATCTAGTTTAGAAATACAAATACACATGATAAAATTAGTTTCATATTTTAAATTTGCTTTAATAATGTATAAAATTCTCTCACAGAAATGGGATTTTTTTTCATTTACCAGAGCTTCCTGGCAAAAAGAAAAAAAGGTAATACTTGAAGACCTCATCACTGACAATAAACCTTAGTTTAGTAGTTTGACTAAAAGAGGGAATTACTACACATTGTGTTTAAATATGGCTTTTTAAAATTATGAGCAAGATAAACATATTTCAGTTCTAGAGAAGAGAAGTTACTAGACTATAACAGAGAAATCAGTAGATAAAATGAAATGATGTATTCTAGCAAGTGTTCAACTTAGACTGTATGGTCCCTCCTTCTCACAAAGAAGATTCAAGAACTGTATAAGGTTCTATTTTCATCATTGGTTTTATATTACATTGGACAATTATAATCCAGAATCTGAAGTGTTTAAAACAGGACAATTCTTATGGTTCTCACCCACCTTACAGGAATACTATGTAATACTATGCATGGTAACTGTTTACAATTACATTTCCAGTATAACTAATTTCTCACAAGCCATTAACTGAAAGACTACTTACAAAGTGGTAAGATGAAGGATATGCCAAATATTGGTAGAACTATGGAAAAACACAGTAATTTAATATGGTTCTGTAAGTGGTTTGCATATTTTGCCAGTCTAACCATGTCCTTCAATTGGACAATATTAGAATTTTCAGAATAATTTTCAGTGGACAAAGCAGAGCAGTGAATATACTATTAAATAACACAAAGATATCTAAAGGTGAATATTAGGGCACATACCTCCATGCCTAGCTGCAGCTGCTACACTAATAGATAAATCCCTATGATTTATAAATCATCTATAAATACTGCTGCTGTATTCAGCCCCAAGAATGATTTGAACAGACACTTCAGTCCTGAAATGCATTAGTTCCTACTATAATTTATATTATCAACCAGCAGAATGAATAGAAGTAAAAAAGGATTGAAAATCCTTGGGAGAAGTACTTATTAAATGTAACCCGAAAGCAGATTTGAAAATTTTCCCCTTTTAAATTTATTTTCCCATGGTCCTAATAAATGAAAGCTGGGCTGCTATCCAGGTTCCAAGTCACTAGAGCCTGATTGTTTTCTATTTGTTTCAGTGTTTAAAGCCAACAAAAGCTGCATTAAAACTGACGGTGCCAAGTAGTAACAAGCCTACTTTAAGCATGGCTAATGTATGAACCCACAGCCCCAGGTTATAATATTTCAAATACAACAGAATTTAAAGGCTAGGCTCTTTGTCATTGCGTTTTACAAGCAAAACATTTTTTTAATATACCTTGTTTATTAAAAAACAAAAATATCTCCCTAATCACAGAATAACCTGTATTATTCTATGTTCTCTATTTTTTGCATTTCTAGTAACATATTGCTTATACCTAACCCATCTTCTTTAAACAAAAACTTAAAAATATATTATCTCTTTCATATTTCTTTTACTTCAAACACACATACACACAAACACATAACTCACACACAATTGGTTCTTGTGCTTTCTTCCTGACTTTTGAAAACATTCCTAATTTTAACCATTCACGTCCCTGCCAGCCACTCTTGAGCAACAAAACGACTCCCTACTGCCTCCATTCCAAAGCATGAAAAATATAATTACCATATTTAAAATGGCTACTGAATTTCCTGTGAGTTCTATTTCTATATTTTCACTTAAGTAAATAAATTAAGTCATTTTGGTTAATTAATCCTTAGAATTTTTATATTTTATTATTCCTAATTTTATATTATTCATAACCAGCCATGGCCAGAATATGAAATATATCCTTGGGATATTTAACTATAATCTGCTTTACCTTCTTTTCCCCTCCACTCTATCTGGCTGATACAACTCCAGTGTTAATCTTCAATTAACCTATATTAATTTGTCTAATGATAAACAGAAATAAATCTCTATTGTGTTTCTGCAGTTGTGCCTCCCTCTGTTCATATTAGGAAACAGGTGACAATGAGAATTATTTCAAGTATTTGGAAAGAGTCCTTGACCCAGCTAACAGATAATGTAAATTCTCTCATTTGATTCCTTCCTGCTTAGCATTCCATAATGTAAAGATTCAAAGCCTTTTAAAGTATAAAAATCCCTATTTGAGCATCAGAAATTTGACAGACATCCAAATTTGTTCATTTTTTATCAGATATTTTAGAAATTAGTAATTTTTATTTTATTAATTACAGCAGCACCCATGGTCTTATATATGTGCATTTGTTTATTCTGTCTACACAAAATGTCTCTCACACATTTTTTTTTACATATATTTGCTTTTTTTAATTTTTTAAGATCCCAATGAAGATTTCTCGAACAATTCCTTTGTTCATACGAAATACTCTAAGATTCTATAGAAATCCCTCAAAAAGGCCAAGAATACAGCTATGTAAATTTTTTAATGATCAGTATATCAATCATCATCTGATCCACTCTGTTCATTTTATAGATGAAGAAACTAAGGCTCTGGAATTTCAGTTGCCTGGATTGTTACTCAAGGGGGAAAAAAGGATGCTGATTTTATTTTTCTTTTTATTCTATTGCCTCCACTTTCAAACAAACAGAATCTCATTTTTAAAAAGCTAAGCTTAGGCTGTATATTGAGAAAAATCCCTGAAAAATTTAAGAACTATTTTCAAATGATAGGAAAAAATATTCTTTCAAACCAAGGTGCTATATGATACTGGCCACAGGTAAAGCACTTGCAAGCAGATGGAGTACAGGCTCTATGAAGTCCCTTTTAAATGTAGGACTCATAAAATTCTTATTAAGGCAATTTCTCTAGTTATAGTCATGCCTAAATCCATGGCTATGAGACTATCATACTCACCACAACACATGCTTTTTCTTTTTTATAAAAGGCCTAGTTATAAAAGTATTGCTGACCCAAAACTATGAAAAAGAGTTAAATTCCATGCTCCAACTTGTGCTTCCTTCGGGCCAAATATCTGTTTGGTTGCTGATTTTGTGGTTACAGTTTTTCCTTCCTTTCATATCACTGATGGTTTGAAAGCAGCTTTTTTAGAATCTGGTATTGAACAATTAAACTGAGACATCCCTTAAATGGCTCAACTGTGTTGCATTTTTCTTAGTAGTGGATGTGACACTGTAGGTGTTGAGCGATTCACTTGATCTTCAGTTTATCAAATTCTTTGTAATAAGGATCAATTACAATGAACATCTGTGGTCATTAAAAACTATCTATAATTTTTCTCTTGTGTTGGTGTTTGTATTACATAATAATATAGTTTACTAATATTTGGTTTTCTATTCTGTTATATTCAATGTACAATTTATAATTTTTAATCATATTATAAATTTCCTCTTTTCTAAAAGTTTTCTGGATGACTCTAAATTTTTTAAATTATACTTAATGTCTCTTAAAATAATCATTTTTTTCTATTGATTTTTTTCTATATGTTGCAATAGATTCAAAACATTACCTAAATGTTTCTGATTTGGCTTCCTATATATTTGATTGCTTGGTCTATGCCTTTTCTATTGTCTTAACTGAATTTCTATCCACAAGTCCTCTACTCACATGCAAATTTCTCCTCACCACTCCTTTCCATCAAATACAGAGATTATTTTCTCTATATAGAATTCATTGGGAACAAAGTGTACTTTACAAGTATTATTAGATCTTTTGGTGTGACTCACTCCCATGCAGATGGTACACATCTGAAGGGGCTCTATTCTAGCTAGGAAGGATCCAGCTGATGCTCTGAAAAATTATTCTCTCTTGGTGAAAAGTTAGCTTGCCACTGCCTTCCCTGCTGCATTATTAAACACGAAGGAGTGATTCCCTTAATCCCAACCATCTGTTCTTCCCCTACTAAAAAGTGAAAACATCCCCTTGTGTTTACAAATGTTGCTGCTAAAGCTTCACAAATTATAAGAGATGGTTGTGAAATTTCTGTATATACTACAAGATCAAAACAAAATCCTAGTCACCAAAAATCTGTAAGAAATAAACCAAATTTATATCACACGATGAACCCAACTGTGTTTTAATGTAATGCAATTATATTTAAACTACTGTCACAGAATGTAAATTATTTCAGCATCTCAGTATAATATTTGCATCTTAAATAGACTCCTACTTGTCCAGACTTTCAAAAGTACAGACACTAAAAAAATGGATCATCTTCAATTCTTTTTAATTTTCACAGATTTGTAGAGTGTACAGAATTTTAGCATCCAGGAAAGGTTCAGTTTTGTTGGAATTAAGGGCAAAACAAAATATCTGACTGCTCAGATGAATAACAGACTCAAAACCTCTAAACTAGAAAAGCAGGGACAAGTGTCCCACTGTCCCTGTTGATTTTCAGGAAAGTGACTTACACTGAAGTATCACTAAGCAAAACAGTGCTACTGCTTTGCAATGAACTCATCTTTTCCTCATAAAAGGTACCGCAAATCAGAATCATCCTAGCTTAAGAGCTCCAAAATACCAATCAACCAACTCATGAGAAACATTACAAGCAAAGGAAAATTTGAATTCCCAATATTTTAATTTGATGTTCATTTAAAAAAATATTGGGTATAGTGTAACCTAAAAGTTCTTCCTAGTTCTCTTTTGCTTATAGTATGAAAATATTTCAATTAACATTAAATTTATTTTTGTTGAAGACCAATTGCTTTAGCTTCCTTTTAGGACACTGTCTTTGTCAACAGGCCAATTTCTATTTCATAACATTTATTCCTTTTGTGCTTAGCAAACAACTCCTTATCACCTATGTTCCAGACCCTTTTCACCCATTTTTTCCCTCAATGTTTTTCCTTTCTTTCCCCCATACGTTCCTTTTAAGTCTACATTTCTGAAAACATTCATTCTTACTTAAAATGGAATTCATATAATTAGCTGTTTTATTGTCACAGTACCCAGTAAATAAAAATTGTTTTCTTTGTGAGTCTTTCTTTCAAATATTCTTTCAATTCACTCTAACATACCATGTGTTTACTTTTCTAGTCCATTTACCTGTCCTAGTGATTTTCTTGCTTTCAATCTGAAAGTCTGAATTATTTAGGTAATGAGTTCACTGTGGTCAAGCACAATGAAACATTTACCTTCTTACAGCTTCCACACTTGTTGCCTCGAGACTTCACTCCTTGATATTTATGACCAATTATTTTCTGTACCAAAGCATGGTCTTTGGGAATATGTCAAAGGCTACTTCAGTATAGATGTAACTAGCAGAATATATTTCCCTAGATAATTTTCCAGTCCTCTGGTTGGCTCTACCTATTCTAAAAGTGTTTTAACCTGGATTCTGGTGAACTTTACAGAAAGGTTCCTTTTTATGTGAACTTTCAATGACCACTAAGCTAATAGCTTCATATCAAATTTATTCTCATCTAAAAAAACCATACACTTCATGAGTCTGTTCTTAAATATACCTTTCATGAAACTGTCTCTTAAGATATACTTTGTGTCACATTTCTTTTTCCTTATCCCTAGTCTTGGAGCAACACTCATACTTCCTAATTCTCTTCTTGGGCCCAGGCTAACCTACTGGCATTTACCCTTAAATCTGATAAGTTTATTTCCATTTCTACATTTTATTCACTTTTACATTAACATACATTCAGCTTTATGTTCTTACTCCTTCTTTATATTCACTGTCATTTCATAAATTCTCAACCTTAACTCTCCTAAGATTTATATAATTTGGCTCGGATTTTCCTGATGATTATAATTGTTCCTATTTTTATTTTTAAATAGCAGCAATGAGTTTCAAAATAATTTAACATTTTTTTCTTTACAGAGGCAAAGAGAAAACTGCAAATATATGTCAATGTTAAAATTATTCTTTTTGTTTTCATCTTTATGTTTTCAATGTGTATGTTCAGATGTTATTGTCATATTTATACACCAAGTTCGGCCAAGGATCAAGACCAGTGGTAAACCAGCATAAGATACTGGCAAAGCACATGGTATCATAAGCAGGAGCAATTGTGAGATCTGGAAGTCATGTGCCAGAAGCCTGATCATAGACTGGTTATAGTTACATGGTCCTGCAGCTAGGCAATAGTGGAACTGGTTATGACTTTATTATGCTTTCTACTGGACCACAACTACTTTCCAGAGTGAAATGATTCAACTCAAAACCATTTTGTCTAAATAATTCATCTTTTAGAATCAAAAACTCAAATAATATGGCAGCAAAACTAGGAATACATGGGAGCTCCCAAATGAGGTTGCAACTCTCACTTCTGGGCAGTTCGTAGAACAGTGAACTAATTAAAATGAAATGTTCATTACATACCCCCTACACACACATGCACTGACACACAAACACATTTCTCTTACTTATGGTATTCCCTCACCACTTCCCTAATCAAAATCTTCCCTCAGGACTGGCTCTGATGAGCCCATTCATATGAAATTGTATGTGTCTAATATAATTTATAGCCTTTTAATCCTCCCTGTGGCGTTTACATTTTAATAGGGATAGGGATAGCATTTTCTGAAACATAAGACTAAAACGGATGAACTTTTACCAGTAAGGTATTTAATGCATCAGCCAGCAGTAAGTGGAATGCACAGGCATTCCCAGGACTCTGGAAATCCCACCAGGTGGGCAGTTACCCACCACTCAGTGTCCTGCTTTTACAGTCTAATCTAATTGGTTCTCTGTGCAGGTGCACTATTTACACATACCATAGTGTCTGCCCTAATGCTGCTATGTACCTTTGACTATGGCCTCAAAATGTAGCTAAAGTAATCCCTCTAGCATACTGTTGCCACTGGAAACATAAGTTTAAGCTCTATGATTTGCTGAGTAGGGCTGCATTAAAAAAATCAGTACACAGCAGAGCTAAAGATGATGCAGAGGTACTTAGATGAAAACAGACAATTTTGCAGCAGATTGCCTAACATATTGGCAGTTCTCAAATCATATCTCAAATCAGATGAAGTAAGTTTCAGAAAGTTATTTAGCATGAAGAATACATTATTAAATTCAATGTATAAAATGTTAACGCAGATCTGCTGGCTCTTATTGCTGCTTGCTTTCAGTCCTCCCTCTTGCAACACTGGTATCATAAACTTAACTGTCAGTGTGGGGTGAGCATTCTCCCTCCAGTCAACTAGCAGGCATGCTTTTTAAACATCTGCATCCTTAACCACACATAGTTCACCTTCCAGCTCTACTGAAATTAAAACATCAGACTTTTAGAATAAATTTTTTCTATGCACCATCAAGAATGGCCAGACTTTTAACAAATTGTTTGTATCTTTCTGCTACCAATTCAGGTTTTTTAGTCATATTTTGTGGAAATTACATTGTAATAGGTGAAGGATGCATTATTTACTGTGATGCATTTTATTTCTGAATTGAGTCAGCTTTGGATTTTACAAATTACCCACTCTTAAGATTTTGCCATTGAATTTTAGATCAATTCACACAATTTTATGGGCATGCTATTTCTTGTCATTGTGGATATTTCTCAGAAGAGGCACTTCTTGAAAGGCAAAGAAGCTCATGGGATAGGGACAGCCATTTGATACCAGGTTAAAGCAAGGGAAGCAAAGACGTGCACCCTCAAGGATCAGAGAAGGTACTATTTAGTGTGACTCACCAGTAATTCCAATATTGTCACCTTACTTCAGTAGATGTTCAGGGCAAGTTATACCAAGGCAGTTTTCCTAAGACTGTAAGGTCTAAATTCTTTACCTAAGACACTTAATTTGGTACATGGATGAGGTGACACCTAGCTTAAATTCATGAAAGAATGCATTACTTAGGAATACACCCTAGTTTTACTGGAGCAAATAAGTTTTATCTTGTGTGCTCAGTTTTCTCATGATGGATTAACAATGTCTGCCACAGGTAGCTTTATTTTTGACATCTGGTCTTGGTTTATGTTGAACTTCCTATCTTTTCCCAGAGATAACCACCTAGTAGCTTCTATTGACAACACATTTCTGCCAGGCACTATCTCAGCCACTTTATGTAAAATATATTTTTAGTCCTTACAGATTCCCAATGAGGTAAGTGCTACTATGTTTATTTTACAGATTTGAAAACTAAATCTCAGCAAGATTGGTAGATATAAGATTAGAATTTCATTTGCATGGTACCAAAACCACTTAATCACAATGAATCCCATGTGCTATCCATTCTTCATTTTTCTTTCCATATACTGGAATCTCTCTGTGGCAAACTTCCTAACTTTCATAGGGCCATTCTCATTGATTATATATAGGCTGAAAGTTAATTCCTGACCTACTGGAAAGCCATTAGGCCTACACACCAGAATGTGGAGACAGACTATTTTCGGGTACTTGCTTAGTACAAGTACTATTTTGGGTACTTGCTGCAGTGTCTTATAGAAATTTTCTCTTTTGTAATGAAATAAACAATTATTCAGAGATAATGCTTAGCAATGGATTTTCAAAATGATCTTAGATTTAGATTTTTAAGATGGTATTTACTGAAGTTGTGTGGCCAAATTGGGAGGTATATCTGTACTTCTTCTAGCTTTATTAATATATGTGGTTTTGAAATAATCATGTTCGTCTTATTTTAATTGATATTTATACTTCCAAAAATGAATTTTATTCTCAGCTATTGTAAAAGTTGAGATATTTGATGTATAACTGATTCACTTTGCTGTACACCTGAAACTAACACAACATTGTAAATCAACTATACTCTAATAAAAATTTTTTTAAAGTTGAGATATTTGTAACTGCACTTATTTTTCATATCATCTTTTCTAATGAAATCTAAATGGGAAATAGTTTTATTATGAAATATTGTGTTTGTAATTATCCTTTTATCTTACCTTGTTTCATTCACATTTTCATTAGGAGAAAAAGATACATTTGATTTTGCATAGAAATTCTCTGTGCTTTATTATTTTTTTAAAAACTAGGCTTTTTCTATGAATTGCTTAGTATTCGGTTTACCCTGGATAAGTGGAAAGTAATTCTAAGAAATTCTAATTCCACACTGTAAGAAGACTGTGAAACTGTTTTGTCTCAGCAGGCTCCATTGTGAAAACCCAGCATGAGCTAGGGGGGTGTGAGACAGGCCATGCTGCAGTAGACTGTTGCTGTCCATTTTAAATGTTCATGAATTACTATCAGTAGACGATGGGTAAAAAACTGGACAAATGTGAACAGCATGAACTTCAACCACACTTTAATTAGCAGTGCCTCCCCAGTAAACAAAATCACACATTAGATTGTAGAACAAAATCCCTAGACGAAGCATAGCTAGGTCTCACTTTATTTTAGCTGCGATTCATTAAGCAGTATCATATCCATTAAATGAATGGTAATATTTATGTTATATGGCTAAAGTTTTACAAAGAGCTTTTACACACATATTATCTCATTTGATTTTTACAACAGCCCTGTGGAATAATAAGGTATGTATTTTTCTTCTTATCGTAAGGCTCAGCTGTGTTAAGTGACTTACCCAATATGGTAATTAGAAGAGTTGGGTTTCAAACCCATGTCTCCAAACTTCAAATCTTTTATTATTCTGGTTCTGGTACCATCTTTAAAGTCAACGCACTCTGAATACAGATATGCTACACTACAAATTTTGATAAATTCTAAAACGACTAGATTTTATTTGACAAACCTTTATTCAAGTTCATTCTCTGATAAAGATTATACTTAATTGATAACATCTTTAGAGTGCCCACAAGAAGCACAAGATTTGAATTTCAGGAATAATGGTATATGAGACCACAGGTTCCTGGGATAATTATATAGGAAGTGTCTGGGTTATAACTTTCAGATGCTACAAGAAGACCCAGTCTCTCTCAGAATCCATAAAAAATTTTAAAATATTGTGCTTCCCTCACCAAGAACAATGCACGTTCCAACACTACCCTGTTTCCCTTGCTTGGCTTTTTTTTTTTTTTTTTTTTTTTAATAAACTTTGGCTATGTGAACATTTGGGACAAAAAGGGAGTGTTACTTTTTCACACAAGTATCACCAGATATCACTAGTTGGTGCAAGCAACTTAAATGTCACATCTTCAGAAAAGTTGGGAAATCCAATTACTCCCTTTTGATGACAAATACCAGAACATATATTTATAAACACATAAAACTAAGTAGTTAAGTATGGGAATTCCTTTGGATTCCTGTAGATAAATGAATAGCATAATATTATTTGCATACTACTTGTATTTATATTTGAACTTTATATCTTGGTCTAAAAATGAACCCCAGTAGACATGATTAAGGTGGAGGGATTAATTTCCTACAGACTGAAATCTATAGAATGTTCCAGTGGAACACTATCAGTATTCTACAGACTGCTTTCCTGACACCTGAATTTTTCTTATTTTTTATTTAAAATGTAATGCTCTTAGAACTAGATTATTAAATATTATGATTAAAATGCATATACATTATGTGTATACATAAATGCTAGATAATCATTAAGCTAAATTTACCCTCAACAAAAATAGCTCCTCAATTATGAAGACAAATTAAAAATATTCTTGCATGATTTCAATAACATGCCATATTATATTAAAAATAGATGGTAGAAAGTATATGTGTGATGCTATAGATCCTCACATGAACAGGTTAAATAAGCTAAATAAATACATACATTTAAAAATGATGTGGTAGCCATTATATTGGAAAATTTCCCATATCTGAAATCTTCAAATTTAATTATATTTTAAAGTCCCTGTACTTCATAATATTGTGATCCTGATAAGCATTCTACCGATCTCTGAATAGTTCTCTTTGGAAAAAATGTATCATTTAATGCTAATATTTCTTATTTAAACACACTGATTTCAAGGAATTCTTAACATATGGAAATGATTAGAAAGTAAACCACTCAAATGCATTACCCATTTCAAAATATTTTGTTACTTTAAGCATTATTTTCTGCCTCATTTACTTCCACACTTTAATAACAATCTATTAAAACATAAACATCATTCTCTACAATCCTAGTGATATCTTTAAACTTTAGGTTCAATCCTCTAGAATGATTGTGATGTAATCCTTTGCTCACTTTCTACTGTGTCTTGAATGCTTTTCATATATTGAGTTTACTGTTTGTATGACAATATTTTAAACATTTGAGATATGCACAAGTATTGTTTTAACTTTCTGCCTCCCTTGGCCCCTTACTATTGCTTTAGCGGGAAAGTCATTTCCAGAAAGGAATCCTTAACTTAAAACTTCAATTCTAATACAATTTTGTGAATCTGGTTAAATTAGCCTTTGCTAGCTGATATATTGTGCTTATATTTTAACTTCAGTAAAAACCTAGTAAAATATCTAATTCTGTCTTTCAAAGACTATTTATACAAAACTGACTGACTAAATGAAGACTCCATTAATTAAAGGAAGTCCCAAATCCATAAACTCACACAAATCTGAGACACGTTAGAGCTTTTACAATAGTTGTTTCTGCGGTGTGGGAGACGTTCAGGTTCAGAGACTGCCAAGGGATACCTTAAGTCAGTGAGGGCTTTGAAAGTGTTCTGGTTAAAGTTCTCATAAAGTTTAGGCATTCATTTTAATTACTCTTATTAACATATAGGGAAAAAATTAAATAATTAATTAATAATAAACATTTATCTAGCAGTCCCTATGTTCCAGGCACTGTCTAAACACTTAAACACTTTATCTCTTTCAGTCCTAAGCACGTTTTTGGTAGGTATCATTATTACCTTTATTTTATAAATGAGGAAACATGCCTAGAGAAGGTAGACAAATGACTTGCCAATGATCACCAACACACTAATTCACTCTACTAGCTCTCCATCTTCTGTCCAAAGACTTCCCAAGATAACTAGCTCACTCATGCTGATAACCCTACTTTAAGTGCTTGCTATGGACTGAACTGTATCACCCTCAGATTCATTATGTTGAAGCCTTACCCATAATGTGATGGTATTTGGCAATGAAGCCTTTGGGAAGTAATTAGGTTTGCATGGGGTCAGAAGGGTGGGACAGTCACGTTGAATTAGAATAAGAGAGACACCGGAGAGCTTGCTCGCTTGCTCGCTCTCTCTCTCTCTGCCAGGTGAGGACACAGAAGAGAAGGCAGCCACTTAGGAGCCAGGAAGAGAGCTCTCCAGGACCTGACCATGCTAGCACCCTGATTTTGGACTTCTAGCTTCCAGAATTGTGAGAAAATAAAATTCTGCTGTTTAAGCCACCCCTGTCCATGGTATTTTGTTATCGCAGCCCAAGTTGACTAAGACAGTGCTTACATACTACCTTTGTAATAAAAGATCTTAAAAATTCTGTTTACCAAGCATAACAAGTTAATCATTTACTACCTGCTTGAACAACTTTTGGATTCATTTGATTTATCTAATTATTATTTCTAGCTCATTGTTACCTTTCATGCCTTATTTTTTTCTATTTTTTCCTCAAAATATTATTGAGTAACTCTGAAATAACTACTGCAAATTAAATACCACGGTTTAAAATTCATCTTAACCAGACTACCTTAAAACCTTCAGTTCACCTTTCTTTGAAGCCTAAATACCCATAAAGCTCACTAAGCATTTGCAATATCTAATAGCGTCTTTATTTGGCTCTACTTTTGTCTCAAAATTGTCCGGGTAATTATCAAATCACTGGGAAATAAAGGTATGATAGCCCAGCTTTTCCACGTGTAAGCAAGTTTATTCTGCTCTGGGGATTACTGGGCAAGCTCTCAAGTGTTACAGAGTTCAATTCCAAAACCTTCTTAAATGAAAAGTAATTTAACAAAGGATTGTTTGTAATTCTGTTGCAAATATATATATTAAAAAATCAAGCTCTTTAAGTGACTAGATTTCTTGAAACATGCTTTCTTCCTAACATTTCCCTTCATTCTTCTGCTTTATAAATTCCTACTTACCCACAAGACCTTCCCTTTTCCTTGAAGAAACTCTGACTTCTTCAGGAAGGATTTGTTCTAATTCTTATATACCTCTGCTTAGTAATTATGACAAGAGATGATAATTATTTTTACTCATATGTTTCATTCTTTAGATGTTAGCTTATTTCCTAAAAGGGATGTTATAAATATTTGTTCACAGACAATAGATACATAATATCTACACAGATATTCAACACATAATATCACTGTTGTTTGTTGGTCTGATGAATGAAAGAATGCAATGAAAATATTTTGAAAAAACATTCAAATATAGATATTAACTACTATTAGAACAGATTTATATACAATGTAAATTCATGTGACTGAAATTACTGCAGAAAAATAGACATGTTTCTAAAAAGTAGTATGAAAAGGAATCACTTAAAAAATAATCTATGGAAATATTCCATATAATGATAATTAATGTTCAACAGTCTGAACATGTAAGAGCAAAAAACTCCAAAAGCCATGCTGGATACGTAATATACTACTCTTTTAAAATGCTTATGTATAGAAATGTACACCTTTATATACTGGAATGAATCTACACGTAACTAATAATAATAGCTAACATTCTGAGCACTTAGCATTTGACAAACCTTGTTCTAGACTACATGTACTAACTCAATTCTCACAAATGAAAGATGAAACTAACTCAAGATTATCACAAACAAAAATTGAGACAGCATTTTGCAAAATTTTTATAATTAGATTTGCTATATATTATAGTTTAAAAACATAAATTTGTTAATAAAATAATATTAGAAAAGTCACTTGACAAATTTCCATTTATCAAAAATCTTTTATTTGATACCAGAAATGATAGCAAAAATAGGCCAATATTTAGGTCAATTATACCAAGACGCTTCCTGGAATAAATCATATCTATATTTGAAAAAGGAAATTTGATTAGTAATTTATTCAATGCTAATTAGTTTCTAGCCACAAGCCACCTTTACCACCCACGTCACCCCTTCATTCCAATACCTTTGGGTTAGTTCCAATCTTATTCTGAAAGTTGTTTAACCTAAAATGTCCTTAGGGGATAATTTTCTAACCACCTTTTAAACTACCACCCACAGTTTCTCACAAACTAAGATGCATCAGAAGAGTTCTTATTTTCTTTTTCTTTTTCCTAAATGGAACAAAGAAAATATTAAAATAGAAGTGGCATATGACAATTTGACAGTTTCTAGTGGAGATAATGTTCTCCTACGTATAATACGGGAAACTGCATCTAAATTCTAGGTTGATGGCATTGTAGAAAACAATTAAAATGATTAAATGGGTCAATAAATAGCCTAAATTTCAAAGCTTCCCAGTTTTAAATAATATGATTTATTATTAAATAACTGGTATAAACTGAAAAAGATTATGTAACTCATTCTTTGCTGTCTTGATAATTTTGATGTCAAAGCCACTGACAATAATTCAGTTAAGTAGAAATATTTACCTATTTGAGGTATTTGTAGACCAAGAAATCTGATTGATGACTCCCTCTTATATGTGTACTAAACACATACATATACTACAGAATGTATGTGTACACATACAGATATGCACACACACATAAATATATAAATGTATTTATTTCAGTCAGAGATATACATTGAGCTCTCCCTTTTCTTTTTGCACAAGATCATCAATTATTTTAAATGCATTTTATTAGGAAACTGGCTCTTATATTACTTCTTTAATAATTTCAGTAGCTTTAAAAATTTTGAATACTCCTTTTATTACAGATCTCATATACTAATATAAAATCTCATATGTACTGAATATAAAAATCTCATATAGATTGAAATCTTATTATCTGTTACTTTCATTTTTCACCAAGGGCATTACAAAATATTTGTTATTTAAAAGGTGTCTAGCATCTGATAGAGTTTTAAACATGGCCTTATTGTGACAATCAAATGGCCTGAAATATCTGAAAATATGTTGTCAGCATTAAATGATTACGGACTCTAGTTTTTGCTAGATTCGTAGTGATATGACATCTCTTTCTCATTTTCTCCATTAGGAGGAAAGTCAGGTATTACAATCCCCATTTGACAGATGTAGAGACTAAGGGAGCAAACAGGGAAGGGACTTGTCAGCTAGTTAAGGGGAGAAATGAAGGAGAGCTAGTTAAGGGGAGAAATGAAAGAGAGTCAGTTTATCACCCAGCTTCCTGACTACCAGCAATAAGTCTGTTGCCTTACACAGAAAGAGGGACAACCACGGATTTTTAAAAAAAAATAATTTATTTGTTTGTTTGCTTGTTTATTTACTTATTTATTTTTGGCTGTGTTGGGTCTTTGTTGTTGCACGCGGGCTTTCTCTAGTTGCAGAGAGCGGGGGCCACTCTTTGATGTGGTGCACGGGCTTCTCATTGCGGTGGCTTCTCTTTGTTGCAGAGCACGGGCTCCAGGCATGCGGGCTTCAGTAGTTGTGGCTCGCGGGCTCTAGAGCGCAGGCTCAGCAGTTGTGGCACACAGGCTTAGTTGCTCCATGGCATGTGGGATCCTCCTGGAACAGGGCTCGAATCCATGCCCCCTGCATTCGCAAATGGACTCTTAACCACTGTGCCACCAGGGCAGCCCATTGTCTTTTTTTTTTAAGATAGAGAATCTTAAAGATGCTACAGAAAACTACTAGAGCTAATCAATGAATTTGGTAAACTAGCACGATACAAAGTTAAGGCACATAAATCTCTTTCATTCCTATACACTAATGATGAAAAATATGAAAGAGAAATTAAGGAAACACTCCCATTTACCACTGCAACAAAAAGAATAAAATACTTAGGAATAAACCTACCTAAGGAGACAAAAGAACGTGTATGCAGAAAACTATAAGACACTGATGAAAGAAATTAAACCTGATACAAACAGATGGAGAGATATAACATGTTCTTGGATTGGAAGAATCAATATTGTGAAAACGACTATACTACCCAAAGCAGTTTACAGATTCAATGCAATCCTTATCAACTACCAATGGCATTTTTCACAAAACTAGAAGAAAAAATTTCACAACTTGCATGGAAACAACAAAAGACCCCGAATAGCTAAAGCAATCTTGAGAAAGAAAAAGGAGCTGGAGGAATCAGGCTCCCGGACTTCAGACTATACTACAAAGCTACAGTAATCAAGACAGTAAGATACTGGCACAAAAACAGAAATATAGATCAATGGAACAGGATAGAAAGCCCAGAGAAAAACCCATGCACATATGCTCACCTTATCTTCTTGATAAATGGGGCAAGAATATACAATGGAGAAAAGACAGCCTCTTCAGTAAGTGGTGCTGGGAAAACTGGACAGCTACATGTAAAAGAATGAAATTAGAACACTCCCTAATACCATATCCAAAAATAAACTCAAAATGGATTAAAGACCTAAATGTAAGGTCAGACACTATAAAACTCTCAGAGCAAAACATAGGTAGAACACTCTATGACATAAACCACAGCAAGATCCTTTTTGACCCACCTACTAGAAAAATGGAAATAAAAACAAAAATAAACAAATGGGACCTAATGAAACTTAAAAGCTTTTGCACAGAGAAGGAAACCATCAACAAGACGAAAAGACAACACTCAGAATGGGAGAAAATATTTGCAAGTGAAGCAACTGACAAAGGATTAATCTCTAAAATATACAAGCAGCTCATGCAGCTGAATATCAAAAAACAAACAACCCAATCCCAAAAGGGGCAGAAGACCTAAATAGACAGTTCTCCAAAGAAGATATACAGATTGCCAACAAACACATGAAGGGATGCTCAACATCACTAATCATTAGAGAAATGCAAATCAAAACCACAACGAGGTGTCACCTCACAGTAGTCAGAATGGCCGTCATCGAAAAATCTACAAACAATAAATGCTGGAGAGGGTGTGGAGAAAAGGGAACCCTCCTGAACTGTTGGTGGGAATGTAAATTGATATAGCCACTATGGAGAACAGTATGGAGGTTCCTTAAAAAACTAAAAATAGAACTACCATACGACCCAGCAATCCCACTACTGGGCATATACCTGAGAAAACCATAATTCAAAAAGAGTCATGTACCACAATGTTCATTACAGCTCTATTTACAACAGCCAGGACACGGAAGCAAACTAAGTGTCCATCGACAGATGAATGGATAAAGAAGATGTGGCACATATATACAATGGAATATTAGTCAGCCATAAAAACAAGTGAAATTGAGTTATTTGTAGTGAGGTGGATGGACCTAGAGTCTGTCATACAGAGTGAAGTAAGTCAGAAAGAGATAAACAAATACCATATGCTAACACATATATGTGGAATTAAAAAAAAAAATGGTTCTGAAGAACCTTGGGGCAGGACAGGAATAAAGAAACAGATGTAGAGAATGGACTTGAGGATACGGGGAGGGCGAAGGGTAAGCTGGGATGAAGTGAGAGAGTGGCATGTACATATATACACTACCAAATGTAAAACAGATAGCTAGTGGGAAGCAGCTGCATAGCACAGGGAGATCAGCTCGGTGGTGGTTTGTGACCACCTAGAGGGGTGGCATAGGGAGGGTGGGAGGGAGATGCAAGAAGGAGGAGATATAGGGATATATGTATACGCATAGCTGATTCACTTTGTTATAAAGCAGAAACTAACACAACATTGTAAAGCAACTATACTCCAATAAAGATGTTAAAAACTATCCAAATGAATAAACAAACAAAAAGAGCCACAATGTACTGTTATTATCAGTTTACATAAGACAGTACTTCCAAGAGATGAAAACATATTATACAAACAAATATGTATAGGTATGTGTGCATATAATGAGATCTCACAGTTTTGAAGGTGGCTTTTAGGAAGCACTGCTTTAAACTCATCTTTAGAAATATGTGTCAGACTCAGGACTTTGAGAGAACCTATATGGCAAGAATTCAGATTTGATGTTTCCAGCAATTGTCAGATGTTCTTTGTTCTCAAGTGAAGCTGTCATGTGGTTTGAATCTGGCACTCCTTTGAACCCTTTCTCAACTATGAGGACTGTATGTCTGCAGTTCTAGGACACTACCACTAGAGGCCAGTCTTGCCTATCTTCTCAGACAAACGATAACGCAACAGATGATCTCCTCTAATACCCTTTTATTGAAAAGATTCAAATGTACTGCTTACATAACTAGTTTTTATAATACAAAAATTGTACTTAAAACAAAGTTGACAATCTGGGGGATATACTAGGAGATTCACATAAATTCATTATCCCTATAAATAAATGCAATACCATTTACTGAGCATTTGGGTGAGCACTTTCCATAAATTGTATTAAGGCTCACAAAACTCTACAGGAAAGATACCATTCTTATCTGCATGTTCTGAAATGGAACGAAGGTTGAGAGAGGTTAGAAATGTCTTCATATTTTGACTTCAGCTTACACTGAGTGTAATCTTTAGTCCTAAACCCACGCTATGCTGAGTTATTTGCAGCTTCCTGAAAATTCTTCTCACATATTTGTGCTTGTTATTTTAAAAATATGTTTGTAATATATTTCCACTCACAGTTCCCCTTCCTTTCCTCCACTCAACAGTTTAACATCTTACTATCCTACAAGTGTCATCTTAAATCATATTTTCTATGGAGAAACTTATCCTGTACACATAAATAGGTTACATTCTATAGAGCTCTTGTAAGTTATAATTTTCCATAATAATATTATCAAGTATGCAGTTACAGATAATCAATATAATCTATCCATATCATGTTAAAAGATATATCTCATATGATCTCCTTTTATCATGCATGAAATTTACCAAACAATTAGATTATCAAACTATTAACAATCATTTCTAAAGGGTACTTTTTTGGCAAGTTGAATTCTCTTGCTTAAAGGATTCTAATTGAAACTAGGTTAAGCAAACAAAACAAACTTCTTATTGGTACATGTAAATGGAAATTACAGGCGTAGTCTCATTTAAGAGCTGGCTGGATCTAGACATACATACCTTTTTCTTCATCACCAGCTATATTTCATACTCAGGCTGGCACTGCCATGAAAAGAAGGGCCATTAACTAACAAAGAGCTAACTATCCTTATGGAAGGTGATTTTAATAAAGAAGAGATGCTCACTCCCTTAGCATCCATTTAATCTCAGTGAGGGACTCTATCCAGCTTGGGTAATAGGTCCTCCTTTAGAGAAAAGGATGAGATTCTATGACTGGCTAGGGCAGGGCCAGTTGAGCCCTCCTGTCACTAGAGAGTGTACAGAGTGCAATAACTAACAATTTCATCAGAAACACCTGGAATGAGTGAGAGGCAAAATTTCCCAATGCACAGATCGGGCTTCTAATATTAAAAATAAGAAATATCCACACCAGATGTATAGCTAAAGAAATATATCATGCATTACAAGATTTCATGTTGAGCATGTATTTTCTTTTGCTCTTAACATGGACCCATTTGAATATTTCTGTGCTGCTGAAAGAGATGAAACAGCTAAGTTCTTAAAGGTTAGCAATGTCGTGGGAAGCTGAACAGATTGTGGGTCTGTGCATGATTCAGCCAGGGAATAATTTTTGTAGGTGATCCTGCTCTAGAGACAACAGGAACACAATCTTGGGACTATGTATCATTTTACAGAATTGGAACAATGTAATGGACTGACAATAAGTGGACTTAAATTGGAGAGAATAAACCAAGTTGCTACAGGCAAAGCACACTTGCAGACTAAAATCCTCATTAGCAGCACAAAACTAGAAGCCAAGTTTTTGCTGCCTTATTAGCAGCACCCCAGCCAAGGATGCACTAATTAGATAAGGAGATAAACTGTGTTGCTAAAGCCAAGGCATCCTTTGTTTATGATTAGGCATTGAGTGACAGCAGTGAGCCTCAAGATCCAAATTCCAGTCATCATGGATAAAGAGCAAGGGAATGTCTAAGACTAAAACCCTTGCCAGAACTGAGGATGAGAAACGTAGTCTTTGCTTGAATTTCAAGTGAACAAAGTCTGACCCCACATAGGTGAGGAAACTAGGTGACGTGGAGTAATGCACAGAATGATAAAGTGAGTCATGGATACATTAGAGCATAATCTGGAATAGCCCATCAGACTATGGGGACAGCTGGGAACAGCAGAGGCTGAATTTTAGAACTAGTTTTTACTTCCTATGTAAATCATGAAAATAGACTCTCAATTGCTATCAGTGATATGGTGAGGGATGGCAGGGACTGGTCATTGTCAGTAGAAGTGTCATGAAGACTAGTACAGTAAAATGATTAGACATTAGTAGTGACAAAGATTCTAAAAAGGGTAAAGCAGGGAACAAGATCAGATCAACTTGTAGGTTGTCAGGAAGCCACTGTGAATGTCATGGTTTCTTTATAGATATCTTACGTCTGGACCCTACTCCAGCTACTTCATTCAATGGACCAAAGATGTGCAAGAAAAATTACCTTCCCAAGATCACATATTTGTGCAAGATCATAAACTGGATTAGAATTCAAAAGATTTCTAATCCAGTGTCTTTCATTATATCATGAAAGGTTATAAGCAAAAGAACTACAGTCACTAAAAACACATTTTTCTACATTATATTGTTACTGACATTTGGGTCTTGAATTCAACTATATTTTTGTCTAAGGACAATAATAACTTACCCACTTCTGGCAAGGAGATATTTTATTAAAATTTTATTTACTAAAGTCATTGCATTTTATGTATACTCTTTTAGAGCACCATGTACATGTATTTAAGTACATGTGTGTCTGAACACATAGATTTAAAAAGCTACTTTACTGGATCATACTGTAGTTCTATTCTTAGTTTTTTAAGGAACCTTCATACTGTTCTCCATAGTGGTTGTACCAATTTACATTCCCACCAACAGTGTAGGAGCGTTCCCTTTTCTCCACACCCGTTCTAGCATTTATTGTTTGTAGACTTTCTGATGATGGCCATTCTGGCCAGTGTGAGGTGATACCTCATTGCAGTTTTAATTCGCATTTCTCTAATACTTAGTGATGTTGAGCATCTTTTCATGTGCCTTTTTGCCATCTGTATGTCTTCTTTGGAGAAATGTCTCTTTAGATCTTCTGCCCATTTTTTGATTGGGTTGGTTTTTGTTATTTTGATAATGAGCTACATAATCTATTTATATATTTTGGAGATTAATCCTTCGTCAGTTGCTTCATTTGCAAATATTTTCTCCCATTCTGAGGGCTGTCTTTTCGTCTTGTTAATGGTTTCCTTTGCTGTGCAAAAGCTTTCACATATGATCCAGCAATCCCAATCCTGGGCATATGTCTGGAGAAAACCAGAATTTGAAAAGATAAAGGCACCCCAATGTTCATTGCAGCAGTATTTACAATAGCCAAGATTTGGAAGCATCCTAAATGTTCATTGACAGAGGAATGGATAAAGAAGATGTGGTACATATATACAGTGGAATATTACTCAGCCATAAAAAAGAATGAGATAATGCCATTTGCAGCAACATGGATGGACCTAGAGATTATCATACTAAGTGAAGTAAGTCAGACAGAGAAAGACAAATATCATATATCACTTACATGTGGAATCCTAAAAGATGATACAAATGAACTTATTTACAAAACAGACTCACAGACTTTGAAAACAAACTTATGGCTACCAAAGGGGAAAAGGGGGGAGAGGAGTTTGGGATTAACATATATACACTACTATATATAAAATAGATAATGAACAAGGACATACTATATAGCACAGGGAATTCTACTCAATATCCTGTAATGACCTATATGGGAAAAGAATCTGTTAAAGAATAGATATATGTATACGTATAACTGAACCACTTTGCTGTACACCTGAAACTAACACAACATTGTAAATCAACTATACCCCAGTATAAAATTAAAATTGAATTTAAAAAAAGCTATTTGAATTCATATATTTTATATAAACTTTGTAACATAAAAATTCACACCAAGTTTTGAATTAGAGCTCTGGTAAGCTGGTTTGTTATTAGTTGCACAACTAACAGATTGAGAAGTTGGCCTTATCTTTGACACAGGCAATGTCAAAGCTCACTGTGAGCTATGAGTAGACTTCTTTGTCTCAAGGCCATGCCTTTCGTGACTGTAGGTCAAGTAGGGCTAATGACTGTATGATGTGAGTTCAACACTATCTGGAAAACAGACCTCCCTCATAAAATAGTCATTATCTTGCCCATCAATGCCAGAAACTCATTTAACAAGTGATATAATCTATCAACATTAGAGGTAAGAATTACAATCCAAACATCCTTGGGTAAAATAGTATATTAAATTCTCAATTAAAGCATGAAAAAAATTATCATAGTCACCACAATGGGATGTAAGAATCCAGTATGCTATAGACATTTATCCATAAATTTAGAACATAGAAATATATATTTATACTCATCATTAATAACAAGAAATTTTAATTTTTAAGCCACCAATTTGTATTTTTAAACTTCTATTTTTTCCTTTAATGTTTAAACACACACACACACACGCACAAACATCTCAAGCTAAAATTTCCCTAAATGAGTAGACTACAAAATTTCAGCAGGAAAGAAAACTGGAGAATTATATTGCAAGTTTTCTTAAGTGTAAGAATCCAAGCCCATTACTAAGCTTTGTAACTGAAGAAAGTCATTTGAGAAATTACATAAAATGAGACTACCTGGCATAAATTATTAACATCTTGAAAGTACATTCATATGGATAATTTATAAGTTTAATGTTCTTTGCAGATTCAATGGTAAAATTATTAGAATTTTATGTCAAATAAAGATCTTTGTGTGGAATCATTACTTCAGAATGGTATAAACAGAAGTACAGAGAGTAACAAATTCCAACAGCAACCTTGTGTGCAATAGACAGGAACTCTGTTTTCTAGAGCAGCCTCTTAGCAGCTCCATATAGGTACCCACATTTTACCATCAGCTTTGCACAAATAACAAGGATGAGAAAAACAATGATCATGCTGCTAATATTTAGTTATTCTTATAGTAAAATAAAAAATTCTCAGGTAGTTCTTTAAAAATCTCAATTCAAGTTTCCCTTTTCTGAGCTGCAACTCTTACTTTTCAGTAGCACTCTACACCTGATTAGATTCACACAAAATCTCCGTAATACTTTCACTGGAAGATGGTGTAGAAGATAAATTACCAAGTAACCATTTACTCTCCCAAAACAAGTTTTATTGATTTTCAGATTTGTAGCAGTAGGTTCTATCTGTAATGGAAGAACCCAGAAGTCTATATTTTTCCCTTAGATAATAAGACAACCATCTCTAATAATGTACCATATATCCAATCACTGTGTAAGTTTATGTATTTTTCAATACTCTAATTTAAGTCTCAAAATCAGTTTTTTAAAAAGCTACCTAATTTTGTACTCACAAAAATACCATATGCCAGAAAAGAATTCATGTTAGAGCATGGAGAACTTTAATATTAGAATTTGGATATTAATGGCTTTGTGTCTATAAAAGTGAAACTAAATATATTACTATAGTTTGCATTGATAAAACCTATTAGTTCAGCTCCTTAAATAATTATTTTACCCGTTTTTTGATTATTTGTATTAATTTTTATTAGGGTTTCATAAACTTATTACTTGTGTTTCATAAACTATTTTCTCTGTAATATTGGGTATTCTCCCTGGTAGACTCCATTTTCATGTGTATTAACTATTAACCCATGTTTATTTAGGCTTCTGTTGGGATTACAAAAATTCCCAAGGCAAGTGCAATAAAAAGCAAAAAACAAACAATTGGGACTAAATCAAACTAAAAAGCTTTTTCACAGTGAAGGAAACCACCAACAAATGAAAAGGCAATCTACTGAATGGGAGAAGATATTTGCAAATGATATCTCCAATAAGGGGTTGATGCCCAAAATATATAAAGAACTCATGTGACTCATTATCAAAAAAACCACCTGATTTACAAATGGGCAGGGGACCTGACTAGATATTTTTCCAAAGATGACATACAGATGGTGAATAAGCACATGAAAAGGTATTCAACATCACTAAGCATCAGGGAAACGTAACTCAAAAACACAATGAGATACCACCTCACACCTGTCAGAATGGCTGTTATCAAAAAGACAAGAAATAACAAGTGTTGCCAAGGATGTGGAGAAAAGGGAATCCTCATGCAATGCTGGAGGGAATGTAAATTGTTGTAGCCACTGTGGAAAACAGTATGGAGGTTCCTAAAAAAAAACCCACAAAAAATAGAACTGCTATACAATAAGTGAAATAATTCTGGCCGAGAAAGATATCCTTCAATGGTTTAATGATTAAGTACATTGTAATATATTCTTACCATAGAATACTAGTCAGTGATCAAAAGGAACAAACCATTGAATCATTGCAGCAACTTGTATGGATCCACAGAAATTAGGCTGAATGAAAAAACTCAATTCTAAAAGGTACATACATATAAATCCATTTATAATATATTTGTTATTGATAGCCATGGATCAGGAATAGGAATGGAAGGGAGGTAGGTGTGGCTATAAAAGGGCAACACTAGGGATCCCTGTGGTGATGGCACTGTTCTGTGTCTTGACTGTATCAAGTCAATATCCTGGTTGTGATATCATACCCCAGCTTTGCAAGATGTTTATTATTTGTGTTCTACTACTGGATAAAGGGTATATAGGATCTCTCTGTATTCTTTCTTAAAATTTCACTTGGATGTTTATCTCAAAATAAAAAGTTTTATTAAAACAAACAAACAAACAAAAAGTGACAACTTCACAGTGCCTACAGAAAGAAGTACAAACTCCTCAAAATTATACATAAGGACATTCAGAATACAGCTTTTGCACATATTTTATCCTCATCACTCTTTACTTGTTCTGTTTTCCCTCCTTACCTCTACCCTGTATATTTCATACATGTTAAAGTGTAAAAATTTTTTCTTGCATCACTCTTGTACCACTACCTAGAGTGAATTTTGATTTCGTGTACTGTGGTCTCAATCATTACCAGTGAATTCTAAGAACACAGTTTCTGCCCATAGCCTTCATCCTCTTCTCCTGGAAAAACAATACATACTAACAAACAACTGAACCATAGACAACAGGAAGAAGAGAAGAGACATTTTTAAAAAAACAGTGGGTTTTTTTTTCCCTCTAAAGAAGTTGTACAGTATATAATCTAGTTGTAGGGGAAAATAATCTCAATTTTGATTTCTTTAATTATTTGTGCTCTAGTACGAAAAGAATTTAAGATTGGTATCAAAATGCATGCAATACAGCAATTTTAATACTTTAAAAGAAGTAAGAAAAATGTGCTGAAGGGAAAAATACTAGAAGAAAAATAGAATCAGGTTAGGTATATTGCTGACATGTTCTATATTGCTCACCTCCAGCAGGCATTATTTATAACATGCACAATCATGCAGCAGCCTGAGGAGGTTTGCACACAACAATATGTTTTCAACATTTCCAAGAATCAAGCACTATAGTATATGCTTCAAAACTGTCAGTCCATTTAATCATCAATGATTATTACCTGTGAAGTAATTATTATCTCCTTTACATAACAAAGAAATTGAAGCTCAGAGAGGGAATGTGACACATTCAAACCCAGGTCTACTTGACTACAAAGGGTATACATTTAACCTTCTAAAAATGGGAAATGTATCTGGCTATAATCTTTCTAGGAGCCAATTCAAAAAGGAACATAGACTCACGTAAAATGTTACAGTGTTCATTATGTAAAATAAAGTCGTTTGTGAAAACCACCTATGTTCCTGACACTAAGGACAGATTAACTGTACCTGTTCTTCCTAATAGAGGGACACCACTAAAACAATGTACAGCATCCTCAACAGCATCCTTGTCATTTTCAATTAACTAGGGTATCAAATGATGCTGCATAGATCACTCGAAAGTACCAAAAATTTGTAACCTACTTCAACTGAAATAAACACAAAAATTCAACATGTTCAGATTCTAATATAATGAATAGATTTTCCTAATTTTGAGGCATTAAGGTGAGGTGATTTTATACCTAATTATCCCTACAGCCTGTTAGTAGTTAAAAGTCTCAGCCTAGCATGAATGCTGAATCTCCACTTTCAGAGACTACTTTTTCGGGTCACTGTCTTGGCTAAAAGCAGAAACAGTGCTCAACAAGACATTTCATATGTTTGAGGTTGGAACTGAGTAATATGTTCTGTGGGTTGCTTGTCCTGTATAAGTATTAGAACACTTCTAAAAAGAATTTTAAAATAAAAGTTCATATTCTCTCCTCAATCACTACACACAAAAATAATTTAAAGAAGCATCTCACTATGAGATAGTTTCACTTATTAACAAGTTTCCAGTATTTTTTAGAGAGAAATGTTTTGTTTAAAATATTTTCACATTGACCCCAGAAAAGGGAGATCAGGTTACATACACTCAGCTCTAAATATAAAAAATAATTGTTCATGGGCTTCCCTGGTGGCACAGTGGTTAAGAATCTGCCTGCCAACGCAGGGGACATGGGTTCGAGCCCTGGTCCGGGAAGATCCCACATGCCACGGAGCAACTAAGCCCGTGCACCACAACTACTGAGCCTGCGCTCTAGAGCCTGTGAGCCACAACTACTGAGCCTGCGTGCTGCAACTACTGAAGCCCGTGCGCCTAGAGCCCATGCTCCGCAACGAGAAGCCACTACAGTAAGAAGGCTGAGCACCTCAACAAAGAGTAGCCCCCGGTCGCCGCAAATAGAGAAAGCATGCGCACAGCAACGAAGACCCAAAACAGCCAAAAAATTAATTAATTAATTAATTAAATCTATATAAAAAAAATAATTGTTCAAATTCAAGTCAACTTTTACAATGAAAAGCAATGATTCAGAGATTAAATTATTCTTTTATAATTTCCCATTTATGTAGTTGATATTTTAAAATACGGTTCTAGTTACTTACATTTTCACAAAATGATTCATTTTTCACTTGCCTTTAGATTGTCTGGGACTTACTTCAAATAAGATTTAAAATATGCTGTCATGTTAAAACCATGTAAACATTTAATGGACAGATTACTTTTTAGAGTAGATGAAAAGAGTAGAGATTTTTTTTTTAATAACTTAAAATATACTTCAAGTGAATGTGATAGACTCATAAATTATCAGACTTAAAAACTGAGAACCAATTTATCACTTGCCTTTGAGACATCTAAGTAAAATGCATCACTTCTTATTTTGTACTCTTATTACTAACAAATGTTTTGATGAGATCTTACATAGAATCTGTCTTGAAAAAATCCTTGGAACTAAATGCAAAAAAAAAATTGCTATGTATATTGAAGGGCTTGTTAGCCATTTGTAAAATTAAAACTTGGAATATTTTATTAAGCAATAATTTTGATTAGTTAACAAAATGAAGTCTTAAGCAATGTTTTTTAATAAGTACTGGTGCCTTACTTGTTATTATACAACTCAAGTGAGACATGGAGAGAGATGGTTTGCTATAGTCAGCTAGCATTTCCTTTTGAGTCATATTCCATACTCTACATTTTGGTGGACAACTAAGTACTTACTTATAAACAAGTTGGGGTTCCTAAACCAAAAAAGTGTAAGTAAAACAAAAATTAAAGATGAAAGGTTTGGGGCATTAAGTGTAAAATAATTCCAAAAAAAATATTTCGTTTTGAGTATCCCTGTCTTAGAGCCAAGAAGAGATTGTCTTTTCCAAGTTTACACACCTAATATGTGGTAATTTAAAATCTGCACTTTTTTCCATTTAGGGAGAATAGAGATATGATTCACAAAGAGACACGGGGATTTTTTAAATCTAGAATTTCTTTTTAGGGTAGAAAAGTTGACATACATCAAATGCAATGAGTTTACTCTAAAAATAAACAGTTCTGTGTTCTAAAATGGATTCATTTATTTCATTAATAATTGGCATAATTTATAAGTCTAAGAGGTACCCTGAAGATGTAACATTCCTTCAGCAGACACTGTTAGCAAATGTCACATTGAAGCTTTCTTCATATATAAACAGAAGCCTCAGGAGACAAAGATGAAACTTCTTACATGAAAGATTATGCACTCTAAATGTCAGTCTCTTAAAATATTCTAAACCCGTCGTAAAGATAGTTAATGCAAATAGCCTAAAATGTGCTTCCAGTTATATTTCAAAGTATTTTTTTCCTGGACAAACAGGTTGGCAGATACATGAACAATTTACAAAGCCAAACAACTCTATGAGCAATTAAAAACAGTGGCTATTCATTGACCATAAACATAAGAACTCCATGAAGTATGAATAAATTGTCATGATACCATCTGCAATTAAGAACACCATAACCCAGCTAATTGTTTTGTTCATGCTGGCCAGTGAATCCATGTCCAGCCCCTAAAATTGCCAGGTGTACCCTCCTGATTAGCATAAATTAGGTCTCCACATACGTGAAATTTTGAGCTATGTATCTTACATCTCTGCAGAATATTTAAGTTTTTTTTTTTTAGCTTACATCTCAGTACTCATCAATGGAATAACCATTCAACATATGTAGTCCACAAATCTCAAAGTCCACATTTAGAAGATAGGTATTTCTAGGGGGGGTTATTTCTTAACATGCTAAGGCAGTTTTCATTTTTCAGTCATGAATTAGTATATCAGTACACTTCTTACATATTTCGATCCTCCCTTCCTATAATTAATAATACCTAAATATTTATGTGTAGATATTTTTTAAAGAATCCATCAATATATTTTCCTGATTTATAGAAAAATACATATGCATGCATATTAAAATTATTTCCAGTGAGCACATGCATATAAATACGTGATTTGATATCCTGAAGATAAATTCATCACATATCTTACTAACGCTGTGCAGTTAAAATGTAGAATAAAGATTCTATAAACTTTTAAAACCAAGCAAAAGACCCTAGGAGGTAGTTTCCCTCTATGTTGAGTTCGTAGGAGTATCAATATAGGGACAGGACTGTGGAGTGTTAGAGATGTTTACTGTCTGAGAAAACTTCACCCTTTTGATAAAATAAGCATGGGAATATCCATGCTAAACTCTCCTCTGGAACTTCTCATCTCCTAGAGGAGGGATATCTCATCTCCAAGATTTCTATCCTATGATTATCATTAAAGTCCAATTGTTTTAAGAAAGAATGCCTATCAATGTGAACATACTTCATGCCACAGAATTGTACACTTACAATGAATAACATGTTAAATATTATGTTATGTATATTTACAATAAAAATGCTAAAAGGAGAACACATCATGCTTTCCACATTATTTACATGCAAAATTCAGCTAATAGCTTTGAACAACTAAGTTTTTTAAACCACACCAAGGAATGTGAATAGAGTCAAAAGAACATACCCAGTCGTGAAATTATTAACACTTTTATTGTAAAGGCAAAACAAACAATTTAAAAAAAATTAAATGTTGCTAAAGGAATTTGGGGAGGATATTGTTAAAATATTCTTGGACCAAATTAAAGACTTGAATGAATACAAAACAACTATTATCATTTAGATCTAGCTTCTGTTGGTAAGGGGAGCATGTTTATAATAATCAAGGAGGTCCCTTTCTCTGTGCTTCCTGAGGTACATGGCACCACTGCAATCATCACACATGACAGTGCTTCGGGAGCAATAATTTATGTGGACAATTTTAGCCACTTGCTTCATTTTCAACTGCCTCTGTCCTCTGTGGCTCCACATGTAAACAAAGACCTTGACACAAAGTCTTGGAATTCTGCTTCCTTTTCTGAAGTTCCCAGGAAAATGAGAGTTGCTCTTAGAACCCCTTAGTGACTTCTAGTGGTCCTGAATAGATCTGGGGTTTTGTTCAAGGGGTCATGCTGGCCTGTACATATATATCAAGAAAATATAGCTTATCTATATTACAGCCTCTTTTTTAAAAAAACTACTTTGCTGGCACTTTTAGGGAGAAACAAAACTAGTGGTTTTCCTCTTGTCTTGAAACAGCTAATACACTGCTATTAAAGTCTTCAAATATAATAAATCATGTATTTTTAGCAATGTAAAAAATTAGTCCTACTATTGTCCTATTTCAGTCTTATAAAATTTTACTTGGTTAATTTAAATTTGTCATGCCTCGCTTTAAAGTATTTACTATTTTTGGTTTAATTGCAACTAGATGTAGATTTTAAAGACATGGCTTCATTCTAAAAATGTTACATGAAAATAAATATCTATGGCATGCACAATTTTACATCTTTAGGATACTCCAGTGTTTCTCTTCCTTGTATTTTCTTTTGCCTCATTATAATTAACATCAATTGATCAGTTTAGTTTTGGTCTCATGTTTTAACTAAATTATTTTTTCCCCACAAAATTTCCCTGTTCTTGCAATATATGGAATCATTTTCTAAGTCATCAGAGATCCAAAATGGTGGTGTGAGTAGGTAGGTTTTTTATTTCGTATCAAATTTCCACTTTAGTCTTCTCACTCAAGTCCTGAAAGTCAATATTATCATAAGCAGATTTTACTGCAGGTACTCTGCCAGATTTGCTACTGTTTGAAAGAATTTTATGTGATACTGTCCTTCTCTTAACCCCAACAGAATTTCATGTTTTTAATAATTTTTTAAGTTCATTTGCTAGGTGACTAACATTCTGGCAGAATTGTGTTGCCTAATAATTTTCTAATAAATAGCATCTATTTTCCCATGTGATATTATAGCATCAGTTTCAACTTATAAATTGAGAAAGATGATAGAGACCAAATGTTACAGTATGGTGCTGTGTTCACACTTCAAGGAAACTGATTAGAAATTGTAAGGACATCACTGCCATTCATGTACAATAACTTTCTTGGAATAAATGTTATTAAGTCAAAAATTAGGTATTTCTGCACATCAGGTAACTTCGCAATGAAGAATAAAATAGAGACTGTGGCATAATTACATGTGGAGAAGTTTCTAGGATTTAGGCAAGGGTTTGTAGTATAACAGGAACAAACTATAGTAACCACATTTTATTGTCTGTTTGTGCATTTGTTTCCCCTTTAGTCCCCAAAAAAGTGAACAGAGGAAAAAGATGAGTGCATGTGTATTTTAGAAGAGGCTGTAAAATGTGGAGAGAAATGTATTTTCCTAGGAAATTAATAAAAAGGGAACTAGGAATTGTTAACATTTTACGTGTTAGAATTATGCTAAACACTTTATGCATGTCTCCTGAGTCAAAGTAGGTATTATTATTCTAATTTCACAGTCAACAGCCATGAGAAGTTTCATAAGACTAGTAGTCAGACTCACATCTAGATGTTTTTGATTCCATGCTCCCATGACTTCACCTGTGCCTAGTGAACACTACCCAGCTTCAAGTACCAAGGTTGACATAAATATATGGGAACGCCTTTAGTCTTACTGAACCTGTTCTTTCACCTATAATCTGAAGTGTTTTGTGAAATTATCTTCAGGTTTTTCGGATTATTATCACCTCCTGACCAAATGGTTTTATTCTTTCTTGTTTATTTCCCGCTTATAATCAAGAAGTGCTACTTCTTTAAAAGTGTAAAGCTGGCTTAGTAAGTAGAAGCAAGATATTTAGTAAATTTGAGTAGAGTCTTAAATTAGATGAACTATAAATGCCTGTATATTATTTGCCTTTAACATTTTAGCACTCAACACAATACCTGTTCACAAAAAAAGGACAGGAATAATATATTTTTATTGAATGAATGAATGAAAAGATGAACAGATGGTTTTGTTCTTGGCTGTATCCCCAATGCCTAGAACAGTAGCTGGTAAATAGAAGGCACTCAAAAACATATGACTTCCTCTTGTTTTGAACTCCTAAACAACTTTGTATAATTCAAGGTCTCACTATTATGGAGGATCAAATCAGGAAATATGTATTCCCCTGGGAGATTGAAATTATATGTTCTCTGAAGTTATTTTTTTTTAAGTGGGAATTTCCTTACCTAAGAAATCCATTTAACCTTTATTAGATGACATTATTGCTGATAATGATGAAAATGGAGTAATATTTATTATTCCAAGAAATGTAACATCCTCTAACTGAGCAAAAAACACTGCATATCTTAAACATGGTATCAAGGTATTGATGGTTACCTTAATTTGAAATTGGTTTAAAGATTATTGGATACGCTGAAATAGTAAAAAAAAAAAAAAAAGAAAAAGAGAAAAAGAAAAAGAGAAAAGAAACATCGTAAATGGACATAAGGGTGATTAAATAAACTGTTGTATAGTCACACACTGGATTGCTACCTAGCATCTGAAAACATGAATAAACATAAAAAATATGTTATTGAATGAAAGAGAAAGTTGCAAAGGGATAACATCAGTGCATCAGCACTCATTCAGTCAAAACTTTTGATTCCCTTTTTTGAGACTTTCTAGGCAGAAGCTCCTATTCTAGGCAAGGGGCATACTACAGTGAACAAAACAATTAACATACATTTTGAAATAAATAGTTTATATTATCATGAGAACACAGTAATGTAACAAAATTCAAAGATACATATGGCAGTGATAATACTAAGTTTCTTTCATTTTTTTAAAATCTGAAGAAAATATGGCAAAACGTTTGCATTTGATGTTTGGGGCTGGGTTCATGAGTGACTGCCATTTTATTTTTCTTTACATTTTAAAGTTTAATTATTTTACAAGTAAAGCTATTTTAATAATTATATACATATATAACTGTTGTATAAATAAATAACAAAACCGTAGCAATTTGGTGACTGAGAGTTGAGAACACTGGTCTTTGATCTAAACAGAAGGAAATAAAAGAAATGCCTCATTATGAAAAAAGAAAAGGAAAACATCCTGTTCTTGCCCAATTCAGCATCTGAATTGGCAGTTTGCTTTCAGTTTCAGCGTTGACTTTTCAGTCCTTCCAACTCCCTCCACATGGCGTGTCTGCCTCTGGAGTGGCAACAGCTCTCATGGCTGCGTTGGCTGTATTTGGCAGTCATAGTATAAGAAATAAGCCAAGTGCTTGAATCTGGGTCTTCTATTTTTTTTTTTCATTCATTCTTTCTTTTCTCTATGTTTTTAAAGCAACATCTAGTACTTCAGCTCATTCCTTGGCAAATTCTATCTTGCTTGGATCACCATCAATAATGGTGTTAACACAAAGTGACTACTGCCAGAAACTCAGGTTCTGTGACACTAGTGGCCTCGCTGGTCATCAAGCCAGTGCACCTGCTGCTGGTGTAGAATCAGGCTGCTGATAAAACTGTAATCCCCTCATGGTTCACCAGTTTAGCTTTGAAAGCAACCACAGGCATGTAGGAATGTTTCATGGAAAGAGTAAAGACATTCCCAGGAATATTTTTTTTCTATAAGCTTTCTTCTACATTTTCCTAATCCATAAACAATTACTTTTATGCATTTCAGAACTAGCAGAGGAGTGAGTTAAGTCTGCAAACTGGAACTAGGACTCAAAGAACCTCTTCTCTTTCCAAGACAGTTCAGCTGTCAACATGCGCATGTTTATATTAATTTCTTTAGGGGCACATATTAGGAGGTCTTGGCTTGTTTTCAACTCAAAGGAAGTGAAGTTAGAATTGTTGTTGGAGAATCACTGCTCAGGTAATAAAAATAATTCTCTAGAAAACTGTGTGCTCTGAATGCTTAATGCTCCCGTTAAAACAAAAGTAACTCAACTAAAACCACACTTACTATGTAATTCCTCACCAAACCTCAGTCTCATGGAAATAGCTGTGGCTTATGAGTGTGTTAATATATACTAAATTTAGGAGCTTAATAAAACATCGATAGTTCATGTCACGATAAAATATAGACTGCATTCTGATAAAACAGAAACCTAAGAAGACAGGTCATTTCCATTTTGATATTGAATAGGAAAATGTACAAAATATTATGTTTATCAAAGTAGATGTCTTCTCACATATAAAAACAAAATCTAAAAAATACATTACTTTTACGTATTAAAACCATTACTAATTAAGATTTAGATAAAACATTGATGTATATGCATACACAGATGTATATATGCTTATATTTAGTATGTATATAATCGGACATGTTCACAAACATGTTTATATGTAATATATAATGTTTATATATTATTATATGTTTATAGTGTATAATATATAATAGCATAACAAATAAGTAAATAAATGGAGAGTAAAATCCAAAAGGTCTCAGAAAACAGACATATTTTAAAGTTATTTTACAATACTCAAGAAAGTATATGCATAAACAAAAATAGCATAACCCAAACAAAGATAATTCAATCTAACTTTCATATAATCAGATGTATACTTTCCAGTTTTTTCCTTGGCCTTTACAAACGGGTTTGGCTGTCTGTTGACTAAATTTCGTTTTTGGCAAAGATTTTACACACAAGAGATTTGGTTTATTTTGATAAAATTTAAAGACCACTTCTTTCCATGATTGTTTTGATGCCTGTAAGACTTCCAAATGAAAGAGATGCTTTAAACATATGGATGGGGTTAAGATGCCGTCTGTACCCTGCATGGGACCTCATACATACTAAATATTGAGATAGCTTTTCAACAACACTTCTCCTAGCTGAAAAGTAAAAGAAATGGATACTCAATGGATACTCAAATTATTATTACCATGTAGCTGCCAGGATATAATGTATAAATATTCACACATTTATGTAGAAGATATTCTAGAAAATACTCCTTTGTAAAACTGATGGGATTATCAGAACCATAAATTTAAGTATGCAGAATTTTGAATTAACTCATTATATATTTATAAATTAAATTTGGCAAGGAAAAAAGCATTATCATATTAAGTATACTGGTAGATATTTTGAAAGCCATTTTGAAAAGGAAATTCATTCCAGATTTTATATGGTATTAATAGAATCAACATCATTATTACTACTTCTTTTTTATTCCCCAAACAGAGGCACCTATCTTAGCTATTATTTGCTGCAAACCATGAAATTAGCCCATTTTTACCTTAAGGTACAAAATTTAGATGCAAAGCAATACAGTGAGGTTTCTTCCACCAGATATATTTATATTTCTTGTAATAATTTGATTCTACTTAATGAGTAGCATATGAGTAATTACAAATTACTAATAAAAATTACAAATTACTAATAAAAATACTGTGGAATTGAGAAACAAAGAGAACACGATTCTTCTCTCTCTCTCTCTCTCACACACACACACACACACACACATCAGGAACATATTTGTGGTCTGCATTCCTAAGGTATAATTAGGACTGGTTTTATGAGCAGACAAGTAAATATGAGAAATACCTGAAAGCATGCCATCTGTTTCTTTTTCTTAGTCTTCAAATGCTTTGTCTCAAGACTGGCTTTTTGTTTACAAATAAATATTTATGTCTATGGGATTAAGCATGAAATTGAATTTTGAGTAACACCTATTAACTATTATCATCATAACAACAGTGAAATAATTTCTTATGAAGGATCAAGTCTTGTGGGTAGGGAACATGGGATACAGGATGAGGCATGGACTCAATGATAGATTAAGTGCTCTCAAATGCCTGTAAGTAGCAAAATGAGCATATGTTTATCTGTGGCTTTTTTTTTTTTTTTAAGTAATGAGGATTGACTTTCCTACAACTAAGTGAATCATTTTATATGTCAAAACACTAGTTACAAAAGTGCAAAACTACTGTTGTTACAATGGAATACTTTAGATGCATGTATGATCTTACCCTTATGAAAACCATGGAGAGGGATGCATTTTCTATTTAATTCTTAAACAGAACCACAAATTGGGTTCTATACTAGTGAGAATTATATTTAATTATCTTTGGTTTTGCTAAGACACCCAGGCTCAGAAATGGAAAGACGATTTAAAGGAATAAAATCAACATGGTAAACACCAACTTAAGCTTTGAAAAATCGAAGGTCTACGACTTCAATAATCATTGGTTGTTTATTTTATTTTCATTCCTATATCATTTCTCTGATCTCTCTGTTCTCTCCAAATTTGTAAGTAGCAGACATAGTTTTCATCTTAGTTGCAATTAGGTATATATATACACACATGCACACACACATAAATACATATATACATATATGTGTGTATACATTTATATGTTGTTTTTAACCTCAATTTTTAATTTTTGTCACCTCAGCTCACTTTTATAGGCAACTTTTGAAGCATTAAAGCAAATCTGATTATAACATAAATTTTCCCCTACCTTCTCTAAAAGGAAAAAAAAATGTACTTGTTGATTTATAACTCTCCATCTTGCCCTGCGCTGATCTCTCTTTCTAGTTTTTGCTATGCAAAGTCACAAGGTTACCACAAAGTGACAGGAAAACGGCATTAAAATAATAAAGCCAAACATTCAGAGTAAATGGTTCAGGAGTCCTGCTTGAATACCTTTCAAATTTGTTCATGAATAAAGAACCTTATTTTATTGAACTAAATACATCGTCAAAATCTAAAAATTTATTCACATTGACACTGTGAATTATTTTCTAAGTTCAGTAATTTTGATGCCTGTCCTGATTTGTAAATTGCCATATAGTTGCCTAAGCATGCACAGGATCTTATGTGCATTGTAAAATGAGCAGTAAATGATTTTCTGTACCGTTGTTCCTAATGAGACAATACAAAGTTATTCAGAAAGCGACAATGGTGAAATAAATAGTTTCTCTGCTGACGTAGAGCAATCTGTGCTCTATCTCAACTGAGTTGATAAAATGATGTTGTGAGATAAGTTTCAAGATTTTTTTCTTTTAAGTTTATAAGCATTTTATTTCCTTAATGTTTTTTCCCCCCAAAACAACAGTCCATTACCACCATAACCTGGATTCCTGGCTCACAGGTGGTGCTTGTTGCTCTAAGGCATTGAAACATTCTAATGTCCTGGACTTGGGGAAGGATGTATTAGGAGTAGCATAGGACTCAGATCTCCCCAACCCCCCCCAAACCCACAAATCCACTAGGACAGTGAAGTTTCAAGATTTAAATAATTACTACTACCACTGTAAATTGCATGGAATTTTACGATTTATTTATATTGCATAGTTCTTTTAATTTTCCTTAAAACATTCTGAAAAATAACATTAAGGTAAATCTATAAACATTTAAAAGGTTACGGTGTAGTTTTTTTGTTTTTTTAACATCTTTATTGGAGTATAATTGCTTTACATTGTTGTGTTAGTTTCTGCTGTATAACAAAGTGAACCAGCTATATGTATACATATATCACCATATCTCCTCCCTCTTGCGTCTCCCTCCCACCCTCCCTATCCCACCCCTCTAGGTGGTCACAAACCACCACCGAGCTGATCTCCCTGTGCTATGCAGCTGCTTCCCACTAGCTATTTATTTTATATTTGGTAGTGTATATATGTCAAAGGCACTCTCTCACTTTGTCCCAGCTTACCCTTCCCCCTCCCCATGTCCTCAAGTTCATTCTCTATGTCTGCGTCTTTATTCCTGTCCCGCCCCTAGGTTCTTCAGAACCATTTTTCTTTTTTTTTTTTTCTGATTCCATATATATGTGTTAGCATACGGTATTTGTTTTTCTCTTTCTAACTTACTTCACTCTGTATGACAGACTCTAGGTCCATCCACCTCACTACAAATAACTCAGTTTCGCTTCTTTTTATGGCTGAGTAATATTCCATTGTATATATGTGCCACATCTTCTTTACCCATTCATCTGTCAGTGGACACTTAGGTTGCTTCCATGTCCTGGCTATTGTAAATAGTGCTGCAATGAACACTGTGGTACAGTATAGTTTTTAAGGTTATATTTTTAAGATACATAAACATAACATACTTCTACAAATATAGAAGATATGCAGACAATACATGTTATTTTTTTTAACATCTTTATTGGAGTATAATTGCTTTACAATGTTGTGTTAGTTTCTGCTGTATAACAAAGTAAATCAGCTGTATGTATACATATATTCCCATGTCCCCTACCTCTTGGGTCTCCCTCTCACCCTCCCTATCCCACCCCTCTAGGTGGAATACATGTTATTTAAATGTTAGGGCTTATGATGGGTTTTAGTTAAATATAAAAATCTGTACATTTATAAAACTATTAAATCTTAAAATATTTAAATATTAAAAATAAATATTTTAAATATGAAAATATTGCAAAGGGGGGGAGGGATAAATTGGGAGATTGGGATTGACATATACATACTACTATATATAAAATAGATAACTAATAAGGACCTACTGTATAACACAGGGAACTCTACTCAATACTCTGTAATGACCTATATGGGAAAAGAATCTAAAAAGAGTGGATATACATATACATATAACTGATTCATTTTGCTATACACCTGAAACTAACACAACATTGTAAATCAACTATATTCCAATTTAAAAAAATACAAAAAAAAAATATTGCAAATCTCTGTCCAATTTCTAAAATGAACATTAAAATCTGACCTATAACTAGGTGTGCGTGTGTGTGTGTGTATATAGTTGTTATTGTTGTTAATAAAGAATAATTGAAATGACAATATATGAATCCTGTCCTACATGTAACTTTGGAGATTTGATTTAAAATAGCTTGTGAAGCAAATGACAACCTGAAAGTATATTCAATAGGAAATTATAAGGTATTTCTATGTCTTATATAATTTACTATTTTTTTTTCGTAGCAAACATATTGAACAATTTAAAAGTACAATATAGACTTAGGGTAGAAATCAAAATAACACAAAATTTCAAAGTAAGATTCATTTCTTTCCTGCTTTCATGTATATCACCTTACAACATAATTACTTTTGGTTATATAAAGTATATTTAAATTAAATCAACTTGAATCACAATGAAAGACAAGAAATACTACTATATATTCCACCTTTCTGTCTTTGTCGCTATTTTTGTCAGTTTCCTGACCAAGGCAGTTATTTTACATCAAGAATAACAGCATCTAAGATCTTGGGGGGAAATTGTTACCTTGCATTGTAAATGCCAACCAAGAAGCAAGGAGTGTGTTGGAAGAAGCATGCATTACTTTAAACTGTTGAAAAGCATCAACTAGCACTTATCTAAGACCATGTTCACACACACTAAGTACAGGTTAAGCCACCTATAAAACAAAATATTCATACAGTTCGTATAATTATAAAATATTCATACAGTTGGTATAATTATCATACTGGAATGACTTGCCCTAACTCCAAATTTTACTTTACATGTAAAAACACAGTGAAAGCAATGGTATACATATTTTTTTAAATAAAATCACCAGATTTTAAGTTGAGCAATACAATGATTTGAATTATGTTTTAAAGACACGTAGAGTTAGAATAAACTAATGTGAACTTTAAAGCAAATTAAATTTAAAAATCCTGTATGCCCTTTTATTTAGATGTATATTTTAGCAAAAATATGACAATTTTCATCCCTGTACGTCTGTGTGTAATGCTGAATTTTAAACAAAGCTCTTGAACCATACTCAATTTCTGTCATCCATTTTTTAAAAATCTTCTCATTCACTGATCTCAAAGATAATAAAAAAAAAATCCTAGAACACAGATAATATTAATTTTGAAGTATAAACAGTGGATCAATGTATTACCTATTTACCATATTGAGGTTTTATTCCAACATATACATGAGTTCCTTTTAACTCTGAATAAATACTCTGGTTCTTTTCTGATAAGGTAACTGTGTGAATAATCTGTTCCATGCCTGTTGAGGATAGTTTATGGATGCTTATTCCTAGAGCTAGGAAGTGAAACTTTTATAATACTTATGTTTAATGTTCTGATAGTTTTAAGAGTTTAGTTCTATGGTTTTCTTAATTACTAGGGCACTGGGACCACCTTCACTCCTGGATGTGGATATAAAATGCGGACTACTGGGCCCCACACTAGTCCTGAATCAGAATCTCTGGCAGTAAGTACTCATGAGAAGGCATTTTGAAAGTGCTTTCCTGGAATTCTTAGGTACACGAAGTTTGAGAACCACTGCCTTATATGAGAACATTATAGTTTAGAGTGATTTACATATTTCACACGTATCAGTTAAGCAGAATCATAGAATTCTCATGTTTTATAAAAAAATTGAGACCAACTTAAGTAATTTTCCCAGGTGACAGTAAACAGTTTACTATTACTACTATTAGTAGTAGTGGCTCAAATCAGCTTTTCTCAAAATCAGACAGCCCTGCAGCACTGAACAATTATACAACTATGGGAAGTCATAATCCTGGCAACTCAGTTTTTTCCTATATATAGGTACGAAAAACAGTATCTGCCTCTCTCCCTTTTTTTTTAAAAACAGAATGCAATAAATTATCTAAAGTGTCTGATACATGGTAGATGCTCAGTTTTTAGTTATTATCATCATCAGCATCATGATTTTTTGGTCCTAATTCTAACTCTTCTGTAGAAGTACATCTGTGTTTTCTTTTCTCATGTTCACCTATCTACTGACTTAGCCATCCCTAGAGTTGTTTATTTAATTATGCAGGTGAATAATTTTACCTTAATTATGGAAAATAAGAAATTATACTCCTAAGAATACAACATTAACCATATATAACCAAGCATATATAGTCAAGAACATAAAATCTTTTTTTAAAAACTCAAAAACAAGATGCATTCCTAAAGGAACACATAGTTGTAACGTTCCATTCCAATGAGATTGGCTTGCATAACTTAAGTCTTCTTAAAAGGTTTTTGGAGTGATTTAATTATTATAAACTTTACTGATTCTGATATATGATAAAATACACCTGTCTCCAATTTATTTTTTAAATGCCGTTGCCAAATGTCATAGAACTAAACTCTAATTTTAGTTCTACTTCCTAATTGTTTGATGTCTAATGAGTCAACTATCACATTAAGACCTCAGTTCCATTACTTATAAATAAAATGTTTGGATAGTTAATGTCTAAAGTCTTTCGTACTTTTAAAAGTTGTAGAATTCTGAACATTATATTTATTTATCCATGAATTTTGCACCACTTGTCCCACTGATTGACTCTGCTAAACTGAAAAAGTAGTATGAATAAAATTTTAAAATATTGATAGTAATTACAATGAATCTATTTTTACAATTTAAGAAGGATACTGCAAATTTGAAATATTTCATTTCTATGAATAAAAGTATGTGTGTATAATCACAAAAGCATTTTAATCTAATTAATTTAGGATTTACAGTCCTTTTTCCAAATTAAGAACTGTATGTAAAACATAATTCAAAACAGGAGAGAATGTAAATTTCATAGGACAAAATTATCTAAAACAGTATTTTTATCTAGACTTCAGGATATCTGATTTCTTTGAAATTATATTTAAAGTAGAAGTTCTTTTTGAAGAGAGGGTACAGAATTATCTTTAGATTTCCACAAAGATACTCCAAAAAGAACTGCATTGTGTGGGAACTGATATTAGGAAAGCTGGGTAATACTATGAGTAATACTTTAAATGACAGGGTTTTTTTTGCTTGTTTGTTTTTTACAAAATAAAAGAAAACATTGTTTACATACACGATTCTTTAACCAATTCTTGAAAAGACAAAGATATCGACTTTCTAATTCATGAACAATCATGTCATGCTTGGAATTTAAAGAAAGAAAATGGAAGTAACACATGCATTCCTTTGTTCAATGAATCACTGTAGGAACAAAGGCCACTTACGGTACATTCGAAGCTCACAGTCCAGTGGAGGGGACAGATATTAATCATATCAGTAATTATAAAAATGCAACCACAATACTATAGGCTTCAAGAGAGAGGTTGCTGCAGCTATAAGATAAAATAATAAGGACTTGCTAATCACAGCCATCAGTGAAGGATTTTCTAAGGAAATGACCATTAAATTCAAATCTAAGACTGTTATAGAGTTTCGTAGAGAAGATCAAAAATATTATTATTTAACTTTGGGAAAGGCATGTACAAATGGCCATGGAGTGAAATGACATGGCCACAAGGGACTAAACAGACTGTGCCTGGATTAAAGAGTTCCAAGGGGAGCTTAGTTCAAGGTGAGCCTGGAGAAGAAGGTAGAGGAAGAAGAAAGCAAGACTTTTTAGGTCAAGTTAAGAATTTGTTCTTTTGCTTCATAATAATGGAAACTTTTTTGGTGGAAAGAGGGTTTTTGGATTTAGCAATACAATTAGCTGCTTTTAAAATCTTGCATACCAGTTTAGGAAATTTAAAGAATAAGTTTCTTTGATTTGTGATAATCTAATTTACCAGTAAGAAAGAGCTTGTGTTATCTAGAAGTGACTCCCAAATCTGAGAATGTACCAGAATTAAGGAGAGAAATTGTTACAACACAGATCGCCAGCCCTAATCCCAAATTTCTGATTCAATGTGTGTAGGTTAGGTTTTGACAATCTGTACTTGTAGCAAATGCTCAGGTGCTGTCATGCGCTGTTGTGGGGACAGAAAAGCACTGATCTCAAGGAACGGATCACAGGCCTAAACTTCTGAATCTCTCTCCCACATCAGATTCTTATGTTGAGTTTTCCTTAACCACATCAGAACCAATTCATAGCTTATTGTCTCTGAATCTAAAATACACAATGCAGCCTGTATCTTTTCAGCCCCAGAAATATTGGATAGTTGTAGTACAAAGTAATCAATTAAAGCATAAATGCTGGGACCAGACCACTTGGGTCCAGATCCTAATTTCACCAAAGTTTTGTGACCTTAAGTTACTCACTCACCACCCCCGACCTCATCCATAAAAGGCTATGATAATAGTTGCCTCCCAAGTCTGTGGTGATTATTAAATAGGTTAATATATTATATAAGTACAACACCTGGTACGTAGTAAGTGAAGTAAGTGATGTATGTTTGCTACTATTATCATTTTTTATTCTCATTTTTAGTAAGAAGAAAAGACATTAATTTCAATGTTTTTAATAACTAAAGATTATGAACAGTAAACATGTTTATTAGCCATTTGTGTTTCCTCTTTCATCAAGTATCTGTTCTTATTCCTTAATGTTCTTCTACTGATTATTCACTTACTAGAAAGTATATGGGGGACTTTCCTGGTGGCGCAGTGGTTAGCAAGCCGCCTGCCAATGCAGGGCACATGGGTTCAATCCCTGGTCCAGGAAGATCCCACATGCCATGGAGCAACTGAGCCCATGTGCCACAACTACTGAGGCTGTGCTCTAGAGCCCGTGAGCCACAACTACTGAGCCCACGTGCCACAACTACTGAAGCCCGCACGCCTAGAGCCCGTGCTCCGCCAACAAGAGAAGCCACCGCAATGAGTAGCCCCCGCTGGCCGCAACTAGAGAAAAGCCCATGCACAGCAACGAAGACCCAACGCAGCCAAAAATAAATAAATAAATTTATTTATTTAAAAAACTAAAAAATAACACAAAAAAAGTATACGGAAAACTCTGTTATGTCAATATGTGTGTATGTCTATAGTTCTCATTATTCCTTTTATGCATGTAACTGTTTTTAAGTACAAGAGCAGTTCAAAATAAACTAACACATGTATCATGCATATGTCTTCAATTCAGTGTTTTTCAGACCAGGCACTCATGTTACATTTGTCATTTGTGTATTCTCTATCTTAACATTAGTTTATATTCATTATGACTTTCATTTCACTACTGTTAACTCTGCAGGCTGCTTTGCCCTTCTCTGTGTTTCCTGACTAATTTGATTCTGGTATCAGAAAATGTATTCCACAGATGTAAGCATGTCATTAACCAAATACTTATCATGTGCTAATACTGACCCCTTGAGACTCTTCCTGCAGATCTCTACCTAGAGGGCTTGCATTTATTGATTATGCTTACTCTATAGGACCAGGTTTTCTTTCAGGTATTTATCCAATTAATTTATAGGCAACTATTATGTAGCACTATAACAAATGCCTTTCTCAGACCTGAATATGTAATATCCTTTCATTACTTTTATCTCCTAAGTTAGGAGAGATGCCAAAGAAGGCTATTACAATGTATGACGTGACCTACTTTTAACTAATTCACATTTGCCACTTACTTTATTAGACACCTTTCTCCCCGGTGTTCACATTTGGACTCTTTAATTATATGCTCAGCCAAAGACTTCTAATACATGAAGGCAATTTAGGAAGCAAGGAAGTAAAGCTCTGCAGACATTTCAAGATACAAAAATAAAGACAAAAGGAGGAAAAAACTGTATTGCAATTCTTGAAGAATTTGCTTTCCTGTAACCTTCAGCCTTAAAATTGTCTTTAAGATCCTAGGTTATTTCTAATTTTGGCCCTTAAATTACATCCTACACATTCCAGACAGCCAGGACAGTCTCCTTCTGCTTTTCCTTATTATTATTCTGATTGTTTAATGCACTGCAAATGGGAACTCTGGGACTCTAGATTTCTTTTTCCCCCTTGAAACCTCTAAATAATTAATTAGACTGTCGAGCTCTCACTGCTGCAAATTTCCCCTTCATGTTGGCCAGGGTGGCGCACATTTACCCTAAGGCAAAGCCACGGACTAAAACAGTTTCATATTAGCTAAACATAGACTATGGCATGTTATCTCTGAGGTCATAACATGAAATCGCTCAAGCCCAATGAAAGAGGGTGAAATCAGTAGAGCTTTCGGATAAATGTGAGGATTAAATGAGAGTTCCAAGCAAGCTGCCAGCAACTTGAAATCCAAATCACCTGTAATTTAAAAAGGCAGTAAGCGTTTAATAGTACCACGGAGAAGGTCGGAGGCCCACAGTCTTACACAACACACTGTCTAAAGTGTTCCAAGGGAGCAGAGATAGATGGTGGCTTATTTGTTAATTCCTCCTCCAAAATCTTAGAAGTGTCCATTACGATCCTTTTTAACCTAAAAAAGAAATACTACAGAAAGGGTCTGAAATTCTCCAATGCATTGTATACTCTATATATTGGCTATAGGTTAATAATAGGGGGCTCTCTTGGTAGGTCTTCCCACAAGACAGACACAAATGCTGTGGGACAGTCCACTTCTCAATAGTAGGGAGTTATCAGTCATGCTGCAGCACCACCCCTGAGAGCCGGGGAGGTGTTGGACGGTAAATGAGTGGCAGTGCCCTTTGGGCAGGCCACAGCGCAACAGCAAAGGAGGCAGGAAGAAGGTACTTTCCTGGGCCTGTGTTTTCCCTGGTCTGTGGTTAGACAAAAGGTTCACTTTTCAAGTGTCTTAATCTTCCCAAGCAGAATTAGAGGCTTTCTCTGTAATAGTCAACACTCTTATGTACTGTATGCTGTTCTGTGGAACAAAGATAAGCTATTTGGTCTAACTTAAAAAGAATGCATAAAGCTTGAGTAAGCACACTGCTACCAGACTCTAAGCGTTTACTCTTGCATTTTTGTGAAAGCACAAAACACAAACAAATGGAAATGAGCCGATTTGCTGGGAAAAAATATAGAAACTCCAGGGATTTCATCTCCTCAGCAGCAATCATTTAGGGAATATGACAGGAGAGGATGTGCATTAATTTATCCATGTCACCCACTCTTCGTCTCTTATCCTTCTTTCCCTTCACAACCAGTACTTTGTCATTATAATACTGAATTCATTTACTGAGTACTTATTGTCTGGTGAGCACTATGGTAAGTCCACTATAAAGTGCATTATTTCTTTAGTCATTCTAAAACACTATAAAGTAGGAACCATTTTACAGATAGAGAAACTAACTCTTAAAAAGTAAAATAACTCTCCCTAGTTAATGTAACAAGTAAGTGGCAGAGGCAAGGCTAGATTGCAACTCAGTTCTGGTAACTGAAATCAGTTTCATAAACAAAGCATGATACTACATTCTCTGTTATGTCCACATTGTGTACCAATTATCCACATAAAGTTCATGTCCCTGGCCCTGCCACTGAATGGCAGAATGAATCTTTTTTTAAATTTTTTTTAATGTTTTATGTAATCCATCATATCCAAAATATTATCATTTCAATGTGTTACTAATATTTTTAACAATGAGACATTTTACTTTTTTTTTTGGTATTGTCTTAAAAGACCAATATGTTTTAGATTCTCAATTTGGATAACATTTCAATTTGGACATTAAATTTTCATGAGAAAGACCTGATCTGTAGATTTAATAAAATGTACAGCTGAAAAAAGATTCAGATACCCAAGTTCCTAACATACTTAAAAGTTTTCTAATAACTGAATCAAGTTAATAGTTGTAAAACTTAAAGAAATTAAAACTAAAAATTCAGTTCCACCGTTTCACTGGCTCCATTTAACGTGCTCCATAACATCTATGGCTAGTGACTGCCATACTGTTCAGGAGAAATGAAGAAAACTGGTTTGTCCAAGTGTGGTACACAGACCAGCCTTGGCCCTGTCACTGAATAGCATTGGGCAATTGTTGCCTTACCTATCTAGGCCAACTTATTCTAAAAGCCAATTCTATGAATGTGGAGATGACTGTGATCTCCATGCTAAAATCTTTGCTGCAGTTTTCAATGTTTGTCCAAATACTGACTGTCTTAATCATAAAGGGTACCAATGATCCCTTATGTCACCCTAAATGATACTTAACATGTTGGGCAAAGTAGAGCTTCAACTCTGTAGCTGGTTTTTTTTATAGGTATTACAAAGACTCATAACATTTTCTGAGCTGGAAAGGACCCGATAATTCATCAAATCCCTTCTTATTTTAAAGCCAAATAACCTGTGATGAAATCAGACACTAATAGGTTAGTTTGGGAACTGACAGTAGAACCAAGGGTGCCTAATTTCTAGGTCAGCCTTCTTTCCACAATATCAGACAGCATCCTATGACAAAAAATAAAGCAAGTCTTGCTGAATTATTAAATGTTGCAAGTGGATTTTCAATATGTAATTACAGCTTAGGCTCTGATTTAATTATTCGGATAATTCACTTCATATTTTCTTGGTTAATTGCTGCCATCCATCGCACTATATAATTCAAACAATCATAAATAGCAGCTTGAATTTTATGAAATCACCATGCCAAAATTTCCAAGTGCTTAGCACTGAACAAATATTTGCAAAGAACTATCCGTTTGCTGGATATTAAATTACAGATGCACTACTACTAGCTTGAAAAAAATTCGTTTTCAAATGAAATTTTACATCAAAATAACAAATACTTAATTCATTTTACATGTATTCATCAAAATAATACACATTCAACAAAAATTTTGTTTAGGTGTTTGAATCTCTACTTCCAGACTTACTTTAAAAATAAGAAAAATTAAATTCCTTTGTTTTCATTTTAACCACAAAAAGCTTACAAAATAAAAAGAAGAAATACTTTATATAGACAATGTCAAATACAAAACTTCTTGATAGAAAAAGATGGTGTTTGACATATTTCTCTCTGCTAAATATGAATAGAGTCTTAACTTTTATGTCTCAATTTTTTTTTTTTCCATTGACTACTCCTTGAATTATATAATGCTCCATTTACCTTCCTTGGCCTCATCTGACTCACTTCCTTCCATTTGATTGAATGATCTGTGCTACCCCAGCAAAGAAGACAGACATTAGCAGGGAAATAACCTCATTGAAGTGGTTATCATTTTAGGATTCTGAATGACTGTGAGTTAACTGCAGCTGGTAATCTGCAACTCAGTTTACTACCTCTTCTATCCTTTTTCAGTCTTTTTATCCAATTAATCTTTTCTGCATACAATTTCACATTCTAGTATTAACAAATGCTATGTTGTATATCTTTAGGATATCTTTCTTCTGGTCAGCTTTTAAAACAAAAGAAGAATAAGCTGGGAAGGATGAAAAAGAAAGAAGGCAGAAATGCCTCCTGCATCTGTCATCAAGGGGGAAGAGAGGGAGGTGGAATGATTAGCTGTTTTAATTGTTTATTTGAATTCCCATTTAACTAAAATCTAGATGATGCTATCAAAGAAGCAACTCAAAATGTAAAAATTCCAGGCAAACCTTAGTATCTCTGCAGGCAATTAATTGCCTTAAAAAATGAAAGAGATGTCAAGATTGACAAACAACAGGCCTACTCAAGATTTGCTCAGCATGATGCTAGAATTTTGAAGAACATCCTTATCAGATCACCTTCTTCGGTATGTAAAAATCTATACATCCCAGTGACTTGACCATAAAGGCAATGGAGTAATATAATTTAGGACATTCCTAAGAGCTATTCCTGTGTTATGAGCTGCCACAATCAGGTATATTTCAGATAATCACATTACTACTATCTATAGTATGTGCTATTTAATTCAAAGAAAATAAGAACTTCCCCTAAGAAGTGCAAATTTCTCTGTATGTGGTCATCTGTTCTTGTGTTAGGAAACTGGATAGAAGAGAAACTGGACTGAAACTAGAAGACATTCTCATCTACATATCCTCGTCCCAAGATTTAGACGTCTGGTATGCTGAGAGTCTAAGACAGAGGTCATGATTCTTATTCATCCCACCTAGTTGATTAAAAGTCAGACCTCAGCTCCTTTTTTTTTAAGGAGGTTGGAGGGGAAAGAAAAAATGCCTTGGAAAGCACCAGGTCTCATAGTTCTGATCCTAAGCCACAGTAATGGCCTCTATTCGGGATATGCAGCAGAGATGATGGGTCTGCACAAGGCTGTTTTGCCAACAGTGGATGCATCCAACCTAGATGTGACAAAAAGACTTTACAAAATTGCAAGGCATCTAGGTAATATGGGATTGAATGGTTGAATACAGCATATCCTTCCTACTCCCTTTCCTTACTCCCTTTATCTTCTTTCTTTCTCTAATTTTTTTGACACATATATCATCAAGTTTGATGTTAGCCATAAGAAAATTCATAAACGTGATCCATTGTCTATTATGCCCAATCTAGGAATTCCACTCTGGTAGTAAAGTTATCACATCACCTGGCCCATTTTCTTGCATCTCTCTTTGACCCTTTTCATGGGCTTCTGCACTTTTTTTTTTTTAACATCTTCATTGGAGTATAATTGCTTTACAATGGTGTGTTAGTTTCTGCTTTATAACAAAGTGAATCAGCTATACATATACATATATCCCCATATCTCCTCCCTCTTGTGTCTCCCTCCCACCCTCCATATCCCACCCCTCTAGGTGGTCACAAAGCACTGAGCTGATCTCCCTGTGCTATGCAGCTGCTTCCCACTAGCTATCTATTTTACATTTGGTAGTGTATATATGTCCATGCCATTCTCTCACTTCCTCCCAGCTTACCCTTCCCCCTCCCCGTGTCCTCAAGTCTATTCTCTACGTCTGCGTCTTTATTCCTTCTGCACTTTCTGATTTCACTATAAAGGAACTGTAATAGTATTTAGCACACTGCCTGGAATATAATCACTAATGTTTGGAGTTTTTATGAAAATAAATTGCATTAATGTTAAGGTAAACTCCTTGATGGGAAATAGAAACAACTCTCATGGCAGAGATTAGACAAATCTGGCAGTAAGAGATGTCTTTTCTCCTGGTGCTGCTTTGGTACTGAGAGAGCTGGCTTTTACTGATCTCCTACTATGTGCACATTCTAAGGCAAGGTTAACATTTTTTGGTTCAATGAATGAGAGACAGCTCTGAAATCTGGAAGAGATGTCACTAGGCATCTTAAGGTTTTTATAAGAGCAGTGAAATTTATGCGCTGTCATAATGCAATCAACTCATGGGAAGAGGAAAGCAATCAGTCATTCTGGAAAATGATAGATTATGTCTTAGTGGAGATCAACTAAGTGAGAGCCACTACTATACCTTTATGGGAGAATACTTGGAGAAGCTGATTTTCTAAATTACTAAGAAAATATTAACAGTGTACACTCCTTGTTGTCCTTCTCTTTGCTCAGTTTTTATTTCCCCTTAAACCCACAGATAATAATAAGGGATATTTAGAGTCCTCTTGACATATATTACATAATTTAATTCCATTAGGAATTTAAGTGATTACTACTATTACTAGTTAGAGGAAGAATTAATTGATCTAGATTATACAATCTAGATTATACAAGTGGAGCCAAGGTTTAAAACTATTTAGTCTACCTCCAGAACATGGCACCTTCCATCCTGCAGTACTGCCTCTAGTCATTTTTAAACAGACAGTCCTCTTACCTTTCCCTTCTAAATCCTTCTCTAGTCCTTATTCTCATTTCTCTACCTATTAATGATATATGCCTAAACTCTGAGAAAACTTTATACTTACCATAAAGAAGATACCTTATAATACCTTCCAAAAGTTTTGTGAATATGTGTACATATGTGTGTGTTTATGTGTCTATATACACACACACTACAAACATATAGGTCTATACACACACAATGTATATAATGAAGATATAAATACATATACTTTTGCTAAATTGGCTGGTGATAATTGAGGGCAAGATTATATTTTAACAGTCATTTTATTGGATTTAATATTTGTTATGAACTGAATTGTATCACTCCAAATTCTGTGTGAAGCCTAACCCCAAATATGACTGTAACTTGAGATAGGGCCTCTGTGAAGATCATTAAGTTTAAATGGGTCAGAAAGGTGGGTTCTAATCCAAAAGAACTGGCATTCTTATAAGAGGAGGAGACACTAGGAGTATGCGCACAAAGGAAAGCCCAGGAGAGAGGCCTCAGAAGAACCCAAACCTGCTGATACCTTGATCTTAGACTTGCAGCCTCCAGAACTGTGAGAAAATAAATTTCTGTAGTTTAAGCCCCTCAGTCTGTGGTATTTTGTTATGGTATCCCTAGCAGACTAATACAGTATCCATCAAATTAAATGCTTTCGATAAAGTAATTATTTGACAATTGTACATTAAAATCGTAGGGGATGATAAATGGGACTCATCTTTACGCCAAATATAAGAGTTTGGAAAAACCTCTGTTTGATGTACAGAGTAGTACTCTGAAGCCAGGTCTAGACTCAACAATACTGTGCTTTACATGTTGACCCCATTCCCACTGGCATAAAGTTGAGAATGGCTGCATGGATGAGCATATTTGTCATCTCTAACCTATTTTACAGTCAATATGTTTTAAATAGCCTCCAGTCTAACATGAAAAGAATGTTTGTCCTTAAAGATGTCAATGAAATATCGAAGGATCCTCTATTCACTTCTGTGTTCATCAAAAACCTACAAAAGAATCCAGAACCTAAAATAGTCAAAGTATTTTGCAGGTAGACTGCAGGTAAAAGGCTCTGGTGTATAAGTCTTTGGAAATTAAAAGAGATTTGGGTGCGCCTTGCATACTACAGGTGATAACCTAGTATGGTTTTAGCCACCTTTATCATACAGATTTTGATGAAAATGAATATACTCCTAAGGGATTTCATTTGGCTTTCATGATAATACAAATAATATCATAATATGCAATTTGAAAGTAAACATTTCATTAAAATCACACTTAATGGGAGGGTAGATTTATCATGATAAAGATCCCAGACCCTGGTCTTTCTTTTAGATATGATACTCTCTCCTGAGAGTATCATATCTGTTCCACAAATTGGATATTATTATTTCTAGTGATATTTCTTTTCTAACTCTAGACTTATATATTGAACTTTCTAAGTAACATTTCTACTTTGAAGTCACAGAGACAATTCAAACGTAATATTTCCTAAGCTAAACGTTTGATTTTATTCAATTTCACCAACGTCTATTTATTAAACTTCACTTTGTCTATTTTCCCCTATTTTAGAAAATAGTACTGGCATCCATCCAGATGCTCAAGTCAAAAACATTGGTCATCTTTAATTGATCCTCTTTTTTTATCCAATGCATTTCATTTTCATCTCTCATTTCTACTTGAAAAAAAAAAAAACTAATGAATGGAGGAATATTATGACAAAAAAAGTATCAGTCATTGACAAGAGCATGAACTGTTTATAAGGATTTGATTAAATTACCTGGTGGACTTCCAATAGAATAGAACTAAAGACAAATATATCAAAATGAAATGGAATAGGGAATGATAAAGCTGGAGTATGTAACACCAGTAAGTCAAGGAGTGGGGAGCTAGGGACAGAATTGAAAAGAAATTCCTATACACTGGGTATCATGAGAAGCTGGGAAGCAGAAAGGAGAATTGAGGAAAGTGAAAACTTCAAGGGTTTCGTATGTTCTGGAAACATTTCACAGCAATAACTGAAAATGGGAAGGCTTTGTAAAAATTTAGCATCATCTTAAAATATTCTATTTTACTGATAAAATTAGGGCACTGTGACCTTTCAAGAGATGTTGATTTATGTGTCAATATGATTGATCTTAGTCACACTGATCTATGACATTCTTATGTGCCAGCCTACTTAGCAAAGGTGTGAAATCACAAGTCAAACTTTGGAAGAATCTCAGAAAGCTGGGTTTTTGTTTTTTGGAAATGAAATCAATAATAATTTTGATCTAAGTGGCTGTCATTATGAAAGCTCTTTAAGTATCATTCAAGCCAGGAAGGTGATGCTTATGAATCCATCAGAGAGACAGTAAATCCAGACTTCCCCACCTAAAAGAAGGCAAAGCAACTCATAATCCATGTTGCTTAAAAAGTTTTCCTACTCACAAGTATATTCAGTCTTGAAAAGTATACATTTCAAATTCCTCTGCTTCCTCCACACAATGCCATATATAGCTCAGCAATATAATGTATTCACTTCACGACATTATCGTCCTTAAAGGTCAGTGTAGCTGATTAGGCACTCGTTCTTCTATCTCAACCATCACCTCTCTCACTTCCCACATCAGACTGACATGGCAGAAACCCAAGTACATCCGACAGAATCAAATCTTCTAGAGAAGCAGTGAATGTGGAGTGATTTTAACACTATGATTTTATTATAAACAGTCTAGAAACTGAACCAACAATTTCCTGACAATAGTATTCTTGAGAAAAATTTCATACAACACAGTGTCTGTCATCTGACCCTGACCTCCAGACCTACGGCTTTTAACTTTGAAATCTTTACCAGCATCTCAAAGTTCTCAGTGATTTTTTATTTTCTTAAGCATTAAAGTAAGCATGAACAAAGCAGACTCTTTCCTCTTTCATTCATGAAAGCAGCTGTGGGGAAGACGAAAGGGCACAGCTACTTTCAAGACCTGGATCCGAGTCTCAGCACAGTCCCTTCACACCCATGTACCCTTGTACAAGGACCCTCAGTGTCTCCACCTGTATCACGGATCTAATGAGACTCTCACTTCAGAGAGCTGTTAACAAGGTCAACAGGATCAAAAGGAAACCATGAGAATGAAAGTGGTTCAGACACTGGAAATGAAATGGTATGCTATTAAAGGACTATATAGGTGAGTTCTTGTTAGAATTGTGTCTCAGCACTTGAAGAAACAACTTCCTACACCTTCTCTCTAATAGGTTAAATAATCACCTCATAACCTCACATCCAATGAGGATCTACTGGAAAGAAAATTAAAAATTGCAATATTCGAACAAATCTTACATATCTTGGTTTTCATTAATAAAGAATGATAAAATTTTTAAATAAAACAATGTAGAATTTGGTTTGAATGAAGCTTTTGTCATGGGTATCTGGGTTCAAATCTTGCCACTGCCACTTGCTATCTGTGACCATTACCGTATTAATCAAACCTCTGAGTCTAAATTTATCCCAACTATAGAATACAAATGTTACTTATAATTCAAGATGCTGATAAGGCTGGAGTAAGATGATGTTAAATTTCTCACACGTAATGAGTTCTTACTTCACAGTAGCTAGTATTATTTTGTATGGAATCAGGGGATGAAATCATTAAAGCAAGTTTGCAGTCTATTTTACCTCAATTAGAATACTACTCAATTTAACTCGTTATAATCCTGACACATTAAAATACTCACCATATAGAGTGATGATTCTATTTACGTAAGGAAAAGCATTTTCTTCTTATATTAATATTGTATTATCACAAACACACATACACACTTGTATTATCACCAATCTGCCTTTATAACCGTGTAACATCTTAACATATATTCTACTTTATATATAACATCAATTAAACATAGAATTCTGAATTGCTTTTGCTGGTGGAATAGAAAACTCAATTCTGTTAATCTCCTAATTTTTAACAATGTTCTAGCAATGCTAATATATGCCAAGGAAGATAATTCCACATACACTGAATACTTTGAAACCTTTTAAATACTTGTTAGAAAGTCTTGGTATTAGTGATTTCAATATTCCAGTATGTAAGAATATGTATAATTCTGCTTAATTTAAAACATATCTCTTGAGAAAACATTACAGATTGTGAGAACCAAGCATACCTTTTCTCTCATCAATTATTTTATTAAAGATTCAAAAAACAATTCTTAGAAGTATAAAAAGTTATTTACATAATATTTTACATAACAAACTCCTTATGAGAAATGAGAATATTAAAATTTCAAAAGTACAGTCACAGCAAGTGGTAGGCAAGGCATAAAGATAAATCAAATCCTATTTTTTGCCATGCTGTGAAAAGACTGCTGGCTTTTAATCATCCTGATGTGCCATATGTAAATTCCATCAAAAAAGAAGTTTGGTAAATGTTATATTACAAAACCACAGGGAGCAAAGCTATTTATAAACATCAGTTAGAATACATACAATAGTCTAAAGTCATTAATAATATTCTTCTAATCTAGCAATATATATATATATATCTCATATTTACTAAACCTTTCCCCTACTTTGTGTGCAAACAACAAATCTCTGAAATACCAGATGTCTTCCTACATACTTTTAGTTTACTCAAGGTCACTACAAATTTCCTCAGTGAAAAAGCTACAAAACTCCTTACTAAGAAATTCAGTGGAAAGAAAATGCAAGTAGTAACAACCTCAGATGAGTATCTTAAATAACACTTGATGTAATCAATGAGAAATAAGAATCATTCTTGCCAAAATTTGGAAAGAATAAATATCACTTTTGATCTTAAAAAAAAAAGAAAAAATACAGCAATTAAAATTATCAAAAAAAGGCCCATCTTGAACATAAATATCAATTAAAAACCAAAAAGAATATTTAGCTGCTAAAGCATTATCAAGCCAATTACCATGATTTATTACACATTCTTTTTTTTTTTTTTTTAAATTTTATTTATTTATTTATGGCTGTGTTGGGTGTTCGTTTCTGTGCGAGGGCTTTCTCTAGTTGCGGCAAGCGGGGGCCACTCTTCATCGCGGTGCGCGGGCCTCTCACTATCGCAGCCTCTCTTGTTGCGGAGCACAGGCTCCAGATGCGCAGGCTCAGTAGTTGTGGCTCACGGGCCCAGTTGCTCCGCGGCATGTGGGATCTTCCCAGACCAGGGCTCGAACCCGTGTCCCCTGCATTGGCAGGCAGACTCTCAACCACTGCGCCACCAGGGAAGCCCCCACATTCTTTTTTACTGGACTATTTAGTGTTCCTCTGAACTCCCCTTTCCTAATGAATCCCAGGTTTGTGTTATCCTTTCTCGCATTTGAATATTTATTTAACTAATCCTCTCTTCTCTTCAACTCTTCTCATATTCTTATCATTTTTCTTCAAATTGGTGTTTCCCTTCTATCAGTTAAACTCTTAAACACTAAATGTCTTTGTTTCCTTTCCATATTTTGCTTTCTCAATACCCCAGAACTTCCACTATATCCCTTCTTGTGTGCTGCAATTTCCCATAGCATTGCTGAGACAAACAAGAGTCCCTAAGTTTTACTCTCTTTAATAAACTGTCCAGTTATGCCACAAGGACCACATGAGGACACAAGTCCATAGTCCTAAAATATCATTCCTTCTACACACAGCTTTAGTGTGTGAGGGCCAACTGACCCTATAGGGTTACTCTGCTCAAGGGTTGCTTTTTTCCACCTAGCCATGCTAATTTCCTTCTGTGGCTTCCAGGAATAAATTCTCGCCTGCAGTGTCATGCTGTACACTTCCCCTTTCCCTAAAGCTGAAAGTCAGTGGACAGAAGGAACGGAAGCTGCTTTGAAAAGAGGAAATATGGCATCCTACCAGGGAGACACACAGCACCAAGTATCACAGGGGTAGACAACATAATTATCCTTATCATTCCCCATGACCAGAGGCAATGACAAGAGGAAACAAACTCCTTCAAAGGGGATGGCATCTTGTTAGATACAAGGACTTACCACAAAAGATACTTGCAAAGCAATGTTTTATTTATATTGTACCTCAGACTTGCAAACAGAAATTGCCTAATTCACAAACTACTGCAAACCACATAGAAAATGGAATCAACATTCTCAGGCGTCTATTTTAGATGAACAATTTTATTACAGAGAGTTTGTTATTTAGGGCCCATGAAGGAATTGATAGCAGAGAGTTATAAATCCCCAGCATATCCAGTAGTCATATGTGCATAAAGTGAATCCTGTCATGTCTGTCTTCTGATTAAGAGAAATTTAATGCTTCAGCTCTTTGTAATGTTTGTTGTTTTGTTATAACTGGTGTGTAGATTGAATGGCAGGTGATATTTCATAAGATTTAAATAAGGTAAGAAATTAATCAAATTAACATACTGCTTTTCTAAAGTATAATGAGTCATTTGCATATAAAGTGCAATCGAGTCTGTAAATACAAAATGAACTTCAAATTACTGAGGAACATCATGAACTTCATTTGTTACATATTATAAGACAGACATGAAGAAAGAGGCTTGTGAATATTTCCAGTCCAAACTGATTTATGATATATTTTGTGGCTGTAATGGCAGGCTTAGCCATTGTAATACCCAGCATTCCCTGTATCTACAGAATTTGTGACTTCAATTTGACATAAACAACAAAAGTAGCCATTCCTTGCAATCATTTTCCTGCCTAGATCTGAAAAAGCACTTCAGGCTATCACTCTGCAAGGAGAGCCCAAAAGAGGAGAAGACAGGGACCTTGAAACATATTTACATAAAACATAAACTACATAAAAATTAAAAGAATGGACAGCAAAAGTCAGGAGCCACTCATTTTTATAGCTCTTAAAAATGTACTTTAGACAATGGTCTAGATCAGAGTTCAACAGACACCTTTTGCAAAGGTCCAGACAGTAAATATTTTAGGTTTTGTGGGAGATACTGTTATCTGTCACAAGTACTCCACACTGCCTTTGCGGAGTGAAGCAGCCATACATAACACTTAAACGAATGGGCATGGCTGCGTGCCCACTAAACTTTATTCATAATAATAGACAGTGTGCTGGATTTGACTAGTGGGTCATAGTTACTAACACGTGGTCTAGAACAGTGCTTTCCTATAGCACTTTCTCTGACAATGGAAGGAATCTATATCTACCATGGCTTTCAGGGACTTGAAATACAGCCAGTGTAACTGAGGAAATGAACTTTTTATACTTTTTATTTTAGTTATTTTAAATTCAAATTTAAATAGCTACACGTAGGCAGTGGCTACTGTACTAAACAGTACAGATATAGAATGTTCTATATGATAGTAACAGTTGAATAACAAGAGTTATGGGAAACATTAACATTCCAAGACAATGGAGTGCTTTAAGAAATCAGATGTCAATAATTTAATAAATGCTGTTTAAAGAGAAATAAATTTAGTATTTTCCTAAGTGAATAGTGAACTTTTTCCTAAAGAATACAAAAAAGAAAATATCAACATACGGTGCACATCTGAGTAAATATGGAGACTTCAGATTTGCTAGGGCTGAACTATATCATTTTGTATCTTAGCTTCTATGACAGTGGTATTTCTAAAATGATAGGCTTAGAATATTTTACAATAATAGCAAGAGATCTGAAGAAAGGGAAATTCCCAGCTTTACAGAAAGATATGCTTGTCCTAGAATTTAAGGACTTATTCCAAGTTAAATAAAAATCAGTGACCAGAATTTAAACTAACTTTCCAGCATCCAGATGGCCTCCATGGTACAGGGCTTCTGGTCTGGCTAAAGATCAAACTAACCTTCTGCTTCTTGATCTGTCTGTAAGCTGGCCCTTGATTATAGCTAATGACCCTCAGCTGTAATAATTCCTTAACATATTATTTGTCGTATTTCTGTCTGGATTCACAGGGCTTTACTTCTTTCAGGAGAAAAGCATTTGTAACAATCACCAAGACTGTGAAAAAAAGGATGCTTGGTTGTTTTTTTTTTTAGTTTTTTTGGAGAAAGGGTCATGTCTTGGCTCATGCCACTTGCCATTTGAATAAAATTCATACAAGCCAAATTTTCATTTATGTCTAAATTTGATGAAATCTCAGAAAATCTGTTCTGCTGGAACCATATTTTTGCTTCCTCAGAAATATTTTTTTTAAGTTTTCATTTATGTGTCAATATTGGATATTTTAAAGTATATAAGTAAGTTTCTCATATAAATCATTAATTAAGCTCATCTGCTGTGCTATAGATGACTGCATCAGAAAAGACCACCTCTATTGTCTTTTGGACATCAGAGAACAGGAAATATGTGGTTTACGTACAAAGGAAACTACATAGACCAAGTTGCCTAGGTGACTCATTCTGGTATGGCCAACATGCAAAGAACCAGCTGCCCAGAGAGTTTCTAAGGCTACAATGTTGCTTGAAGAACCAATGAAATCTAGAGGCTCCAGCCATTTGCCACCAATCATTGACACTTCTATTTTAAAAACAGTAAAACCGTCTTTACATGGGTAAAGATTAATAAGCATGAGTAACTAGAGCAGAGTAGGGTTAACTACTGGAGGGCAGTAGTTCACAAATAGTGATTTACTCTACTGAGCTATTTAAAGATTTTTAAAATGCAAAAAGGCTATGGAACGCATTTATAAATTTAAAGAAGGAACAAAAGATGAAAATCTTGCCCTAGGGAACAGGGATGGTGCACATATGCTTATGAAGATGGAGCTTTTCTCAATTTCATATATTTCAAGTCAACAGTAACAAGTACTTTGAATTATTACAGTTTGAGTAGGGAAAATCCTGCTTGTAGTTTCTTCAGTATTAACATCAAAACACTGCCTGCCTACATTGCTACATATTTTTATTTGTATCATTTATAAAATATTAAAACATAATTATGTACCATAATCACAGCAATTGGAGGACTGACCTATAGAGAATGCCTATTTTGTTTCATTTCATATACATTTTTCTGACCTCTCCACTTCTCTTTCTTTTCTTTATAGATCATGGATATATCTTTGGACATGGGAAAAAATCACTTTCTTTGCAAGTGAATATTTTCCTAGCTGCCTTTATTGAATAAAACATTTTGAGGGAAGGAAATGAGAAAACAGATCAGGAAAGCTAGAGAGTTACAAACACAGTAGGAGGAATACTCTTGCAAATGTTAACAGTTACTTAAATTAAAAATATCCCTCTGAGTGAAATTTGGCACTAATATGCACTACTTCACAAACCCTTAATCTCTTTTGTTTATGGCTTTACACTCACTCTTTCAAGAGGTAAATTATCCTCAGACCACAAAAAACTAGCATCTCCAAATAGTTTATCAGAGTTCAGACTGCCAAGAAACACCACTTAAAACAGAAACAACCATGACAACACAAAGCCTCCTGACAGCTTCTTGGTTCTCATCCTCAGAGGCGATTGAAATCTATTATAATCATTCTCCAATTTACTTAAATCAAGAAATTAACACCATATTTAGTCATGAGCTTGTGAGCAAAAATAAATATATAAATAAAAAATAAATGAATCAAAATGATGACCAATTAGAAGAAAACTAAGGAGCTACTCTTACAAGGCAACTGTGATTTTAGTGAGAGGATGTCCAGTGAATAGCATTCACATGTAAAAATCAGTACTAGGTATTGAAAGGAAAGAGAAGGATATGAACACATACTGAGCCAGAAGGTTTAGACATTTCATTCTCAAAATGTTCTGATGAACAGGGTGTGTTTATACCCACGTTACTGACAAGGGATCTGAGTTTCAAGAATACTGACGAATCTTCCTGAGGTCACACAGTAATGAGCTTTGGGTTTTTTTTAACATATACCGATTTGATTATAAAACCCATATAATTTTATTTGTTAAGATAATCTCTACTTTTTTATTCACGTATTTCCTTATTAATAATTATTTATTAGGTGTCTTCTATGTGTCAGACTCTGCCTGGTGCTGAGATTATGATGGTAAACTTGCCCCCACAGAGTTTACCAGGTGGAAAACTCTTTACCAGGTGGAAAACTTTTCCTTTTTCATCGATGGTACTATCTCTTAGTGTTTTAAATTAGAACATACCTTGCCTCATGAAGCTTTAAATTAGTATTATAAGTTTTTCCCCAATGAAGTGTTCTTGTCTAACCTTCGTTTGGAATCGTGCCCTGCTAGTTCTGCACCAGCTGTACTGTCCTTCCAGGATGATTTTCTGTTGAACCTTGCAACAGAAGTCATTGCATGTAACTCACTTGCATTTAACTCATTGCACAGATAAATGCTATTAAATGTGTAATTATATATTTTGATAAATACTCTGAAGAAAAAAATAGGACTTTATTTATAAGATATTGGAATTCAGAGGGGGCATCTCTAGGAGGTAACCTTTGAGAAGGAACCTGAAGATGAATTAACCAGGACAAGCATGAGCATGAATAGAAGGAACAGCTCCAAGAAACACCATTCCCTGAGGTGAGAAACACATTCCAAGGGCTGAGGCAAGGTCAGCCTGGAGAGGAGCAGTGAATGACAATGAGGGGCTCCACAGGAGGCTGCAGTGATTGCAGCAGCAAGTCAAGGAGAGCAAGGTGGAACACACTTTATTATAAAAGGCAGTCGTTGAAGAGTTTGAAACAGAAAAGCAACATGATTGTTATGGACTGAATGTTTATGTCCCCCCAAATTCATACGTTGAAGCCCCAACCCCCAGTGTGATGGTTTTTGGAGGCGGGGCCTTTGGGAGATAGTTCCGTTTAGTTAGTTGAGGTCATGAAGGTAGGGCCCCATGATGGGATTAGTGGCCTTATAAAACAAGGAAGGAACAACAGCTCACCCTTTCTGCCACGTGAAGACACAGAAAGAAGACAGAGGTCTGTGATTGCGAGCCAGGAAGAGAGCTCTCTCCAGGGTACCGTGATCTTAGACTTCTTACCCTCCAGAACTATGAGAAATAAATCCTTGTTGTTTAAACCACCCAGTCTATAGTATTTTGTTATACTAGCCCAAGCTAAGACAATGATCTAAACCATAACTTACGTATGGTTTTAAAGAATAACCTTCACAGCAATTATAATTTAACATTAAGTGAATAGTATACTAAAAGAACAATAAGGTCTCATATACTGGGAATTAATTAACTTAATGAATCAATGGATGTAAGACAAGAGCAGCTCTCTTTGCTCTGAACTGAAAAGACTAGTGTGTGCCACCCTATCTACTGCCTACCTATTTCACAAAACTTGAGAAAGCCCTAGAAACATAAGGTTATCAACTATAAGTAGAAACTGCAGGTGTACTTAGAAAATGTCCAATCACACCAGCTGCTCAAAATACCTTTCCATTCAGCTAGTGTTACTCAATCAGAAATTCCAGGCTTGGACTTAAGACTTCATTTCTCTATGTGGAACCAGAAAAGACTGGACTTGATATTTAATACCAACTCTTACTTTATATCTGATCTTGAACAAACTATTTTACTTTTTATGAACTTTAATAACTTTATTTGTAAAATGGTACAATAATATTTTCTTGATAGGGTAGTCGGATTTAAAAATTGATACATGTAAAGCTTTGCAATGCTTAAAAATTTATTTAATAAAGCTATTTATTTCCCTTGTTTGATTGTCTTCCTGTCTAAAAAAAAAGTAGAAAGCTTTTAAAAGTAAATATTATTTATTATCATGTTTAAAAAATCATGTTTTATTTTTTGCTTTGTTTTGTTTTTCCTAAGAGAAGATGTTTATGGTAAGAAGGAAATAAGCAACATTAGTAGGGATGCTCTAGATTTGGGGTCACTGTGGGAGAGATACATGACATGGCATCACATAAGTCTCCAAAATCAATACTTTGCTTCTGGCATACTTTTGCCTAAATGAATCTTTACTTTTACTATGATAGTGATGCAAAAGTAATGGTAGTAGCATTAGCTGTAGCAGTAGTCATAGCTAACATTTACATGACAATTATTACATATCAGGTCCTCTTCTAACCATAACAACACTCATAGGTAAGTACGTTAATTACTCCCATTTTATTACTAAGAAGACTGAAACACAACAAGGTTAAGCAGTTTGTTAAACGTTACACAACTATTTTTAAAAGAGCTGGGATGTACAACTGAAACTAACACAATTCTGTAAATCAAGTACACTTCAATTAAAAAAAAAAAAAAAAAAGCTGGGCTTTGAACTCAGAAAGCTTACTCCAGATTCTGAGCTCTTAAGCTATAAAGAGAAAGATTTACACGTGCTTGTCCATATGTGTATGTGGGTATGTTGACGTTTCCCCACTGCTTCTCTAGTACTAAGCTACTCCAAGATTTTCTCAAAATAGCATGGGCAAGCATGGCAGTGAACTGGTATGTGGCACTTAGGGTGCTTACAATGATTACATGAGTAGGGAGACAGGAGAGGTTCCTGAGAAGAGAAACATGAAAAAGTAACAAGACAGATCGCTGAGTACTTGGCCAGTGGAAAAATGTATAAACCTGGAAGGTGATACAAAGGTGGATTTCTGTGCTTGTGAGACTGTGGAAAAAGCAGCATGTGTCTCTAAGCGCAGATAGGAGACATGGAATCAGACTGAGAAATACAGTCTCAGAGATCATACATGAAAAATGGTCTGTTATAATATTTTACCAAAGAATATTTGACAGAAAAGGAGATCAAGTCAAAATAGACTAAAAAGAAAATGTTACACTGAAAGAGCCTAAGTTATTACTACTAGGGGGGGAAAAATGAAATCCTCACTATAATGAACCAGAGTGTTTCTAATGCAAAACATTATAAAATACTTTCATAAAATAGTAGCATGTGATTTTAAGAGTGGTTATGACATTTTCCAGTCCTCAAATATGCTGCTTTTTTGACAATGTCAATTTGTAGCACACATGACAGAAATTTATATCATAAAGAATAACCAAAACATACTGAATCATAAACTATAAAAAGTGGTAGCTGTTTTGTCATGGGTGTGCATTTTGATATTTTTCCAGACCTTAATTAAGAGCCTTTTGCAAGTGTGATAGCCAAAAATGATATTTTAAGGAAAACAATAATAGTTTAACATATTAATTTTGTGTATAAAATTAAGCTAACTTACTGAGAAAAGCATTTTGAGTATTTATTATAATGGAGGGTTTGTGGAAGTAGCAGTACATAACTATAGGTTTTATAGAATTTTAGATATATTTAGTGCATGAAATAGCAAATGACAGTCAAGAGTGTTTGAAAATTCTGGTATTAGATTCATATCTCTAAAAATAAAATATTCTTGGAAATTATTTTATGAAAAGAAGGCTAAACTCTGCAGGGAGAAGTAAAAAAAACAAAACAAAACAAAACAAAACATGGATCAAAAATGAACTGAGTTCAAATCTTACAGAAAATGCTTACTCATTTTGTGTATTCAGCTATAATCATGTTATGGAGATACCATTTCCTTAGCTATAAAATGGGATGGTAGTTTATTTTTACAGAGTTTCAAGATGGTAAATTATTATACATACTAGTATCTTGACATATTGGGCATTGAAATTTATCCAAGTTGATATGGAATCACAACCATGTTAATGCAGAAATAAACAAGCATTTTAGAGGTTCTGTAATCAGCTAAATAGTGTGCTTGGTGTTTTGGTTGTCAGTATAATCTTGTGAACTTGGCATTATTAATTTGGCTTTTCATATGAGAAAAACAAGTCTAAGACAGACTACCTCATTTGTTCAGTCACAGAGCTACATTCTTGGAATTTAATCCAGGTCAACAGACCCAAGTCTTGTTTCTTCCTATCATATATATCTCATAAGTACATAACATTAAATCTTTGCTTTGTTTTAAATATACTTCCGTAATTCCTAGTACAAGGAGGCCTGGGATTTGAGGAGATAAACTCGTCTGTGTGTGTGTGTTTCTTCCCATGAGGTTCCAACTTTCTGCTAGAGTACTTGTAAAGTACCACTATTCACATGAAGTATTGTACTCTATTTTAGATGGCCAAAGTGCAGTAACAAGGACAAGATTTACTCTCCCACTGGAATAAAATACATGAAGTAGCAGTTTGCAAAACACTGTTCATCGGACAACAAATAAAGGACAGTGAGCCCTGAAGATGGACAAACAAGGTGAGACCTTGAAATACTCCAGATTACTGTACTGAGAGAATTTCCATGTTTCACTGCAGGGATAGGAAACCCAGGAGGATCCTGGCTGACTCCCAAGGTGGCCATAGTTTTCAGAACAGAGTGCTGGAGAGAAAAGATAATTGAGTTTTTGATAAAAAATGACAACAATATAGTGTGAAGTTTATAAACAGTAAAAGTAAAATGTGTGGCAATAACAGCACAAAGGTTGGAAAAGGAAAAATAGAAGTATACAACTGTAAGGTTCTTTTTCTCTCTGTAAAGTGGCATAATGTCACTTGCAAGTACACTGTGCTAAGTTAAAGATGTAAACTATAAACACTAAAGCAATTACTATAAAAATAGAAAAGAGCTACTGACAATTAACCAAAAAATAGGAAAAACAGAATCATAAAAATACTCAATCTTAAAGAAAGTACAAAAAGGGGAAACAAATTAAAACAATAGAAAACAAATAGAAAGATGACAACTTAAAGGTAACCATATCAATAATCACATTATATAGGAATAACTTAAAAAGTAAAGATTGCCCCCAATTAAAAGACAAAGATTGTCATCTGGAATAAAAAGTAAGACCTAACTACATGCTGCCTAGAAGAAACATACTTTAAATAAAAAGACATAAATAGGTTAAAAGTAAAAGGATGAAATAAGACACAGCATGCTAACACTAATAAAAGGAACCTGGAAACTATCACAGCCAAGAGAAACCCAAGGAAACCTGACTGCTAAATGTAATGTGGTGTCCTGGATGGGATGCTGGAATGGAAAAATGACATTAAGTTAAAACCAAGGATCTGAATAAAGTATGGACTTCAGTTAATAATAATCTATCAGTATTGGTTTATTAATTGTAAGAAATATACTGTACTGTGGGGTATATGGAGCCTCTCTGTACTCCTTTATAATTTTTTCTATCTATAAATCTGAGAGTGTTTTAAAACGAGAAAGTTTATAAAGAGCAATAAACATGAATTGACGATATTAACATTAGACAAAGTAGATTTCAGATAATGAATATTATCAGAAAAGAAGAGTATCATTTCTCAATGATAAAGGTGTCCATCAGTCAGGAGGATATAAAAATCCTAAAAATGTATGCATATACTAGCATAAATGCAAATACATGAAACAAATATTGACGCAACTGCAAGGAGAAATAAACAAATCCACGATCATAGCCTGCGTTTTACAACCCCTGTTACAGATTGAATGTTTGTGCCCCCATACCAATTCATATGTTGAAATTCTAACCCCCAATGTGATGGTTTAGGAAGCGGGGCCTTTGGGAGGCGATTAGGTCCCTGAGGGTGAAGACTTCAGAAATGGGACTGTGCCTTTATGAAAGAGACCCCACAGAGCTTCCTTGTTCCTTCTGCCATGTAGAACACAGCAAAAAGATGGCTATCTATGAAACACGAAGTAGGTCCTCTCCAGACACCAAATTTGCCAGCACCTTGATGTTGGACTTCCTAGCCTCCAGAACTGTGAGAAAAAATTTCTGTTGTCTGTAAGCTACCCAGTCTATGCCAGTCTGTTACAGCAGCCTGAAGAGACTAAGACAACCCTTTTGTCAATAATTGATTGAACAAGTAGACATAATATCAATAAGGATATAGCAAATATGAATAACCGTATCAATCAAATTAACCTAACTGACAAATTTGGAACATTCCATCCACAATAGATTACACATTCTTCCCAAGGGCACACAAAACACAGATCAAAAGATAGAACATATACTAGACCATGCAACAAATTTTCATCAATTTAAAAGTATTCAAGCCAAATAAAGTATATCTTTGAACAAGTAAAAAAACAAAAACAGAATGTTTTCTTGTTAAATTATAAATAACAAATAATATTTTCCCAAATATTAGAAAATAACAAACATCTAAATAAATGAATAAAAATGAAAAACAATATATGACAATTTTTGAGATGCTGCTAAAGCTGTACTTTGGAGGGAATTTATAGCATTAACTACCGATTGATATATTAGAAAAGGTTTGATGATTTCTTTACAACCTGGATGGGTCTCTACACCTTGGCATTCATAATTGAATAGCCTCCTCAAATTATATCTGTCCCCAATTATTTAACGATATATTAAATGTATTTCTGATTTGACCAACCAATAATCAGTTTAATTTTCTTGTTGGGCTAAGGTATACTTATGCACCATTGCTCATTTTCTGCTTATCTACAAATAGATCAACAAAAGTCTATTTAACTATCAATTCCATTTTAACTCTCTGTAGTCATGCCTTTCTCTGTAACAGACCCAGCACCTTCCTATGCTCCAATGCTTCCTCTCCAGCAAAAGAGAAAAGAAAAAAATCAGTTTCTTATACATTTCACTCCTATTGATATGTTATCTCTTTTACTAAGGATATTTGCAATTGAAGCTAGAGGAAAAATTTCAGATAAGTGAGCAATTAGATTTATATTTAGGAAAAGAAGTACTTTTCCTTGCCAATAAGAAAATGCATGCATGTGTGCACATACCTAAATATATCCAGTTGTCATTTTATTGATTGCTCAATATACACGTTAAGTCCTTTATCTATATATTTTCATGTTCCAATTGTCCTGTGAGCTATGTTTGATTATTAATCTCTTTTTACCATAAGGAAAAAGAAACATGGGTCATGTATCTTGCCCTCGTTCATATACAAATGATGAATCTAGGAGTCAGACATACTCTAATTTCTTCTATGATGCTGACTTCCTTCCTCTATCTATGATTAATATGAAATTAAAATATGTTTGGTCATTCATTAACTCACTATATATTGGAGGCTATTTCCAATATGCTCTGTTTTAAGTATAGACAAAAAAAAAAAAAATACTGTCTTTAACAAAAGAGGGGTATTTTCCCAAACCTATAAGCACTCATTCAGAGCCCTGGGAAGATGATTTGCTAACTGGTATCCTTTGGAACAATGGCTATCACTACTTCTCCTGGATCCACACCCCTGAGGGAAGGCTTGCTTCCCCATTAGCAGGAGTGGTTCATCACAGTACTCCTTATTTTTTTATTCAAATCAATTTTATTTTATTTTTTAATTTTTTTAACATCTTTATTGGAGTATAATTGCTTTACAATAGTGTGTTAGTTTCCGCTTTATAACAAAGTGAATCAGCTACACATATACATATATCCCCATATCTCTTCCCTCTTTTCAATTACGTACTTGGTACTTGAGTATCACCACACAAGTATACAGGAAAAGAATGTTCTATATCATATCCTGCTCTTTCATTGTTTTTTTTTTTTTTTTTTGAATGACTTTCCATAAATCTCCTAAACTCTCTGCCACAATTCCCTCACTTGTCAAATGTGAATGAATTCTGCGGACTCACTGAATATGTAAATTAGCTACAGGATTTTGAATTTTTTGCGAAGATTGGTTATCCAATCTATCCATTGTCTTTTAAATAATAATTAAGGAGCTTTTAAAATTTGCTTATGTGCAAATTTATTTGTATTTGCTTACTTTTGTTAATCTTTAATTACAAAAGTAAGTATTTGCTTACTTTTGTTAATCTTTAATTACTTTCCATTTTCAAAATATTCATTTACAGAAAGGATTTACTTTCAGCGAAAGTTATGAGCTTACAACTGTTAATGCAAACAATTCCTAGAGTGTTTTGTTTCAATAAACAAAAATGCAAACGTGAAAGAGTGACCTAAATCATCACACTTAAATGCAAATGATGTTAATTAAGTATATAGCCATAAGTAGCTGATAACAGAGTGTAAAAAATGGATATAGATAGCAAAGATCTAGAAAGCTTTCATATATGGATACGTAGTTCTTCTGGGGAAAAAAGTTAATTTCTTGAGAAGAGGTCATTTATTGTAGTTGTCTTAGTTAAATTATATAATGGATTTTCCTAAAATTAAGGGAAAAAAATATATATATACATACACCTGTGGTACATCCAAAGTTAAGCAGAGAACACAAATAAGCATGCAGAAACCTGTTCTAAAGTATTCACTTTTTTTCAATTTTCTAGATAGTTTAAGGAAGACTGAATTTACATTGGCTTTTTCTAGACAATTACCTTCATTTTCACTATACTAATAGAAAACTGATTATATTAGGAAAAGTAGATCACTGAATAATTTCAAGAGTTAACTTGGGAAATTATGTGGTATGTCATGTACCTTGGTGGTAGATAGTTAATCCTTTTTGAAGACAGGTTATATTACACAGCATTTTTAATGGAATAGAACTTATTCCCACTGGAAACTGGAAATGCCCAATCTAACTTAACTATCAGAGCTTAGCATACCAAAAACTGCAATGGACAATAATGCTATTCACCTCTCCATCTACAATGATATGGAAGTAAGATGTTTTTTACTCCCAAAACAAAACAAAACAAAAAAAACACGCATTTACTAGCTGGCATGTCTAAAAATTTCTAGTTCAAATTTTCCTAAAATCACTATGATTTTTTTCTTTAATGTATACATTTAAAGGACTATATTAAGACAACCAAACTAATTTGTTTTACTTTTTCCCGTCTGACCTAAGCTAGAGATGGCTGATGAGTGTCCAACAGAAAATGAATCCATGCAAACATCCAAATGGCCAACTCTTTATAATCATGATTCAAGTATAAAACTGGGATTATTTGATGTACCTAACAAGATAACTGTAAGAACTTACTGAAACAATGCAAATAAAGTTTCTATGTCACAGTGCATGGCAAAGAATAGGTGTTTAAAAACATTAGCTTCCTTCTTATTTGTTGGCTATGAAAATTCAAAATTTGTATTACATACATGAAATAAAGTGACTAATGTATTTATATGCATTCTTGCAAAAATTATTTTGGTAAATAAATGATAAAGTCTGCTTTATTTACTTGTGTTTTATTCATATATTAAACACAAAGAGTATTACACAAATAACAATTTTCAACAAAATACATAATCATCATCGGACTTCTTTAAAAGGAGACATTTGATGAAAATTTTTGGAACTTATATCCACGAAAATTCACAGGCAGTGTTGTTCACTCAGTTCTAAATGGAAGAGTTAAAGTTTATATCTGTTACAATGTCCTTTAATTAATCATACACACTAATTAAGCATGTCATGCATAAAAAATTAAAATGAATAAACATATGGATATTTCACATACGTCTCCAGGGACAATAGCATTGTTGGCATATTTTAGTGCGTATGATTGAGAAAATTAATATTAATTGTTAATAAATACATGTTCTGTTTTGTAATATATTTTGCATTTTTTACTCAGTGAAGTAGAACCTTCTTTCATTATGCAATCTCTTTCCAAATTCAGTGGGCATAAAAAAAACCAACCTGTACTGAATTGCTTTCTCTAAGTTCTCTTCATATATTTAAAATAATACCAGGAACTTTGCCAAATAATGTAGTATTTCCTCCAAATTGAAAACCAAGCTAACTATCATTTAACTCTACAACTCAATGCAGTTTCTGTGGTTATACTGAATTTCAATCATAGACTTATAGTCCAAGCTCTCCACAGGACTTCAACTTTCCAAAACAAATATAAATTTGATATCATGCTTCTAAATACCTTAATGAAGCAGGTTAAATGGCAACAAAAATAATAATGCCTGACCCCATTAATAAAAAGTTAGTCATACAATATTGGATTTTTACAATGAACATGCAAGGTAGGTATTATTCTAAGGTAAAGAAGAAATGCTAAGCTAGAGATCTAGTTAGTGGAAGAGCCAGATTATATAATAAAAACATTGATTTAAAGTTTTCCAAAAAAGCAGTTGAGTAAATAATTAGCTGATAATAAAATCCAATAATACTTTTATGGAGGGAATCAGTAATATTATAAAGAAGAAAATAAAATATTAACTTGAAGGGGCAGACAGTGCTTAAATACATATTTATTTCTTATCCCTTATTTTCCAATGATCATCAGATTATCTTTCATTACTATAGTTGACTATGAAGGGCAAACATGAGGTGACTGGGCAACAACCCCACACACACTTCCAATTAAGCCTGGATGTGGACTTGAAACCTCTTCTTAATTGAGCCACTACCATTCAACTGGAATTGGACAAGGAGATGAAAAGTTTCTACTATGCCTAATCTAGACTATTGGCTAATGTTATGTTATAAATATATTCAAAACACACACTTTATGTGATATTCAGTAAATATAATAAAAATATTAGTAGTCCCGAAGTACTCTGAAAGATATATACAACTGTCTTAGTTATGGGAAGTGGTAAGCAGAATTCTAAGATGCTACCTGTGTAAGCTGAAAATGCCCCCTGGAGATAGCATGTCCTAAAGTTACTTTATAAGAAAAAAGGGTTTTTGCTGATGTGACTAAATTGAGGATCTTGAGATGGAGGGATTATCCTGGATTATCTCTGTGGGCCTTAAATGCCACTGTAGTGTCTTTACGAGAGACAGAGTGAGATTTGAAACACAGAAAAGACGACGAGGGAATGTGACCACAGATGCAGAGACTGGAATGATGCAGCACAAGGAATGCCAGCAGCTACCAGAAGTTGGAAGGGACAAGGAATGGGTTCATTTCTAAAGCCTACAGAGGGGGCGCAGCCCTCTGGACACTTTGATTTTGGCCCAGTGATACTAATTTCAGACTTCTGGCCTCCAGAACTGTGGGAGAATACATTTGTATTGGTTTATGCCAACACTTTTGTGGTGAGTTATTACAGTGGTCACACAGGAAACCAATACAGATTTTGATACCCAAAAGTGGAATGTGCTGTAACAAATACCTGAAAATGGCAAAGTGACTTTGGAATCTACTAATGGATAGAGGCTGAAAGACCTCTGAAGCATTTGATAGAAAAAGCCTAGACTATTTTAAACAGAATGTTGGTGGGAATAGGGATTTGAAAGATGTTTTGTTTGAGGGCTCAGAAGAAAATGAAGTACATGTTATGGAAAACTGAAGAAAAGTTGGTTCTTGTAATATAGTGGCAGAAAACTTCACTGAATTGTCTTATAGCTGTGCATTTGTCTTCCAAAATAATTAAGAAGATAGTATACTCACTATCATTAAGAGTGCTGTTAAACAGGAGCAAAAATGAACATTGTATTCATCATATGCCTACTGTCATTCTTCTATCCCCCAGAACAGTTAATTTGATTCAGTGGTTGAATCAGAACTTACATAAGAAATAGTATTTGGCTCAGTGAGAAATAGATGGTGTTCTTAATTGAGAAACTGTACTTGGCTCAGTGATATTAGTCTTCACACTGTTTGAAAATGGGATGCATATAATATATACACTGCTTTCTAAATAATTTACCTTTTATTATTCTAGTTGTCATTAAATATTTTTATTAAATGAATGGGAAAAGCGTCTGGAAAGCATTCTTGATACTATCTGTAGAACTGTGCAGCTAAAAGAGCAAACTAAAAGTAAAAAAAATTGCAATACAGAGTCAACAATAGTCGTGGCTGTCACGTTATTAAAATCATGATAAAGATGTAATTCTAATATTACTGACAGCCCCAAATTCCTGATGTAAAATGACTGAATAATTTAGGCTGGAACACAGAGGGTATGTTTTCAGCTGAGAATGAACATATGGATTGAAGTAGATTCCCACTGATTATGCACTGGGCCTAGAAATAATTTATACTAGAGTTTTTCATTTGTTTTTTAATAGAGAAGCATATATGTTGAGAAAAATGTTATTTTTTGCATTGTTTCAGTATATGAATCCCAGAATGTATTCAAAATTTCTTAATATTCAAGAGTGAATGTTCTAAAATTTAAAAAATGCATTAATTTGAAGTAGCTCCAAATCTCTAAGTATTAAAGCTAACCACAAGCAGTTGTAGCATCAAGAATTTTATAGGAAGCTTTTCTTAAATTGCTTTATGTAGAAAAAGGAGAAAACTGAAATTCAAATGTGAATATTAAAAAAAAACCCTAACCATCACACTATCATCATTTTTTTCTTGAGCTAAGAGACAAGATAATCATATATCCACGCTTATGATCCTACAGGAGAATTCAAAGAGCATTATTTTGAACTCAGAATAACCTGAGTGGTCTCTCTGTCTATACACTAGTATATTTTTAGAGAACTATGCATGAGAAATGAGGACAAAACCTTCAAAGGAGTAACAGGAAACAAGTAATCTGCAATATAAGTTAGAAAAATAAAGGAAGAAGAATGGGTTTAGGTAAATGTATACTGTAAATGGTGTTAAACAAATAATTTTCATTTAATTTTGAATATACCCATGCATTTATTCAACTGCCAATGTCAAACCACTAAACCCGTTAGTTCAAAAGTAGAATTTTCGAAATACGATTTTTTAAAACAAAGTATTTTTGTCCATTTAGAAGTTATTTCCCCCAACTGGACCATGTTTCTTACATCTCTTTTTATAGATAAAAAATATTTATTTTTGTTCTACAATAGATCATGACTTTTTGGGAATAGATTTCATGCTGTCTCCCTTGTATATCTCAAGAACCTGGCATAGGTTCTGGAAGAGAAAAAAAGATTGCACACTGAATATTTACTGCTTATTAAGAAAACTACTATGTAATATTAATGGTTTTACTTCTAAAATCTCTGGTAATCTAAAAGACTTGATACTGAACAATTATTTTTTTTTAACAATGATTTTTAAACAATTATCTTTCTTATCTTTCTATCCATATATGTATATAGGTAGGCAAATAGGTAAGTAGATAGGTAGGTATCTCTCTGCCAGCCTACCTACATAACTCGCCTTGCCTCATTTAAGAAGGAGTTTAAGACAGATAATTTGTAATAAATAATTCATGAAATCCCATTATAGCTATATTGTATGAAATTTGGCATACAGTCAAGATAGAGTTTTTCTCTGTAAAATAATCTAACAAATATGTATGTCAACAGCAACAACAAAAATATCTGTAAGCGACTAAAAATGTGCCAAGCATTAGGCCAGGTAAAGGGGGATCACAAAGGGAAATGGGACACAGCTTCTCCACTCAGGCAACATCCAATGTCATGGACTAAATTTGACCATCCATTGCTTACTCAAATAAGAGCTTCGAACATTTGAGGACTGTGGCAATGAGGCCAGGATGATCACGAGTATTATCAAATTTTTTTACGAATGCATATCCACTGCCCATTTGAAACTTTAAAATACTTAATCATTTTATCATGATTACATTTGATTTCCTTTCCATAATAAGGATGACAAGTTTGTGTCACTTAAAAATTAAACTTCCCACCATTTTATAATTATAGGGGAACACAAAAGCTAAATTGCCTTATTTTATTTTTAGAATAAGAAAATGTGCATTGTCATTGCTTCATAACTGAGCAGGGAAGAGAGTATATTTAAAGAACAATGCATTTAACTTTAAGGATGGGATGACATATTCAACCTATTCCAAAGAAACACTTAGGTAGAAAAAGAATATCTAAAAGGTAATGCTGGCTTTGTTATCTGATCTCATTCTCTCTCTCCCCTAAATTATGACCTAGATGGGGTTGGTTAGCTTAATTGTTTAGAGTACCATTCTGAGTAAACTAAGGTCACAGCTTTGATTTCCAAGTCAGTCTCCTAATAGATGTTTATCTGTTGATCACAAAAAGGCTGAGTTAATAAGAACCTAATTGAGATGGTGCAAAAGCTTTTATTACCAAGTAAACACTACAAAGTGTATATTCTACTACTACACTATCATTAATTTTGCTTCCATATGCAAAAGGACAGCACATCGTTGAATGATCTCCATGGAAAATTATATAATTCTCTTCCAGTGAATGAGAGTAAGAGAATAATGTAATAAAGATGTACTTTATCATATTAAATTTATCATGTCTCTGTTGCATGAAACCCCCTAGAACTTTAGTAGAAAAGTAAAATCATGGCTTACCAAAATAGGAAAGGATAAAATAATGAAGAAACAAAAGTTAATTTCAAGCTTCAAAGAAGATATTACAAGTAATGGAGGTTAAAATAAAACTGAGACTATAAAAGCAATTAAGAATGTCCCTTTAAGGAGCAATGCATGAGAGATTGTGATAGCCTCAAATTGTTCATATTTGCATAGAAAAGGTCACAAGATATCACTGGATTGTTAACACTAAGCAAGAGACTTCCTTAGAAAAGGGGTATCAGATGCATAGTCCATTACAGGACATCAGGTCTCCTTAGAATTACAATACACATAATCACTATTATGGTATTATATAATGTTCACATTTTTCCTAGGACAAATACACTTTTGCTTGGTTTTCATAGATATTTTTCTGCCCAGAAAACCCTTGATCAGACCTTTCTAATCCTCAGCATGATCACTCTTATATTTATCCTAAATCCCTGTGTGCCCCCATATAAACTTTGAAGCAGTGTAATTCAGTTAAAATTACGTTGGTTTTTATTGTGTTGCTGCATATTACAAAATGTGAATAGAGAATTAAATAAACAGCAGTGTCTGTCTCTGGGTATATTTCTTATTACAACTGTATAATGTGACAGGTTTGAAATACAATGACAAACACAGGAAAGAATATCGTTCTGATAACATATATTGTTGTGTTTTCATTAATTCTCCAAGAGCATTAAAAGAAAGGATTGCTAATTGAAAAAATGACTCTAGATGCCCTGAAACATAAAAGAACTCTACAACAGTTTATGGAGTAAGTGATTCAAAGTGTTTGCCCATTGTTGTTCTGATTAAAGTTAATGATGTTTGACCCAGTCTATAGACATTTGCTTGACCAAAGACACATACAACTGTTAATTATAATACCTGTGTATAAACAGCAATAGTATTCTTCTGTCGAGGTTATGTGTCATGAAAGTAAATCGAATTGCATGTTGAATTTCAAGGAAGAGCAGGTGCTTGGAGTACATCAAACAACAACAGATGTTGCTAAATCAAATAACTATCAATCTTAGACTCATGGTGCCATTGTTGGGTGTTCACATTCAAAGTGTAGCCTCAAATGGACAAAGAACACATATCATGTAGTCTGGAATACTAACATTAAGTAAAGCACCAATTAGTTGGAACTGAACTAACAATAAATGTCAACAAGTTTGTTCTGCTGTTTATTTCAGAGAAAATGCCAAATGAAAAGAAAATAACCTAATTTATGGGATGGTTAAGAATATTTTATGCTTTTGTTTTTGTTTTCGTTTACATTTTTTCTTTGTTTTGGTAACAGCATCCTTACATATACCTTTCACTCTTACAATGTTCTATTAGACCATTTGTTGCATTGGACCCTGATACATGGCATAATTCACAGTCATCAGAGAAAGATTTAAGTATATTTCTAATTCTGCAGTTAAACAGAAAACTATACTAAGTTTAAAAATGTTTTTCATCAACAAAAGTTTAAAATGTTTTCTGTTTAAGATTTATTTAATCAAAAACATAAGATTCTTCACTTATTTCAGGTTTTTGAATATGGAACAGTAAGTCAAACTATTTTGCTTTGAGGTCATAGAGTAGTTTTGATTGTATATTTCTATAAAATTATCGATATCTCATTATCATTATAAACAGTGGTCACATTGACAAAAAATTTGAACTTTTTCTCCCTACCAGATACATTTTGAGATGAAGGAAAATAACTTTTTGACTTAAATGTATGATTTTAAATATGTACTACAATACTCAAAGAGATATTACTAAACCTTTCCGAAGAAACACAATTACGAAGCACTTAAAAAGTTGCCCACACTTTCTTACATTGTAGACATTTATCTATGCTAACAGAAAGAAGTCTCAGTTTAACCCATTAAATATTAGTTTCTAATTAAAACAAAAAGCACATCTTTTAACAAAGAGTCCCAACAACTCACATTAAAGGAAAAGCAAAACAGTAAAAAGAGAGTAAAACAATAGCCAAACAAGCCTTCTCTCTTCTCAATCCACTGCTATAAATGATCAGTTGGATCATATTGACATTGATATATTTTTATTTAAAATCATATCAAATTATTAAATTCAGAAAAATAAACCACATCTTTAGCATGATTATTTAAAAATAAAAGTAAAATTTAGCCTCACTACTTACTAAAGGTAAGGTTCACTTGTTTGTTTGGAGGAAGGAGAACACCCTTGTTGCATCAATTAGAACATTATTTACTTTGAAACTACTATAATGAACAATGATGGCACTTCTTCTAATTAAAAATACTTTGTTCTTTTCTGAGATAATGAGACTTCCAGTGCTGCTGGGCTCAAAAGTACTAAACTCTAAAGCCTGTAGGTTCCTGAACCATCAACTTGTTGTCTTTGTTCCAAAAGGAACTAAATTTGGTTATGTGTCCCTAAAAATGCCTACTAATACTGTACAAGATATGCTCCTACAAACTTGAATTCTCTTGGCCTTCAGTGCAAAAAGCCAAAGAAGCAAGCTAAATGGAAAGTAATTATAAACACTCTTTTATTTGAAATAAAAGATACTGGAAATGAACAAATTTCATATAATATATGTTTAAATGTTACACATATTTCTAGAAAGTGTTAGAACTTATATTACCCTGTAACTATGATTAAATTTGGCTTTTTCAGTTGTGAATACCAAAACAGCATGCTTAACTATGATTTGATTTATTATGGAAAGAGTAATATGAATTTTACGGACCATAGCATATTTCTCCTAGAAAAATAATTTATTTTCTGGAGAAATTTATTTCTAACTAAGATTGATTGATAATTAACCTTCAGAGTGACAAATAATATTGACTAATACTACTCTATTTTTTCCTAGTTATAAGTATATTGCATACAAATGTATATCCTTTAAAAACAATATGTATTAGAAGCATCTTCTAGTATTTGAAAAATCACTTGTTATATTTTAATTTATTTTTAAATCCAATATGTGCAGCAAATATATTAATTTGCATATTGATAACAAACTTTCTTACATAATGTTTCGTGTGTAAAATTTACTCTGATTTGCATTTCTCACTTTAAGATGTGAGAAATGTCCTAATAGCATTAGAAATTAATAAATATTTTTAATACTCCAAATGACACACATTTTCAAATATTGCAGGTTTACGGCACTGACATCAGAATAAAACAAAAACTCAACATTTAGATTTTCTATTTTCTAAGGTATTTCCAGTATTTAGTTCCAAATGAAACTTGATTTTAACTGTTTTTTCTAAAGTTTCATATATATTTACATATTGATCATTGTTACATTTTCTTGTTTTACCTTGGTGCAGAGTCTGATTATACCAGGAACAGTGAATATGCTTACCTAAAACAGAAAGAAACAAAACATGCTGTTAGTTTCAAAAGAATATTTGTCTGAAGTTTTCAGTAGACAAAATAAGGCGGCAAATAAATAATCACAACTCTCATTCCAACCTCTATTTTCCTTTGCACCCCAGAGATCTTTATGCTTGTGACAAAATCAAATGGAATAAGTTGTTTCCAAAACTGCATAGGCAAAAGAGCCTTTATAGATGACTTGGTGGTGACTACATTTTTACTGAGTTGAAGACTTCTATTTTTGTCATTTCTTTTCTGCCATCAGCATATAAGGAATCAAGTAAAAATATCAACAAAAGCTTTGTGGAACTGTATTAGTTCCCAAAAGATCTTAGAAACATCTTTACCACTGATGCATTGTTCATGGTTCTACTACAGTATCAATCATACTATCCACATTTACTTGCCTAGGAGATTTTAGAATTCAGATCTGTTTAAAGATTTTCTTTTGATGTGGACCATTTTTAAAGTCTTTATTGAATTTGTTACAATATTGCTTCTGTTTTATGTTCTGGTTTTCTGGCTGTGAGGCATGTGGGATCTTAGCTCTCCAACCAGGGATCAAACCCGCACCCCCTGCATTGAAAGATGAAGTTTTAACCACTGGACTGCCAGGAAAGTCCCCATATCTGCTTAAAATCACGTTTAGTAACAATGAAATGGAAATAATAAAGTATCTAAATAATTATACTATGTCTATGAATTACAAATCATATTACATGTTGCATGGCATGTACATTTTACATGTCTATGAAATAAAAGAAAATTATAGGACTATGGTAAGACTGGAAATGTCATTTTTTTTCTACTTATATTAGCAAACTTACAGGTAAAGCTAAATAAAGTGTTGAGATCTTCTAAAATAAGAGCATTCATGATCCTTAAAAGTTAACATTTTTCTATTTTGAGAAAGGAGCCTAAATCATAGGGCACCTAAGACTCTTCTGATAGGTGAGGTATCATTTTAAGCAGAAGTAGTTTACATCACCTGCTATAAATAAAAAGAAGGATTGTAAATGAAAAGAAGATACACTTAAAACTCAAAATGTAATTTGTGAAATGATTAGCTGCTTATTCTCATATGTTCCTTAGGAATCTGTGTTTTACATTGCATGTTTCAGACTAGAGTTTATGAACTCTTTTTGGATTCTTTTTTTTTTTTTTTTTGTATCCATTCTTTTTTGAGCGCCATGAGATCAGAAATCCTATGTACTTTTTGACTCTAACATCTAGCAGTGTTAGACTTGTAGTAGAAACTCAAAATGCTTTTTGTAGAATGAATAGATGGATGAAAGAATATGTGAATGAAACACATATACAAACTAAAAATTGGAAGTTAAGCTACTGCCCAATAAAATCCAGAACTGGATACTAGACACACAAGGTATCTTTGTTTATTTGGTTATTTAACTTTTACTTGGTTAAGCTCAGAGAACAAAATGTCACTAAACTTTTTAAAAATTAAAACTAGAAATAAAACAACTGTGTTTCGTGGTTCAATAAACGAATGCCACATCAACAGGACATTAGGGAGCAATTTGGGGCAATTTCTGGCATGTAAAACAGTAATTCCAATTTGCTATTTACCAATAAAAATGTAATTCATTTCACATAGTATCTGTAGTAAGAGGTAGAATTTCTAATTGGAATATGCTGATTTTCCAATTAACATAGTTAAGGCTGATTTCCACATTTTAGGTAAATCACAGTTTCCTTGGATGATATTTCTCCTACATGTAAAATGGTGGAAGGACAGGTAAAAGCTTCCTTTGTTTCCTATGTATTTATCTCAAAGGGACTTAAGAAAAATTCTAAAGAAAAAAAAATCTTTATATACAGATACACGTAGCTTTTCATAAAAGAGATTCATGAGAGGCCTGTAATTGTTTTTGACCATGGTTTTAATGAATTACTGTGCTTTTTTTTTCCCCTCCTCATGGAGTCAGTTGTGCTTATAAGTATTTATTTTCTTTCTTTGCTCCATTATACGTATTTGTGATAATCTGGGCAGTGAGCCCAGATTGATTTATTTTTTGTTTATTATTTGTAGACTGTCCTAGATTCTTTTGAAAGGGCATATTCTAAATTATTATTACCATAATTATAGGAAGATTGGCACTCTGTGAGATTATAAGAAGATTCTCTCATCATTCATAATGAGCTAAATACTATACTTTTTTTTAATGAGTGATGCATTACATGGATAGAGCATTTTAATTTTAATATTGCCTACATGTCTAGACTGTGTTCAGGACACAATATGATTTTAACTGTGTCAGGCTATTGTCTGAAATCAGACACTTATCTACAGACTGGTTTTATTTCATTTTTTATGTAATTATTTATTATTACATAATAAACACGTTCCATAATATTCCTCTTGAAAATACGTGATTGCTAACAAACTAAAACTTTTAATGCACTATAGACTATCTCTCCTCTCACAGACAAAACACAATTAAATTTCTTTAAATTATAGGTATGGGGGTATAATATTTTAAAACTGAATACAGGGAGAGGAGCTTCAAGATGTCAGAAGAGTAAGACGCGGAGACCATCTTCCTCTCCACAAATACATCAGAAATCCATCTACATGTGGAACAACTCCTACAGAACACCTACTGAATGCTGGCAGAAGACCTCAGACTTCCCAAAAGGCAAGAAACTCCCCACGTACCTGGGTAGGGCAAAAGAAAAAACAGAGACAAAAGAATAGGGACAGGACCTGCACCAGTGGGAGGGAGCTGGAAGGAGGAAAGGTTTCCACACACCAGGAAGCCCCTTCGCGGGCGGAGACTGCAGGTGGCGGAGGGGGGAAGCTTAAGAGCCACGGAGGAGAGCACAGCCACAGGGGTGCAGAGGGCAAAGCGAAGAGATTCCCGCACAGAGAATCGGTGCCGACCAGCACTCACCAGCCCTAGAGGCTTGTCTGCTCGCCCGCCAGGGCGGGCGGGGGCTGGGAGCTGAGGCTCCGGCTTCGTAGGTCGAATCCTAGGGAGAGGACTGGGGCTGGCGGTATGAACACAGCCTGAAGGGGGTTAGTGCACCACGGCTAGCCTGGAGGGAGTCCGGGAAAAAGTCCGGAGCTGCCGAAGAGGCAAGAGACTTTTTCTTGCCTCTTTGTATCCTGGTGCACGAGAAGAGGGGATTAAGAGCGCTGCTTCAAGGAGCTCCAGAGACGGGCACGAGCCACGGCTATCAGCGCGGACCCCAGAGACGGGCATGAGACCCTAAGGCTGCTGCTGCTGCCACCATGAAGCCTGTGTGCAAGCGCAGGTCACTATCCACACCTCCCCTCCCGGGAGCCTGTGCAGCCCAACACTACCAAGGTCCTGTGATCCAGGGACAACTTCCACGGGAGAACACACAGCGCCTCAGGTTGGTGCAAAGTTATGCTGGCCTCTGCCGCCGCAGGCTTGCCCCACATCCATACCCCTCCCTCCCCCCGGCCTGAGTGAGCCAGAGGCCCCGAAGCAGCTGCTCCTTTAACCCCGTCCTGTCTGAGCAAACAGCAGACGCCCCCAGGTGACCTACACGCAGAGGCAGGTCCAAATCCAAAGCTGAACCCCGGGAGCTGTGCGAACAAAGAAGAGAAAGAGAAATGTCTCCCAGCAGCCTCAGAAGCAGCTGATTAAATCTCCTCAATCAACTTGATGTACCCTGCATCTGTGGAATACCTGAATAGACAACGAAACAGCCCAAATTGAGAAGGTAGATTTTGGGGGCAGAGATATATATATATTTTTTCCCTTTTTCTCTTTTTGTGAGTGTGTATGTGTATGCTTCTGTGTGTGATTTTGTCTGTACAGCTTTGCTTTTACGATTTGTCCTAAGGTTCTGTTTTTGTTTTTTTTTTACTTTTAAAAATGTTTTTCTTAATAATTATTTATTTCTAATTTTAATAACTATTTTATTTTATCTTCTTTCTTTCTATTTTTTGTCCCTTTTATTCTGAGCCATGTGGAAGAAAGGCTCTTGGTGCTCCAGCCAGGCATCAGGGCTGTGTCTCTGAGGTGGGAGAGCCAACTTCAGGACACTGGTCCACAAGAGACCTCCCAGCTCCATGTAATACCAAACGATGAAAATCACCCAGAGATCTCCATCTCAACGCCAAGACCCAGCTTCACTCAACGACCAGCAAGCTACAGTGCAGGACACCCTAAGCCAAACAACTAGCAAGACAGGAGCACAACCCCATCCATTAGCAGAGAGGCTGCCTAAAATCATAATAAGGCCACAGACACCCCAAAACACACCACCAGATGTGGACCTGCCCACCAGAAAGACAAGATTGAGCATCATCCACCAGAACACAGGCACTAGTCCCCCCCATCGGGAAGCCTACACAACACACTGAACCAAACTTACCCACCGGGGACAGACACCAAAAAACAACGGGAACTATGAACCTGCGGCCTGCAAAAAGGAGACCCCAAACACACTAAGTTAAGCGAAATGAAAAGACAGAAAAACACACAGCAGATGAAGCAGCAAGGCAAAAACCCACCAGACCTAAGAAATGAAGAGGAAATAGGCAGTCTACCTGAAAAAGAATTCAGAATAATGATAGTAAAGTTGATCCAAAATCTTGGAAATAGAATAGAGAAAATACAACAAACCTTTAACAAGGACCTAGAAGAACTAAAGAGCAAACAAACAGTGATGAACAACACAATAAATGAAATTAAAAATTCTCTAGAAGGGATCAATAGCAGAATAACTGAGGCAGAAGAACGGATAAGTGACCTGGAAGATAAAATAGTGGAAATAACTACTGCAGAGCAGAATAAAGAAAAAAGAATGAAAAGAACTGAGAACAGTCTCCGAGACCTCTGGGACAACATTAACTGCACCAACATTCAAATTATAGGGGTCCCAGAAGAAGAAGAGAAAAAGGGACTGAGAAAATATTTGAGGAGATTATAGTTGAAAACTTCCCTAATATGGGAAAGGAAATAGTTAATCAAGTCTACGAAGCACAGAGAGTCCCATACAGGATAAATCCAAGGAGAAACACGTGAAGACACATATTAATCAAACTATCAAAAATTAAATACAAAGAAAAAATATTAAAAGCAGCAAGGGAAAAACAACAAATAACACACAAGGGAATCCCCATAAGGTTAACAGCTGATCTTTCAGCAGAAACTCTGCAAGCCAGAAGGGAGTGGCAGGACATATTTAAAGTGATGAAGGAGAAAAACCTACAACAAACATTACTCTACCCAGCAAGGATCTCATTCAGATGTGATGGAGAAATTAAAACCTTTACAGACAAGCAAAAGCTAAGAGAATTCAGCACCACCCAACCAGCCTTACAACAAATGCTAAAGGAACTTCTCTAGGCGGGAAATACAAGAGAAGGAAAACACCTACAACAACAAACCCAAAACAATTATGAAAATGGTAATAGGAACATGCATATCGATAATTACCTTAAATGTAAATGGATTAAATGCTCCAACCAAAAGATATAGACTGGCTGAATGGATATAAAAACAAGACCCATATATATGCTGTCTACAAGAGACCCACTTCAGACCTAGGGACACACACAGACTGAAAGTGAGGGGATGGAAACAGATATTCCATGCAAATGGAAATCAAAAGAAATCTGGGGTAGCAGTTCTCATATCAGACAAAATAGACTTTAAAACAAAGACTATTACAAGAGACAAAGAAGGACACTACATAATGATCAAGGGATCAATCCAAGAAGAAGACATAACAATTGTAACTATGTATGCACCCAACATAGGAGCACCTCAATACATAAGGCAAATACTAACAGCCATAAAAGGGGAAATCGAAAGTAACACAATCATAGTAGGGGACTTTAACACCCCACTTTCACCAATGAACAGAACATCCAAAATCAAAATAAATAAGGAAACACAAGCTTTAAATGATACATTAAACAAGAGGGACTTAATTGATATTTATAGGACATTCCATCCAAAAACAACAGAATACACATTCTTCTCAAGTGCTCATGGAACATTCTCCAGGACAGACCATATCTTGGGTCACAAATCAAGCCTTGGTAAATTTAAGAAAATTGAAATCGTATCAAGTATCTTTTCTGACCAAAACACTATGACAATAGATATCAATTACAGGAAAAAATCTGTAAGAAATACAAACACATGAAGGCTAAACAATACACTACTTAATAACCAAGAGATCACTGAAGAAATCAAAGAGGAAATCAAAAAATACCTAAAAACAAATGACAATGAAAACACGACGACCCAAAACCTAAGGGATGCAGCAACAGCAGTTCTAAGGGGGAACTTTATAGCAATACAATCCTACCTTAAGAAACAAGAAACATCTCAAATAAACAACCTAAACTTACAACTAAAGAAATTAGAGAAAGAAGAACAAAAAAAACCCACAAAGTTAGCAGAAGGAAAGAAATCATAAAGATCAGATCAGAAAAAAAAAAAAAAAAAGTACTATTCATAAAGTGTAAATTGAAAACTACTAAAATATAGATTAATATTGCCTCTAAAAAAAAAAAAGAAATAAATGAAAAAGAAATGAAGGAAACGATAGCAAAGATCAATAAAACTAAAAGCTGGTTCTTTGAGAAGATAAACAAAATTGATAAACCATTAGCTAGACTTATCAAGAAAAAAAGGGAGAAGACTCAAATCAATAGAATTAGAAGTGAAAAAGGAGAAGTAACCACTGACACTGCAGAAATACAAAGGATCATGAGAGGTTACTACAAGCAACTATATACCAATAAAATGGACAACCTGGAAGAAATGGACAAATTCTTAGAAACGCACAACCTGCCGAGACTGAACCAGGAAGAAATAGAAAATATGAACAGACCAAGCACAAGCACTGAAATTGAGACTGTGATTAAAAATCTTCCAACAAATAAAAGCCCAGGACCAGATGGCTTCACAGGCGAATTCTATCAAACATTTAGAGAAGAGCTAACACCTATCCTTCTCAAACTCTTCCAAAAGATAGCAGAGGGAGGAACACTCCCAAACTCATTCTACGAGGCCACCATCACCCTGATACCAAAACCAGACAAAGATGTCACAAAGAAAGAAAACTACAGGCCAATATCACTGATGAACACAGATGCAAAAATTCTCAACAAAACACTAGCAAACAGAATCCAACAGCACATTACAAGGATCAGACACCATGGGTGTGTGGGGTTTATCCCAGGAATGCAAGGATTCTTCAATACATGCACATCAGTGTGATACACTATATTAACAAGTGGAAGGAGAAAAACCATATGATCATCTCAATCGATGCACAGAAAGCCTTCGACAAAATTCAACACCCATTTATGATAAAACCCTGCAGAAAGTAGGCATAGAGGGAAGTTTCCTCAACATAATAAAGGGCATATATGACAAACCCACAGCCAACATTGTCCTCAATGGTGAAAAACTGAAACCATTTCCACTAAGATCAGGAACAAGACAAGACTGTCCACTCTCACCACTATTATTCAACATAGTTTTGCAAGTTTTAGCCACAGCAATCAGAGAAGAAAAAGAAATAAAAGGAATCCAAATCGGAAAAGAAGAAGTAAAGCTGTCACTGTTTGCAGAACATGATACTATACACAGAGAATCCTAAAGACGCTACCAGCAAACTACTAGAGCTAATCAATGAATATGGTAAAGCAGCAGGATACAAAATTAATGCACAGAAATCTCTAGCATTCCTATACACTAATGATGAAAAATCTGAAAGTGAAATTAAGAAAACACTCCCATTTCCACTGCAACAAAAAGAATAAAATATCTAGGAATAAACCTATCTAAGGAGACAAAACACCTGTATGCAGAAAATTATAAGACACTGGTGAAAGAAATTAAAGATGATACAAATAGATGGAGAGATATACCATGTTCTTGCATTGGAAGAATCAACAGTGTGAAAATGACTCTACTACCCAAAGCAATCTACAGATTCAATGCAATCCCTATCAAACTACCACTGGCATTTTTCACAGAACTAGAACAAAAAGTTTCACAATTTGTATGGAGACACAAAAGACCCCGAATAGCCAAAGAAATCTTGAGAAACAAAAACGGAGCTGGAGGAATCAGGCTCCCTGACTTCAGACTATACTACAAAGCTACAGTAATCAAGACAGTATGATACTGGCACAAAAACAGAAATACAGATCAATGGTACAGGACAGAAAACCCAGAGATAAACCCAGGCACATATGGTCACCTTATCTTTGATAAAGGAGGCAAGAATATACAGTGGAGAAAAGACAGCCTCTTCAATAAATAGTGCTGGGAAAACTGGACAGGTACATGTAAAAGTATGAAATTAGAACACTCCCTAACACCATACACATAAATAAAGTCCAAATGGATTAAAGACCTAAATGTAAGGCCAGACAGTATCAAACTCTTAGAGGAAAACATAGGCAGAACACTCTATGACATAAATCACAGCAAGATCCTTTTTGACCCACCTCCTAGAGAAATGGAAACAAAAACAAAAATAAACAAATGGGACCCAATGAAACTTAAAAGCTTTTGCACAGCAAAGGAAACCATAAACAAGATGAAAAGATAACCCTCAGAATGGGAGAAAATATTTGCAAATGAAGCAACTGACAAAAGATTAATCTCCAAAATTTACAAGCAGCTCACGCAGTTCAATATCAAAAAGCAAACAACCCAATCCAAAAATGGGCAGAAGACCTAAATAGACATTTCTCCAAAGAAGATATACAGATTGCCAACAAACACATGAAAGAATGCTCAACATCATTAATCATTAGAGAAATGCAAATCAAAACTACAATGACATATCATCTCACACCGGTTAGAATGGCCATCATTAAAAAATCTACAAACAATAAATGCTGGAGAGGGTGTGGAGAAAAGGGAATCCTGTTGCACTGTTGGTGGGATGTAAATTGATACAGCCACTATGGAGAACAGTATGGAGTTTCCTTAAAAAACTAAAAATAGAACTACCATACAACCCAGCAATCTCACTACTGGGCAAATACCCTCAGAAAACCATAATTCAAAAAGAGTCATGTACCAAAATGTTCATTGCAGCTCTATTTACAATAGTTAGGACATGGAAGCAACCTAAGTGTCCATCAACAGATGAATGGATAAAGAAGATGTGGCACATATATACAATGGAATATTACTCAGCCATAAAAAGAAACGAAATGGAGTTATTTGTAGTGAGGTGGATGGACCTAGAGTCTGTCATACAGAGTGAAGTAAGTCAGAAAGAGAGAAATAAATACCGTATGCTAATACATATATATGGAATCTAAGAAGAAAAGAAAAAAAAGGTCATGAAGAAACTAGGGGCAAGACAGGAATAAAGACACAGACCTACTAGAGAATGGACTTGAGGATACGGGGAGGGGGAAGGGTAAGCTGTGCCAACGTGAGAGAGTGGCATGGACATATATACACTACCAAATATAAAATAAATAGCTAGTGGGAAGCAGCTGCATAGCACAGGGAGATCAGCTCGGTGCTTTGTGACCACCTGGAGGGGTGGGATAGAGAGGGTGGGAGGGAGGGAGACGCAAGAGGTAAGAGATATGGGAACATATGTATATGTATAACTGATTCACTTTGTTATAAAGCAGAAATTAACACACCATTGTAAAGCAATTATACGCCAATAAAGATGTTAAAAAAATACAAATGGAAAGGGAAAAAGAAACAAAACAAAACAAAAACTGAAAACAATAAATGTAACTTGAATCCTTTAATCATGCTACCTAATTGTGTCTATATCTATTTTTTAAAATATATTCACTGGGGAAAGCTAAATAGTACATTAATTTCCTAACCAGACCACAATGGCCTCCTAGGATATAAACTGCAATGTTGTTTGGACCACAACAGAGATAACGATATCATCAGGCATTATGTTTCCAACATACTCTGCTGTCTGGCTCTTATGGAAACCTTGTACCAGTAGTCCATGGTTATTTCCACTTTCCCTTATTAGGGTTTATTTATATACACCCCTAGTTCTTGGATGCTTGGATAGATACATAAATATAAGATTGGTAGGGACTTTAGGTATGTTCTACGTATTAAATGTGAAACAGTTTAGAGAGGTTGAGTGATTTGCCTAGGGTCCTACAGATCTTGATTTCTAGCCCAATGGTCTTCTCCCTTTTTCTGTCTTTCAAAATAAATTCTTTATGAAAACATCAAATATGATTTAATATATTCACAGCATACTTGTGACATATATAATGTGGCTTCATTTGGGCAGTGATCTCTAGCCACTCTTTCTAGAAAACATGCACACACACAGCCCAAAATACACACACACACACACACTCTCCCCCTCTCTCTCTCACATACACACACACACACACACACACACACACACACACACACACAGTACACCAACATTCTTTCGAGATCAGGGTGTTTATTTCTAATTCACTCTTTTCATCAACTCTACTGATTTGCTCTCAAGTATTAAAATCTCTCACGTTCTAAACTACTGGACTTAAGTTCTTCTTTTAAAGTTCAAAATAAGACCGAGGAATTTTTCATTTTGCACTTACACGATTCCCACTGTACTTGTAGTCTCAAATAAAGAGGTACCAGTCTTCCTACCTCGATCAGTTCCCATTAATTTATTTTCCCTTTTGAATTCTTTCATTCCAGAAAACTTTCTTTTCACTCTAATTGAGGTCTTCATTGTCACGCCAACCCATCTCAGGTTCTAGGCACCTTCCCAAGTAACTATAAGTTGAAAGTCCATTTGTCTTTTTAAAGCATAATGTCTGTTTTTGAACAAGATTTGGTAACAAACATTTTTACGCACAGAGCAACTGACTTTCTCTTTATAGAATACACATTATTTAGAACACAGCATTAATCAGGGATCAGCAAATTATTTCTGTAAAGGGACATATTGTGCTGACCGCTGGTATTAGCTATTTTGGAAAAGAATGATCTAATAATACCTAGTTTACCAACTCATGATACTGTGGTTATCAAGTGAAATAATGTGTCATCAATAGCAAAAAGATATAATACAAGAAACAATATGTTTGTGGAGGTCTGTTTCAAAAATGCCATGAAGGCAACTCTAGAATCTCACCTCTTTGTACTTTACTTCCTGATCCATATGTTAAAGGAAGATGGCTCAGATAATCTCCAAAGATCTTTCACACTGAGACATGGTGGGAAATGTTAGAAATCATTACCATTGATAAAGAGACTTGTTACTGTGTAAAAATGAGCAAAAACATACCTAGGGAAAAATTCTGCAGACAACTATAACTCCTATAACTTGACTAAACAATAATTGCACTTTAAAGAAATGCTAGAAAATTTTATTTGTAATTGCATATCTGGATGTTGTCATGAATGTAAAATTGGTTATTGGTTAAATTATCCCTAAAAGACAGATATACTTACTAAGATTTTTTGTTACATTTTTGAGACCAGGAGAAGCTACTGATATGTAAAACTCCATAAATACCATATTGGTGAGGAAGCTGAAGTACTAAATTCCTCTTTTCTTTCACTCACTCATTTAAACATCATGGGAGGCCCTAGAAGTATGAACACATATATTTTGACTAAAATTCTGTTCCTTGAAGGAGAATATTGTCTAATGGAGGAGCTAGACTTGTAAATTGACAAATCATATGGATTTTAATAGGATCTGAATACAAAGAATCCTTCGTAATAAAGATATTATCCACCTTGCCCTATTTAAAAAGAAGTTGATATGAGTCTTTTTCACAATAATAAATAGGTTTTCAGCTGCACCTGTATAGCATGATTCAAACATTAGCTTTGAAAAACAATCACCTTAGTTACCTTCATACATTTCTTACTATTATAATTAATATTTTTTATACTTTTTTGGATAAATTATGTGGGAAATTGTTTTAAGGTAAAGAGCTTGAGTGACAGGTTGTCTGTGCTTGGGTCTGTTACTTTTAAAAATGTTAGACAACATATTTTTAGCATTTAATTCTATGAAGATAATTTCACTTTTAATAAAAGAGATGAATTGTTTTGCCACAACTATTGAAACCACCAACCCAACATTTATTTAGAAATTTGGCAATTAATTTTTCATAAAGTATATATCAGTTAAAGTATAGTTAACACAAAGGCAAAACATAAAGCTCAAACAGACTCCAGAATAAATATCAGAATTTTGTCAAATTAATACACAAAGTTTGAAATTATTTCCTTTCAAATTTGGGCTGTGTTACTTTATATTTCCACACGTGCTGCTGAAGACTGACCTGTTATTGAAAACGATCAGCACTAAGGCCGGAAAGTTAGCCGTGCAGATCCTGGTCCTGCTCACACATTCTAAATAGATGTCAAACTTATTCACATCACTTGGGCCGGTCAAACTTGTTTATATCGTTTAGATCTTCTCTGAATTTGACTTTCCACTGACTTTGAGAGTTACAAGCTAAAGAGCAGCTAAATTAAGCAGAACAAAACCAACTGCACCAGAAAAAAGGAACACTGAAGTACAGATCTACTCATTCACTTAGCGTATGTTGACTCTTCTCTCCAAACTTGAGCCACCTTACGTACAGAACAACAGGTAGCAAGTAGTGGTTGTGAGGGACAAATGCAAAGAAGGCCAGTTTACTTCTCACAGGTATTCAGTGCCCTCAATCTCTGCACATCTCTATACTAATGCTAGAAATTTCATAATCATTACAATAAAATTTTGTCATTCACCTTGAGTGAAAAACTAGAGTTGACTAAAAGAGGAAGAAGAGAATATAAGCATTTAGGATTCATAAAAGTTGACCTTTAAGTGAAAAAAAAGAGGACATTCTGAAACTTTCTTTAATTACTATTTGACTAAAGCTAACAAATAATTAACTGAAAGAGGATGGAAAATAAAATACAACATTTTTAATGTGTCTAATACTTACACTCTTGATCATTTAACTGTACTGCTTTTCTCTATGATACTCCTCTCACTGACTGGTACACAAGTAAAAATTTATATAAGCATAGAATATATTTATAATATATGAAAATCCCTTACATGATTTTTATACTTGTCCCAAGTGTCCCTTTTCATGTATTAATTCGTAGTTTTCAATGTCTAAGTATTCTCAAACCCTAAGATATCAACTGTCAAAAATCACAAAGTGAAAGCAAAAGGAAAATTTTTTTAATTTATCATGATTGCTACTCTATGGCAGAGGTTCTATAACTTGGCTTCAAGTTCTAATCACCTGGAGAGCCCTAAAATCAAAACAAAACGCATCTACATGGTCCCACACAAAGTGTGGGGATTTACTGATCTGATTAAAACCATTCATCTATACGTTCCAAAAATGTCTCAGGTAGTTCTAGTAAGCAGCAGAGATGAGAACCCTGTCCTAAGGTCTTAACCTTCTCAAATGGGGGCTTAGTGTATTTGCTGTTATTATGTTAATCATTGATTCCTCTCCTGATCACTACACCAGCAACTTTTACAGCCTTTTCAACCCACAGTACAGAAATGTGCTGTGTGATGTGATCCTATGAACATATTTGCACGTATGAATATATGCACGTATATGTTTAACTAAAATGCAAGTTGTATAAAGCATTCATTCATATACTTGAGTATTTTTATTCTCTTTTATTTTTTAATGCTGGTTATAAACATTTAAACTGTTGTCATGACTTACTAATGGATCACAATCTGCAGTTTGAAAATCACTGCTCGGTTTTCATTTACATGGAACACATTACGTATGCAAGGACACAGTTATTCTAAGAAAATTAGAAAAATACAGGAGAGATTTTTGTCTAGGTTTGTAGACTCCAGAACATAGTCATTCATTGTGTTTCTTATGTACACATAATATTTCAAAAACTAAGCTTCAATGAACATGTGTATTGATCAGGAGGTTGTGAGTTTCATAGCTGATCACCCCACACCATCTGGACACATCACATATTTTTTAAAGGCAGAAGTGGCAAAACATTAAGCATCTACCTACATATTTATCATTTGACCTGATCTATTATCCAAATAGATGTATGAAGAAGTATACAAGGGTACTGGCAACGCACAATTACCGTTCAACTGTTAATGCATGCATAAATATAAAAGTACTCAAACTACTTAGAAAATAAAATTTCTTCAAAGAAAGAAGAAACGATGCCAGCATGATCTAGGTTGTGTTACATTCACATGAAATAAAGAAATATACACAAAACAGTGAAACCCAACTTTCTACTATTTATTTCTAGTTAATGACAAAAAATCTTAGCTTTACATTGTTCTTTATGTAATATTATAAAACCTGGTAGACATTTTTACAACCTGTCCTTAAATAGTGACATAAAAATTAATGCAACTATTTTGGCAATGCCTTTGATTCCCTGGTCATGTTTTCCAACAGCAGCAATGTTATACAGTTGCAGAAATGTTTTTAAATGATTGTTTCATTAAATAAATTTATTAAGAAACTTAATACTTGGTGATTTAAATATTTCTAGCAATCCACATAGTTTTCTTAATTCCATTATTTTTCCCAATTGCTCATTTTTCAATATAAAAATATTTGAATAAATAAAAATATATTAGGAATACGATTAAATATGTGTGGCTACTGTATTGTCTAAAACTTGGACTGGGAACACATCTGAGAATCTTTTTTAAAAGCTGGATAACTTACAGTTCCTGTAAAAAAAAAAAAACATAAAAAAAAAACTTTTCTGTGATCTATATTCCCTTTTTAAAAAGTCACTTAAATAAATCCTCAAAAAGAGGTTATATCACAAGGGAATAGAGGAAGTACCTTCTGTTGACATAAACAGTAATTGATAAGGTTTTCTTGAATACTTTCATGGAAATGCTGATGTATTACATTTAGAATTACTAGTTAGCTCTCATTTCCTTTCAACTTTTGCCTCTGGATAAGCTCAACGATTCCCAGGAAGAAACACTGATCAAGTACATTTGTCATGCAAGCAACTATAATAACGTAATTCATCATAGTCTGTCAGAGTTTTATTCTAGAAAGACTGCTGCATTTTTATCCTTACTTAAAAATCTGCTGTCACTCCTGCTGAAAATTTGGTAGACATTTTGGACATGTTTAAAAGCCCTTCCAAACTGATAGTGGCAGATAATTAAGTTATCAGCTAACAAAGCTCCTTTTTTTCTTTTCCTTTTTCCTACAATATATATATGACACCATGAACCCATCTGGCTAGTTTAATCTGACCTGTTCACAGAGCATGATCCCTTGTTCCCTTCCCTTTTCCCTCCTTAATAGTAGCCAATGACCAAAGTAATTCACAATGACAAATGAAGCCTTTCTCAAGAGTCTAATTGAGCAATTTTGTTTTCCTTTGCAAGACCTGAAATCCACAACATTCTGAACTTCATTCACTAAGGTGGCAAGAAACAGTGGTTATGAGGAAACTAGGTGGATAAAAGGTTTCTAAAGAACAAATAAATAAACTCAGCCTAGGTGTACCACGTTATATCTCAATAATATTTCTTGTCATTCAATTCATCTACTCACTTACTTACTCCATGTGTGTCCTTTACTTGAAACCACTCAATGAAGTTTCATTCTGATGGGCACTTTATTGAATCCTAAAGCCTTGGTTACTTCTCTCTCTTTCTCTTTTATAAGACTTTCTACATCTTTCAGTGTTTACATTTGCTTTTTTTTTAAAGGAAGAAATACATCAGACTTTTGCCAATTTTGACATTTTTTATACTATCTTAGAAACAGATTTTGTATGGTTTAAGGAGAAGAAAGGAGACTTCATAAGTATGTATTAATTTGGCTTCCTTTTCAAACTCATTTACATTATTCTCATGGAATATACCTTTTATATCATTAATTATCACATCCAAGAACATGCCCTCTTTGGTACCAAAGCACTGCCAGCATAATTTAACATAGGCAATACGCATATGTGTGTATGTGTGTATATATGTGTCTGTATACATATCTGCTAAATGCAAAAATCATGTAAATACAAATACACATAAAAATATAAATGATATAAATATTTTATTATCTTCTAGTAATTTGTATTTTTTCAAGCTAATCAATGTTTAAAATGCAAGTTTTATAAAATAATCATTCATGTACTTGAGTATTTTTATTTTCTTCTATTTTCAAATGCTGGTTTTGAACACTTAAACTGTTACCATGACTTACGAATGGATCACCTTCTGCAGTTTCAAAATCACTGCTCAGTAATTTTGAAAATTTCACAGGGCTCTAGTGATAATTCTTTGTTCTCTCACCCCAAAATATTTATTGAGAACCTGCTATATTCCCAGTACTATTTGCATCTCAAGGAAAGCTTGGTAAGCTTCTATGAAAAATATTATTTTTCCCAACTTAACAGGGGACAAAGACATAGGTGAAAGTGATTTACTCTACATCAGTTAGCCATTCACACAGAATCATTCTGCTCATTCTTCCTTCCATCTCTCAGAAAAGAATTTTCAAACTTTTTAAGCAATTGTGATTTAATACTGACCTTCTAAATAAAACTGATGTTAAATTACTCTCATTATCACATTTTTATAAATCCTCAGTATTTACTTTGCCCAAATGCTATAGACTTGATACAAAGTGTTTTGGTTTGTTTTTCCTTTTTTTTTTTTTTTTTTTTTCTGTTTTTCACTTGAAGAAAAAGTAAAACTGAATTGAAGTAACTGCATGGATACTTCATATTTCTGTTTGGTCCCCAACTCCATGAAGCATCATTTTCTGCTTAATCCCTCCAAGCATGTTTAAAATGTTTGAGAGTACCTAACCAAAGATCACATACAAACGCATGGAGTCTAAAAATAAATGGTACCATATTTAATGCTTAGTACTTCAATAAACTTAAATATTTAGCGTTTTAATAATTTGTGAGAGTATGTACAAACGTATGCATATATTTTTTGTTTATAAACGTCCTGAAGTTTGAGTTGTAAAGAAGTATAAGCTCTGTAACATTTGGAAGGCAACTGGATTCTCATTCTATTTTTTTTTTTGCCCTTTGTTATTTCCCTTCCCAACTACCTAAATACATCGGGCATTTTTATATTATTAAAAGTGCTTGAATATTCACAGGACTTCATTATAACTCTAAGGCATCAGGAAAAAATAATTTTGTAACTTGTAATACTAGCCCACAATTTTCTCTTCTTTTTTTTCAAACTAGCATATCCTGACATATAAGTTAAACAAAAACCAGAGACAGCCAAAAATGTGCTATTACAAAATACCATTACATAAAGCAATTGTAAAGGTAAACTCTAACTGCTTTGGAATATGTTCCTTGACTCTAAGTATTATTAAGTCTTTGATAATATATCTGGAATTATCATAAGGGAATTGCCCATGTTTGGCTTTTACTTTCTAAGGACTGAATTGCAAAACTCACTCTGAGGAGGCAAGACCTTGAGAAATGTAAATGATCAGATGGCAAACATAATCCCAATTACAGGAACTCCTCAAGTCAACTCAAAAATAACATTTCTCCCACTTATCAAAAATGTGTCAGAAGTGGAATTTATTTCATCAAAACCAATAAACCATCACTTATAAGACATATCATAATTTTACGCATCACTATGAGAAGAAACTTAATCAATTAAACTACATCATCTATCATCAAACACATCCCAATTTCAGAGATGCAAAATGTTGCCTCTTAGAATTGATGAACTATAACACATGATTTTCTTAGAAAAGGAATTCTTAATGATCCCTGAATACTAAATATTCTACATTTTTACTCTCTGGAAAAAAATGTTTTAAAAAGCACTGGATAGGTGTTACAAATTGCTCACCAAACTTTTCATAGAATTAGGACAAACTGAATTGGAAAGTGTATAGAGGTAAAATAATTGCAGGGTGGGGGATATCCTTAAAGAAATATCATTGTATCAGGCCTCTATTCACAAAAATACCTACTGATTAATAAATTAAAAATGGAATCTATAAGCTAAGTCTTTTTTTTAATTTAATTTTTTTATACAGCAGGTTCTTATTAGTTATCTATTTTATACATATTAGTGTACATATGTCAATCCCAATCTCCCAATTCATCACACCACCACCCCCTCTCCACTTTCCCCACTCGGTGTCCATACGTTTGTTCTCTACACCTGTGTCTTTATTTCTGCCATGCAAACCGGTTCATCTGTATCATTTTTCTAGATTCCACATATATGCATTAACATATGATATTTGTTTTTCTTTCTGACTTACTTCATTCTGTGTGACAGTCTCTAGGTCCATCCACGTCTCTACAAATGACCAAATTTCGTTCCTTTTTATGGCCATCGTACATACGTACCATATCTTCTTTATCCATTCGTCGGTCGATGGGCATTTAGGTTGCTTCCATGACCTGGCTACTGTAAATAGTGCTGCAATGAACACTGGGGTGCATGTATCTTTTTGAATTATGGTTTTCTCTGGGTGTATGCCCAGTAGTGGGATTGCTGGGTCTACAAGCTAAGTCTTTCTATCACAATATTTCTAAATAATATCAATAAAGCCTGATTCGAGAATTAAGCAGCATCCCACTCATTTTATCAGTTCTTCTGAACACTTGAATTTTATCTGGTTTTCTGTAGATTTTACCCGTTCTCCACATACAGTTTAACCTAAAGTACATATATTTTGGAAACCCCAATAAGGACTTCCTGGCTACCAAAAAAGTAGTCTCAATTTTGTAGCTTGCTAGAGAAATTATATAATAATAAAATTTTAAAGAGACCCCAGAGATGCTCCATCCACAATGTGCCTGCTACTATAAGCATCAGGAAAGAATTATGCAGGCACTTTACTTTCTTTTCACGAAGGAACATGGAAAAGGTATGTGAGCCCAGACCAAAAAACTACATCAGTTCTATGAGAAGTATGTTCATATTCAAATAAACTAAAATCAATGTCAATTTTCACACGGAGATAAGATGAATTGTTATTACCAAGACTGCCAATGAGAATGCCAGATTTTAAAGTTGAGACAATTTGTATCTCAAAACAGTACATCTACGAAGGGAGCAGTAGGACAGCTAAACCAGTAGGGGACCTTTAAACACTTGACCGTGGCCAGGAAGCAAAACTCACGGTGCCTGAAAAACAAAACACTGTCAGATTATGAAATTCACTAAAGAAGAATTCAAATATCCTGTGAGAATGCTCCATCATTCCCTGTGATTATTTTTGACACTCTGTCAGTCACACTGTGTCCTTGGAAAACAGCAGTGTGCTTTGTTGTTGCCATTATTGTGACTGTTGTTAGTGTTTTTTGCTGTTCTAGGAAGAAGCAATGAGAACATTCCAAAATTTGTGATATACTTAAAATGTATAATTACAGGAGTTCTAATTATATTCAAAATATACAACTGCAGATACTATGAGCTCAGAATTGGTATCATTATACATATGTCAACACTGTGGCTTCAGAATAAAATTTTAAAATCAATGAAATCTGGTTCCCTGATTCTAATATACCGGAAAACACTGTAAGTTCTTAATATATAAAACATTATGCAAATATCCGTTATTACTATTACTTCTCTTAAAGTGATATATTGGACTCTCAAAAAAGTCAATAAAACTGAGTAAAATATGTATATATATATATGTGTGTGTAAACACATATTTATATATTTATATGTGTGTGTATGCGCTTGTGTGTAGTCAGTTCTCATTATTCATGATAGTTATTTTCTATTGAGTCACTGTGCACACTGAATTAGTAAATACTGAGCCACTGCTCCCAGGAAAAATACAGAGTTAGGTTCCTGTGAGCCTCTGGTCACAACATTTTTGCCAGCCAATCACTATATAACATTGTTTTATGTGTGTTTCTATTTAGACAGAACTTATTTAATATACAGTTCTTATAAATAATAATGTACAGTATTTATTTATAATAAACCACTCACTAGCTGTGGAGGGTTTAATGTTTTCCTGACTCTGGGTAACATGACCATACATTTCTGGGCTTTCAACCCAACAGTGCTATCCACTATGCATTTTTTAATGTCCTAATCTCATGAATCCATAAATTTAGCCACATTTCCATTTTTACCATAGTTTCATCATATGATATAGATGTTACTTTAGCACTTTTATGAGAGGCCTCATGTACATATCATATATTTCCTCTTCCTTTTTCTGGATGTACCATATTGTTGATTCATTAACATTGAACTCAAGACCAACAGCACTATAACTCATACCTGACATTTTCTCCATACTGCACATTACAAGCTTCTTGTACTTAGGAATACTAGACAGCACTTCAGCACAATGCTTGGGGGGCCATTTTTATCCAACAAAACACCAACACCAACAAATCAACACAAAAATGCAAAATATATGACACTAAATAGACCATGGACAGGACTCATTTTACAGTATGAGAACTGAAACAAAAGGCAGAGTATCATCTTCTTTGAACTTAGCTGAGAATACATCCTGGTGGTGGCTCAAATTTTTCACCATTCTGCATGTCCATGAGTGAGCAAGAAAGTGTGGTGGGTTTAATTTTGGTGTTACAAATAAATTTTAGTGAGATTTCACAAATATGAAAACCATGAATAATAAGGATGGATTATGTATCTGTGTGCATATATATAAATTGTTTGTGTTTCTCTAAAAGTTGAAGATATTGAAGGCCAATTATCTTGGCTATTCTCTCAAATGTACAATAGCCCTTGACCTCCCCAATGTCCCTTCCCTAAGAGAATAAAGTGTTTAATGTAAAAAATGATAGATTTTTAGGAAATCCTATTTGTTCTTAGATAAAACATATCAGTGTTTTTGAAGTTATATTCCTAATTCAATAAAAATCATAAAATAATTAGAATTACAAAGCTTTAAAAAATTACAATAGCTTTTAAACACACTATTTTTGCTTTTCCAGTATATTCAGAAATTAAATGAATAATTTAAAATATATTGTTCTATATTCACTTTTAACTGAATGAAAATTTATTATTCCAATATGTAGACATAAAAGCTTGTGATTCTTTGGAACTCTCTATTACTTTCCCAAATGAGTGGAGAGACTAAAGCCAAATAATTTAGCTTCATTTTCTATCAACTCCTCCTCATACTTCCTGCAATAGTCAGGTGCTTTGAGTTCTTCATGTTTTTGCACATGCTAGTTGCTCTGATGAAAAGTTTTACTACCTTCTCTTCACCAGATGCATGGGTTCATAAATAATTCCTGGTTATGACCGTATTAATTGGCCTAAGAGCAAAAATAGATGTTTTGGAGACATAATTTGTTTTGACATAAAATAATAAAGGTGCTGGATATGTAGACCTGGGTCTTCTCATTCTTTGCTTTGACTCACAGAAACTGAATGAAGTTAAGTGCAAAATAATAATAATAATTTCATCCATTAATATAGAGGACTCTAAAAAATAAACTAATTCTAAAGACAACAAAAATTCTTCTATAATATTTAAGAAAAATGCTTAAACCACAATAAAGCATAATTTTGGAAGAAAATACTAAAGATTAATGAATATTGTAGTATCCTTAGGTTTTATTTATCTTTGAAAGCCTTGAACTTAAACATATAAAATATCCAATGTTTGATGAACAAATTAATTAAAGAGTTAGAGGTTCTACAGTTTTGAGAAGAGGGTGCAAGATTAACAGATGAAGAAGAAAACACAGTTGCTTAACTGTTATTTTGCTTTGATTTTCTCAAAAAGAGAAATTTAAGGTAGGAAAAAATAGGGGAAATAAATAATAATAGGGAAAAGGATAAGTTTGGTTCCAGAAAGGTGGGGGGGCCCCCAGATACTTTAAAGATTTTTCAGTTTTCTAGTCCAAATAAAATGAATCATAGTATGTTGCAAAAGTTATTGACTAGTCTTTCAGAAACCAAGAAACAACACTTACGGTGAGAGATATTGCAGGTGACATTTTTTCAATTTTTAAAATGGAAAAAATAGTGGGTTTTAGATACTGTGAAACTAATCCATGATTAATTGGTATCATATTACATTATTCAAGGAACAATATATACCCCAAACTAATTGTTTCACCTTTTGTTTGGATGTACACTGAGCTACTATATCTAAAGAGGATTCCATAAACCAAACTACCATATCCAGATTTTTATAAATAATGGTATCAATTCTCTTTTGTTATCTTTGTGAATAAGATGAAGCAATATGAGTTGAAAGGTCTTAAAACAACTCTACAGCAATTAAAGAATTCTGGCAAAAATGTGAATTATTGCATCAATATACATTTGAAGGGGACCCCTATTTTCTTATTTTAGTCAGTCTTTGACAAAAGAGGCACAACCATCAAATTCTCTTGGAAAATTCCAGAATAAGAATAAAGTAGTGATAAGAAAGTCAGTCCAATCAAGCAAGATTCAAAAGGGAACTTATGATTATATAGAGCTTATGGGGACTGAAGGATTCAAATGTGGATAGCAGTGATAGGGAGGCTGCTGAATGTCTTCAGTCACTAGCTTCATTGAAACACTAAATCTTTATACTTAGAGGTATGAAAGAAGAAGAATGTTGAAGAGTCTGATGGTGTTTACCTTAAAAAGTAGAAAAATTAGAATGAGATGAAAGCACCCTTCAAGTATCTGAAGGATTTTTCTAAGGCAGAATCAGGAGATATACTCGACTTCGGTCCTAAAGGTATATAACAGGGACAAATGTTTAGAAGCTACTGAAAAGTAGAAATTTCCTCTAAAGTTGAAGAAAAATCTAAGTCCAGCATGTCCAATAAGGATTGAGCATTTGGCAGAGTAGTGAGCTATATATCAATAGATGAATAGGAGAAAAGTGAAATGACCGTGTGTTTCAGATGGTTCAGAAAGAATTCCTCCCATGAGAGGGATGACTTCTAAGCTCATTCCAATTTTCTCTCTTTTTTTTTTTCTTTTGGAACCTAATGGTTTCCAACAGACTTCACTTTCAAAATACATACAACCCAAAATTATTCTATTCTTTAGTAAAATATATTTCAGTTACGATTTTCACTGTGTAAACACATTTCCGAAAGAGCAGGTAATTATTGGGAAGGGAATTAGATAACAATTTGTAAATTTCATAAAAGTAATAACTATCCTACTAACTGCATTAATAATAAAAAATTTGGGATGACTAGTCTATAACAAATACACAATTATCGGTGGAACTAATTTTGTTGATTGGCAAATTGAGAGTCTAAGAGAATAATCTTAAACAAATTTTCTAATTAATGAAGAAGTGACGGCATTACATAAGAAAATTTATCAGATAAATTATACATAATTATTTATTAGTTTTTCACAAATATATAAAGAAAATCTTCAAAATTTTTCTACAAAGTATATATAAAACAAATAATATTTCTACTTCCCTAGAAAGGGAACATGGTATGTTAACTACATATTTAAAATTCAATCCAGAAATAAAATCAATCATATATTTATTTCCTGGAAAAGAATGAATGGAGAAAAAAATTTCTTAAGTTACTGGTTATTATCCAACATTTTATTTAAACTAAAACAGAAAACGGAAAAAAAAACCCTACTTCCTAAAAAGATAAACCATTTCATCATGGCTTGCAAGAGGTAGCTCTAAATATTCCTGTACTGATTAGTGAAAGTGCACTACCTGGTTTTAGACTTTTAATGAGAGTCCTTATGTGTCAGAAATCAAAAAGAAATTCTAAACTTTTTAAGAAAATAATGTATATTACAATTTGTATAAAATATCTCAAATGGGATATTCAGACTAACATCTCCCATGCCACTTAAAAATGCCCCAGACCTTCAAGATGGCAGAGGAGTAAGACGTGGAGATCACCTTCCTCCCCATAAATACATCAAAAATACATCCACATGTGGAACAACTCCTACAGAACACCTACTGAACATTAGCAGAAGACCTCAGACTTCCCAAAAGGCAAGAAAATCCCCAGGTACCTGGGCAGGGCAAAACAAAAAAGAAAAAACAGAGACAAAAGAATACGGATGGGACCAGTACCTCTGGGAGGAAGCTGTGAAGGAGGAAAAGTTTCCACACACTAGGGAGCCCCTTCACTGGCAGAGACGGGGATGGGTAGGGGGGAAGCTTCAGAGCCACGAAGGAGAGCACAGCAACAGGGGTGCAGAGAGCAAAGCGGAGAGATTCACACACAAAGGATCAGTGCTGACCAGCACTCACCAGCCTAAGAGGCTTGTTTGCTCACACACTGGGGCAGGTGGGGGCTGGGAGCTGAGGCTCGGGCTTCGGAGGTCGGACCCCAGGAGGAGGACTGCGGTTGGCTGCATTAAGACGGCCTGAAGGGTGCTAGTGTGCCAGAGCTAGTCAGGAGGGAGTCCAGGAAAAAGTCTGGACCTGCTGGAGAGGCAAGAGACCTTTGTTTAGGGGTGCGTGAGGAAAGGGGATTCCTTCCCAGTGTGCCCACAGAAGGCAGAGCACGGCCTAAACAAGCTCCAGTGACAGGTGCGAGCCACAGCTATCACCTCAGACCCTAGAGACGTGCATGAAACACTATGGCTGCTGCCACTGCTGCCAAGAATCCTGTGTTCAAGTGCAGGTCACTATCCACACCCACACCCCCCAGGAGCCTGTACAGCACACCACTGCCAGGGTCCCGAGATCCAGGGACTACTTCCCTGGGAGAACACACGGCATGCCTCAGGATGTTGCAAAGTCACGCCAGCCTCTGCAGCCTCAGGCTTGCCCCGCATTCCAATTATGACTACCGTACCCCTCCCTTACCCTCGGCCTGAGTGAACAAGAGAGCCCTAATCAGCTGCTGCTTTAACCTCCTCCTATCTGGGTGGGGAACAGACACCTGAGAGAGACCTACACACAGAGGCAGAGCAAAAACCAAAGCTGAACCCCAGGAGCTGTGCGAACAAAGAAGAGAAAAGGAAATTTCTCCATGCAGCCTCAGGACCAGCAGATTAAATCCCCACAATCAACTTGATAAACCCTGCATCTGAAGAATATCTGAATAGACAATGAATGGTCCCAAAATTGAGGTGGTGGACTTTGGGAGCAACTGTAGACTTGGGGTTTGCCTTCTGTGTCTAATTTGTTTCTGGTTTTATGTCTACCTTAGTACAATATTTAGTGCTTATTATCATTGGTGGATTTGTTTATTGGTTTGGTTGCTCTCTTCCTTTTTTATATATACATATACATTTTTTTACTTCTTCTCTTTTTATGAGTGTGTATGTGTATGCTTCTTTGTGTGATATTGTCTGTAAAGGTTTGCTTTTATCATTTGTCCTAGAGTTCTGTCTGTTCGTTTTATTGTTTTCTTTTTCTTTTTCTAGTGTGTGTTTCTTTTTCTATCTTCCTTTTCTTCTGAGCAGTTTGGCTGGCAGGGTCTTGGTGCCCCGGCCAGGTGTCAGGCCTGAGACTTCGAGGAGGGAGGGCTGAGTCCAGGACACTGGACCACGAGAAACTTCCCAGCCCCACGTAATATCAATTGGCGAGAGCTCTCCCAGAGATCTTCATCTCAACACTAAGATGCAGCTCCACCCAATGGCCAGAAATTTCCAGTGCAGCATGCCCCATGCCAAACAACTAGCAAGACAGGAACACAACCCCACGCATTAGCAGAGAGGCTGCCTAAAGTCATACTAAGTTCACAGACACTCCAAAACACACCACCGGATGTGGGCTTGCCCACCAGAAGGACAAGATAAAGCCCCACCCACCATAACACAGGCACCAGCTCCCTCCACCAGGAAGCCTACAGCAGACAGTGAACCAAGCTCACCCACTGGGGGCAGACACCAAAGATAACAGGAACTACGAACCTGCAGCCTGCAAAAAGGAGACCCCAAACACATTAAATTAAACAAAATGAGAAAACAGAGAAATATGCAGCAGATGAAGGAGCAAGGTAAAAACCCACCAGACCTAACAAATGAAGAGGAAATAGGCAGCCTACCTGAAAACAGAATTCAGAGTATGACAGTAAAGATGATCCAGAATCTTGGAAATAGAATAGAGAAAATACAAGAAACATTTAACAAGGACCTAGAAGAACTAAAGGGCAAACAAAAAATGAGGGACAACACAATAAATGAAATTAAAAATACTCTAGACGGAATCAATAGCAGAATAACTGAGGCAGAATGGATAAGTGAACTGTAAGATAAAATAGTGGAAATAATGCTGCAGAGCAGAATAAAGAAAAAAGAATGAAAAGAACTGAGGACAGTCTCAGAGACCTCTGGGAGAACATTAAACACACCAACATTCGAATTATACGGGTCCCAGAAGGAGAAAAAGAAAGGGACTGAGAAAATATTTGAAGAGATTATAGTTGAAAGCTTCCCTAACATGGGAAAGGAAATAGTCAAGCAAGTCAAGGAAGCGCAGAGTCCATATAGGAGAAATCCAAGGAGAAACACGCCAAGACACACATTAATCAAACTATCAAAAATTAAACACAAATAAAAAATATTAAAAGCAGCAAAGGAAAAGGAACAAATAACATACAAGGGAAACTGCATAAGGTTAACAGCTGATCTTTCAGCAGAAACTCTGCAAGCCAGAAGGGAGTGGCAGGACATATTTAAAGTGATGAAGGAGAAAAACCTACAACAAACATTACTCTACCCAGCAAGGATCTCATTCAGATTAGATGGAGAAATTAAAACCTTACAGACAAGCAAAAGTTAAGAGAATTCAGCACCACCAAACTAGCTTTACAACAAATGCTAAAGGAACTTCTCTAGGCAGGAAACACAAGAGAAGGAAAAGACCTATAAAAACAAACCCAAAACAATTAAGAAAATGGTAATAGGAACATACATATCAAGAATTACCTTAAATGTAAATGGATTAAATGGTCCAACCAAAAGACACAGACTGGCTGAATGGATACAAAAATAAGACCCGTATATATGCTGTCTACAAAAGACCCACTTCCAACCTAGGAACACATACAGACTGAAAGTGAAGGGATGGAAAAAGATATTCTATGCAAATGGAATCAAAAGAAAGTTGGAGTAGAAATTCTCATGTAAGACAAAAGAGACTTTAAAATTAAGACTATTAAAAGAGACAAAGAAGGACTCTATATAATGATCAAGGGATCAAACCAAGAAGAAGATATAACAATCGTAAATATGCACCCAACATAGGAGCACCTCAATACATAAGGCAAATGCTAACAGCCATAAAAGGGGAAATCGATAGTAACACAATAATAGTAGGGGACTTTAACACCCCACTTTCACCAATGGACAGATAATCCAAACAAAATAAATAAGGAAACACAAACTTTAAATGACACAATAGACCAGATAGACTTAATTGACATTTATAGGACATTGCATCCAAAAACAACAGAATACACTTTCTTCTCAAGTGCTCATGGAACATTCTCCAAGATAGATCATATTTTGGGTCACAAATCAAGCCTTGGTAAATTTAAGAAAATTGAAAGCATATCAAGTATCTTTTCTGACCCCAACACAATGAGACTAGATATCAATTACAGGAAAAAGTTTGTAAAAAAATACAAACACATACAGGCTAAACAATACACTACTAAATAACCAAGAGATCACTGAAGAAATCAAAGAAATCAAAGAGGAAATCAAAAAATACCTATATTCTATTGTTACTATCTCTTCTTAGTGGCTCTTAGTGAACACAAAGGACCACTATAAAATACAATGAAGGAGATTTTTCACATGAAGAGATCAAATACTTTCAAATTTTTGGTTTGGGGAGAAAGTATAATTTTGAAAGAAAATGTGAAAATTGAAACAGGACTGCCAACTCGTCCATTTGAAAAGTTAGAACTTTAAGTCAAAATGAATAATACAAACACATGGAGGCTAAACAATACACTACTAAATAACCAAGAGATAACTGAAAATATCAAAGAGGAAATCAAAAAATACCTAAAAACAAATGACAATGAAAACACAATGACCCAAAACCTATGGGATGCACCAAAAGCAGTTCTAAGAGGGAAGTTTACAGCAATACAATCCTACCTCAAGAAACAAGAAACACCTCAAATAAACAACCTAACCTTACACCTAAAGCAAGTAGAGAAAGAAGAACAAAAAAAACCCAAAGTTAGCAGAAGGAAAGAAATCATAAAGATCAAATCAGAAATAAATGAAAAAGAAATGAAGGAAACAATAGCAAAGATCAATAAAACTAAAAGCTGGTTCTTTGAGAAGATAAACAAAATTGATAAACCATTAGCCAGACTCATCAAAAAAAAAAAAGGGAGAAGACTCAAATCAACAGAATTAGAAATGAAAAAGGAGAAGTAACAACTGACACTGCAGAAATACAAAGGATCATGAGAGATTACTACAAGCAACTATATGCCAATAAAATGGACAACCTGGAAGAAATGGACAAATTCTTAGAAAAGCACAGCCTTCCGAGACTGAACCAGGAAGAAACAGAAAATATAAACAGACCAAACACAAGCACTGAAATTGAAACTGTGATTAAAATTATTCCAACAAACAAAAGCCAAGGACCAGATGGCTTCACAGGTGAATTCTACCAAACACTTTAAGAAGAGCTAACACCTATCCTTCTCAAACTCTTCCAAAATATAGCAGAGGGAGGAAAACTCCCAAACTCATTCTACGAGGCCACCATCACCCTGATACGAAACCCAGACAAAGATGTCACAAAAAAAGAAAACTACAGGCCAATATCACTGATGAACACAGACACAAAAATCCTCAACAAAATACTAGCAAACAGAATCCAACAGCACATTAAAAGGATCATACACCAGGATCAAGTGGGGTTTATCCCAAGAATGCAAGGATTCCTCAATATACGCAAATAAATCAACGTGACACACCATATTCACAAACTGAAGGATAAAAAACATATGATAACCTCAACAGATGCAGAAAAAGCTTTCCACAAAATTCAACATCCATTTATGTTAAAAACTCTCCAGAAAGTGGGCATACATGGAACCTACCTCAACATAATAAAGGCCATATATGACAAACCCACAGCTGACAGCGTTCTCAATGGTGAAAATCTGAAACCATTTCCTCTAAGATCAGGAACAAGAGAAGGTTGTCCACTCTCACCACTATTATTGAACATAGTTTTGGAAATTTTCACCACAGCAATCAGAGAAGGAAAAGAAATAAATCAAATCAGAAAAGAAGAAGTAAAACGGTTACTGTTTACAGATGATATGATTCTATACATAGAGAATCCTAAAGATGCTACCAGAAAACTACTAGAGCTAATCAATGAATTAGGTAAAGCAGCAGGAACAAAATTAATGCACAGAAATCTCTTGCATTCCTATACACTAATGATGAACAATATGAAAGAGAAATTAAGGAAACAATCCCATTTACCATTGCAACAAAAAGAATAAAATACCTAGGAATAAATCTTCCTAATGAGACAAAAGACCTGTAAGCAGAAAACTGTAAGACTGATGAAACAAATTAAAGATGATACAAACAGATGGAGAGATATACCATGTTCTTGCACTGGAAGAATCAACATTGTGAAAATGACTATACTACCCAAAGCAATCTACAGATTCAATGCAATCCTTATCATACTACCACTGGCATTTTTCACTGAAATAGAACAAAAAATTTCACAATTTGTATGGAAGCACAAAAGACCCCAAATAGCCAAAGCAAATTTGAGAAAGAAAAACGGAGCTCGAGGAATCAGGCTCCCAGACTTCAGGCTATATTACATAGCTACAGTAATCAAGAAATTATGGTACTGGCACAAAAACAGAAATATAGATCAATGGAACAGGATAGAAAGCCCAGAAAAAAACCCAGGCACATAAGCTCACCTTATCTTTGTGATAAAGGAGGCAAGAATATACAATGGAGAAAAGACAGTCTCTCCAATAAGTGGTGCTGGGAAAACTGGACAGCTACATGTAAAAGAATGAAATTAGAACACTCCCTAATGCCATACCCCAAAATAAACTCAAACTGGATTAAAGACCTAAAGGTAAGTCCAGACACTATAAAACTCTTAGAGCAAAACATAGGCAGAACACTCTATGACATAAATCACAGCAAGATCCTTTTTGACCCACCTCCTAGAGAAATGGAAATAAAAACAAAAATAAACAAATGGGACTTAATGAAACTTAAAAGCTTTTACACAGCAAAGGAAACCATAAACAAGATGAAAAGATAACCCTCAGAATGGGAGAAAATATTTGCAAGCGAAGTAACTGACAAAGGATTAATGTCCAAAATATACAAGCAGCTCATGCAGCTCAATAGCAAAAAAACAAACAACCCAATCCAAAAATGGGCAGAAGACCTAAATAGACATTTCTCCAAAGAAGATATACAGATTTCCAACAAACACATGAAAGGATGCTCAATATCACTAATCATTAGAGAAATGCAAATCAAAACTACAATGAAGTATCACCTCACACTGGTCACAATGGTCATCACCGAAAAATCTACAAACAATAAATGCTGGAGAGGGTGTGGAGAAAAGGGAACCCTCTTGCACTGTTGGTGGGAATGTAAATTGATACAGCCACTATGGAGAACAGTATGGAGGTTCCTTAAAAAACTAAAAATAGAGCTACCATATGACCCAGCAATCCCAGTACTGGGCGTTTATCCTGAGAAAACAATAATTCAAAAAGAGACATGTACCACAATGTTCATTGCAGCACTATTTACAATAGCCAGGACATGGAAGCAACCTAAGTGTCCATCGACAGATGAATGGATAAAGAAGATGTGGCACATATATACAATGGAATAGTACTCGGCCATAAAATGAAACGAAATTGAGTTATTTGTAGTGAGGTGAATGGACCTAGAGTCTGTCATACAGGGTGAAGTCAAAAAAAGAAAAACAAATACCATATGCTAACACACATATATGGAATCTAAAGAAAAAAAGAAAAAAAAAAAAACCGTTCTCATGAACCTAGGGGAAGGATAGGAATAAAGACACAGAGGTAGAAAATGGACTTGAGGATACAGGGAGGGGGAAGGGTAAGCTGGGACCAAGTGAAAGAGCAGCACTGACATATGTACACTACCAAATGTAAACAAGATAGCTAGTGAGAAGCAGCTGCATAGCACAGGGAGATTAGCTCCGTGCTTTTTGACTACCTAGAGGTGGTCAGGGAGAGTGGGAGGGAGGCACAAGAAGGAGGAGATACAGGGATATATGTATATGTATAGCTGATTCACTTTGTTATACAGCAGAAACTAACACAACATTGTAAAGCAATTATACTCCAATAAAGATGTTAAAAACAACAACAACAAAAAGATGACGCAAGAGCTCATGGCCTGTAACCATTATTTGGTCTCAGGCTAAGATAAATCAGCAGAACAAAAAAGATCAAGCAGGCGATAGATTCTTAGCTAGAGAAAAAAGCAGAATGACCTGATACAAATCCACATATGCATAATCTGAATTGATAATTCTAGAAGTTTCCCTTTCTAACTTGAATTCCTTTGGGATACCTCACATTGCACTTTAATCTAAATGTAGAAATAGTCAAGAATGTGAATCTATCCTCTGTCCAAGCTTTATAAATCTTTTCAAGGGCATATATAAATGATTTAGGGGGTTTTCTTTTATTTTAAATTATCTGCCCCACTGATCCCTTACAAAAATGCAGCTCATCAAGCACAGACTGAATAAAGATATTCATGGAAGAACAGAACATTAACATTAGTTGTAACTCTGAAGAACCTGTCATTGTCTGCTTTACCACAGCCATCACCCATTTCTTTTAAACTACTTGCAGCCTACTTAGTTGGAAGTGTAATTAAATCTTGCTGTGTTTAAACTCACTTGACTGTCACCTGCAGATTTACCTGATTGGGAAATGTGCCACTTCATGCGATGCACGTACAAAATTACACACAACACACACACGCACGCGAGTTAGAAAAAAGACACTATCAACTACTAATTGGCATGCATGATGGTAAAACAAGAAAATATAATACTTTTTAAAATATAAATCATGTCTAATGCTTTCTTTCTCCCTGTTCATCCTTTAGTTGATTGGCGTTCTCATCAGCAATGTAACATCAGCAGTGACCTACAAAGAAATTATAGCAATGCATTTTCCCTAGGGCCTCCATTTATACTATAAATTATGAATGCATTATTATGCTGCCACTTTGGTTTTGAAGAGCTTATGTTAATTAAAGGCTAAGAAAGCACACATGCAGCACAATTATTTTTAATTAAGATTAAAATAATTCAGTTTGTCAATACAGTCCTCAATGGGAATGATGGCTTAATGTGTCGCAATTTCTTGTCTATGTAGTACAGCCATGTCTAATACTTGTTTTTAGTTTCGTACCTTTTAAGTATATAAACTTCAAGGTCACCCAGAGATCAACCTCATGCTTGAGACAGTGCTCATATAAGCAATTCTGGAGTGAACATTATGTACCAAAAACTATCCTTTCTGAAATGGATTCTATATTTTAGGAATTTGCAAACGTGTTTTGGATGACCTCTGAATTTGTTACTAAAATGGAGGCTAATTATTTCTGTATAAATTTAAGTAGAATAACAAATGGCACACAGCAAATGAATGAGACCATATTATAAAACAAATATATTTGACCATGATATTTTAAGAAGTGAAATTTCAGACTTTTTCCTGCAATTTAAAGTTAAGGAACTGGGAATTAACTTTAAAAGTAAGCCCAACTAATTTTTCTTTTTAAATTGTTAAAAAAATGAATATTACACAATTGAGTAAAGTTTGTCTCTTTAATTTAGAATAATTCTAATTTCCCCATGTCTGCCAAGTTTATAAAAATCAATAAAAAAGTTGATCTTGCAATGTATTTTACAAATACTCTTACTTCAGAAAAACACTAAAACCTCCAACTCATGGCATTTCTAGGCAATAAACATTTCAGTCTTGCTACTGTGTTGTTACATGTGAGGGTTTGTTTCTCCATGAAATAAGACTTGTCATAAGTATTTAAGGGCAGTTTCCATAAAAATGGAACTTTTATAATCTATCAGTTAGGAGAAGTCATACCCCACACAGGGATATGCTCAGGTGACATTTTCTTTTATTCCTGCCAGGAGTGCAAATCTTACAACTGACAAGAAATCTAAATGTTTAATTTTGTCATAATAGCAAACCAGTAGACAGACAAAGCAATGACCACATTCCTGAAGACAGCTGAGCAACAGAGATTCCTCAGGGAACTCTGGGGCTGAATCATTTAGAGAAGCAGGCCCAAACTGATGTGTTGGAACTCTAGTACAATGACAAGACAAAGTCAAAATGAAGAAAGTATAATTAAAATTTTTCTTTTGACAGTTTACTTCACTTTAATTGGCAACTTAACACCTATGCTCGTTTCAGTGGCAAAGTTCCATTTTTAACAGGAGACAATGTCCCTTCACAGGTAACTCTAAATTACATAAGAATAAAAATGTTCAGTGCCTGATGAAAACATTAAATTCTATAGACATTGATCTATACTTTATAGAGTATTCATATTATTTAAACTGGGCACTTTCATAAGGATGTAATTAATAGTTGTGTCAAAACAAGAGGAGAAAACTGAACACATTGGGGGATAACAGAATTATACACACAAGGAAAAGGACCTTTAAATTTCAGTTGGTAACCATAAAAATTTTCTTGGAAAAACCTTAAAACCAGAGTTTCTTGAAATACATCTAAACTTATTTATTCTATGCTGTTTTTATTGGATGTTAACATATATTGAAATGATACTAAATGATTGTGTTTGTGACTGTTACTAACAATGCTTGCAAAAATACATTTTAGCATATCCAATAAAAGAGCAGAACCAACATTAAGCAGGTGGTTTTGATTTTTTATTGGATAGAACTGCTTTGCCTGGGTAGCCTAGAGCCATAACTAATGGCTTCCCTTCTAACCAATCTTCCCTCTAGGTCCTCCTTGATGGGTTAATATTTCCTAATTTTTACAGACATTGAAATAAAATTAGTCTAGTACCAGAATAAATAAGAACACATATGCTGCCATTTCTTACTTTCCTGTCCTTTCCTATAAAATCTTTCTTACACTTTGATGATGCCTTTATGGTTTGACAGAATCTAAGAATCTTCAGTATTATTTTTTAATTTTTCAGATATAAGCCTTTATTGATAGCCATCATTTTCAATGATGAACATTATCTTTGCTAGAGTAGTAAAAATAGTACGCACATAATTCTATTCTGAATGGAATGTCTGTGTACCTGGAAGCAATCAATTTACAAGGAGAAAAGCTTTGCTTACTTGTATGTATGAATGTATCTGTATGTAAAGGCGAGGGGGAAAAAACCTATAAAGTGTATCCCAAGTATAAAGATTTTTAGTAAGTTAAATGAATTACTTATGAATTTTATTTTAATATTTCTGTTGAAAAATGAATATGTAGGAGCACACTGTTATTTCTTAAAATATGAAAATAAGAATTGGTTGTTTTTTAAAAAAAATAGTTCCTAAAATTGGAGTATAATGAATTAATTAAATGTAGAACTATGATTAAAAGAGTAATTTTCTTTCCCCCTTTAGAGATGCCTGGTATCTTTTTATAGAGGATGATAACGGAGCTATGCAAATGAAACCTCTGAGTCGCTAGAAGAATGGATGTGTGACCACAATCGGTATATTGCCAGGAACAGATGAAGCAAAGGAGGAGACATAATTAAGCTTTTCACACATTTTAAATAAACATTCTAAAATGTTTTGAAATAACTTTTGAAATTTCAAAAGTTATTTATGCCATATATGCTCTCATGTTGTACTGTATTTCTTGGTTGTTTCTATAGCTGTGATTTTATTAGAAAAAATTATGAAGCAGATTAATTCCCCATAAAACAGAAGCTATAATTCTATGGAAACGAGCTCAAGTTAAGCCAAGTAAGCAACTCCCTTGACATTTTTATTATACTTTTTTTCCCCATTTTGACGTATTACTTAAAAACATTTTCAAATCCACACAACTCCAATGTACCATTCCATTCAGAACGACACAGGTTTCTATCTCAGCTCTCATAAAACTGCAGGCATGGTTGGTCTATATTCCATACTATTTACTGATCTAAGGCAAGGGTTTTCCATGTTTGCTTTGAAAATGAGCAAAATATCACAAATCATCAAACATCTATCATCTGCACAAGGCATTCTTCATGTTTCAGGTTATACGGCACAATATATGCTTTAATGCTTTGACTTAAAATGACAAATGGTGATCTAAGTATTCTGAGAAAAACTCAGACAAGAAAAATTTTATGTATTTTTAAAATATCTAAAAACACATTTTAAACAAAAATATTATGAATTAAGTCTGTACCTGTCTAGATAGGGTCTGTAATTTTTTTTTTTTCCTGAAGCTACCTTAATTCAAGGATAGTTGTACTATGTTATTTTTCTCTTAAAACTAAGAGTTGTGATGACCTAGATGGGTGGGATGGTGGGGGAGGTAGGAGGGAAGTCCAAGAGGGAGGGGATATATGTATACATATAGCTGAATCACTTCATAGTACAGCAGAAACTAACACAACATTGTAAAGCAATTACATGCCAATAAAAAAAAAATACGCAAGATAAATACTGGAAAGAAAAAAAGAAACTGAGTTGATATTTTTCCTTGGTAAAAACAAATCACATTTTAGTGATTTAAAAACTCTGAATTGCAATTACCCTTGCAAGGTATTTATGGTGAAAATACCTCAGAAATGTTCAATTTTCTATGCCAGATATCAGAAATAAGAGTGGGTCATTTAAACACAGCAGGCTTTTTATTAAGCAGAATACTGAGTGAAAGGAATACTGTGATTAATTAAATTTTCTTTGAGTTAAAAACATTAAAAAAATTTTTTTGACTCTTGAAATAGATTTTTTTCCTAAAATGTCTCTTAGCAGATATATTATAACTTGTGCAGCCAAACATAGGGGAGATAGAACTTTGAAGTCAAAGGATTTGAGTTTAAGTCTTGTATCTATGACCTTAGGTATGTACCTTGAATCTAGGACCTAGGCAAATAGCCTAGTCCATTTGAGTTTAGTTTCTGTATGTGTATAATAGGAATACCAATATCTACTCAAATGATTTTTGTGTGAATTAAATAAGAAAATATAAGTAGAAGTACGTTATAAAAAGCAAAGGACTTTAAGAAGCTAAGGTATTACAAAATTTGCTAGTGGATATAATCAACTCTATTAGATGACTCAGAATTTTTCTAGTATTTCAGAATTATGATTCAAAATAAAAATCTGCATTATACAAAATTTCAGTGATGAATATAAAAAGTATATGGGATTTGTTTGAACATGTACTAACTCTAGGAAGACATAGGGTTATATTTGTACTTGTAAATCTACATATTAGCTTGGTTCAATATTATTTGTTTCTTTCCCCCAAATTTAGAATACATCCTCTTTAAAAAAAGATAATTATTTAGAGACTCATTAGTTTACAGTTATTTTCTCTCAGTTACTAATGCTGATGTATTAATTGATGTTACAGATTACAAAAAGATTTAAATAGTATGCTTAGTTTAATAGATTCGTACATTTAACAAATGCATGTTAAAAACTGTAACATCATTACTGTAAATTTACAGAATGAATCTGTTATCATGATCTCAATCTAAAGAGAACAATGTAATATAAATAAATGAATCCTTTTATTTTAGGAATTTTATTCTCCATTACTCTAATTGCAGAAGAACAAGGTTAATTTTTACATAGCCATTCATAGCAAGACAATTTTATTCTACACTGCTGTAAACACAGAAGCCTCAGTCTTCAAGTTACAAAAATTATATAGGAAGTAATGTAAGATAAGGTTTATATTCCTCTCTCTTACAATGTTGTTAGTTTTAATTACTCTGAGATGACAATACCAAAACAGAAGTCTTTAAATTGCTGAACAGATATGGCCCTTGAGCAGTAACTGCACAAGATTCTCAAGATAGTACCCATGGAAAGATATAAATAAATAACCATAATATTCTGAATAAATTTATTAAATTTTATAGTGATACATAGAAAAAAACATTTTCTGTTATTAAATTCAGGTTCACTGTAATTATTTTTACTGTATCTTTCATGTATGAGGTACAGATACCACCTCAATTTTCCCTCAGTCATACTGAAGAAAAAAAAGAAAAAAGAAAATCATCCACATCATTCTCAGAAGGGCTGCATCTAAAATACACCAAATGTATCATTATTATCTGAAATTGTGTTTTAAGAAAAATTGCATTAAAAGCTTTTTGATACTAATGCTTCTTCATAAGAGGTATAACAAATTAGGAATAAGGAGATCTAAAAAAATAAAATAAAATAAAATACACAAAATGCTGACTACTAAGTATTTCAAAAGTCTACTCATGGCTACTACATAAGTGTGTCTGAAGATGTTTCAGTATCTGAAATATACAATTATAATATAAAATATTTAATATAAGTAAAAATGGTTTTCACCTTGTTTTTATTCCTTGTGGAATAAAAGTACTTGAATTGAAAAAACTAATTTAACTTACATGTGTACTTCTCTTCCTCATCTAACAGTCAATATAAATCTGAACAATGGAGAAATTGAGTGGCTCTCAGGCTTAGTTGATTCAACCTTACTTCACTACTGTGTGTGATTTTTAATGCCTTTAACAGAAGAAAGATTCTTCACTATATAAATAGAAAAAAATGGCATTTTAATTACTTTCAGATAAATGTCTATAATTGGTTTATTACTGACGTATAAAGCACTCTTAAAAATGTTTATATCAATGAGATTGTGGATAATATCTTTCTAAAATGGATGCAAATAAAGAGAACAGGTGAATTAAAGGGCATGTTAGATCCAGTGCAAAATAGGGTGTGCAATTTGGAGGGGCAAAAGAAGCAAAATTTTATACTAACCAAGGATGGGACTGATGGGGAAATTAGATCTTAGCATCGATGATAGAAGAAAAGAATAAGGTGCCATTTCCAGACAGCTTCTGTTAGGCATTAAATGCCTTGGTTCCCTGATAGATTCTTCTTATGTTCATTCTCATAGTGCGTGCACACACACACACACACACACACACACACACACACACACACACACACACACACACACACACACACAGGATAAAGGTTCCTTTGAAAATTTCCAGTCTTGCATCTACTATACAAGGGGGAAAGGACTGTTCAAACATAGCTCTGGCAAGCTAGAAAGATCAGAATATTTTTGGAAGCCAAGACTTGGTGATATCATTGACTACTAACTAATGAGAAATTAAGGTAAGAGTTGGTGGAAATCAAAAAAAAAAAAAAACTGAGGCCAAAAGGTGTGATATTTCAGGAGAGATTTTCAGCCCTATAAGTCTATAACAGAGGATTTCCTATTCTCAAGGAGCATCCATCCATTCAATCAAATAGAAGGGATGCTCCACTATGAATTTTTATTTTTAATTAAAACAACTTGTGTTCTATTTTTAAAGAAAAAAAACTTAAGGATTATATTTTGATCTTACATTCCCTTGGATTTGACACATACCATAGAAATTCATGTTTGAGAACGGCATTTGTTAGCTTCTATTCTTTTAGGATTCAGTAAGCTACTGAGATTCAGACATAGTTCTCTCTGCCCACTGAGAATTTTCTACCATAAAATAACTTTAAAAATACATGCATTCCAACTGGTATCACTATTGTACACGTACATCTGCAGGATAATCAAACCTGTTGGAAACCTTTTTAATAGAACCTATTGGAAAGTATTTGCTGTTCTGCAGTCAGTTGCCAGGACACAGTTTGATATTACAGAATAGAGAATGGGAAACCATAGCTTTTCCTCAATAATAGTTAAATTTTTCCAACTATTTAAAGTAACAGTGAAAATAAATTTTAGATTTCATCTAGTTAGGCATTTATGCCTGAACTAGGTTAACAATCTTTTCTCCCAAGCTATTATAACACATTTTCAATATGGAAATCAAACATATTTATGTAAATAAGATTATGACAGACTTACAATATGACTTTATGTATTTCCATTATTGGTCAAAAATGTTTTCATTTCTTATTATTGTTCCCCCCATAATTGCCTATAAAAACACATGCCTTTGCAATGTAAATTATATAAACTATAAAAATTAAGATGGCATTCATTTCATAATTCTTACAGATGAAAGAATGTTTTCAAGAAAGTATTTTCTGAAGTACCAGTTTAAAATCTAGATCATTTAAATACTCTGCAATATAAAAAATTATAAATCGTATGTTTGAGTAGCAAATGAGTTTTACTTTAAATGTGCCTAAGTTACCTGCTGTGACCCTGATGTCATCATTTTCTACTCTGCTATTCTGTTCTTAACTCAGCAGCAATATATAAGAGCAAGTTTTGAAGGTCATTATTAACTTTTAAGTGTGATCTGTACTGAATGTAAAATACTGTTCCTGATGCTAGCAGAGCCTTTGAATTCTGAAACAGTACATTATGAGATTCTGTATTACCACATAGTCATCTTTTTTCCATAAACATCACAGAATTTCCAATGAATTACCCATAGGCACAGAGTTAAACATGCCTCCTGGGGTAAAACCTTTTATTTCTTCTTCTTATAATGACTCTTAGAGAAGGGAAAAAAATGAATCAAAGAGCTTTTTAATTTATAGGTTTTATTTAATGCAATAAATGGTTACTTTTCATGTTAGTAAAATATAATTATGTTGATAAGAGGGTAGTTTATAGGCAGTTAACTTTGATTTTGCTGATGTCAATTTGAATTCTAGGGCCTCAGTGAAATTTATGGATGCCACTGCTACGTGTAGTTGCCCAGATAACTGTGGCCTACCACACATGCAGGATGATGATGTGTTTGATTTATTCCTATGGACATGGTTATTTTTCCAGTTATCAATCACCTGCTGGTTTTCTTTAAGGAGTAATTTGAAGCCTATGTCTGAATATGTGCAGTGAACCAGGAAGTAAAGGAAGTTAACAATGCTTTGGGTCTGGGCCGATTTTCAAACATGAATTTATATAGAGTAGCAAATCCAAAAGGTTATAGAGTCAGAATGTATTTTCTTCAAATGCATAGTAAATTATTCTCAAAATATGAGAATTAAAACAATAGTTTTAATTTTTAAAAGATGTAAATATGTTACATGGGTACCCAATATGTCTGATTCCTCTTTATGTTCCTAAACCTTTGATAGTGCTCAACATGTAACAGATTCTCACTGAATATTTATTGGATGTTAAAGCATATTTTATTGTTAATTAGGAGGGCATAAATACACACACTGATTATTAATCCCATTTTGCATTCTGCAGAATATAAATTATAATCTATTAAATTATTCTGGGTTGTTATAATGTTTTAAAAAGATGTTACCGTAGTTTTTATTCTTTAAATGTTACTATACTGACAAGGATTTGTGAGTATTAAGTCCATACAATCACTGCTATGCTATATTGGCAAATCACATGAAGGACAATGAATGACTGCTTCTGCAAAATATAAGTCAAAAATACTAAGTCTGTCATATGACTATATGACTATGGGAGATGCCTAACTGTAAGTTAGATTAAATTTGAGTTTTTAAAAATAATTTGATAGAGGATCTATGAGGCCACTAAACGATTAAGGATAAAGAATGTCAGAATAATTTATAGTAGTTTCATTTTTAAGATATGAAATTAAACTCATCCTCATGCTGATAAGGTCAGAGATGGTGAGGAGGTAGGGATGTGGTTTATAAAGGTATTGTAGTGAGAAGTAGACTTCTAATTTGAATGCAGCAGTGAGGGTTAAAAGGAAAGGTAGTTATTGGTCACATATCAGACCCCCTACAATAGAAAAAATCTTGTCAGCATGAATGTAGCTGATGGTACTTCATAAATACAAATTAAATTCAAAAGATAGGGAAGACTGTAGAGTTTGATTTGGGAAAAGGGTAGGCTTCTAGGCAAGGGGTGTTGACACTTTCCCTTTATCAAATACTTTCTCTTAAGATTTATATAATTCTAAGAAATACGTATCCTATCCATTAGTTATACATAAAGCCAAAGGCCTTCAGCTTAGGGAAAGGGATATTCCTATGTCAATACTGAGCATAAGCAGCACAAACCCAAGAAAGCTTCAGTGCTAAAGTCAGTGCCTCCTTAGGGGCATTTTGAGATGCACAATAGCATGTAATAACCAATTCAAAGTACCCTGCTCAAACACCTCCAGGAAAGCAGAAGTTTGTAGTCTGGTATCTGTGTTAAAATAAAGTTGTAAGTGCAGAGAGAAAATCCATAACTTATATATACACTGCATCTGCTTCCAAGTTACTCAAGGCCATTGAGGAAGAAACTTGGATATTTTCAGAGCAGACACTTTAATGGAAAAGGGAGGAGAAAAACAGAATACTGAATCGTTTAAAAATAAAAACAGGATCTAACAATAAATAAGTAGATAAATTTAGTAACTCAATTTCTTGGGAAATTACATACCTTAGAGTTTTTTGACATAGAAAATGCCACGAGATAATGGTAACTTCTATTAATGAGTTACAAAAATCAATTCAGGGAGATTTTTAAAAGTAAAAATTCCATTTGTGTAAAAGTAAGAATACCATTTATTTAAAACAGGATATATTATTCTTTCTTTAAAGTTATTTAACATCAATATATATATCAGAATATGACATTAGAAATGCTCATATATACAGATCTTTCTTGACTTACAATGGGGTTGTATCCTGATAAACCCATTGTAAGCTGAAAATGTTGTAAGTAGAAAATGCATTTAATACATCTAACCTCTTGAAAATCACAGCTTAGCCTAGCTTACCTTAAATGTGCTCAGAACACTTACATTAGCCTACAGTTGGGCAAAATCATTTAACACAAATCTACTTTATAATTAAGCGTTGACGACCTCATGTAATTTATTGACTACTATATTGAAAGTGAAAAACAGAATGGGTATGTGTATTGGCTATCTACCCTTGTGATTACATGGCTGACTTGGATCTATGGCTCACTGCTGCTGCCCAGCATCAAGAGAGAGTATTGTACCGCAGTATCACTAGTCCAAGAAAAGATCAAAACTCGAAGTATGGTCTCCACTAAAAGTGTATCGCTGTCATAAAGTTGAAAAATCTTAGGTTGAAACATCGTAAGTTGGGGACCATCTGTATACAAATTTTTTATATATACAGTACATATATCTGACTATATGCCCATAAAATATATGGGTATATAGTTGAGCATATTAGTATTACACAAAGAACTAGAAATGCTTTGTAATGTGTCTATGTCTGATGCACATAAAATGTCATATAAAATTCAGTTAATTCTCAAAATATGCAACACAGTGATGTACCATATGATCAACATGTGGTTCTTGATATTTTATATACGTATACACACATACACATATGTATCTATATACATGTACATATACATATGCAAAATTACAGAAGACATAATTATTTCTACACTACTTTATAAATTATATAAATCTAAATTTCACAAATTCAAAAACTACAATATTTTAAAACTTACTATGTGACTACTGGGTAGAGATTTTCTGTTTAGGGTGATGAAAAAGCTGTGGAAAAAGCTGTGAAAAAGCTGTACAATATTATGAATGCAATTAATGCCACTGAATTCTACACTTAAAATGGTTAAAATGGCAAACTTTTGTTATATATATTGTACCAAATTTGAAAAAAACATAAACATGACTTAAAAAACATACTATATCATGTTCCAGCCAAATCATGTTTAAGGCAATATAGAAAGGGCAATTTTATAAGTGCTTGTTAGTCAAGACTGAATATGTCTGTGGAAGGAACCTAAATGTCCATTGACAGAGGAATGGATAAAGAAGATGTGGTACATATATACAATGGAATATTACTCATCCATAAAAAAGAATAACGTTATTTGCAGCAACATGGATGGACCTAGACATTATCACACTAATTGAAGTAAGTCAGAAAGAGAAAGACAAATATTATATGATATCACTTATATGTGGGATCTAAAACAAATCATATAAATGAACTTACTCACAAAACAGAAACAGACTCACAGACATAGAAAACAAACTTATGGTTACCAAAGGGGAAAGGTGGCGGGGGGGGGGATAAATTAGGAGTTTGGGATTAACATATACACACTACTATATATAAAATAAACAACAAGGACCTACTGTACAACACAGGGAATGCTACTCAATATTCTGTAATAAGTTATATGAGAAAAGAATCTGAAAAATAATGGATATAAGTATACGTATAACTGAATCACTTTGCTGTACACCTGAAACTAACACAACATTGTAAATCAACTATACTCCAATATAAAATAAAAACTGAAGTAAAAAAAGAGATTGAATATGTGTTTAGATTCTAACAATAAGGTCACGGAAATGATTTAATAATTATTTATAATTTCCTTAAATATTTATGGATCCATAAAATAAAAGGCTTGTTAGAACATACATAACAGAAGTTGTCTCAATATATCTTTAATATTATTTTCAAATAAAAATTTACTTTAAATATCAAATATAAAAGGTAAATATTTCCACTTTCATTACTGTTTTACTCAAAATATGTATCGTTCCTATATTAAAAAGATTTGGAATATAAAGATTGGAAATGTACTCTCTAATTTATAATGCCCCTTATATCATAATAATCTCATGAGTATTAACCTAAGATGGGACCACTTCTTTCATTATGAACCATCAATAAAAATGCACTAAATTCTCTTTTTGAAAAATATCAAACTAAACACCACACACATGTTTAAATTCATCTGTGTATGAACACCTCACAGCTGTAGGTGGCCTTACTCCAGTCACATGTCCAACGTGGCTATTTGCTTTTCAAACATAAAATTACTCATCACAATCAAGGGTAGAAAGTCAAGGAGATTGCTAGGTAGGACAAGGCCTTAAAAATCAACTTAAGAGAAACTAAGAAATGGCTTTAATTGTTCCACTATTTCTGGAAGTTGCCAACACATTCCCCAAAACTATTATGGAATATTCAGACCCCCAGAAATATGACTGTAACTAAAATAAATCCAAAGTGTTTCATTAAACATAGAACTTGGAACTTTTAACTAGTTGGCTTCCATTTCTCAGTGTCTGGGAGAGAGGCAGTGTTACGGTACTTCTTGGTACTAGTGATACCACAGAGAATTCCTCACACCTACAGAAAAGCTACAAACTCAATAAATCAGCATAGGATATATTAAATGCACAACAAGAATAAAAGAAATATTTTGAATTTCAATAAACATTAACAAAAATTAAGTCTTTTTTTCTCTAACATGTATTCAAGTAAGTCAATCGTCTTGTACACTTTCCCCTTTCACATTTGTAACACATGAAATTGCCCGGTAGTAAAGAACAGCGTACACTGTCCCATTGATCTGTTTATTGTTTTGCATTTTCAATTCTTTCTGATTTTTTTTTTAATTAATTTATTTTTATTTTTAGCTGCACTGGATCTTCGTTGCTGCATATGGGCTTTCTCTAGTTGCGTCGAGCGGGGGCTACTGTTCGTTGTGGTGTGCAGGCTTCTCATGGCAGTGGCTTCTCTTGTTGTGGAGCACTGGCTCTAGGCACGCGGGCTTCAGTAGTTGCAGCATGCAGGCTCAGTAGTTGTGGCTCATGGGCTCTAGAGCGCAGCCTCAGTAGTTGTGGCGCACAGGCTTAGTTGCTCCGCGGCATGTGGGCTCTTCCTGGACCAGGGCTCGAACCCGTGTCCCCTGCACTGGCATGCGGATTCTTAACCACTGTGCCACCAGGGAAGCGCTCTGACTTCTTTTGAAGTACAACTTTTTCCTCAACTCACAAAGAACACTAACAACATCAACAGAGTGTTCATCAGGGTATTTATATTTTAAGAGTAGGAAAGAAAAAACACAAGTTCTTTTGAAGGAATAGTTGAAAGAAGAAAGTTCTACTTTGACTGTTACCTTTTTTTTTTTTTAAACATCTTTATTGGAGTATAATTGCTTTACAATGGTGTGTTAGTTTCTGCTGTATAACAAAGTGAATCAGCTATATGTATACATATATCCCCATATCACCTCTCTCTTGTGTCTCCCTCCCACTCTCCCTATCCCACTCCCTAGGTGGTCACAAAGCACCCAGCTGATCTCCCTATGCTATGCAGCTGCTTCCCACTAGCTATCGAGTTTACATTTGGTAGTGTATATATGTCAATGCCACTCTCTCACTCTGTCCCAGCTTACCCTTCCCCCTCCCTGTGCCCTCAAGTACATTCTCTACATCTGCAACTTTATTCCTGTCCTGCCCCTAGTTTCTTGAGAACCATTTTTTTTTTCTTAGATTCCACATATTTGTGTTAGCATACGGTATTTGTTTTTCTCTTTCTGACTTACTTCACTCTGTATAACAAACTCTAGGTCCATCCACCTCACTACAAATAACTGAACTTCATTTATTTTTATGGTTGAGTAATATTCCATTGTATATATGTGCCACATCTTCTTTATCCATTCATCTGTCAATGGACACTTAGGTTGCTTCCATGTCCTGGCTATTGTAAATAGAGCTGCAATGAACATTTTGGTACATGACTCTTTTTGAATTATGGTTTTCTCAGGGTATATGCCCAATAGTGGGATTGCTGGGTCGTAGGGTAGTTCTATTTTTAGTTCTTTAAGGAACCTCCACACTGTTCTCCGTAGTGGCTGTATCAATTTACATTCCCACCAACAGTGCAAGAGGGTTCCCTTTTCTCCACACCCTCTCCAGCATTTATTGTTTGTAGATTTTTCAGTGATGGCCATTGTGACCGGTGTGAGGTAATACTTCATTGTAGTTTTGATTTGCATTTCTCTAATGATTAGTGATGTTGAGCATCCTTCCATGTGTTTCTTGGAAATCTGTATATCTTCTTTGGAGAAATCTCTATTTAGGCCCATTTTTGGATTGGGTTGTTTTTTTGCTATTGACCTGCATGAGCTGCCTGTATATTTTGGAGATTAATCCTTTGTCACTGCTTCATTTGCAAATATTTTCTCCCATTCTAAGGGTTGTCTTTTTGTCTTGTTTATGGTTTCCTTTGCTGTGCAAAAGCTTTTAAGTTTCATTAGGTCCCATTTGTTTATTTTTGTTTTTATTTCCATTTCTCTAGGAGGTGGGTCAAATAAGGATCTTGCTGTGATTTATGTCATAGAGTGTTCTGCCTATGTTTTCCTCTAAGAGTTTTATAGTGTCTGGCCTTACCTTTAGGTCTTTAATCCAGTTTGAGTTTATTTTGGGGTATGGCATTAGGGAGTGTTCTAATTTCATTCTTTTACATGTAGCTGTCCAGTTTTCCCAGCACCACTTATTGAAGAAACTGTCTTTTCTCCATTGTATATTCTTGCCTCCTTTATCAAAAAGATAAGGTGAGCTTATGTGCGTGGGTTTTTCTCTGGGCTTTCTATCCTGTTCCATTGATCTATATTTCTGTTTTTGTGCCAGTACCATAATTTCTTGATTACTGTAGCTATGTAGTATAGCCTGAAGTCCGGGAGCCTGATTCCTCCAGCCCCGTTTTTCTTTTTCAAGATTGCTTTGTCTACTCGGGGTCTTTTGTGTTTCCATACAAATTGTGAAACTTTTTGTTCCAGTTCTGTGAAAAATGCCATTGGTAGTTTGATAGGGATTGCATTGAATCTGTAGATTGCTTTGAGTAGTATAGTCATTTTCACAATGTTGATTCTTACAATCCAAGAACATGGTATATCTCTCCATCTGTTTGCATCATCTTTAATTTCTTTCATCAGTGTCTTATAGTTTTCTGCATACAGGACTTTTGCCTCCTTAGGTAGGTTTATTCCTAAGTATTTTATTCTTTTTGTTGCAGTGGTAAATGGGAGTGTTTCCTTAATTTCTCTTTCAAATTTTTCATCATTAGTGTATAGGAATGCAAGAGATTTCTGTGCATTAATTTTGTATCCTGCTACTTTACCGAATTCATTGATTAGCTCTAGTAGTTTTCTGGTAGCATCTTTAGGATTCTCTATGTATAGCATCATGTCATCTGCAAACAGCCACAGCTTTACTTCTTCTTTTCCGATTTGGATTCCCTTTATTTCTTTTTCTTCTCTGATTGCTGTGACTAAAACTTCCAAAACTATGTTGAATAACAGTGGTGAGACTGGGCAACCTTGTCTTGTTCCTGATCTTAGTGGAAATGGTTTCAGTTTTTCATTATTCAGAACGCTGTTGGCTGTGGGTTTGTCATATGTGGCCTTTAAGATGTTGAGGTAAGTTCCCTCTATTCCTACTTTTTGAAGGGTTTTTATCATAAATAGGTGTTGAATTTTGCCAAAAGCTTTTTCTGCATCTATTGAGATGACCATATGGTTTTTCTCCTTCAATTTGTTAATATGGTGTATCACACTGATTGATTTGCTTATACTGAAGAATCCTTGCATTCCTGGGATAAACCCCACTTGATCATGGTGCATGGTCCTTTTAATGTGCTGCTGGATTGTTTCCTAGTATTTTGTTAAGGATTTTTGCATCTATATTCATCAGAGATATTGGCCTGTAGTTCTCTTTTTTTTGTGACATCTTTGTCTGGTTTTGGTATCAGGGTGATGGTGGCCTTGTAGAATGAGTTTGGCAGTGCTCCTCCCTCTGCTATATTTTGGAAGAGTTTGAGAAGGATAGCTGTTAACTCTTCTCTAAATGTTTGATAGAATTCGCCTATGAAGCCACCTGGTCCTGGGCTTTTGTTTGTTGGAAGATTTTTAATCCCAGTTTCAATTTCAGTGCCTGTGACTGGTCTGTTTATATTTTCTATTTCTTCCTGGTTCAGTCTTGGAAGGTTGTGCTTTTCTAAGAATTTGTCTATTTCTTCCAGGTTGTGCATTTTATTGGCATATAGTTGCTTGTAGTAATCTCTCATGATCCTTTGTATTTCTGCAGTTTCAGTTGTTACTTCTCCTTTTTCATTTCTAATTCTGTTGACTTGAGTCTTATCCCTTTTTTTCTTGATGAGTCTGGCTAATGGTTTAACAATTTTGTTTATCTTCTCAAAGAACCAGCTTTTAGCTTTTCTAGCACAAGAATTTTTATATGCTTGATAGAAATTGACATTGTGCTAGGGGATATTAAATCTTTTTCCCCCTAATATCTCAGTGGTAATCCTCTTCATTATTACAGAGCAAAACCTTCTTGCCCCCTATCTCCCATGTTTATGAGTGGGAATCACAAAAGCTTTACCAAGTTGGTAACAAACAAAAATGCCCTTTCTGACTTGTTAATGAAATCCTTCCAGCATTTTTATTCACCATCTTAGTAGTCATGCTGTTAGTAGATTATATCCAACTAAGAAAGTTGTTCACTTTAATAAGAGTCTATTCACTCTTATAGAATTCACAGAAGAGGCTTAAGTAATATGAATTAAAGTGGAATTACTTATCTGTCAATATGGGAGCACTTTTCTAGATCACTGGTGATAAAATAACCATTTAAATATGTACTTTGAGTTATTTTCATCACACACATAAATACTAAACACTGTGGATTGATTCCATGTCAACACAAAATGTAAAAATATGATATACCCATCATATACAATATACATATATGTCATATATTTGTATAATAGCCATTTAAAAGATTTATATCATTAGATTTAAAATTTGCAATTAAATATATACTGAGAATTAAAAACATAGCTACATTTATTTCTATTTTGCTATCTCCTCTTGTATGATAATATAGGCCTTAGATCTTAAGATGAAAGATGAATCAAGTTCAGACTCCAATTGTGCTGAGTGAGAAAACATACAAAGCTTGTGTTTTATGAGACAAAAATGTACTCTTACCAAAACTAAAGGAGAGCATTACTGATGTAAATATTTTGAGAAAAAAAAATAAAACAATACAAGAGATATGAGATAATTTTGCTTTTAAATAAAATGTTGTATTCATCTGTCCTAAAAAGTTGCTATTCTATATCTTGCTCATCATATATCTAAGCATATCCAACGAATAGCCTATAGAAAATTGCCTATGTCATTATCTTTCTCTCAAAGGACAAAATGCCTTGGTCATGAGATTCTGCACAGGAAGTAGTATACATTATATTATATGGATAGGAGTTTACAGCTCAGTCTACTCAAAGAAGACTGTTATATCCAGAAATACAAAGAACAAACCCTCTATAATACTTACTTATTGGATGAGTGGGTAAAAATAATTTGATTAAATTTTCTTTTTGATAGAATGAAAGTTGGAAATACCCAGTGGTATAGACAATGACCCAAATGACAATATCTGCTTATATTAATCTTTGCAGTTTGGTCACCTCTACTATCAAAGTGGTAAAATTACTTTTAGCTTAAAGCCATGAACTCACATTAGGAATATCTTTGAATGCTCTACTCCCTATGTAGGGTTTTAAAATTAGCATAAAATATATATAAATGTTCCCTAAAATTATGTCCCCTAGAAACCAAAAGGTTACATAATAAACCAAAAATAGCAAGACTCCAAATCAAATAACTAGTCAACTTAATCTTTGTTTACATTCTAAATTTAGCTGGACTTCAATCAGAAGTTTGGGAATTTGAAGTAAAATAAAATAAATCACTTTTTCTCAAAGTTTAGGAGTCAAGGTTGACAGTAAAAGTACACTTTAGTAAGTTACTACCTAATACAGTGCTACTTAACTAGGTAATTAGGACAGATCTACTGTATAGAGAGCTGACAAATCTGTGCCTTAGAGTGAATAAGTTAGAAACTCAACATTTTGGATAAATGACATCTGAAATCAATCCAAAGCAAAAGCAGTGATGGGGATACACTGAGGTATCATGAAACTACAGAGGCTTGTAGAGCTGACAAATCTAGATCTGAATCCCTGCTCTAGTACTATCTTGCTATGTGATCTAAGGGAAGTTATTTTTTTGAGTCTATTATTTCTCTCATCTGTAAAATCAGAAAAAGTGAGTATCACCTTTGAAAGAGTGTTGTCAAGAATTATGTAATACAATTATATGGAGCAGTTAATACAGGCTGGCATATCATAGCAGCTTTGTTCCCCTGCAGCACTCCACTTTTGTGAAACTTCTGATGCTTGTCTTTAGATGGGAGGTGCCCCAACCAACAGCTATCTTTTTTCACTGTGCAATGGCTTAAATACTTCATACTTTACATATGCGATCCAGGGAGTAATAAATGCTTATAAAAAACATGGCATAAGGCTGGGCACATTGGAAGTGTTTAATAGCTTAAACAACAACAATACACTATTTCCTACTGCCGATTTCCCTTTGGCCATGTCCAGTGAGTGGCTCCTCCTTACTCCATCTCCTGCTTCCCCTCTACCCTGCTTCTCTAGCTTTACAATTCATCAGATTTCAATGTAATCTCAAGACATTAGGAAAATGAAAGAGTTTCATTTCAATAAAACATTATAGGGCTCATACCTTATTAAACTTGTTTCTGTGATAATTAAATTCCCTAGGTTGCTTCCTACCCTAGGAAATGGATAAGTTCCCTTTTTTAAATTTCTGGTCAATTCTTCCAACCAATCGTGAAGATGAAATGCAGTACCAAACCCCACTGCCACTTAATCCAACAAAACTTCTTTATCACTTAAAAGCATCTTCTTCAATCACTATATTACCACATTCATATTTTCAGAGACATTATAAATATAGATAATGACTCAGAGTTAAAAATAAAATCATTAATAACAAGGGCTCAATTTTTTTATTTAAGGTAAGCCAAAAGTGTTTCATGTTGCTTAACACATCACTGTTGTTGCTATTGTTGAAAAATCACAATTTTCAACATCATTACAAATATCCCACATTTAGTCAATAGAGTTCCAAACAGAGAACTTTGTATTAATGATTTTGCCTTTAGACTGCTATATTATGATGTGGAAAAGACTTATCAAATGCATGAAAAGAGTTTTATAAATAACTAATATATAAAAGGTCTCCATGGCCAGGAAATGATTCTAAACTAATCATACTATCTAGAGCTTTCATTTTAAATTGTCATATAGTTAAAGAAGATATTTAAGCCTTATTAGAAAACCCATATTGGGTTTTAATAATTTAATATTTCAAAATAGCTCTTATTTTGAATTATGATGACTTGTTAATAGTTTCATAACTATGTTTTTAAACTAAATAAAACCTTAAAATAGCTAAGGATTTTAATATTAACATCCACTGGAGTGATTTATGGGGATATAGCCAGAAGGAGCTGCTGTTAAATTACTCAGGGGTCAGATTATCTGACCTGTTCATTGTATACATAGTCCAGGGTTCTTTCATCATCCTTGTAGAAGGTAATAGGAAAGTCCAGTACAATATCTAGATAACCCAGAAAAGATCATTCAAAGAATTGTTAGAGAAGGACATATGTTTCAGAAAAAGTTGACCTAAACCATTCTTTCTCATTCTATTGTTTTATCATAACACTTAACACTATACAACATCATCTTGTTCCTTCGTTTTGTTTTGTCTTGTCTCCTTTAAATATAAGCTCCATGAGAACACAGAAAAAGATAATAATACATACATGGGAAGAGGGTCTAACCTACTCTTCCACAATCTATAAGAGGTGCTATATATATTCTAAACTACCTTTAGTTACAGTTCATAGTATTTAGTTCTAAGAATTTTAACACATTTTTTTCTTATATTAATCGTCTCTTGCTTAAATCTGTCCCTTCCTTCGATATATAAGGATGTTGACATGCCAGGTGTTGCAGTAAAGGGCTATTAATAGAGAATTTTCTATACATAACAAATACTGGTATGCAAAAAAAGGATGAGACCAGTTAACCGATGAAAAGTGAACTTTTAATGTTTTTTAGCCATTAAGAGAAAAGAAACATGATTTTTTGACAGTGTGGTATTCTTGCCTCTTAAAGTTTGAAAAACATATACTAATGGTTATGCCTTCAGGCAAAAGTCTTAACTAATCAAGCTACTAATCTGCTATCCAATGTAACATGCTGCAAACCATGTGAGCTGAAAATAGAATGTCATTAAAGAGGTTTTCTATATGGTCATGTTAAATTCCAAAATAGAGAGGAAATAAATTCCTAAATAGAGAGGAAATAATTATGTGTCAGAAACATTGTAACTGCCCCCTCCAATGGATGGGTGGGGGTGTGTGTCTAAAATCTTTGCTATTACAGAAGTATATCCAAACTCTTAAGGTTTTAGGCATGCTCACAGATATAGGTAGGTAGGTAGGTAGGTAGGTAGGTAGACAGACATACAAAACTAGCACAGTGTATATTTTAAGGATACAGAGTTTCAAAGTAGATTCTGCTCCTTCTGTGGCTCTAAATTATTTTGCAAGCCAAGCACTAAGAATAATAGTCTACTCTGTGTATGGCATTGATTATTAAAAATGAAGGAACAGATTTTAACAGGTTGAGCAGTTTGCAAAATCTGCTTTTTCTCTGCTATCTTCGTAGGGTGCACTGGCGAGTCCTTGACCTTGGTCTGCAATAGATAATGTGTATGTGACATGAAAAAGTCTTAAAGGAAAGAGTGAACAAGAAACAAAACAGAAGCTCAGTTTATTCATCTATCCTCTTCAATTTGACATTTCTACACTCTCTCTTGCAACCCTCCTATATTCCTTTTAAACAGTATTACTTTTTAAGTGGAGAAATATTTTCTTCAATGCGCATACTATTAAAAACTGGAGTAAATACTTTAGCATACACAGATAGCTTAATACTGGAAAATGTTTACATGTAACTGTAAGGCTAGAATAAAATTGTGCTACTTGTCTCTTCCCCATTTTATAAAAATTTATGAAGAAGCTCTCTCTTTATAACAGTTCTCAAAACTTTGTATGTCAACATACTGATACAACTTTACCCAATAGATGCAATTTATTTTTCAGTATGTCAGGTCTGCTAAGGCAAATATCTTTTTTTAAAAAAAACCAGATATCTCAATAGATTGGTGAATCATTTGAGGTAGTGTATAATTAGATTGAAATACAGACAACCTGCAGACAATTTTCCTTCAGTGATTCATTATTTTGTCTTATTTAGATGATAGGCAGGAACTCAATTTTCTGTTATTTTTTTTCTTTGTAAGTACCTCGTGTGCAATTAATAGAGCAGACATTCCAATCTGAATATTTTGAATATTTCTAGCTCTGCAAAATAATAATTATTTCAATTGATTTTAATTAAAGTCATGAAATAATAATAATAATATATTTAGAAAATTAAAACAACTAAAAACAGTGTGTGGTTCTTAAAATTTCTTTCATAGATGTAAATTTCCATTAATTTTAGAAGATAAATTTTTTCAATCTGAGCACTTTAAATGATTAAATAAGCACATTATTTTGCTTCCAAAATATTCATAAATAATTAGGTAGGTCTGTCTTTATAGATTGATACAGTCCTTAGAATTCAATGCATTATTACATAAAATCCATGGTAGTTTAGCAAAAACTTACACCTATTCTAGACACATAAGGAATGATTACATTCTACATTACATCTACATATAGAATGATTACATTCTATAACCAAATCAGATAAATGTAGCTTTTATGTGGGCCCTCAATACAAAGAAGCAGAAGAGAAAAGGTGAGTCTTTTTCAATTTCTTCCCATTACAATGATCATTTATAATTCAGGATTATTGCGGGAATTGATTGCTCAATATAAAATTTAGCATAACACAATACACCAACTGATAAAGTCACGGAGCTGAATAGATTACAGGCCAGGTCCACACTAGCCAGAAGCAGAGCAATGCCCAGGCACACATCTGTTTCTTCCTATTGCAATTAGATAACTGAGACAAACCTCAACTGGAAAGGTCTGAATGCCTGAGTTCTCTACTTTCTATGTGTTCTCTACTTACTCTGTCAATATTAAAATCATCTAAAAATAATCTGAACAACTGTCTAACCCTTATACTGCCAAATGAACAGCTGAAAAACAAAGTTGCAGGAGAGGAAAAATTCCCTATGCCTTTAACCAGAACCTCCCTGGTCTTTTCTTTGTTATTCTTCCCAAGAAGATTTATTTTCTCAATATTAAGGTAGATTGGAGAGTTTAGTAGGTGTGTGCCAGTCATGTGTTACTATCATGTCGTCTGGCACGACACCTGTGAAATCTTTCCTTGAGCTGCAAGGATGGTGAGTCTGCAGTTTAGGAAGATCATCAACACGTGGCCAGGAAGCAGGATAACATTTACTGTTGTGGCACATGCCGACTAAATCGTTGTTATCATAGAAATAATTTATAACATATATAGAGTCCTACAATTTGCCAGGACTGAGTCAAAAGCTTTGCACAGACCCACTCATTAACTCTTCAAAACAGCCCTCTAAGTGGATATCACCTCACACACACCCACACAAACTCATATTTTAAAATGTGCTAGTCTGTCACTATTATATAAATTATAATATAAATCCTGATATTTCTACTTTGAAGGTGCATGTTTCAAACTTGAAATACGAAGTAAATACTTGAAATATTCATAGGAGTATTTTAATCATCCAATGAAGTAACGTGATGGTTAACCATACAGGTCAACTTGGCTGGGCCACAGGGCCCAGTGCCCAGATATTTGGTCAAACATTATTCTGGATGATTCTGTAAGGTGTTTTCTGAATGAGATTAACATTTAAATTGGCGGACTTTGAGTAAAACAGATTATTCTCAATAATGTGGATGGCCCTCATAAAAAACAACTGAAGCCTTAAAAGAACAAAGACTGACCTCCTCTGAGCAAGACGAACTTCTGCCAGCAGACAGCTTTTGGACTCGAAACGCAGCTCTTCCCTGGGTCTCCAGCCCCACAGCCGTCCAAGCTGAATTATGGATTTACCAAGACTCCGCAATCCCACTGCCTTTTTTTTTTTTTTTTTTTTTTTTTTTTCAATAAATCTCGCTCCTCTCCTCACCTCCCGTCTTCTCTCTCTACTTTTCTCCTGTTTCCACCTCCCCTCGTCCTTCTATGGCGCGATCTCGCGAGCTCTCGGGAGTTCTACGGGGCGGCGGGGAATCCCGGGATGAGAAGCACCTGGTGCCCCAGCTGCCGCCAATCCCAGACTCACCCGGTAAGGATTCTGTCTCAAGCTACTTGTCAAGCAAACCCTAATCCTCATCAATAGCTTGCCGCCAACCCACCCCCTCTCTCTCTCTATATATACGTCCTGTTGCTTATGTTTTACTGGAGAATTCTAACATGGGTAAAGAAGATATAATAATAACTTCGAATATTACGTGTCATCACTTAAGAAATCTTACTTTCATTAGTAAAAACTCACTTGATCTTTGCAACAATACTTAAGGAATGAAAGGAAGGGATTATATTTAATAATATTGTATACATAAGAGAACCGTAGCTAGAGAGAGGTTAGATAAAACGCCTGAGAGACACAGTTTCGAGGCATTGCTGGATCTGAACTCAGGTTCTGTGACTGCTTGATAATGGTCTTTCGTTCTTGGCCTCCGTAAACCGTTAATCTATTATACCTAGTCGTTGGTCCTCCGCCACTTTTCGGTTTCCAGTTCTTTAACGGAAATGGAAACTCAGAAGCAGGCTCCATTCAACATAATTTCAATGCCTCTTACTTGGCAAATAAAAGAGTACGGAGGGCAGAGATAGAAATAAGTGATGCCTCATACTTTTATTTCCTCTTTCCTCCCTGGATTGAAAAAGAAAAAAAAAAACAAAACAAAACTTTTCATACAATAAAGTTAAAGCTTATTATTAAACTTGACTTTAACAAAAATTATCAGTGAAATTTGAATGGGTATGCACAAAAAGTATGAAAACTAATACCATCTCCTCTCCACTAACTTCCCTCTCTCCTTATTTTATATTGTGGAAACAACCCTGACACAATGAATTGCAAAACGAGGTTAAATTTTGAAATAGAAATTGCTTCCTCCACATTTAATTGAAATTATATAGGAATTCTAACTCCAAGGAATGTCAGCCTTGCTTATGTGGCCTAAAAGGAGCAAAGAAAATAAAATATATTTCTCCATATCTTAAACTCTTCGACTGCTCCTACAGTCTATAAGCAAGATGGTTCAAAGCCTAATGCAAAGGAAAGATAAGGGCATGTGTGAGGCAGTGGCTCTCAAATACCTCAATCATCAGGGCCTCATGTAAGCCCCTGGTTAGGATAAGTGGTTGCCTGAAAAAGATACAGTAGTCTGTGTCTATATTTTTGAGCAATATTCACCCTCTAAGGAGATGGAAAATTTGGCAGAATATCAGCAGAGTTTTTTATGAAACAACTTTAAATCTCTCATTAAATATCCTCAATTATTTTTAAATACTGTTTTGAAAATTATTCTCCAGGCTTTGGGGTCAGAATGCTTGATTGGACACATTTCCTTTTTACTTCCTCCTCAAGCCCTATGAGAAAGGTAAATAATGTTCTAAAAAGGCATAAATACTCAAATTAAGGGAAATAGAAGAGAGAAGAGAGGGAAGAAGGGGAGGAATATTTGTAAGCTGGAAAACAGAGGAACAAATGGTATATTGCTTATCAGATCCTTGGAAGAAACAGAATCCTAAACTGGTAACTGGTACAGTTGAGAACCAAATTGATTTACAGAGCAAAATGTCCCCAAAGCTTGGGCTTTGGAGGAATCCTCACCATTACAAATGCAAGTGGGAGTGAAAGGGTTTAACGTCTGTTCAGGACACCAACAAATGCCCCTCTCCCATTCTACCCATGTAAAAACTGGTGGTTTATTCTCTGGAAAAGGTGAACAAGAGAGTCTCTGAATTGAGAGAGAGTCTAGAGTAGAATACTGGAAATACATCCATGTCATAGATGCTGAAACTGAATTTTGACCTCTAAGATTTAACTATCCCTCCTAGGTGGTGTCCTTTACTTTTTATATTTTTTGTTAGATTGTGGGGAGAAGACCCAACGCTATGAAAAATACATCAGGAAAGCAAACTAAAGGAACCCAATAGTTAGCTCTATTCGCCTAGAAACAATACTCTAAGTGCCTACCATTTGCCAGGCACTGTTCCAAGAACTTAATCTATATTAATGCATTTCATCAACACACCCCAGTGAGGCACAGAGTATTATTTTTATCCTTCAGATGAGAAACCTGGGGCAAAGAGATGTTACAGAGTTTGTCCAAGAGGTAGAGGCTGATATTTCTATCCAGGAAGTTTGGATCCACAGTCTTTACACTTAAAAATTACCCTTTACTGCCTGGTAGAAGACAATACGTTCTCCAAAACTGAACCAGAGGAAAAAAATGAGAAACAGAAAGACTGTGAACTGCCCCCAGGAGTTACCATTAACAGACTTAAAGATCTACAACTATCTCCAGAAGGTAACTAACTACAAGATAAAATTGTTCATCAAAAAATATTTTGGTCATTATTTGAAAAAAACTGGAATTAGACCAAAATAATTCTGTTGGTGAAAAAATGCTCATTTGTACTCCTTTTTCATGTAAAATCTTGTCAAACAGTATTATTTTAGCCACTTTAAAATATATGGTGATACTGACTGCAACATGTTTAATTTTTCCAAAGTATTTTCATCATGGTATATATTGATATGTTTTATTCACAAACATTATGTTAATATGCTAATCCCCACAACATGATCTACCTTTCATTATCTTTGCCATCACTAGAAGCCCATCCAAATCACAGAAAGGGGGACTTAAAAACAGCCCTCTCCGATGTATAAAATGATGAAAAAAAATCAAAGGTGTTAATTAGATAGCATCAAGTCATATTTACCTTGGTCAGTTATATCTCTGAATTCTGAAATCATAAATTTTGATTCTGAAATCAGTACTTCTTATGAAGTATCATAATTTAAAGTGTTGGTAATGGGATAATTATGAAAGTGGATCAGTTTCTCAGTTTTCTAAGGTATATTTTCAAATTTTATTAGCATGCAACAGTAACAAAATTATTTGCATAAGATCAAATATACTCTTAAGATTCTAAAATCAGTTTAAATTCCAACACAAAAGTGCTTCACCACCTCGTTTCACAGGTTGGATAATAAAGTTGCCATTCTTTGCCAACCATGGTTCAAGACTTTTTCTAGTTACACCCAACATTTCAGGATTGAGGATTAAAAATTTAGTAAACCTGATTAACTGAAGGTCAGTTGTCACTTGCTTTTAAAATATGAACATGTTTCCTTGATACTGTACATGGAGGAATTTCCAAAGCGTGGAGCTATTTTGAGTAGCTTCCAGAAACATCTCTTTGTAACACCTTCTTAACTGTGATTTCCTAATCACTATGCAGATGATTTCACTGCCTAATTAAAGGACTGGTGCAGTGATGAAGATAAAGAATACAGAGCAGGGCTGCAAGCTAATCTACAAGCAAAACACAGGAGCTACTTGTCAACAGTAAGGGCATATTTTATCGACAGCTATGTCCAATAAGAATGAGTTAAGCGGTAAATATTTAATATTAATGCATTTCTGCCATGATTGTTACCTCCTTCATTATCCCTCACTGTGCTCAGTAAAATAATTAATAGTCATTTATTGAAATTGCATTTTAAATGGCAGAATTTTTGAAGAATAATATTCATTTTCAATGGAAATGTAACCCTCATTGTAGTAACCAACAATATATAAATCCAATGAAATAATAGTTTATTGGTAAAATTCTGTTTTGAATATATGAAATAGATACAATATTAATTACACACATATGATAGAGAGACAGTATTGAAATAATTGCCATCGCTATTGTGTAAGAAACTAACAGCTCAATATGTAAATAAAAATTTAGCAGTAATTTACAAAGGCAATACACATATTGTGATAGAATAGAAGGGCCCAAACTTTAAAGCCAGATACTCCACCAGTTGTTAGCTCAGTAGAATTATCAAGTTACCTAAATCTCTCTGAAACTTAATTTCCCATCTTTTAAAAAAGTAGGGAGTAATAATACTATCTATCTACCATGTGGGGGTTTTGTAAGCCTAAATAAGAGGTATATAAAACACATGGGGCATACTAGGCTTTTAATAAATGTTTGTTTTCCCCAAAATAGATAACATGATACCAGCTCCAAACTATGCAAGCTGAAAGAAAAGAATAATGAACATTTTAAACATAATCATTGAAGTTTATTATCTAAAATCTTTAATATTTAGATTTATCATTTCAAAAAGTGTATAATGCATTTTCTAGTATGACCCAGGTTCTGTAAATATCAGTGGCAATGTCATAATAAATTAGATCTACGAACAGAGTAGAATTGTATATATCTACATCCATGTCCATATTTCTATATATATCTATATAGATTTCTGTATCTACATCTACTTTTCTGTATATTCTGTCTCAAGTATATCTCTGTGTGTATAAAAATCTAAATTTTATACATTTCCTCCAGGGCAAGTGAGAATAGTTAAGAAAAATATTTTGCATAATTTAAAAAGAAAATGTTTTAGCAAGCAATTAAATGAACAAAAGACAAATAATTGAGAAATGAAAAATATACAGTAAATACTAAGTTAAAAAGAATTTTTGAGTAGTAGTGGAATACTGTGGTGTAAAAATATATTACTAAAAAGAAATCATTCCATTAAACTATGTCACCAGAAATAAGAAAAGTCTGGATTACTTTAAAATACTTCAAGCTTCTGCCATCAAGTTCTATACAGTCTATAAAGAATCCTCTTACTTTAAAATACTTCAAGCTTCTGCCATCAAGTTCTATACAGTCTATAAAGAATCCTCTTATGCTTGCCTTGAGATTGAAGGCTAAATTTGAATTTGGATTTTCTTAGAACCCTAAAGTAGAGAAAATGTATGAAGAATAAAATGACCTTGTGTATTAGGATTAGGAGATTTTTCTTTTATGTACAAAGTGATATTAATCTTTAAAATACAGATATTACAAAGACATTTTAAACAAAAAAATTTTTATATTTCTAATGCCAGTTAGTTCTATTTCGTCTCAATCAGAGACAAACTTTCTCAGTAAAAGCATAAAGACACCAAAAACTTAACCAGGAAAGAAAATGGGGGTAGATTATCCTTAAATCAACTAGGGTAATTTTCATATTCCTTTGTTTACCAAAAGATGACTAATACTCTTGGGGAAATGTAACTTTAAAAAATTCAAACACCCTGATGATTTGAGTAGGTTGATACCTCATGTTCTGCCTTTTATTTTGGGTTTTTGGCACAGATTGCTTGTGGTTCACCTAATTTTGGTTTTCCATCTCTACTTAGCAACGTATTTGTAACAGGGCAGATGGCTGCCAGCTTCCCTTGAAGTTCAGTGTAATTAAGTTTTTGCTAATAGAATTAAGCAGAAGTAAAGTGTATCATTTCTGAGCCTGGGACTTTACACTTTGATCTTGTTTTCTTCCAAGCTTTTTTCCACTTTGTGGAAAATGGACCAATGGATTCACCACTGGGACCATGTGGAGAAGAAGTCAGCATTCTTAATATGGCAGATGGACAAGACTGATGAAACCCGCATCCCTGAGTGATGATATGAAACTGAGATCCCCAACAGCGTGGAACATTTCCTCACTTTAAGGGTATTGCATGAGAGAGACATAAAAAAAAAATCTATGTTATTTAAATCACTGTATTTCAAATGTCTTTTAGAGCAGCTTTAGCCTCTGCCCTAAGTGATACAGGTAACCACTGAATATCATATCAATTAAAAACACCATGAGTAAAATGAAAACTCTGCAGCATACCACTGTGGAATTCTCAGTATTCTAAAGTCGTTTACAATCCATCACGAAAAAAGGATATCATTTCAAATTAATTGGGTATGACATGTTAAACATTGGACTTTTTCAAGGGCTAAGAATACGCCGTGTAATTTTGAGAGATAAGTGAAGGAGCTGGAAATGAAGAAATCTTCTTTTTTGTCCTTTATTTCTGACTTTCTTGATTTTCACACCAAAAGTTTTCCTGCCTGTGGCCACTCCAGTCATCTCTTCATCTGAAATCTAATAACACATTCATGAAATCATGAATGTGTTATGAGATTACAAATAACCTTGGAAAATATTTTTTTACTATCTACGATTGCTAAAAGTTTTCCCTTACAATCTCTCTGAAAACTCATCAGTCACTCTTTGAACATTTCCAGAAGAAAGATTACCAATTCATTTTTTTTTTCTGTTTTAAACTACTAAACTCTCACAAAACCTTTTCTAAATTCAGCTCTAGTAAAACTCCATGTAATTCCTTCCTCTATTCCTCTTTTGTTTCCTTTTCTGTTGAATCACAAAGTCCACTTATATTTCAGCATACAGATTTAAGTTTTTTTAAGTTTTGAAATTATCCCAACATCCTTCTTTTTTACCTTTATTCCTAGGGCATAATTATTCTAGACCAAGTGGTCCTTGCTTGCTAACTCCTCATATTAATTTCTGCATCACCACCTCATGATGTACATATTTTTTGCATTGTTATTTGATTGTGTGAAAATACAAACATATTTTTATATCCATAAAAACTTGGTGAGTTCTTTGAAGGCAGTGTTAAATAATGATATGCCTCATTTTTCTAAGATTCTGAAATCTAAACCTATTAAATACTTCCATTTTATCCAGGGTGTAATTCAAATAGGCAGTTTGAATATAAAAAGACATTATTAAATCCAACTAAATCCAATGGAAATTTGAAGTAAGTCACTTTCCAGTACTGAGGATTGAATGATCCAGCTGAATTCCTCTTCTGATTTTCTCTAACACCACCTCCCTTTCCAAAAATGTTCTTTGCCTGACTGCAACATGTTGCATGTTGCATGGACACAATGACCAACAAACAAATTGGAGTACCCATTTTGTCCATTCTAATAATAACTATATAGCACCGTCTGTATGTCAGATACAGTTCTAGGCATTTTTAATACATTTATGAATAAACAGACCATCTTTACTCTTTGATTTAAATGCTATAGTCAATTCTAGCCTTACTTGAAAGATTGGGACTTCTGTTCAGTTTTTCTGTCTTTAATTTTTACTTGTGATATTGCATGGTACACCACACATTCTCTCTTATTGTGAGCTTCAGCCCATCCTTGAATCACAGCCCATTTGATATCTTTCCTTAACTGAAGTTGAATTCTTTCTTCCTTTCTCTTGCTTACAAAGTTCCTATAGTGCTAAATTCCTGCCTGATTCCCAAGTAATACCATACAGATCATATTTGATGCTGTTTGAATGAACCCAATTCTAACCACTTCTATTGTTTGAATTAAACTTTTGGGTCCCCTTGAATGCCATTCCTGCATGGCCTGCCTGCCCACATAGGACTGTGTTACATTTCCATACTTATTTACAATAACGAACAGCTTCCTGTTTGACTCCAGCTCAATCACATTCCTAATAGAAAAGACGTTGCCGAGGTACCATTATGCTTGTTTAACATTTGAATTTAAATTATCACACTACTTTAATCCACTTCCACAAATAATTTTATCACGCTGTCTTATCATATATGCTAAATAGCTATCTGTAAAGATGATATTTTTCTACTCTTCCCATGTGCATATCAAAAACTTAGTCCATGTTTAAGAGAAGCTGTGGATACTTTGCTCATATATCCACGGCACTCACTGACCCCTCACACTTTTCATTTTTGCTGTAAACTCTTGTAACATTAAGCCTGAAAGCTTTTTCTGACTTTCACAGGCCTGAACTGTGCAGTGGGGCAGGAAAGAATGGCAGGGAATTAATGTCCCTCCCCAGGAAGAGTCTTCAACCAGTGACAGATGGGGAGGTGGCCTACTATCCAGTAACCCTCAGCCTTCTTCACCTTGGATAGGACAACTCTGAGCCAGATTCTACACATTCCTCCAGGGGTTGCCCACAAGCTTGAGCTCCAGTTGCCCACAGTGGTAAACTGCTCATAAGCACACCTTCACTTTAATCTCCTTTCCTTAACAGAGTCACTTCCTTATTCTATAACCAGTGCTTCCTGCTATTACTACCGAAATCAATTACTTGCACACAAGTCTCTACATCAGGGTCAGGTCAAGTTTTGCAGAAACCCAAACTAAGACAGTGCTTAAGATAAGAGGACGTGTGTGTCAATATATTTGACCAGTCCTATTATGTCTTTCATGTCTTTCAACATAACTTAACACATTGGAGAAAACATTCTTTTACCGCACAACTAGTAGTTTCTTTAAAGTACCAAAAGAATATTTAAGAGAGCTGAATAGAATGTTTTAAAAAATCAGCCCTTAATTTTTTATGTTCTATAGTTTTGGTATATGCTCAACTTTCCTGATATACCTATTACTTCTCAAGGATTTTGGTCATATTTTCTGGTCAGGAAAATTTGAAGTAAATATACAATCAGTGTAGCATTGTTGTAAGTTATCAATGATAGCTACCATCCTTAAATTTTCAGTATTTGAGTTATTCAATATTATAAAGTATAATGCATTTCTTAAAATCAATATAAGTAGCATTTCTGAACTGCTTCCTTATATTTAACTAGGTGATAATTTGATATAAAAATAATTTTAATAAATACAACATACCAAATTATAAACCGCTTGTTAATTTAATGTATAACAATTATACACTAAATGACAAATTGTGTCACTCAAAAAATAATTTATGAACATCCAAATTCTTCACCATTTTTTGTTAGAATTCGGTTTGTTTTTAACCTACGAATTCTGGCTTGGCACACTTGTACATAAAAAAGAGACTATATATCTTATTGCCAACAAAGGGCAGTTGTTATAAGAATTTAGGTTGTGTATCTAGCTAGGAGGGTTTTTAACCCCAACATATGTACTGTGACATTGTTTTCCACATAACATTTAGAGAATTCTAAGAAAAGCTTTGAAGTTGGCAGTTATTCACAGTATTGGCTACAGGAGACCAATTCTCTGCTGGATCAAAATGTTAAGTTAGTTCCAAGAGAGAATGTGGGAGGAAAGTAAAAGCAATTTCTCTTTCTTCTGAGCTCTAGGAGTTCACATTTTCCAAGACTGGCTGAAAACATTTTCTATCAGTTGATACCATCCAATGGGAGAAAACTGATGGAAAAAGGAAACTACAGAAAAGTAATATGATTTCTGTTTAAAAAATTAAAGAAAAGACCTAAATTCAATATTATTTTTATTAGCAAAATATTTAGCCCTTAAACATATTTTTCACCTAAATGTTTTTCTTATACTTATCTATGTAATTAATCTGACACTACTCCACAGATCATTAAAGTCCAATGTTTTCCACTGAGATTAAGACAATTCATAGTCTATGAATTAGAATGACTGGCAGGGAGTAGAGAGGACAGGCTAGACTCGATGACTGCTGGATGAGAATATGGACAAAAATGGGAACTACATTTTTCTACTAGAAAAAAGTCAAAGCTTTTCTTCAATGCCTGTCTTATAATTCCATTTCTGCTAAAAATAGTTTCACATGGATATATTTCCCAAAAATTCATGCTCTACTTATTTCATGTTGAAATAATTTGGAAAAACTCCTCCTGAAATTAACCTTTGATCAAATTATAACCCTCAAATGACAAAAACGTATAAAATTGGCGAAGATAAATTTAGTCTGAAATTACTGAAAGCCTTCATTAAGGCTTAATATATGCTGTCAGCTTTAAACTAAATAATAGATGAGATTTTAACATAATCAGAAGAAAACTGCTGCTACCTGCCTCTGTTACTGTCACAATGAAATTGACAAGATAATTTTGAAAATAAGCCTTTCTCCAAGTCACTTCATGATTCTGACAAGCACACAGTATTTAGAACTATATCTATTCATACAGAAAAAAGATTTATCTACAAGGATATAAGATCACTGAATGGAAGATCAAATATATTCTCCTTTAGAGAATGTGGTATCAATTGCTTTAACAAATAAATACAAGTATTTTCATATGTTAACAATTCTCTGCTTTCAGAACAGATTCCATTTTCCGTTCCTTCTGTAATGGTCTTTAAGTAATCTTTACGCAGTTAGATAACCTTCAAATAATCAACAGAGGCATAGCCTATGTATGTTATACTGAGTTACTGTGTTCATTTGATCTCTTAAGCTTTTCCTTATATTATTAATATATAGAGCTCTAATTATGAAGACCAATAGGAAGCCGTTGACTAGTTCTCTCATTGTAGGGAAAGCGTATAAAATAACAAAGAAAAACTATATATGCCTATAATCTTCAAGGATATGTATTAGGACAAAGCTACAGTTTAAGCATAAAAATATTCTTACCTTTCTTTTCAACTCAGTAAAACATAAAATCTCCAATGATTTATCTTTTATCCAGGTGAATACAACTCGTAGAAAATAGTGACGTGAATTTGGACTCCATATACATAAAGTTGGAGTTGGTGGAGAGGTATTATGAACTAAAAGTTGTTTAGTTATATATATGACATGCATTATTTGACAATTTCATTACTCATGAGTTAATATTTTGATCATAAACCTTTACTTCTCAATTTCACTGCATGCCCAGATGCTGAATGGTGGTGGCAGGTACTAGTGATTATTTTATTATATCTGAAACCAGATATCCCTAGCTATTTGAAACAGTATTTAAGTAAAAGTGTTTATATGACTGTGTCTGTTAAGCTTGTTAATATTGCCTTATGAATACACACAAAAATCTAGTATGTCTTAAAAACAATGGATCATTTATTGGTGTTAGAGCACAGGTTAATAAAAGAAACAGAATATTGCTGTAATACACGGAATCAAAGAAACTAAAGTTACCTATTTTAGGATTAAAAAGTATTTTCCACATTAAAACACTAAATATAACTTTATATTTCCTTTAGATACGGAGCTATAAGCTTGTATTATCCAGATATTGCACTTTGTTTTTCAAATGATAAAACTAACAGCATCCTCAAATAAACTATGCTGTTAAAACATAGAGAAAAATCATTGCTATTATTCTTCCATCTGCCTAAAATGGGACAGGAAAGAGACACAGCAGGAAGAAACTCATGAACTCACCTGAAAGTTAAATACAATAGACAGGTCACATTTTTGAATTGCCAACTTTGATGTGCCTTTACTTCTATATTACAAATCATGTGATATTCAGAAAGTTTAAACGTTGAGGGATCTATTGAGTTCTGTCCCTGATCTTCAAGAAACCTGAATTTCCAAAGAGACATACAGATGGCATTTTTTTTCTTTTTGTCCTTTTCATTAAATGTCTCCAAGCAAAAAGTTCAAGATGCAGGGGGAAAAAAGAAAGTTTTAGGAGCTTGATCTAAAGTGACCATTTTTGTATCAGAATAGCAAAGAAAAAAAATCGGTTTGAAAAAAGGACGTATAATCGCATTTCAAATCTGTCTAAATTTTATACACATGTGGAAAGATATAGATTTTTTTTTAGCGTGTCATAGTCATTCATAAATATCTAAAAAGCTTTAGTAATTAGGTTTCATTACTCAACCAAAATTCTTTTCAGAGCTTCATATCCAAAATATGCTCATTGTGAGGGGAATGTAAAATCTTATGCTTCAATGCTCACACCCCATCTTGGAGAATTACATATTGATCACCAAAGTAGAGAAAGGCAATGTATGCTATACCAAAGTTAAAGTAAAATTTACATTTGTATCAAATATTGTACTTCAATAACATTAAGCCTATGGAAATAATATATTTAAAAATTTGAGTTAAGAGTAGATGTGAAATCTATTACAATTTTTGAATCTTTGCTTTCCTTTGGCAGGAATATATATAAAGAATATAGTAGCATAAAGGTTTTGAAGAACTAAAGAAGAACTGAAAATGATAAAACAACATTGAACTTTTGTTTGAATCTACTTTTGAGATCTCCTGTAAAATAATTTCTTGAATAATTTTTAAAGCAAATTGTTTACATATCCCAGTGAAATGGCACATCTCTTCATTCAGGGGTCAGGCGTGGAGGTTCAAATATAGAGAAGATATCTTTATCTCACTCATCTGTACATATTTATTGATGTACATTTTGAAAATTTGTAAACAATTAGAATCCTTTCCTATTAAAAAGAAAATAGGACACTTTGACAAAATGTATCCATTGGGGCTGAAAAGCAATGGATCTCCAAGTTTGCTCCGACTCTGAGTCAATAGAGAATTCTTAACCCAAGGTCCCTGAAATACTGGAAGGGCATTCATTGAGAGAGAGAGATTTGTTCAGACCAGCTGAATCCAAGCCAGGTAAAGTTATAGTCACTCTCACCTTGTAATGAAAGCATATGAGAAGAGCCACTTTGAGAGAATCTGCCATTCAAAATCTGTTAGAACAATGGGAAAATATTTTAGCATGCTCCAACCCCCAGAACTTGTTTTACATTCAAAAGGCCCATGAAATGGGCATAACTCTAGAGGTCTCAGCAAGTCACAAAGAAGTGAAGCAAAAAATCTCTGACTTCCAAATCTGCTGCAGTAGCCAGCATTTGAGAATACATAATCACAAGAACTAAATTTGCTATGTGTAATGTTCTAAGCACTCTATATGTGTTAAATAATTTAATCCTCCCAACAGGGTACTATATTCTCCTTGGACAGAGGAGGAAACTGAGGGATTGCGTGGCAGAATACTTGTCCTATGTCAGAGGTGAAACTCCAACCAAGTTCTCTAACACAAATATCTGTTGAACTTCACCTACCAGGTTGACACTGAGATAGTTTTTCTGCAAAGTGGTCATATTACTTTCACAATACAAAAATTTTACATTATATGAGTCTGGTTAATGGGAGTATGCAATGCATACCAAAGACACCAGAGTTCGATGTTAATGCTGTGGAAGCTTTTATTTTCTAGAATTGCACATATTATTTTAGACTAAGACTAACATAGAGCTTTATTTTTACATAAGAATTTACTGATAGGATCTTTCTGAAGTATTATTCCCAAAGGTACTGATGTATAATGTTAGTGTTTTGTATCTTTAGTGCCCAGGTGTTGGAATGATTTAGAACAAAACTAACCCAGACTAATTTTCGCAGCAGGATGAATTATTTTGCTGAAGTCAGCATGAAATAATGCCTAACACAGATTCCCAAAAGGGTCATCACCAAATCGAGCAGGAGCTTAAAAGATGTTTAATAACTTAATTTTTTAATCTGCGGGTGATTTAGGCTACTTTTTCAGGATATGCCTCAAGTAATATATTTTAATGCAATTGCCATGTCTTGGTGTAGATTTAGAAATGTAGATTTGTCAAATTACTACAGGTGTTCTAGTCTTAGGGGAGCAAGTCACCAGAGATAAGTTCACCTGAGGCTAATTCATAAGCTTGAATCCCAAAGTTTTAAATTATATTGGAGGGATATTCTGGGGCTTGACTACTGGGACCAATCATCTGCAAGGGCATACCCTCCTGGGTAGGTAGGTTCTCTGAGGAGATGAAATTATAGATTAGATGCTTCTCTTGAGAGCACAGAATTAGAACAAAGGGAATTGAGTGGTGTTAAGGGATCATTTTATCAGACAGTAGTAACCTGATTAATTGCCCTTCCTGCCTGTTCTGCTGATGTTTCTATCTAAATAACTGGGCCAAGGTGCTATGGAATCAGAGCACCTTTCTCCAGCTCATTTCTACAGAAACAGTGGTGACTCCAGACCCCTCAATAGTCATTACTATTATAGCAAAGTTGATGTTCAACTTTGCTATATATTTATTAAATGAATTTCATCTGAGTCTACTATTTCAGGACATAAAATTTGATATCGATAGCAATAGAGGACAGGAAGACAGGCAATGGAAGTTTTATTCTTTCTGTCTTTCTTTCAAAGTAGAGAATTGGCTGTGTAAAATTCGTGATTTGGGAATATTCATTGATGGTATTAAATGGAATGGATCAAAACAGGTCAGGATTGAAAAATAAAAGATTATTGTAAAACCCAGCCCAAAGTCATGAAGAACTTGACATGGGTTTCTGCGGCAATTAGAGACAGAAGTAAAAGAACAGGTGCAAGAAACATTTTGAGAACAGAAAGTTAGAATTCTTTTCTCCTGAGTTATAATATGACTGAGTACTCAGAGCCAGAGACTCATTGCAGCTTAAGTTTTTTTCTAAGTAAACTAAAATATCAGTAAAAATTTCAATACAAGTATCACTAAAAGTGTATGTTATAAGAAGTTGTAGGAAGGAAAGTAATAGTGTAAAGGATAATAATTTCAAATTATTGTAAGGTACTCTTCACTACCTTTCCTCTTAATATGATCTCTTCTTGTCTTTGCTAAACTTGCTGACTTGTGTCTGAAATCTCATAGAGATTATCTGAAAAAGTGTAATATTACAGTTTGTTGGGTTGACTGGATGAGGGAGCAAGCCTTTTTATGCGTTAAACTGCTGTGCTTAAACTCTTCTTTAAAGTGTGGACCTTTCATGCCAAAACAAGAGCAAGTGCTTCTTTGATAAAAATTGAAAATGAATGGGTGCAGGGAACTCTCTGTACTCTCTCCTCAATTTTCCTGTGAACCTAAAACTGATGTAAAAATAGAGTTTATTAATTAACAAATAGAATAAAACAAAACATGAGAGTGAAAACACAGGCAAAAATAATACAATCTTTCTCCTCTCCATTCTCAGATCTCTCTTTTTCCCAATCCTTGAGGACAGAGCTCATATTCACTGCAACAAGAAAAAGTATATTTCCTTTTCTACTTTAGTACTTTTCTCTAGAGGGGTGCTTCAGTGCTTTGCCTCTCCAGAAACTACCTCAGAGCTTTGTTCTTACTTCTCACACATCTGAGCTCCCCTCCCTCCCCTACCAACTCTCTTGTTTTGTGAGGGAAATTCCTTATGGGGTGGTCACATTTGCCTTGAACATAACATATAACACAAATGTGAATAAAGTACACCAAAAGCATTACAGCAATTTTGTAGTATACATTTTCCTTACCTACCTTTCAAGGGAGTGGGGATGGTAGTGGGGGGGGGGGTAGTTTTATATATTCATACACTACATTAATAGCAATTCAAAATGCAATAGTTAAAATTGATATTTAATTTTACTCAACTTCCTATGTACTGTTACCAAGATGCTTTTTAAGTGAAAAAAATCATAATGATAAAACAAAATACCAAATCTCACAATAGAAATTTAAAGGCATCTACATGAAAACATGGATTAGAGGGTATGCTTGCATTCTTTCAAACCTCCTTCAAAAACTTAAGATTTCCCTGCATTCTAAAAGTTCAGTTACATTTTGGAATGCAAGACAGCTTAAAATTAGCTTTTGGAGGTCTTTAATTATAGATCAATAAGTGTGTCTGAGTGCAAAATCAATTATTAATTTATGTAAGCTGAAAAATTGGCATATTTTATAAAGTTGGGTTCTATCTTTAGAGTGGTCTTTGCTTTTAGGAAACAAATGGATAATACAATCTTTCTGAACCTCTGATGTTTCACTGTTTTAAGTAGTGTTCACTGCTGAGTTAGTTGGAAACTTTGAACTTTGACATACGTAAAATATAGTACAAACATTAAATGGAAAAATATAAATGCTAAGTTCTCAGACAGTAATTCTACAAGCTGGTTTACTATAGTTTAAGGTGTTAATATACAGTGGAAAAGAGTTGAGGTAGAAGAGATGAAAATATTTTCCACAGTATCTAATGTTTTTTCATATAAAGGCTAAAAATGATTTATCTTTTGGTTAAGTAAATCTCTTTAAAATATGTTAATCTTTTTTCTCTGGCAGATGTAAAATAGAAATAAAGAGATGAAACAATGCAGTAACAAAGGGTCATGCTTGGTGGACTTAAAAACAAGCATCAAAAAAGGGAAAAAAATACAACCACATCTTGATTCACACTGCACATAAATGGCACCAACAATCAAAACTGCATGCAGAATTCAAACAGACTTGCTTTTAATCTTTCTTCAAAAGGCAATGTAGTAAATGACAATCAAATATGAATAAACTGAAAATGAATCAGCAATAAAACAAGTGATATACAATTAACCATTTTCAATGTTAATATTGTAAGAGAAGGAAAATCATAAAATGATGCAGTTTTATTCAAAGCAACTGCTTTAAATATAGTTTATTTCAGATTTCTGGTTCATACTAATTTAATATAGATAATAATCTTGCTCATTTTCTTTTCTTTTTAAGCATTCCTCCTCAACACCATTTCTCCATTGCTATTTGGTACAAAGCAGTCATTTCTCTGCTTTCTCCTTGCCAGAAGGATTCACCACCCTTGACAGACGCTGAAAAGCCTACATGCTCACTACAATTTCTAGTCTTTCTTGATAGTAGAGTGTGGCCATCAACCCATACCTGAGGAAGGTGTGCTAACAGCTTCTGGGAAATTTTTGCTCCCTGTCAAAAGGTGAGTGAGATGTGAGGAAAAGATTTTTTTTCCTTTTTAGATTTTGGACAAAATCATGAGAGGATAAGATGCTTAGAGCTGCTGCAGCCATCTTGCTCCAAAAAGAGGAAGATGCAGAGACTCCCAGGGAAGATGGGCCATTGAACCACCAGGAACACTATTGTTTAAGCAACTTTTAGTTGAATGTTCTTGTACCAGAAAACAACTAACTGAGTGCTGGTTTACCTTTTTAAAGAAATTCAACCCTGAATCTATCCTAAATTATTTGGGCTCCAGGAACACTATACCTTATAGAAGCATGCCCAATTTTCTATAATTTAAATGATATAAGTTCCTTTAAATTGTTTGTAACATTGCAAAAAAAAAAGGTTCCATTTTGAATATGAACAGTGATTCATCACAAAAGCAATTCAATAGAGCAATGCCATATAATTCACCTTTCTGAGGTTGCCTTCTTTTTAGTACTGTGTTTCTTTCCACTTCGGTTTTCAATCGTATTTTTGTTTGTTTTATTCCACAAATGAAAATTTTTCTTTTTTACCCAGAATTCCAATAATAAAACAAGAAAGAATGTTAGCATTGTCCTGGTTAATGAGGAAGAGGGTAGAGTCACAGAGCTTGCTCCCCACTTGGCTCTCAGTTCTTTTTCCTTTCAATAGCTCCTAAATGAAAGTGCGAAACACACGTTCAAAACCACTTCTCTAGTCTCAGAGTGGAAGCAAAAAGGCAATGAGAGGAGAAATCAAATTGATCTTTTACCTACATTCTGGGGAAGAATGGCAAAATGCAGGTCAATATGACCTTTTCTAATTCTCTATTTTCCAACTCAGGTAGTATACAGATAACCACAGGGGATCAATACATATTTGTTGAATGAATGAAGAAAACTTTTAGACCACTGGGTTGCACATTGAGCCCAGGCTTATTGTTGTTTTTGTAGCAGGACTTTCCATTATGCAAAGATGTCCTTCCCACAAGCAAAGGAGTGGTATAACATAAAATAATAAATGCATATATTTGTGAAGTCCCTGTTATGTGCACGGCATGAAGCTAGGCATTTCCAGGGAACAATGAATAGATAAGATTCAGTCTCTGTCAAAGAAGAATGTTGTTTAGTAGGAGAGACAGGATACAATGTGTGCGGCCACAAGATACATGCAGAAAATAAATGCCACAAGAGAAGTAAAAAGCATTTTAAAAGTTCAGAAGAACAAGTGTTTATATCACGTGAGGAGGATCATGCGCGAAAAGACAGTTGAGGTTGACCTTGAAGGAGGGATTGAATTTCAGAAGGAGAAATGTAAAATAAAGAGTTTTTGATGGAAGAGATGATAGAGTTATCTTGAGTTAAATAGTAGCCCACTTTTCCTTAAACATCAAAAACATAAAGAGAGCCAAGGGAAATAAAAGTGGAAAAGTACTTGAGGATTGTATTTTGGGAATCTTTGAATGCCAAAAATAATTCTGTTATGTCTGGACACCCCCCAAAACATGTCCAAAATCAATTCAAAATACTTAGTCTAAATGAAAATTTTGAAACATTTTCCAAAAAATAAAAATCAATTAAAAAGACATCCTTTGATTTTTTTATCATCTATAATACAATAGTGCCCACTAATAAATATAAATGCTGTTTCATTAGACTTCAATTTGTAATAGTTGTAACTGAGTCCTCAACTACCTTAGTGAAGTCTTTAAGAAATAAGATAATGGTTGATATGTTTGCATATACTGTAAATTGTCAGTAAAAATTGTGATCATTTGATGCTTATTTTTATGTAGGCTGAGAACTAATTAATGTTAAACTGGAGAAGGTGAAATACCTAAAGTAAGACATACTACTAATATTTTAATTCTTCCTTTCACACTAGCACTTAAATGTTAAAATATGAGATTCATAATAAATCTTTTCTTTTAAAGAATCTGATAACAGATTTGAGGAGGATTAGAAATAATGTCCAAAAAAGCCTGACTTTCAGCAGTCCATCTTAATTGGCATATGTCTCAAAATAAAAATTGTTCAAAATCCTATAGAAATAAATTGCTCTAATTTGCCTCTACACTACAATATCAGCTGTTTTTAATGTGGAAACATCTATGTTTGTCATTAAACCGTTTGACAGCTTGAGTCCTGCTTATTATAGAAAGGGAGCTCTAACACCAATGTGATCTTGTGAGGAAAACTTGTAGTTTTTTACTAAACGATCTAGCATTCTTGAATACAAATTTGTATACTACTATGTATATGTCAGCTTTGTCCCATGTCTGAATAAAGCTGGCCTTTAGATTTGACTATTTCTTGGGTTTCATAGACAGTATCATGATGAAACTGATATTAAAAATCAGAGTAAAATTTGTATCTGAGTAATCAGTAAAAAATTCTCATCAATAAAAATTCAAGAGAGTTAGATTATACTTTCACCTTTTAAAAATGTATTCTGTATAAAAATAAAGTAAAAATAACAACACTGTAAACAAATGTTTTACTGTTGTTAACCTTTGGTAAAAACTTAATAAGTTATATTCATTATTATTAGCCATGTGCATATATTTAAATTTTATATCAGTTTTCTCATATATTATATATACCCTGGCAACTTTCAAAATGGATATTCAACTGTTCCTAATAAAGTCATCTAAACTATAAAAATATTAATGTACAATAAGCAGAGAAAAAACCTAGACGTTTGAGCACAAAATTATATCCGTGCATCCTAGAAGTCCACATAAAAGGGACAACATGATCAGAAATGATTATCTCTTAATTATTATATAATTATAATTGTATGGATATTCAGATAAGGAAAACAGTGATATTTTGTGCAATGTCTTAAATAGATATGCAAAAGCTTCATGAATATTTTTTATATTATCTATTCACATCTCTATTCACATTTGAAACCTAATAGCTAAGTGTTACATAATACTGTCTATATGGTATTGTGTGGTCTAGAAATCTAACTTTATAGTGACTCAAGTAGGTACAGGTCAGAGCTTAGACAATGTCTAGGAATGGCTGCCAAATAGGCTATCAATCTCAAGTATCATTTGTCTCAACCAGGCTTAGGCTGTCTAGATAATGGATGATTCAAAATGGTGTCTGCTGATACCAAACAATGCTGACTTTTTGTTATAAAAATGCTTATAATCAGAAAATTAGCCAATATCAGCAGAGGTGTGTTTTGGATGCACTCACAGGGCAGATCCAAAACACTCCTTTGAAAGCAGCTTCTGATCTCTCTGTGGGTCAAAACTAGTTAGGTAAAGACCCAAAGTTCTGCACCATTGAGCTTGGAAGGAAGATCATTTGATGTCATCTTATTATTTTTGTCTGTGGCAGTCATTATTTTTCATTTCATGTATTTTTAGATGATATTGGTCTTGTTTGGGTTAGTTTGGATACTTTACTCTATCTTTGCTATCATGAGGCAGAATGACCCTAGAGATTGACCAGTATCTTTCAAACACATGCACACACACACACACACACACACGCAATTATTTTATTCCTGTGTCGAAGCCAGTCATATAAGTGTTTGAGGCTTATGGGCTTTGAGTTTCTACTGGCTGCTGTCCAGCACTTAAAAGAGAACTCAATCATTAATAGAATCGCCCTTCTACTGGGAATAACCTTTGTGAAGCTTCCAGTTGCATCTACAGGGTCCTGTGATATTAAGAGTTATAATGGACATACTAAAAATGAGCATCCATATGCCACAGACAGTAAGAATTGTGTTAAATTAGTTTCTGTTGGAAGTCTTTCTTTGAATATTTTTACCCATGCTATCAAGTCCATCCAGGCCTTAGGCTTATGTTCTTCAACTGAGACATTTTTCTCCTTATCAGCTTACAAGTTCTTTATTGGTAAAACTGTGACAGCACTTTCTTTGAAGACATCAGTAGGGTGGATGTAACAGAATATTGTTTGATCACAATATAAAACCTGTTTTTGCCACTTAATTACTCATGCTATGAAAGATGAAGGTAATAAATGTGACAAAATAATAATTAGTGCAATTAGCGACATGTACTGAGTTACTTAGCAATATTTCCCTAAACACCCTTTACTTTTGAATTCAAAGAGAATTTTAAATCTTCTACATTTATGTTTTATCGTGGCTTAAATTTTTAAACTTTTTCTTTTTTAGCTAAACTAACTTAATGAGGTAGATTATCCTCATGGAAAAACTACTTTGGGGAAAGCATATATTAAAATTTCATTAACTCATTTAGAATATTATTTAGACTACAGCTGTGCTGACCACAGCATAGCTTGTCAGTACAGTGAGGTTGTTTTGATTGTGAATATGGATCAAGCAGTCTGCAATGACTTATACCAACCAAGGCAACCATCAAAAACCATGGCAGCTTTGAGTCAATAAAGCATCCTATGAAGATATAACCTATATTGCACTATTGTTTTTTATAGCACATATCATAATTTATGATATGTTTATATGTGTTAATATTTGTTTAATAATTAATATTCCTCACTCAACTGTAAGTTCCCTAAATGCAAGAACAATGGTTACTGTACCCAATGCTTAAGCACTTCAGATTGGTTCATAGTGGGTGCTTGACAAATATTTGTTGAATTAGTGGGTAAATATTGTTGGGTGAGTTTTTAATGTCTACATTGAATGTGAACCTTTATTTTGTGTAGAGCATTTTGACACTATCATTTTAATGTAGTGGATAATTTAACTCCAATCTTTTGACACCAATGGACACTCTGATTCATCTCAAACATTAAACTCTTTTGCCCCTTAAGACCTAGGAGTGGTAATGGTTTCATAATTTTTCAGTCCCTGACCATTAGCTCCTTCACTGCCTCAGTAGCACTGTTTCAGTTTGATATCTGTTTTCTTAGTGGGACTCTGGCTACTAAAAGTGTTATTTCTCCTGTATTTCTAAAAATTGAGACAGCAAGCTTAGTTTAATTTGGATACTTACTTATATTTAACACATTTTCCTTTTTTAATGTTTAATATTACCAACTACATGTAACATTTTTTACCATATGAAATACTGCCATTTTCAGTTTTAATTTTTATGGTTGTTTCTACCTGTAATATTGTAGTGAAATGGATAAGAGACTAATATCCAAACTTTCAGAGTACTCAATCTATGCAAAAGTTGTGACTATTTTCTTTCATATAGTGGAACTATTTCCTTTTCATATATCAGATTTTCTCTGTAATTTGGATCAGTATACTACATTTTAAATCAAATTCTTTCATACATCTCCTATAACTTTTAAACTTGTATATTAAAGAAATTTTTAGGTAAGTAAAGATAAAAAATAAATATATTCTGCATTATTTTGAGTCACATATAATCATTTTTCATACTATCTTTATTATTATTTAAAGTATAATATAACTGCTAAAATCATACAAATTTAAGTGCTTTTGATATACTGAAGGAAAACAGACACAAAAAACAGTATTAATATATGAAATTCATGTTAAAGGGGTTAAAAGGAGTGTAAAATTATTTTTTAAAGAAATACCCTCTTTATTATATGCATTTATTTTATCACTGCATATTAGGAAAAAAGTACACAACAAAAAATTAAATGAAATAATTTGTCTTTAATTACCTACTTATATATGCTAATAAAGTTATTTTACAGTAAAGAAGTAAAGGTTAACTATGTGGGTTTTTTTTTTAAATACTGACATTTTTGCAATCTGTGAAACCCCAAGACACTTTAAATTTTAAAATGTTATTTTGACTAGGAAGCTTATTAGTTTACAAATGACTCTTCTAACCAAACTGTGAGTGTATATTTGTGTGTGTGTGTGTGTGTGTGTGTGTGTTAAGTCTGCATGTTTGTATGTGTATATAAGTGTGATTCTTCTGTTTCATAAAATTATACTATCATAACTTTTATGCATTTTTTTGTAAACATTTTATTAAATTCCCAAAATGGTCACTGTTTAAAAAATAGAACAATGTGCAGTACATCACATCTGCTGCAAGAAGACAACTTCCAAAATTGGAACTGCCCCTGACATTTCATCTGAGGATTATCTCTTGGGATGAACGAGGGGAGAATTTCTACAGAGTCCAAAAGAAAGAGAATTTTTAAAAAGCTCTTTCAAAGAACAAAGACTGATAGCTTGGTACAACTATTTGTCTGTTTTTTAAAATTGCCTTAAACAACACCAGTATGTGTTAAATACATTGGAAAACATGCAACAAATTAATAGCAAGATTAAAACAAAACCAAAGCCAAAGAACAAAAACAAAACACAGAACCATAAAGCAAGGGATTTTATAGACTTTGAGGACATCAGAAAGTTTCCTTCAATCCAAATTGTTCTCTTTCTACCTTATCTTTAAATATCCATTGCTGCTATCATTGTTCTAGTAATGCTGTTTTTATATCATCTTAAAGAGAAGAGTATGAAAGGGCAAAAGCACGATACTGCAAGTCTTGCGTACCAATTCTCACTCTGCCACTCATCCAGCATGTGAAACCTTGGGCAAAGAAGCTGAGACTCTTTCAAGTCTTGGATTTTTAATCTATAAAATGGACGTTTAAAAAATTCCCTTAAACAATACTGTGCTGTTCTAAGAATCAAACGAAATAATAACTCTGAGAGCTTTTGAAACTGCCACATGCTAGGAAAAGTGTTATTTGAGCCACAAAAGCACGTGAGAAAGTGTTGCAGAATGTAGATGATATTTCAAGTTAGAATGTGAGGAAGCATTGCTCTCTAATTTAAAGCCAAAGTCATCTAGACTTGCCAGAGAGTGAACTAGTGAAGCATTTACCTTCAAAATTGAGTGCTTTGGACTGCACATAAGTACTTTAAAACTCTTTCAAATAAATGCTTCCATATCATCCATTTCACAGGATGGATCCCTGGTGAAATGACACTTCACATTAATAGCTAAATTATTGACCTCTGTTAATATGTTCCTAAATACAAAATGGATTTAAAGATTTTTAGAATAACATTGTTGGGTAGTAATTTAAATAAAATGTCATTTTAAAGACATCAGCTTTGTGCACAGAATAGCAAACACGAAACTGGCAATTCATTCATTTGCTAACCAAAAAATTATCAAGAGCAAACAGTGTGAAAGTCACTGTGCTAGGCACTCTAAGATTTTCAAAAGGAAAAAGACAATGAGCTTATGGACCAGAAGGCACTATACTATGGGTCTGCAATCCCTGTTTTACAAGGGGGTAATTGAGGTATGCAGAAGATGTGCAACAAAACTTTGTGGGTTTTCAGAGACAGAACTGTTACTTCTGGTTAGGATAAACAGGGAATATTTTCTGAAGGAGTTGTAAAAATGCAAATTACAGATGATTATTAAACATCTTTGAAATATCTTCCTTTTCCTGAAATAAGTATTAGTGTAATCATAAGTAATTTGAGTATTGTGTTATTTCATTTTTGTCCATTGGATCTCCATAAGTTCTGCCAATTTTTAAAAATTCTTAAAATATAGAAGTATTCACATTCTCTCTGACTGAAACTGCAGAATCTTTTAATTATCCCATTTTTAAATGTTCATTTTGTGTTGAGTACCTTATATAAATAAAATGTAAATGTAAATTAAAAGACCACAATCTGTTTTTCTTCAGATGTATGAAAAATGTGTGTTTACTCTTAAGAAATTAGAACCCTAGGCGTCAATCTTCAATTGAATGTTTATCTACCTGTCTTTATTTGTTAAGATTTATAGCCAGAGAAAATATGCTGAAGAGTCTAGAGTTTATTTTTTTAAAAACTTACTGAATTAGCCTATCTGCTTATATGTTATCTTATTGAATCTTCAAAACTATTCCAGTTAATGATGTGTAACCAGGAATTAAGGAGATTAGGAAATTTACTCAAGAAATATACTTGGATTCAAGTCCAGTACTATTTGAATTCGAACTTCATACTCTTCCCACTTTTTTTTTTTCAGGCATGATGTTTCAATTAATTATTTACTATTACACAGTACTTAAAGGAAAACCTAAACTATGATTAATAAATTGAACATGTTTAGATAAAATTATGATTTGCTTGTGTAAAGGTACCAGTGAATCTGTAGTCAGAGGTTTTACACTTTTGTGAAATCACAAAATTTCAGAGCACCTAAATATCAAACTTCATGGAAGTGTACTTTCAAATGGTAAAATGAGTCATTCATTCTATATTTTTATTTATTATTGCATTATTCTATTTATTCTTTAATTAATTATTTATTCTGCATTTTCAATGTAAATTCTAAATTAACTGTTAGCCTAAATAGCAGACCTAAATCTATTGTTCAACATAATTTTCTGTAATTTAATTTGAGATTGAAACTCATGTATGTGTATTTGTATGCATTTGTATGCAAGATTATAACAGATAAAATCAAATAAATTAACTTTCCCTGAGTTCTAGCAAGTAGATATGGTGATATATTTATTTTAATTTATTTATTGAATTATATTTCTGAGACAGGTAAATTAGGTTGTGATTATACGTGACATTAAAAAAATTTTACTCTAGATGCTTTTACCAGTCCCCTACATGATGCAGTCCAAATACACCAAGAGTAAACCTTTGGTTGATAGGTTTTTCTTTACTTATTTGACATTTTTGGTTTCATTGGAATAGAAATGTTAATCCTTCAGATCTTCTCACAGGAGCCAGGCAAGCAGCTCATTTATTTTGATGGTAACAACTTTTCAGTCTATTTCCTAACCTTATTCTGACATCCCAGGCCCTTTACTTGCCATCCATAAGGCAAGTACTCATTTAAAAATTAATCCACTGGAACCAATTTGCACTGAAAGTGAGGCAGCCTGGTATGCTAGAAAGATGACTGGACTGGGACAAAAAAAGTCTAGTATCAACTCCACTACCCTCTTAGCTGAGAGACCATGGGAATCTACTTCTACCGATTTTCCTTCATTTTTCCATTATCTGGAAAATGAGATATCTGGATTAGTTAACGTCTAAAGTTTTCTTAGCCCCATAATATTCTTGTGAACATATGAGAATTTTAAGAGCTGATAGTCTGTTTTCTACATTCACTTTAACATAAATTAATGGAATTAGTCTTGGAAAAAATATTTCATATTTAGAGATTGTATTGTATCTGAAAAACACTTTTTACAATCAGGTTTTGGGGTCATGCTTCCAAATATTCTCCAATTTTATTCTGTAACTTAAAACTATTTAACATATAGGGAAACCTCATTCAAATTAATTATTCCCAAATTTGTATGAATAGCAGTGATGCCTCTCTTGACATTGATAATTCATACAAGTGCACTTTGACATGATAAAAGGAACACTTTCTAAACCTCCACAAACTATTTCACTGGGAAGAGCTAGTCTTTCAGTAAAGAAATTTTCATCCAGACCCTTATAAACCAACTTTACCTTTCATGAAATATTTTTAATACTTTAAATAAAAGGCCTTCATTTGATAGCCCTCATGAAAAACTGTAAAATGAAATGCTAAAGACTGGTTTATCTCTAAAAACAACAAAAAAAATCCGTGGGAATCAACATACAATGGTAGAATAATACAATTATAGAATTTTTCTTCTTATTAAAAAGCTATAGGAGACTTGAGCAATCAGTCTGTCCAAACTTCCTGCTTGAAGAATGAGACAACTGATGCCTATGTAGATTAAATGACTAAGTGACTTTGACAAGGTCATGAATCTGCTTAAAGGAAGAATCAATATGTGGCACTATATGTGTACACACACACACACACACACACATAACCACACAAACCCCACACACAATGTCTACTTTAAAGGGAGAATCACTAGGTTTGGCTGTGTTATACACAAACTAGCACACTGCCATGTAGGATTGAATTTTTCAATTTTAGTTTAGTATATACAAGTTTAGTTTAGTATATACAAGATAAATAATACACAATAAAAATTTAAATAGCTTTATAAAAATCATAAGAACACCAATTGTGAGAGTTACATACAAAATAGAGGTAGATTCATTTGCTAAGATTATGTACAATTAAACAGTCACCTTTTGTTTTGTTTTGTTTATTTTCTTTCATAGAATACCTAACACATAGATAAGCCCAAGATAGCAAATAAAGTCTTTGCTTTGCCTTAACTAAAAACAAATAAGATCTACTGCATTGTAAAATACATTGGCCAATGTATAATTAGTAACTAGATTTTAACCTTGAACAGAATTTCATAGACATGATGGAAAAAATACATTCAACTCATGTCTTTAAACACAAACAAATATTTAAACGCCTTAGGACCCCTGAATCAGAAATGCTTCTGATACAGCACAACAGACTGTGATGTACTGCTGAATGTCATTTGCTTAGTCACAGCACTGGGACATGTAGGTAATAAAACTTCCGTGAGCATGTTTGCAAACTATAAATGCTTAAGCAATTCTTTGTAGCCACAACTTGTGGTGTAGATGGATTGCAATCTTGAATAAACAAGATGATGAAGTGAAGAGTAACTACTGCTTTATCATTCTTTATGTAGACTACAGAATCTATTGCTTGTATGTCTAGGCATCAAAGCTTTATGATTCTGAACAATGGGACTATATTTTAAAACCACATTAAAAGCAAATTGAATATTAATCTTAGCAGGATGGATTACTGAATGGAATCTAAAATCAAGTAATTTACTATAGAACTAACATTATAGTAAGGCTATCTCAAACTATAATATCTAAAACATAAATGGAAATGGCTGATTGTCTAAAATGTTCTCTTACATGTCATATTCCATTTCTCCATGTACAGTTTTCCCAAATAGTTTCTAGGATGATGTAGATTTCTGTTTTACGGTACCTGTCCCCAGGATTTGACACTTATTCCTCGAATTGTAGATCTTTTGCTCTGGGGCCAATATGGCAATTCAAAAAACCAATTCAACCTATGGCATAGTTTCAAGCTTTATTACTGTATGTATTATAACTATGAAATAGACAAAACATATATTAATCCTAAGTCATTTAAATATTTAGCTGCCAGAAGTGATGTATAAACATATTACTGAAGAGGCACTGAAAATCTTTCATAAAATATCTAATAATCTTTTTATCCTTGTCTTCAAACACTAATTCTTTTTCAAATAAGGAAAGCTGAAAAGCAGAGCAAATGTTTAACTTTCTACCAGAGTCAGTGGTTAAATGATGCTATAGGAAAGATTTTCTGAAATCAGAGGAACTCATTCAGAAAGATCTTACTGACCATGGTCTTGCTGTGACATAAACAATACTTTGAAAGTACAATTATTTGATATTTTTAGGTCTCTTTGTGGATCTTGCTGAACACATAACTCTTCTGTAAATTTTAATTAAATTAATGCCCTAAGCTCTGATTACACCTTTATTTTTTCAGTGAATAACAAAGTTCATCATTTCATTAACTTATTAGTTCACTCATTATTGACTTCCTTCTATGTTTAAAACATTCTGATAAGTACAGTGGAGATACAGAAAAGGAAAAGGAAACTGATATCTGTTCTCAACGAACTTACAGTTTATTGGAGAAAGTAAGAAGTACCAAATAACTGTACCACAGGGTAAAATGTAATAGATGCTCATGTGAGGTAAAAATAGTATGATGACTACCTAGGGTGCTTAGACCTCATTTTCACTTATTAAAATCAGAGAAACATTTGTAGAAGTTCACCATCTGGTCTGTACTTTTGAGGGTGAGCATATTTGCAATAGAGTCTCACACATTACAAGCATTCTGTAATACATTTATGCAACATATAGTTTTATATTATTTCAAAAAGAGTTACAAAAAAAAAAAAAAAAGAGTTACTACCTTTCATTTAGTTAGTTTTTTTTAAATGCTCAACTTTTATGGTCACCCTTTCCAAGAAGGCAACCTGTTCTCTCACTGCACTGTGTTCATACTTCAATCATAGCCTGTATCAAAATGTAGTGTAATCATCTCTTCATTTCTGTCCCTCCCTTGAGATGGGAACTCTTGGCTTCCTATTTCCAAAATTTAGAATGCATCTGACATATTATAGGTATTCAATAAATGCTTGTTAATGGAATAAATAAATACATAAACAATCTGAGTTCCTTAAGAAAACATATTTCCTATCATATTTTAACAAATATTAATTGAATCAAATTCTCTCTGAGATTTACAAATGAGAATGACATTATATTTTTACACAACAATTTTTTATCTACTTAAATCTCATTACAGAGAACATATTAATATACCATTTGACACGTTAAGAATTTTGCTGGATTAAATTTCACATCCAGGGCATAGCTTTTACAGTTTTACAGTAGAATATTTTTCTACAGACTAAAATACAGATTCATGACTAAGTACTGCATACAGTATTTTATTAATAAATTAAACTATTTTTGAAACAAAACTTATGGAAATCAAGTACAGTTTAATGAGAAAGTACAAGTGCTACATGCAGGCAGATCTAAATTTGTATATTAACTTTGCAGCATACTAGATGTTTCCTTCAGCAAATTATTGAAATTCCTTAAGTTTCAGTTTGTTCATCAACAAAATAATACCAAAAACTACTTTCTTTCACAGTTATCGTCAGGACTGCAAATACATTATATGTACTCATTTAATAATATTTATGATAATGATCATGATGACATGAATAATAGAAGACGGTGGTACTGATAACAAACACATAGCACTTATTACGTTCCAGGCATTGTTCTAAATATTTATATCTACTAACTCAGATTCAATGGGAATATGTCAAGAATGTCTCCCTTGTTAGATTGCAACCCCTGCTGGAGAGGGACAATACCTGTATTTTCTTCCCTAATGCTTTGTATTAATTAATTAACTTAACAAATAAAAATTGTACTAGATGTGATCATAGAGCAGGATTTAGTCTTAAAAAAAGCCAAACACTCATAGGGCTTAGTTTCTAAATTTTGGAGATAGACAATACACAAAACAAATAAGCAAATTGTATAGTATAATTATAAAGTATGATAATAGATAGATGCAGGAAAGGAGGACAGGAATTGTGGGATGGGGATTGAGGACTACAATGTCAAATGACATGAGATGGGAGGCTTTATGCAGGGAAGTGACCTACCCTTACTTATGTGTTCACAGGATCACCCGGGTTGCTGTGTTGCAAATAGATTTAGGGTAGCAAACCTTGAGAGTAGAAGCCAGAAGGTTGATCGGTATGTGGTTTTTGCAGTAACCCCATGGTGGTAGCTTGGATCACAGTGCAAATTCTGTAGGTGTTATATAATTTTTTAAGCTTCATATATTTTAAAATAAAGCCAATAAGATTCTTAATAGGTAGTGTGTGGGGTATGAAAGAGAGAAGTTTCTTGGACGCAAACAACTGGAGAGTTGGAGTGACCAATACTGAGGTGGGAATTGGTTGTGAGGATGGGAATTAGGGGAAAATTTTGGGACTGATTAAAATTAAGATGACTGTTAGACATCCACATGAACATGCTGAGTAGGCAGCAAGGAAAAGATCTGAGCAAGAAATATAAATGAGAGTGTTGTCAACATGTAGATGAACTTTAAAGCTATGAGACTGGAGGAGATCATCAAGGGATCACAAGGAGAAAAAGGGTTCATCGGCAGACACTGGATGCTTCACTGTCACCAATCAGTGAGATGAGAAGGAAGAAAGTGCCAGTTAAGAAGTGGCCAGTTAGGGGCTTCCCTTGTGGCGCAGTGGTTGAGAGTCTGCCTGCCAATGCAGGGGACACGGGTTCGAGCCCTGGTCTGGGAAGATCCCACATGCCGCAGAGCAACTGGGCCCGTGAGCCACAATTACTGAGCCTGCGCGTCTGGAGCCCGTGCTCCGCAACAAGAGAGGCCACGACAGTGAGAGGCCCGCGCACCGCGATGAAGAGTGGCCCCCGCTTGCCGCAAATGGAGAAAGCCCTCGCACAGAAACGAAGGCCCAACACAGCCAAAAATAAATAAAAAGTAAATAAATAAATAAAAATTAAAAAAAAAAAGAAGTGGCCAGTTAGGTTGAAACAGAGCCAAGGTGAAGTTTTCATGGAGGGGACAGAGTCATCAGCCAGGTCCTAATTGCCAATAGGTCAAGTAATATGAAAAATAGAAAAGTGGGTTTCACAGTGTAGAAGGCGTTGGTGATTTTAACAAAAACAAAATTAGTAAAGTAGCAGGGATAAATGCCTGACTGGAAGAAGCTTGAGAAAGAAAAGAGAAGAAAGCACTGAAAATGTCTCTTGAGGAGTCTGGCTGTAAATGTCTGCAGAGAAATGGGGTGGGACTGGAGAAGATACCGGGGCTACACAGTAGCCATTCAAAAGATTAGCGAGTTGAATTGAAATACTGGCTAGATGAATATTATATATTTGTTTATATTAAACAAATATAATTTGTTCCATGGTACCAGTTCAGTAAATTATGTTTTCATATAATTTATGGGCAATATTACAGTAGGTCCGTGATATATATAATTTAAATTTACTTAATAATTCATAATTTAGTTAAAAGAAACAACATGACATAATTGTGCAATACGCAGCCTTTACACCACATTTGAGGTATACAAGAAGTCAAACTTGCTCTGAAATCAACCCGAGGTCATTAATTATAATGTAGCTAGTTAAACAATTAAGTATATTGGTTTACTCTACAGGATTGTATCATGATTATTTATAGGATGGATTTAAAGAACTTACACACTTACCGTATTTCATGATGTAGATTTAAAAGATTTTTACTATAGCTATATATGCCTTCATATTATAAGTCGTCTATCTGAACAATAAGAAATGCTCAACAAACACTGTCTTACAAAACAGAACCCATATTCAACTTTATTCAAGCAATGCCTGATATTATAGCAATTACTTGAATAACTATTTTTTACTTTTCCTATTTCTCACTGAAAGTTCTTTTCAAAATGTTCATGCAAGTTATCTTTGGTCTTAGACAATATCTTAAATGTATCCTTATGTCACTTCTCTAATAGTATATTTAATACCTAAATGACTGCAAAAACAAAACAAAACAAACAGACTCTCAAACTCTGAAATCTGATCTCTTGGCTGAGGGCAGCAATCACACTGTCATCTGACCAGAAAATATTGTTGATCATTCAATAACTAAAATCTCTTTGGTGAAGATGAACAAATATATCTACATATATACATTATATATATATACATATATATATATACACACACACATACACCTATGTATTTGGAAAGCATTGTTTTTAATAGAATTCGGGCTTTTACTTCACATTTTTAATATTCTTAACCATTCTATTTCCTCTCATTCTGCTTTGAAGCAAAAGAGAATTATCTACCTTCTTCTTAATCTATGTATATGCACTTGTTAATCAACATCTTTGACATCTTGGCAGGCTTTTAAATATTCTGTAGCCATTTACTCTGCTATATTCAATCAAATGGCATGTAGTATAGATTAGTGTGAATTATTTTAAAGTTCATTGGACGAAGGTTGGGGGCTGGTTTTCTCAGTATGCAAGAACAAAATGAGAGGAAATAGGGCTAAGGTATTTACAAATCACCAACAAGGAGAAAACATCAACATTATAATTGTCAGGCTAGGGAGAGGGCAAGGAAAATATAACTATGAGATGACCAAAATAGTTCATCTTTTAAGAAGTGCAAGAAAAGTTTCTTGGAGCATCTGTATCATATTATGGGAATAAAATTTGGCTGATGGCAGATTGTGTCCACTTTCAACATGTTTTCCCTGGTTTTGTCTACATAAATTAATATTTACAGGCAGCAAATATGAAACATGTAATATAACATTAGACTTAGAGTAGGTCTCTGTCTCTGCTTACATACATTTTCAATTAATTTATTGTAGAATTGTTCTTTTATTCTCTCTATGCTTACAATTTGGCCATTCTCTCTGTTCCTCACTTTCTCATCTTTTATTATTTCTTTCTAGTCAATTCTACGTGGTTTAAAGTTCTCTATGAACTCCATGTGGTTCTTCATATATTTTTGTTATCTCCTCTGCCATGACCTGCTGCCTTATTCCAGTCAATCTGCTTGATTTCTTTCACACGTAATTTTCTTTTTGCCACCACTGTGTCTTTCTACTTTAGATAGTTGGCTTGTAAAAATATTTTTAACTAAGTGTGGTTGGTTGTTTTTTCTCAGCGCTTAGGCAATATTGCCATATTTTTGGGGATTTTGCACCAAGATTATAAATTCAGAATGTTAATAAAGAAGGAATTAAAATCAACTTCATTTTTATCTTTGTAAGCAGTGTTAGTTAAAATAAGGAAAATCAAATTTCGTAGACTATATTAAAATATAACTCTGCCTAGTATGAGGACCAATGAAATAATGTGAAACATGTCATTAATGTTAATTTCATTGATTACCACATCTATCTGATAATAAATGAATTTATAAATGTTATGTTTATTTGTATTTATAATACTGACAATAATCTTAATTATAAATGAGTGTACAACTTGGAACAGTAATGTCAATATCGATCCATGCATCTTAATGATAATGTTAAGTGGCATTATTACAGATATGGACATTAAAATCCAAGGAAGGAGAAACAAGTTCCTACTGTATAGCACAGGGAACTATATTCAATATCTTGTAATAAATTATAGTGGGAAAAGAATCTGAAAAATAATAAATATATATATACATATATATATATATATATAAAAAACTGAATCACTTTGTTGTACACCAGAAACTAACACAACATTGTAAATCAAATATATTTCAATCCAAGGAAGAAAACACTGAAGGCAAGCAAAATATGTGAAATACCTGACTACATGTGAGAATTATTGTTACGTGTTTATGTACATGAAAAGAAAATAATATCTAATGTTTAAAAGCATTGACTGTCAGAAAGCAAATTAATAAAAAGTGATGGAAAAAGTGTTATACAATGTCCTTGTATAGAATTCACATAGCTCCTTTTTTCACCTAAGAGAATCAAAGTGCCTATGTTATCATCGTGGATATTAGACAGAAAATAAATCTCAGAGATCATGAGACCATCATTTAAAGGTGATCACACTGAGACCTAAGGTCACATAGTTTTTCAGTGGCAGAACAAGATTAGGAATCTAACCTTGTGGTTGTACTTGTTGCCCCCTGCTGCCTCTTCATCCAGATTTTTATTCTCACTGTTTTTGTAAAGTAGATCAATAGAATTTTAGATTTAGAAGGATTCCTATAAAAGGCTATTAATTTTACAGACAGAAGCCTAAGACCAGGAGGGGCTAAGGACTGAATGCTCTGGAGGGGAATGAGAGGCTGAATAACGAAGTGGGACATGTTTCATCTCTGGGTTTTTACAACCTTGAGTAGCAACCAAGTTTCCTAATTATGAATAGAATGAAAATGGCACATTTTTTGGACCTGGGAAGCAGATCAAGTGATATCTTGTAACTCCTTCAAACTCAGACACAAGTTCATACACCTCTGACAATTTCTCTACTGCTGTAACTCATGAATTAAAAGTATATCTCCAAAAGCCACAGAAATACATTAACTCTAAGGTACTCTGGCTTATAATTGCAATGTATTACTCTCACATTTTAATCTTAAAATATATTGCATGTAAGCAATTCTCCTAACAGAATTGCATTAGATTGAATTCCTCCAAAAGTAAGGTAATAAAATGAAATAATTACTTTGATTTATAAGAATGTTTTACATTAAATAAAACCACCTTGATTTTATATTATACAGGTAAGAAGACTTTGAGTCTGACTTTAAATTGCTTTAATCTTTTACTTTATGTTCCTGATAACTGAATATTTTGATTAGAAAATTTCTAGTATGCAAATATCATCACTACATTGCCCTTTTAAATACATATTCTTTGTTTGTCTTAGTAGATTATCCATAAAATTTCAGGGGCAGTCAAGTGGCTCAAAATGCATGGCATATTGGAGGATAAAATTGTTGATCGAGTTAATTGACAGAAATTACTTTGGCTGGAGAAATTAAGGTGATTAAATATGCTGATTTTCTGCTAAATTTTTGAATAGTTTCAATATTACATAGGCAAAAAGGAGAAAAATTTGTTTGCAACTCATAGAGAAGGTGACAAATTAATTTACATTCAACCAGAATTTCACACTAACTAAAATCAACTCATTAGTAAGTCATATGTAAACTTCCCTCCTATTCCCTCAAAATACATTTTCTAAAATTCATTTCAGATTCTTGTTATATATTAATTATCTACTGAACTTTGTCTTTGTGAACAGCAGGTATTAAAGTGCAACAATACTCACTGAGAAAGAAAATGAAATATCTATCAATCTATCCTTCATGACTATTTTTGTATACTCAGTGCATATAAGAATTAAAGTAAAATTTTTTTCAGAATATGTTACATAACCCTTAACTATCATTCCTTTGTCTTGTAACTAGGACAGGATTAAAATCTATGACTGCTTATAAGAGGAAATCATTAACCATAATTTTGACTAGGTTGATTGCCAAAGGATGCACTCACTACTTGTTCTCTACTTAGGTTCATAGAAAATTATTAAATATGGTTGCTTTCAAACACTAGGAGTTGTAAACCCAACAGACCTAAGGGGCAGATAATCATTTGTACTTAAAGGTGCTCACTGTGACATTATACATTCTATAAAAATAAAGTATTGGAAGCCCACTGAATGACCTAAAATAAGAGGATGATTAAATAAGTTTTGTTTAAAATAACCATAAGGAATTTTTGGTAATCAAATTATATTTTTGATAATCAAATTATATTTTTGATAAATTATTAGTGGTTAGAAATATGCTCAAAACTAACATTAAGCAAAAAAATAAGAGCAGAAAAAGAATTCAAAGTCATCTATTTGCCTTGATTCCAACTTTACATTATTATTACTATTACTATTATCTCCTATTGAGAAAATAACTGGAAGTAAACATGCCAAGACATACTGAAGCATTAACACGTAATTTTGAGTACAATGAGCATAGGGTACCAATGAGCACTGCTGATATTTTGCACAATGAAGTAGTGATTTTTCCTTTGTTCAGTATATTTTTCTTAATGACAATGCTTTCTTTTTACGTTCAGAAAATAATAAAATTTTACTTTAAACTCGATGTGTGATTAATAATAACATGGCTATTTAAACAAATATATTGAGTTAAGAAGGAAAGACTCCTATGGTCTGTTTCTGTTGCAGTTTCATAAAGGAGAAGGAACTGGAAGGGTATGATGGAAAGTAAACATAAAATCTCTGATATATGGAGGTGTGACTGTCATTTAGGTAAGAGGGATGCCCACCTTCAATGAGAAGATTTATTCAAGGAAAAACATGTTGGTTTTCTAAAATATTTACCTTTATTTTCACATTCCTTCCCATTTAATTTATTTCACTCTCAACAAAATTTTTAAAAAATATTTATTCTTTCAAACAAGTATTTTTAAGAGAAATTTTGCTATAATGCACTTTCTCAAGGGAGATTTAGTTGAATTTTTTGCTTTAGTAAAAGTAAAATCACATGATATCTACCCATGGTTGCCAAACTATACTCTTTGGAATACTGGTAGGATGCTGATACCTGTTATATGTCTGTATGATATTTATTTTATTATTACTTTTTTTTACTAGAAACATGTTCAAATAAAATAGAAAAAGAAAAATCACCTCCATTTTCCTAAAACCCTATTAGAGGCTGTGTTTAAAGAGTATGTACCAAGTGGTTGAAAGTCTCTTAGCTTCTCCAGCAAAGAAAAAAATTTCAAAACTCCTACTCAGTGCTACAAGAAACCACATGGCTTATTTAGTTTACTAAATAAATTCTCTCGTTAATTCGTATCTTTTGGATTTTTTTTTTTTTTTTCAAATTAACTCCTGTATTCCATTGTTATTCCCATTTCATCGGGCTTTAGAATCCGGACTAAGCTGGTAAAATAAAGAGTGTGGTGCTTACTTACATCGGGCCCAGCCTAATCACAGAAATACCAAGGCTCTCTCTCCATATTTATCTGATCTAATCACACATTATGTTTTCATTATCTTAAATCGAAGTGTGCTGCCTCGTCCCTCTTCATTTTATTACTGGATTGAAAGAACCACTGGCCCACAGTATGTTAAAGATTCAATGGTTTAATATATAAGAGCCCCATTATGACTCCTACCATTTATTGGGTATCAGCTGTGTGCCAAACACAGTGCAAAGTAATTTATACAATTACCCTCTGAGGGGAGAAGGAATAGTTTTATGACAGATGAGGACACTAAGGGTTAGAGAAGTTCAAACTTGCCCAAGGTTATCATGCTGCAAAAGTCACAGAGCTGTTTCTGAAAGCTGGATGTGCCTGGCTCTAAAGCCTGAGCTTTTCAGCTCTTTGATGTGGCAAAAAACATGCAGAAAACTAAAAATCATAGGCAAGAATGGCATGTGAATTTAAGTATTGAAGAATTTATGTGAACAGTAATTATGCTGAGTTGTCATTTATTATTTGAATAGCTCTGAGAAAAGGGCCTGAAAAATAAAATGATCAAATCTAGGTTTGCACATAATTCCTAGATGTAAGTTATTGGCTAGTTAGAAACAATCATTATATTCTAGTATATCTTATCATTTCCACTGAACAGTATCTCTACCCCTAAGTGGATAGAAAATACCACAGACAGACAATGAGACAGTAAGACAGAAAGACAGTAAGAGCCTATTCAGCTTTAAAATGGCTCATATTAACACAAGCAAGTAATTTAGGCATTCAGGGATCATGGCCCAGTAATTTTATTTTTGTTTTTAGATAATACTAAATTAAGTAGAGTGGTTAGAATCTCAGAGGATAATATTGAAATTGGTTTCAAAATGACCCTTAACTTTAGATATTGTAAGAAATATACAGAATGAAGTTTCAGTAAAATAAGCAGACAAACAAAACAAGAGACATGTGCAAAACCAAAGCAGAATGACAATATATAATTTGGGTAGTCAACAATCCTCATGGGAATGTAGAATTCAAAGTGAAGGTAATAGTATAAATAAAGCAGTAATTTGTTTTTCCATAGCTGTATTCCCAATGTGTATAACAGTTCCTAAAACATACTGAGCTATAATTTGTTGAATGGATAAGTGAATGAATGAATGTATGGTTATATTGAAATTTTGAGAAAAAATCTTAACTATGACAATATTTTAATAACAGTTTTTGGTTTCTAGTATTAAAAATTTAGTTTGGAGGTTTAAAACTCAAAAGAAAAAGAAAATTAAAATGTTAAGTCAGGTTAAGAGACAGGTAAGAGATATTATAAAATTAAGAAACCGGAATCTAAGTAAAAATTAAATTACACATTGATTTTAGTTGATAAAATAACAGTGAAAATATTTAAGAATATAAACTTAGTAATACAAGAATGATTACTGAAAGTTATTTCTTTTTACTGAAAAGAATAGGAGGAAATCTGCTTAAATTGAAGAAGAAATTAGGAAAACTTCATAACTGTGACCTTGCTAAACTTTAGCAAAGGATAAATTTGGCAAAATTCATAAATAAATTGATATATATCATCATTTATTAAACAAATATTTACTGATTGCCTACAGATGTCAGGAATTGTAATAGGCACTAGAAATACAAAGAAAGCTTAGAGGTGTAACCTGGCCCCAGGGTTCCAAAAGAATGATTCTGAACCCAGCCAGAGAATGAATTAGATACTCTTCAAATTATAATCTCTGAGTGCTATGATGTATGTGTGCTGGTATGATTCTAAGCATCATTTCCTGTACAAGTTCTCTTTTGATTCATTCAAAATAATGCAATTCCCAGAGAAATAGTTAAACTTGTAGCTCTAAAGCACTATTCAAAGAAAAAAACTGATTGTTAGTCTAGCCATATGTCTATATAACCTATAATTGGAAAAAACAATTCCAATCCCTGGGTCTATGGGGCAACATGCAAATCAGAATTCATCTGCACAACGGACTTTTGTGATTACTCTCAGCATAACCTATCTTTATTTGTTATCTCCTTACATGACAGAGGGTTCAAAAACCCCCACTTCTCCAGTGCTCTGGCAGAGGAGCAAGAGATTGCTTTCCAGGTGGGTAGTCACAAGTAAGCAATTTCAGGAATCCTCTAATGAGGCAATCCATAATTGTTTTCCTCACTGAGTTTGTTCACCAACCACAGGGAAAAAAAAAAAGAAGTAATTCTAGCAGCTGTTTGAAGGAGGAAAACACATACACACATACACACACACACACACACACACACACTTTCCTTGTGTTAAAAAAGAAAGAAAATAAATGCATAGATGAAATGATCACTATATAGGGCTGTCTTGGACAACAATTTATGTAGGTCATTTGCTATAGTCTCTAAGCTTTGGCTAAATTTGGACTTCAAAGAGTAGCTCATTGTTTTAAATTGTATTTCACATTTAATATTTTATTAGCATAAAAATCCTCCTTTTTGGAAAGAAAAAGACCCAGAAATAAATGTGTGTCTTTATTTTAAATTGAGATCTTAATGTACATTTGGTCAATATATATCTATATATATATTTATTACTTATAACTCAATAGAATGAAATGCATCACCTCAAGTATTTATTGTAGCCGCTTAGAATTTTTTTGGTCTCTTTTGCTCTCTCAAAGGAATAGTGAACGCTATGATCAGAACACAGTGAATTTTTTTCCTGAGGTAGTGTCAGAAAAGTGTTAAGTAGTATGAGATGAATATGACCTTGGGGATACAGATAGAAATATTAGGGTGATATTAGAGATTTTAGGACTTAGTTTATATTTTATAGATCTACTTATAAAGCTTATTAATTGCTCTGAGGAATACTTTGTCTAAAAATATAAAATGTTATGGCCCTTTCAAAGACACCTGAACCAATATATATAGGATTGGGGTCTGGAATTTGTATTTTGAGCACACTCTTTTGGTGATGTTTTATGTACACTAGTATACTGGTACAATTACACTAAATAGGCCTTATCTCTTCCTCCAAGGCATAAAATAAAACCCTCTAATTACTATTATTACTAGTATAAATTACCATAGAATTCTAGAATTGAAAATGACCACAGAATTCAACCATTCAAATCCTCTCCACAATTTGGGAGAGGGGAACTCACCCCAAATTTCTATTCACAAACTTGAAGCTAGTCATTTCTACAGAAATTCTTAACCCTGTTCCAAAATGCAAGCCCCTCAGTCAATAATTTTCAGGTCACTCCTTTCTTCTGCCACTGTTCTGTGGCTTCTGCTAACTCTATACTCTCCCACCACAGCTCACTGAAGACATTGATATCTTACTCCCATGTCTGTACCTAGAATGTGTCACAAGCCGTAATGGATGTGATACTTCCAGTGGTATCTTTGACGCCAATTACTAGTTCTTGGCCAAGTCTTTCTAGGTCTCTCACTCCTTCATTGCTAATCCCCATGTTCTTCAAATTCACAGAGAATTCCAAGTCCTTCAACCCTCTATTTTTAGGAAATTTTAGGAAAGGTACTTCCAGGCATTACATTATATTCATAATCAAGATACTAAGTCATCTCACAAATAAACCTATTACAAAGCAGAAACAGACTCACAGACATAAAGAACTGACTTGTGGTTAGCAAGGAAGGGGCGTGGGAGAGGGAAGGATTGGGAGTTTGGGATTAGCAGATGCAAACTATTATATACAGGATGGATAAACAACAAGGTCCTACTGTATAGCACAGGGAACTATAATCAATATCCCATGATAAACCATAATGGAAAATAATATGAAAAAGAATATATATGTGTATACCCTGGTGGCGCAGTGGTTGAGAATCTGCCTGCCAATGCAGGGGACACGGGTTCGAGCCCTGGTCTGGGAAGATCCCACATGCCACGGAGCAACTGGGCCCGTGAGCCACAATTACTGAGCCTGCGCGTCTGGAGCCTGTGCTCCGCAACAGGAGAGGCCGCGATAGTGAGAGGCCCGCGCACCGTGATGAGGAGTGGCCCCCACTTGCCGCAACTAGAGAAAGCCCTCGCACAGAAACGAAGACCCAACACAGCCTAAATAAATAAATTAATTTAAAAAAAAAAGAAAAGAATATATATGTGTATAACTGAATCACTTTGCTGTACAGCAGAAATTAACAGAACACTGTAAATCAACTATATTTCAATAAAACTTTTTAAGAAAGATACTATGTCATTTTCTACATCAACAATGCCCTCAATTTCACCAAAGACTCTGTCCCACCTTATCCTGCTTCCTAGTTTGCTCCCTGAAACCTCACCCCTTCATTTATTCATTTAGACTGAAGAGAGAATGGCTGAAAAAACTATGCAATTAAGCATAAGTCAGTGGTTTGCAAACTCAGCTGGTCCCTCAGCTAGCTCAAAAGTACTTTTATTTCTTTTTTATTTCCCCATTCAATAGTCACTCCAAAATTTCAGTGCCCATTCTTAAAATGACTGCATACATCTCATGCAAATTATCAGCAAACTTAACTTATTGCACTGACAGATGAATTATCAACAACAGCAATCATTTTTTCTTCCATTCAGCTTGTTTGGGCTCCAAATTAATCTTTTCATCTCCTCAGGGTCCCTTCCATATCAACCAACCACCCTATCACATGTTTGTAGCTTCACCATGTCTTTAACACATCTACAGACTCCTTGCTCTTAGCAGGTACATAATGTAAATTGTGTACAGGGGTCAGGTAGGCAGGAATGTATGTGTGTGTGTGATATATTGGGGAGAAAGGCAGAGAGAAGACTCAAGAATGAAAATAAGCAACACTTATTGAACAACACTAACTAAGAACGAATCTTGTGATATAAGCTCTTTACAAATATCTCCCTGAAAACTCTAAAGATGGGTATTCTTATCCTAATTTTAGAGAGCAGAAATCTGAGATTCAGGTTTTGCAACTTGTCCAATTAAGTAATAATAGCTATATTAATTTAGTTCTTAGTACTTATTGGGCATAGTTCAAACCACTTTATTCAGTAATGTAATCTCAATAAGCTTATGAAGTAAATAGTCATATAACCCCCATTTTACAGTTGAGGAAACATCACCCAATCCTACCTTAAGAGACCAAATTCTTGAAAGCATTGTCTGTCTTCAAGATCCCTTCTTCCTCGCTTTACATGGACTCTTATCAGCTGGAGTTTTCCCATCAAGCCCCTTTCGCTGTCACAAAGGTGCAACACCAAACCATTCCTGTTTCTAAATCTACTGTTTCTCTATCTCCTTCTAGTCTCTCTGTCTCTGTTTCTCTCTCCACCTGCTTATTCACAATTCTCAGTTAGATTATAGTGATAGTCTGCTACCAGTATTTTTATTGTCTTCTGAGTGTCCCTTCTAAAACAAAAACATGACCATAATCGGTTTGTCCTTGCTTTGCCCACTACTGGATTCCACTAGCTTCAGGATAAAATCCCCCAGGCAGGACATAAAAGGCTTGTACTCCAACCTTCCTGAACTACCTGCAATTTTCTAGACTTGTCCTCACCTCCCATGTACTTGAACATTCTCTCTGCTTTCCTTCCCATCCTATCACACACACACACACAGACACACAGACACACAGACACACACACACACACACACACACACAGAGTCACATTCCTGTCTATTTAACTCTAGATATTAATTCACATTACAGGATCCATGATCCATCACATACTCATGCAGATTTTCCCTAACTTCCTTTACAAAGCACCTATTCAGACTTCATTCACTTTGATCATCATTCTGGATCAGAGCTCAACAAACTTTTTCTGTAAAGGGCCAGATTTTAGGCTTCGCGGGACTAGAGGCAAAACCGAGCAACTCTTTTCCCAGAAAGGCTAATAGTCTGTTTAAATTTACACTTTACACTTTACATTTAAAAATGTAAAAAATCATTTTGACTTCTCAGGACATACAAAAACAAGCAGTGGGCCAGATTTGATCCATAGGGCATAATTTGCCAACATTTGTCCTAGATTATAATCATTTTATAATTTATCTGTCTTTCCCATTTTATAATGAGAATGTAGGGACTATACTTTTAATCTTTTTATTTTTAGTGATTAACTCAGTATTTGGTACACATTGGTCATTTAGTAGATGTTAATTAATATCAAGCAAATAAGTGATATTTTATCCTGAGTCCATGCCAAAAATGGAGGCAATCATTTCATTTTATAGAAAAAGAACTTGCATCAAGAAAAATGTTAAAGTGACTTACCTAAGTTTATAGTAAGTATAAATATATACTTATATTAACAATATATGGTCAGTGTATTCTAGCATAGTCATTTGTGCATATTTCTTACTCATTGAGGCAAAAGATTGTGTCTTATTCTTTTGTTTGTCCTAGGTCGGCGCTCAGCATTGAGTAACATAATTTATAATTGTGAAATTGCTTTCATCATGCGGTGCATAAAATGCTTTCTAATATATTATATAGCATTGCATCATAAAAGAACACTGTGAAGGAGGTATTGTTATCATTATATTATAAATGATGAAACTGACCACAAAGAGATTACGTGACTTGTCTAATACAACACAGTTGGAACATGGCAGAGTCAGGACACAAACCCGGTCTTCTGATCACATATCCAGGACCTTCTCCTTATAAATTTGCTGTTTCCATACCAAAAGGAAACATTTGTTGAACTCTCTGATGAAGTTTTTTCAAAATTCAAACGATATTTTATTGCCAAAATGACAGTCAGTTAAATCAGGAGCTTAAAACTTTTCAGCCAAAGGAATAATTATCTCCCTGAGCTTGCAATGTTTATCAGAGAAGTTAACTATTAATGTCCCTGAAAATGTTTTTCAATTCAGCAAATAGGGGATCTGTCATGATTAAGCTTTTAAGGCAGCCCCTAATATTATCAGTAAACCTAGTAACCTAAAGGGGCAAAATAACGTGAGGAAAAATACTACATAAGGTCACCAGACAATGGAAATGTATGATGGATGCAGATTGTCAAAAAAATGCCTTTCAATTAGTTTTGTATGATGCACATTCCTTTAACTGATATATATTGTTTTCAATTTTTGCATCTTTAGAGAGAAAGTTGTTTAACCATTACTATTTAAATGTGAGTGTACATTTTTTATGAATTTGTTTACCACGTGCCTTTTACTTTTATCAACGTAGATATAAATTATACACATATTTATGGTCAATATAAATTTTATAATATGAGAAAGCACTCAATGTTTAATAGTGAAATCACCAGCATTACATTAATAATGGTCCATTTTATAAAAAGTGACTTGGAAATCATTAATGGAGCAGCACTATGAGACTAACAACAAGAGTGAGTACCCAGCTGCAGCTGAAATGATACAAAAGCTACCCCTGAGGTATCTAGAATAGAAACAAGTTGCTTCATGGCTTCAAATGACATATCGCAAATCTTGCAATTCCACTGGAGTTATAGATGCACAAAGTACAAAACAAAGGTTTCCACGTTTCCTCTCTAAGAACTGAAAAATGATTATGTCCTCAATGTTAGACTTAACCAAAGCAAAATGTAATTAACTACTAGTAGGAACTTGTTTTCAATAGCCTTTACATGGAGATTTCAACATATTCAATCTGATGACAGAAGTTTTTGCATGAAATTATTTGCTGGAGATAATGCTGGCACTATTGTGACTTTCATAAACTGCTGGAAGATAGCAGCGGTTTCCAAGGATGATTTGATAATAGAGCTGTTAGGTTCCGAATGAAGGATTTCAGACACAAACAATACCTGCTGTGTCATTTCCTAATATTTTAGTATGAATTCAGAAAGTAATGACTCTTAAAACTGAGTGCTTTGATAAAAGGAATTATGACATACAGTGTTGACTTTTAGACTATTAACGGATTGATTGGCCAGCTATTATATTTTATGCTCTCAAGAAAAGGCAAGCTATCAAAAATCTGGAACCTAGTAAACAAATTTCAGGGAAGAGAGTGGTGGATAGTTTCTGTTCTACTGTTTGATCTTCTAATCAAATAATTTTGACTCATAAAATACACTCAGCTTCAACATTCCACCCACAGTCTGAATTCTTGGACTTGGATAAAATGAGCTACTATGTTTTGCTTATAATTACTATGCAATTTAATTCGTAGTCCAGCCATTTAGTCAGCTGTAGTTTCTCTATTTTGTATTTCTCCAAAAGTATTTGGCCATTTACCACCAAATTATTGTAGCTACAAATGTATTATCTAGTTCTAAAACATAAGTGAGTAATGTTACAACTTAATGAATGATTATTGGTCTTAGGGGTCACTAACAATGATTCTGGAGATGAAATACCATGTAGATATATAAATTAATAATAAACATGGAAACAGTTTCATGGACCATTCTCCTCTTAGAAATAAAGTGGTAAGCAAGGTGAAGTATTATAATTTTCAAAGACCAGGCCCATTAAATTTTAAAGGCCTAATTCTAGAAAAAATAATGAAGAAAATCGCAGATTACAAACATGATGTCAGTTTCTCCTCTTTATAATCCTAACATGTTCATGCATTTCTTTCTGAGAGCTATATTTGCATTCCAGGTCAAGCAGGAGGTTCTGGATCTTTTTCCCAGACTTCTTCTGCTTTACAGAAACTTACTGGGAAAACCTATTACACAAAATTCTTAATAAAAGATAGTCTACCAAATGCAAAATGGATGGCTAGTTGGAAGCTGCTGCGTAGCACAGGGAGATCAGCTCGGTGCTTTGTGACGACATAGAGAGGTGGGCTAGGGAGGGTGGGAGGGAGACGCAAGCGGGAAGAGATATGGGGGTATATGTATACTTATAGCTGATTCGCTTTGTTGTACAACGGAAACTAACACAACATTGTAAAGCAATTATACTCCAATAAAGATATTTTAAAAAAAGACAGTCTGAAATCAAGATATCTCTGCTGCTTTATGCCTGTGCATGGTGATTCAAAAAAAAAAGCTGAAAACAGGGCCTGAGAAAAGACAAAAACACTGTACATCTTCAACTCTTAGCTAGCCATTATCGTTCCCAAGAGGGAATCATTAAGCCTGGTAATTTGTAGCTGAACATTCTCTTTTGAACCTAACATCACTTTCTCTACTTAGAATTAATTTGTTTAAGTATGCCTGATAGAGAAGGGGGGGGGGGGCAAAGGGCAAAGGTACTGATTAGAAATGTACCAACTTATTATTTGAATAAACAGAGTATGCCTGTGACCTCTTACATTTATATCCCAATAACACGTGTGTTTCTCTCATTTGGAGGAATTCCAAATGAATTACTTTTAATTTTTTTTTTTTTTCTATTTTAGCACTCTTAGCAAGGCTATTCTTAAATCTTGTGGATCTTAAAAAATGGAATCTTAGATTAAACAGTATTTATCAAATTTTACCAAAATATTACTATGTCAAGGCTAGCATATATTGGGGAAATATATTTTTTAATTAATATGTTAATTACTATTTTCAAAAGTTTATAAAAATATTTTATATAGGTTAGTATGTACCACTTTAGTCACAAAAGTGACAATTTAAACATTAGAAATCATATAAAATCAAAGAGATTTTAAAATAAGCATAAGAAAAGCACACCTGCCCAGTAAGAACATGAGAATTTACACATTTAAATATATTTGAGACATTTTTGTTGTAATTAGACAATTTTCCTATTTGGATTTCATAGGACACATTAACACTTGCCTTGAAGGACAGACCCAACCTTAAAAACCATTTAGAAAGCCAGACCTAGACCCCCCCAAAAGGGGATAATGTTTGGAATATATGGCAGGAGAACAAGAGCCCTTTATTTTATTTTAGCTGTGTGTTGGTACTTGTCGATTAAGACAGATAGACAGATAGATACATAGATAGATAGATAGATAATGTGTATATATACATACGTGTGTGTGTGTGTGTGTGTGCATGTTCTGTTTCTCTGGAGAACCCTGACATACCGTGACTATGTCCCATCTCTAGCATGTCAAATTTTTGGTAATCTGGGGTCATATATGATTTGACTGCCATATTTATTCAGCTTTTGTCCACTAGGAATGTCTGATCTTCTGATTTTTTTCTGCAATACTTGAATCTCTTCAGACATGAATTAATAGCTGTTTTATCCCAAGTGCATTTAATATGTTAATAAATGCCAAATTACATACTCTCAACTTTTCTTACACTGAGGAACATTTGTATAATCCTTTTTATAAAAATGAGCCATTTAAAAAATAATATTTTTCTTACTTAGGGTATTAGAGAGGGAGATTCAAGTTTTGTAAGAAGATGAAATAAAATGATTTTTCAAGTCCTTACCAAGTAGAATTTTTGTTTTTTAGAGTCTACTATCTCTATATGGTTTCAAATATAATACAAAATAAATATTCTTTTAATCTCAAATCAGTTAGATTACAAATGCTACTTTGAGATTCTGATGAGTAGTATTTTAAAAGCCTGAGCCTAACTTATCTCAAAATTTCTCTAAATAAATAAAATACATTTCTCACAAAAATCCTCTAGTGCTGTGTTAACATACTGGCAGTATTCTACATGTTAAAATATAATAATAATGATAATAATAATCATGATAATTTCTCTTTCTTGTGTTTTTAAAACATAGTGTACAGGCAAGCAGATTTTATTCCTACCAGGAACTGGATGACAAAGGATAAGGCAGGAAAAGGTTAAAAGAGGGTTCTGGCAGACATTACAGGCTCATGTAAATAAAAGACAAGAGTTAAATCTGATAGGGAAGACCAAGTATAAATTTTCAGAAAAGGAATTAGTGTCTGAGACCTGTCAAATCTGCTGATGCAGAGACCAGCAAATTATTAGACTGTAATTAGATTCATACAAAAAATCTAAAATTCAGTAAATGAAACTAAGATGGAGAGAATGCATAGCGATGAGAGCTACATGCTATTGAACTTCAAAAGGGTGACATCAGGCTCAGGTCACTGGCAATCACAAGGACTAGGATAATTCTGGTGAAAAAAAAAGCATTGCTAATTAAGACAAACATCCAATAGCCACTCCCCAAATTCTGTTTCCTGACTAAAAAATACATGCTTTTGTCCTAATACCATTTGCTTCAGGGAAAGCTGAGTCCTTCCATAGTCTCAGAGGTGAATTTAGATTATTCTTGGTTGGCCTATTGTGATACTTTATTCCCATTTCCTATCGCTGGTTTACAAAGAGACATGAGCTAAGATTAATAAATTAGTCATATACTTCTGAAATGTATACAAATATGCAAAAATCTTTATATATGAATAGCCCCATTAAACATTAATATAAGTAGGAGTGAAAGAAGCTATAATGTGGAAGTATTTTAAAAGACTGATATGTTATTTTAATTGCAAATGATTAATCTTGCTTCTGGCATTCAGGAATAATAATGAATTTTTGTTTTCGGAAGAGATTTTATAGCAAATTACAAAACTTTAAAAATATTGTGAATTGTTATCACAATCCTATGTGGTTCATGCATATTTATAGACACATTCTAAAAGTCTTATATATGCAGATTGTAATACATAATTAAATAACACTTTTAATTAAAATGTAGAAGTGAAATATGTATGTACACACAAAAACTTGTTTTGAACTCTAATGTCAGTCCCTTAGGGAAAGAACAAAGACACAAACTGAAGTTATCAGTGACAAGTAAGGAAAAACAAACTGTCTAGGTTTTTTTTTTTTTTTTTTCCAACTTTTTCAATAAAACAATAGCAACAGAAAATGTCAAGAAATAGATTAAATGAGTCTTTGTTTTGATACTTAATGCCACCATACTTGTTAAACAGAAAGGGAATTGTATGCCATATTTACTTGCATAATTGCCGCCCTTTTCTTTCTTGTTTTGTAAGCCACTCGATACAAATAACCTATGCAAAAGTATATGTACAGCAATTATGCATGGTGACCAATATGTGAGTAAATATGACAAATGAACCAAAATACTGTACACATCAACAAAGCACAAATACTGTGCTGAATTTCAAAAAAAAAAATCTTAACTGGAAATGAAAAGGAAAAGATGCAAGGCCATTAGGTATAGGTAATCAGTTTACATGTATCTTTGTAGGACATATGGCAAACTTACCACAGAAGAATAATTCTTAGTAATCAATATGCAACTTGAGAAGAAACATAAGAGAGTAAATGTTTCTCATCCTTCTTGGGCTTTGAAAACATGACTCTTCTGCATGAATTAATTTCTACATGTTAAATAATTAATTTGAAGAGATGACAACTGTAATTTAAGTTAGCTCCTAAACATTGCCTACACTCTTAAAAATAGAAACACTTGTATACAGAAATACATTAAAACAACAAGCAATAACTGATGATTACTTTTAATGACAAATGCTCCATCTTTAACAACAGGAACACATGCAAGGAGAGTGTAATAAGAGAGGATGGACTGAAAGCAGATCCCATGAGGTAAAACCCATCCAAATTCCCCAATATGCCTCAGCTCTGCCTGTCTTGTAGTCTACAATTCTTTGATCATGCATACACCTTTTCTCAAAGTCACATTATAGCATTTCATCTTTACCTTGCGTCTGATCTTCTAATCACTAAGTCTAAAATTATGGACAGGCATTCATACAGTGCTTTGGGTAAAGAGTATATTAATTTTGATTCTTCTGCTAATTAAATAGCAACAAAAATTACAAATATTTTACTAATGTCATGGCAAGTGAGATTCTGTGAAATCAAAACTGTTAGGAGGTCTGTGGTTCACAAAATTACCCCAAGATATTTACCTTGTCTTTAAAAAACTGAAAGCCAATACAACACATCATAAGCCAACAAAGGTACGAAAAGCATTAATTCTTACAAATTAAAAATGAAACCAAAGAAATTTCATTTCGCCTCATTGTGTCATCCTTTTCTTTGAAACACAGTTTAATTTCTTCTTCTTCTTTTTTTGTTTAAAGTAATGTGATTGACAGAAATGTTTTATGGCTCTCTTTACCTAGCTGTGAAGATTTTCTAGTTCAGTTTTTCAATATTTTGCCTCAGTTATCAACCGTTTCTAACAATTTCCAACCTGAAAAAAAAAAAAAAAAAAAAAAAAGGATCCTGTTTTTGTCATGAAACACATTGCATGTTTCTTTGAAGAGAAGTAGTTTGGGCTATAAATTCTTTTCCTTCCAAGGACATACAAATAGAAACCCTGCAAATTTCATCATCATTTTACCACATATTTGCTGTGGAAATTAAAGTCACCTATGTCCTGTCTTTCATTTTTTAATGCTTTCTTTTCTAATATGAAATTGTAGAACTAAATTTAAAATATATTTTAGAGATTAATGATTGGGAGAAATGTCATATCAGAAAATGTTATCCATATTAGACATGGGTAAGTAGATACATTCAAAAGGTCAAAGAGCATGCATTAGGGGTTATTTCTAATTTTAGTCCAGCAAACGTTTGAAAGAAAACTGACTACCAATGTAGACATGTTAAATAACAAGTAGTTCTTCTTTCTTAGACTGCTTTCTTTTAAAACTATCTCAGGAAGAAATCTTGATACATGCTTAACTGTCATAACTGGACTCTCTTCCCACTATGAAAACCTTTTAATCTCTTGAAGCTTTGGCAGGGTTTGTTATCAATGATTTGATTTAGTATGGGGGTTCTCAAACTGTGGTCCGAGGTCAACGACACTGGCACGTCTTCTGTGAGCTTGCTAGAAATGCACATCGAATGCAGAACATCAGAAATCTGGGTTTGAAGACTCTCCAGGTGATTTTAAAACACATCGAAGTTTGAGAATCACTGGTTTAGTAGATACCAAGCTTAATGATAAAAAAGGCAGTTTATTATTATATTATTATTATTTGTTGCAGTAGTACTAGTCATATTTCTATAATGGGTTGTAAGATATATTTTTTGCAATTATACAGGGTACATGCAAAATAAGCTGGGAATGCTAAGTGGCATCTGTCATGAGGTAGTAGAGGACACTCATCATAAGAAGAAAAGTGAGTCTTCATTCCATCCAGCTTAAGCCTCTATAGTTCAATATTCAAGATTCAAAGTGGCCTCTCAAACTTGGTATTCCAGAACCAAAGAATAGCAGCCCATAACAATAAGAGACACATATCTTTAGCCCATGTTTTGTTTACAGCATGTGGTCAGTATTATATGATGAATAGATGGTCTACATGAGTGAGGCCAGACTTGACAATGTAGAAATATCAGTATCTATATAATAGGTCAATCTAAAATAGTGGGCAATGAAATTACTGATTGTACTTCTCTGGAATCTTGGCACTCTTAGTTTTCTAACCCTTCTCATTCTTTCTCTCAAAATGAGCCAATAAGATTAAAAAATTAGGGAGGTGGATCAAACACAGTCATAATAGAAAAAGTGTAGACGGAGAACCTAAATGCTCTACTATTGTTAAATAGTGACTATCTTTTATTTCTAAATTATTAGAAGATGAATTTCTTTCTATGACCACTTCAGTAATGCCCAGCTCCCACTGCAAATGCTATTTTGAAGAGAAGGAGAGTGCAGTTTCAGTTTTACATCTGAGTTTATTTTTTCATTTTCTGACTGTTTCAATTGTTATAAGAATTACTCAATTCACTGGAAATATGAACAAGTCATGTATTTTTCTTCTACATAAAAGTGTTTTTTAGGCAGAATACAGACTGAAATACAATGCCAGTAAAAGGACCATAAGGGAGATTTTATCACACTGATCACTTGCTGCGTCTAACTCCCAACTAAAATAGACCTATGACACTCATCGTAAGTAACATAAGCAACACTTGCCTGGCTCAAGTTTTTTTAATTAATGGAATTTATTTTTTAAAATACTTTCAAGTTCGCAGAAAACTGAAAGGGAAGTACAGAGAGTTCCCATATATCTCTCATCCTCTTTAATATCTTGCAATAGTATGGTACACCTGTTACAATTGATGAACCAATATCGATACATTGTTATTAAATAAAGCTATAGTTTACATTAGGGTTCATTCTCTGTGTTGTACACTCCATGGATTTTGACAAATGTATAATAACTTGTACCCACCAGTATTATACAGAATAATTTCACTGCCTGAAAAATCCCCTGGTAAGACTTAGGTTTAAATTATGTTATACTGGTAAAGACAGTTTAAAATCCATTTGGAATACGTATAGGAGATATTTAATGCTTGTTCTTTACTGAAATCTAAAGAACACTTCCAGTAAACCTTATATGAAAATATATGGTTCAGGCTCTAGAACCTTGCCACTTGCCTTGGTCTGCACTGGCTGCTAAAACAAATTCCCTGGGTGGCTTAAACAATTACTTCTCACAGTTATGGAATCTGGAAAGTTGAAGATCAAACTACCTTCCAACACCTTGATTTTGGACTCTCCAGCCTCCAGAACTGTGAGAAATCAGAGTACAGTGTGAATGAACAAGAATGAAATAAAAGGCAGGATTTGCAAACAGGTTTAACAAATGAATTTAGTTAGTTTCCATGTTGATTTTGTCTAAACACACTATGCGATATGCTATAGCTAGTAAAGAATGTATGGATATAAAATGTAACTTTTTATGACTTTAAAATTGAAAACTCAAAGATTTACTGTTTTCTTTCTGCATTTGATGAACTTTTTTATAAGCTCTTCAATTATCTACACCACTGAATGTTTTTCTGTAGGTTAACATTTAATTATCTTATGCAGAACCTCAAATTGGAAATGCACATCACAGATTTTTTATAACCAGGGCCTTTATTTGAATAAAATCACAAATGAAAAGTAAAGCTGAGATAGTCACAAGTCAAGACTCAACCTACTTTTCACTATCCTTTTAACTTAGTCTAAGATTAACTTAGCATAGTCAAGATTTTGAGACTGCCTGGGATATAGGACATTTTTCTGACAATATTTACCTTCAGAATCATTAATGAATGATGGTTTTCAATTTATGTATTTCATATATATGTATATACAGTGATATTAATCATATAATACAGTACTATTTAATTGGAAAAAATAAATTATGCAGGCATAATTTTTGAAGCTTTTTTTCATATTTAAGACCTGTCCCTGATCCCCACACAACTGTTATTGACTGCTATAAGCAGCACCCTGATTTCTTTCTTTCCATTGCTCATTTGGGACCAGGACATCAGGGGCAAAGCAGAGCCCTGAAGAGCAGTGGTAATTTTTTTTTTAATGTTTTTTTTTTTTTGGCTAAGTTAGGTCTTCGTTGCTGTGCGCAGGCTTTCTCTAGGTGTGGTGAGCGGGAGCTACTCTTCGTTGCGGTGCGCGGGCTTCTCATTGCAGTGGCTTCTCTTGTTGCAGAGCATGGGCTTCGGTAGTTGTGTCACACGGGCTCAGTAGTTGTGGCTTGCGGGCCCTAGAGCTCAGGCTCAGTAGTTGTGGTGCACGGGCTTAGTTGCTCCGCGGCATGTGGGATCTTCCCAGACCAGGGATCAAACCCGTGTCTCCTGCATTGGCAGGCAGATTCTTAACCACTGTGCCACCAGGGAAGTCCCAAGCAGTGGCAATTTAAGACCACTTACAAAATGCATGGGGGCCCAGTTCAATAAGCCTTCTCTGTTGTATAAATCATTGTATGTAAAATTTTCCTATTTTCTAATATCTCTGCAGGATACACACTGAAATCTTTATTTTCATGGGTCTAAGTTCTTCTCCGTCTAACAGTATTTTAACTTTTCAAACAGAAAATATTGTGAGTTAATAAATATAATTATGTTTGATCCTATTGGTAAATAAAGAACAATTTAACTTAAAAAGTATCAAAAGTATAAAAATGATTAAATAATGAAAATATTTCTAAATATTATATTTAGTTCTTGCTACAAGTATATGAACTTCCTATTATATAGAAAACTCTGAAAATAAGGTTCGTTAGGGTATCTACTTTTTTAAAATAGATTTTAGAAATCTGGGTTTCATTCCTATTACAAAATAATAATCTTTTATATCACAGCGCATGGTTCATCTAGCTGTTTTATAAAGAAATACATATAGGAAAAGTTAAAATTTTAGCAAAGAAATATTTTGGTATAAAATAGCAAGATTTATACTGATTTTCTGTCCTTTGGGGAGTTCTATTTTAATTCTTTAGCTTCTAAATGGCACTGGCATTACTATGATGTTGCTTAATCTAGCATGAAATGCCACAATAAATAATATATTATACACTGCTCCCCCCACAAATTTGCAATAATTAAATATTCTTGTTGCTTTATCCCTAAGAGAAACTCTAATATATTTATGTATGAAGCTGACAACACAACTTTCCCTGACAGGCTTTGATCCTACTGCAGATGAATCTTAAATCCCTTATTTGTATACAAATCATAACTTTAAAATCAAGGCATTAGGCTAAAATTTTGTTTGAAGTACATAGTTTGTATCAGAAATGCAATTAATAGCTCTCATGAACTCATGCTATAAAATGTGCAACGTTAGTAATATTCTGTAAAGTGTGTTTAAATGTCTTTTAAAATAAACTATCACTAATATCATCTGAAAAACAGGAAAAGTACGTGAAGAATCTGTCTAGAGGAGTTATTTTTATCAACTATTTTATCTTGTCAATTCATTTGTAGAAAAAATAAAGTCAGTGGAACAATCAGATAGATTTTTTTTCTTCACTGAATTTACTATTTCCTAGGCCAGGTTTTGCAAAGCCTGGACATCAGTCCTCTTGCATGCCTTCCTGAATTGGAATTCCTGGGTGAGAGGACCCTGGAAATACATTTAAACAAACACTTCTGGTGATTCTTAAGCTCGCCAAATTTGAAAACCATGGCCTTGGACGATATATGTAAATGTTTTCAAATGTTTAGTACCAAACAACTCTCTTTCTACATTTCCTGAAGATGGAAAGTATAAGCAAATTGACACCAGCTTCTTTGAAAGCCAGTAGGGAGACCTCTGCTTTTATGTCTGATGATAAGATATCTGTGTATACATAGTTAAACACAAGATTTTATAGTGGAGGTACACTTCATATAGCAAACCCTCAGTGGTTCAGAATGAGGTTCTTTCAAATTCATGACACACCAAAACTGCCTGGTCAACTGGTGAAGGCATTTGCACTTTACCGGCTTCGTTCAGTTTTGCACAATTTATTTTTCAAAACTAAAGAACACATGAAGTCTTCAGGCTAATAATAAGAATTTCAGCTAACAAGTCAAAACAACTTGATAGAGTTCTCAGGAAAAGTATGCCTCTAATATAAAAACAAATACCTGGTGCTTGAAGGAGAAATAGCACTTCCACTCCACTCTTTCCCCCAAAACCCAGAGGCAGAAAGAGAGTTTCAGAAACATATGAGAAATGACAGGCAATGTAAAATAAAGTTTGAATAGAAAATGTGAAAAGCTTGAAATGGTTGCAAAAATCCGTAGGGGAACTGGTAAAGTGCTTATTAGAATTATCAGCTTAAAAAATTCTATGATAAGAATGTAAATCAAAAGCTGCCCCTGGATTGCTTAGCCAGCAGAAAGAACTGAGACTAGGGGATTCCACAGTGTTCCTTAGATAGAAAAAAAGAAAAAAAAATCCACATGTACAGGTTGAAGAGAGAGAGAGGGGAAAAAAACAGGGAAAGAGAGGACAGAGACAGAACCTAAAATGCTTCAGAAGTTTTGGGGGGACTATCCCCCAACTCTAATTTTACTTATATAATAAATATTTTACTGTACAGATCAAAACTACATAGTTGCTCTGACCATTGAGTGGCCACAATTTATATCCATAAAGTGCTAATTTTTTCGACTTTTTTTTCTTCCTTATAAAGAATTTACCTAAGTAGATTCTGCAGCCCAAATTTATTTGTTGACTCTCGTAGTTTTTGGTTTTGTTGAAGACCATTTCACTGTGGTGTTAATTAATCAGCAAATTTTTACAGTTAGAGGAGATTGTCTTAAAGGACATGATATGATTAGCTATGATCATGCACTAATATCACAAGTGAATTATTGGGGTTGGCCAAAAATTTAGTTCGGTTTTTTCAGAAAAGCCCGAATGAACTTTTTGGCCAATTCAATAATTTATCAAAATATCTAGCCAGTCTCCTAGCCAGCACCTGAATCTATGAAACACAGAATTTTGTTTCCATACCAGCAGGTATGAATGAAATGGAAGCCCCTGTATCAACACTTTCACTATTTTTGCCCATTTTATTTTCTTACAACTGTACTTTTCTTCACCTTAATCATATGCACAAACTAAGGAAAATATACTTGTTTCTGAATGTGTGCCTATATAAATTATACATATTGAGAAAAAATAAATCACTGTTGCTAAAAAGCAATGAAAAAATTTTGTACTAGCTTAAAAACTTTCAGGTTTTTCTTGAAATGACAATTAAATAACATTAAAAAAATCAGTGTTTTAGTAATGAAAACCCATATCAGTCTTGCAATCCATGACTACCCTTTCTCAAATTATCCATAATTGTAGTGTGATGCATTTTGCTAACTACCTGTACTATGTGACCTTAAACAAATTTCATACTATCAACCACGTTTTCTTAATTGTGTATTTCTCCTTTTTACTTTCAACAGCACAGTAATTTTGCAGTAAAGAATATTTCTAATCTCCCCTAGAGCTCCACTTGTCCCTTCAGTAGAGACTGCATCTGGTTGACTTAATTATGACTTTTTCATTAAGTTTATAATACAAGAGCATAACAGAACATTGAAATAGCTTGGGGCTAGAAGACCTGTTATAGTCTTAATACAAACTGGTCATGTGCCATGAAGAGAATTCATTTTATGGTTTTGATTGGTGATCTTCTGTCTCTAAAAACTCTGCCAGTTCTAAAATTCTAGAGTTTATCTACTGTGTTTTTTTAAAAATTTATTTTATTTATTTATTTATTTTTGGCTGCGTTGGGTCTTCGTTGCTGCGCGCGGGCTTTCTCTAGTTGCGGTGAGCGGTGGCTACTCTTCGATGTGGTGTGCGGGCTTCTCATTGTGGGGTCTCCTCTTGTTGTGGAGCACGGGCTCTAGGCGCGCGGGCTTCAGTAGTTGTGGCTCACGGGCTCTAGAGCACAGGCTCAGTAGTTGTGGTGCATGGGCTTGGTTGCTCCGCAGCATGTGGGATCTTCCCAGACCAGGGCTCGAACCCGTGTCTGCTGCACTGGCAGGCAGATTCTCAACCACTGTGCCACCAGGGAATATTTCTTGATTTTCATTTAAGAAACCACATTTTCAATAAAATTATTCTGATTCTAAATTCCCTTTTCTTTGTAAACTTCTTACAGAAAATCATGATATGACATCTTTCTTGAAATGATGTTTTCAATCTAAATTCTGTGGTGTTCTGGAGCTGGTTCCTACCAGACTTGTAAGAGCCTACTGTATGCATAATTTCTCAAAACTCTGTGTTCAGTTATGCCAATTTATCTTGAAATTAGCTATAGTTGAAGTATTTTAACCATGGAATTTGGTAAATGCTGCAAATCATGACTTTTTACCCCCAGAGAGCCCGTTGTTAGGCTTTACCAACACACCACTTGGACTGGACCTAAACGATCTTTATGATGCCATTCAGTATGGAAATTGATATTTTTTATTACAGTTATTTTTTATCATAATCCACGATTTGGTAACTAGTTTCTCTCGGAAAAAAAGACTCCACTTATTTAGATAGGTATGTTTTAAATCACAGAACCTAATTTAACACACTAAAGTATATTGAAATTTTACTGATGTTACCAGTACTACAAAGTTCTAAACTTTGAAGTCTCTATGAACATTTAACCCAGCAGGTAAAGCACACTTGGTTTGTTGGGATTTCCAGTCATGTCCATGAATCTTATTGCAGCTCAGTGCAAATTCATCTTTCCCGAGTCTTATGTTTGCTTCCTAAGCCTTTATATACTCTAGTAAGACGCCTAGAGTAACCTCCTTTCTAAATCATATTGCTTTTTCACTCTATCATCACCATACAATAGATCGGTTTATAACAGCATGTCTTCTTGGTACCATGTCAAACTGTATATAACCTACAGTAACACATTTTTCAAAGGCAGAATGCATTATTGTACTTCAGGGTGCCCCTGTCAAAGTATGGCTTGAACAGTTATCCACTGTATTGAAAAAAGACACCTTTGCATCCTTTGCATGGGATTGCTGTTGATAAGGCTATTGGCCTACACAATTTGGTCTGCCATTAGAAGCAGACTATACCACTGGCTCTCAGGTGGGTCACTAGATCTGTTATTTGAGGCTGTTATTTCTTTGTGGTTCTGCCTCTTTCCTTTCCTAATATATGTTCTTCATCATGATCATTATATTTCTTCTGTACACTTGTTTCTTTTCTGTTACTATCACCAACAAAGAGCTTTAATTCATGATGTACTTCAATGTCATTTTGAAACATTTTTTCCTCCTTCCCTCTGATGGTCTTTTTCAGTGTATAACTTGGCTGTTGCTAAAACCAACTTGTTCTCAATGGAGTTAACTGTTTTTAACTATTTTGCAAAATCAGACATCATATGGTTTTTCTAGTTTGTTTTATTTCTTTTTTTAAAGCAAAGTCCATTTAAAAATTTCCTTGATTAAAATAGAAAATAGAAAATTATGAAGGCAATCTAATAATAGTGCATATGCACATTGCAGAAAAATGGCATATATGTTTGAAAGTAAGCTGTATGAGAAAAATCAGCATATAATAATAATCAAAAAGTAAAAGAAATAGGTATAAAATAGAAATGTGTGAAATCAGACACAGTGCTCAAGAGTACATTTGCCTAAAAGTTTCCCTAATGCTAGAACACTAGATTAGTTTAGCGTGACTCTAGAATAAACATAAACATTCTTTAAAAGTCATTTGGGGGGGAGGACAGAAGATGGCGGAAGAGTAAGACGCGGAGATCACCTTCCTTCCCACAGATACAGTAGAAATACATCTACACGTGGAACTGCTCCTACAGAACACCCACTGAACGCTGGCAGAAAACGTCAGACCTCCCAAAAGGCAAGAAACTCCCCCCGTACTTGGGTAGGGCAAAAGAAAAAAGAAATAACAGAGACAAAAGAATAGGGACGGCACCTGCACCAGTGGGAGGGAGCTGTGAAGGAGGAAAGATTTCCACGCACTAGGAAGCCCCTTCGCGGGCAGAGACTGCGGGTGGCAGAGGGGGGAAGCTTCAGAGCCACGGAGGACAGCGCAGCCACAGGGGTGCGGAGGGCAAAGCGGAGAGGTTCCCGCACGGAGGAGCAGTGCCGACCAGCACTCACCAGCCCGAGAGGCTTGTCTGCTCCCCTGCCGGGGCGGGCGGGGCTGGGAGCTGAGGCTTGGGCTTCGGTCGGATCGCAGGGAGAGGACTGGGGTTGGCGGCGTGAACACAGCCTGAAGGGGTTAGTGCACCACAGCTAGCCGGGAGGGAGTCCGGGAAAAAGTCTGCAGCTGCCGAAGAGGCAAGAGACTTTTTCTTCCCTCTTTGTTTCCTGGTGCGCGAGGAGAGGGGATTCAGAGCGCCGCCTAAACGAACTCCAGAGAAGGGCGCGAGCCACAGCGATCAGCGCAGACCCCAGAGACGGGCGTAAGACGCTGGGGCTGCTGCTGCCACCTCCAAAAAGCCTGTGTGTGAGCACAGGTCACTCTCCACACCGCCCCTCCTGGTAGCCTGTGCAGCCTGCCACTGCCAGGGTCCCGTGATCCGGGGACAACTTCCCCGGGAGAACGCACTGTGCGCCTCAGGCTGGTGCAACGTCACGCCGGCCTCTGCCGCCGCAGGCTCGCCCCGCCTTCTCCGAACCCCTCCCTCCCCACGGCCTGAGTGAGCCAGAGCCCCTGAAGCAGCTGCTCCTTTAACGCCGTTCTGTCTGGGTGGGGAACAGACACCCTCCGACGACCTACACGCAGAGGCGGGTCCAAATACAAAGCTGAACCTCAGGAGCTGTGCGAACAGAGAAGAGAAGGCGAAATCTCTCCCAGCAGCCTCAGAAGCAGCGGATTAAAACTCCACAAACAACTTGATGTGCCTGCATCTGTTGAATACCTGAATAGACAACGAATCATCCCAAATTCAGGAGGTGGACTTTGGGAGCAGGATATATTAATTTTTCCCCTTTTCCTTTTTTTTGTGAGTATATATGTATATGCTTCTGGGTGAGATTTTGTCTGTATAGCTTTGCTTTATAATAGCTTTATTTTACTTCACTATATTATAGCCTCTTTCTTTCTTTCTTTCTATTTTTTCTCCCTTTTACTCTGAGCCGTGTGGACAAAAGGCTCTTGGTGCTCCAGCCAGGCATCAGGGACGTGCCTCTGAGGTGGGAGAGCCAACTTCAGGACACTGGTCCACAAGAGACCTCCCAGCTCCACGTAATACCAAACGGCAAAAATCTCTCAGAGATCTCCATCTCAACATCAAGACCCAGCTTCACTCAACGACAAGCAAGCTACAGTGCTGGACACCCTATGCCAAACAACTAGCAAGACAGGAACACAGGCCCATCCATTAGCAGAGAGGCTGCCTAAAATCATAATAAGGCCACAGACACAACAAAATACACCACCAGACGTGGATGTGCCCACCAGAAAGACAAGATCCAGCCTCATCCACCAGAACTCAGGCACTAGTTCCCTCCACCAGGAAGCCTACACAACCCACTGAACCAACCTTAGCCACTGGGGACAGATACCAAAAACAACGGGAACTACGAACCTGCAGCCTGTGAAAAGGAGACCCCAAACACAGTAAGATAAGCAAAATAAGACAACAGAAAAACACACAGCAGATGAAGGAGCAGGGTCAAAGCACACCAGACTTAACAAATGAAGAGGAAATAGGTAGTCTACCTGAAAAAGAATTCAGAATAATGATAGTAAGGATGATCCAAAATCTGGGAAATAGAATAGACAAAATGCAAGAAACATTTAACAAGGACGTAGAAGAACTAAAGAGGAACCAAGCAACGATGAAAAACACAATAAATGAAATTAAAAATACTCTAGATGGGATCAATAGCAGAATAACTGACCTGGAAGATAAAATGGTGGAAATAACTACTGCAGAGCAGGATAAAGAAAAAAGAATGAAAAGAACTGAGGACAGTCTCAGAGACCTCTGGGACAACATTAAACGCACCAACATTCGAATTATAGGGGTCCCAGAAGAAGAAGAGAAAAAGAAAGGGACTGAGAAAATATTTGAAGAGATTATAGTTGAAAACTTCCCTAATATGGGAAAGGAAATAGTTAATCAAGTCCTGGAAGCACAGAGAGTCCCATACAGGATAAACCCAAGGAGACACACGCCAAGACACATATTAATCAAACTGTCAAAAATTAAATATAAGGAAAACATATTAAAAGCAGCAAGGGAAAAACAACACATAACACACAAGGGAATCCCCATAAGGTTAACAGCTGATCTTTCAGCAGAAACTCTGCAAGCCAGAAGGGAGTGGCAGGATATACTTAAAGTGATGAAGGAGAAAAACCTACAACCAAGATTACTCTACCCAGCAAGGATCTCATTCAGATGTGATGGAGAAATTAAAACCTTTACAGACAAGCAAAAGCTGAGAGAGTTCAGCACCACCAAACCAGCTTTGCAACAAATGCTAAAGGAACTTCTCTAGGCAAGAAACACAAGAGAAGGAAAACACCTACAATAACAAACCCAAAACATTTAAGAAAATGGGAATAGGAACATACATATCGATAATTACCTTGAATGTAAATGGATTAAATGCTCCCACCAAAAGACACAGGCTGGCTGAATGGATACAAAAACAAGACCCATATATATGCTGTCTACAAGAGACCCACTTCAGACCTAGAGACACATACAGAGTGAAAGTGAGGGGATGGAAAAAGATATTCCATGCAAATGGAAATCAAAAGAAAGCTGGAGTAGCAACTCTCATATCAGACAAAATAGACTTTAAAATAAAGACTATTACAAGAGACAAAGAAGGACACTATGTAATGATCAAGGGATCGATCCAAGAGGAAGGTATAACAATTTTAAATATTTATGCACCCAACATAGGAGCACCTCAATACATAAGGCAAATACTAACAGCCATAAAAGGGGAAATCAACAGCAACACAATCATAGTAGGGGACTTTAACACCCCACTTTCACCAATGGACAGATCATCCAAAAAAAATAAATAAATAAGGAAACACAAGCTTTAAATGGTACATTAAACAAGATGGACTTAATTGATATTTATAGGACATTCCACCCAAAAACAACAGAATACACATTTTTCTCAAGTGCTCATGGAACATTCTCCAGGATAGATCATATCTTGGGTCACAAATCAAGCCTTGGTAAATTGAAGAAAATTGAAATCGTATCAAGTATCTTTTCCGACCACAACGCTATGAGACTAGATATCAATTACAGGAAAAGATCTGTAAAAAATACAAACACATGGAGGCTACACAATACACTACTTAATAACGAAGTGATCACTGAAGAAATCAAAGGGGAAATCAAAAAATACCTAGAAACAAATGACAATGGAGATACGGCGACCCAAAACCTATGGGACGCAGCAAAAGCAGTGCTAAGAGGGAAGTTTATAGCAATACAAGCCTACCTCAAGAAACAGGAAACATCTCGAATAAACAACCTAACCTTGCACCTAAAGCAATTAGAGAAAGAAGAACAAAAAAACCCCAAAGCCAGCAGAAGGAAAGAAATCATAAAGATCAGGTCAGAAATAAATGAAGGAAACAATAGCAAAAATCAATGAAACTAAAAGCTGGTTCTTTGAGAAGATAAACAAAATTGATAAACCATTAGCCAGACTCATCAAGAGAAAAAGGGAGAAGACTCAAATCAATAGAATTAGAAATGAAAAAGGAGAAGTAACCACTGACACTGCAGAAATACAAAAGATCATGAGAGATTACTACAAGCAACTCTATGCCAATAAAATGGACAACCTGGAAGAAATGGACAGATTCTTAGAAATGCACAAACTGCCGAGACTGAACCAGGAAGAAATAGAAAATATGAACAGACCAATCACAAGCACTGAAATTGAAACTGTGATTAAAAACCTTCCAACAAACAAAAGCCCAGGACCAGATGGCTTCACAGGTGAATTCTATAAAACATTGAGAGAAGAGCTAACACCTATCCTTCTCAAACTCTTCCAAAATATTGCAGAGGGAGGAACACTCCCAAACTCATTCTACGAGGCCACCATCACCCTGATACCAAAACCAGACAAAGATGTCACAAAGAAAGAAAACTACAGGCCAATATCACTGATGAACATAGATGCAAAAATCCTCAACAAAATACTAGCAAACAGAATCCAACAGCACATTAAAAGGATCATACACCATGATCAAGTGGGGTTTATCCCAGGAATGCAAGGATTCTTCAACATATGCAAATCAATCAATGTGATACACCATATTAACAAATTGAAGGAGAAAAACCATATGATCATCTCAATAGATGCAGAGAAAGCTTTCGACAAAATTCAACACCCATTTATGATAAAAGCCCTGCAGAAAGTAGGCATAGAGGGAACTTTCCTCAACATAATAAAGGCCATATATGACAAACCCACAGCCAACATTGTCCTCAATGGTGAAAAACTGAAACCATTTCCACTAAGATCAGGAACAAGACAAGGTTGCCCACTCTCACCACTATTATTCAACAGAGTTTTGGAAGTGTTAGCCACAGCAATCAGAGAAGACGAAGAAATAAAAGGAATCCAAATCGGAAAAGAAGAAGTAAAGCTGTCACTATTTGCAGATGACATGATACTATACATAGAGAATCCTAAAGATGCTACCAGAAAACTCCTAGAGCTAATCAATGAATTTGGTAAAGTAGCAGGATACAAAATTAATGCACAGAAATCTCTTGCATTTCTATACACTAATGACGAAAAATCTGAAAGTGAAATTAAGAAAACACTCCCGTTTACCATTGCAACAAAAAGAATAAAATATCTAGGAATAAACCTACCTAAGGAACAAAAGACCTGTATGCAGAAAATTATAAGACACTGATCAAAGAAATTAAAGATGATACAAATAGATGGAGAGATATACCATGTTCCTGGATTGGAAGAATCAAGATTGTGAAAATGACTCTACTACCCAAAGCAATCTACAGATTCAATGCAATCCCTATCAAACTACCACTGGCATTTTTCACAGAACTAGAACAAAAAATTTCACAATTTGTATGGAAACACAAAAGACCCCGAATAGCCAAAGCAATCTTGAGAACGAAAAATGGAGCTGGGGGAATCAGGCTCCCTGACTTCAGACTATATTACAAAGCTACAGTAATCAAGACAGTTTGGTACCGGCACAAAAACAGAAATATAGATCAATGGAACAGGATAGAAAGCCCAGAGATAAACCCACGCACATATGGTCACCTTATCTTTGATAAAGGAGGCAAGCATATACAGTGGAGAAAAGACAGCCTCTTCAATAAGTGGTGCTGGGAAAATTGGACAGCTACATGTAAAAGTATGAAATTAGAACACTCCCTGACACCATGCACAAAAATAAACTCAAAATGGATTAAAGACCTAAGTGTAAGACCAGACACTATCAAACTCTTAGAGGAAAACATAGGCAGAACACTCTATGACATACATCACAGCAAGATTCTTTTTGACCCAGCTCCCAGAGAAATGGAAATAAGAACACAAATAAACAAATGGGACCTAATGAAACTTAAAAGCTTTTGCACAGCAAAGGAAACCATAAACAAGACCAAAAGACAACCATCAGAATGGGAGAAAATATTTGCAAATGAAGCAACTGACAAAGGATTAATCTCCAAGATTTACAAGCAGCTCATGCAGCTCAATAACAAAAAAACGAACAATCCAATCCAAAAATGGGCAGAAGACCTAAATAGACATTTCTCCAAAGAAGATATACAGATGGCCTACAGACACATGAAAGAATGCTCAACATCATTAATCATTAGAGAAATGCAAATCAAAACTACAATGAGATATCATCTCACACCGGTCAGAATGGCCATCATCAAAAAATCTAGAAACAATAAATGCTGGAGAGGGTGTGGAGGAAAGGGAACACTCTTGCACTGTTGGTGGGAATGTAAATTGATACAGCCACTATGGAGAACAGTATGGAGGTTCCTGAAAAAACTACAAATAGAACTACCATACGACCCAGCAATCCCACTACTGGGCATATACCCTGAGAAAACCATAGGTCAAAAAGAGTCATGTACCAAAATGTTCATTGCAGCTCTATTTACAATAGCCAGGACATGGAAGCAACCTAAATGTCCATCGACAGACGAATGGATAAAGAAGATGTGGCACATATATACAATGGAATATTACTCAGCCATAAAAAGAAATGAAATGGAGGTATTTGTAATGAGGTGGATGGAGTTAGAGTCTGTCATACAGAGTGAAGTAAGTCAGAAAGAGAAAAACAAATACAGTATGCTAACACATATATACGGAATCTAAGGGAAAAAAAAAAAAGGCCATGAAGAACCTAGTGGCAAGACGGGAATAAAGACACAGACCTACTAGAGAATGGACTTGAGGATATGGGGAGGGGGTGGGGTGAGATGTGACAGGGTAAGAGAGCGTCATGGACATATATACACTAACAAATGTAAAATAGATAGCTAGTGGGAAGCAGCCGCATAGCACAGGGAGATCAGCTAGGTGCTTTGTGACCACCTAGAGGGGTGGGATGGGGAGGGTGGGAGGGAGGGAGATGCAAGAGGGAAGAGAAATGGGAACATATTGTATATGTATAACTGATTCACTTTGTTATAAAGCAGAAGCTAACACACCATTGTAAGGCAATTATACCTCAATAAAGATGTTTAAAAAAAAAAAAAGTCATTTGGTAAGAATTAAAATTCACAAATCATGGGATATGATGGGCCTCAGGGGTGGTATGCATACAAATGCACATAGTTATGTACTTTATTATTTTAACTGGGGTTTGAAATAAGAACATAATTTGGAATAGCTCTGTTTTACTCCTTTTATTGCTGGATCAAACTTGGTAACTAACATGGGTTCCTTCTTGTCCTTCTCCCTTTACTTGTCAAGTACAGTGATTAAACCAGGGAAGATACAAAGAGAAGTAATCAGCAGGCTGAAGGGAGAAAAAGAGTGATTACAGAGTACTCAGGAGACATCACTAGTGCAGAATTTATATGCAAAACTGCTCAGAAAACCAAACAGGGTGTTAATATCTACACATTTTCCACTCTCACATCTATCATCAATTCTTGAGGTTTTTTTTTAAAAATACAGTTGTCCCAGAAAATTTGGTGCCAACTAACTTCTGAGGTATCTGCAACCTTCACATCTAATCACAAGGTTTGCTCAATTTAATTTCATGAATATGTCTGCATTTAACGTTAGCTCTTCACGGTGGCCTTTATCACATTTAACCCAAGTTAAGGCAAAGGTCTATTAATAGGTCTCCCTGCCCTATTCCCTTCCCTCTCTAATATCCTCTGCCATGCTTTCCAAGTAGTCCTGCAAAATTTACATCTTGTCGTATCACTCTTCCATTTAACTTCCTTGGTGAGTCATTATCACATTGTAATGTCAAGTCCAAATTTCCTGGTATAGCACAAAGTTTCTTTATACTGTGGCACCTGTCTACTTCTCTGTAATACCATTTCTCCCCTGAACCACCTAGCAAACTTCTCAACTCTGAAACTCATTAGGACTCAACTCTAACATCACTTTATTTGATCCCCAGTACTTAATATGATGCTAATAATAATTAAATTTCAGGAGCATTCCATTTTGATGTCTCCATTTCCCCAAGTAAAACCTTATAACATCAGTTATACCCTTCTTCTGGAAGATGAGAAAAAGCATTTTGGATTTTACCAAGAATAATGTGAAATATTTGTTACTTAAAATGTCAAAGGACTTCTGCGGAGCTTGCAAACATTAAAGTCTCTATAATGTGGGTCTCTGGATTAAGCCACAAATTGTGCGAAAGCCACAAGTTGGCTTTTAGCTAAAATTTTGTGCTTGTTTATTTTTAAACTCTATGGAAAGACTATTAGTTGTATTTTTTTATATTCCCAAATAAGCCTGTGGTAACATCTAATTGGAGCAAGGTACTTCCTCAAGGGGTTTTCAAATATGCTTGCTCCTACAGATGTAAGAAAAAAGAAAAAACAGATGCTCTTAAGAGACAGAAAAAGGCCCAGTCCCCTGCAGAGAGAACATCTCCTACTTCATGCACTGCTCAGAACAAGGAGGAAAACTCTATTACTTAGACACCTGTTATGTGGGTGCATCTCAGACTAGGATTATGGACAATCTAACTCTGGTTGGATGGCAGAAAACAAGGGTGATATCTCTGTAGCTTGTATGGTAGAAAACATTTTTTAAAAAGTATTTTGCTACTCTATTTAATCTCTTCTACTTTCTCAAAATTCAAAACATATCAAATTCAGAAATTATGGAATAACTGGTCCATGAAAAAGATACATTGAACTTTAAAAAAATATTTTTGTCATCTATTCCAGAACTATGTTAGAGTCACCTTCAACTATTACTTTCTTGGCTTTTACATTCAAACTCTTATGCATTTTTTGTTCATTTAACTGAACACTTAGGGTTAGTATTTTCTTCTATGGGCAGTCACTCTGATTCTCCCAGCTATATTTAGTGCACTGGATATGTCCACTCTGGGATGAAGTAAGAGAGTAGCACTGACATATATACACTACTAAATGTAAAATAGGTAACTAGTGTGAAGCAGCTGCATCGCACGGGGAGATCAGCTCAGTGCTTTGTGACCACCTAGAGGGGTGGGATTGGGGGGATGGGAGGGAGATGGAAGAGGGAGGGGATATGGGGATATATATATACATATAGCTGATTCACTTTGTTATACAGCAGAAACTAATACATCATTGTAAAGCAATTATACTCCAATAAAGATGTTAAAAAAAAAAAAAAGAGGTGGCATAGAAACACCAGAGTAAGATAGGTGTAGATCAGTCAAGAAATGACAGTTCTAAAGAGAGAAAAGTAGAAAATTGTGAATGATATTCAGGAGGTCAAATGGACAAGCTTCATGATGGAGCATGAAGAAAAAAGTGGTTTCAAGATGATGTGTATGTACATAGAAGGTAGTCTTATTTACTAAGACAGAGAACATTGGAGGAGGACCAGATTTGAAGGAGAACATCAATGAGTTCATTCTCGGACATGAGGAGAACTCAATTAGGTAGTTAAGTATATTGTTCTGACGTTTAGAGAACAATAATGCAAACAAACATGGCAACAGTTATTATTATAGCTATATATTAAATTTGGTTTTGAATTTTATCAGAGGTAAGATTAAAAAGCAGTACACACTGTATTGAATAATTATTGTTCAATTAAAGAAAGCTCAGATATTTTTGTGTAGAATATTTCTCCAATTTTATAGGAATTTTTTCAAATGAATTTTAATTATATGTACAAAAATGGACAGTATCTTTTAGTAAAAATTTCAGATAATTAGTAAATATTCTTCAAACAGAACTTCCTGGTATTGCTTCTTCTCCAAATCAAAGGCCATGATGAAGTTCTAAGGGAAAGAACTTTAGAGAGGAATTGAGATGATGCAATCCAATTGTGCAGCATTTGTATAATCAATACAGCAACAAAGCTTAATACAAATTTAGTCAAATAGATAGAAAAGTGTCTCTTGGATGGTTCCCCAAAATAAACTATTTCAAAGACTTTTTTGCAAGTGTTTTTTTATAGTCTATTCACTACTAAAACTATCTGTGAAGGCCTGAAATGCTTCTCTCAATATATAATGGCTTATATTTTGTGCAATGTTCCATACAGAGGGATGTTTAGAGGTCAGGGATGTAGAATCTCATTCTACTTGAAAACGTAGGAGCTTTTAGTAAGTGCTAGCTCAGAAAAGGCTTTTCAATTTATGAAAGAATGTTAGTTTCATAATTCATGTCAAGCTAACATTGAGAAAAAATAAATTATTGAATTTGTTAAGAAATTTGAGTCAGAGAAGCAATATCACAGAGATATTAAAGATTTGATGTTTGACTAACTGGAGTTCAAGTTGCCCTTCCACTTGTAGAGGGCACCGTGGATGGTTAGTTCCCATCTCTGGCTCTCATTCTCTCCTGCTGCAGTACCAGGATAATAATAGTTGTGCCATGAGGACAAAATGAGATAGCAGTAGAAATCTCTTAGCACAGTGTTAGGAACAGGGTAGTGACTCAATTAATTTATTTGTATTATTATCAATCAGTAATACTAGGTCAGGTCACTAAAGCTTTTATAGTATAAAGAAATAAAGAGATTTTAAGTAAAATATACTTAAGGATTTTCTAAATGGATGCTGTATTCTGATAGACCTTTCAGAGTGACCAATTGCAACACAACCCAAAACTCTAATTTGTCTCTCAGGTTCTCTAGTATTACATATTTAACTACTGAAGATGTCTAAACATTTGCATTAAAGATTTATTCAACAGTTAGCTATATCTTAAAATCAGTCCTACTTCTTATAATTTTTCATGACAGAAGCATATGTCCAATACATTCTATATGTCTATCACATATAATACAACTTAATATAAGAAGACCTATGCAAACTGCTAAAGTGTTTTTTACTACTCCAAAATGTGTCAAAACCATTTTCTCCCACGTTGATCTTGGCAGTAACAAAGTTTAAAAGAGCTGAAGTTTAGTAAAGATTTTATTCAAAGCAAGCAAGCAAGCCTGATAGCAAATTTTGTACATTTACAATGTTTATCTTACTATAATCTCAAGATATGTAAAGAAAAAGCCATCAATATCTACTCTATGCAGATGTCCTAAAATTTATTTTTATCTTTTATTTTTAGAAGTATTTTTATTTCTATATTTTTTATATTGAATAATTTAGAAATATTTAACTCAAGCAGTCATATCTCAAAATAGAATTAAAAGAAGGTTATCTTCACTTAGATTTTCCTTGAAGGTTGACTTTTTTTCCCTAAAATATATAGAAATTTATGGTTTGTAGAAAGTTTGGGACAATCAAATAAATAGTCCAAAAAAATATTTAACTCTCATAATCATCGGACGTGTTTTCCAGCATAAACCATGAAAATATACTTTCTAACGCTTCTCCTTTACTCTTTTTCAAACTCTGAGTTTATTAAAAATACCCAATTATCTTTTCATAATTGACTGTTTCTTATGAGGAAGACAGAATGTACACACACATATGCAACAGACGAATTTGTATGTAATCACTAAAATTATCACTAGCTCATAAGGGCCAGAAGATGGAATGAAGTGGACAAGACAGACATCTTACAGAGAAAGAATGCTATGCTGAATGAAGAGAGGGAAAAGGGTGAGATGGCCTGATGATGACATGTAAAATTTCCAAAATAAATTCTTGACTCTTTCAAAAGTTTAAAATTCCAAGGCAAACTCAAGCTTACAAGCTAAGTAAAAGAATTCAAAACTAGCACAATAAACAAAGGTGTAATCTATATTTAAAAATTTGATTACTTATATCTGTATTTAAAATATGCATGTCATATATCCATACATAAAATATATATTATACATAGGCCTAACTAAAATTATTAATTTGATTTCCACTTCCATGTAAAATTCCATGCTTTTTTTTACATCTCAACTGGTGGAGGCCAGTTTTTGAACATTTGATTAGTTTTCACACAATATGTAATTCAGTTACGGAACTTGACAAAAAGTACAATACTTAAAGATTTTTTAAAATTAAATGCATTTTTAGCATGTCATATCAGCAGAGCCTTTGTGCTCAGCACTTTTCTGCTAAACACATATGATAGCTTAGGGTAGATAAAAGCATGATAAGAAATGCTTTGCTTATATGGAATCTTCTAGAAGTCAGAAATCTAAAAACAAGATTATATGTACATGTCAAAATATATATATTCCCATAAACAAACTGATGTATATGCATTTGAGTGTTTGATAATATCTAAGTTTCTTACATTAATAAAAATGCTTCTACTAAGTTTCCTATTGTCAAAAACAGAAAATGTGACTTATCAAAAATAAGATCTCTCCTAAGATGTTTCTATATTATGTTATATGCAAACTGCATGTCAGAAGAAATCCTTACTGACTCAGATGGCCAAGTTTTTTTTTTTTCCGTAAAAGCGTTCCAAAAAATATGCACAGATATCCTGGTGTACAGTATTAACTACTGAGGAATTAGGTACAAGCAGAACTTCCCTTGAGAAAGAAGGTATGAATATCAACACGTGAGGATCCCACTGGAGTGTTTGGTCCAATGCACTTTCCACTCAATTTCACTGTCTGATATGCAGTAAAGAACTACATCTTTAAAATTTAAAGAATACAGTGTCATTTAATTCACATAGAAACAACTCAAGCAATATAAAATTGGCATGAGGTAGGCATTAACATCTAGTAGGGCTCTAGAATATACAAAAAAACTAAAGAAATTCATGCACCTTTCCTTAAAATATAGTACCACAGAAAGTCAAACACAGAATAACTACTAGTTCAAAGCAAAAACATCTCAAAAAGTAAAGTTTCATCTTAGCCTTTCGAGTATGTTTACTGTGAGGTAACGATGCTGAAAACATGGTTTCTAGCAAATCATTAAATTATTCATTACATTATCAAAACAGATTATATATATGTGTGTATATATATATATACACACATATATATGTAAACATTAGACATCAATTTAGAAATGATTTACTAGTCCTTCAGGATGGTTGAAACACAATTTCTTTTTTTTTTGGCAAGGTTCTTGTCCCAAGGGATTGAGATTGATTGCTTTGTACAATTCATGGTGACAAAAAGATTTACAGTTTTTGATCATAGCTCCTAGTACAGGCATTGGCATCTTGAGGTATTACTTGAAAAACTGTGCACATTTTAAGATGAATTGGTCCAGAGGAGGACCTCTGGTGAGTTCCTGGGCTCATATTGCAAAGTCACAATATGTTTTGACATTCCGTTTCACTGCTTTGGTCAGCCCTCCTAGTTCATACATTTAATAACAAGTTGATGGATTTTTTTTATATTAGGTGCTTCAAAGTTTTATTAAGAAAAATATTCTTTTGTGACCCACATAAAAGTAAAATATGAAGAACAATACCCTATACAGAATTAAAAAAAAAAAACCTAAGACAAAAATCTATAAAGGAGGTGACCAATAAATGAGTAAACCTATTGAGTTTGTTGTCCTTTCAAATATGAGTGTAGTTATATAACAGGAGCATAAATGTAGGTAGGAATTGAACTCATAACTGAATTTATCTAATTTTCAAAAATCTACCTACTATTACTGTGGCAAAATACTACCATTTTCTGTAATTATTAGTGGCTAATTCTGTGGAAAGTAGAATGTGCTTCTAATGTACAATTTAAGGATCCAAATAGATTGGTCTGTTGTTTATACTCCTTCTTCTTTTTTTGTAAGTTGTTGTTGTTGTTAATAGAAATGGTCTTTGTTTCAAATGTCTCTATCCATGTCCAATTTCAATGATGGTTTAAATAATAGTGGTTATTTAATTTAAATAAAAATATAATACTTATACTATCTAATTCTGGAAGGAACAATGAAGTGGAAATAATGTATTCATAGAATTATATTAAACAAATCTGTATTTGAAAAATACTATCTTAGGTATTATACTACTATCAAAACTCAGTAAGAGCAATTATAGCATCAATTAAATAACGATAGTTAAACTAAAGATATAAATCAAAATTACTTTTAACGAGAGAAAACACAAGCAAATATGCTGTCATCATGGCTGTCCAGGGTCAGCTACTGTGAAAGCTGAATTAAACCTGCATGTGACCCTGAATCCTTGTGCCCTTCCAGCATGAGTGACCCTTCTTCTTCCTGGGGGGCCTGATGATCCAGGGGATCCCTGATACTTGCAGGCCTCTGTGGGCTGTGTGTGGAACTACAAGAGCAAAAGGTTCACTTGAAAAAGGCTGGAACTTAAACTCGTATTTCACTAGTATCTTTTCTTTGATTGCTAAGCTTTCTCTCTGTCAACAGAGCTGCCATCCAACTTTCTTGAACTCTTTCCTCATAGAAAAGAGTCTGGTTTTGATAGAAGGAAATGGTTCTTTACAATTCTTTTTCCATGTCTTTGGCCATCCATCTTCCTGTAGAAGTTCCCCTTCAAATATGTGTAGTTCATGTTCTTATACACTTTGGGAAATTTCTTCTTTATGTCTAAGCAGTGAATTTCTTCCTCAGTTGATTTTCTCTGAAGTTGCAATCCATTTTCATACTTCAGGCAGTATTTGACATTTCATTTGAAGCTTCTAAATCTCACTTTCAAGCTGTGCATTTTCAGACTTAAGATACTTGCTCAGTTTGGAGACTTATTTCTCCTGTACACTCTTCATTCATTTGATTTTCTTCACCTAATTTTCTGGATGTTTCTTGGGTTTTTTTCTTTCTTTCTTTTTTTTTTTTTTTTTGGCCTTGCTGTTCGGCTTGCGGGATCTTAGTTCCCCGACCAGGGATCAAATGGCATTGAAAGCTCTGAGTCCTAACCACTGGACCACCAGGGAATTCCCATTTCTTTTTTTTCTTTCTTTCTTTCTTTCTTTTCTTTCTTCCTTTCTTTCTTTCTTCCTTCCTTCCTTCCTTCCTTCCTTCCTTCCTTCCTTCCTTCCTTCCTTCCTTCCTTCCTTCCTTCCTTCCTTCCTTTCTATCTTTCTTTCTTTCTTTCTCTTTCTTTCTTTCTTTCTTCTTGTTAGGAAACAACATCATCAATGAGTTTCTTCAAACCAAATCCTAACTCTAGGTGAACTCCATCTTCTGATTTAATCTTTTCCTCTAATTCTAAGTTGCTCTCCATGCAATCTTCTCTAAAGAGATCAGGCAAACTTACGATATTCAGCATGGCTTCAGTCACAGAATTTTTATAGCCTCTCTACCACAAAATGTGTTTCCCTCACACATTTTCAGTTTTCAAGCATTTCTTTCTGTTCCTTCAGTTCCTGTACTCTTTGCTTCCATCCTGCATTTTCTTGAGCAACCAGCTGCAGACTTTCCATATGATGAGTATTTTCATTTGAATCCTCCATTATTTTTTTCTAAAGTTGCTCTACATTGGTCTGAAAGGCTTTCAAAATGCTTTTTCCATTAGTCATTTGGGATGGGGGGATTTTGATGCATCTTTGAATGATTTTTGTCTGCCCTTGAAGGCAAACCATCATCAGTCTATGAAATGAAAGTGTAGGGGCTCACTTTTCTCTCCTTTTTTTGAGAAAGTCTACTGTGTCCTAAAGTGATGACCTGTTCAGATTTTTAAGTGCTGCTTAACACAGCATTTATAACTTTGGAGTGTTGGCCCCCACCAGAGGCAACTTGAGTGCTTCATAGGCTTGTATAATTAGTTCAATCTTCTCACAGATTTTTTCATACTTCTACCCAGGCAGAAAACCTTTAGAGTAGCATTTTTATCTTGAAGTATGTTAGTTCTTTAATATAAAAACCACCATAGCAGTGAATACCAGAATATTCCAGAGACCTGAGACATGTCTCATGAATTGACAACACTAGCAGAGCCCTGCACAGGGCCCCAGAACAAACTGGAAGATATTTTTGTGGCAGTCAGCAGGCCCTCCATGGCTCTGAAGGCACAGCAGCTCTGCCTCTGGTTTCCAGTATTCTGTGAGTCACAAGTGACCACGTGGAACCCTGTGGAATGTTTTATCTCTAACAAGGTAAACAAGTGCCAGACAACCAGGACAGACTATCACTTGGGTTGAGGTAGAGGGAAAGTCATCCAGATTCTAGAAAATAGTTCTAATTTGCTCTGCTTATAGCTCAAACGGAAATAAGTAAGAGTAGATATCCAGTTTACCAGCACCATTTGTTGAAAAGACTGTCCTTTTCCCATTATCTTATTATTTCAAATGATAAACATCTTTTTTTCAAATGATAAACATTGAAGGGTATTTTCATAATTTTGAAAAGTAATGAATAGTACTAATATTACTTATATTTATAGACTGTATAACAGGGAACTTCAGTAAATATTGGGTAACCACAACATTTAGACATTGTGATCTGTTGCACCAATAAAATAATAATCATTACCAGTCTCATGAGAAATACTAAAACTAAGTTATAAAATTACTGATGACGTTATCAAAGAAAGGAGGCTCAAGTTACTGCTCCTGCTGTTACAGTAAATGCAAAAATAGTGAGGCATAAAAAAATTTAGATATTAGTAATAACATAATTTACCAAGAAAAATTAAATTTGAGCATCTCCTATACCTATTAAATAAACAAACAGCAAAACATTAAAAATCTCCAATTATGTAAAACTAATGGTTAAGTTCTCAATATGGTTAAGGAAAAACATTTTTGCAAGGTTGGACTTTTGACTACAGAAACAATATTGAAAATATAAGTGCATATTTATCTTATAAACCAATTAATTATCATTTTATCACTAGTTTAAAGTAGGTTAACTATATGTTTACTCTTCATGGCAGATGAGCATTTAAAACATGAGCATATTTTTTTAATTGCATAAAATGTATAATCTTAAAGAAATATCAGAAATTGTTCTAAAAACTTTCAAGAATAGCTTTCAGTCACTGTTGTATAATTTGTATAACTGTAACTCAAATTATGTAAACTTCACATTGATTCCTTATTATCATTTGAGAATCTTAGTTTCAATGGGATTTTTTTCTAGCCAGTACACGAAATATTGTTCTCATTACACAGAACAGTTTATAAACTCCCTTGTATTTTTACTCTTCTCTAAGGAATACACAAACTTTTCCAGAGAGGCATATAATTCCATTTGAAGTAAAGTTTCAACCTCATCTGTTCTGTATGCATCTTAATGCTGGAATTATCTTCATTTATATTTATTAAATTATAGCTCGGCATTTATCAATTTTGAATTATATTATGCTTTTTTATTTATTTAAATCTGTATTGAAATCAATTCCTTTTAAAATAATTGCATTAAATTATTTTTAACACTAAAATAATCAATTTTTCATGACCTTTTGAAACCATACATATATACCTCATTATGCATTCCTTTTTATTTGGGTGTTTCTGTTTTCCAGCCATAAGATGACATTATAAAAAAAAGTCACAAACAGCTGCTCTTTACCTGAATTTTCAAAGCATCATATGTTGAATGTTATGGTCTCTTAGGAGAAAAATATGGGAAAGTAATTTTGTGAAGATCAGTAAATATAAACTTATAACCGGAGATTGTGTTTTTGTCTTTGCATGAAAGTCATCTTCTTATAATCTACATGTTAGATGTGCTGAGCATTTCCAAGCAGAAATGGGGATGCGAAAAGATAAAGAACTTAGCAATAATAATACTCTACAAACTCTTTACTCAAAACTCTGTTCTTCCCTCTGACACAAACACTAGTTTATAAATAATGCTCCAATACATATATAAATCATGATAAATGAAGTCTGAGGAAGAGAATACAAAATGTGGACTGGCTCTAAATTAGGCTATGGTTATATGGGTATAATGAGTCCAGTTAACTTTATCCAGATTATTAACTGTGAGTGTCAGGACTGAGATTTAAAAAAGCAAAAAACTGTTTTAAAATTAGTGTCGAATTTAAGGAGCATAGTAATACACAACCTCTTAAAGATAAAGGTTTGAAAATGAAATGGTCTAGTAATAGGTAAAGGCAAATATATCACCATTTTTAGAAATAACTTAGTGAAGATTTAAGTAACAAAAGAGGTTACAGTTTATCTTGAATCTTTTAAAATTAATATCAGAGAACTCCATTAGCAGAACACTTGAAAGACAAGTTCAATATTTTCTGTTCTGTATCAATTCATCTCTTTCTAGAATGTTAACTCTTCCATATGTTTTCATAGTTCTTCCTTGAGATTTTTCTCCCTAGGTTGGTATACAACTTCTGGTAGCCATGAGTTTATAACTTTATAAAATGTATGGCTCTTAGAAGATTCTGAGCCCTTCTTCGAGCTTCAGATATCATTTCTGCATAGATGACTATTAAGTATCTACCTTTAGCATTCACCTTAGTTCTGTGACTCATAACAGCCTTCTCCCATCACCTATATGTACTTTGGAAATTTCTAATTGTTTATACCACCATCACTTCAAAATTAATTAAAATTTAATATCTAAGTCAAAATCTTCAACCTTCTTTTCAACCCCCTTTTCCTTTGGGCCTCAATATACCTGTCATATTTACTATCAGGTTCTAAATACCCAAACTCAAAATGTAATGGTCCAGTCACTTTTTGATTCATTCCTTTTCCTTAGTACATACATCTGGTAAGCCACTATTTTTGCTAATTTGCATTTTTACTGTTTCTTTTTTTTTCTTTTTTTTATAGCCTTACTTACCACTAGCATCTTTTAGTCTAGGACTGTTTCGCTTAATACCTGGACTACTGCAGTTATTTTCTAACAAGCCCTCTTGCCTCCAATTTTTCTATACTTCATCTCGACCTGTACATTGCATCCCTGAAAGAAATTGTTCATGAAACGCAGCCTTGAGAGTTGATCAAAACCTTATTTGCTCCCAATGTGCTAAATGGAGCATGGAATCATTGTCCAGATAGTTCTCAGTAAGCTACAAGGAAGAACCAAAATTAAAAACGCTAATAGCTAATAAGGATAAATATGAAAACCTCCACGTGGGTAAGAAAAACACTACTACAGGTGAGGAGAAGCTGGTTGAACAGCAATATGTGTTTTGTTTCGGTTTGTTTTTTAGGTATAGGATTTGAATTGACTCTAAATTTACTAAGCATCTTTGTGAAATGATGCTACCCACAAAGAGAGTTAATATAATTCTTGTGTCCAGAAAAATAACTTCGCTTTATTTCATACGGGCCAGAATTTAGCTTGAGAATTGTTTTAAATTTGGGGGGCTGATTTAATAACCTAATAAACTAAATGTCATCAGTGGAAGTGTTAGAAGGATGAATGTTCTGCCTAAAGAAGAGTAAGAGGGCTCACAGTAACTCTGTTGAAATATTTAAAGGCTGTCATGTAGAAGACAAATTAAATTTATTCTGTAGACTCCAGAGAACAAACTAAGATATTAGTAAACGTGTTTTTTTGTCTCAACATGAATTAAAAATTGATAATAATTGTAGCTGTTAGTTCCCATAGCCTGTGTTGAAGTTAAGTCTCTGCATTAATGGAAACACTTCAGGTTAATATCTATTAGGAAAGTCATCTCAGCTCTACAAAGGGGGAAAACATCTACATGAGTGAAAGGGACTTCTGCAGTCTCTTTTCAAGTACTTTGGGTATTGGATTTGGATATTTAGATTTAAAAAGATCATTCCTTGATAGATCAGGAAAAATCTAGCAAGACATGCGTGCTTAGCTCAATACCTTCAGCTTTACTGGATATTTAAAAGTACAGTTCTAAGGTCCTGGGATCTTTACTACTTTATCTTTTTAAGCTGTTTTGAATAACTATTACTTCTTCTCTACCAACAATTTAATGTCTTTTTTTCTTTACAACTCCCAATTTTCTCTTTTTCCAATAATAATACCCTTCCAAAGTATGATGCACAGCTTATAAAAATAGGTTTTATGTCCAAAGTATGATGCACAGCTTATAAAAATAGGTTTTATGTCATTTGCAACTGTATAGAGACTGGTATTTCTCATCTCAAATTCATTGTAGAGGGAATTCTTTCCTAGTGATGGATTTGAGAGTGATCTGGCCACAACCCCTTCAGTCTTTTGATCATCAGTATTGATGCAGCTAATCCAAATGGCTGGGGAGAGATGATCAGCTCCCTCGCCCCTGCATGTGTATGTTCTAAAGGGTCTGAGAAGATCACATTTTCAGGCAAACAATACATAAACAGATATGTAACGGATCTATGTTTTAGGGGATGAGATGGTTATGCTTCCTTGCTAAGAATGGCCTGCTTGGCTGGCACTTAGACCAAGACATTTTTAATGTCTTTATCAAAACCAAGATTACAGTACTATATAGTATAGAATAATTCCCATTTGCATCCTCTATCTTGTCAAATCTGGACTACTCATTTTCCTTTAAGCATGCCATTTTCAAATGGGGCTCAAGTCTTTACCTTTACCTAAAAGCCCTGCACTTGGCTTGTCATTCATACCAGTCCACCTATGCCCACAAAATCTGGGTTAAATCCTGCTTCTACCAGAAAATCTTTTCTAATTACGCCTAAACATCACTGAACTCTTCCCTTTATAAGTCTTCTTTGTCTTTATCTATGGATACACCTTTGGAACTAATTGTCTTTCATTTAAAAATTTCTGTTCACTCTTTTCACAACTAAACATACTATTTCTCTTCCTCTCTACATTTTTCTGTCTTCCTGTTTTTAGTCATTTTTTTTTTTCATTCAACTAACATCAATTGATCTCTTTATAACTGTGTTAGGATCTAGAGTTACAGAGACAAGAGGCACATTTCACATCCTGCTGAAACTCTCAACCTATTGGGAAGGAGAAATAAATGACTGTCAAATTCAGTCTGATCATAGGTACCTCAGTGGAGGTATCAACAACTACTAATGAAGTCCAACCACTAACTTTTTCAACTCTAATCACTACGCATTTAAACCAAACCTGGTTTTTCATAGGTGGATATATGTATGGCTTTCTGGAACATCTTTCTTCACCCTCTTCCTAATATCACATGACTGTAACTAGATAGCTGCCCTAAATAAATGGCAGTGACACTGAACTTGAGACAAATAAGAATTAACCTTTACAATTTGGCTATGAATGAAGGAGACTGTTATGTACAGGATAATCATAAAGCTGAGAAATTTTTTAAATGATTTTTAAGTTGGTTGAGACTTGAGAATGTTTTTATGCTTAAACAAAAAGTCAGTAGAGATCATTTATCCTTGCTCATGCACTTGAATACATTTTATGCTTATTCATTTTTCAGAACAACGATTGGTTAGTTTAGGTTCTTCAAGAAGCAGAAACCAAAACAGAGTTAAACCTACAAGAGACTTATTGGAAACATCAGTGAAACATAAAGAAGAGGGAGCAAGAGGAGGCAGGGAGAGTCTTTGGATCAGATTCAAGTCTCCTACCTCTGAAAACAAGAAGGGAAAGAAAGGAGAATTGGGTAGGAAGAGCCTTAGAGTGCAACACAGTTCTAAAGGAGTTTGGGCCAGGCTGACACACTGAATGTAGAGAGGTATCCATGAATACTGAGGGGTGTGTGCATGTCTGTGTGATTTTCTTCTTCAGTGCTTTGAAAAGGAGAGAGAAAACCAAAAGATCCATGGTTGAAGAGCAATTGATTAAGTTAAGGATATCAACAAAGAACTAACCAATGATTTTAAAAGGGATGTGTTTTTGAAATGGAAGTGAAAGCAGGTAGTGTTGATTGCTTCTTCAGAGGGAGATAACGTAAGCAAACTATTTTTAAATTAAAAAAAAATTCTTTTTCAGAGTCTAGCGTGATGTCTTGCACTGGATATTTGTTAAATAAATATTATCTGGAAAACAAATGTGTAATCCAAACTTTTGTGACATATTTTTCAAATCATTCTTCTGTTCCTTCTTACAGGTAGTTTCAGGTTTGATTTACTGTGCCAATTGTGGCTTCAGAAATTGCAATGCTGACTCATTCTTTTACTTTAAAAGAATTTGTAAAATATGCATACATTTTTAACATTTACTTGCCCTTTTATCCATAATTTTATTCACAAAATCATTAAATAGGGAGAGTAGAAATAACATGAAATGCATTTATTGATAAAGTACTTTGCAAATATCAAATGAATAGTCACATACTTGGCCTTGGAATTTTGAAGGCAACCCTTTGTTTTTCCATTTGATTGCACACACATTACATGGAATCTAGTATTTTTATAATGCATAAAATCATAAGAGGCAAAGGAAAAATATTCTACTAGAAAAGTGCCATTAAGAAGAATCAGAAAGATAGAAAATATTTTGGTGACTGTAAATACCCTGACAAAAGAAGGATTTGAGGGGCACAGATGGTATATTCTGAATCTAGAAGACTGGAACTTGGGTTAGAATACATAATATAGGGTACAGATAGAATACTGGACATAGAATACAGATAGAAATGTAATATAGAGAAAAAATATCGAAAAAAAGAATAAAATTAAATAGCTGGGTCATTTTCAAGAACATCTCACAAGTATATGTTGAAACTGTCTGACTACAGACTTAATGAGAGCTGTAAAGGGAAAAGGGAAAGGAAGGAATAACAGTAAAAATGTCTAGGACTAAAGATTTCAGGAAATTGTGGTAATTTATTGGGTGAAAACAACTGGAAGGCAATAGAAATGTATGTATGGCCACACATATAAGGGCATAGTAATGGCCTTATTGTAAGACACGGGATATGTTATTTTTTTCCAAACAAGTAAGTATTAATATACATATACTACTGGGACCCAACTGGATTAGAAACAAAGGCTGGAAAACTTTGGTGAAGAGGCAACTCAAAAACATGTTAGAAAAGTATATACTAAAGAATTTCGCTTTACCCAAAGCAGTCTGGTCTTTATCCTTGGCTTTTGAGAGGCAACCTCTAAACCCTTGAAATTCCATAAGGTAAGTGATAGGAGTGTCTTTGTTATTCAAGGTGAGTCCCTCTGACCACACCTAGTAGTTTATGGGAAAAAGATGATTCAGGTTGAGGCTGACCTCACCTAATAGTCTTAGGATAGGGGCTGGCCACAACAGAAAGACTGGTCGTATGAGTTAGGGTGGGGTTTTCGACCATGTGATATCAGTTCATCCCTCCTGGAAGGTGTAGGGGGTACTGGAGATTGAGTTTAACCACATGGGCAATTAAGCAATCAATCATACCTATGTAATTATGGAGCATAAAACTCTGGATACTGAAGTCTGAGTAAGTTTCCCAGGTTGACACTGTATATATATATATATATATATAATCACACATTGATGGCAGCAGGGAAGTACATCCTGAGAACAATGGAAGCTTTGTATTTGGAACCCTCCCAGACTCCGCCTTATAGGACTCTTCTTTTGGCTTGCTCTAATTTGTATCCTTTCCCTATAATAAATATTTAAATCAGGAGTATAATAGGTTTCAGAGAGTTCTGTGAATCTAGTGAGTTACTGTACCTGAGGGTGGTCTTAGGAAACCCCTGGAAATGCAGCTGGTATCAGAAGGGAGAAGAGTCATATGTGGACCATTCCTTCTAACTTTGTAGTTGAACCCTAACTGCTTGCAGTTGGAATCACAAGTCTTAAGTAGACTTGGCAGTCTGAGGGACTGTGCCTTTAATCTCACAGTTTGGCTAACTCCAGATAACAGAGAAGTAGAAGAGTCCTCAATTTCAAGATGAGACACACCATTATGCAACATCTAGTTTGAAGCAGTTTTGGACAATAAATATATGGGCAGAAAAGAGTTCACTTCAACAGCTTAAATTTTTTTATACGGAAAAAGGGTATTCTATTCATATAAATAGTATCAAGCATACTTATACATAATAAATATGCACACAATGAGAATATGATAAAATATAGAGTCAATAACCCACTGAAAACTACATTTTTGGGAATAAATCTGAGAGTACAAATAGGAGTTAATGTCTTTTCCCTTTCCTGTGGTTAATCCTTTTTTTCATCTATACATTTTATTTCATTCACTCAATTGTTGTCTAGGTGCCTAGAACAGTATTATCTCCTCCTCTTTCATCCAGAACCTTGTTCAAGGAATAATTTCATCTCCCTCATGCATGTTTCACTCAATATCTCCTTCTAAATGGTTACTATGCCCTGTGCCTACTGGTGCACTTGCATAAAACTGACTTGTGACCTAAACACTTTTGTTCCTTCAAGCTGCCATGGGATCTCTTTCTTTCAACATCAAAAATTTTTTAAAAATTTATAAAATTTCGGGTTCTTTTAAATCCTTTTTTGTTCTTGGTAATCCACCATGCATACAATTTCTATACTTGTTCTTTATAAATCTTGCCAATATTTCATTATATTGTTAACTGGGTCAGATAGCATTGATTTTTTTTGATATCTCTGCAGCACTGGGCTATGTTGACCACTGCCTTATTTTTGAACCACGTCTCTTGGCTTCCATGATGCTGTACCACACAAGTAGTTTTCTTCTTAACTACATTTTTGTTGCCCTTCAAAATATTTTTTTTTTCCTTTGTCACTTCCTATATACAAGTGGTCTCCAGGTCTTTTCTTTGTTCCTTTTCTCCTTTCTCTATAATTGACCATTTGCCACCTCATTCATTTGCATGGCTATCTCCTGTGCACATGCTTCCTAGATCTACAAATTCACCCTCAACTTATTTTATAAATTCTTCTTGTTATTTTGAGGAGTTTATATACACATCCTCTCTTGGATGTCTTGTCACCACAGATTCAAGACATCCCAAAGTGGCCATTAACTTTCTCACAAGTAAATTATTCTCCTATTTTTGGATCAACTGAAAAACTTCCACAGTTTCATTTCAATCAGAGAAAAAGTATGATCTGGGTGAAAATTAAAAAAAAAACTCTTGGTATCAATACAACTTTTGTCATTTCACATTAGTTTCCTTATGCCCTATTCATCTCTGTCATGCATAGTTGTGCTTGACAGCTAGATATTCAGGAGATAATTACAACTTGTGTTACTTACTCTGCGTTTAAACTTGATTGTTGTAGTCAGGTGTTTCTAGTTTTTGACTCAGTGTCACAAATAAATCTCACTTTTCTGCCTAGCTCTTTATAATTGGCACCTCTGTTAGATTCTGCAGCTCTTGTTTTACCCCTGGATGTACTCTTAGATCACCCACAACTCCCAAGGTCCAGGGTTTTCCTCATATCTTCTGTAAATATTAACCTCCTTTAAATGTAGACCATTATTGAATAATTCAACACTGCCCTGACATTTTTTACACATTACTTATTATACTATTTATGGTATCGTATTACTGGAACAATTATATTCAACAATATGCCCTTCTACTCTGTTCTGATTATGACTATTTTACTTAGCAAAATTATGGGCAAAAAGTGGACATTCTAGAATAATTTTGGAATGATTAATCAATCTAATTACTATATGGTACCCTAGAAATGTATCTGGGTGATGTGCAATGCCTAAAAGAGGGCATTCTAAAGCTTAGCTTTAAATGAGAGAATCAATGTGCAGAATTTGTTTTAAATAACACCTGAGAAAATACCCCAGTGTCACTGGAAATATATCAAATCTCTCAGGTCACAGGGGAAAGGATATTAGATCTTCCGTTTGTTCAGTTCCTCTAGTGGGTCTATGTTAAGTACTTTCATTAAAACATATATTGTCTTTAGAAGGCAACTTACTGTAAAATATTTTCTAATACTTAATAATTATTATGGTGTGCACAGGGAAAAAAATCAAAGCTCTTGTTGCCTTTTGAAAAGGGACCACATGGACAAATATGATTTTTCTAACGTGTTTTTTTCATGGTGGAGGTGGGTTGGTTGTCAATTTTGATTTGATTGATGGTTCTCCCTTTCCTCCTTAATTGGCCAGAATTTCCTGGCTATGGTAAGGCTGGACTAGCTAAAACATCAATCACTCTGGCAAGTGCTGTTCCTTATAATCAGAAATAACATATAATAGGGTTGTATATTCCATACATTGCATAGCTTTCCTTGGTTTTCTGAAAAAAGAAATTAAAGTGAGGGGTGCTGTCATCTCAAAAAGACTTCACATATACTATATACATACATACATGCATATATATGTAGTTCTTTACTAAAATTTTATTTATTTTAACCTTTAAAGCCATATTTTTGAAAGCTTCAAAAGTTGTGCAAAGAAACAAATAACTGTCTTTGAGTCTTTAAGGAAATAAACTATTCTCAGAGCAACTCCTCTCTTAGAAAATTACTTCTTCTCTCCTGACTTTTTTCACCTGCAAGCTTATCTGATTCAAAACGATTAATAGATTCTTCAGCAACCAAAAGTGAGAATCAGAGGATCTTATAAAGCAAAAGCAAAGCGGCTATGTATAGACTCCAGTATCTCCGATGTTATATCTAAGCTTCCATCTTTAAATTTCTGTGTCCTTAAATCACACACACTAAGTAAAATAAATAATTCTGAAAGGGATGATGAGAGAATTTTTAATTATTTGGAAAAATACCTATAATGGTATGTGTTTCATAATAATAGTTACCTACATAATTATTAAAATACAAAATTTGATTTTAAAAATATTTTATATATGAAATCGCATGAAAAATATAGAACCAATTAAAATAAATTTTCATTCTGAGACTTCTGCCTCCAAAAGGTTATAAATAATTTTAGTATTTTAACTATTCAGTTATTTATTTGTCAGTATTAGAAAAATAATTGCACCAATACATATTTACCACTTGAAAATAAATACCAACTTCAGCTCAATAAAGGGCATATAACTCTGTTTAATTGTAATAGGATTATATTTCTAGGTAACAAAATGATAAGAGAAGTAGACAAATTAAATTGAATTAAAGAGAATTTATAACATTTTCTTTTATTTATACTAAATAGTATTTATTTTTCTACATTCTCTCCTTTAAAAAAAAATCTGCAGTAAACATGCCATGTAAAATAGAATAGTGAATAATAATATGATATCAGAATCACATGAATGACTTAGGGAGGGGAATAAATCACTTTTCCAGACATCTACACTAAATACAGTGCAGTAGGCATGGTTTGTTAGCTGGCCTGATTTCACTCCATTCTTGCTGCTTTCTGCAGAACCTTAATTTGTCTACCCTTGCGCCAAGTACTGGTAATCCATCCTAGCTCCCAGAGCTTGCCCTGGTTAAACTAAAACTATCTCATTTATACCATTTAAGGAGACTGCTTTAGGAGCCCTGACTTTAGCCTACAGGTAGGGCCTGCCTGCGGAACTGTTCTAGTTTTTGGGGTGAGGGTAGAATTCAGAGACAAAGGGATGAGAAAGACAGAAACCTGCTGAAGGGAATGATTTTTGGGAATACAATGGAGAAAGAGGCCCCCTCTGATGCATACTGGATATGAACAAGGAAGCACTTTGTCCCAGGTTTTGTTTGCTGTGTTTTCTGGCAAACGTGGAGGGTTTCTGAATTAAAAGTTAATGCTCAGTAAATTTGTCAATCCTTCCATTTCCCACGACCAAGCCTCTATTTTTTTTTTAACATCTTTATTGGAATATAATTGCTTTACAATGGTGTGTTAGTTTCTGCTTTATAACAAAGTGAATCAGCTATACATATACATATATCCCCATATCTCCTCCCTCTTGCGTCTCCCTCCCACCCTCCCTATCCCACCCCTCTTGGTGGTCACAAAGCACCAAGTTGATCTCCCTGTGCTATGCAGATGCTTCCCACTAGCTAGCTATTTTACATTTGGTAGGGTATATATGTAATGTTACTCTCTCTCTTCACCCCAGCTTACCCTTCCCCCTCCCCACGTCCTCAAGTCCATTCTCTACATCTGCGTCTTTATTCCTGTCCTGCCTCTAGAACCACTTTTTTTTTTAGATTCCATATATATGTGTTGGCATGCGGTATTTGTTTTTCTCTTTCTGACTTACTTCACTCTGTATGACAGTCTCTAACTTTTTAATAGTGATCTTTATCATGCAAAAGAGAGTATCCAGGTGCTCAGACTCCATTATCTGCAGTTCTAGCTGTCAGATTAAAACAAAAAACAAAACAAAAAAACCAAACTAAAGCACTAAAACTTTAATTTTCTCTGCCCGTAAACACAGTTCTGATGAGAAGCACAACCAAGGTTTGAAAGCATGTTCTCTTATTCTAGCTGATTCCACCTGAACAAGGATGAACTGAAAATCTGGGTCCTCAGACACACAGTCAGTTAAGGAACTGACACTTAGAGCCCCCCAACCCACTGCCTTGATTTCATAATTCATAGCTTGCTCAGGTGCCCTGTCTAGTGGCTGTTCTACCCCATCCCTATCTCTCAGTTTCCAGATGGTAACCTCTTCTCCTTAGTGTCCTAGGCTTTCTTTTGTCCTCTTTTCTAGGAGATCACATACCCCACAATCTCTGCTAGTTTATGAAAGATTTATTGACTAAGGGCATATTCCTCAAAATAACAACCCCTCATAATGACTTTCAAATTAATTAGCTACCTCGAATTTATCTATGCTGCATCTCCAGGTGTGGAATGACTCCTGAAATACCTGTATACTCTGATCTTTGCAGCCTCGTGAGCACTGGGGCAAAGATGCAAATAAAGTGTTAAATAGTTAAAAGAAAAAAGAGATTCCTTCAGCCAAGAACTCCTCATAAAGATGATCTAATTCCATACAACACAATTTTTCATACGGACCTTGGTCCTATATTTATATTACATGTTTTAAACATTGATACAAATCAGAACGTCTTCATTTATCCTTAAAATGTGACTATAAATGTGACATACAAAATCAGTGTATTACATCCCGCAGAAACTTTTTCAGAGTAGCATATCCAATTTTAAGTCAAAGGGAAAATGTTGTTCAATTTATACAATCTTAAGGCATCCAGTTTGTCAAAGATGTTCTCCATCCAAAACATGAAAACATCTGTAAAATTGTAAAGTGTTTCTTAAAGGATATTTTCAATTACAAAAAAGTCAATGCTCCACGTAATTAAAAAAATCACATTCTCTCTCTGCTGGAAAAAAAAAATGGGGATCTCTCAAATAAGTGGCTCTTAACAATGTTGAACCTATCAAAAAATCAATTCTTTCCTGTGCTATTATTCACTTGATAGATTTTACTACATCACAGCTCAACCTCATGAAACAAGGATGAACAAGTTATTTACCAAAACATATCCATGATTAAGTTTTATTTATTTGTGTAAAGGCATAGGACATGCACTTCTAAAAATTAACAAATGGGCCATGTCTCTGATTCTCTCTCCTGCTGTCAGTTAATCTATTCATTCTCCCTCCCTGCTCCATCTACCCACAAACATAACAGATATTGATTTTGTTTTGGAAAATTCAGCATATTGTTTTTGGATTTTTTTTTTTTTTTCTTTTCTGCACGGGTCAACCTGGTTACAAATAAATAAGCTTTTATCAGGGAATATAGGAAACTATTTCTGTGCACCTGAAGGAAAAGATCAATAAATTCCACTACATTGAAATTTAAAATGTGTATTTATCAAAGGTTATAATACAAAAAGAAAAACCACATCCTATGGAAGACAGTTGCTATATATAAACTAGTATCATTTTCTTAAATGATTTGACTTTGTCCTATAAATTTGAATATTTGCCTATTCTTTAATCTAGAAATATCATTCTTGGAAATTATTGTACAGGTACATCATTTATAAGACTTTTCACAGAAGCACAGTTTTTAAGAGAAAAAGAACTGGAAACAACTCAAATATTCATCAAAGAAGGATGGATAAATAAATTGTGGTAAGTTATATTCATTAAACAAAATACTATATAGTAGTGAAAATCAATTAGTGAATAAATGAATGGAAAAATTGTCAAAATGAAATATTGAGAGAGAAAAGAGGGTGTTGAAGAATACATACAATTTAAAATCATTTATATAAAATTAAAAATCATAAAAAGCTTAAATATAATATATATATAATAAAAAGGAAGAAATGATAGAAAAAAATAAAAGAGTGGTTAGCCTTAGGAAGAATGAACATCGGTGGAGAGAAGCATGTACCCTGTGCTGTTTTAATGTTATTTCCTCCCATCTCTGTTTAAGGGAGTCTATCCACTGCTTATTGTCTTATGTGACTCCTGGCCTATCTTTATGCTTATTGTTTGATAGTCCTCTTTTTTAGCACAGACAGCCCTAGAAACCTTCTAAACACTTCTCTGCTAATGTCACCTGTAGCCAAGAATGATCTTAACTCATTTTGAATACAATTTACATTGTTTTTGTGTTGTTGTTATTGTTTTAGATTGTTTTATTTTTGTTTCAGAAATAAGGAATTATTATACAGTAAGTCTCCAAGAAATTATTATACAATTATTTTTAGACAGCCACACTGCAATGTTTCAGGATTGACTTTTTATTCATAACTGATCATACTTGATTTTAGGCACAGATTGCCATGACATGAAACAATGGGCTTGGTAAGATTAAATAAGTGCATGGCAGTGGTTTCCTGCTGATTCCAGAGAGAGTAAAGTGTCTGCAGCAATATTGATACCTATGAAAGTCCTTCCTGCCTTAATCACCTTACAGGGGCCCACACTGCCATTTCCACAGCTAAAAAAAGGCCAAGTAAAGAAGGTCTTATCTTCCCCGACTCTCCAGCACTCTTTCTTTGGCCTGCCTTTCTGATATCCAGGCAATGGTTTTCTGAGTTTTTCCAAGATATCAGCATTTTGAAAGAGCAATGAAGATCAAAAGGCCAAGGTTATGGCATTCCCTGCAGAATCAGCCCTTGGATGCCAAGGATTTACCCTGCATCCTGCAGAACTGCTCAGGCCACTGAAATGTCCTACGGCAATCCAAAACTGACAAAATCAAATTTTTACTTGGTTGGATAAAGTATAAACTCTCAAAAATACTTCATCATTAAAACCATATCTCATTGCAAGCAGACTTCTGGGAAAATGCTATGTGTGTTTTAATGAAAAAGAATGAATACATAAAATTCTTATCTCTAAAATATGTATTGTAGTATCTAAAATAAATTGCCAAACACTTTATACTTAAAAATATTGTACAGATAATTCAGACTTATAGGTTTGACCCTTCTATCATCCATTACAGCTCCCAGGAAATCAGAAGCCAAAATCTCACAGATCCAATACAAAATGAAGCATGGTTTTCATCAGTTATATGTAATGCTTAATCAGCAGAAAACTTAAGAACAAAGGTGGTAATTGCTCACAGTACTGTTATGTGTACTCCCAAACCTGCAGAATGCGTCACTCAGAAATAAATTCCAATCAACCATATATGTCTTTGCATGCTTTATATTACTCCTTTGTATATTTGATACACACACACAAGTTCTATGTTCATAGAAAGAACAAAATATATGGGTATGGGTATTTAGCAAATATGAATATTTACCAGTAAATACTAGCTCTTCACTTATTTAATGATTTCATAGCTATACTTTTTCATTTTGCCTTTATTTTCTAAAATAATGTTTGATGTTGGAAGCTCTGATCCTTGCCTTCTCCTTTTAAGATTACATTATTACATTAAAGTGTTAGTTGGGTAGCTACTGTATGACATTCATCTGAACTATTTTAACTTCCTTTAATTAATTAGAATGAAATCTATTCTACACTTTTTTTTCTGTAGCTTTTTATGATTTTACTCGGGTCTTAGTATCTGTCTTCAAAGAAAAGTAATTGATGATCTGAATCAGAAGAAAGTGTGAATTGTAGGAGATCTAGAATTAAGAAAATTCAATGATTTACAAACAGCTACACTTAAATTTGATATTAAAATATGAATGTGTTAAAGTTTAACTGGATTTTTGTCATGCAGTTATTTGGATGAGTGTGTTTGTGCTCTAATTCATAAACAGAAGAGGGAAGAAAAATAATAGACTTAAAAAGTAATACATACATTGATATTTTCCTGAGTATATTCTTGAGTTTAACAAAAGTAGACACACTTAATTGAAACTAACATTGTAAATAATTTAAGATTAGATCCCAAATTAAATATACCTATTAAAATAGCTTTATGGGGCTTCCCTGGTGGCGCAGTGGTTGAGAATCTGCCTGCCAATGCAGAGGACACGGGTTCGAGCCCTGGTCTGGGAAGATACTACATGCCGCGGAGCAACTGGGCCCGTGAGCCACAATTACTGAGCCTGCGCGTCTGGAGCCTGTGCTCCGCAACAAGAGAGGCCGCGATAGTGAGAGGCCCGCGCACCGCGATGAAGAGTGGCCCCCGCTTGCCGCAACTGGAGAAAGCCCTCGCACAGAAACGAAGACCCAACACAGCCAAAAATAAATAAATAAATAATTAAATAATTTAAAAAAATAGTTTTATATAATGTACATGCAAATTAACTTGTTTACGCTAAATCTGTTAATATGTTTGATATTATTTTTCTGATTCACATAATAAGTATTGTAGACTGAAATTTACATTGATTATAAAGCAAAGATATATTGATGCTTTATATATATTTTTAAAATCTATGATTATCTTTGATAAGACATTTTAACGTTACCTTTAAAAGATGTGGTGATTCTAAGTCATTGGTATAGGATCACCTGGCACATTTCTCCTACTTCTTACTTTTCACGGTGGTCAGGAAAAACTTTACGTTCTTGAATACTTAAATACCACTGATAGTTTCAATCAATATTTATATTTTATTAATTGCATACTATAATAATATGCATAAATATTATTAATCTGTTTATAGTATAATCTATATCATATTATATCTACATTAATGCATAATATAGATTTAATGTTATAATCCTATTAATGTGCATATAATAAGCAAGGTGATTTATTTAATATGGGGAAAATATTTCAACTCTACTCTTTGAAAGGGGACTCAACACTCTGCTTATCATTAAACATCATATTTTCCAGAAATACTTATCCATTCAGCTGCTGCTGACTTCTACAAACAGATTGGAAAGCAAGAAAGTTTGCCAAAGCTTTCTTGCATAGAATGTGCATTTTTCAAAAGATGTCAGAGAATAAGATGGGTTACAGGGAAGAATGAAAGCTGAATGTGGCATTGACTCCAGTTACAGAATAAAAGACACTGTTTTAGTCTCTATAGGGTAACAGTTGCCAGTAGTATAAAATGAATTTATGCCAGTAGTATAAACCAAAAACATACCAAGTTGAATAAAATGTATTTTTGTTGGTGAAAAAAGAAAACAATCTTGCAGGTCACAGTTTCTTGATCCTGTGAATTCAGATTCCTTTGAAGGGTATAATATTGATTTGTGGAGTGTCTTTTTATTACTAAAAGCTATTCCCTTTACTCTGATGCTTTTCTCTTGCAAAAAAGAAATGAGATTATACAGCTGATATCATTAAAGCAAGAGAAAAATTGCATTAAAATGAAATGTTTTGAAAATTCAACATGAAAGTCAAAGAGTTTGCCTCCCCATCTAAATTTCTCAAGCCTAGAAACATATCTCAGAATAAACTCAGATCAATTCCCAAAGGGAAATAAAACACCTGACTTTATTTTCAAAGTTCTTTCTCTTCAGTTACTTAGGAAAATACAAACAATTATTTTTACTTCAAAACCTACAGTTTAAAATAAATAGCATTACATTTAAAGGATTATATTACTTTAAAAGTAAGTTCTAGAAGAATCCAAAGCTATCTGATATGACAAGTTTTACCATATTATTTAGATAACAGTGTTTTCTGGTTAGAAACACTCAAGCAATCTTCATGAAATTGTGGTAAATAAATTTACAACATTAACTTTTTGGGTCAGTTTTGGATTTTGAAACTACTTGTTTATGTTATTATTATTATTATCATTATAATAATTATTACTATTATTATAAATGTAACCAATCCATGCTGCTTGATTCTATCTGTACTTTTAATCATTCTTCTTCACTACATTTTATTATCTTCATTAGTAAGAGCTTCAAAATACTACCTTATCATATTTAATATTATATTACATTGATGGTTGCTTCTAATAAATATTAATCAATGCCATTTATTTCCTAAAAGTAACTTACTCAGTTTACTTTGTTTCTTTTTTTGAGTATTTACTTTTTAGGACAGAATGAAAGGAAAAAGAGATGCTTTTTCTCTTACCCAGTTTTCCTCAGTTTGTATGACAGAATCTTGAGTATTCATTCAAGGATATGTTCAGAATACCTACATTGTGGCAGGTGCCATCAGGTACTGGGGATTTGATGGTGAACAAGATAAACAGAGCTTGTCTTCACACAGCTTATTGTCATATACAAACTTAGTTTAGAAAGTGGGAAGTACTACACAGGGTGCTGAGATAGGTACCAGCTGGAGCAGTAGACTTTAGAAAAGACAAAGGGGAGGAAGATCTCTCTGAAGAGAGAAAATTGACACGGAGGTAAAAAGAGAGCCTCCTGCCAGGAGGGAAAGAAATTAGAAAGGTGTTGAGGTGCCAGAAACTTGGCATGTTCAAAGGAAGAAAACACCAGCATGGTCGAGGCAAAAAGCAGACTGATGTGCTATGTGGTCACGCACTAAGGCAGAGCTGGGCCACAAACCTTCCTATTTTTCACAGTAAGGAGTTCAGCTTTTATTTTGAGTGCAAGAGGAAACCATCAAATTAGAAGGGGTGGGGCGAATGGAGATTTATTCCATTTACATTTTCAAAACACCAAATTGTGTGTGCAACAATGATAGAAGAACATTTCTATTATTGTTCCATGGGAAACTAGCCACACAAAATGATTCCTGAAAAATTTAGAAAATACTAGATGCCAAATTACCCTTTTGGACAATCACAATATCTGTACTCTCTCAAATACAGAACATTCCCAGAATGCCAAAAGCTGCTTAAACTTTCACTCAAATTCCCAAATAAATCAGACCTAAAAATCTGGTTTTCTGATGGTATCTGGCATCTCTTTCTGGGACCACACTTTGTAAAATATTTATATAGAAAAAAATGATCAGTATTACTCAAGTGAACCATATCATTGGAATTGTCTTGCTTTGTTTCAAAATTCCTCTAACTAGTAAAAATTTAAATTTCAAAAACTTACATTCATTTCAAGAATGTGCCTTACATTCATTAGTTTATACACACCTGAAAAAGTCACTCGTAATGCAACTAACCCTGTTTAAGGCATGAATGGGATAATTTCTCCATGAGCTGTATTATATTTCATGTTCCCATTAGGCAACTTTAGCATTAAATATGGATAAAGTAATAGTTTTCATAAGGATGTCCAGTCTTAGAGTGTTAGGATGATTCTAATTAGTCTCCATCAGCAGGATAGGTTTACCTGTGTGCTTGTCCATGTGAAGTGCATATAATCCTGGAACATCACCTATGAATTTAAATCAGAAAGCTCATCAACTTCTGTTGGCAAGGTGAAAGATAAAAGCCACAGAAGGTCCCTTCCAGCCTCTGTCACTAATGATAAACAGCATTAACTGCTTCTGTAGACACTAATGCTGCTATCTTGGGAACACAGGCAGCTACCATGAGAACTTTACAGCTTCACTAATCATAATTTTGTTTGTCACAAAACAGAAAATAAAACCTCAACAAAGAAGCAATAAATATTAGCATTTATGAACAAAAGAAGGTCGCATAAGTATGTAGATCTCTAAATACGCAATGCATTCTTCATTAACTAAATATCATGTTCATTATTATACGCTCTTATTACAGGAGAAGGAAACAATAGAAAATAAGAGCAAATTAAATGAAGGCTGGGGCAGAGTCTGTTATGCAGCAAGTGTTTTCCATGAAAAGATCGGGTGACTACAATAAAAATCAATGTTTTAATGCTGTGAAGTTATTTATTTGCTTAAAGGAATTTTCAGTAGAAAAGAGTATTCCAAATTCTGTGATATCAAAATACCAAACTTTTCTTCTAGTTCATTGAAAAACTTATCTTTGTGGCATTATATTGATATTTTAAATTCAAATATTATATTAAAATTCTAGTTTTTTCATTTTAAAAGCAAATTATTCATATTGAATTCACTTAATAATGTTGCTTACAAAGTTCAAAGAACATGTGCGGTAATTTTGATATTTAATATAGAGATAGCCAAACAATATTCTCCTTTAAAAACATACCAGGATGGAACATCATTAAACTAAGAAAACACTAGCAATTTCAAAAAAGAGAGTAAACCATCATACATAACTTTTTTCAAAATACATATGCTTATATAGTTTATGTGATATTCAGCTTATTTTTCATCTTCTTAAGCAAGAATATTAAATCCCTAGTTCTCTGAATGATTTCTATCATGTTCAGTGGTTTTGTTTTATGGTTTTCCTTTTTTATACTATATTTCTAACATGTGTTACTCTAATTTTTTTCTCCTCTGCTACATTTCCAATGTGATGAATAAGGTGATGGTTCAAGTAGTTTAGATTAATCAACTGATTAGTTAACTATGCTACTAATTATACAAAAATCTTATCTTATGGTCCCTGCTGTGAGTATGTATTAAAAATATCACACTGTTACTTCAGTTACTAAAGGCTGTTGGGATATAATTAGTGATGTTATGTTAAAACTCAAGTGCAGTTAGGTAACATGCTTGTAATTTAGGAGGTATGTATGACAAAACAGAGCATGTCTTTTAAAAGAAGTACACCTAACAGACATGTGGACACAGTGGGGGAAGGGGAGGGTGGGACGAATTGGGAGATGAGGTTTGCCATAAATACACTACCATGTGTGAAATAGATAGCTAGTGGGAACCTGCTATAGCACAGGGAGTTCAGCTTGGTGCTCTGTGACAACCTAGATGGGTGGGATGGGGGTGGGAGTTGGAGGGAGGTCCAAGAGGGAGGGGATATAGGTATACATATAGCTGACTCACTTCACTGTACAGCAGAAACTAACACAACATTGTAAAGCAATTTTACTCCAATTAAAAAAAAAAAAGTACACCTAAACCACAAAACAATCTAGCGTGGATAATCCAGAGTCCAAGGGCTTGGGTGTTCTTTCATAACCATTAGTTTTATTACCTGTAAAATGGGTTAATAATAGTACCTATTTCACATAGTCCCTATGAGAATTATTACATATGCATATGAAATCTTTGGATGAAAACTGATCACCCAGGGACTATTAGTTATTATGATCTACTTGGATAACTTCAAATGTGGTTATTGAAATATACAAAATAATAAAAGAATAATCACAAATGCATTTATTCACTGGTGCAAATATACTGTAATATGTTGTACAAATATCATATAATTGCCTAGGGGATATGGTATTGAAGTGTTTATAGTGGGAGGGGTTAATAGGCTAAGTTATCTGGAGAAAGGAATTAGGAATAAAGTCTTTTATAATTTTAATAAATAGAAAGATTATGTAATTGAGAAAAGAGCATATTATACATTCATTAATTATTAGACAAGAAATCAGTTGAAATGATCTCCAATTCAAAATCTGTTTTTGTTTTTTTTTTAGTTTTTATTTTCAGCTTACATAATAAAAAAACTGTTCTTTCATTTCCTTATTGGGAGCTGAGAAGACAGTGAACTGTCTTTATCTGGAAAGAAGAGAATACAGATTGGAAGAAAAACTGAAGTCGTATAGTGGAAAGAACTTGAACTGCCATCAATTAGATATGGCTTCATACAGCACCCCTATGACTAACTGGTGGTATCTATTTGGTCCAGCACGTAGTTTCTCTGAACTTGAATTTCTTCACCTTGAAAATATAAATATATACCTAAATTATAGCCTTGCTTAGAGCATTAGGAAGTAGGTATTAAAGCGTATTGTTAGCAATCTTTTTTGGGCACATTGTAATGTCTCAGGATAACGCTTGTTGAATATATGAATGACTAAATGGTGTTTTTTACCTGAGGAAGCATCAAGAATCCATTAAGTAACAATGTGGAACTAATGAACTGGAATGGGTATATAACACTGCAAAAGAATTTCTAAATCAGACCCCAAAATATCTGTTCATCCCAAATATAGGCCGAAATACCTGGATGGTAAAATTCTACTCAATTTATTTGCCCTTTAGCCAGTTAAAATTGTCTCTAAGTGACTTTAAGAAATTAGTGTGGGTAGCTATAAAGAAGTTATAGCTTTAAAAATCCATAAATTTTGATCAATGTAGGTATAACTTGGCATATATAACACTGACATTATAAACTTAGATATAGTTTTCTCCCAGACATATTTACTTTTCAAATTCTTTTTAAACAAGAATGTAACTTCTCTTATAATCCTTCTTTTGATTTTGCTATTCCTTTAACTAAAACATTCCTTTCAATGCATGAAGTATATATTGTCAAACTATATTTTGCATCATCTAGAATCAATTTTTTTTTCCTTAAACATTTTAGGGAGTTCCAGTGGTGATTTCCTTTAGAACTACTGTACAGAATTAATTTTTCTTTAACACAGGAATGCTTGAGGGATTCATCAAAGACTGATGGGATACAGTCAATGGATTATCCAGGTACTTTTCTCCATCTCCTTAAAATATATTTATACAACAACTCCCCATCATTAATCTTTGGTCCAATTCTCCATCATTAACTCTTTGAGAATCTTACTCTATTTACATTCAGGATTTCAGTACAATAAGTTGGTCGTTTAATTAGGATCAAAATCTTTTAAAAATTCTGTCTTATTTCAGTAACATCATCAACCTTAAAAAAAGTTCACTACAAAAAATTATTTAGAAGGAAGAAGGGTGTATGAAGAGAGAAATAAATCACAACTGCTTAAAATGATTTTTTCTTTATATTAGATTTTATTTTCCCCAAGATTAGGTAAGACAGTCTACAGTTTTTGGCCTAGTCCTTTTTTCTTGATGGGGTTGGAAACTGGTTGGGGACAGATTGCATTATAACCTCAACCAGTGGATAGGTTGTGCAACTGAGACACAAACGAGGTACACTGAATGGTCTTTAAATAGGGAGAGATTAATGAATGATGATATTCCCTTCCTTGTTCATCTGTATATGTTGAAACTCTATGAAAATAATTAGAAATGTATTATCTTTCCTGCTAGGATAAAGTGTGTTCTGCTTAAGAAAAGGATCCACATAGGTATTTATATTTAATATATATTTATAGAATATATGTGTATGTATATGTAAAATATGTAGAGAACGCAAAATAAGTGTAGGTTTTACATTACTAGCTAAAATACTTCTTTCAGGTAGTGTATATGACTTTCATCTATATACTCTATCTAGAATAAGTACTCTAACTACTTATTCTATTACCATGGAAAATCAAGAATTGCCTGTAGGGAAATGTCTGGAAATAATATTGGTCCATACAATGTGCAGCTCACTCCCCTCTAACCATTTACTTGTACAATGGCTAAAACACCACTTTCAATACTGTATTTTTTGCTCTTCCTTGTAACTATTGTTAAAGATGAAATTAGATCATCAGAAGCTAGTGGTCTGTGAAGGGCACAGTGCCTCTCTGTCATCTGAACAATAGTTAGTGATGTATAACTGAGAGTCTAGAAACTGAAAAGTTATAAGTATTCAAGAGCTCTAGTCATACACAAAATTCAGTTGATAATAGCTTTAATAATTACTAAAATTATTGAAAAGACATCTTTGCTAAGGGGCCATAAAAATGTATCCAAATTAATTTTTGTAGATAATTCATTAGTGCATTTTTAGTTTAATTACTTCTTCAATGTTGTAGCCTAAACATACCCCAAGATACAAATTTGGAGAATGTACTATTCCAGCTCTCATCACACTTTTGAGAAGTTCATATTAATTGATTTTAGGTACTTTCTAACTGCAGATTCCTGACTCCCAGTTGTACCCTTTTATAAGTATGTGGTATATATGGGTGTAGTAGGAACCTTAGGGACATGATGGTAGTGAACAAAGATTGGTATTATACCACTACATTTATTTGAGTCTCACTCCTTTTGATCCAAGTCATAGGGCTGAAAATAGGCAGAGCAGCATAGCATGTATATAATGCTGACCTTAGAAATATATATAGTATGGAAGTACTCCATACTACATTAACTTTTCCCTAATTCTTATAGCAATTAAACATTTAGTTAACCCACTCAGTAAAAGAAATATTATTTGATTCCTTATTATTGCCAGGCACTATCCTGGGAGCTAATGATATAATGGTGAACAAATATGGTCACTACCCAAGGAGCTTATGATCTTGATTTAAGTCTCCAAGCAGGTAACAGACAATTGAAAATAGTCTTAGCACTGTGGAAACACATGGAAAGTGTGATTTACTTAGCCTTGGTATTATTGTATTTCTTAGTAAAATTCTGTAGCCCAGGAGAGTGTATTCTATTTTTTTGCATCCCTGCTGCATGTTACTTTAGTGGCAGATAGGCATGAAATAAATATTTATGAAACTGAAATAATAACATAAGACATTTTGCTTATGTGTTGGTTGGCAACAAACAAATGCTGACTGCAAGTAAATTTAAAATACTTTACTTTTATGTAATTGGTTATCCAATAGGAAGGAAAGCCTTCCTCAAAATTAATGTGATATTAAAATGATATAATCAGAGGGTACATGAATGTGAAATATATGGATGTTACTTAATTTGGATATTACATATCAGAATTGTCCATCATGAACTGAATGTAGCAATTTATATTATGATATATTTATTCTCTTTTTCACAAAATATGTTTCCTTTGAGAAATCAGTTGAAAATACATGCCAGAATACTGTGTAAAGACAAGCCAATGACATACTTAAGCTATCTGTAATAATTTTAAATCTAGTTAATTCAATGTTTATTTTAAATAAGAACATTGGTAGAAGATTAAAATTATTCATTCCATGACCCAATTATTATACCTGCTATTTGGTAGAAATCTAAGACTCAGTTATAAATAAAAAAGAAAGATAATAAAAAAGATATATATGAAATAATATAGTGAAAATATTAATTCTTCTATTAATTATATGTCATCTATAGAGTGACAGATGAAAATTTTAGTAATGTTTGACACAAGTTTTTTTAAAAAGAGGCAACTTTAAGGCATTTAGATTAAATACTATTATTAAATTAGTTTATTTACTTTGGTCTGAATTAATTAGTATACAAGCAGTCTTATTTATATAATATGGTGACATCTCCCCTGTGGTTAAAATTTTTCTGATAAAAGCCTTAGAACTTTCTCCTTTCAAAGATTATAAATGGAACATTACAACAAATAGCAAGCCTAACAGAACAACTTTCTGACTATATTGTCATATTTATTATAAAACACTTGGTTCACTGCATTTTGGCATTTTATACAACTGGTTCTGACAGTGATTAACATGGTTTGGGCTTCTGCAGTTTCACCCGAGAGAAATAAAACACCAAAATCTCCGCAGGTGTGTAATGGGCCAGAGATTTACAATCTGTTCTGCAAAGTCAGACTTCAAAGACTTGAAAAAAAATCTTAAAGTTGGCAATGCCTCTATCATCACTATTATTTAAGGTATTTTCTATATTTCAAAAGGAACGGTGTGGCTAATTGCAAAGATTTCATCTCTAATTTGACTTCTGCGCAAGTCTCCTCAGAAGACAATTTTCATTATACATCTGCACATTCCAGGTGAAGCAGACAGCTCCTTTATGAAGTAGCAAACTAAATAATTGTGTATTTACTTGTACTTCCAAGGAGACTTCACTTGAAGTATGTTGCATCCTTTAACTGATGTTAAGGAGTAGTTGGGAAGTACCAAGGTAATTACCAAATGACAATCAGGCAGCAGCACCTGGGCTATGGCAGCCCAAGGACAAGCGCCCATAATTGCTTCCATGATTGCTTGGTGTGAACCTAATATAAAACTTACCCAATTAGGGTCAGAATACACATGATGATTTCAATTATAGGAATGTTCATCTGCCTGAGAGCTGAAAAAGTTCAAATAGTGCTATTTAAATTTTTAAATGTGAAGAGTTTACCCATTTTAGTGGATATCAGGTCTACGTGTGTGCTTGACAGAGTGCAAATTGTTCCATCTTTTAGAATTTTCCACTTATGTATTTTCAAATGTCATCTCCATAGTTTACCATTCCATGAGTAAACAAAGAATGAATAAACAACACAAAGGGATATCATTTTAATGATAAGTCTCTCAGAAAATCAGTAGTAGATTACTTTCTTTAAACTTGAATTCTGTTATACATTTCAGTGAAAGCACCCAGTAATCTCTCTGTCAACCAAGGGTATTACTAACAGAAGTGAAATAAATTGAATAATGGACCAATATTTTTAGTCAATTTAACCACCAAAGGTTTTGATTGCTATGATATTTTGCCTGAAGTATAGTTCTCTTCAAGTATGTTTGCTGAAAATTGTCAAGGTCATAGATGCATGCATTAACCATATCAGTTAGGGTGGCAAAGAGAAAAGCTTTCTTGCATTACAGCAGATTGCAGCCTTCATTTGAATATTTTCTATCATCTCATCAACCTTATTTAAAAGAGGGAATAATGTAAAAAAAAAAAAAAAAGAAAAGGAAAAAGGCCTTCAAATTCTTGATCCATAAAGGACTCCATATATAATATATATAGTATGTATACTATATATACTATCTCAAAATAGAGTATATATATAAATAATATATATATATATATATATACAGTATAGATATAAACTTGAAAACCATCACATTACCCATTTTTAAGTTTTAGTTTTTTAGGATATAAATAAGAATAAAATATTCATTTATCAAAACTATTAAAAATGGAAACAAAGGATCTAATCACAAATGTGCTACCAAAGTTTGTATTAGTACGTGAACAATAATATTCTGTCATTTAACAGTGTTATACAATTCTACATTTGATTATCTTTTGTTCCTTCTAGGTTTTTGCAGTAGGAACAAGCATACTATCCAGAACAAGCATCAGAACCACAATGTTATGTTCCTCTGCTTAGTTTCTTGACTGAAGTTATTGCATTGTATCTACCAGGATGCTTTAGCAACTTTCAATCAATAATGTTAACCTGAAGCCAGCATTGACCTCACTGAACTTGAACTCACTGTAATGTTTTATTACAAAGATTGGAGGCTGTAATAATAATTCAGTGTTTTAAAGTAAAAAGTAGATCCTTTTAGATTTATATAAAAGCCATAATTTATGTTGTGATGTTAATTTCAGGGGTATGATGTGCTTTGCTTTAATCTCTCATTCCGCTTGCCATTTTGTCACAGAAATGCTGAAGCCATCTGAAGGTTACAAACAATGTTCACTAATAACGAGCTCTCATGTCCTTGTAGGTTTCAATTTGATGGATATCCGTAGTGTTTCCCCATGACATAATTCTACTGAGGGAAAACACATCTTGAAAACACAGCTTGTGCTTTCACCTTCAAATATAACAAGCGTGCTATTAAAAATAAACTAAAAATGAGAAGTAAATGCACATTTTTGTCATAGTCCTGTAATCATTTTTATTACAGGTACTGCCAAATTTAATTGGCAAAAATAGACATGCTATAGAAAGAAGAGTTTACAGAGTGGAGTGCTTCCTTGATTGTTATTTTTAAAATCTATCCTTTTAGTCATAATACAGTAATGCCACTCTAACGAGACAAATACAGCACATGTTTCTCTGAAAAAGCTATCTGTTTTTTTTAATAAAGTCTTACATAAACAAGTCTCCACATTTCAATGTCCATTTTGGTGGAGTGTTTATAGTTAACCTCAAGAACCTTTTCCATTTCTATTACCTATCTGTTCATATTGTAACCATAAAGCAATGAAAAATGAAAACAACCAAAGGCACACAAATAAGGATTCTCTCAAATGCTTCTATTGTCCATATAAAAATATAGAATCAAGGCATTACAGTCCTTTACCTAATCAATAGTAGAAAACTACAAATGTTAATATGTACATGCTTTGTGTAAAGGCTAAACTGGGATTTCAAATGAGACTTCTGAATTGTTAGTATTGGCAAATCTTGGTGTTTGGGAACTTTAATTCTAATGTAGTTCAACATGAAATGTTATCAATTGAACCCACGGATGTTTTAAACAGAAGTTAGTATTCAATTTGCATCATATTTGGTTCCCATCCATTTTCCCACAGATTTCAGTATAAAAATGATCCCATTGATTTACCTCTAACAGATGTCTATTTCGGTAAATTATGTATGTTAGTTAGCTTTCTCAATATATGCAGACTATGAAATGACCTTATAAAAAACTTTATACAAGAAGGATTAAATTTGGAAATCCTGTTTGAGATGATCACAGAAATCCATTATTTGCCTAAAAAGTTTATGTCTCCACCACATGTACAGTGCTGTGTAGCCTAGGGATTCCATAAATACAGGATGAAACGCAGGTGTTGATGAGACTTTGAGTACTCAGGCAGAAAATAGCTGTTGTAACTCATACACAAATTTAGACTATCCATGACACCATGTCAGCATAAATGATTTACTGAAAGTATGTAATGAACTCAAAGAAGATACCCTGAGAATCTCCACATGAAAAACTTATGCTCCTTGTAGACATGTGTATGAATTTTGGTATGTCCTTAACTATGTATTTCTTTCTATATTGTAATACAATTATCTCAATGTTAGTGCAAATGTGATACTAGAAACTTCATAACTGTGTAAGACTCAAAATGTGAAGGAAACACCTTTACCCATATACAGTGATGATAAATGTATAAATGATATAAACAAACAGGATAAAGTTTCAGTCCACATTTTTTTAATAATGGCAGAACAAATTGAAACTATCTTCTTTTTTCCTTGCCAAGAATGTGCATTTCATTATGTAAAGGATTTTAATGTTGATTTATAGGTGAACATAAAGAGAAGTTATCAAGGACAGTCTTTCATTAGGTTTTTGAAAAGTAGTTTCTAAATATATGCATGTCACTTTAATGAAAAGAGTGATGATAGTAATTTCTAAATGACCTACAGATGTGTTTATATAGCACCTGCCTATCTCCATTGGGCAAATTTTTTCATTTAATTTCACATATATCAAATGTGCGAGTGTGGGCAATTGCAGATATAGTTCTTTGATGTTCATATGAAGAAATCTAGCAATTTCTTCAGAAATGATGTTTTTGATAAGTGAAATTTGGGCACTATCTTGAAAGGTAGAAAAGAGACTTTCTTTTTTATTCCAAATTGTAGTGTGTGAAAAGTGGAACTGTTTAAAGACACTCTACCTGCTTCAGCAAACGTGCAGCTCTCCCTGTACTGGGGAACATCTGGTTTTAAGACAGTAAAATGTAATTACTGCAGGGAGATCTGAGCTATTACATATGCCTAATCTCATTGGGCAGGTTCTATAATTTGCTGGATATCCAAACAAAATTTGTATGGGCTTAATTATTTTTGAAAAGCATTCCCAAGGCTGATGCTACCTCAAAGCCCATCCAGAGTTGTTGGTAACAAAAAGTTATACCTAAGGGCCTATTCCAGATAACTGAAATCCAGAAAATGTTAGTTTCAGAAAATGTTAGTTTTTGCTGAAATATGATACATAGGTTCTTGCTTTCCTAAGTCGTGGGGTAGAGATGGCTAGCTATCTCCCAAATATTAATAGTGAAGACTTTTGGTGGATGTAGCTTCCCAGACAATGACTATTTTTCCTTGCTCCACTTCAGTCATGACCTTGTGACTAGTTCTGGTTAATGTAAGGTTTTTAAGAAGTGCTGGTTCTTTTGCATTTTCTTTTCCATTTTCTTAAATTCCTTCCGCTGATCAGAAAAAAAAAAAAAAAAATTCCAAGACCCTGTGCAATGGTGAAGCTGCAAGATGGAAGGAAGTTGTGTCTTGAAAAGTCACCCTCTGACATGCAATGCTCAAGTTGGACTGTTAGGTGGCAAAGAAAAGAGGTTCTATTCTGTTGAACCACTGTAATTTGGGATTATTTGCTCTAGCTTGCGAGTATTATTCTCAGAATGTCAGCACCATCATTATGCTTGCCAATTATGACTCAGAAAATCCACTCCATAACCATTCAGCACTTGCTATAGACCAAGAACTGTGCTAGTTCTTTGGAATAAAAGATGGCTATGACACAGGTTTTTTTTTTTTTTTTCTTATGATCTAAACAAAAAAGAGATGAATAAATGCAGAATTATAAGTGATAAAGTGTGTGCTGGGGGTGTAGGGGGATAAACCCCCTACCCCCTATAAACCTGCAGGTGGTAGCATGACCAAAGGCAATAAATCAGAAATAGCTCATAATAATATGAGCTCAGGATGTTAGATGATTCTCTGTAGCTACAGGATGATTCTGAGGGAAGGGAGTGGCTTGGTGAGCTCTACAACAGGTGAATGAATGTACTGAGGGAACAAGTCTAGAATTGAGAATATCAGTTAGTAATCAATGCTCTTGTACTGCTCCAATAAAATGTAATGAGGGTCCACACCAAGGCAGGTGATAGGAGTGATTAATTTGATTAATTGGATTTGGGAGAGAAGGTGATACAGATTTAGCTTACTCTAAATGGTTGTACTAAAAATTAAATGTTCAAGGAGAGGCCAATTTAGTAGAAAATATGATTCAGTTGTTATTATTTGTTTCAACTGTCCATATGCTACAGAAGTTGTGATGACCAACCAGTAGTTAGATACATAAATCCAAAGGTCAAAAATAAGTCTGGCTTGAAGAGCACATTTGATTTATGGGAGTCAGAATTGTGTTTTTACTTACTTCTAAGTTTATGCCTATGTTTTCAATATTGATGTTGTCAAATTACTACCTTTTAATATAATAATAGATAGATCATATATTTTTTAACTTACTTTACACTTGCTGATTTATTAGGCAACAATATTAAATCAGTCACTACTATTGTAATTCCTAAACTTCATCAGAAATACATGTTTTCTATGTTCTGCTTACTAATGGTTCTCAATGCTATCTTTAGTGATAACCTATAATATTTAATCTGCTTAATTTATTGAAGTCACTTGTCTACAAACTGAGAAGTTCTATTTGATATTTTCAAAAATGAACAAACTATTTTGTATTTATCTTTTTTATGTGTATATGTTTACTTTTTTACTTTAATTTCATACACAATATAACATAATTATCATATTATCAGAAGCCCTGGGTACAATGGCATTATAGGAAAACTGAATTTAAATGCTTTACTGAAGAGTTGCAGATATGATTCCCTAAACAGACTTTGATAATCTGCCTAATAGAATATTATTTATGCTTAAAAATAGTAATTTGGTTTAATTTTTAAAGGAAATTTTTGTTTTCACAGATCTATGGTCACATTTTTTGTAACACTTACAATATGCCAGGCACAGTGGACAATGCTGCAGACCCTAATAAAATAGTGCTCTCTCAATTCACTTATTGTCCATTAGCAGAGTTACAAGAATCATAGTCTCCCTCTTTCCCCCTCTCAAATCTATGTCCACACTGGCCTGGAAAAAAGAGCATCACAGACAGAATTATTATTTCTGATCTAAAAAAGAGGGGTTTGTTATTAGTACTACGTCAGGACCCTGCTCTATCCCAATAGGAAGAATTCCATTCACTTACTCATAACTTGGCCAAAGATTACTCTCTAGAGCACATCTTCGAATATCTGATTTCCAAGAGGTTTAGTCCTTAATTCATTTCCATTCCATGCATATTGCTCCTGCCCCTTGTTATTCCTATCCTTGTTCATTTTCAGCATACCTGTTGATAAAATTGCTCTGTCTCGCTTTAAAGATGCAGTGCAATGCTATACTGAGAATGCTTTTTCGTGGATTAGATTACTTTGAAAATCTCAACAAAAGGATAATAAGACTAGACAGAGATTAATCCATTTCTTTTAGAAATGCTGCCTTTTAGTCCCAGGGAAATATGCTCACATGCATGGTTGAAATATAGCATACTGAGTTCCTTAGTCCCTTCCACCCTTCTCAGTCAAGCCTAACACTCATGAATCACTGGCAAGTGTAATGAGGCTGTAAAAGAAGACGTCCTGGTGGAGAGATTGTGCTAGGTCCCTTAGGACTCTTGAGACAATGATTTATATTTGTTTGAGTTTACATAACACCACTGTTGCACTATAAAGTGGTTCAGAAATGGCCAAACGCTAACCTGCAGTTGATTTTGCACAATTTCACATTAAGTGCAACCCACTGTCTACAAGCTTCTTTCCTATTTGCAGCTTCAATTTTTCATCAGAATCAATGTTTGGTTAACCAGGCACTAAAATAGCTTCTAAGTCTAGAGTTATCCGTTTCTGTACCACACATATATTATACTCTTAGTTTACAGTTTACTTAACAGCATGCAGTGGATATGTCTTCATAATGAATATTTCTGGCAGATGTTACACACAAACAGCTTTTCTAAGATCGGTGCTCACTTTATCCCAAATTTGTTATCAATTTTATTGGCTATGCAATTTCTTTCCTTTGGTCAGTCACTCTTTAAATTGGCTAGTTTAATGCATCACAGCAAATGATTTTCAGAAATCATTAGGCACATGAAAATGCATATTCAGCTCACACAGTTTTAATTGACCCCACTCACACCTACCAATGGCACTCCTACACAATCTGCCTACTTTGCTGCTCTTCATTTCATTAAACTCTGAGTGTACAAGCTACTTGTAAAAATCTTTTCCCTGGATCTGAGTTATATTATCTCTTTGGAAAGGATTGATATGGCACTCTGTTGTTAATAAGGTTGGGTTTGGTTTAGCCAAGTTCTTAGATAAGTGAGTCTAGAAAGCAAAACTCAGAATAGTTTACAACAATGATTTTCAGTGGGGTGCGTTTGCTCCTCCAGGGACATATTTGCAGATGTTTTTGATTGTCACAACTGGGGGAGGGGTTGCTACTGGCATCTAGTGGGTAGAGGCCAGGGATTCTGCTAAATGTTCTACAATGTACAGGTCAGTCTCCCACAGCAAAGAATAATCCAGTCTAAAATGCCAATAGTATTAGGTTGAGATACTCTTGTCTACAGTATCCTATAAAAATGCATTTGATTTACATAAGGATAAGGGCTGGTCATGGAATCTACTGTGAAGTCAGAGAAATCTTAGAGCCACTTTTCACCTTATGCATAGTAGTTAATAACTTTAAATAATGCAATCTGTACTGGAATTTTTTTGCCATTGATACATTTACTGAGTATCGCTTGGAAGAGTAGACATGGCAGTTTCCTGCACCATCTTACCTTCCAGGCTCTGAAATGTGAGTGCATTTTAACATGATGCTTGGGAAGGGAGTATGATACAGGTGAATAGATTTGGGAGTACGAGAGACAGGGTTAAATTTCTAGTTTTGCCATTTATCAGCTATGTGATGTTGCAGAATTTGAGTTTTCATCTGTAAAATATGTAAAGTGATTCCTTCCCAATAAGACTGGTGTAATAATTAAATAGAATAGTATGTGTTTAAAATAATAGGCTATAATATGTACTCAATAATCAATGTTTATTTTCTTACCTTTGAGAGATGAATTCAAAGAATGATTCCAGCAGTAAGAATTTGGCCAAAGTTAGGTGAAAGAAATATAAATAATTATGTGAAAGTCAAGTAGAAGGAATATGTATTCAAAGATGAGTCATAGAGACACCTATATTAAAGTCTTTTCTTTTCTTTTTCTTCTGTGACAGTTGATTTCTGGGGTTTCAGCAAGTCATTTTTTTCCTGAGTTTGGTTGTGATTTCTATAATTTGGCACTGAGAGTGATGGAGAGTGCTGACAAACAATTTAAAAAATTAAGCTAGTAATGACTACATCTCTCTTACTTTTAGGTTTTTTTCCCAAATACGTTGAAGTATACGTGAAATGAAATAGAATATTTAGTTGAAAAAACTAGAATAACAAAATTTAAATTTACAATGACCTCAATGCAAATATAAAATTAAAAACAAAAACTTTTCCAATAGACTTATTAATCATAGAAAAACTTGTGTTAACTAATCCCTGTAACTCTATGTCAGCAGAGTGTGGAAAGACAATGATATCATGATTCCTCTGATTCAGTTTGTTTTTAAATCAATTTTGCAGAATTTTATCTTGGAGAACCCATTTAAAAATTGCCAACACTTTTGCTTAATTTTGTGTTTATAAATAATTGTTTTCTGTCACTGTGTCAATTGCCCCTTTCAGAGGCTTCATAAAGTAGTAGGAATTGAGTATAATAGTGGTAAAATAAAAGCCAAATGTAAATGGAAAACTGAACAGACTATTAAAGGCATAGCATTTGAACATTTCTAGTTGAACTGCTTCTATCTGTGCCCTGGAATTTGTTAATGTACCTTGCAAAGGAATATTTTGTATGTAATTCTCTTTTTCATACTTTGTGAGCTACTGAAAGTTGGGAACTTATACCTTACATGTCTTTTCAAACTGTAGATCCCATCATACTATTCTTCTACTGAAAATCTTTCACTACATTCCAATTGCCAAATCATCAGAGTCCTTCTCAGGTCTGAAGATTCTGCATGTGGTCTGGCCCTGGACTAGCTCTCCCACCTCTTTTCACCCTCTCCTGGAGCTCTATGCACCAGTCACCCTGGGCTCCATACCACCACAGGTCTTTCTATCATTCCTTAGTATTTTTTTCCTTATGCTTTTCTCCATGCTATTTCTCAATCGTTCCTCAAGATTGCTTGTAGAATTCAACTGGTTGTATGGGAAGACATCCCTGAACACTGTGGCAATGGGACATTTTTATCTAGCTCACTCTATCATTATGCAATATCTTCTGTTGAAATCATTTGATAGTGTATCTACATATCCACTAGATAGGCAGATGTTGAGGACTGGCAGATGGTCTATTCAAATTCTGACTTAAGAATCATTCATTTTGTATATAAGACATGTTCCACAGTATTAGAATGAATTACATAGTTCAAAACATGGTTTAAAATGACCTATTCAGTAGATCACAGCATTCGTAACTCTACTTAGGTTTAGGGTTGACCCTCTATTTTTAGACCAGACGTCTTATTTCCAGCTCATGTTACAACAAAAATGGAACTTGGGCAGCAGTCGTCCAGATTTGTCCAGAGCAAGTTGAGTAAACAAATAACTAGCTTACTCTTTTTCTTCTTCTTAAACCAGACCAGCCCTTTCATTGTAAAAACAATAGAGCCACTCTTTCCTTGTGTCTTACCACTTGCTAAAATATTCTTTCCTCAGATACCTTCAAAACCCACCCTATAGGGCTTCCCTGGTGGCGCAGTGGTTGAGAATCTGCCTGCCAATGCAGGGGACACGGGTTCGAGCCCTGGTCTGGGAAGATTCCACGTGCCGCGGAGCAACTAGGCCCGTGAGCCACAATTACTGAGCCTGCACATCTGGAGCCTGTGCTCCCCAACAAGAGAGGCCACGACAGTGAAAGGCCCGCGCACCGCGATGAAGAGTGGTCCCCACTTGCCACAACTAGAGAAAGCCCTCGCACAGAAATGAAGACCTAACACAGCCATAAATAAAATAAATAAATAAATAAATAATTAAAAAAAAAAAAAACCCACCCTATATAACATCACAACTCCATCTTTTCCCTGTTTAATTTTCTCTTTAGCTCTTACCACAGTACTATACTACATATGTGATTCACCATGTTTTATCATCTACATACCCACTACAGTGTAAATTTCTTTAATGAAGTGAGCTTTAATTCCTTTGTCCCTGAACCTAGGATAGTACCTGGCATATAGTGAGCACTCAATAAACTCTTGTTAAATAAAATGAATGGACAAAAGGCCTAGATAAAATTTCTTGTTCAATTATCCTGAAAGAAACTAGCCCAATCTGTTTGAAAGTCAGGAATATACATACAAAGTCAGTTTAACTTTTGTGATCTTAGCAAAAGAATAGGCTTGTCTCTCTCACTCTGTTTGGTATTTTTTATACAGTTACATATGTATTTAAAATGCACACATGCACACAAAAACATGCACACACATTTATTTGCCTCTGAAATAGACTGTACTTTGATATATTTTGAATATGAATAACTAGTTTTCTAAAATTTCATACATGAATCAACAATTTTATAAATATTGGTTACTTTAACCACTATAAAACAATTATTTTGTTATGTCAGTTTACCTAAAGATAAAAACCTCTTTTCATTATATCGCATAGTTGGATATTTAAGAAGGTATATTTTAAACATCGATATGCCAAAATCTATAAACCTGTTTCATTCCTGATTCATAATATCTTCCTAAAAATTATAGTAAAGAATAATATTTGTATTTAGATTTAAATTAAGAAAAAAGTACATATATATTTATGTATAATTTATCCCTTCTTTGCCAAAAATAATCTAAAATTTATTAAAATTAAAAGTATTCTCACTTGTCTTTGAAACAAAATTAATTTTTATTCGTATAATTCAAATGGTCTAATTATCATTATAAAACAAGGATAAGTGATTTATTGCTTAATCCTTCACTAACTTCAAGTACATTGATTTTGGAAATAAGATTTTTTAAAAAATATTGAGTGGAAAGAAAAAGTTAAGCAAGAAAGATATCTAATGAATGTGGTTTACTATTGACATAGAAATCAAATTCCATTGAAATGCTATAACCAAAGATATTTTGAAATGAGTGCAACTTAGGGGGAAAAAAAAGATCCAAGGAAAAAGAAGTCAAAAATGTTCTGAATAGTGACTCACTATGATAAAATAACTTATTGAAAAAAATCTTTGATGCCAAAATATCATATAGAATTCATTAAACTGAAAAATTAAAGGACAAAAATTATGTCCTTGAAGCTCTAAATATATGTGTATTTGTATGTGAAAAAAGGAGTGAGGGATGAAGTTGAAGGGGCAAGAACAGATGAAGGGAAATATACAAATTATAGAAGCAATTGTTATTTTCATAAAGTTTCCCACATTGCAATTCAGATGGGGGCAGTTGCCTAACTGGGATTCTTTGCTGAAGTGTTCTAATAGGATGGAATCCTGTTGCATGCTTCTTCTCAGTTATAAAAGCTGCCAACTTCAAGTCTGCTAAGGGTAGGCTGAACTTTGGAATTCTTCTGTCCATGGGATATGCCTTTTCTCCTCAATTCTTTAAAGCATAAAAAATATACAAAAATATTATTATCTAGAAAAAATGATAGGTGTAACAAATCATGCTGTTAGAAGATCCCTAAGAATAGATTAGCACTCATTCTAGAGAGGCTCAAGTGGAATATGTTCATAGTGTAGAGATGAAACTTTCAAGACCCATTTGTGTAAAAAAAAAAAATCAGTGTAGATTGGTTTAAAAAACTTCTACTTAAGGACTCACTAGTATTGAATTAAAATTTCTGTAAAGCTTCGCATGAGTCTCTAAGCAGCAGCATAGCACATTATCTGATTCTTTGAGGAAGAACAATTCAAGTGCATTAATGACCAGAACCACATGGATGCAGTAGGTCAAGAGAATATAACATTATGTGAAAAAATAAGCTGGATTTGGCATGGTCATTCAGTCACTTTAGACAGAAGATGATTTTCTCTTTAAATTTTAAAATTACAAATACTAAAAAGACATGTAAGTGGTCTGGATACTGTGGAAGTAACACTAGTATTTTACCCTCTTGCCACTGTGAGTCTGTACGCCACCTTCCAAATCAGAAACTAGGAATACAAAACAATAATAACAATACAACACCTACTAAACTCTAACAAAACCCAAAAATAGATCAAGTCAGTTCTGGTTCCCCAAATAAATAAAACTGAGGGGTTACCATTTAAGCCTGAATTTCCAATGAAAACCACACTTATCCCTGACTTTAAAATGTGATACTTATACAAGAAATTTGCTGTTTCCCACCATTAACTTATTAATGTAAACTTATTAACTTAGATAACCTTGCAGTTATTTTTCTGTATTTTACTTGGCAAGACAGTTCTACTAGTCAGATTCACAACTTAAAAAAAAAAAAAAGTAGACTGCTATTGTTTTCTAAATGTGTTTGTCTTCAAATGTTACTTCCACAATACAGAAAATGACAACACAATTAATATGTATAGATCCTATAAAGTTACTTTGGATATATCAGAATAACATCATTATAAGATGAACTATAGTGCTTTAATTATTAACCTTTCAAGAACCATTCAAATTACACAAATATGTGACTTACATGCACTTTTAAATCAAGGGATAAAATGTCATAATCTTACATCATTGATGTGTTTAAGGAGATAAAGTCAACTTCAAGGTATAGATTAGCCAGTATTTCTAATAACTGCCATTATACATATATTTAGAATACACATATTAATAGATATATACACACACACTCACACACGCACATAATCTTTTCACTTTTTTTCTAGCAGGGAGCTAGCACTGTATAAATACTCAAGAGAGCAAATATACAAGGAAATCAGTGACTCACCAATTAGGCAAAACTCTCTCTACAATTTTCATATAGTCTCCTTTGAAAAAACAATCCCACCCGAGAGAACAATATTCTAAATCTCATTTTAAATGGCACTACTCAAATACAGACAGAGTCAGTCCTTAAAAACCGTTGGCTTACTGAGAATCACTTTCCCACGTTTTTAGGACTAGACATACTTGCCAGCAGCTGAGCAATTCCCGCATTCCTGCAGCCTGTGCGGTAAACTTCACATATGTGGGAAGCATACTCTTGTCAAGCCTTACCCCGGCAGCTTTTCAGAGTCTGTGCATTCCCTGATCAAACTGAGCAGGTGGTTAAATATTCAAGGTGACTTGAGGGACAAAGTTTAATGTAGTTCATGGAAAAACATGGAGAACATGAAGAAAAAGGCAGCAACACTTTATTCCTTTCACCAGCTTATGTCCCTTCAACAACCTAAAGATGCATCAGCTATTGCTTTAACTATAAATTATGCCTATTCTGATGTTATACCATTTTGATATCCCTGTTTGACTGGACAGAGTAAAATATGAAATATTTCCTCCAATGTGGTAAGCAATACCAGCTGGTAGGAACCACCTTTTAAGTTCAATCAAAAACATTTTAACTAGGTTTCCCTGGTGGTGCAGAGGTTAAGAATCCACCTGCCAATGCAGGGGATATGGGTTCGGGTTCTGGGCAGGAAGATCCCACATGCCGAGAAGCAAGTTAAGCCTGTGCGCCACAACTACTGAGCCTGCGCTCTAGAGCCCGCGAGCCACAACTACGGAAGCCTGTGCGCCTAGAGCCCGTGCTCCGCAACAAGATAAGCCACCGCCATGAGAAGCCCGCACACCGCAACGAGGCGTAGCCCCAAGTCGCAGCAACTAGAGAAAGCCTGTGTGCAGCAGCAGAGACCCAGCGTAGCCAAAAATAAATAAATAAAAATAAATTGATTAAAAAAAAAACAAAAAAAACACTTTAACTTGGCAAAGATGAGCCTTTTGTTTAGTTCAATCATGCCAAATTTAGGAATATTTTATTTGAGTACACATTTGGAATACAGTGCCTCAAATAATCAGTCGATTTAATGCATATATGTATCAAATGTTCACACACTCTTCTGAGGAAGGTACTAAGTGATAAACATGAAAAGGTAGACACAGCCTATTAAATCAAATACTTGCTTCAGCATATCTGAGATTTGCCTTTAAAAATGACTTTTTGAGAACATTTCTTTCTTGTCCTTTGAAAATATTTTCTGTCTGATCATAGTATTTATATTCAAAATACTGCAAACATTCTTTCCATACTAACTCATGCTTCAAGTAAATACCCCTTGTTTTAAGTTACCCCTTGTTCCACAGGGAAATATCAACACATCTTTCAAGACAGCCAAAAAAAGTCACCTCTTCTAAGAAATGGGAAAATTATCTACTCCTCCTTCCCCATTTTTTCTTGCTAATAACCCAAATTTTCTTTTCCCACAGAATGGGTACAGTCTCCTTACTGAACTGAATATTCTGTGAGGGTATAGATATGGCTGACTCTCCTCTCCATGCCCAGACCCTAGTTTATATTAAATACATAGTATTTTTGACCTTCTGAATGATATAACTGAATAAATGAAAGACAGATACTACATAGGTAAATGCTGTTACAGTAGTGTTAGGAACGGGAAAAGAAGAGAATAAGAAGTTTTGGGGAAAGATAATTGAGTAAAAGTGTACTATGGAAAGATGCAAAAGCACTGACTGTAGAGAGGTTCTAGGTAAACTAGGAATAAATCCAAGTTCATAGGAAAATGGCAATCTTATCAAAAAGAATGATAGAATACGTATTTGATTTTGTGAATACTAATTTCAAAAGTAGCCTCATTATTGGACATATATTTTGTTATGGAAGAAAGTTACATCAAATTTAAAATAATTTGTATTCACTTTGGATATGAAACAAATTCACATAAGAGAGGTATGAAAGCATTTATTAGATATTATCTGAGAACCAAATCTTTTAGTCCCATACTCAGCCTAGACACTGAGAACTGAAACCACATCTTACTGTCAATGTTAACAGGACTTGGTACTATTCCTCTGTCTTTCTTATCTTGACTTTATTCTTCCAGAGTCTCCTGCACAGGCAAAGGGTTTAGATTGTCCAATTTTTGTTTGAAACAAACAAATGTTTGTTTGAAACATCCAATTTTCAGTAAATTCCGACCTTATCTTCTCCACTCCAAGACACTATACACTATCTAGGTTTTGTTAAGTTTTGTGTTCTCCCTCACCAAGGTAAGTAATAAGATCACCTTTGTCTTATCTTCTTATCAATAAGTTACATTGGTGATATTTGGGTAGTAAGTTTTTGACATACTCAACATATATTCAAACGGACTTTTGTATATTCAAAAAAATTTAAAAAAAAGAAACAAAAAAAAGTAAAGATAGTAATTCTCAGGACCTTATAGGAACATTTCTTTCTCCCACTTCAATGCTGAAAGTAAATATAGATTGTTGAGGAAGACAGAAAGGGGAAGAGGTGGGAATGAGAAGTAGAAAGGCTTAGCTTTAGAAATAAACACCTAGGATAAATATCAGTGAACAATGAAACCCTGAAAACTACAGTATCTGTATTTAATGTCCTAGTTCCAGCTTCACTTAGGTTCACAAACAAACACATGAAGAAACAGAAGAGATTGGAGTAGGCAAGAAATGCCACTTAGACCAAGAAGACAACTTCATTTCATTTACCTGTTTAATTTACAGGTAAACCTCTGGACTCTGAACCTTAATAAATGCTGAGAGGTTGTGTGAAGAGAAAACAATCTCTGGATTTTTAAGAGAGCAATTGAAATCTCTGAATAGGAGATAAAAGATGCCATTTAGAACAGTGTAGGTAATGATTGCATTACAAATTTCTTGACAGAGATTTCTAGAACAGAGTCCATACTAGGTAACACTGAAAATGCAAGATTACACAGAAAATTATGATTAAGAAAAAGAATATTGAAAGACTCTTGTTATCACAGCAAATACTAGCACGGGTGTAATAGGGCAAGTTTTCTTCTTTGTATTCTCTGTTTTTGAATCAAAACAACTGAAGAAATATACTGAAATATATTGAAAATAAATTATTTTTGTATGTATCAAATGATATTACTTAACAAAGAAATAGAATATTTTAAAATCATTTTAGTAGGATTAAAGCTTCTCATGAATTTTTTTATTAACAAAACCTATCATTTTTCAAGTTTATAGGTAAAACTCACATCCTTTAACCTCTGATTGCCTAATTCTAACTGAGCTTCTTGGTATTTAAATATTTCACAGGTCTTATTATCATACAGATCGGGTCATACACTTGACCGGCAATTCATAGAGTAAGATGGGCCTCTGAGTGTATGTTTTTGTTTGTCTGTTCATTTTGTCTCATTGCATTTAAGGATGCTTGTCGGAAAACAACTTCACTACTAAAAGCTGATAACTCAAGAGGCTTACATGAATTTCCTTTGCTAAGATATGATGGTTAACTTTATTTGTCACTTGATTGGGCCATGGAATGCCCAAATATTTGGTCAAATATTATTCTGGGTATTTTTGTGAGGGTGATTTGGATGAGATTAACATTTAAATTGATATATATATTTTTAACATCTTTATTGGAGTATAATTGCTTTACATTGTTGTGTTAGTTGCTGCTGTATAACAAAGTGAATCAGCTATATGTATACATATATCCCCATATCCCCTCCCTCTTGCATCTCCCTCCCACCCTCCCTATCCCACCTAAATTGATATATTGAGTAAAGCAAAATGCCTTCCATGATATGGGGTAAACTTCATCCTATTAGTTGAAAGCCTGAGTAAAAAAGAAAATCTGAATAAGAGAGAATACTTTCTGTCTAAAGACATTTTGAGTGAGATGTTGGCTTTTTCCTGCCTTCTGACTTGAACTGAAGCATCAGTTTTCCTCGGTCTTGAACCTGCTGACTTTTGGACTGGATCCACATCATCAGATCTCTTGGGTCTCCAGCTTGCCAACTCACCTGAAGACCTTGGGACTCACCAGCCTCCATAATTATATGAGCTAATTCCTTATAATAAAGAGCTCACGTGCCCTTCTATTGGTTTTGTTCCTTTAAAAAACTATGACTGGGCTTCCCTGGTGGCGCAGTGGTTGAGAGTCTGCCTGCCAGTGCAGGGGACGCGGGTTCGAGCCCTGGTCTGGGAGGATCCCACATGCCGCGGAGCGGCTGGTCCCGTGAGCCACAACTGCTGGGCCTGCGCGTCTGGAGCCTGTGCTCCGCAACAAGAGAGGCCGCGATGGTGAGAGGCCCGCGCTCTGCGATGAGGAGTGGCCCCCGCTTGCCGCAACTGGGGAAAGCCCTCGCACAGAAACGAAGACCCAACACAGCCATAAAATAAATTAATTTAAAAAATAATTAAAAAAAAAAAAAAAACTATGACTACTAATACATAAGGCCAATTAACAAAGAACTTTAAATTTAAACTAATTTACACTACTAGGTCAAAGACTAGTTGTTAGCAATTGACCTAGCATAAAGACCGAGGAAAGCAAATCTCAGAGAGAATGGGGACAAAAATCAGTTATTTCTGATAATGTCAGAGGAACAAAAGGAATGGGGCATGTTTGCAGTTGATTGGGGACTGCAGAACAGGATACTGCACATCTGGTGATGACATGATACCTTCAGAGGAGATAGTGGGATGCAGGAAAAAGAGAGGGAAGATGGTAGGAGAGGCTGAAATATGGCAAGGATTCATTAGAAGTAGGGGCTAGTGGAACCTGATGACCACTTTCCTTAGTTAATATTCTTGCCTAACAACATCCTGGCTTAGAGGTAAGCTGCCTGGAAGGAAATTTTCTTGAAGGTACAGAGGTAAATGTTTTTGCATTTTTGCAAAAAAATGATTTTTGCAAATGATTTTTGCATTTTTGCAAAAAAAAAAAAGATCCTCCTCTATTTCCAGGCTTAGTAACTTTTCTGGACATAGGTCTGGGTAGAGTCATCAGTGCCCTACAGTCTAGGACACTTTCAGTATATAAGTATGACAGTCATTGCAATATAGTATTTAGGATTTCTATGTCATTTTAAAGCACTAGGAAAATAACAGAGTTAAGATTTGGAAATATCTTAGGAATATTTTGAAGTTTATAATCCATGCTTCAGTAGCCTTTATTCAACATCTCTACTCAGTTTTGACAGTGTGCTTTCTCCATATGCACATGGGGGACCCACATCTGCTTGTTGAAGCACGGCTTAGTCAAACGGTGTGAACTGTAGAATAAAACAATTTTGAGTGTGAATCCTAGCATGGCTACTTTCTCTCTGTGTAACATTGGCCTATTTATCTTACCTTGTTTTTCAGTCTCTGCATTTTTTAAATGTGGGCAATAATATTTTCAATCTTATTGTAAGCATTAAAGATAGGAGATGAAAATGTAGCCAACAATGCATGTTTATGGTATCCCAGTCAGCCTAAAGCTTCACATGGAAGCCGTCTCCCTGTCAAGCTCAGCACCTTGCCTGAACTCTGCTCCCCAGCTCCCATCCCTCAAACCTTTCCATTCTGTGTCATGCTGGCTGAAAGCCTTGCTCATTGGTTGATTATGATAACTGAAAAATACTTGCTGAAGTTCTTAAAGGCCTAGCATTTATGTCTCCTAAATACAATATTTGCACTTCGTTTTTAAGAATTTAAATAAACTAATCTGACACAAGCAATGCAGCAAAGGTGGTGTCTTCATAAAATAGGGGAAATAAGAGCCTGGATGTACCTTAAATTACACCACGTACAGCCATTGATTTTATCCAGAGGAGCTTCCTTTGCTACCAATTACGTGTGTGCGTGCGCACGTGCATGTGTGAGACAGTGGTTGTAAGAATATAATTATGTTTCTGAGCATACCTTTACTAAAATAAAAATTGTGAAGGAACCAAGGAAGGAGGAGGGGTGGTCCTTGTCATAAAAAGAGAGAATTAAGTCCAGTTTTCATGTTTTCAGTTTTGACTCAATGTTGTTCACTGAATGAAGCACAGAGGTCCAAGGAGCACAGTTAGAAATCTCTTCTTTGGCTTTTGTACTCACATAAATATTCTGGTATATTTAATGTAAAATAAAAATTTAATAACAAATGCTGGAGAGGGTGTGGAGAAAGGGGAACTCTCCTACTCTTTTGGTGGGAATGTAAGTTGGTGCAGCCACTGTGGAAAACAGGATGGAGGTTCCTCAAAAAATGAAAAATAGAGTTGCCACATGATCCAGCAATTCCAAGCCTGGGCATATATCTGGACAAAACTATAATTCAAAAAGATACATGTACCCCTATGTTCATAGCAGCATTGTTTACAGTAGTAAAGATATTTAAGCAATCTAAGTGTTCACTGACAGATGACAGAAGATGTGGGGTGTGTTTATACATATACATATATATATAGTGGAATATTAGTCAGCCATAAAAAAGAACGAAATAATGCCATTTGAAGAAACATGGATGCAACTAGAGCCTGCCATTCTAAGCGAAATATGTCAGAAAGAGAAAGACAAATACCATATGATATTACTTATATGTGGTATCTAAAATATGACACAAATGAATCTATTTACAAAATAGAAACAGACTCACAGACACAGAGAACAGACTTGTGGTTGCCAACGTGGGGGGGGTGGTGAGGAGAGGGATGGATTAGGAGTTTGGGGTTAGCAGATACAAACTATTATATATAGATTGGATAAACAACAAGGTCCCACTGTATAGCACAGGGAACCATATTCAATATTCTATGATAAACCATAATGGAAAATAATATGAAAAAGAATGTATACATATGTATAACTGAATCACTTTGCTGTACAGCAGAAACAAACACAACATTGTAATTCAACTATCTTCAATTAAAAAAAATTAAAAATTAAGCCTTTGAAAGGTGGCATATCCTTTCAAACTAGAAGCATACATTCTTATAACATAAAATCAGTTTTCCTTGATATCTGAAAGTTACCTCAAATATGGTATTATCTACTCTTCTGAAGGTTTGAAAAGTTGACATGTGCAGTCAAACCTTGCTTAATGCTCACTCTTCTAATGTAAAAATTGAATAATTCTCACAAAATCCTCCAATGTCTCAATACTCTTCCCTGAAACTATTTTAGGAAAGGATTTCATGGTAAATTAAAAACGTAAATTTTGTAGAAACTTTAATGAAAGTAATTTTCCATATTCTATGATACAATATATTTAAAACAAATTATAAACAAAAACTGAAGTTTGAGAGTTTGAACAGATATGTTTGTTGCATTCTTACACACAATGGCTGTACCCAACGAGTTAAGTAAATGTTAAAACGTTACAGTACTGTCCTAAAAAATTAGCTTCTTGATCTTCTTTTTCTTTAAGATAGTTTGCTTTTCTTAATTTTTCAATGGCATTTTTAAAAGATCATGCCCCAAGTTATTGCTATTGCTTAGTAAGCAAAAAAGACTAAAAATTACCTCTAGCTTATAGACTAATTGCATCATTTTTCCTCTATTTTTGTTATGTTTTAAAGTATACACAATATAAATAATCTGACTCCTGGTTTAAGTTGTATCTCTTTAACAGTAAACTGTTGATATTATCTAAATTCAAATTTAGTTTGAGTAGTAGCTGTAATATCCGACAATGTGGAATTGACAGGAGCTAGAAAAAGGAACACACACTTTGTGTTTTTAAATACATATTTTAAAATCTTTGAAGATTTTAAAAAGAATTTGTGTGTGTTATTTTGTAATTTCCCAATATCTACCCTCTTCCTACAGTTATATGACAACCATTAGTGAATACGTGTATTTATTTTCCAAATTTAAATGCACAAAGAGTAATTAAGACCTACTACCTTTCCTCAGTACTATTGTCCTTATTCAAAAAAAGTGCTTTGTGGCAACAATTTCACTATAGACTATAGAATAAACTACAAGTGACTTTTACCTGACTGAGAATCATTATCATGCATCCGACCACCTGGGCCATTCAAAGTTTTCACTGAAAAATATGTGTGTTTGCATATTGCCTGAAGTGGATATAAACAAAGAAAAAAAGTGTTTCATCTTATAAGCATAGTTCCCTTCTCCCATGAAAATTTCAAAGTAACACAGTAGCAGATCTTATTTGTCTACTTTATTCTCTATAGGAAGTTATTTAAAATAAATTCATATGGTGGTGTGAAATTTTCATGGCAACTTATCAGGGAAACGAAGACAATTTTAATAAAGAGTTCAACACCTTAATTTAAGTGTAGATTTAAATTATAGCTGGGTTTCCTTTAAACACAATTTATTTTTTCCATAGTTGGCTGAAATATCTTCTCTGTGACTTGATTTTATGATGACTTTTTTTCTAACCTTTTTTATTATAAAATAATCTCAAATTTACAGCAAAGTTATAAGACCAATAGAAAGAACTCCAAATCCAGATTCCCCAGTTGTGGACATTTTATACTATTTGCGTTATAATTTTCTCTCTCTATATAAATGTATACATATTATTCTTTTCTCTGAACAAGTTGATATTACCCTGAATACTACAGTGCATATTTTCTACAGATAAGGACAATCTTACAAAAAACTACAGTCCAGCCATCAAAATCCGGAAACTGATGTTTATAAATGATCCAATTCACAGAACAATTCAAATTGTACTAATTGTCCAGTAATTCCCTTTATAGCAAATAGATCCAAACCAGTCACGCTTGGCATTTAGTTGTTAGGCTTCCTGGGTTTCCTTCAATCCCAAACAGTTCTCAATTTTTCTTTGACTTTTATGACTGGCATTTTAAAAAAATAATTAAAGACTAGTTATTTTATAGAAAGTCCTTCAATTTGAGCTTGTTCGATGTACCCACATGATTAGATTCAGGTTAAGCATTTGGACAGAAATGCAACAACAGAAGTCATGCTATATTTTCACTGCATCCTATCAGGTGTTGCAAGCTTTTGATTTTTCCTACTACTGGAGATGGTCACTTTTTAAAGGTGTTTCGTTCCAGGGTTCCCCCAAAAAAGATGTAAAGGGATACTCCTTATCCCTTTGCAATTAATAAATATTTGGGGGGGGGAGATCCACTGAAATTATATAATTCTCCCATTCTTCATCAAACTTTCACCCACTAATTTTGGCATCTGCTGATCTGTTTTGACTGAAGTCAAAGTGATATTTTTCTAATTCCATCTACATTCATTAGCCTGTATCTTCCTGTAAGAAAGGATTCATTCATTTATTTATTTACATCAGTATGGATTCAGGATTTCTTATTTTATTCAAGAGGCTTTAATCCATTACATCCATTATTGATTTTGATGCTCAAATTATCCTTTACTTGGCCAGTGGGGGCTTATCATTCTTTGAGTCCTTCCTTAGTTTCTGACACAACAAAATGGTCTAGGCTCATCTTATACTTTTCCTGTTTTAGCTCTAGAGTAAGTCACTTGTCCAAGAAGAAACAAAGATCTGGATGTTAGGTATTGCTCTTTGCTACTGGGATATCTCTGCTCCCAGGCCCTCTGAAGGGGGAAAACATATGCACACCCATATACACATACATATTTATATATATAGTTATTTCTTTTTCATTCTATATGAAAAAAAATCACAATAAATAGGGTAAAGGTCAAAAGCCTTGTGGGGGGCTTCCCTGGTGGCGCAGTGGTTAAGAATCCGCCTGCCAATGCAGGAAACATGGGTTCGAGCCCTGGTGCAGGAAGATCCCACATGCCACGGAGCAACTAAGCCCGTGAGCCACAACTACCAAGCCCTCGTGCCACAACTACTGAAGCCCACGCGCCGCAGCTACTGAAGCCCAAGCGCCTAGAGCCCATGCTCCACAACAAGAGAAGCCGCCTCAATGAGAAGCCCGTGCACCGCAAAACGAAGAGTAGCCCCTCTTGCCACTAGAGAAAGTGTGCACACAGCAATGAAGACCCAACACAGCCAAAAAAGTTTAAAAACTAAAAATAAATAAATTTATATGTATATATATATATATATATATATATATATATATATATATATATATATATATAAAGTCTTGGGGTTTAGTCAAGCTTTTCATATTTGTAATTTCTTACTCCAATTGTGAGTATTTTGACACACACCAGCCTCAAATATATTATTTACCTTATTTGTAACCAGTCTCCTAACAATGTCAGGCTGCCACTTGACTCAGCCTCCTTCCTTGATAAGTGCTGACCTGAACTAAGCAATCACATTGCTGGGTCACCTTCTTTGCTTGGTTCCTATACTTCATAGACAGCTTTGGGCCTCTTTTCTTCTTACTTTTCTTTTCTTTTTTAATCAGTCCCTCATTAGAAATAAGAAAGGAAAGAAGGGAGGAGAGGAAAAGGAAGGAAGAAGGAAGGAGAAAATAAAGGAGGAAAAGGAAGGAAGGGATACTGGAGAAGGAAAATTGCTTGTTTAAAATAGCAAGTTTGTTTGTGTTATCCTTCCTTCCACATTCATCTTCTCCCTGAATACTCTCCAATTTCCTTGAGCAACTCTGTACCTCTTAAAGGTCCTGTATTTTCTTGTATGTTATAGTCATGTCCATTTTGTTCCTTCACTGAGGTTGCAAAATTATTAAAGCAAAAAAGACTTTTTTTCTGGAGCATTACTATCCTCCATAGCATTTATTACAAGACTTAAATGGTAAATGTTCAGTGTTTCTAGGCTGTGTTTACTCTTTGAGATGATTTGAATGAGTAATTGGTTCTCAGAAAATTATAATTTTGAAAGGTTAACATTTGAAAATTACTAAAAATCACTTTTGGAATCAGGCCTTGCTCTAGTTTTTAAAAGCCAAGCAGTCTCTTTTTTCACCAATAACTGAGTATCACATTAAAGAAAACAAGGTGAAATGGCTTCTGGAAATTGTACAAAAATTATCTAAGAGCCTGAGTTATTTTCAACAAACTTTCTGTCTTCACAGGGATCGGGTCCTAGAAAAATATGTAAAATAACTTGCTTGATTAAATACCACCCTGCATATTCAGATAGATAGATAGATAGATAGATAGATAGATAGATAGATAGATAGATAGGCATGTAGAGCGGTGGGAGGAGCATTAAGGAACATTAAGTATTACAGGTCATCTTTATTGATCTGTTATTTGGAAGGAGAAGTTGTTAGATATACTCAAATGAAATTCTAAAAAATAATCATAATACTTTATCTTCCCAGTAAAACCAAATTACTTAGTAAAATGACATTAAAAAAAAAATTCACTTCCCAAGATAAATTCCTCTGTGAGGGTTATCTCAAGATGTATAGGCTTGTCTTGTTCCATGTGTATACACAGAATTTCTTAAAGGAAAGGTTTGTATATACCTTTTGTTCAGAGGTGAAAACTTAATACTTTAAAAAACATGTCAAATCATTAGAAATTCTAAAGTTTTGAACCAAATAATCTCCATATTTATCCATCACCAGCTAAACATGAATTAATAAAACCTGTTAAAATTTTTACATTTTTGAAGTTTTAGAAACTTAGGATTGGCTCATTATCATTATCAAACAAAATAAAATGATTTTAACATGTACTGAATCTTTACCATGCAGTAGACACTGTGCTACATACTATATTTTAATATTCACACTATTTTTTATAATTCTGGTGCCAATTTTTAAGAAGTAGAAACCAAAAGGACTCATTGGGACTTAAACACTTTAGTCTAACTTCAGAGCCCTTGCTCTTAACTGCTAGAATAATCATCTTTCATTTAGACCTATCTCCAGAGATATTATCTGACAAATTATCTGAGTATGTTTGATATATATAAATTACCATAATCTTACCAGACGTTGTTAGATTGCTAAAGCGGAGAGTGTTTCTAAGCAGGTGAATTTAGGAACTGGATCTATCCCTAGCTTCTCTGTGTCCTAGGTTATTGTTCATGGTAAAATTATATAGTTATGGTTTTCTTATCTAAAACAAATCCCGCAATCAATAGTAAGAGTTCATTGTTTAATGAGCAGGTTAATCTACATATGGAATGTGCGAGTGTATCAAAGGCTAATGAATTTCCTATAAGCTGGCCGATGCAAATATCAGGGTATGAACATGTCTTTTACATTTTGAACATATATTTTGAAATATATATTTATAAGCCACTTTTTACAAAGGAAAAGAGAAATTATTTCAGTGAGAAACTGTCATGCTCACTTTCATACCTTGTGACTTAATCCTGGTTGGTCTTACGGTCTGGAAAGCTTCCCATTCCCCATTCACTTACAGTAACTGATCTAAGTAAGTCTAATTTATGCCCTATCTCCACTCAAATACTTACCTGCTCTTTGTATAGTAAAAAACAAAAAGCCTTCTGTATTTTTGGACTGAGAGTTTTGTTTTGTTTTGTTTGACTATTCATACAATTATTTTAACATTCAATCATATACTACTTTAAGGTTGTTCATATTTTTTTCTTTTACTGTTATATAACTTTTAGTATAATCATACTTTATCTCTTTAACTAGATTTTTATCATTTTACAGGCAAAAGCTCTGTAAAATACTTCCAGCGAAGTGTCTGGCAAAAAGTTAAATACACAATACATTCTCAATAAATATGTAAAGAATGTAATCAAATCAAAAATTGAAAAAGGAAAGAGGTTATGAGGGTGAAATAGATACAAAAACAAAATAATTCAGAAATAAATCAAGAGCACTGTAAAAGTCTCAAGTCCAAAATAGCTTCCTCTTTGAAGTTTTCCTCCATGATTCAAGCATTCTATGATTCTCTTTTATGAACTGCCTTAGTAGATCCTATTAAGCCAACACAATTGAGCATTGGTTTGTCTTACTTATATTTTTCATCTTCTACCCTTTTTTTAGTCTACAACATAATATGATCCTGAAACAGAATAGGGACTCAGAGAATGCTGATTGGTTAGATGGATGATTTATTTGCTGCACTGTTATAGACGATTTACCAATTGATTGGAGAGGGGAGAGGGGATAAAGAAATCCTTATATTCCCATTTATAACAAGTGCTAGAATGGTTTGGTGCTCAGTGAATAACTTGAGGGAAATAATTCTAGAAGATATGTGGAGACTCTAGAATAGTGTTAAGCAAGAGGTTTCTAGATCCAGATTATATGAGTTCCTATTCTAGTTCTATGAATTTGGAAATTTTGCATAACCTCTCTTTGGATCAGTTTTATTAGCTATAAAATTTTGATATATTAGTATGTACCCCAAAGTGTTGTTGTGAGGATTAAAAGAATTATTACGTATCATCATGTAGAACAGGGTTTCTCAACCACAGCACACTTGACACAGATAATTCTTTGTTGTGAGAAGCTGTGCTGTATATTGTAAGATGTATAGCAGCAGCCTGGACTTTACCCATTAGATGCCTATAGCACTCCCACCCCCAACATTCAACAATGTCTCCAAACATTGCCGAATGTCTCCTGGGGGCAAAATCACCCTCAGTTAAGAACTACTGGTCTAGATTTTGCCATGCATTATGAAAAAAAGCAATGCTTATCTATTATATATTAGTACTAGTTTAAGCTCAGGAGGTTGAAAAGTCTATAATGTGAAGCGCAATTTGTAGAACACGGTCCCAAAATAAAGATTAGGATATTTTTCTTATTAGTCAGACAGTGATGATATAGTTGGAGAATGCCAAAATTATATTCAATTTAATAAGTATTTAATCAGTGGTTCCAGAATTTTAGAAAATGTGATAGCTGAGTACATAAAGTGCCATTTATATATAAAGTATTATATAAGTTGAAATATTGCCTCACTTGGCCAAGAAAAGATACAGGGAGATAATAGATAAAAACAGTAATTTAGGTGTTTATTTGTTAATGCAGGTAGTAATACCCTGTCAGTGGTTATCAACAGGGTATTTTCATGACATAAATGACAGCTATTGAGAACAGTTTTGTGGTAGGATATGGTCACACTAAACAACCTACTGATGTTGAAGGAAGACTGTCCAATAGTAGGGTTAAGGAGTACAAATAATAACAGACTAGAGCTTGACTGATCAAAGAAAGGGAGAGAAGCAATGCATTATAGGAAACAATTCCTACTCCCAGCTACAGATGAGCCCTCAAATGACTTACCTATGACTCTCTTCTTGTGGTGTCATAGCTTGGGGTGGAAAGCTTCATACTTTCAGATATGCTTGTGGCTGAAAAACTCATACCCACTCTTTCTATCTCACCTTCCATCTTGTAAGATTTGGTTTTAAAAATTCAGATAACTCCTCTTAAAAGGAGAGAAAACTAGCTCAAAAGCAGAGCCTGTCCAAATACAACAAGGATCAAAGACCACACCCAATACCACAACTCCCACTTTAATCTTACAAGGCCTGTCAAAGAATGTCCTTTGAGAAAAACTTCAAAATTATTCTCTACATGCATTTTGCTTATGTAACTCTTTCCCCAAATGAGATTCTTTGTTGTGTCATGATTGTCTCTAATCTAATATGACTTTTAATAAACTATTGATTATTAACTAATAAAGGCAATAATCTATAGCTTGATATTTTATTGAATAAATACAATTATAATATTCTATAGTTCCATTTTTAAAAAGTAATTTCCCTATTAAAAAATAGATTTTGCCTTTTCCACTATGAACATTAAATTTTTTACTACGTGCAAATTCATTCTTCTTTTTTTTAAGATGATCAAATTTCTTTTTCAGTACAAACTATGTGTTGGGGTCTTGTATTAATTTGTATCTCCAGTGCCCAGCCCAGTAACTGACATATAACAGTTCTATAAATGCTTACTAAATAAATAAATAAATCCTATTTAAACTCCCTTATTCTTCGTGTCTTTAGAAGTCATTACTTTCCAGTTCATTTTTAAGCTTCATACATACAAGGGATATTATTTGCTCTGATTTCTTATCTTTCATAGGATTTATATATGATGCATTTAGCAGTTCTTCTAACTTGTTTTTTTCCAAGTCTTGTTTTTTTTGCTAAACATAGAGAGAGACATAGTTGAGCCAAACACATATTGTCCTAACATTTTTAGAGTTCTGTAAATTAATGTCTCTTTTGATAATAAAGCATCTTTACACTAATCAAGTTTAACACTATCATTTAATCTTTAATTGTATTTCACTTCCTACTCATTCCTCTCTTTAATTCAAAGTCTTGATATAATAAACATTTGTCTAAAAATTCTAATTAATTATAACATTTCAAATTTCAGATTCTTCATTATCAGTTTCAAATTTTTTGTCCAGTGTTTTTATATTCCATATATTACTGATTTATTTTGTATCACTTTATTTTGTGGCAAGCTTTGAAAAAAGGAAAAGAGAGAGATAACTGAAGCATAAACATAAGGGGGGAAAAAAGAGCCTGAACAATAAATATTCATATCATTGTTGAATTGGGATCTGAGACCTGCAATACAATGACTGAGTTTTTACAAAAATGTAAATTCTAGCTTTTTGCTGATAAATTCCCCAACCTGTAAGCCTTTAACTAAAGGTAATTTGATGGTAGAGGGAACTTTGCAGAATATATGCAGGATGAGTTAAAAAGTTTCATCAATGACAGCAAATAACACAATAATTAATCTCCAAAGACAGTGATGATTTTTCTTCAGGGATTTCATAAATCCATCACCTCAGAAGATTATTAAATTCTGTAGATGGGCTCTCAAACAAGAATAATCATGTAAACTGACACTATTTCCTGTGGCTGCCAGAGATACTATTTTAAGGAGGTAAAACCTAATGTTTTTCAACTCATTTTTTATCAATCTTGAGGTGCTCAGAAAAGTTCTGTTATCCCATTTTTAATAAACTAAACCAATAAAAGGAAAAAGAAAAGGCATTGTGGAATACACATACAAGATACAAGTACTAATTAAGAAAAACAGGTTTTTTTCAATATATACAAACATACATATATAGGTACACATATAGGTACGTATGTGTATCTATATATGTATGTATACTTATATATGTATGTACACACACACACACACACACACACACACACACACAAAGGCTGTAATTTTATTGAATTAGCACTTAGTCTAGAAGCAACCACAAGGAAAAAAATGTTCTTTACAATCCCTAAAATTTCTTCCTGCGGCAACTGCAGAGAACATTATGTGGTTGTAAAATTTCCTGCTAAACATCACGTAGCAGAGGCTTTCATTTTTAGTGGTTTTATTTCTTTATAAAGAGTTGTAGCCAAATGGATTCTACTATCACAAATTCAATATTTCCTAAGCTATATTCATATCATTATATACAATGGTTTTAAAAATATATGTAACATTAAGATGTACTTTTTCAGATAATTTTAACCCGTTATTCAAATTAATATCCCCATCTCCACTGATGGATTTGATAGGGAAAACATTCATATGCTTTTCTAGTATTCCATTACCTTGACTTCTCTTTAGAAAAATAATAAAATATATTGTATTTCCCTACTAATAAGTCCTAAATATATATTTCCTTAGTCATAACATTTATTAATTTTATGCATTATAGGCATATCATAGATTATAAAAATAGAATGATTAAAAAATATCAGAAGTGATCTTAGCAATATAAGAACTGGTAAAGATACTTTATCTATTGAAGAAATATTCACTGATTACTAAAGAACCATTGGTTATACAGCTTTCTATTTTTTTTTTTTCACTACTACTACCACCTCAGAACAACGGGGCCCAGAATTTCCTTAATAGAAATAATTATCCTAAACTTTGGGTAAACTTAACTTGTAGTCAATTACTTAGAAGCAATTAGCACAGCCTAATGATACTAAGTCACTAAAGGTATTTTGGAAACTGAATTATGCCAACAAAATTAACCTAGTGACTTGGGATAATGCCTATAGGTTAATGCTTGTGGCACCTAAAGAAAATATTAAAAATAATTAAATAGTGAAATGAAGGGAGAAAGAAAAAAAGAATGAAAAGAAGCAAAGCACACAGAGAAAAAAAGAGATTAAATTGTTTGTATAAATTTCTATTCCTGAGGAAACCAAGAGATACCATTAATGAGAAATGACTCAAGAAATAGACAAAGTAAAATAGATACATCCCCTGTTTATTTAATATGCACTATATGTAACTATACTACTCTCTTAGAAGTATATTTTTCTTTCAATATTTTAAACCTATCCTTTAAATAGCTTGTCTTTAGGTTATTCGGGATGATTTTATTTTTTAAATACGCTAGGCTCATTTGTCTACAATATTTATTTTTATTCAAATAGTAATATCTGTCATTTGATGCATATTTACTCTGTGCCAGATGTAGTACAGAGTGCTTTGCACATATTTTAAACTGGGTTTATTATCTCTGTTTTACAAATCAAGGCTCACAGAAGTAAAGTTGAATATTTTACACAGTCTCACTATATAATAAAAGTTAGCTATTAGATTTAAACTTTTCAGAGTGGTGTAAAGGCATTTTAAATGATCTCAGATATGTAAAATTCTTCTTGGCCTCATCTAGCTTTCTTAAGTTCTAAAGACTAGATAAAATTTGAAGACATTATTTAAAACTTAACCATCTACTACTGCTAACTCTCCTGGTTTAGCACACCTAGGCATAATAAATGCAACACGCATGATGTATGCTCAACTAGGCCCCTTTGTCCTAGTTAAGTAACTGAAATTTCATTGGGATTCTTGAATAATCTAGAGCCAAAATCTAGTGTCCTTCGTCATCATTGTTACTGCATTTGCAGTTCCTGTAGTGGTCAGTGGTAAGAATATCAGGAGTCAGAAAAAAGAATACTTAGGAGTCAGAAAAACTGTAGTTTTGTTCAGGTTTTGCCACATCCTAGCTTATGACTTTAGGAAATTCAATAATCTACTGAAAAGGGAAGAAATTATCATTTACTGAGAACCTGCTACACAGCAGAAAATATTACCTATCTCACAGGAGTTTTATTGAATTAAATAAACTATTGCAAATATAAAAACCTTATTGAAACATTATACAACTTAAGTTGTTATTAGAATAATGATAATTATTAAATTATTACTATATTACTGGTCTGTCCAGGACTACCGTACAGATTACTTCATATGAAGATGGTGCCCAACTAACATAATGGTTAATTAAAATATACTCTCAGAAATATATCTAGGTATAAAGTTGGATTGTATTAAGCAGTTACTAAATTGTTTCCATTAAACAGATGAAAATCAACATGTATCTAATAAGTATCTTTTCTGCATACAGAGCGCTAGACTTTGCCAGAGACATGGGACACACAATTATAATGTGAGAAAGCTTATATGTAACCAGCTGATAAGGTTTGCTGTTCCTGCAGGCACACACATCTTCTATGCAAGTCATTCCCCTACTATACTCAATCAATTAATTCAGTCTGATAAGGAATGTTAATATCACTTTAGAGTAAACAGGCATCTGTTGATAGATCTTTCCAGATATTTGGCATATGCAGAGGCACTGATGGAGGCAGTGATGCTTAAGGCAGTATTGTGAACGACTGTAACAAAACGCAATATGTTTCAAACACAGGAAATATCTCTCTAAAGTATAATGTCTAGATACTAATATGGAAATGGTTCCAAGAGATTAAAAATACGTAAGACTACATGAATATCACAACATTATTTATAAATAGGACCTGTAGGACAAAGAACCTATGAAACAAGGAAAAGAGTGAAGGTGGAGAAAAAGAAAATTCTATTTTAAACAAATGCTCATCTAGCATGCTGCCTGCACATCTATTATGCAGGATCTAGGCTTACACTCTTTGATTGTTTAGAATTTTTTCTAAGAATGCAAAACTAATTAGATCTTGGCCCATTTGCTTCATTTACACTAAGGCTGGACTGTCAAAGTGGCAACTAGTATTTAGAAAGAGAAAGTTTTAGTTTTCTTGTTAAGCTCAGTTTCAAGAATATAGCACGTTCACCTGAGGGCAAAAATCCTAGGATAAACAGTTATCTGAAGGTCAGAGAGGGTAACTAGGTTATGTCCTTCAGTCACTGGGCTTTAAAAAATATATAAATTACAGTAATATAAATATTTCTTTCTATACCACCAATTAACAGTGATATATATGACAGCTCACAAAGCTATTTTTTGAGACAATTAATATAGTTAGAGGAATCTGTGAAATTGTAAACTGTCTTCCTATTTAAATTATTCATCAAGATTAAAATTAGATTTAAGCCATATCATTTGCACTTTGCCACACATAAGAATTCAGATAAATCATCACATTGAAATATGAATGTTTGCCTGAGTCTGAGGCTAAAGATGTGACAGTTTAACATTTTTATTTCTTGACTTTTAAGCCAGTTGTTATTGGCCAGTGCCATGTTGGGAGTGAGATGGTAGATTGATGGCCAAAGTATTAAGTATGTTTTCACTTAAATAGTAAAATTCTAGTAATGAAATATATATGTAAAGTTTATTCGTAGTAACTATTCCTTATTATGATTTTGATTTTGATATTTTTATCAAGTTTAAGAAAAATTGTATCTTTAAAATGGCAAGGAATTACTAAAACCCCTAAAATCTCTCCTGTTCAAAATTTTCATTTTTAAGTCTCTGAAGGTAAACTATGACAATTTCATATTTACCCCTTAGTAACATAAAATTCTACCTTCTTATAATACTCACTTCTTGAACAAAAATCACTGATATTAGTTGCTGAACGTAATAATTTCTAGTTGACTATTCTAGTTAACAGTCCAACTTTACAGTTGATAACACAAATCTTACATTTTACAGTAAAAGATGAAATTTTGTTCAGCTCTGTTAATATATAATATTTAAAGCATCTTTTTATTTAAAAAAAAATGAAGTGAGGAAAACTAACTAGCTGTTTGCCATTAAGCTTTATGAAAACAATTCTGATGGTCTAAACCAGGGATCCCCAACTCCCAGGCCACAGACTGGTAACGGTTGGTGTCCTGTTAGGAACGGAACAGCACAGCAGGAGGTGATCGGTGGGTAAACCAGCGAAGCTTCATCTGTATTTACAGCTGCTCCCCATCACTCGCATTACTGCCTGAGCTCCACCTCCTGTCAGATGAGCAGTGGCATTAGATTCTCAAAGGACCACAAACCCTACTGTGAACTGCACATGCGAGGGATATAGGTTGCACGCTCCTTATGAGAATCTAATGCCTGATGATCTGAGGTGGAGCTGAGGCGGTGACGCTAGCGCTGAGGAGGGGCTGCAAATACAGATTATCATCAGCAGAGAGGTTTGACTGCACAGAGACCGTGATAAATCAACTGCTTGCAGACTCGTATCAAAACCCTATCAGGGAGTGGCAAGTGAAAACAAGCTCAGGGCTCCCACTGATTCTGCATTACGGTGAGCTGTATAATTATTTCATTATATATTACAGTGTAATAACAATAGAAATAAAGGACACAATAAATGTAATGTGCTTGAATCATCCCGAAACCATCCATCACCCACCTCCCGTCTGTGGAAAAACTGTCTTCCACAAAACAGGTCCTTGGTGCCAAAAAGGTTGGGGTCCTCTGGTCTAAAGTATAAATTAATACTCAAATAATTTTTTCATTATTATTAACTTTAAATTACTAATTATAATCTAACCAGTCTAAAACCAATAAAATTATACCATACTAGTATTAAAGCTTTTGTAAATATCCACAAGGAAAAAAAAATGCTTTTATTTTAGTTGAATTCAGGAAAATGTCAAGAAGTAGAATTGAAAGGTAGGATGAAGCAAACCTGGAAAGCTCACTATGTTCTACTTGACAATGGGGAGGCCCTGAAGGAGGGGACTTTCAAGAAGGTGAGCGATGATAGTTAGAAATTAATGTTAATGGCCTGAGGTGAAAGAAATGGTATTGAAAGATAGGACCTGATAAAATAAAGACATGTTTAGAAATTGGGAGCTATGAAATTGGGTACTGGATACAGTATGGGTTTATAATCAGTTTACAGTGAATGAGAAGGACAAAGACACCCAAGATTTTTATTTTAGAGGTTTTGTGCACATCAACACCATTCAAAAAGCAATGACCCAGCAATCCCACTCATGGGCATATATCTGGAGAAAACCATAATCCAAAAAGGACACATGCACCCCAATGTTTATTGCAGCACTGTTTACAATAGCCAAGACATGGAAGCAACCTAAATGTCCATCGACAGAAGAATGGACAAAGAAGATGTGGTACATATATACAATGGAATATTACTCAGCCATAAAAACAAATGAAATAATGCCATTTGCAGCAACATGGATGGGCCTAGAGATTATCATACTAAATGATGTAAGTCAGACAGAGAAAGACAAATATATGATATCACTTATATATGGAATCCAAAAAAAATGGTACAAATGAACTTATTTACAAAACAGAAATAGAGTCACAGATGTAGAAAAGAAACTTATGGTTACCAAGAGGGAAAGGGGAAGGAGGGATAAATTGGGAGATTAGGATTGATATTTACACACTACTGTATATAAAATAGATAAACAACAAGGTCCTACTGTATAGCACAGGGAACTCTAATCAATATTCCGTAATGACCTATATGAGAAAAGAATCTAAAAAAGAGTGGATGTATGTATATTTACAACTGATTCACTTTGCTGTACAGCAGAAACTAACACAACATTGTAAAGCAACTATCCTCCAATAAAAAGTTTTTAAAAAAGCAGTGAATGCAGAGAGGACAGTTTGTCCTTTTGTGGTTTTATTGTTGTTTGCTTACTCTTTTAATTTATACTGCCAAGGGAACCAGAAAATAACAAATTCACTTAACAGACTCTGAAATGCCCATACTGCCTCCAAAGACATGAGCTACTCAGCGAAATTGGTGAACCACTGAAGAATCAGATCTTGCTAGAAATTATAGATAGTGGAAGTCATATGAATGGACAAACTCCTCACAGAAAAGCAAGCAGATCAGAAAGGCAAAATAAAAAGGCAGAAGCTATAAACTTCGTTGCACCATCTTTTAAGAGTCGCAGAAAAAGATGACTCTTGACAAGGAGAGGATAGAGAGGTCTGATTAGTATCAAGCAGGAGCTGGTAGTAAAATCAAAGAGAGTATTTAATGGAGAGAAGTGCCAAACACTAAAATGATATGAAATTGGAGGTCACTGATTCTGGAAATTAAGAGCTAATTGCTGTTTTGTGACAGCTTTTTAATATATATATATTTTTTTCAATGCTGGTGGAGAATGTGAGCCAGATTGCAGTGGATTGAGATGTCAACTGAAAGTGAATGTGTCAAAATAGGTTAGAAATGGTAAAATCATTTGCGGTTTGAGAGAACAACTTATTCTCAAGAAGACTAAATGGTTTTTGTTTACAGTATTTTGTTTATTTACTTTGCATCTTTTTTGATGCATATCTACAACATAGAAGTAATCCAATAAGTAATTTTTCCCATTTTTCCATTTTGATCTAGGTTACTTTCCTGTCAATCTGGTTAATTTGATAGTTTGATTTTGATTAAGTTTTGAAAATATAATTCACTGAATTACAGTGGATAATCTATTTCGGGCATCTCTCTTTATATTATTTTTCACTCTTAATGTACAACTACATTAATGATTGGAGTGAGCCACACCTCCTAATGGCTTTTTCATGGTTTAATTTAACCTCAGTATTCGAGGGGAAGCTAAGTTAGTACTTACAACTGAAAAAATTTAAGATATTAAAAGTCTAGTTATTTAGGTAGATAATCCAATATTAAGGCACATTTTTAGACCTTATTGTATATTAACATTTAAAAACTCATAGAAACAATATTTTTTCCTTTTCTAAAAGATCATAAAATGTAGTTAAGTTTTAGACTCATTTTGCTAAGGGGTCTGAGAATGATAAGTGCTTAATCAAGCCAATGATGATAATAATACATGTGTATGCTACCTGTCATTGTACTTTATCATCATGATAAAATTAAGTTAACCAGTAAAAATGCACTATTACACTATGATACAAACATTTTTGTCAAAATCTTTCCAATTTTCCTTTTCCCTGAGCTGGCAATTGCTATGTTACAAACTATCCTGCAGTAAATATCTCTCATTGAAGTCAACCTAAATTATTCTGATGTCCATATGTCATTTTTCAGATGTAAGCCTGAGACATCATTAGCACTAATGATGTGAGGCTGCTTTTTGTTGATACCTATTGCTATTTAATGACCCAGCTACCTGAGGCAGTTTTGATAACTTGAAAAAAGTGATAGAAAATCATCCAGCATTTGCTCCAGGAGAGATTTGATTACAAGTTGTTGACTAAGCAAGCCTACATAAAAGGTTTTCTGCTAACATAGCAGAAATGATGAAAAGCCCAGGCCTTCAAATTATTTTTGTTTGCTTCAAATGCAAATATTAGGTATTACGTTTCAGTTATAGTTAATATGTTATTTACTTTTTTCATATTTAATGGAAATGAAGGTCATATTTTATTGTCAAGATATTTTAAAAACCCATTCGCTGATGCACACACTTATAAGGAAATTATTTATATGTGCTAAGAATTTTCTGGCTAAAAAATTGAATAGAATGTGGCCATAAGTACATGGACTATTTCAATATACCACCGGGACAACTAGTACTTGTCCCGTATTATTAGCTGTTCTCACCTTAAAACATGATATATTTTTATGTATTAATGGTAAACCTTTATAAAATGATTTCCTTAATGAGATGTATTGACCCAAGCAACTGTTTAAATTTTAGTTTGTAATCTGTGTCCTCAATGTTGGAAGGCCATGTTAAAAACATTTTCAGTAGCAATTTCAAAACTGCAGCAGGAGCAGAAAAACATGTTTCTTCAATAACAAAAATTATTTAAAATCATTAACCTAATTAACATTTTCACCTGGTCTTCATTTAATGCGCAAAGAGGCAGTTGACGATAGTAATTACTCAACTACAAAGTAAGTGATCAATTAGATACACAACTACCCAATTGCATGCACAGAAGTGAACATTATCACTACAAAGTTATTCCTAAGCAGTATAGATATAATATAGATACAAAATTTAGTCTGTAATCAAACAATGTAACCATTACTCACTTTTTCCAAATGTTACCTAGAGACATTTTCTCATACTCAGTATTAAAATGACTCTCACATTACAAATAATGGAAGAATGATGTAGATATTCTGAGAAATTAAGCTTATTGTGTTTAGGTATATCACCATTTCAGCATATCATAATCATTGAATTTATTCAAATCCATTCATACAATTATCCATTTATTCCTTTATAATTAATATGTTAAACACTGTTTGAGTCTTCTACTGCAAGATTCTATTGTGTGTAATGCAAAGATTAAGACTCCCAGGGGCATTATGTTAAGTACCAAGGAGGTGATATAACATACATATGGGTCTAAAAAGAAGACAGAGAGTGCTAAGAACCATAATAACAGCAAAAATAAAAGTATGTAAACAACTTCTTACATATGAAACAAAGTTTACTTAGAAAGTATTGAAAATGTTGAAGGTATTTGATGGGACAATGAGGATAGTCTATTAACTCATCCAATGATTCATAAATATCTATCAATTACTTACTGCATAGCAAGCATTGTGCTAAGAGATGGGGATAAGAATGTCTGTTTAGAAGTTTTTGAGTCAAATCCTTAATCCTACTTGTAAGTAGCAGTGAATCTTTCATCTTCCTTTAACAGTTTGAATTTCCACAACTTTTTAATAACAGAGAAAACTCAAAGTATATGGAATATACTTTAAGACCCTAGAATATATATTTTACATGGGATTTTAATTACGTAGAAAGTAGAGTTTCACTTTAAAGTAATATACACATTTCACTTCGTTTTTATATAATAGGAATTGAAAATAATGTAACTAACTCAAAGTGCTCTACATTTATAGACCCAAGTTGCATCCTGAATTTCAGTAAATCTCCGCCATATTATCCATTATTTAAAAGGTCAAGCCTACAAACCCAGGGAAGAATCTCTGCCAACATGATTTTTCAAAGATTTCATTGTACCAGGACTTTCCACAGGTTTTCATCGAATCAGCACTGATTCTGGCATATTCCTCTAGTGTATCACACTTTTAAATTGAAATATTTAATTCTCCCTGTATTACAAACCTATGCTCATTAGGTAACCCAAAATATTTGTTACTTTCTCATTCAAAAATTTGAGAGCCTGCATTTCTCAGGATCCAGTACTATAAAGTAAGCTTGCACCCACTATCCCTCTATTGACCAGTCTTATCTGCAATGACATTTTGAGCAAGCAGCCAGGATTATTTGGGACTTTTATTGATCCTTTTTCTCAGGCTTTGTCTCAACAGACAGGAATCAGTTATAGGTTTAACAGCATGAAGTTCATACAGAATTCTGGCAGTCAAACTTGAACCTGTAGTAGAACACTACCAAGAAAAGCAGATCAGAATAATAGGTGTTCTAACAGATGTAGGAACACTTTAATTTCAATTTATATAGTAATAATTGTTACTATGGCTGGGTCATCTAGTAAGTGTATATTTAAGTTTTTAAGAAACTGTCAAAGACAGTGATGTGTCTTTGTGCTCTCCTCCACGGCTAAAGGATTTATTTATGTGCAAATAATACTGCGGTACTATTAAAATAATAATAACTGGGTTTCACAGACTGACTGGAACAGCTCTTTAACGACAGTATTTCCAGAAAGAAGAATCAATGGTTTTGTAATATGGGCTATTATTATTTATAGATATGATCCTAAAGTTTTCAAATAAGCATAACAGGTTATCTGATTCATTTTCAAAGGTAATCATTTTATTATCAATTTTTCTTGGAGGATAGAACAGGTAGGCACTACATGAAACTTGAATGTCACCTTGAAAAGATTATTTTTTAAACTAAAGTGTAGTTTAATATTTTAAACTAAAATTATTGAGACAATTCTTAGTGGAATAATACTTCACTTCTCAAATTAATTATCCATTCATACATCTGTTAAGATAGGTCTTTATTTTTTTCTGGGATATTTATGCTCTCCTTGACTCTCTAAACTGAGGCTGGATGGTCTTCTTTCAGCAATATCTTCATTAGTGTCCTTCAATTCTCACAAGAAGTTATTCTTATCTTCTAAATTAGTTGATAAGAATAACTTATCTTCTACATTAAAACATGTATTTCATTGAGAAACTCAGTATTTTTAAATTTTTTATAATTTTGAATAATTTGAAGATTTCATTTCTCATTTCCTCCAGATTAGGGGTTGTTAAACTTAATTGTTCAGAAGAGTCACCTTGAGTGCTTGCTAAAAATTTGAATTATCTAATATTAATAGACCAGGGTTTAACCTAGAATTTTTTATATTAATAAGTGTCTCAACTAATTCTGATGCTGTGGTCAGGGGCTTAAGTTTGAATTTTATATATATATATAGTAATACTATAACTATAGTTATACTATATATATATTAATCCATATTTGTGGGATAACAGGATATTGTGCAGTTTTTCTATGGCATAATTTCATTGACACTAGAGGCAATGTAGCAAAGTAAATGGTAATATACACATAAATGTTGTTTCCTTTTTGAAGCTTTACTGAGACATGATTAACAGAATAAACTACACAGATAAACTGCACAATCAACATACACCCATGAAATAATAACCACAATCAAGATAATGAACATATTCATCACCTGCAAAAGTTTTTTGTGTCCATTTATAAGCCCTTGATTTGTCCTTCATCAACCCCCATTCTCACACAACCACTCATGTATTTTCTGTTGCTAATGCTTGTTTAAATTCCATAGAGTTTTCCAGAAATGTAATCATATAGTAAACACTCTCTTTGTAGTGTACTCATAATAATTTTGAGGTTCATCGATATTGTTATGTGTATGGATTGTTCATTCTGTTATGTTGCTGAGTAGTATTCCATTGTCCAGTTAACTTTTCTCCTGTTGTTGGATTTTTGGATTACTTCCGGTTTGAGGCTAATACAAATAAAACGGCTATGAACATTTGTAGACACATCTTTGTATTGAAAGCTGTATAAATAATCGTTTCCCTTTGGTAAATAACTAAATATGAAATGGCTGGGTCATATAGAGGATGTATGTTTAACATTTTAGGAAACTGCCAAAGTTGTTGGAACATTTTACATTTCCATTAGCAATGTATGACTGTTCCAGCTCCTCTACTTTGCTTATAAACATTTAGTATTAAAAGCCTATTATAACAGCGATAATTAAAAAGTTAAGTCTGTTCAAATATTTTTAAAATAGCTTGCTTCATTTCTTACTGAGTTTGAGAGTTTTAAAAAATATATTCTGAATACAAGTATTTTATCACATAAAGCTGAAAAATATTATTCCCTATGTGTTACTCCAGAATTTTTTTTTTTTTTTTTAGTTTTAGGTTTCAGTCTTTTTTTGTTTTTGGCACAGTGTAAGGTATAGATCAATTTTCTTAAAACACAGATATCTAACGGTTTTAGACCCTTTGTTTAAAAGACTCCACTGGCAGGTTTAAAATGTAGGTAATTTAAAAATACATCATATCGGACTTCCCTGGTGGTGCAGTGGTTAAGAATCCTCCTGCCAATGCAGGGGACACGGGCTCAAGCCCTGGTGGGGGAAGATCCCACATGCCGCGGAGCAACCAAGCCTGTGTGCCACAACTACTGAGCCTGCACTCTAGAACCCATGAGCCACAACTACTGAAGCCTGCATGCCTAGAGCCCATGCTCTTTAACACGAGAAGCCACCGCAATGAGATGCCCGGGCAGCGCAACTTCAGAAAGCCCGCGCGCAGCAACGAAGACCCAACGGAGCCAAAAAAATAAAATAATTAATTAATTTTAAAAAATACATATCGCCTGTTGATATGTCTATTGACAACTGTATCAGGAATTTGTTGAAGCATTAAATGTGAACAAAATTATTGCTTATCATTTCATTTTAAAACAGCCTTGGATAATAATAAAATGCAATATTTGCACTCCTAATGCCAGAATAGAAATATGTTTTTAAAGTCTTAAATTTGTCAGAGGATTTTTTTTTTTTTTTTAATTCTAAGGTTTAAACTTTCCTTAAAAAGAAAAAAAAAATTGCTGGAAGATATATTTTTTAATTCCGGTAAATAATCTTGGGTCAAATAATATTACATAAAAAACTAGGATAAAAAGAATTTTGAAATACTATTTATTTCTACCAACATTGTGGGTCAAACTGAAGAGATCTCCCTACTTAGCTTTAAACTTTTTTCCTACAACTTAAGAAAGCTGTTTTACCACCCTAAATGTAAATGATTACTATGAATTCAATTATCGCCTTTTTAAAATTTCAACATACTTATGCTCATGCCTTTAGCCAATCATACTGTCTAATAAATTTTCATAAATTGAGTTTTGTTGGTGAAAAAATGTGAAATTAATTTGGTATTACCTGTGGTAGGAAACAAAAATATTCCTACTATATAACATTATTTCATGTAAATGTCACTCGGAATTTATTGTTGTAAAATTTCGTGAGTGTCTTTTGTTTTAGTAAGTAATACCTTGGGATGTATTTATAAAGACTTAGCTTCTCTGGGAAAAATCCAGGTATATTTTTATGTTTTATATTTCAACTAATTCACATTATTCACGTTAGAAAAATGCATCAGGCAATGTAGGAATGAATAAACAGAAAAATAAAATATGTGCACTCCAGTGGTGCTAGTGTTGCTGGAACACTGCAATAAAATTTTCAAATGCATTTGCCTGTCCTACCCCTAGGTTCTTCAGAAATTTTCTTTCTTTTTTTTTTTTTTTTTAATTTAGATTCCGTATACATGTGTTAGCAGACAGGAATAAAGACGTAGAGAATGGACTTAAGGACACGGGGAGGGGGAAGGGTAAGCTGGGACAAAGTGAGAGAGTGGCATGGACATACATACACTACCAAATGTAAAATAGATAGCTAGTGGGAAGCAGCCACATAGCACAGGGAGATCAGCTCGGTGCTTTGTGACCACCTAGAGGGGTGGGATAGGGAGAGTGGGAGGGAGACGCAAGAGGGAGGGGACATGGGGATATATGTATACATATAGCTGATTCACTTTGTTATACAGCAGAAACTAACACATTGTAAAGCATTATACTCCAATAAAGATGTTAAAAATAATAAAAATAAAACAAAATAAAATGCATTTGCCCTCTCCAGTACTTTTAAAAGATTTTAAAATTAAAAACATACAAACGTTTAAACAAGGTTACCAAAAAAATCATAGTAATATAAGGAAATGTGTGGTATTATTGGTAGAGGTGATAAGTGCTCTGAGAATTCAAGAGAGGGAGCAATTCATCCAGTTCAACACTTCTACAGTATAACAGAAAAATAGACTGAGAGGTTAGGTGAAGTAGACAAGTTCACACTGCTGGTTAATGGCCCAAATATTTCTCTGTGACAAGGAAATCCTTGTGAGTCCAGGCATCAGAAAAATTTCTAGCAATTCTTTGAAAATGTAGGGCTTCTCTTATGTGAACCTGAAATAGAACTGCAGTAGGAATGACTTTATTTCTACCATATATTAAAATATTAATCAAGATGAATTTAATCTGAAGAACTGTGAGAAATGAGTTATCTCCTAAACAGCATCCAAGAAAAATGACTTTTGTGTTTTTAAAGATTAAAAAGAGCTGGTAAATATTACTAAGCAGGAAAACTAAAACTCTAATTCTCAAATATGTCTTATCATTTTTCTTTCAAAAAGACCGTTCTGAAAGTGAATTCTGTCACCAAATACATTTTTAAGGAATGGTTTAAGAATTATTAGTTGTAATACATGCAAATATATAAAAATAATATGTTTACATTTAAATATATTTTATATTGTTATATAATAATATATGTAATTGTATATATATATAATTATATATATGTATATATATATACACACATACACAATTTGGAAATTTTAGAAAAATAAATGTGCATATTTGCTTTTTACAGCTGCCATGACTAAATACCACCAACTGGGTGGCTTAAGCAATAGAAATTTATTACTGAACAGTTCTGGAGGCCAGAAGTCTGAATTCAAAGTGTTGACAGGGTTTGTTCCTGAGGACTTCTGAGGACTGTATCTCTCCCCTTAGCTTGTAGATGACTGTCTTCTCCCTGTGTCCTTACATAGTCTTCCCTCTGGGTGTGCAGTCTTTGTGTTCAAATTACCCGTGGTCACAATATGAGATAATGAGGTTTAGGACTACAACGTATGTTTTTGGGAGAAGGAGGGCATAATTCACCCTCTAACATAAGGTTACGGTTATATAAAATTATAAACTAATATGAATATTTTTGTATCACCACAGAAATAATACCAGATCAATTGATATCTATCTATCTATACAAATCTGCTGAAGAGGATTTCTTTAAACTTAATATTTTCAAGGTTCAGTCTATCTACTAAATATTTTAATTATTTGGTTTAGATGTGCCAGGATCCAATTCCTTTTATGATTTGAGCCTGCAACATCCAAAATCTAATCCCTTCTATTTCAGAATTTGTGACACTTGAGGAAATCTCTGTGTTAAAAGCTGATTGATTTGGAAGAGGAAAGTCTGTCATAATTTGGTCATCATGCTGTATCCAGTACGAATTGGAAACGTGGAAATAACCCAAAAGTTGTTACTGGTTGTGCTGTGGACTTTGGAACATTCTAATTACCGTCAGAAGATCCCAGCAAAGATGAGGCAGTTTGGCAGAACAAGATGGAAATTCTAATTTTACTTCCAGCTTATACAAGCAAAAACTTACTTATGTAAATTAAGTTAGAGTGATTGTCACCTTTTTTTTTCTTAATTCATTTCCAGTGAAACAGTACATGTTAGAATCATATAAATATCCCAAGAACCTTTTTATTGTTTAAAAATCCTTAGGGTTTTGTTTTGTTTTGTTTTGTTTGGGTCACAACATGTTTTGTATATATCTATGTATATATATATTTTAAACTTTTTATTTTATATTGGAGTATAGCCGATTAACAACGTTGTGATAGTTTCAGGTGCACAACAGTTTTGACCTGTAAGATATCAGGTATCATTTAGATAAGTGTTCATATAAAACACTAAGGGTTTCAGAGACATAACACATTATAAGAGCCATTTTACTTGTTACCAGAGAACCACAGAATGGCACTAAGACATTTCCCCAACTTGAAATAATTAGCTAAAAATGACAACTAGAAGGCTAATTCCTCTCTTCAAGGATGCAGAAAGAAATCTTCTGTCTGAAAACAATACTCACAGAGATTCATCTAGAAAACTTGAAAAACATTTCCATGTTATATAATATTATGTCTGAAGTTTAGCTGTTAAAGTAAATGGAGAGTACTGGGGGCAGAAGTGCCGTGTGAGTGCCAACTCAGATATTGGAATCATCTCAGTCTCTGAGAAATATTTGTCATGTTATTTCAGTCTTAAAACACAGGTTATTTGAGAAGGAGGAGAGAATGGAGGGAGACAGAGATGGTTAAGATATGACATATTGTATCACTCCTACTTCAACTTCAGTTGATTCAATAATAGACATTTATTATACTTCAAACATGAGGTCACACTTTTCATCAACCACTTTCTTACACATTCGTTTAACTCTAGATTCAAATTCTAATTCATTTATTTGCTATTGAGAGCAACATATAAGTCCCTTAAAGAAAGGCCCTGTGTCTTTTATCTGAGTCTCAATGCCTGGCACAGTCACTGGAACACAGTGGGCACTCAATAAATATTTGTTAAGGGGAGAAATTTGAAAGAAATGGCATAGAATGATTTTTAAAATCAGGGCACCTTATAGAAAATTAAGTGACAATCTATTCAAGGTAGACATTCACTATTCATTCATGGTTTAGAAAAGTAATTCACTGATATTAAAAACCACAAAGGGAGAGTGGAAAAAGTGCAAAAATTTACTCAAGAGGTCACAGCTGAAAGGGAGGAGAGGAAGGGAGGGAGGGAGGAAGGAAGGAAGGAAAGATGCAGTGAGACAGCGAGAGAGAGAGAGAGAGAGAGAGAGAGAGAGAACACTTCTACTGAAGTTCACATGTCAGGAGTTAAGTGTAACACTCAAGCTATTAACTCATTTAATTTTAATTCTGAAATCTGAAAACAATTCTGTGGAAGGGGCGCTATTCTTTTCTACCGAAGAGGATCCTGAAGATCTGAGAGGTTACAGGACTTCCTCAATGGGAGAGCTAGTAGTAGGTGACCATGATTGAAAACCACATCTCTCTGCTTCACAGCTTTGCACTATTGCCACGATTCTATATTGAACACAAAGCAGCCCGTGTTGCTAGACTTTTCCAGGTAGGAAAAATTAGACAAAGTTTAAACCTTCTTGCTTTGATTTTTAATTTTATATAGACTCTGGCTCTGTGCAGAACCAGCAGCAGAGGGCAAGGTCTTGCAGAGCTGGCAGGAGAGAGCACATTGAGATAAATTGAGCACACAGTTAATTAATGGGAAATAAGACTGTGACACTGCTGCTGACTTCAAAGGCTAGACTTGATGCTCCAATTTCTGTGGAAGCTGGGACAATGCAAATAGGGAGAAGATGCTCACAGAATGTTTTTAACTATAGACATCTGCAAGTGTAAATTGGAATACAGCCAAGATGAATAGAAAACAATCTGGTAAGAGAATACAAAGCTCCTATTCCTCTTTCAACATAGAATCATGCTCATTTAAAATATTATGTCCAGGTGACATATTTGGAGGCTCAGAGTTAAAATAACCTAGGGAAAAATTATGTAAACAACAACTTGTCATATTTTATTTATACAACATATATGTTTTTTAAAGAAAGTACATTTTTGCCCCTATCTAATTCACTATTATTTCTGGAGAAGTATGGCTCAAAAGGCTATGATTTATTTTGGGTGCTTTTTCCAGACTACAGACAAAGTCCTTGTCAAGATTCAACAAGACTGCATTTAACTGATACAGCTATTAAGAAGAGTCAAGGTGGTATGTGGAAGCAGTGTAAAGGGCTCAGAATCCAACAGACTTGATTTTGACACTCGGTTCTGTTACTTAAGAGCTCTGTGACTTTGCATATTTGATTTAAAAAATTTGAGTCTCAATCCCATATACTGCTAATAACCAGTAATATGTATATTTTCCTCACAAAGAGAGCAAAAAAGCGAAAACACTTTGCAAACAATAAGGTCTTACACAAATCTCTATTGTTCTTGTTATCCATATTTATCCAAATATGTCTTGAGTACTAACTTCTGAGCCAGCACTGTGATAGGCACAGCAGACATACAATAGACTTAAGTCCTGCACTCCTGCCACTGAGGGCTAATGGGGGGGGGCGGCCGGTAGAGAGCAATATAAATGCATTGTCTTTATTAGCAGCGGCACAGCCAGTATTATTCTGGATGATAGATTCTATATTAGGAAATTTACTTAGGTTATTTCATATTATACTGTCAACAACTTTATTCTCTCAACAACCATTATCCTCATATTGCCATAGACAGACTACTATGGGAAGAATTGAAAGCTGGTTTAATCAGCCATATACTTCACAAAGACGACTGTGACTTTTTTAGAGAAACGAACATAGTGGGCAAGAATATTAGAGCAATGATAATAAGTTATGTTGGTTTTTTTCAGCATTATTATAAAAGACAGAGATGTTTCCTATAAGTATATAAAATGATTCTAGAAATGTATTGGAGGTTGAATTGATATGAGTTTGTAATTGCATATTTTGGTGATGAACATGGGATCCAGAGAGAGGCTGAAACAACACAGGGATGTGGTAGGAAGATGGGAGGATTTGTTTAGTTTTGAACCCATCTTTAAAGTCCTCATGGTATGTGCAAGCAGAATCGTCAGGTAGGCAGTGTGATACATAGGTCATGAGTGAGATATGAACTGTTGAGTGATAGGAGATGACAGCTATGACACAATCTGGAGGAACACCAATATAACAGAGCAGAAGAAAGTGGAACCTGCACATGAGACCATAAAGCAGTGCTAAGACAAGTAAAAGGAATACTAAGAAAACAACTAGACAAAGGAGTTAAAGGGACAGAGTATTCCAAGAAATATATAGTATTCTTGAAATACTGTCCCTTTATATGTGTGTGTATATATATGTATAATTAGAATTAAATGCTATCATATAGGTCTAGTTTAAGTAAGGGATTTCCTTTGAATTTAGTCAAAAGGAAGTTGTTGATAAGCATCGTAAAATATTTTCAGAGGAATGGGTAGAGAGTAGTAAAGAAAAATACCAACTAAAAGGAAAAATATTTCTCTCTCTCTCCTCACAGCATTTCTGACACAAATATATGGGGGTTTCTCCTATACCATCCAATTCTCCAGCTCTCGGGATTCCACCAATTTGGTGTCTACAATTAAGTTCTGAAACTATCCAGAGTCAGAAACCCCCCAACCACCCCCAGGTTAAGGGTCAAGTCCCAAAAGACTGCTTCCCATTTCAGATGTTAGTCACAGGTCTGGGTCTCCTGTACACTTGACTCACCTGCTATAAACCTTAGGTTGCCAAGACCTCCTCCTTGGGTTGGATAATTTACTATAAGGGCTCACAGAACTCAGAAAAGCATGGCACTTACTATTAGCAGTTTATTGTAAAGGATACAATTCAGGAACAGTCAAATGGAAAAACGTATGGCAAGGTTTGTGGGAAGTAGTGTGGCCTTTCCATGCCCTCCAGGAGCACCAACCTCCCAGCGTCTCAGTGTGTTCAACAACCTGGAAGTTCTCCAAATCTCTTTATTTAGGTTTTTTATGGATTTTCCATTATGTGGGCAGGATTGATTAAATCTTTGGCCATTGATGATTAACTTAATGCCCAGTCCATCTCCCCTCCCTAGTGGTTTAAGAGTTCCAACCCTCCAATCATATGGTTGGTTCCTCTGGCAACCAACTCCCATCCTCCAAGTTTCACCTAATTAGCATAAACTCAGGTTTGGTTAAAAGGGGTTAATTATGAATAACAAAAGATGCTCCTTTTACCCCTAGGACTCAGGAAATTCCAAGGATTTTAGAAGCTGTGTGCCAGGAACCTGGAACAAAGACTAAATATATATTTCTTATTAGATCACAGGTAGAGATTACATCAGATTGCAGAGTGAGTACGACTGTAGAAATGAAGACAATAAGTATAAACAACTTTTCAAGAATATCCATGCTAAGGGGAATCAGGAATAGAAAGGCTAAGAAGGCTGAATTAAAAAAGGGAAAATTGCTTTGTCGGAATTGTATGAAGTGTTAAAATGGGCAGGACAAATCCACAGACTCGGAGAAATTCAGATAGAAGTAAATCATCCCAATGAGAGTATAATGACAATAGTTTCCTTGGAGTCAATAGCGACTTTTACTGGCTACCCCAGAGTGTCTGGATATGCAAGTGATTTCATGTCTTTTTTTCAGGATTAGTCCTCATTGAATGAGTTTGAACTTCTTATCCCATCCAAGAGCTTCTTATCTCTGCATCTTTGGGAAGGCCAGAACCCCTGTCCGGATCTGGGCTCCATCTGGATATCCACCTCATCAGAATGGGTCTCAGTGATTAGTCTTGGAGGAGATTTTCAAGAGCTCTGTCCGAAGACAGAGATTTCTTTATAAAGGAAAGGAATAAAGGAAATACTTGAAAAAAAAAAAAAAGATGTCATATACAGAACAGAAATCATTATACTATTTTTCCCCATTGTTTTTGCATACTTATCTATTTACACTTTCAGAATGGACATTTCTACTAACAATATCCTGAGTCTGATGACAATTTGCAGGTAAGGGATTGTGGCATTATGAGCAAATACTTTGTGTCATCAGGCTGCCAACAGGTAAAAATGAAACACTTTTCACCAAAGGTGTAGACTCATTGTGAGAATTACAGGCTGTGAATTAGAAAGCATTCCTCTACATGAGATGTGTGTTCAAGTGTAGAGCTTGAAACCCATGCCTTGAGTTTTGCACGGAAAGATGAAGACATGATTGAAAGATGACAACAACTAAAATGACATCTTGAGGTAAAAAGAATAGGACATGCTTTCTAAAATAAGAAGGGCAAATAAAACTGGATACTTTTGAGAGTTATTTTTTTATATAATATTGAATTATATTCTCATACCATTATTGAGATTAATAAACTTGCTGGAAGACCTTTATATTATATTGCAACTACTAGGTATTTTGAAACATGCTTTGACCCTTAGATAAATAAGTTGCTTCCATAAAGCATTACTTAATTCTAGATGTAATTTATTATAAAATTCTTGATATTTCTGTTCACTGGGCGTACATGTAAATAACATTTTTAGCATGGGCAAAACTTACAGATTCTAGTTTATCAAATAATACATATGATTTAGGATAAATATATAAAATACTACTCCATGCTTTAAGTGTGAAAAATATGACAGGAATACAAATTATTTGGTTTAAAAAGACATAGTATTTATACAATGAGATTTAAAACTTAGAAGTTTTATATTTTATTTAGAACTTATTATTCTGTAATAGATCTCCTTAGGCTTCATTTCCTCTTAATTCTGAAAAACAGCATTCTTTATTCATGCACTGACTGATCAAAGACTTATATGTAGCACAGTTCAGATTAGAAAAACAGATCTTGAGATTCAAAAGCCCAATTCATGAAAAATTAATAGGGTCAAATCATATTGTTTTCCATATTTTCTTGGGAAAAACATGAAAAAATAAAATTGAGGACAACATAATACTTCATATAATATTTAAAGAGAAAGTAATATTTTTAACCAATAGATACCTCCTCTATAATACTAGCTAAAATAAAGATAAATTAGGAATACATTTTAAGCAATATAGTTTTTATTTTTCTTGATCTAACTTTGTTTCACTTAAAGTGGAAGTTTTATCATCTTAAAACTTACATAAGAAATTCCTGAATTAGTTTGGTATTATAGCAGATGCTGGTAGAATTTAAAAGTAATCAGAAAGAAATTAGTCACCACTGTAGGAAATTTCATTTTCACTTTCAATATACTACTTCCTTTTAGAGATATGGACCATGATAACTGGTATCTGAAATACAGTAATCTATGTGATATAATCCTGGAAATTATTATGAATTAAAAATAGGGCTTCCCTGGTGGCGCAGTGGTTGAGAGTCTGCCTGCCGGTGCAGGGGACACGGGTTCGAGCCCTGGTCCGGGAAGATCCCACATGCCGTGGAGCAACTGGGCCCATGAGCCACAGCTACTGAGCCTGCGCGTCTGGAGCCTGTGCTCCGCAACAAGAGAGGCCGCGATAGTGAGAGGCCCGCGCACCGCGATGAAGAGTGGCCCCCACTTGCCGCAACTAGAGAAAGCCCTCGCACAGAAACGAAGACCCAACACAGCCAAAAATAAATAAATAAATAAATGAATCATCACGTTAAAAAATAAATAAATAAATAAATAAATAAATAAATAAATAAATGAGCTAGACCCCAAAAGGAAGTTATAGAAAAAAAAATAAATGCTTTATCAGCACTAGAGCAAGCTGCATTACTGAGGGATTGCTGACACTGGAAAAGATAAGGCATTAATACTTAAAGGGAAGTGTGTCAATATATTTTATTATTTTTGTCTCTATACAAATGCATGTAAAACTCTGAAACTGGAGTGAGCAAAGTGGAAGTCTGTTGGCCTGGTGTGCATCTGCTATGTTGTCAAGACTGTCTCCTTAAACCAAACTGATGTCAGGGGACAGTTGCCGGCAGCTATGGAAATCGTACTATGGAGGCTGCCTGAAGAGAGAAAACTTTCATGCTGTAAATTGTGTTATGTGAAAACTACCAAGCGTCTACGAGATGCCAGTCGGTTTAAACCACAGAGAATACTGTAGAAAAATGAAGTTTGTATTTTCACTCTGCTTTATTTTAAACATATGGAGCATATTTTTATTACTCAATTTGGTCAGCATTTGATCTAATTGAAACCTTAGAGCAGGGTTTCTCAACTGTGGCGCTACTGACATTATGGACCAGATAATTCTTTGTTGTGGGGAGCCTTCCTGTGCATCGCAGGGTGTTTAGCAACATCCTTGACCTCTGCCCACTAGATCCAGGAGACCCTTGCTCCTGAGTTAACGACAAACAAAAACATCTCCAGATATTACTAAAAATACCCTTGGGGACAAATTTTCCCTTGTTGAGAACAACTGTTCTACAGTGATTTTAGTTATATCAATGGGACAGAAGTTTTTGATTTACTTTTACTTCTGTATCATTTCTGTAAAAAGGAGATTTTAATAGTATTTATCTTAAGGGACTGACAAAGTATAAGTGACAAAATGAATGAAAGTGTAATATTTTATATACTAAATAAACAGTATAATAGCTAGCATTATCAGAACTTCTAATATAACATCTATTATCATATCATGCTCTCAGCCTAATTTTAATTTGTTTTAATTTTTATTTACTTTAACTTTAAAAATGAAAAAACATATGAAGTTGCTCCTATAAGTTTTATTGTCTCATTAAACACTGTTTGAAAGAAGCCACAGTTTAATCATGCAATCTAAAATTAAAAGCCTTAAGGTTGTCATGTTAATAATAAATTTAATGAGTAAATACTATTAGTCATTTTGTTGAATGAAATATAACATTATATTATTCTACATTATTAGAAAAGGAGCCTAATGATGGATATTTTAACAGAAACTCACAGATTATGCCCTTTCTTGTTAAATTAGCACTCTGAATCATTCTACAATGCTCTATCCAACTCTGTACTACTTCATTGCTTTCTCTGAACGTTCCAAGCCAGAGTTTTAAAGTTCCACTAAAATAAAGCTGTTCTCTTTAAAAAATATGCATATATGAAGTGAATCCTTGAGGAATCTGAAGATATTATACTATTTTTGGTCTTTGTTTTTACTGATAAGAAATCTGCAATTTAAAATTTTGTTTCTTTGTAAGTAATATACTTTTTCTCTCTGGTTGCTTTTAATTTTTTTTTTTTTTCTTCTGTCTTTGGTTTTCTGCAATTTTACTACAGTGGGTCTAAGTCTAAGATTTGTTTTTATTTACCCTGTTCAAGACTAAGTGTGCCTCTTCCAATTTAGGATTTGTACCCTCTGTTTTTTCAATTATAGAAATGTATCTGCCATTATCTTAAAATATTGCCCCTCCTCATTTCCTTCTTATCTTTGTACTGCTTTATTTTATCATTCATATGTCTTTGCCTCCCTATTATATTTCCCTCTCTTTGCTTTTCAGTGCTACAACTTTGTAATTTCTCCTATCTTCCACTTCAATAATTTGCTCTTGTTCTGCAACCTACTGTTTAATCCATAGTTTAAAATTTAGCATTGATGTCTACATTTTCAATTCTAGATGATATTATTTCAAATATGGCTTTTTTTGGTATGTTTCACTTTCATATTTTTTTGTTTGTTTTCAAAGTTGGACAAGCCTTTTGTAAATTAATTTTTATTGGATTATAGTTGCTTTACAATGTTGTGTTAATTTCTGCTATACAGCAAAGTGAATCAGTTGTACATATACATATAACCACTCTTTTTAGATTTCCTCCCATGTAGGTCACCACAGAGCACTGAGTAGAGTTCCCTGTGCTATACAGTAGGTTCTCATTAGTTATCCATTTTATATATAGTAGTTTATATATGTCAATCCCAATCTCCCAATTCATCCCACCCCCATTCCCCCCTAGGTAACCATAAATTTGTTTGCTAATCTGTGACTCTATCTCTGCTTTGCAAATAAGTTCATCTGTACCATATTTCTAGATTCCACATATAATGATATTATATGATATTTATCTTTCTCTTTCTGACTTGCTCATATTTTTAAAAAATTTAATCTGAGTTAAACATTCTTATTTTATTGGCTCTTTCACAATATTCTGTTATCAAATGTTCATGTTACTTATTCTATGTTTCATTGGGCTACTTTCCGTCATGTAGTTTATACACTGCTATTATTATTATATGTTTAATATTTTATTCCTTCATGGGAATTGCACTCAAATAGGGTAATAGCACTTCTTTACAAAATATATCTGCCAGGTCCCTAGGGAATTCACCAGTTCCAGCTGAGGTATTATGTTGATATCTTAGTTTGTGTTTGTACCTAGCAGATTGTAAAAGTTCAGAAAACACACCAATGCTATTGTAGTTGTGCGTATCACTTATCAAAGAGAATTATTTTTTTAACACTCAGAAATCCAGGAATGTAGACTAGCTTCTTCCTGACAACAGTGGTTTTCTTATTATAGCTTTATGGCCATGGGGGATTCTCATAGGTTCTCAGGTTTACTCAGAAATCTCAGTTGTATCTATCCATTTCACACTAGTTCAAAGCCCTGTCACCTAAATCAGTCTTGGCATCAAAACTCAAAATTGAATCTACAGCCATTCTGTGTTATTGGAACACACATCCAGACTCTCGGGGCATTAGATTGTGCCCTTAATACCCTGGCTTTGAGTTCTTGCTCTGTTTTGCCACCTGGGGATTTCCTCTTACTTTCTTCTGAGACTGGCTATAATTAAACAGCCTTTTTTATGGTTGCTCTATTTTATGTAGCATTTATACGTGAATGGAATGGGAGCTAGTATGTGTCAACTCTGTTCACTATGTTACCAGAGTATCCCTCTCTTTCTTATTTAAATAAACAAATCTAAAGCTTAATATTTTTTGCCAAACAAGTTTAAAATTAAATGAATTAAATAGCAAGAAAATAGACTTCATTATAAATAAAGGCCAAGAGGCATTATAGACCATCATTACAATATATTATGTGAATCTATTTGACAACAGAAGGGACAACCTATTTATCAAATGTTTCACAAAAGCACTCAAAATGTAGCTTCCAATGTGGCTACTAAACATGGAGAGAGCCACAGCGGAAATAAAACAATGAAATCTTTGCTACTGACAGACAACACTCAGCCAATCTCTCATTTCAGTTGCATGCTAAGCAGAGGATTAGAATACCTCTGCAGCTAACCGGTGATTATGCTTCACTATTTAATCACAACTCAACATATATATTCTGGGAATGACACACTACTATAAAAATTATAAAGGAAATGTTTTTCAAAAATATTGTATACTCCTAGATGATTAAAAGAAGGGATTTGGCTGTATTGTTTTCAAAGCATAGACAGGAAGTATTTGCAGGAAACTCAGATTAGGAAACTGATGTCCAGAGAGATTAGTAATAGAGACAGATAGGACCTATATTATTTCACGCTTTGTTTTATCTGAAATTAACTCATTTAAATTGGAGTTTTATAAAAACTAAGATGGAATGCTATTGGCATATTTTTTTCGTAATATCACTTGTTATTTATTTATGATTGCAGTTAGAAGACAACTTGTGAGTACTTCTCTTTTGTAAATATCTTCCTTCCTGATGTGTCCTTAATAACATATATACACATAATATCCTTTGTTAAATAGTAAATTAGTGTGTCAAAATTTAGTTAAGGGAAAAATATATTTTATGTTGCTAATATATTTTCAAAATTCCCAAAACTATAGCTTTTCTAAAGAAAGAGATTCTGATCTTAAATAAAATTGATGAATACTGTGTCATAGGTAATAAGTATATGCACAGAACTCACAGTTTTTCCTCACTTTATATTCAAAAAATGTATTTGTTGCTAATGTTTAGAAATTGAGTTTTAATATTAAAAATGATAAGTGGCAGCTATTTTGACAATTATCCAAAAAAGCCACACACAGCCTCAACAATTTTCTACATCCTCACTATTCCTTATTTTTGTTACACTTCAGTCACATGCTTTGTCATTTATTTTTGCTCTTTCAAATTGTTCAAATTTATTTTTCTTATAGTGGTTGTAATTAGTTGAATTGGGTCCCACAAAAAAATATATTGAAGTCTTAAACCTCAGTACCTCAGAATGTAACTTTATTTGTAAATAGGTTCCTGGTAGATGTAATTAGTCAAGAAGAAGTCATACTGGAGTAGGGCAGGCCCTTAATCTATTATGATTGGTGTCCTTAAAAGAGAGGAGAATACCAGGTGAAAACAGAACCACATAAGTCATGTAATAGGGAGGAAGAGATTGGAGTGATGCATCTATAATCTGAGAAACACCTGAGGCTGCCAGAAGCTGGAAGAGACAAGGAAGGATACTCCTTTAGAAGCTTTGGAGGTCTTGCCAACACCTTAATTTCAGACTTCTACCCTCCCAAACTAGGAGAGAATAAATTTCTGTTTTTTTAAGCCACCCAGTTCATGGTACTTTGTTAGAGCAGCCTTATGAAACTAATGCAGTGGTATTAAGAGGAAAGTGAAAATTGTCTTATATGTCTGCCTTTATCATCACAAAATAAATGAACAAAACAACCATTTATTTAAGATAGTTTTTGCTTGTATCTCATGGGCATTTGCTTTTACAGTTCCCCCTTTTTAAACCCGATAGGCCTTACCCCAGAGTGCAAACTTAGACTTTTCTATTTGAGATGTGGTTTTCACTAGTAAGGAATAATAAAGACAAAAGTTTACCAAAAGATTAAAAAATATATTTTATTTATTCATTAAGAAACATAATTAAAGGAATAGAGTTACTAAAATAAGCATAAATATATCTTACATCAAAAAAGAAATTAAGCGTTTATCAGGGAATTACCCATATTACCTTAGTTGATCTTTCAATAACCATAGGTATTAAATTGGCCAGGTAATATTTTTCTTGTGTTATAGATAAGAATGCTAAATTTTTGTTAATGTAGCTAGTAAAGGTCACAGTTTAGAATAGAGAGAAAATCAGTTGTTAATATCCAGTAAGTAATTTTTAATGTGAAAATTATTTTGTCCAATTTTGTTTAAAATAAATATAAAATTGAATCATTATAACTTTTCTGTAAGAAAAAAATTTCATAAAGCAACATAGTTTACAAATACATTACTAAAGTACTTACAGAATAGCTCATCAGTGATATTGGCCTGTAATTTTCTTTTTTTGTGATATCTTTATCTGGTTTAGGTATCAGGGTGATGCTGGCCTCACAGAATGAGCTTGGAAGTGTTCTTTACTCTTCACTTTATTGGAATAGTGCAGAATAAGATACTGATGAAAGAAACTGAAGACAATACAAACAGATGGAAAGATATACCATGTTCTTGGATTAGAAGAATTAATAATGTTAAAATGACCATACTACCCAAGGCAATCTATAGATTCAATGCAATCCCTATCAAAATATCAATGGCATTTTTCACAGAACTAGAACAAATAATTTAAAAATTTATAAGGAAACAGAAAAGACCCCAAGTATCCAAAACAATCTTGAACAGAAGGAATTACACTCCCTGATCTCAGACTATACTACAAGCTACAGTAATCAAAACAGTATGGTACTGGCACCAAAAACAGACATATAGGTCAATGGAACAGAATAGAGAGACCAGAAATAAACCCACACGATTATGGTCACTTAACCTAAGACAAAGTAGGCAAAAATATACAATGGAGAAAAGATAGTCTCTTCAATAAGTGGTGCTGGGAAAACTGGACAGCTACATGTAAAGAATGAAATTAGAACATTTTCTCACCATATATAAAAATAAACTCAAAATGGATTAAATACCTAAGTTTAAGACTGGAAACCATAAAATTCCTAGAAGAAAACATAGGCAGAGCACTCTTTGACATAAATCATAGAAATATTTTTTTGGATCTGTCTCCAAAAGCAAAGGAAATAAAAGCAAAAATGAATAAATGGGGCCTAATGAAACGTAAAACTTTTGCACAGCAAAGGAAACCATCAACAAAATAAAAAGACAACCTGCTGAATGGGAAAAAATATTTGCAAATGATATGACCAATAAGGGGTTAATATCCAACATATATAAATAGCTCATACAACTCAACATAAAAAAAAAAAACCTGATTAAAAAAAATGGGCAGAAGGTCTAAATAGACATTTTTTCCAAAGAGGAAATGCAAATGGCTAACAGACACATGAAAAGATGCTCAACATCACTAATCATCAGGGAAATGCAAATCAAAACTACAATGAGATATCACCTCACACCTGTTAGAATGGCTATCATCACCTAAAAACCACACACACACACACATAACAAATGTTGGTGAGGATATGAGGAAAAGGTAACCCTTCTACACTGTTGGTGGGAATGAAATTGGTTCAGCCACTATAGAAAACAGTATGGAGGTTTCTCAAAAAATGAAAAATAGAACTACCATATGACCCAGCAATTCCACCCCTGGGTATATATCTGAAAAAAACAAAAACACTAATTTGAAAAGACACAGGTTCATAGCAGCATTATTTACAATTGCCAAGAAATGGAAGCAACCTAAGTGTTCATCAATGGATGAATGGATAAAGAAGATGTGGGATATTATTTAGTGATAATAATTATAAATGGAATATAACCTTTAAAAATTGAAAGTCATGGGCTTCCCTGGTGGCACAGTTGTTGAGAATCTGCCTGCTAATGCAGGGGACACGGGTTCGAGCCCTGGTCTGGGAAGATCCCACATGCAGCAGAGCGGCTGGGCCCGTGAGCCACAATTACTGAGCCTGCGCGTCTGGAGCCTGTACTCCGCAACAGGAGAGGCCACGATAGTGAGAGGCCCGTGCATCGCGATGAAGAGTGGCCCCCGCTCGCCGCAACTAGAGAAAGCCCTCGCACAGAAACGAAGACCCAGCACAGACAAAAATAAATAAATAAAAATAAATTAAAAAAAAAATTGAAAGTCACTATATTGTACACCTATAATTTATATAATATTGCATATCAACTATAATTCAATTAAAATAAAAATAATATTAAAATATTATTTAATATTAAAAATAAAAATTAAAAACAAGTACTTATAGAACAGCTAGCAATGATAAGCTATTATTTTTGTTGTATTTGAACAAGGGAGTGAAAGAGGAAGAAAACAGTGAAAAGCAAGATGATTAAGTAGTGAATGAAGGAGTGACACACAAAACTAAATTCAAATTACAGCTAATGTTTTCCTATATATATATATTGCATTTTGTAAGGAATTATCTTAAGAGAGAAAGTAACATAACCAGAAGAGACTAGTAAAGCATCTATCACCTTATGACTCATACAGAATTACTTCTCATCAGTTGTGATGTTTTTTTGTGTACAGAACGTGGGGGCTTCATGTATGAATTCAGCCATGAGACATGAAAGCAGGCTTTCATCCAACCAGTGACCACAGTTGCACAGTAATTCGCTAGTCCGGTTAGTGGCCGCCACTGCATGTCTTGACAGCAGATATCATCTCCTCAGCTCCAGACTGCAGGAGACTAACATGTGTTCTCATCAGAAAGGCATATTGGGCCAGAAGAAGTGAACCAAAAATTTGGTATCCACAGACAATGTTTTACCCTCCTCCTTTAAGAGGAGAAAAAACAAAGGCAAAAACAATAACCCTGAAAACATTTCCTGTGGCTAATAGGAGAGGCATGGTAATGTTTTAAATATTTTTTAACTTTGCCTTAAAAAGTCTTGTTAAAGTGGTTTAGAGGACTAAAAATAAATAAAGTTCAACTCTTGACCCAGCTAATCAGATTTCCTGTGTGTTATATGTGCATCAGTTGCTAGTAGCAGGTAGTAACCATTGCATTCTCTCTCTGTATCCATCAGTTTTTAGAAGGATTGGAAACTTCATGGAGAGCCGCTTGCCTAGAGAGAAATCAAGGCTCTCCTCATTAGCACATGGTAGTGATCCACAGGGTAGCCAGCATTTGATTATTAATATGAACTGTTTGGGCCATGAGCTGTCACCTGTTTCAAAAACTTGTGTGGTGCTGTTTAGCTTTGGAATTTCTTTCCTGCTGTCAAATTTAGTTAAAACATGCCTCTGGGATCAAATGTCCTAAGGGGAAATGCACAGTTGGAGCAATTTCCTAAGTCTTCTTCCTGTAGGAATCTTGGTAGAAAACTAAATTAATTCTTAATACATAATATTTTGTACTAGCTTCATAGCTCCCTAAACCTTAGGATAGAAACAATATTTATTAATAATGTCCTGAGGTTTTAGAGTTAGTATGCACTCTTATAATTTGTTTTATCTCTTTTGAAATAGCATTGCTATAAATTGATTTATTTCCCATTGATTTTTGAAGTTGCTGTCAGAGAGACTTTTTAAATTTTAATTTTTGGTAAGTACATTAATTCAAGCCTTCTGTTAGATTTTTAGAGTACTAACAAAGTAAACTTGGAAAAATAGAAATGCATCTTTTGCTATTAATTTTCATCTAATAATCAACATGAGCATTCCAAATAGAAAATCATACCTAAACAAAAGCATTCCTACGAGTAATTTACAGCAGGTAAAATGATGATATCAAATGGTGCCTCATCATGTGCACACATACCCATTTTACAGAATGAAAGATCTAGAATTGGAAAGATTAGGTTTGTTCAATGTCTAGCCTATTTATGCCTCTCTTGTAGGTAAAACCATGTATTTAAACATCATCAACCAATCCCTGCCACAAAGAACAAACAATTATTAGCTTACATTTTAATATCAAATGGCATTCTATTTAATTAATTCTAAACTACTATATTAATCTTTTTAAACTATCATTATAATTAAATCATAAGCCACTGATATTAGGAAGAAACTTGATCTTTTTTATGAGGTACTTCAATAGGCTATTGGTATTTTACCAATAATAAGATGGTTTAATGGCACAAGATAGGATTGTCAATTTTGGAAGCTAAAGGGCAGGCAGAATGCTCTCTCTAATGAACATACGAATGAGTAAAAGAATATATGAGTAGGTAAACAGGAAAGAGAGATCTCTAGAATAAGAATTCACATACTAGAACACAGAGAACTCTCAGTGCCCTCTGGTGAACAAAATATTATGGTACCGACTCCGATGGAGTACAGACTCTTGTCTAAAATGCTGAACCACAAGTACGTAGTCACGTTTGTGAGATTTGTATTGCTTTATAAACCCACAGCTGTTCACCACTGGGGGATTTATTGTGATTTCAGATCTGTGAAAACCATTTAAACTTTGAAATTTTGCCTGGGGAAAAAAATCCATAGAGCACTATTCATCTTCCATTTTGTTTTGTTGGGAAATTTGTGATGACCCAGAACTTGGCAAAGGGTGTTTCCTTTGGGAGGTGGAGGGCCAGATCCATTTATTAGTCCCAACTTTGGAACAAAAATAATTATAAGGCTAATGGATCCAAACAAAAATACTGCCTCTTTCAGTTATTAAGTAAGAATACTGTTGAAAGCAAAAGAACATGCTTCAAATTAAGATCTAACTAACTTTCGGATTTTAGATTTACCAGCGACAGAGTCCTATTATTAATGTTATTTAATCAGAAATAACTATTGGTAAACATGATTTCAGTAGCTATTTGGGATAAGTAATGCATGTATATGCCTGTTTATTAGAAATTGTTGAGGGGAGAACATGCATGGCCACTGATACTCATGACGCTATTTTCTTTAGGATATTCCTGCCTACTGACAGTTCTGGCTGACCTTGGTAGTGTTTTCCAGTCTGCAGAATAATCATTTTCTCATGTTATTGGCCTCCAGCATAGTTTAGAAGCGCTCACTTTTCCATAGACTCACTAGGCTCCATTATGAGAATAATATTTCAAACTCTATGATACAAAACATGTATTTGTTTTATAAACTAATAGAAAAAATTCAGTTCTCCTGTTTTCCCATTTCCATGGTGAAGAGAACAGGCTCTGAGAAAGGAGTGGTGTTACTAATATTTCTGAGCATCCCTGCAGCCATCACCAGGCCCCAGTGACACTAAAAGGAATGGAAGCAGATAGTTTATTTTAGAAAGTTAGGGGAAAGGACTGAGGGATGGTTGCGTAAATCTATTTTCCTATGCTCTCGTTGGTCTTCCAGAAAATACTGCTTCAAGTTTTGCAAGCTTTTATATAAATGTTCAAGGGGCTCTTCTGCCTAAAGTAACGCAGTAGGGGCTATTATGTCATTTTCTACCATTTATGAAAATGACCTTGATTACAGAGATGAATTTAACAGGGAAAAATTCTTGACAATTTTTGACAATAGGTACCTGAATGCTTGGATTCTGGCTAAGTGTAACACCTCCACATCAATGTTTTTAAAAACACTGTGCAGACAAAGATGTGCCACTTTGCAACTTCTGGTTTACACGATGTGACTGCAAAGCCCTCTGCCCTCCAAAAAAGTCCCTGCCCTGAAATTTTATCATCAGCAATACAGCCCTTTTCCTTCTCTTGGATGTAGTCTTTCTGTATGCACATATTCCCTATTAGGGTAACATTTTACATTTGAAACAGGAAAGGGAAAATGAATTTATTGGTTTTTATTCTTCCCTGACCATGGAGATAGATAAGTAGCTGGAAACATTTTCTAGAAACTTACATGTTGAAAAGAATCTTCTATTTATTATTAAGGCCCTTGCTGCTTCCCAAAAGGATGATGTACTTTAAAACAAAACGACAGATATACTAAAGTCATTAAACTTCGCTCTAAGAAGAATTTATAGCAAGGAGTCTTTGTCTAAGGGATATTAAATACTAAAATGGACAGTATCTTCAATAGCAGTTTTACAAAAAGAACATAGGCATTCTTCATATGGCCATTTCCTGCACTGACCTTTGATAAGAAGCCAAGGGCATGATGCCAAATCAAAGCTCTGTGAAAGCATTTCTGAATGAGGCTAAAGTAATATGGTCCTGGTATGTGCCACTCTGATGATCTGACTTGACACAGGGATAAAACCTAGATAATCTAGAGAGATGAATGGTTGACGTGTCCAAAGGCTGCCGAGTCCTCTGGAATTTCAATTGACTCAGTTATCAGACCATTGAAAATTGAGATTTCTCTTGGGCTTTAAAATGCTTTTCCCTGTGATGTACATTTTTAGAAATCTATATAATAACAACAACAAAGGTATAATCAACAAAGAAAATAATAATAGCTAACATTTAATGAGAACTTGCTATGTTTCAGGTCCTGTGCTAGTTAATTTGCATGACTTATTTAAGGCTCACTGAAATCAGGTGAAGTAGGTATTTTTCATATCATGTCTATTTTATAAAAGAATAAATTGAAGCTTATAGAGGTTAAGTAAATTGTACATGCTCCTCCAGTAGTAAGTCCAAAAGTTGTAAATTTGAATCCAAGCACTCTCCCTCCAGATCCCAGTGGCACGACTCTCTATGAGCTTATATTTTACAGAGTAAAATTATAGGTGGAAAAGTCCCTTTGTTACCAAATAAAATAGTTTAGCTCGTAGTCTTGTTCATTGAAGATTCATTTATATCTTCATAGAAGTAAGCTTCAGAAGTATCTTTAGACACAGTCATGATTTTCAAAACTCGACTTGTAGCTACTTAACTTGAACCTAATTTTGACTCTTTTAACCAGTTCATTTAAGAACTAGATTGAGGTCATTGAGGGCAGGAACTTTATCAGTATCATTGAATGTCAACAATAAACGTTTGTTACTACAAAAATAATTTTTTTTCCTACCTTCTTGTACTTATTCAGAATACTCCTGTACTGTTGTAGTAAGAAAGAAAGCTTCAAAGATGTAGTTGCCTGTCTTATGTGGTATGGTATATGGACATACGTACAAGGAATCTAAGAACTGAATCGAGTTACTGAGTAAATACATTATAAAAGATGTGCGGGTTTGTGGAAGCTGGCTAGGACATGGTTCTGTTTTATATACTGGAAAGCCCTTTTCTACCCACACTAATTCTATAGGTGGTATTGGGATAAGGGCTCTGAAAAATAATTAAGACCTTGTTATCTATATGGAGTTAATAACTCTATAGAATTTAATAATCAAGCAGTAGATCCTATAGAAAGTTAGTTTTCACATTGAGAGAATAAAATGAGTAGCTAAGCTCCATAATAGAACAGTTGTACTTTAGTCTTCCCTGAAGTCCTTCAAAATTTTAAATTGATGCTTGTTTGGTACTTAACTGAATAAAGAGAATATCTGTGTACTGAAGGGGTAAAAATAGGACTTGTAGGTTTGTAACTTGGGGGAAAAATACGTATGAAAAAACTTAAATCCCTGAAAAGATACTTGGAAAATTATGATACTATGATAGGATTGCTCCAAAGCCTGGTTCCCTCTTTGACAAGATGAAACAAACAAGAAATAAGAGGCAAATTGTCTGACAAGAGAATGACTTTCCCCAAATACTTATTCAGTTTAAAACACTTAAACAGATACTAGAACAAAAGTAGTTACTGTGTCTTGGTTTAATAGTGTCTGTTATCTTCAAGATATATGATAGTAAAAAAAAAAATTATAAATGTTACATATTTGTACAGGGTGAGTTTAGGCAAATTCCACGCATTTAAACATTATTTCAATTATAGAAAATTTTTTTGCTATTTTTTAAGGGGTGCACTTTTGGAAAAAAGGTATAATTATTGTTAATATCAGCACTTTAAAACTCTAATCAGATTCAATTCTAATTCTAAAAGAAACTTTTCAATATAGTTTTATTTTTAAGTTAAAATAAGTTGTTCCTTTTAGCTATTATCCTTGTGGGGCTTTTCTTGAACATTTGATTTTCCTGAGTTGTAAATATTTATACATAATTAATAATGTTAGAATTGACCTATTTTTTTTCTTATGAGATAACAGAAGAGTGAGAAAATCATGTGACCTAGTAAGCTGGCGACTTTCTCTCATATCACAAAGCACTATCTTAACAAAGAACAGAGAAGCATGTTTGAGACTTTGACATTTTAAACAATGAGATAAAATTGCAGCTTAAAAAAATTTAATTATGGTAAAGATTGATTTTTTTAGTTTAATTGTCATCTTTAATAAACTGCAGAGTACTATAAAATGTACTCTGCAGAAGTAAAGAAATTCAGTGATGATTTTAGAAATGACTCACTCCTTCACTTTGGACAAGTATAACATCTCTTTGATATTCATTGAGTAAAGGTTCATACAAATTTCTGGATTTCTTTACTTCCTAAGTTTATTTTAACAAAAAGGGCCAAGCATAACACAAAATTCTGAAACTTGAATAATAAGGCAAACAGTGCTGGTCTACAATATAAATATACACATGTAAATTAATACTTAAAAAGTATTTGTTGTCACATAATTATAATTTCAGTTGATATATGAATGGAAACTTCTCCCTTAAAAATTGTGAGAATTAACACACACACATCTATATATACGAAGTTCAAGAATAGGCCAAAGTTTCTTTGGGGATAGAGGGTGAAATAATTGTTACATCTGGGAGAGGGGATACTGACCGAGAAAGAGCATAGTGTTGAAGTATTATATCTTTATCTGCTCATATACCTAGGTCTACTCATTTATAAAAGAAATTAAGCCGTACATTTAAGGTTTGGACATTTAATTGCATATGTGTTGTAATTAAAATGAAGAAAAAATCAGCATCCTGTGTGTGTAGAGCACAGGCATAAAAGCAGTATTCTCTCCAGGCCATATAATGTCTTTGTGGAATTAGGCAGGGCACTCCTTCCGGACAGAGTCAACTTCTTGGGTACAAAAGTTGGACTAAGAGAAAAGGGCAGAGTTTCAGCCCCCGTTCACCTGCGAGAGCCTATGGAATGGTCTATCTGCAGTGCAGCATAAAAATAAATATTATAGAGGAAGAAACAGAAAAACATTGGTTTTCTTGAGTTTAATCACATCTTAAAGTTTGATGAAAATTATTCCATATCAAAATGTTTTAGGGGCTTCCCTGGTGGCTCAGTGGTTAAAGCCTGCACACAGCAACCAAGACCCAGTGCAGCCAAAGATAAATAAATAAATAAATATTAAAAAGAAAATGTTTTAAGATCAGTAAAAGGAAAATATTTTTAATTTTAATATGCAAACTTTGACCTACATAGTTAACTGCCACTCACTATTGGCTCAGAAAAAGGGACATATGTAGATTATAATTTTCTTCATGAGACTGACATGATCAGTAATCTGTTTATTTGATTAGTGATCATAGAGAAATTATTTTTATCCATACCACTCACAAATCAATTCTTTAACAATAGGTCTTGCAATTAAATAAGATATATTTAAAGTAAGATTAACCAGAACACAATGAGTAATTAAATTGATTTTTTTTGTTGTTGGAATTTAAAAACTCAGATTATATATTTGGAGAATTGCTGTGGAAATTTGTGGTTGGAACAATCTTGGAAACATCCCTTCATAGAACAAAAATATTTTGAGCTACCTTTGGATAATTCATCTCAGAAATTATAATACGAGGAAATCTGGGGTTTTCTTTCTAGCAATAATTTCTGTGATCTTGGCCTGCTTCTCTGGAGATCTTGGGTATGAAGCTCTATATAATGTGTTGGTCAAGACTGATAAGCAGATTCTATCGTGTTGAGTGAGAGTACATTCGTTGCTGGATCCTGCTAGATATGTTTGTTTTCCAAATGTAGTACTTCCATTTCAGAGAATAAAGAATCATGCTCTGTATATGTTTGTATTTGTTAGATTTGTTTACTTGAAATGTGTTCTAAGTAATGGGCTTAAGTAATTTAAGTAATTAAATTGCTTAAACTTGAATAAATTAAAACTTCAGTGGATGAATTGTGAATTCCCTGAAAAAAGATATAGAAGATCTAAAAAAATTAGAAATTAACATTCTCATTTGCATGACGGTGATGAAATTTATGAACTATGTTGCCAATATCCTGACTTTGAAAAGTTTATATTTTTAATATTACTCCATTTTGCAATTTAGATTTAATAATGTACAAATTTAATAAACATGATTGTTGGTAACTGGGTGGTTTTAATCACTGAATTGACTATCAATTCACTATTTCTCCTATAACTTAGTTGTGTAATCCTTCAGGATTAGTTATTTTCACCAGTTCTACTTACTAACTCTGAAATTTGGCAAGAAATGGCTTCTATTAATTCTCTGTTAATGGCTGTCTGTACATATAAAAATGTATTACAGGATCTCTGGTTAGGTAATTCACACATATCAAGGTTAAATTTTTTATTTTTTTGGTATAAACAGAAAGAGAAGAAAAATGTGGAAATTTTTTACCCTTCAGATAAAAAGAAGTTATTTTAAATTTTAAATTCCAAATATAGTTAAGCTACTGAAATAAGAAGAAAATGAAATAATCTCATGATGGGCTGTTTAACAGGAGATTTCATAAAATGGCTTGCTTTTAGGACTAAGGGAAAACTATTCTCTACTAGAAAAATCATTTTAAAAAATTCATTTTGCATCAACAATTTATTTACTACTGCAAACCTGGAGGGGAAAAAAATGTTTAAAATGTAAAGTGAAAATACAGAACACAGTTATTTGGAGACAAATAAATAATAGATGTAAAAAGGTTTTGTAAACTGTCAACTGCTCTAGTAAAATTACCTTTCAATAGCCATAATAATGTTTATTACTTATAAACCATAATTATCTTCATTGACAGATCAAATAATTATTTATCACCTATCTTGAACAAAGGCATTGTGTTTTACTATGGGAATGAAGGGGTTATAAGAAAAAGCCTATGTCCTTCAAGGACTTACAGTATAATTAGGAAGAAAGAGCATATAAAAAGAAGGCACATGATAATAAAGAGTTATATATGTGAACTGCCAAAGAAGTAGAAGAGGCAATAAATTCTGTAGGAAATCAGAGTTGGGGAACATGATGAAATTAAGTTATTGGTGTCCCTATGCAAATCGATTCTAAATTGTTTTACCTTAAAAAACAGAGTTAAGAGTATGGTCAGGCAAAAGAAAGGCCATTTATTACAACCATTTATTTTTCCACCTCATATGCTGTTCTTCTCCTATAGAAAACCCATGCCCTCTTGTGGACAGGACTATTAGTTTTAAGAATTTCAAAGGTGACCCCATTTTTTCCCTAATATCAGTAAGCATATGTTAGAAGAGGAGTTGGTACTGTCAGTGTCAGATGGTTTTTAGTATCTTAAATGTCACTGAATTAACATTTTAAAAAGAATTAATTTTTTACACAGCTACATAGGCATAATCCCAGCTTCTAGGATTTTCTAAGACACTGAAAGGATTTTCTGTGTAATTGTGATTTCCTGTTTGAAATTTCTAAAAACAATTATATAACCATGTAGTATTTCAAGATTATATGAACGTGTAAGGTAAGAATAAGACAGCTACTCTTTCCATGTGCTCATTTCACTGCTGACAATCACAAATCTCTAGATTTTGGACATCTATTTTCCACTTTCCTTAGAAAAGCAAACCTAAAGCAAATCTAAACATCTGCTGCCTTCCTAAAATGGTCAAGACCTTATAGGATGGAGTTGCAAGGAAAATTTTCTCTTGAGATATATGTTTTAAAAATGGCATGAAATAGTTCCATTTGTAAAAGTCTGTATCTCTAAGACTTATAAGAGATGGGTACTAGGATTGAGACCTCAGGTCTCAATGTCTAAGGACCTAAAGGTTTTAGTAATTTGTTTGTTTCGGGGGTGTTCATTGACATTGCTGTTTTTACTTTGTGATTCTATTTGATAAATAGTTACATTATCCTAATTATTTATTTCTATGCATTACTTTATATGCCAGTCACATTGCAATGAAAGCCTGAATTTAACATTTTTAAGCAAACAACTAGCAGCCCTCATTAAACTCTCTACTCCTAAGTACTTATCTTTTAAAATAGAAAAAAAAACACATTTATTGCACTTGACATTATATACATCTTTTGATACAAAGAGAAAGTCACACGTTCTCTCTCCTTAAAGGGTACGCTAGATAATATCTATCATATGACCTGAAGTTTACAGGCAGAAAGCATTTTACATTGGTTTCTTATTCAAATTTTAGAGATTTTTCACAAGCAATTTATGTAGGTACAAGCTTCTTAAAATGTCCTTTGGGCACATCTGTCTTCCCAATTTCATCATTTCAGCTGAATATAATACCCATGTCCCCAGGTAAAAGTCATGATGCAATTCCATCAGACAGTTGCTGTACTTTGCGCAGTGTGGGTGTGAGAGCTAATTTTGTCCTTAGATTCAGAAGCTTCATTAACAGTCTTAACACATTCACTGCAGCTTTCTAAACCTCTCAGGCTTTAACACTTACACTACTGCAGAACTGGGGGGAAAGAAAAATAAAATGATACCCTTGTTTTGAAAACACATTCCTCTGATTGGCAACAATTACAGCTCTTTTGTTCTCTTTCAAATCTGAGTTCCAACAGTGTCATGCTATGGAAGCCCTTCAGCAATGCACAATTAATACTATGAGAAAAGTACTTTTTACACGTACACAAACACACACAAAAATTTTGTCCAAACATAAATAAAAAAGAAACAATGCCAAAACTTGATTATAGGAATTGTGTATAGCTACAAAAGAGCATTTTTTTAAAAAGTGATCCTTTGTTACTGCATTTTAAAAATCTTAATTCCGTATTACGTTAATTACTCAATTTAATATTAATTTCTCAGATTTCAGTGATTAATATTCCTCCAAAACGCTGTCTGGCTTTTAAATGGAAACATTTGCCAGCGTCTAACCTTTGATTCTCAATATCTGTAGTCAATGATTATGCCAGTAAGGACATATAGCTGTTGTATTTATTATACAGATGTTGAGGAAGAAAAACGCAAATTATTTCCTTAGCAATTACAGCAAGCTTTGTCAGACTCACTCAAATGGATATACTGGAGTGATACTAAAGAAAACATTGCCATGCTTGTGTGGCATTCTACCTATCAGTTTACTAACAATATACCATAATTATAGTTCATACCGTGTCCAATTTAACTAGTCTAAACTTTGGGCTTCAGATATGAAAAACACCACAGATGGTTAATGAGAAAGTATATAAATTACAATTTATATATATTAATATTTCAACAATTAAAAGTATTCAAGATGGGAGAGAATATGTATGGAGTCATCAGCAACTGCTTATTTTAATTCTTAATATCTAGGTTGTTCATTTTCTTAGACAACATAATGAAACCTCCAGCTATGCAAAGTCATATTTTTAATGGACATACTCAGGATTTCTACATTGTGTTAGAGCTTTAAACAGAAAAAGTCATTGGGTTTTTTTTAGGGGGGCACTAATCTAAAAATCTAGGAAATATCTTAGAAATAGGCTCAAGTATTAATTTAAAAAACTGAATAAAGCAACTTCAGACATATCTACAGTGAAAGTTATGAAAACAGAAAGCATGCCATTCATATTTAAACATTATGTAATGACATATGAATGACCAAGGACATAAAGAGATTGGATCATAGAGACAAAGAGTTCCATTCATTCTGTGGTGTACACTTTAACACAAAGTAATTTAGCTGTTTGCATGACAATGACATATTAGAATACACTATTTAATCTGATCTCACCACACCTGATTTTCTAGCAAAACATTCTAAGGAATTAACACTTAAATTGAGGGAAAAACGATTTTTGAAAACACAGTTTAGAAAAGATAAGCATATAAAAATGTCACTTATTAAAGAACCACGCATAACCCTCCTTTTGTTTTTCTTCTGGAGTTTAAGAAGTTCCGGAAATTCTACTCAAAATACACTATTTGAGGAGTTCTTTTTAACAAGGGTATCAGGAGACTTGACTCCACTCATGAGAGGAGATAAATATGTCATAATACGATAGTCATCAGCCCTATCATCTGCTTTGCTGAGCACCTGTGAAGTGCAGTTTTCTACAGCATTCTACGGGCATCACGTTCTCTCTTTATAGGACACCTTAAACTCATATACAAATCTATTATGGAAAGTGGATTATATGTAAATGATATTAAATTACATGTAAATGTAGTCTCTACTCATGCCTAGGTAAACTGAAGGTTTAGGGATCATCTTCTATAGCTTATTTTTTTTTTTTTTTTTAAACATCTTTATTGAAGTATAATTGCCTTACAATAGTGTGTTAGCTTCTGCTTTATAACAAAGTGAATCAGTTATACATATACAATATGTTCCCATTTCTCTTCCCTCTTGCATCTCCCTCCCTCCTACCCTCCCCATCCCACCCCTTCTATAGCTTATTTATTTTAGTCCTATGGATTATTTCTTTCTCAAGTATTTTTGGTGGCTGCTAGCACAAATACTAGCACACAAATGGTAGCAGGCATTAAGAAATTGAAGGGAAATTTATAGGAGAAAATATTAAAATGAGAAAATTCTATTTATAATCTCATCCTCTCCCTCCACCCCCTCCTTCCCCACACCACCAAGCAGTGGGAAAGACTAATATTATTCCATTTTATCAGCTGTATATCTTGACCTAGCCTATGTCCTTTGTAATTATAGGTTGAGAAGTGAAGGGAAGAACAATTTGGAGGGGTTCCCTTTTGATTGGCAAGGATAGCAGGGGCTGTGTCTACATTAACAGCCAGTTTGACGAGAATGGAGATATGTGAGACTTCCTGAAATGCAGGCTTCTTGTGGTGTAGTCTGGACATGTCTTACTTTCCCTGTTCACTGTGCCTATAATATATAGCTCTCATCTCAATGGAGATACCCAACATAGTTTTATTAATAAAAGGGGAAAACCTCAAATTCTTCCTTTGATAATCACTTTCTTCCTATGGAATCTTGATTTCCTTGTTTCTTATTCCAGCAACCTGACTTTTGTTTCCACTTTCTCCTTTATGTGGCTTTTTGACCTCTGGTTTCTTGATCCTGGATCTTTCCCAGATACTGATTAGATTAAACCTGCTCAGAAAAAGGACCAAAATCTTCCCTCAACAATAAGCCTGGTGTCTAAAAGAGGTCTGGGAGGTACCAGGTGCCAATTTTTACTACCAACACATTTCTCTGTTACAGTGGATCTGGTATTTTCTATTTCTATAACGAGTCAATTAAAAACAAATGGTAGCTAATATGAAGTCTCCATATATATGAATGTTGCCAAGTAAGAACTCTTAAATAAATGTCAACTATATATCATTTTATAAAAGAGGGTATTTTAACACCAAAGAAATAGGAAGACAATCTCAGAATAACATATATAATCTTTATGAAAGGAGCATTATGTGAAACTTACAAATAATTTTTCTCGTTTTCCTGTACATCTATGGAAACTTCTCCAGAAGTTCTGATCTGATCTAGAGACCAGTAATTGGGAACCACTGGCATAGTGTTTTGTATATTTGGGTTACAGTTTGTAACATAATAGAAAGTATCTGGACAAGAAATCATGATGCTTCAAAGCAATGATCCTCAGGGTCTTCTTTTGAAAATGAGGTTAAAACATCTATTATTCATGTCTTCCAAGATAAGTAAAGGAGAAAATATATGTAAAAGATTCCTATAAATAATAGAATACTTTGTTAAAGTAATCCACTTAGTTATTAGTGTTGAGAATACTGGTCATATTCTTAGAAATCTCTGTTGTACTTTGTGTCCTTTTGGTAGATCGACTACAAAGGAAACAAAAATATTTTTACTTCAAGGTCTACCTGAGTCTTTAGAGTGCAGAGTAGGAAATTAAACTACAGTATAATAATCTGCTGCTGAATCTTTAAAAACAGCCTAATTCCAGGTACTATAGCTCTCATATGCTTCTGGAGCAATCAGAAGTCAAAAACATAAATCAAAGGAAAATCAGTAAATTGGTTGTTTTGAATTTGAAGGCCCTCCACTACCCACACCTCCATCCCAAACTCTGAAGTGATATGGGCGGTAAGGAGGCCTGGTACCACAGCTCTATAGCAGAGTCTCCACTGAAAGGTGTACTCTCCTGAGCTAGTATTTTTAGACTAAATATTGACATCTTCTGATCCACACCACATTTTCTATGTCTCCCTTAGGTCTACACTCTTATGATTATCCCCATAATATGATATGTGAATATTTACATATATTAAGCACAGAACAGGAAGCAACTTACGGATTCCCTCCTATTTTGGATTTATGCAAGGAACTGACATGTCTTCATGATGCCACTTATACTAGAGAACTATAAAAAAATCCTAAATACTCAGAGGTGTGAGTAGAATGTATTTATTTTGGCCATATACATCCTCATTCCATACTTCATAGATGTTTTTAGTTAGTGTTTCTCCAATAAGCTAGGTCTCTAAAATGGCATTTTTATTTACTAAGTAGTACTTACTTGTTTTGAAAATTAATATAAAATTTCTGATACATTAGTAAAAGTGCTTCAAGTTTTTTTAAAATAACTTTTTGTTTCTTTAGATACAATAAAGCAAGAGACATAGAGACAGAATTAAAAGAAGACAATAAATGTTTGGAAATTATAAAAGCGCTCTAAAGAAATATTACAATACACTCAGTCTTCTGGTGGATAAAACTGCAATAATCTTCTCAGTTTTCTGGGGGATAGGGATGTGTTACTCTGTTTGGGGGGAATTTAAAAGACCACAGTTGACGTGCTCACATTAAACTCACTGTTCTGGTTCTGTATTTGAAACAGTTTGCCTTGAAGTTGTCTTTTCTTCAGCGTTTTTAGTCAATGACTACATTTTGTCCAAGTGGAATTTTCGCTTCAAAATGAGCTGGTTCAACAAATTAATTTCAACATTTGAATATGGTCTCATTTTATTAACTAAAATTGTGTGCATGTGTACATACGCCTCCTTATTTATGAGATTCTGGTCTACAAAAGCAACTTATCAACAATCATTTTCTTTGCTGAACATATTCAACTGAGCCGTAGGGCTGGCAGATGAAAACTGGTCCTTGCCTTTAAGGAGCTCTCTCTCTTGAGCTCCCTTTCAAATCTCTTCCTAGATCCCTTCCTATTTGGAATCGCTGGGCTGTTCAGAAATCACTCTCAAGAAAAATGCCAATAATATCAACCAGTCTGCATTTGCTAAGTATATGCCCATTTTCAATGAAGGGATAACGTACACTCATATGGAAAGAGCACTAAGTACTACATGCAGGGCGCCAAGAGGAAAGCCTCCGTGATTTTAGAGGAAGAAGAGTTTCCTGTAGGCTGCGCTGGTCAAGTGAAGTCTCATCTTCTTTCAAAGGGTGTTTCTGTTCCATCCTCTGTTCCTCTGACAAGAACTGAGAGCTCTCTCTTGTGTATTCCAGGCAATACCCATTAAGCTACTTGACCATAAGCATCAGCAACATCACATTGTCTGAGGCATCCAGCATGGTCCACCTGCAGTTGAAACCTCTTCCAGTGTCTCAGCTGATTTGACCTAAGCCTAATATGAGAGTAGATGTAACCACAGCACACCAAACGTGGAATGCAGCTTTTTTCCAGCCATAAGCCTTAATAGTATGGAAATAGACTGGAGCACAATCTTTCAATAACAGTTGCCCAGCAGGATAAAGCCCACGTTTGTTTATCTTGTATGAATCAGTTCATGGTACCTTTACTTTTCCATCATTCCCTTTCAAGTCAGCTAATAAATATTTATGAGTGTCTCCTATGGTCAGGCAGTTTATTAGACTCTTGGGTATACAGGAGTGTTCGGGACGTAGTCCTTGTCTTTAACAGACATATTTCATTTGCAAAAAAAAAAAAAAAAAAGTTTATCATTACGCAAAAAATTAAATGAATACATAAATTGTTTTCAGTGGAAGATGAGTGCTATGAAGAAGATGTCACAGGTAATTATGAAGGTTTCTATGGGGAGTTAAACACTTAGTGGAGTCACGAGTGGTGAGGAGGTAATTATGCAAAGATCTGCAGCATGGGATGGGGAAGGGGGTGAGAGGCCCAAGCAAACTAAAGAGTCATCTCAAGGCCCAAGGCTGGCAGGTCTTAGGAGTTTTCCCTAAAGCTCAGTTGCTTGGCTAGGACTCCATTATCCTGTCTAGTTCTCCCTCACTGCTCCTTATTTTATTACAGCCATCTCGCTCAAAATTGAATGAACCACCTAAAACCAAGAAGCCATGCAAAGGAGTCTCGGCATCACCTCCACCCCAGAAACCCCTGCTGCGCTCCTCCACCTCCCCACTGCTAGACGTATATCCTTAGAGATAAATCCAGCCTGAATGAAGCCAGAGTTCACCCCACCCTTTAAATATTACAGATCAAATCCTTGTAAATAGTATAGTTACATCCAGAAAGACATGAGGTTTTGTTTGGTTTTGCTTTGTTTTTTGAACCAGAGATTGTGTATAAACCCTGGTCCACACGATCATAAGACTCCTAGCTGTATCCATAAAAGTTTGCATGCTAGTCAATGTTGGTCTATCTTAGTCTATTTAACAAATCTTATATTAGAAAGATTATAAGCAAGGTAGTGCGGAGTATACAAAAACTGATAAGACATTGCCTTTTCACTAAATCTCCATAGCATTTTACAAGGGTGATAAAGTACATATAAAAATTACAAGTGACTCATTAGGAAGTAACAGCACCATTGAAAGGGAATCAACAAAATATAATTAGAATTAGAATATAAAAATATATTATTTTTCAGCTGGGGGACTAAAAATGGGGGAGATTATCTTCAAGTGTTAGATCTTGAATTATAGGCTATTTGCAATTTGCAATCAACAGATAAGGGTGTTCATCTACACCTGCTTGGAAGAAATAATGTAGAATCTAAAGACATGAAAATGGAAAATCATGGGGTTTGAAGAATATTTCCTTATCCAGTTTGATCAGATCTTTTAAATAAAAGAAAATGGTTAGAATGAAGTTAGGAATGCAGTTTGGGAGACTGAATTTTATTTTGTGGAAATGAGGAGTCCCTAAATCTTTTAGATTAAAGGGTGACATGTTATGTATCCTTTAGGAATATACTTGGGTTTCAGTATGTCTGAGAATTTGTTGTGGGGAAAGACTATAGGCTGGGAGATCTGGTAGGATTACCCGACTACAAAACACGTTAATGAGCAAGTGCATAATATCCATATAATGTAAGCAGGGGCAATGTTCCTTAAAATAGATAAACCAGCAGTGTTTATTATAATATTATATTAACACAGTTAGATAATAGTAATGTCTCTATTTAGAACTTTAAAAAAGTATTAAATTTAAGATATGCATTATTATCTACAAACAACATGTAGTATCTACTAATTCTAGTACTACTTCTGTTAAGAATAGTACTACTTCTTAATAGAAGTAGTACTACTACTGAGGTCTTAGCTGTACTTATCCTTCATAAACTCAAGCTATAGATTTACTTTCTTAAAGTTATCATTTGTCTCTCTGGATCAATGCTTTAACTACTTATAACTGCAAATATGGATTGGCTAATTTGATACCACATTCCACACATTTTATGATTTTCAAAAATTTAACCATCTTTAGTCTTTATGGATATTAATTATACTAAACAAAAACTACAGATAGACTCCTCTATTAATTATACAAGATTTCATACTCAGCTTTAGTCATGAACTTTAAATACAGACATCTGACATGCTTTATAGAAAAATTTACATCCTGAGTTTACTACTTCCTAGGTATATAACCTTTGTTACTTTATTTAACCTCTCCAACTTCCTGATCTTTAAAATGGGATGATTTTAGTACCTAACTAATAGGATTAAATAGGTTAATAAAAGTAAAATTCTTTAAATAGTCTTAGCGCTAAGTGGTTGTTAAAAACATAATATCTGTTATTATATACTAGGTACTTCCTCCTCTCAAAGGGCAATTTTGTTTTATAAATAAGTTTTTAAATTTCAGAAATTGATTTGGAGAAGGGGGAAAATAAGCCATATGCTGTAGTGACATTATTGCTTTTATTTAACTAAAGTCTATAGGAATCAAACTGAAGGAAAAGTTAGCAATTAACAAATCAATTTAGACTATGTCTATAGTTAACTCAAATTATATACACTAAAGAAGGTTCATGCTGGGGCTTGACTGGCTGTCTACATTGACAAATTAACCAGATAATTGACATTTCTTATCTTAATGCTGTATTGTAAGCATATAGGCAAGTCCTAGACTAAATGCCATGCAGTATTTCGACACTAAAGTAAGTCTGAAACAAAACGTGCAGTAGTTTTTCTTTCATTAACCCATTGACATTCGTGTCGCCAACCTCATTTAAAAAAGAAATTCCATAGAGATTTGGTAGAATTAAAAGAAAATGTAGTCTATGTACTTCACCCCTCCATAATTAGCAATGTGCAGACAGCATGTTATAATTTGACTGGAAGTCAGGATACATTCAATGTCTTCCTTGCTCTGTAACTAACTAGATTTGTAAATGTAAGCAAATCACTCAAGTGCATCTTAGTTTTTTCATTTATAAAATGGAATTTGGATGGATGATAAGAAAGAGGTACTCAGCAAGGAAAATTCACAGGCAAGCACTCTGTTTTAGGATCCTTCGTGCTTGGCAAAATGCATGACACACAGTAGGAAGCAATAAAGATTTACAGAACCAGTGCTTCCAGCCAAAAAAATGTATGGTTTGTATTCATCCCCTGAAATATTGGTATATCAAGGGTCTACTTAAATAGTGAATGCGCTGCCTAGGAAGAAACCAAAAAATAATTAAGAAAACAATAATAGTCAAGGTTGTCAATTTAATCTATCTCTGGGAAATTAGCCATGATGGAAAAAGAATATACTGGTAAAGTAGAATACTGGAGGAAATAAAACTGACTCTAATTGAGGTGTCTTCAAGGAATATACACCTAAACTGCAGCACTCAAATTTGCATCTGAATCTTATCTTAGAGTTTTGCATGTGCGCATACAGATCAGGTATAGCCTAGCTAACTTTCTGTTTCACCTGTGCAATTACTTGAAATATGCATGTAATTGAATATATTACAAATTCTGCAGATGCAATTTATATGCCAGCATAAAAACTGTGCATTTCTCCTAATTTTAAAGTATAAATTAATTTAGGAATAATTATTATATATTTTAATACATTTAAAAGTACTTACATTCTTTTTACACTATTTTCTTTGCCGAATATATACATTTATATGTATATGTATGTATTTAAAACATATACATATTATATACATATATGTATATTTAAAACAACAACAATAGTACTAACAAAACCATCTAATTCAAATCATCCATTGAAATATATGGGAAAAAATTACATTTCTAAAAGCTGACAAATGGTAATGGTTGCAGATTGCTCTGCACAGAAGGCATCGTTACTTTATTTGTTGTAATTGACAGTATATTCCTGTCATTAAATAACTGTTCTCTTTGTACTACTTCAAATTCTCACAGTGATATTCCAAGGTGGAATGTTGTACCAGTTTTAGAGGTGAGGAGAAAGAAGTTCAGAAATCTTATGTGCTTTCTCAATGTCCCTAACTAGCAAAAGCCTGATCTGAGATTTAAAAGCTAGGACTGCTTGAATTCTATGCCAGTGATAGTTTCTTTACATTATATGAATCTAACTTTCTTTAGGAAATGTATAGGAAATTATAATTGGAACACTTCATGCAACCATATTCCAGAATTATTAAAGTGAATACTTAGTTTTCCTAATAATTAATAATGGCAAATATCCAGAAGAATAAAGTCCATGCATATTTGTAATAAATAATCAAAAGAATGACTTTGTTATTGTTTTGATGCCACAGGGCTGATAAATACCAATGCATAATCTATTTTTTGGAAATTGATTCTGACAAGGGAATGAGAAGAAATCTCGTGAGTTTTCAATTATTATTAATATGATTAGCAAGCCAAACAACCTCATTTCTCCATTAAGATACAAGTTGAGCAACACAGAATATGAAACTGGCTGATAAGACTATTAAGGGAGAAGAATGCAAAATTTCTTTTATGATTAGAAATCAGTCTGCGTATTCTATTCAAAGAAAAATGTGTTACTTTCTGGAACAGTCATTACTAACTTGAAAAAGAAGAGTCTGGTTATAGATAGAGGCTATTGCTCCAGTAGTTTAAAGTTTGGAATTTGTCAAAGGAATAGATAGGAAACAATGCAATGATGATATTAACAGCAGATATAATTAACTCCTAGTTGGTTTGATTACACTTTCTTTTGGTTTCTTATTCAATATGTTGCCACCAATTCAACTGAGGATTGCAGTAAATCTGAAGTTATTTGTCCAGTTAAATTCTGTACTTGTTCTACTCCAAAGATATGTCATAAAGAGCAAATCTTAAGAAGTCTTCCAAGAATTTGTCTGGATCTTTGTTTGGTTCTTTGTGTAAATTTCCAGCACTTCAAATTACTGATATGAAATAATAACTAAAATATACATTCTGAAATCCCTTACCTTTTGTTATATATTGGCATAGACAATATCCCATACCTCTAGCCCAAAGCATATCACAATAAAGAAAAAATGTAATTTGTACTCAGATAAATAAGTTTCAATATCAGGCCAATTAGTAGCAATCAATTAATTTATTTGGGTTTTAGTTATCAAATGATAGGTTAGAAAATACAGCTAAAGTAGTCTTTAGCTATACTGCTATATTGTAGTAGTAGTAGTAGTCTTTAGCTATATTAGCTATATTGTAGTCTTTCTAGCTTTAAGAGTACAATTCAAATAACAGCAATCTTTGGCCCTTATTCATATTGAATTTGCAGCCATAATTTTATTTTTGCACTTATTCTAAATTGCTCTTCATATTTCAGTAACTTCAGTTACTTATCTATAACAAGTTAAATTACCTGTGGTCGTTAAGTTTTAATCACAAAGTTTTCAGCTTTACTTTCTAACTCACTTCTAAATGTGACCCACGTAACTTCCTTCATCATTTAGATGGTTGCTGGTCTTTTCCCACTTTCCCTGCCACGATACCTCTCTCTGTATATGCTAGGTCTTGGTCCTCAGACAACTTCTCCATCTGTACTCACTCACTCACTCACTGATCTCTCAGTCATCCATTTCACTCACATGACTTTTATACCATACATATGCTGAAAATAGCAAAATCTGTATCTCCAGATAGAACTCATCTCTAAATTCCAGACTCATGTATCCAGTATCTCCCTGTGGGTGTCAAGCAGGATTCTTAACCCATGTTTGTCCAAACCTCAAATCCTGATTCTCCCATTGTCAATAAAACAGCAATTTTGTGCTTCCAATGGTTTTCTCCAATAACCCTGAAACCATCCCTTTACCTTCTCTCATATTACATATTTAGGGCATCAGCAAATCCTATCTGCACTACCTTCAAAATATAGCTAGTATCTCACTGCTATCTCATCTCAGTGCTACCTTTTGATCCAAGGAACCATCACTTTTCTCCTGAATTACTTCCGTAGCCCACAAACTGATCTGCTTGCTTCCTCCGTTGCCCTCTCACTATCCCTCCACCTACACTCTACACATGATGCAGCAGCCAGACTTTTTCACAGTGCAAAATCATGTCAGGTCTCTGCTCAAAACCTGCACACCCATTCCCTGACTTTTACCTCCCTCCCCCATATGTCACTTACTTCAATCAATATCCATCTCCTATTCAGCAGCTCAGCAGCTCTGATTATCCTAGCTAGTCAAAATTGGAATCTTTTTTACCGAATTCTGAATAGAGCAGGCCACCTCCTGTCTCAAGATATTATCATTTGCTGTTCCTTTTACCTGGAATGCTCCTCTCTCAGCAATCCACATAACTTATTCCATCAGTCAATGGGACAACACAGTTTGACTGAGTTCTCAAGAAAGAAAATTTGGAACATGTCAAATTTTAAGTTACACATTCTATTCTATATAGTTTAATCATCAGATTTTTAAGCTTTTAAAAAGTATTCATTGTGTATAAACTTTCTTAAACTCTGGAGTTGGATATCAATCCTGTGATCATTTTTACTAAGCTATTACAGTATCTACTCTTCATGTACATAAATTCAACACCGTTAGTAAATTATTGTCACAGCTTCAAAAGTTAGCTTTGGCAATTTTTACTGACATTTCCAGACTCCTTCTTCAGAGGCTTTGATAAGCTATCTTACAAACTCTAGGCTATGATTTGCTTCTAAATTACTACTTGGTTGTCCTCGGATCTCTCAATAACCCTTGTTCTAGTTCATATAAATTTGGCTCAATTTCACACTCTAAAAGCATAATGTGCATTGCAGATATATTCTAAAAAGCTTTGAGGCAAACTACAGGATTCATTTGATATATGCTTTCTTTATAAAGTATCTCGCACTTAAATATGTCACAGCATTGGTGAGAATCACAATAAAAGAACAACTCAAGTGTAATGTTTATCCAATGCATATGTTTGCATAGGCAAGTAATATAGCACTATAAATGTAAATATCAAATATATAATTCCAGCCATTTGGTATATAATGAATCTTTTTTGCTTGTTTTATGATGTGAATCTAAGAGTATCTCTATTTCTCAAAAATAACTGCTTTTCAGTGCATACAGGCAATACATATGTAATCCTTACATTTACAGAATTAAATGATAGTGGATTGAGTAAGTAGAATAAATTTACAGATGTTAATATTAGAAAAATGTATTCATGAGAATGTGAAATTCCTATGGAAAAATAATATTGATTTTAACTTTCTAAAATATGACTACCAATATTGTTAAAGATAATAATTTCAGAAAAATAAAGGGATAAAAAGGAAAAACTACATTGTAATATTAGAACTTTTTCAATTAAAAAGCTGAACTTAAACATAGCTTAAAAATATGAAACATAACAACTTGCCAAACATATCAAAGAGATTCATCATTCCACGCACATAAAATTTAACTTTCTGTACAAGTAAATATAAATCACTAATATATATATATATATATGTTCTATACAGATATGAACATCTGCCATATTATTTTCTGCGAGCTGATAGAAGAATCTTGTATAATTTAATTCCTATTGTTTTAATAAACTGGAAATACACAGAATGAAATTGAAAAAGAAATATTCCTATTTTGAGCTATAGTCTTAGCAAATATATGTCTTTTTAACAGCAATATGTAAAATGACTAAATAAACACCTCACTTTTAATTTGTTGCAATCTATATACAATAGGTTTAAGTTTAGGGTAAAATTATATTTATATTTGAACTATTTTGGCAAGAATTGACTCTGGTTTAAATAATACTGTTTAGAATTTTTTTTTTTTAATTCACAAATTTTCTTGTTAGAATTGGTCAATATTTTATAGTGAAAAAGTTTTACTCTATATATGTTAAAATATAAATTTAAAAATATATGTTTTATATATATGACATATTTATCATTTATGTAACATTTCAAGCATAGGTTAGCTATATTTTTGAACAACTGTTCAGGTAAATATAATTCACCTTACTGTTGAGTAGGATATAAGATATTTTTCCTTCACTCATACAACTCTCAGTGTAATGAGATTTTATAAACAGAATTACAAACCATTTAAAGTGAGAAATGAGCAAACAGGTGTACAGCTTGTGCCTAATAGGCCTTCCCTTAGTTTCACAGTCTGATAATTTTCTTTGCATACTGCCTTGACCTGATTATTCATGACTTTTTGCATAATGAGAGAAAGCTTTTAGACATGTTAGGTATGACATACAAAATCTGCAGCTATTCAACCATTCTAAGAAGTCCTGTCGATTTTTTTTTAGGTAGATTTAGCAGTCAAATAATATTTGATGAAACATGATTAAAATGTTGAACCTATTTAGTGAGTTCTTTGGAAACACAAAACATCTTAGAATATTCCACTGCATCATTGTATGCATAAAACTATTCTCATACTTGCTTAAAGGTGTTTAAATGAGCAATTAACAATTAACATTGTTTGCCACTCTTTATAAAGTTCTCTAAAGTGTATTTTTCTCTATGAGATTTGTTATCTTAATCCATTATTAAAAAACAAAATTTGAAATAATATTCTAGTCACAAATATCATTTGTAAATTGGATTTTTAAATAGAAAACTTCCAGGGATAAATTTGATTAACATACCTTGAAAATACTTTTTGATAAGATGCTTTATGGTAATATTTTAAATAATATTTGAATTGGGATATCATTTATATATTTGTATCTTCCTTTTTTCAGAGTTAATTTTACTATTTGAAATAGTGCTATGATATTTGTCTACATCTTTGATTTTTTAATTACCTTAAGTTACTGTGTCAAAAGCTTTAAATATTTTATGTACTCTTTACATACGCTGACAAATATATTTCTGAATGTTTGTACTAATTTATACTCAATCCTAGATCATGGAGTGTTAGACTGTGGATTCCCTTTGGCTTTAGTTTCTTTTTTCCAGACTTATTTACAACATAGTTTTTGTTGTTGTTGTTATGTCATTTTCTTTCCTGAAATTCTTTTAAATAACACTACTTCCTTAGCTAATGATTTTCATGTGGAGTGCATGGGAGGCAAATCTCCAAAATCTTTCAGTTAAAAATATATATCTTTAATTTTGTCTATGCTTTTATTTTTATTTTGACTGCTTTGCTAACTATAATTTTAAACAAAAATTATTGCTTTTGCTTGGAACAGAGAAAATATTTCTCTTTCTCCCTCTATAACCTCTGCTGTTGCTGATGAAGCTTCTAATATCAATAAGATTATCATTCAGTTTTAGTAAACTTTTATGAAACTATCAGGAAATTTAGGAACTTTTTAATCTTTTATTTCTTTATCTCTTGTTTTTCCTGTTTTGTTTTCATTCACATGGCTGAGCACTGGTGGGCCTTTTCAACCTGAAGATGTATATTCTATTTTAGTCTAGAAAACTTATCCTGGAACACCAACACTATTAAAATATATATATATAGAAGACACCTTCTGGATGGCGGAGGAGTAAGACATGGAGAACACTTTCCTCCCCACAAATATATCAGAAATACATCTACATGTGGAACAACTCCTACAGAACACCTACAGAATGCTGGCAGAATACCTCAGACTTCCTGAAAGGCGAGAAACTCCCCACGTACCTGGGTAGGGCAAAAGCAAAAAAAAAAAAAAACAGACAAAAGAATAGGGATGGGACCTGCACCTCGGGGAGGGAGCTGTGAAGGAGGAAAAGTTTGCACACACTGGAAAGCCCCTTCACTGGTGGAGACAGGGCATGGCGGGGGGGTAAGCTTCAGAGCCACGGAGGAGAGCGCAGCAACAGGGGTGCAGAGGGCAAAGCGGAGAGATTCCCACACAGAGGATCGGTGCCAACCAGCACTCACCAGCCTGAGAGGCTTGTCTGCTCACCCGCAGGGGCGGGTTGGGGCTGGGAGCTGAGGCTCGGGCTTCGGAGGTCACATCCCACGGAGAGGACAGGGGTTGGTGGCGTGAACACAGCCTGAAGTGGGCTAGTGCGCCACAGCTAGCCAGGAGGGAGTCTGGGAAAAAGTCTGGAACTGCCTAAGAGGCAAGAGACCATTGTTTTGGGGTGCACAAGGAGAGAGGATTCAGAGCACCTCCTAAACGAGTTCCAGAGATGGGCGCGAGCCGCGGCTATCAGCGTGAACACCAGAGACGGGCATGAAACGCTAATGTTGATTCTGCAGCCACCAAGAAGCCTGTGTGCAAGCATAGGTCACTATCCACACCTCCCCTCCCGGGAGCCTGTGCAGCCCGCCACTGCCAGGGTCCCGTGATCCAGGGACGACTTTCCTGGGAGAACGCACGGCGCACCTCAGGCTGTTGCAATGTCACGGTGGCCTTTGCCGCCGCAGGCTCACCCCACATTCTGTACCCCTCCTTCCCTCTGGCGTGAGTGAGTCAGAGCCCCCTAATCAGCTGCTACTTTAACCGAGTCCTGTCTGGGCAGGAACAGACGCCCTCAGGGGACTTACACGCAGAGGTGGGACCAAATCCAAAGCTGAACCCCGGGAGCTGTGCGAACAAAGAAGAGAAAGGGAAATTTCTCCCAGCAGCCTCAGGAGCAGTGGATTAAATCTCCACAATCAACTTGATGTACGCTGCATCTCTGGAATACCTGAATAGACAACGAATAATCCAAAAATTGAGGGGTGGACTTTGGGAACAACTGTAGACTTGGGGTTTGCTTTCGGCATCTAATTTGTTTCAGGTTTTATGTTTATCTTACTTTAGTATTTAGAGTGTATTATCATTGGTAGATTTGTTTATTGATTTGGTTGCTCTCTTCCCTTTTATTTTATATACAGATATATATATATTTTTCCTTTTTCTCTTTTTGTGGATGTGTATTCTTCTTTGTGTGATTTTGTCTGTATAGCATTGCTTTTACCATTTGTCCTAGGGTTCTGTCAGTCCTTTGTTTTTTTTTTAGTATAGATTTTAACACTTGTTATCACTGGTGGATTTGTTTTTTGTTTGGTTTCTCTCTTCTTTCTTTCTTTTTTTATGACTTTATTTTTTTTATTTTTAATAATATTTTTTTATTTTAATAACTTTATTTTATTTTATTATTATTTTCTTAAATTCTTTCTGTTTCTCCCTTTCCCTCTGAGCTGTGTGGCTGACAGTGTCTTGGTGCTTTGGCCGGGTGTCAGGCCTGTGCCTCTGAGGTGGGAGAGCCGAGTTCAGGACATTTGTCCACCAGAGACCACCCGGCTCCATGTAATATCAAACAGTGAAAGCTCTCACAGAGATCTCTATCTCAACGCTAACCCGGCTCCACTCAAAGACAAGCAAGCTACACTGCTGGACACCCCATGCCAAACAACTAGCAAGACAGGAACACAACCCCACCCATTAGCTGAGAGGCTGCCTAAAATCATAATAAGGTCACAGACACACCAAAACACACCACCAGACATGGTCCTGCCCACCAGAAAGACAAGATCCAGACTCATCCACCAGAACACAGGCACCAGCCCCCTCCACCAGGAAGCCTACACAACCCACTGAAACAACCTTAGCCACTGGGGACAGACACCAAAAACAACAAGAATTACGAACCTGCAGCCTTTGAAAAGGAGACCCCAAAAACAGTATGTTAAGCAAAATGAGAAGACAGAGAAACACACAACAGATGAAGGAGCAAGGTAAAAACCCACCAGACCAAAGAAATGAAGAGGAAATAGGCAGTTTACCTGAAAAAGAATTCAGAGTAATGATAGTAAAGATGATCGAAAATCCTGGAAATAGAATGGAGAAAATACAAGAAATGTTTAACAAGGACCTAGAAGAGCTAAAGAGCAAACAAACAGTGATGAACAACACAATAAATGAAATTAAAAATTCTCTAGAAGGAATCAATAGCAGAATAACTGAGGCAGAAGAACGGATAAGTGACCTGGAAGATAAAATAGTGGAAATAATTACCGCAGAACAGAATAAAGAAAAAAGAATGAAGAGAATTGGGGACAATATCAGAGACCTCTGGGACAACATTAAACACACCAACATTCGAATTATAGGGGTCCCAGTGGAAGAAGAGCAAAAGAAAGGGACTGAGAAAATATTTGAAGAGATTATAGTTGAAAACTTCCCTAATATGGAAAAGGAAATAGTAAATCAAATCCAGGAAGTGCAGAGAGTCCCATACAGGATAAATCCAAGAGAAACACACAAAGACACATATTAATCAAACTATCAAATATTATATACAAAGAAAAAATATTAAAAGCAGCAAGGGAAAAACAACAAATAACATACAAGGGAATACCCATAAGGTTAACAGCTGATGTTTCAGCAGAAACTCTGCAACCCAGAAGGGAGTGGCAGGACACATTTAAAGTGATGAAAGAGAAAAACCTACAACCAAGATTACTCTACCCAGCAAGGATCTCATTTAGATTTGATGGAAAAATTAAAACCTTCATAGACAAGCAAAAGAATTCTGCACCACGAAACCAGCTTTACAACAAATGCTATTCAGAATATTCAGAATCAGAATATTCTGATTGGAATATTCCAATCAGAAAATGCTGATGGGGGCTTCCCTTGTGGCGCAGTGGCTAAGAATCCACCTGCCAATGCAGGGGACGAGGCTTCAAGCCCTGGTCCAGGAAGATCCCACATGCTGTGGAGCAACTAAGCCCGTGCACCACAACTACTGAGCCTGCGCTCTAGAGCCCACGAGCCACAACTACTGAGCCCGCATGCCACAACTACTAAAGCCCATGAACCCAGAGCCTGTGCTCCGCAACAAGAGAAGCCACCACGATGAGAAGCCTGTGCACCACAATGAAGAGTAGCCCCCGCTCACCGCAACTAGAGAAAACCCGCAAGCAGCAACAAAGACCAAATGTAGCCAAAAATAAATAAATAAATAAATAAATAATTTTTTAAAAATGCTGGTATGACAAACAATTCACAATTACTTGTTCCTTGTCAGTTTTCACTAGAGATTAAAGTTTTTAAGGGTTAAAATTAAGGGTTAAATTTAAATTTGAAAATATTTGAAAATATTCAGCACCATGAAACCAGCTTTACAACAAATGCTAAAGGAACTTCGTTAGGCAGGAAACACAAGAGAAGGAGAGGACCTACAATAACAAACACAAAACAATTAAGAAAATGCTGATAGGTACATACATATCGATAACTACCTTAAATGTAAATGAATTAAATGCTCCAACCAAAAGACATAGACTGGCTGAATGAATACAAATACAAGACCCATATATGTGCTGCCTACAAGAGACCCACTTCAGACCTAGGGACACATACAGACTGAAAGTGAGGGGATGGAAAAAGATATTCCATGCAAATGGAAATCAAAAGAAAGCTGGAGTAGCAATTCTCATATCAGACAAAATAGATTTTAATAATAAAGATTATTACAAGAGACAAAGAAGGACACTACATAATGATCAAGGGATCAAGCCAAGAAGAAGATATAACAATTGTAAATATTTATGCACCCAACATAGGAGCACATCAATATTTAAGGGAAATGCTAACACTATAAAGGGGAAATCGAAAGTAACACAATCATAGTAGGGGACTTTAACACCCCACTTTCACCAATGGACAGATGATGCAAAATGAAAATAAATAAGGAAACACAAGCTTTAAATGATACATTAAACAAGATGGACTTAATTGATATTTATAGGACATTACATCCCAAACAACAAGTACACTTTCTTCTCAAGTGCTCATCGAACATTCTCCAGGATAGATCATATCTTGGGTCACAAATCAAGCTTTGGTAAATTTAAGAAAATTGAAATCATATCAAGTATCTTTTCTGACCACAACGTTATGAGACAAGATATCAATTACAGGAAAAAAATCTGCCAAAAATACAAACACATGGAGACTAAACAACATACTACTAAATAACCAAGAGATCACTGAAGAAATCAAAGGGGAAATTAAAAAAAAAACCTAGAAACAAATGACAATGAAAACACAACAACCCAAAACCTATGGGATGCACCAAAAGCAGTTCTAAGAGGGAAGTTTATAGCAATACATTCCTACCTCAAGAAACAAGAAACATCTCAAGTAAACAACCTAACCTTACACCTAAAGCTATAGAGTAAGAAAAAAAAAAACAACCCAAAGTTAGCAGAAGGAAAGAAATCATAAAGATCAGATCAGAAATAAATGAAAAAGTAATGAAGGAAATAATAGCAAAGATCAATAAAACTAAATGCTGGTTCTTTGAGAAGATAAACAAAATTGATAAACCATTAGCCACACTCATCAAGAAAAAAAGGGAGAAGACTAAAATCAATAGAATTAGAAATGAAAAAGGAGAAGTAACAACTGACACTGCAGGAATACAAAGGATCATGAGACATTACTACAAGCAACTATATGCCAATAAAATGGACAGCCACGAAGAAAGGGACAAATTCTTAGAATAGCGCAACCTTCCGAGACTGAACCAGGAAGAAACAGAAAATATAAAAAGACCAATCACAAGCACTGAAATTGAGACTGTGATTAAAAATCTTCCTACAAACAAAAGCCCAGGACCAGATGGCTTCACCGGAGAATTCTGTCAAACATTTAGAGAAGAGCTAACACCTATCCTTCTCAAACTCTTCCAAAATATAGCAGAGGGAGGAACACTCCCAAACTCATTCTATGAGGCCACCATCACCCTGATACCAATACCAGACAAAGATGTCACAAAGAAAGAAAACTACAGGCCAATATCACTGATGAACATAGATGCAAAAATCCTCAACAAAATACTAGCAAACAGAATCCAACAGCACATTAAAAAGATCATAAAACATGATGAATTGGGGTTTATCTCAGGAATGCAAGAATTCTTCAATATATGTAAAGCAATCAATGTGATAAACCATATTAAGAAATTGAAGGACAAAAACCATATGATCATCTCAACAGATGCAGAAAAAGCTTTTGACAAAATTCAACACCCATTTATGATAAAAACCCTCCAGAAAGTAGGCATAGAGGAAACTTACCTCAACATAATAAAGGCCATATATGACAAACCCACAGCCAGCATTGTTCTCAATGTTGAAAAACTGAAACCATTTCCTCTAAGAACAGAAACAAGACAAGGTTGCCCACTCTCACCACTATTATTCAACATAGTTTTGGATGTTTTAGCCACAGCAATCAGAGAAGAAAAATAAATAAAAGGAATCCAAATCGGAAAAGAAAAAGTAAAGCGGTCACTGTTTGCAGATGACATGATACTATACATAGAAAACTACTAGAGGTAATCAATGAATTTGGTAAAGTAGCAGGATACAATATTAATGCACAGAAATCTCTTGCATTCCTATACACTAAGGATGAAATATCTGAAAGAGAAATTAAGGAAACACTCCCATTTACCACTGCAACAAAAAGAATAAAATACCTAGGAATAAACCTACCCAAGGAGACAAAAGACTTATATGCAGAAAACTATAAGACACTGATGAAAGAAATTAAAGATGATACAAACAGACGGAGAGATAAACCATGTTCTTGGATTGGAAGAATCAACATTGTGAAAATGACTACACTACCCAAAGCAATCTACAGATTCAATGCAATCCCTATCAATCTACCAATAGCATTCTTCACAGAACTAGAACAAAATATTTCACAATTTGTATGGAAACACAAAAGACCCCGAATAGCCAAAGCAATCTTGAGAAAGAAAAATGGAGCTGGGGGAATCAGTCTCCGGACTTCAGTCTGTACTACAAAGCTACAGTAATCAAGACAGTATGGTACTGGCACAGAAACAGAAATATAGATCAATGGAACAGGATAGAAAGCCCAGAGATAAATCCACGCACATATGGTCACCTTATCTTTGATAAAGGGGGCAAGAGTATACAATGGAGAAAAGACACCCTCTTCAATAAGTGGTGCTTGGAAAACTGGACAGGTACATGTAAAAGAATGAAATTAGAACACTCCCTAAGACCATACACAAAAATAAACTCAAAATGGATTAAAGACCTAAATATAAGGCCAGACACTAGAAAACTCTTAGAGGAAAACATAGGCAGAACACTGTATGACATAAATCACAGAAAGATCCTTTTTGACCCACCTCCTAGAGAAATGGAAATAAAAACAAAAATAAACAAATAGGACCTAATGAAAGTTAAAAGCTCTTGCACAGGAAAGGAAACCATAAACGAGATGAAAAGACAACCCTCAGAATGGGAGAAAATATTTGCAAATAAAGCAACTGACAAAGGATTAATCTCTAAAATGTACAAGCAGCTCATGCAGCTCAATATCAAAAAAACAAACAACCCAATCGGAAAATGGGCAGAAGACCTAAATAGACGTTTCTCCACAGAAGATAGACAGATTGCCAACAAACACATGAAAGGATGCTCAACAACACTAATCATTAGAGAAATGCAAATCAAAACTACAACGAGGTGTCACCTCACACTAGTCAGAATGCCATCATCAAAAAAATCTACAAACAATAAATGCTGGAGAGGGTGTGGAGAAAAGGGAACCCTCTTTCACTGTTGGCGGGAATGTAAATTGATATAGCCACTATGGAGAACAGTATGGAGGTTCCTTAAAAAACTAAAAATAGAACTACCATACGACCCAGCAATCCCACTACTGGGCATATACCTGAGAAAACCATAATTCAAAAAGAGTCATGTACCACAATGTTCATTGCAGCTCTATTTACAATAACCAGGACATGGAAGCAACCTAAGTTTCCACTGACAGATGAATGGATAAAGAAGATGTGGCACAAATATACAATGGAATATTAGCCATAAAAAGAAACGAAACTGAGTTATTTGTAGTGAGGTGGGTGGACCTAGAGACTCATACAGAGTGAAGTAAGTCAGAAAGAGATAAACAAATACCGTACATTAACACATATGTATGGAATCTAAAAAAAAAAAAAAAAAAAAAAAAAGGGTTCTCCTAGGGGCAGGACAGGAATAAAGAGGCAGATGTAGAGAATGGACTTGAGGACATGGGGAGGGAGAAAGGTAAGCTGGGACGAAGTAAGAGAGTGGCATGAACATATATGTCCAAATGTAAAATAGATAGCTAGTGGGAAACAGTCGCATAGCACAGGGAGATCAGCTCAGTGCTTTGTGACCACCTAGAGGGATGGGATAGGGAGGGTGGGGGAGAGACGCAAGAGGTAAGAGATATGGGAACATATGTATATGTATAACTGATTCACTTTGTTATAAAGCAGAAACTAACACACCATTGTAAAGCAATTATACTCCAATAAAGATCTTAAAACATATATATATATATACACATGTATATATATGTATATATGTATGCATGTATATATAAAATAGCATTTTATTATTTAAGAAATGCAAAAATCCTGCAAAACCAGATGTACAGTATATACTTTCCTGGGCTTTCACTTTTGTTGATTTTTATTCACAATCTCTTTTTCAGTACAGTTTACAACCTCATCCCCATTTGCAGTCTGATTATACAAGTGCTAAGTGGCATAAGGTCTAGAGTAAATACATCCAAAAAAAAAAAGAGGCAAAGCCGTGAAACTAAGTTGCATGCAGCATGTCTAAAGGGGCTGAGGGAATGTCTGGGAAATTAGACAGAGTAAGATAAAATAATTGGAAGGTTTCAGCTAAAGTTCTTTCAATCATCTTTATCTTTTGCTCCATGTTTAAAGATGCACGTGAACTCAGTGTAATTGAAATTCTCCTGTGTGTGTGTGTGTGTGTGTGTGTGTGAGGGTGTTTCTCATTTCCATTTCCCTCTTTTCTTCCTGTAGTACCTGGATTTTACTGATGTCAGAATTTTCATATATATCCTCTCTTTTTTCATATTTTCCATTCTTGTGTTCCTTTTTTTCTACTTTTAGTGAAATCTAGTGACCCTTATCTAAGAGATGGCTAGCATTTTCTTAAATCCTGTTCTTTTCCATTGTTAAATTTTTATTTTTTTAAACAAACTCTGAGAATGCAGGTAGAAATTGTGTAATTCCTATATTCTAAATTATTTCTACTATCTCTCTGATAAGGGGCATTCTATGCTGCAGAAAAGTACAATCTGCATTTTTGCCACACTGGTAAATCACCACTGTTTTTATTAATTTGAATGAAAACCTATTTCTTAATCTGGATACCTCAAAATAAACAGTATATGCACACCTTGTTTGCTATTGAATGACTGTCTTATAATTATTTATTTATAAGCTATATGAATTTCCAAATTTTTATATCCTCTCCAAATCTGTACAACTATTATTTTTTTTAATGGTAGAAAAGGCAAAGCCACAGATCAGTAGTATCATATGATATTCCATAACTGGAGTTACAAAGCTGATCACATTAAGCCAGAAACATTTCCAATATGTAAAAGACATATAATTTTATTGATGTATAAAAGATTTTCCAATGATGCTTAAAACATTGCTACTTTTCCTAAAACTACCAGTACATACACACACACACACCCCCTAACATCAACAGCATTCCATCCCTGGAAATATTATATATCTGCTTTAGAAGAGAGCCTGAGGCACTGTATAAACAGAAATGACGTAATATTTTTTATAAGGCACAATGTCAGGAAAAATAAAGAAGAATAACACAATGTAAGTGACCTCAGAGGATTCAAGATATATTTAGGAAGAAAGGAACAGTTATAAAATTTAAAACAAATAATGTAATACTACGTGCCAAATGAGTGGGGCAAGTCTTATTATGCTTAAAAATTTTTAAGGAGACACTTCAAGTGTTCAGAAAATGGCCTGAATTATACTTTAGAATATTGGTAGAGTTCACATGGGTGGAGAGACAAATGAGATAACATTATACATAATGATTAAACAAAGCTGTAGAGTTGGGAGTGGGAATGAAAGAATATTTAGGAAATAATACCCAGATTATGTTTATTGGGAAAGAGAATTTGAAGGTGACAACTGTGGTTGAAAAGATCAAAAAAATAATAGAATTAATCTTTAGGTATTAGATAACAATTATTTTTAAATTTTATTATGTGTATTAAGTAAAAATCTATGACAAAAATAAAACACAGATTTTAGAAAAGATACTAGAATTAGTGAAATAAAAATGAATTTGTGGAGCGTAGGGGGAAAAAAAGGTAGTTTTCATGGAAATAGAGACTCAGGAGATTAAGGAAGAATAACCAGGACTGTCACCTGCATATGGGCAGAAAGCAGAGTAATACATGGCTATCAAGATTTAAGCTTAAGAGAGTGGAAAATTAATAGACTTTCAGACAACGAGAAGAAAGTTTAGATGTAGAGTTATTTGTGAAGGAGCAGGAAAGGGTGACAGAAGGCATTTGTAAACTTGTCTAATTCCTTCAATTCTAACTTTTATAAAGAATCATTTAAGATAGAATATAAAAAGGCAAAAATACTATAAATTTAACAAATAAAATAGTCAGCTCTAGCCACAGAAAGAAGGCTCACCAGAAAGGCAAACAATATACCGATTGCACAATAGATTGGCTGATTTGTATCTGGTGCAGTAAAAGAAATACGAGGAGTTAAGTGATTCTCATCTAACAAAACACAGCATATACCAATGTCTTGTGAGAATTTTTTTTACTTATAATTTCAGGATGATGCAAAATTCAAGAAGAAATTTACAGGGGAAGTTTGACCATGCAGTATTTACACTTGAGCGAGAAGCTTTGGTTAGAAATGTGAATCTGGCAGGATATTATGGAAGTGGTGAGTGAAGCCGTTCAATAAATTAACTTTCTAAAGAATTTAAAAATAGAAAATTAGAGAACTAAAGAACGAGTCTTTGGTTGGGCCTCCATTTAGAGGGTGGAAGGATGGTAGCCCTGCTTCACTGTCCATTGACAACTTGTATAGCCTTGAGCTTGTTATTTCAGCTTTTGAAAATTCATTTTTCTCATATATAAAGGGGCACTTAGTGTTTATTTTAAAAATATAATCATCATTCCCTGTCCATTCCTCTTGTCACCATCTCATTTCAAACATTATTATTCTATCACTGACTAATAACATGTTTTGTTTTTCTCCATACTCATTTCTTCTTTCTGTTGTCTCAACATTAATATTTATAAATATTAAGTTGAACATATAAATACCTTGTTAAAATTGTACTAAATGAAATTTTAAAATTTTACTTAGATAGTCATAGTCCTTCAAAATATTTCGTTAACTTGCCTTTTCAGTCTAGTCATGGCTCCCTTACACATTCTCAAAATTTGAGTCAAATTGGACTGTACAAAGTACCTGGGCATAACAACAACTTTCTCACCTACATTCCTCTATGCATGCTATTATTTCTGCTTAGAATACACTTCATCTATTCCTATTGATATTTGCCTAAGATTTTTACCATAAACCATCTTGAATTAGGATATGTACAACCACTTAGAATTTACATATATAGCATTTAACACAATTAGCTTTATAGTATTGTTATTTTTAAATGCAGTTCAAAGTGGAAGAGAACTATAAACAAGCCACAATGTTGGCCATGTTGGAAAACTAGAACGAGAGAAAGTACAAGGAGACAAGTTTCTGCTAAATATAAGTGAGAAGTTACTAGGAGTGAAATATAGAACGTAATGCCTCGAGAGATTAAGAATTCTGAAACAGCAGTTGGGTGACCAATTGACAGGGATGTAATAGAAACTATTATACCCATGGCATGTGGTTGATCCAAAGGGGTTTTTCAAGAATCTTCCAATTTTGGTTTTCTTATACATTGAAGTACATAGTTTCAGTAGCAAGGTCTGCTGAAGCCAGATACTAGGATTAAGGGCTATGTAAAGTCATATGGATATAAACACTTTGAATGTAGTCAAGAGAAAGAATTTAAGCTTAAATTAACATCAAGGTCAAAGGAAGTGTGTGTGTGTGTGTGTGTGTGTGTGTGTGTGTGTGTGTGCATGCACACAGTCCTGAGCTTGTTTTTTGTTTTTGCTTTGTAGGAGCTACTGGAACAAATGATTATACATCTTAACAGTTCATTGTATAACATTAACACCATTTTTGTGAGATATCATTGCATAACAAGCATCTTTTTTTTCCCCGAAAATAGTGATCTGCTTTGACTGACAGAAATGTTAGTACATGGGCCACTGCTTGACAAATAAATTTTAAATTATTCAGAAATACCAATAATAGTACTCATTTTTATATAATACTATATAGCTCATACATCATGACCCTAAGGTTCTTTGTAATAAGTGTTATTTGTCAAAAATTTTAATCTGCTTTATATCCAAATTCAAAAAGAAAAATAGTTTTGAAACTATGAAATCAGAGTCAGTTTTATATTAATTTATTTATTTTTAAATATATCCTTGGCTTCAATAAAGGAAATCAGAGGTATTATGATCATTAGTTCAGCATCTAATAAATCACTTAACAAGTGCACGTATTAAAAGAGAACATTTGGCAAAATATGCAATTGTAACAGTTTGAAAGCAGAAGCCAGATCAATGGGAAAATGTATGTAACTGAATGTTTAATCAAGATGTTCAAATCCATGCAAGATTTTTGTGTATATATGGATTTTATATTTACATTAAAAAGACAAAAGTGCAATGCAAAATGATATGCAGATCATATATATATAAACTAAACTAAAATTAATCACAAAGAAAACCAAACCCAGCATATACATTTACTATTAAATTACTCTTTAATTTTATGTATTATGAAAAAGTATTTTAGAAATTGTCTTAGGAACTTCTAAAGTACCCTTGCAATTTTTAAGTACAAAATATATAAGAAAGGCATCTCACATTATCACTAGATATCAAGCTGAATATTTTCAAATTGTTAAGAAGGAATTTAAGAAGGCAGATGAGAATGCTGAGTTACTCTCCTTTTTCCAAACCTTTGCTAGCGCTTTTAGACAAAAATATAATATTTGAAATGGCCTTGATGTGTCTCCTCATTTTCTCTTCAGCCAAGTCTCTTGCCTCATCCCCCTTGATGATCAGATTTTATGGCCAGGCTTCTTTCTCTTTCTTCATGACTACAAGATCCTTCTGTTCTCAAAGTGCTCACATATTCTCTGGCAGAAGTCTCTCTGTACTCAGACCCAACTCCCAAGCACTTTTAGTGCTACTTCTTCTTAGCAATCTCTTGCACCAGGCTACCACCTGTCTGAATTTTTTACAGCTGAAGACTTTTCAGTTTATTTGCATAATTACATATTTAATTCCTCTTTCAGATACTCCATGAAATTTCTTGAAGGCAAGAAATTTGTCTATTGCGTTTACCGCACTTTCCCCAGTGGCTACTGCAGTATTTACTTACTGAATGAAAATGTCAAAATCATGTGCAAGAGGCAGAAATGTGTCCTATCATATAATACTGGCATTAGGTGGATGATCTTTGGATTACTGTGCAGCACCTCATTTAAGAAGATTGATTAAGCCCCATGGGGAAAAATATTAAGGATGAATCTGTTGAAATACTGTGTACATGACCTGGGCCTAAGTCACAGTTCTGCCATTTACAAGCTGGGTGATATGGGAAAATAATTCAATCTCATTTGGATTGTTTTCTTATCTTAAAATGGAGATAATTATACTTAACAGCTGAGATGAAATGAAAGCAGTTAATAAAACACTAAGTGAAGATATATATACCTAATCCATTTCAAGTGAAGTTAGAGTTAGCACGAGGGCAATCTTGACATGCTTGTTTGCAATATCCAATCAAGAAATATGTTTATAGTTCCTTTACCTTCTTTTTTTACTGAGTCCTGGCTCTCATCTGCGGCAGTTCTTTCCCTAACATTCCCTAATGGCAGTTTCCTCTTCCAAAATCCTTTTATCCCTGGGCTTGGAGGTTGGCATGTGCTCCACCACCTTGCCACTTCCAAAGGACTCTTCCCATCTCAGTGTCAAGCATCCCACACTTTAATCACACCTCCTTTTTTCTCCTGCTCAATTTCTCCAGTAACTTGACTGTAATAAGTTAATTTAACAGCATATGGACCTTTAAACCAATAAACCTCCCATCTTCTCACTGTCACTCACTGCCACATGTTCTCACTTTCCCATTCACTAAATTACATGGCTACAATTTTAATCACTACCTTGCATGTACCTTCAACTTCCTTGACCCCTTCCTCACTTCTGTCATTCTTATTGAGCCAAATCCTAACCACAGTTAAATCTAACTCTAAATCCATTCCATGCCTGTACCCACACAGATAAATGTGGCTAAAGAAAAGCACGTATATAAATACGCTCTTTTCATTAAGATTATAATCATCCACTTCAAGTGTACTCTTAATGCTTCAAGTAAAGGTACTGCACTTCCAGAATCTACTTTCTCACCTATTCTCCAAGTGAACTATTTTTTTCATCTCACATCAAAACTCCTACATCTTCTCTCCATCCTACCTTTTTTTGCTGATAATCTTGCTTCCAAACCCCTTAGCCTATAAAATGGATTAGAAGGGAACTTCTACAAGACACTTGTCTCCTGCTATCCTGAATTTATGTCCATATACTTAGATATCTTTCCTTAGTTAATAGGTCTGTGCTCTAGACTTCAGGTCTGTGCTCCCTGCCATTTGTGTCCTAGTATCCACCCTTTCTTGTCTGTTCAAGGACATCACTGCAGTGACCCATGTTGCTGTAGGACATCATCACTCCATCAATCTGGTCCTCTTTCCTACATCAATAAGTTTCTATCATATTATTCCCACAGATTTAGACATGCTGCTATTCCTCCTATCAACCTCTATTAAACTCACTCCACTCTTCGAATATGGCTCAATTTCTCTGTTATCATTTCAGCAAAACTCTTGAAAAAGAGCTGTACTCACTATCTTTATTTAATTCCACTCCTCTCATTTTCTCTTTAGTTCACAATGTCAATGAAATTGTTCTTGTCACACTTACCTGTGGTCTTCACATTGCTGGATCCTATTTCCAATTCTCAGTGAACTGAAATTTCAGTTCTATTTGACCTACTAACAGCATTTGACCCGGTTGATCTTTTGCACCACCTTGAAACACTCTCTCTACATGGTTTCCGTGACATCTCACTTTTCTGGTTCTTTTGCTGCATCACCAGTTGCTCCTTCTCATTCTCCTTTGATGCTTCCTCCTTAATATCTTCCTCCTTAGAATATCCCAGAGCACAGATTTTGAATATAACCTCCTCTGGTGCACATTCCTCCCTTGGTGATATCATCCAGTATCAAGGCTTTAATTACCATTTATATGATAACGACTCATAAATGTTATCACCCATATGGGCCTCTTCTCAGCTCATACATCCAAGGGTTTATTCAACATTTCCACTAGACATTTAATATCTACTAGCTATTTCAAACTTAATGTTGAAAACCAAACTTCTGATCTTCTCTCCCAAACAATTGTTCTCAATTTCCTCTATCTTAACAAATGTCAACTTCAGACATGCAGGTACTCAGATCAAGTCTTAGAGTCAACTCAGCTTTCTTGTTTTTTCTCATATTCTTTATTCAGTCAACCAGCAAGTCCCATTGGCAACATTTTCAAAATACATCCAGAATCCAACCACTTTCACCACCTGCACTGCAATCATGCTGATGCAAGCCACTGCCATCTTTCTGTGAGATCATTACAGTAGCTTTTTAATTGTGATAACTCTTCTTTTTAGTTTATTCCCAACACAGCTATCAGAGTAATTTTGTTAAAATATATGACAGATCATGCTCCTCTTCCACTCAAAATCCTTTGATGTCTCCCCATCTCATGAAAAACAACCATTCAACGGCCTATGGGAATTTATCTGGTTAAACTTTCATTAACTTTTACCTTATTGTATCTTGCTAATCTCTCTCTTGTTCTCTCAGGTCTAACCAGCCTACTTGTCATTTCCTTAAATATACCATACACAATTTTGCCATGGGGTCTTTGCCATTTGTGTTCCTTCTGACTACATCCTCTTCCTCCAAGTATCCACATGTGACTCACTCCCTCACTTCCTTCGGGCTTTCATTCAAACTCACCACCTCAGTGAGGTCTTCTCTGAATTCCAGTCTTCCTGCTTTTCATCTCTTTGGCACTTGCTTCAACCTCTTTCCTGATTTTGTGTTGTTACGCTCCATACCACCTACTTTGCTCCATAAAATATATTCCATTTATTTATTTTGTTTAGTGCATGAAACCTTTGTTAGGGCGGGCATTTTTGTCTGGATTTTGTTCATGGCTGTATCTCCAGTGTTTGGAAGGAAGGAGATTGATAAGTATTTCTTTTTTTTTTATTTATTTATGGCTGTGTTGGGTCTTCGTTTCTGTGCGAAGGCTTTCTCCAGTTGCGGCAAGTGGGGGCCATTCTTCATCGCGGTGCGCGGGCCTCTCACTATCGCGGCCTCTCTTGTTGCGGAGCACAGGCTCCAGACGCACAGGCTCAGTAATTGCGGCTCACGGGCCCAGTCGCTCCGCGGCATGTGGGATCTTCCTAGACCAGGGCTCGAACCCGTGTCCCCTGCATTGGCAGGCAGATTCTCAACCACTGCGCCACCAGGGAAGCCCCTGATAAGTATTTCTTGACTGAATGGATGAATAAGAATGGGAGAAATGTTGGCTTAATCATGAAGAAACTCTTCACAACTATTCAAGTAATATAATTTAGTAACTGCAAACATAAATGTGGGAAGTAAACCATATGAAGATTGGTACTGTCCTTTAGTTGTTCATTCCAGAGTTGAGGCACTGAAGAGATAAAACACCACTTGTATCACTACATAATAATGAATCTTAAATAAATTTAAGATTCTGTATTTAATATCATCCTTTTATTCCTTTTTTTTAATTTGAGAAAAGAAGCATTTTTATAGAAAGCTGTTTGAATAGAACTGTGTAAACAACTGCTTTTTTCCTTAACAATAACTTGATTTAAAATATTTTTTCTTTTTCAGCATAAGTGAATATGATTTAAAATGGTATATAATAGTATACTTCTTTTTCATCAAGAAAAATGTAGGGCAAGTTGTATATGCTCTTTAATAGCAAGATTATTTTATGTATGTTTGCTTTTTCATGTTATATTTTTACTGCATTTAAATTTCTTCTTAAAGTAAGTTATTTTCTCTTTTCTGAAGCTGTTTGGTATGGTGGAAGGAACATCAGATTTTGGCTTGGAATATATCATTTCTCTGCCTGACTCTGACATTTTCTAGTCCTGTGACCTTGGATCATTTGCAGGAAATTTTTTTTTCCCTCTCGTTTAAAAAATGTGGACACATGCCCAGCCTTCCTCAATGGGAGGTTTTGAGGCCAGATAACTTGGTACAGCAGTCCTCAATCAAATGTTAGATTAGTTTTGGCCAGTGTTGGGACATTCTTTGGTCTAGAGATATGACAAAAATAAGGATCAATGATAGGTGCATGATTTTTAGATTAAAATGAACTATATAAAGGGATTCTCTTTAATTTGCTATTAGGTACTTTCTACTTTTAGATGGTTTTCTTTCTTTCTTTACAATTGTTTAATTTTATTTTTGGATTTTGTCTTTGATGAAATAAAACTCTGAAAACCCTATGTCCATATCCTGATTTTAATTATTTAATTTTAAATATATCATGAAGCTCCAAAATCTATGAATGACTAAGTTAACATAGTGCTATTCAAATTTTGACACCTGGGACTGACAAGTTAGAGGTAGAGGCAGAAGAGGTGGTTATTATTCTGGTTCTACCATTACAAAGCATTATGACCTGGGGTAAGCAGGTAACCAACTAATGCGTTCCATGCCTCTAGTTCTGTTTCTATAAAATGAAGAATAAAGAATGGAGATTTTTAGAGATTCCTTCTGGTTCAAGACTATATCACTTTCTATCTTGACATTTCCTAATTCCAACAAGTTTTTGAGTCATACTTCTGTGCCCTAAAAGATAGTATGGCATTTTGATAATAAATCCTTTCATAAAATTTTCTTATGGCATTTATTAGTATAGCAAATCTTATCCTGATCTCTGGTAATAAATGTTTTAAATAAATAAAAACAAATGCAAGATTATAACAAAACAAAAAAACAAATTTATGCATTGCTTTACCATACAGCAATATTCGAATAAGAAGATGAAGTCACTCTGAACTATTTTCCATTCAGCAGGCTATTTTTCTCAAGACCAACTGCTAATCATTCATCTCTTCAGATGACATTGACTTTTAGCCAGACACTGTGAGGTTCTAAAGCTTCATATGGTGTTCCAATCAGAGTGATCGTGTAACAAAACACATGAAAGAGTAACAGCAATTAACCTTCTTCAGTTTAAAATAAAAAATTGAAAACAAACTAGAAAGTTTGAATCCATAGGTCAGACATGGCAATGATCATTTTCATTAATTTTTCCATGTTCATACTCATTGAAGGAACTTAACACTTAATTTAAATATTTTCATAAAATTCATATTTGGGGTAAGAGCATTTAGAAAAAGTTAGTGCTTAGATATGAGATTTTATTTCTCTTCTGCTTTAACCACGTTTATAGATATTTGTGGAATGAGTTGCAACCAGAAGAATAGAGTGAATTTTATGTCCTGGACAAACAGTGGGGACCTGGTATTAGAGTTTTTTTTTCTGTTTGCTGGGTAACATGAGGTAATCGTGCAGCTTTTTCTCACCACACCATGGCCAGCTTCATAGATTTGAAATGTTGATGCCAAAGACTAAATAGAACATATGGCAAAACAGCATGATCACACCCATATTAGCCATAAAGCTTAAAAGGTCATCTAAACAAAATAAAACTAGTTTTCTAAACAGAATATTTTAGGCAAGGTGGCTGTGACTTTGTACAAAATATTAATTATCTACCTGCATCCAAATACAAAATGTCTAGAATATATCACATGCACTACACTTACACAGAGGTATACCCCCCTGACACACACACACAGAGTTTAATTTCCTTCTCAGGTGGATATGGTGATAAACCAGACCTTAGAAAATTTAAATAAAATCAAGATTTACCTGAATTCTTGATGTAACTCTAAATATTCTGAAAATTACCTAAAAATAGCCATTGTATAAGGTATGATGAATGTATAAAGAAATGATGAATTTCATTACTGAATGTGTCAATAGGATTGAATACCTAATAAAACATTTCATCTCAGGCCAATAAATCTAGTGAGTAATTTAAGATTAAAATTTTTGAAGTAATTGTAAGAAGCAAGTAAAATTCTGCAATATATTAGGCACAATACATTGACCCAAGCCCTACGGTACTTGAAAAAATTTATTATTGATAAAGGAGGATTGTGCTCCTTTTTTCCCCAGAAACCTAATCCTCTCATGAAAAACCAATCTTTGACTGCAAACGAAATTACTGGTCACACAAGATGGGAAAGACTATTTGGCAAATAATACACTTTTGTATTACTGAAATGTTTAAAAAATTAAAAACAAAAATAAACACAAAAGAAATATAAACAGAAGACGTGATGGAAAGAAAAAAATTAAAACTATTCATTTTCTACTTGAAACAGATGTTAGGGCCATATGTCCTTTTTTTTTTTTTTTTTTTGGTCTTTTTTGTCACATGGAACATAGTGATCCCAAGAGGAAAGTCCCAGAGTACTAGTGCAATGATATCTGACTCGGCATAAAAGAGAAAGGGAAATGTTCAATCTACTGCTCAAAATAGACTCTATAAAATTAACCAAGAGGTCCTAGTGGCAGGAAGCTACAGTTTACACATCATTTTTTAAACACACTTTTTCCTCTGTTAGCAGATTTATGTTCATACTTTTATTGTGACATTAATTCTTCAATATTTGAGACAAAGATTGAATAGTTTACCTTGTATTTTGGTATAATAGTCCATATTTATTTTTTAAAACTAAAGTATGTAGCTTTTACTTTTATTTCAAGTAAAAAAAGTAAATATCTGAATCTCAAGACAATATTTTATTTAAAAGTTACCTTTTAAATGAATAATTATAGATAATGTTGTAGGAGTCAGTATCCCATCAGATCATCTTATTAGTAGGTTTTAGAAATAAGTATTCAAATTATTATTATTACATTTCTAGCTTTAATGTTAATTATAATATTTAAACATTTTCTCTGAGAATTTAAATTTATTCTATTGATTAGCATGATAATATTTCTATGTATTTTTTAGTTGCTAATTCCTACTCAAAGTAATTTATTTTATTTTATTTTATTTTATTTAAGGGTGAGTACTTCCACTAGGTTTTTGTTGATGTTGTTTTTTGTCTTTTAAATGTCAAATTAGATGGCATAAAATAAAACTTGATTCATTTACTGGTATGGAGAATGGTTTCTTATAAACTAGTGATTAACAGTATCATTATGGAGTAATTCAGAGAAAAATTTTAATATAATAAAAATTTAGAGAATTATACACTAGTAAACAATGTTTTACTTCATACTTTTATATTTCACTTGAATACTTGAAAAGAATTTTACCTCTCAGAGAACACAGCTTTAATGATTTTTCTCAATTTTAATTTTCTTTATAATGGTCATAAATTCTGGCAGCATGGCAGAGATGTCAACAGGCTTGGAATCATAAAATTTGAATGTATGAACCTAGTAGGCTTCTATTCAATTGGTTTTTATATTTTTGTAAATATCAAATGAGAATATATATGTAAATGTGTATTAAAATTTTAAATGCTTTATACATTTGTGGTGTTCTTTGCTTAGATGGGATGTCTACATTGTATACATTCAAGGAAACATCTATTAAAGGAATTTACAAAATTGAAGAAGTTGATTATCAGAAATATCCATTTGTGAAGCATCTATTTCCCTCTTGATTAATAGAAATTATTAACTTACTAAAACTTTCAGTATTACAATGTTTCATTTTTGAAGGAAGACTTCACACTGTGTTCAATTTGGTTAAATAAATATTAATAAATATTACAAATGTGCCACACAAGGTAAATCCTATTGAAAATCATTTGAATCTAAAGTAGTTTCAAATTAAATAAAATAATTTGTATTAATGGGAGTGAATGCAGTCTATCAAGTTGGTCCAATCTGCCACAGCTTTTTGCACCTTTTTTTCCCTCTAACTGACACACTGTTCCCTGCCCTTTCTCCTTTACCTAGTAACCAATACTAACCAATTCATTCTCAGATGTCAGTTTAATCATCACTTCTTCAGGGAACCCTTCTCTGGTATTCCAGACTAAGTCAGATCATCCTATTACAGATTTTAATAAGATTCACTGAAAACATCTGTAAGTTCATTTCTAGGGGGTAAGATTAATCTAAAACCCATTTCCCTTACTTGTGATAAGCTTCAATGTATCCATGGCATTTACATAGTGCTTAGTACACTGTAGGAGTTTTACCACTATCCTTTGAATAAATGAATTTACAAATGAATGAATAAACTGTATTACTAATAAGAACTAGGCCAATATTTTGTAATAACTGTGCTGTAAATGGAATGTAACTTTTAAAATTGTATTGAAAACTAAAAAATAAAAAAGAATTACGGCATTTAAATGGTGAGATAAATATATTCTGCCTATTTCAAAAAATACTTTAAACCACTGATACTGCATATATAAAAATTTCAAATTGGTTATTTAGACGGCAAATAAACTCTAGTTGGGATCAGTGTTTGTCTATGCCGAATAATGAGCTCCTCAGCTTATACCATGCATATTTAGTTCATTTAATTTTTTTAAAGGTATTATATACCAGACACTGCTCTAGGCAATGGGGAGACAGTAAAATTCCATGTCATTATGAAACATTTTCTACTTGGCAGAGGGCATATAATCAATAAAATTAAAAAAATAGAATATGTTCCATGATGAATGATAAGTGGACAAAGATAAATAAACAAAGCTGGCAGTTTTAAGTATGGTGGACAAAGAAGACTTCTCTAGGTGGGTAACGTTCGAGTTATGATCTGAAGAATGTGAGGAAATGAAACATGGAGAGATCAGAGGGCGAGTTTTGAGGTACAGAAAAGAGTATCTGTAAAAAAATAAGCAAGAGTTTGCCTTAAATATCTGCTAAACAGGGGAGGGAGAGAGAGGGAGAGAGAGAGAGGGAGGAGAAATACTTAATTCAGACTGTAACTAGACCAGGCCATGTTTCAGGTGCTACTTACAAAGAGCTCACTTATTTTACCCAACATTTCTTATGTGAGTTGTACTGAAAGATGGGTAGACAGTTAAGAATACTACTATGCAGAGAAATTTGCTTTTGTCTAAAATGACTTTATTAATTGCTAATTTTTCAACATTATCACAGATTGAGACTAATACAAAGGGTATATTTGTAACTTATTCAAAACACATCTGAAAAGATAGCTGCTTACACCTTTCTTTAAGCTTATGATCCTCCCTTGGTCTTTGTCTAGAGTATAATGTTAAATTCCCATGCACATAACTTGATGAAGAGAAATTCTCTAATACATTGGACAATTTCTCTACATAATTAGAGCACTGCTGTTGATTACTGATGAAGAGCTGCTAGTTAGATTTTTAAATAGATGTTTTTATGCTTTAAGTTGACTAGCAATGTCAAGTCATTGATCCAATGTTGGTTTTCCCCTCTATTTCCCCTTTAAAAATAATCTAGCACTTCTACAATATTAAAGCAATAAAATTGCTGATTACCCAAAGGAATGTCATGAAAATAGATCATTAAACACAGTTCAATATGAAATGCCCAGTATCTGTTCCTATATTTCTACCTTAATAAAATGATATCTGGTATTTTTAAGACATACACAGAGGCAGTTACAACTTTACAGTCTTGACTTTGCTTAGCTAGGTCCTTTATATAAAAGATACTTAATTTTCTTCTCATCTTTAGCTGGATGTGGAAGAATCATTAAAAAAAACTTTAATCTACTATTGCCCTAGTATTGTTTTTAACAAATAGCACTGCCCTGTGGTTAACAATATGAGGCCTAATTATTAAAAACAAATCTATTTACCTGTCAGACTTCTCTCATAGTCTATATATTTATTATCTATACTATAAATTATATGTTTAGTTGAAAATGGCTCAAAAATATTTCAACTTAAAGTCATAACCTAATTTTTTCTTCCTTGTATCATATTTAAATTCATTTACTTTTATTTATAATTTTCAACAATTCTAGGTTAGAGAAGTGTCTCCAAGTTTGAAGAGCTCCGACTTTGAGATTACAAAAACCCAACGGGAAATAGCAAAAATTGTTATTTACAGTATATTTATCCACAAGCCCCATTTCCTATTGCTGGAAGACCATCTCAACACCTCCAGACAGGTAGCACACTATAGCCTGATAAAGAATTGAGCCATTTATGAATTCAGAAAGTCAGCTTACTATTTTCCATTATAAGACTATTTTCTTTCAAACCTTAGGGCATAGAAAACAAGTTACTGTTTGAAAAGTTGACAATTTTGGCTCTATTAAGGTAGAAACAACTACCTTCGAACAAGTGGATGAATAATAAAGTCTCTTCAGACCTAATACGGGAAGGTAGAGGAAGGAGGTTGGCAAAACATATATTTATTACATGATGCAAAGAAAGTAGTTTGACAAAACTGAAAGCTATGAATAGAAATTAGTCTTCCCATTTAAAGTTTCAAAGTGCTGTACATAATATACTGTATTTTGGAATCTTCTTCTCAGGTATTATGGTTTGAAATGTGCCTTAAGGAAAAAAATCTGCAAATGTTATTCATAAGGAAATTATTCCTAGATAGTACATTTATAACTAGAGAGGTGTAAATAACTCAGATAAGTTAAAATGAATAAAAAACAATATTTTATGTAATATGTTGAAATAATGCAACAAGTCTTAAATTTTGTCTTTGTAAGCATTATACGTCATTTAAGATAATATGGAGTCTGGTCTTTCTGGCTATAACCTAGGTAGATTTTTTTTTAAAAAAATGGGATCCAAGCAGTCTACTAGTGAGTACTTATCATGTTCTGAATGTTGTTTTAAGGGCTTTACATATGTCATTTAATCTAATTTTCGTAGATGAAGAAATCTGTGGTTCAGAGAGGTTAAATAACATGCCAGGAAAATACTTAGTATGTTCAGGTTTTATCCCATTTCAGTGGGATGCTGCAAACACCTTGTATTGGCTTGTGAGAGCCAATCATTAAAATTTCAGAAACTTGGCTGGCTTATTGTCAAAAACAAGCATTATTAAAAATTAAATTACATTAAAAGTAGCATTTAAGTTCTATTTTAAAAGGCGGTACATACTCAAAACTCTTCACTTCCTAATAAAATTACTAAATCTTACTAAAATCGATCCTCTTGAGGTATTTTATGACTATTTTATCTGTATGGACAAAACTCTATAGTTGGTGTGTTACTGCTTATCTTTTTGTAATTCAGAATTCAGTGGCAGCACCTTAGTAGCCTGAAATCTGTCATCCTGGTAGTACTTACAACCACAGAAACTGGCAAATATTATAAATCAGGGCTGTACAGATATTTTGGTGATTGTCTAAACTCTATACTTAAGAAAGTAATGGAGATTTAATAATGCAGATCAAATTTTAGAAGTCTCTGTAGCTGTTACATAGTGAATAGCACAAAAACATTGAGAATATGTTCTTACGGTATTCAAAAACCATTATCCAATTCAGCAAGAAGTCACTTATATTATTGACTAATGGTTGTAGTTCCAACATGTGTCTTCTTTGTTTTGGTAATATCTTATCTATTAATGTAAATGAAAATATTGGCCAAGATTTTTATCAGAAGTAAGCTTGTTTGTAAAGTGCCACCATGGTATGTCTATGGGCACAAGAATTAGGCAAAAATTAATGAAAATGTTCTGTGAGAACAAATTGGCCATGAGCATTTTGCAATGAATAATATATATTTTTTGTTTTCTGAAAATTGTTACACATCCTTTTCAATAAAATTTATAATAATCTTATATATGTATACATACATATATATTTTTTCCAGAGAGCCAATTGTTTAAAACATCACTTGTTTTCCCACAAAGATGGTATTTCACACAATGCTATAGTCTTCTGCTTCAAAATAAATATAATATTGATATGATTAGGCCCACCCAAAATGAATGATACTGAGGAACACAGACTAAAATTTTAAGTTGGCCTGGTAAACAAAAATCATAAGCTCATTAATTCATACATGGCACCGCACATCAAAACTGGTTGTGAAGTCATGAGGTTGGATGCAAAGAAGTCTAATGTTTGTCATATTCTGGACTAGCTACAGCCTATCTGGCTATAGTCCATCCAAAAGCTGTAGAGATTATGATATGTTCAGTATTAGCATGTGCACTTATGGTCAGCTCTGAAATTACAGAGACCTGCTGGCACAACTTAATTAAAAAAAAAAAAAAAAAAACTAATTGTAGAGAAACAATAGTTCCTAGATGGTTGGCAAAACAAACAAAGAAACATAGTCTGAGAAGAAAGCCCAATGAAGAAGAATCAGAGGAGAATGAGATCAAGCAAAACCACTGCCTGAAACTAAGTGAGTGAAATATGTCCCAAAGAAGAAAGGAAAGAAATGATTTTACCACTGAAGTTGTAACAAGTATAGGATTTTTCCCATATAGTTGAACTGGACGCTATGAAAAAGTAGTGTTTTATCCATCATGTGGTATAAAACATTAGGAAAGCAATAGCATATGGAAGAAATGCAGTTAAGATGAAGAGAAGTTCCTTCAACATCATTTGCCTATAATCACCATGTCTGGATTGGGAAAAAGGATGAATATAACTTAAATGTCAGTTTTAGGTTAGGTATTGATTTCTAATACTCAGAACACATATGTGGAGCTCAGAAGACAGAACTAGAGAATGAATATGAAAGTCTGTGCTGAGTTTTTAAAACAAAACAAAACACACTTGCTATAATTTTCTCCCAACTATGTTTAGAAGCAGGGAGCTAAGAAAGGTCCAGCCCACCAGCGGATGCCTAACAATGACAGATGATACAGAACCTACAGAATTCCTTAACTCCCATTTTCCTTCCATATTTCCCCCCAAAATGAACTTGAAATTGGAAGTGAGAGAAAAAAACTAAAAGTCAGGTGTATTATAAGAGAGATAGGAGATATACTAATAGAACAAATAGGTATTTTGAATGGTTTTAAGCATCTAGAAAGTTATATTCCAGCTTATGTTTTCTAGAAAGAACAATAGTTGCAGATATGAATGGAGAGACATTATTTTCAATTTTTTTGAAACCTCAGAAAAATGTAAAAGTTCAACAATATTAGAGATGCTAAACTTTCCAATTTGCAAAATGGACAAATGATGACCATTACAAATTTAGAAAAGCGTGATGCTGATGTCATTACTGGGAAAATTCTGATTGAATTTTTAAACATAATTTTCTTTTTGGACAAAAATTCACTTCAATAATATTTTAATGTTTAAGAGCATTGACACTGGGGTCAGGGAGACCTGTATTTAAATCCTACACCGCTACTTACTAGCTATGTGATAGCAAAATAAAATTACCTCTCCAAATCTTACTTTCCTCAATTCTAATATCAGGATTACGGTCATACAAAAATTAAATAATATAACATGAATGAGAAGGTTAAAGAAAGTACTACATGTGAATCACCTGGTATGGTACCATAGTAAATAGTTATAGGATTAGGTTTCATTATTGATTCCAGATATACAGTTGACTCTCGAACAAGGAGGGGTTAGGAGCTCTGACTCATGCGCAAAAATCTTTACAGTCGGCCCTCTGTATCCATAGTTCCACACCTGTGGATTCATCAACCTTAGATTGTGTAGTACTGTTGTACACATTTACTGAAAATCATCCACATATAAGTCGACCTGTGCAGTTTAAACCCATGTGATTAAAGGGTCAACTGTAGATAGAAAGATAGTTAGATAGATAAATAGATAGATACTTCTAGAGATCTCTCTCTCTCTCTCTCTATGTATATATATATACATAGAGAGAGAGAGAGATATCTATATCTATCTAGATAGGTCTATGTATCTATACATATACATACACATATATATTATATATACATATATGTGTATATACATATCTTCATATGCATAGATCATGGTATCAGATAACTATAAAGATGACTTGACTAAAATAGTAATAATATTCTGAAATAATAACCTGATTTAACACATATACATGTTTTTTATTTTATCCTCAATTTGTGAAAATGTTTGTGTAGGGTTTATTTTTTCTATTTAAATAGTTGTGGTAACTCTTGGAGGAACAAAATGGGAGGCAGATGTGTGTACTGGGAAATTCCCTGGACATCAGGATGTTTCATTGCCAGTTCTGCATGTGTGAATTATGATTTTTTGATAAGTTATTTAACTCTTTGAGTTTCCATTTCCATAATCTTGCAGATGAAAAATATTGCCTAATTCACAGGGGTTTTGTGAAGATAAGTTTATAGCCTTTATATAAAAGCACTTTGTATACCATGGAACTATTTAAATAAAATATATAATTAATCTTGGGTTTATTATGGATTTTTCCAAGTAAATATAATAAATTCAACTTCATTGAATAAACAAACTTTAATATCACTGAACAAATAATCCATACCCATATAGTTTGATCAGTCCTTGGTTGAGCATATTTAATCAAAGATTTGACTGAAGTCAGAAAAGATGCAATCATTAAGAGTCTAGACTGATAGGTGCCAGAATTAAGATTCAAAACCATCTCAAGCATTGATAGAATATTATAATATATAATGTGAATAAAATTAGAATTGTTAAATTGGGTTAAAATGCCTAATATGTCATTTTAGTCAAGAGAAAGTGGGTCTAGTTTACATCTATGAAGTTTAATTTCACCCAAATCAAATATGGATTAATATTGTAGTTCTAAAAGCAAATACATGCTTAGCGACAAGGTGTAATATATGAAATCTATGTCACATTTTCAAGGATTTGAAGGTATTTGACCTGAAGAAAAGAATTCCCAGAAGTAACTTGATTGCTGTCTTCAAAATCTCAAATAATGCCATGAAGAGTCAAAGACCAGAGCAGAAATACAGATTTAACAACCTTCTAATTACAGGGTTTGGTATGAGTGGAAGCTTAGCTGTTTTTTTTTTTTTTTTAAGAGATATGTAAATTGCCAAAAATGCCTGTATGTTCTTCTGTATGTTAGGTAATTTAATGTGACCCTTAAAAAATCCCTTCTTGGGCTTCCCTGGTGGCGCAGTGGTTGAGAGTCTGCCTGCCAGTGCAGGGGACACGGGTTCGAGCCCTGGTCTGGGAGGATCCCACATGCCGCGGAGCAACTAGGCCCGTGAGCCACAACTACTGAGCCTGCGCGTCTGGAGCCTGTGCTCCGCAACAAGAGAGGCCGCGATAGTGAGAGGCCCGCGCACTGCGATGAAGAGTGGCCCCCGCTTGCCGCAACTGGAGAAAGCCCTCGCACAGAAACGAAGACTCAACACAGCCAAAATTAAATAAATAAATTAATTAAAAAAAAAAAATCCCTTCTTTAAAATGAGGATATAAATATCATCTCAAGATTATCACAAGGATTAGTGGATACAAAACAAGTGAAACACTAGATTTAATATGTAAACACTCAGTCAAGATTAATATTATAAAAAACAAAATTAGAATGTTCACTGAAGGCCATAGAAAAGTATTCATAAAAGTTATTATTGTGAAATGAAAAAAAAGGGAAAAAAATGATTAGAAAACTGATCCACAAAAGAGATGCTATGTTTAAATTGAGTAGGAAATGGGCATAATTATGATTAACACTGATCCGAAATGTCTACTAAGAGAGGAAAGCAGAGGACGTTAGACATAAGAGAAAAGGACGATAGCAAAGGAAAACAAAGAAGACATTTTCTTCATCAGAAACAAAAAGTGTCAAATCTGTTTTTTCCAATGTTATTCAAAGTGGAGCCCATGGGCTATCCATTGTTAACTTGTCAGATTTCTGAGAACCTACTGCAAACTCCACTGGTTAGAGATATCCTCATGGATTCATCTTAAGACCTGTGATCCATAATCATGATGTCACCAGATGTAGCAAAAGTTTTGTTACTAACTATAGCTGAAAAACTATAGTTGGTCAACGGTTTACTCTTTGAATTATTTAGAATATATTTAAGACTATATTTATCACTGTATTCACTGGGTTGTTTGACTGGGAGAAGAAAAGGTAAAATGGAAATAGTACTGGAAATTGCACACAACCTGGGATCATCCTGACTAGGTGCAGTCCATGGTAGGATGGTGCAAAGTGAATGACGTCTGTCAAGGGTGAGATATAGATTGAGACCCACTGCAAACTCCACTTATTGCTTAGGAGCTTTTATGCGATCAACGCATCTTAGGCATGACATTACGATACCTACAATTATTTATAAATGCAAAGAAAGCCATTAGCACTTCAGAAATGTGTTGAGTTATACTGAGGATTTGTCCATTTCTTTTCCTAGAAGAAAAAAAGTCCTAAATACAGAGTAAGTCATAGCATTTCATATTTTTTCCAGCTGAATACAGAACTTTTCTGTAAATTTCCAAAAGACAAAGATGGTTTAAAAAAAGCAATTAAACATGATTTGGTTTGGAAAGTATTTCTTATATTTGTGTCAATAATCAATATAATAATAATTAGTGCCTGAAAACTTTGACTTTTATTATTTACAAATTATTAAATCAAACTAAAATGGCTGACCTAGTATAATCACATGTATTTATGCCAAACTAATTTAAGTCATTTTTTCATATTCATTGTTGTGATTACATGGATTGTTGTGTTCCACTGAATTAGGGAACATTATTCATTTCAGAAAAATAATATTTAAAATTTGTTGAAGCAAAATGGAGTTTTGAAGAGGCAAACTAACTGAGGAAAGAGTTTCTACTTCCCTATTCTAAATAGCATTCAAGTGGCTTTAGGAGGTCACTCATCTTCAGAAGATGACTAACCCTGTAGATTGTGTCTGAACTAGGAAACCCTGGCACAATGACTTTGGAATGAGCCAAGCTCTCAAAACACAATTATATGTTATTATTTTTTCCATCTTATGTTAGCCCCATAATCAGATTGGAAATCTATAGTTAGCGATAATGGAGCACTGAGACAATTGTCCATATCATTCAAGCCAAAGAAACACTTTGATTTGAAATTCTGTACCTAAATGCTTGAGGCCAAAGTGCTCCTTTGGTTTGAATGATTTGGATAATTGTTTCAGTTCTCCACTTCATCTTGCTAGTATAAATTGCCCAAAAGCAAACGTATGAGCTACCATATTCATTCAGCACAGTGAAAATATGTACACATTTTGTGGCATATAAAGTTTGTAAATGTTTAAAGGAAAATAAAACTGAAAACTACTGAAGGTATCATTTACATATTTTCAATACCTCCTTTACAGAAAATAAATTATAGTATGCAGGCTCACACATGTTCACTAAATTGCATTTTAGTGTAGCTATTTATCACCAAACTATTTCTGAAAATTAAACAACTCAAAATTTGATGATCACAAATGATGAAAGAAACCAATAAAAATCTTCTAAATTAAACATGATTAAAAAACAAAACATAAATTCACTTAGTGTCCCCAGTTAACAAAGTAAAATGTTTATAAATTGCAGAACCAGAATAAGTGAAGAAACATCTACCTATTACATTGTTGCCATGCTCAATGTTATTGGCTTCAATGTGTTTTGTTGCCATGTATTATGACTGCTACGTACTGAATGGTAAGCGGAAGCCAACTACACTTCCCACAGTGATCACTGTACTTGTTTTAGTTTCCCTTTGTAAAGCCGAAGTTCTGATCTGTGCCGCAAGCACTAAGGCAATCAATGCTGATGAATGACTAGAAATGGTTTCTTTATTCCAGTCCTCGCTGAATAGAAAGTTTCCATTATCTCGTTCAACATCTTCACTCTATCAATCTGACAGGGGCAGGCAGTTGCACACTTCACTGCTTTCACTTTGGAACAGTGTTCTACTTATCTGTTTCCAAAATGAAAGAAAAATGAAAAATAATAAAGTCTGGAGAAAACTTGTTTGTACGCATAAAAATACCATCTTTTATCCTCTTTTAATAGTTGTTCAGTTTTATTTGGAACGTAATCATTTAAAACACAGTGGCAGAAAAAATTCATGGACAATAGAGCCCAATTTTTAACGTGTTAGGTAAAATAAATCAAGTTTTACCTGTTGGAAAGAAAAAAAAAGCATTATCTTCTGTACCATTTTTGATCCTAATGGATATGGTACTTTTGTTCACTTTTCAAGGATTGGATAGCATCTTGGCATCCTCCTGAGGCTTTGTTCTGGCAACCTGGCAGCTTAGAAAGTCACCCAATATGCACATATTGATACTGTGTGAGTTTTGGGGTTTTTTTTCCCCTCCTTTTGTGAGTATTGTCTATCTCTATGGAGCAAAAGAGCACGCTGGAAAAAAGGCAAGGTGTGAACCAGCCTCTCTTTGGCAGCTAGTCAGTAGGCTTTTGAGAAGAAAAGCATCCAAGGTAACAGCACAAGATGTCAGAAAGAAACTTTTTAGAACAAAAAAAAAAACAAACAGGGAAAACCATGGAAATTGCCTGGGCGTTAATTACCAGAGTGGCCATTTACAACAGTTTGTTTTCTGCCAGAACTTTTCTTAATGCTGCAAAGACAGTCTTCTAGTGTGCTCAGAGCACATTCTTTACAGGAGCAGGGTCTAGCCTCTAAATATCCTGGATAATCAGCCATACACACGAGCTTGGCCACTCAACTTGGCCATGTTGCCTCATACACTGCCTCCCCAAAGGCAGTGACCTCTGGGGAATCTGAATTCATGCCACAAATAAAGATAAGCTTTCTTTCCCTACCCTTTCCTGTGCCTTGTACGTTTCCATGTGTATTTTTGATAATTGCACCTGTGAAATAAAGATCTTTTTGAAATGGAAGGAGCCACTCAGGTTTAGAGAAGAGAGCCTTATACTTATATGACAGCAAATTCTCTGAATTATAATCTGAAATACGTCATTGACTACATGTTGGTACAGTATCAGCTGTAGGACATTTCATTTGATTTGGTGTCACTACAAATATAAAGATATATATGGATTTTATAAGATCTCTTGAGAAGAAAAAAGTTATAAAAATGAGGAAATATAACAGAAATAACGTTAACGTCCATGTCCTATATAACACCGGTGAAGGAGAAGTAGCTAAGGGTACCACATCTCCAGGCAGTAACTAGGATACTCCAGACATTAACCCTGGGAAGGAACACTAACGAGTCAATGCAACATTCTATATGTTAACTTTCTCTTCTGGCAATGAAAATAAAACCCTCAAAATTCTATTTTCAGACACTGAAGATAATACTCCTAACTATCTTCAAAACTTAACGAACAGGCAAAAGAAGAATAGACAGACTCTACTAGAGGGAGTAATCAGGGATTGATTATTGCCATTTTTCCTCTCTCTTCCTGAGTTATATTATCTGTTCAGTTGTTGTGCTGTCTTAAATCGATTATATTAATGCAGGTGGTTTTTAAGAAAAAATGGAATATACTGTATAGGTACAGTTATTAATATATGTAAAATAATAAATTTGCCACAGAGATAAGAACAGATAATAATATTGTGAGGGTTTTTTCACCACATATCAGTAAAAGCATTCTGCTACATTAGTGCTTTGTACATAGTTTGGGGTCAGGTATAAAAATGTGGCTTACCGCTACAAAATAATCGGGTGGTTAAGAGCAGACATCTGTACAGTGCCTGCCTTCGCTACCTGGCTCGGCCATCTACTAGCTGCATGAACTTGGGTAAGAAACTTGACCTCCCTGTTCCTCAATTTCTTAATTTGTAAAATGGGACTAAGTAATTGTGCCTACCACTTAGAGATATTAGGCAAATGAAAAGGGTTAATATCTTTAACATGGTCAAAGGAGTGCTTGGCATAGAGTGAACCCACTATAAATGCTGGTAAAATATATTTTAAGAAGACCATTTTTAATAAATCCTGACAAATGTATCTATTTTTTCCAAGAAGTAAGTAGCAAAAGAAAATCAGTCAAACCACAGAAAGTAAATATAACTGTTTTTACAATGTGGTAAAATACCACAATATCAGAAAAGCAAGAGTAACCAAAACAGTTACAAAACGGAAGGCATGCACTAAATATGCAGTTAAGCTTTTAATATATCTGTAATGAGCCTCTAATCTTTGAACCTTGGTGTTAATCAAAATTAGACTTTGTGATCATAAAAAGGGCTTGTAAATAATGAGATTTCTGAAAGAGTGAAGATACTAATAACTGAGTGATTTCTGAAGTTCAACAATTTACTTCTGGCGGGGTAGAAATATTTTATAGCAGTCTGTAGAAAGTCAATATCCAAAAATTCATTTTCTATTTGTTTAGCCAAGGCCTTTGGCCTCAAGAGTTATAGCTTTTTGAATAGGAGCTCTTGCTTAGTTTCCACAGGTGCATTTCCTCAGGCAGATTTATATGCCTCATAAAAGCTTTATACAGCTCATAAATGCAGACTTTCAATCCTACAGGTACTGCTGATCTGGAAGTTTTATTTTATATTTCAGGCTGATGAAAATGACACATCCTTGTTGGGAGATGCTACTATGAATGACAGAGCAATGGAATAAAAATGGAAGAGAGTGATCCTGATGAGAAAAAAAATAAAAAAGCTGGGAGAGAAACTGTGAAGTAGAAGTCCACGGGGAGAGTGAGAACTACTAACTGGGAGCTGTAGGGGAGGAAAGCATCACAGTGAGAACCCAGAGAAGGAACAGTGTGTGCTGCCACCTGAGAAAGCGGGAACAAGGAAATGGAATAGTGTATCAAGTGGCAAGGGATCGAGCTGGAAATGTGCTGTATACATAGACTTCCTTACAATAATGCATATTTATTCTCAGGATAGTCTAGGTACTTTCACATATCAAGATAGTGTAATTCAGAGTTTTTTTAAGTGGGTGGGGATTTTCAAAATACCTCTTACATTAAAAGCAGACTTTTCGGGCTTCCCTGGCGGTGCAGTGGTTGAGAGTCTGCCTGCCAATGCAGGGGACACGGGTTCGAGCCCTGGCCCGGGAAGATCCCACATGCCGCAGAACAACTAGGCCCGTGAGCCACAACTACTGAGCCTGCACGTCTGGAGCCTGTGCTCTGCAACAAGAGAGGCCGCGATAGTGAGAGGCCCGCGCACCGCGATGAAGAGTGGTCCCCACTTGCCACAACTAGAGAAAGCCCTCGCGCAGAAATGAAGACCCAACACAGCCAAAGATAAAATAAATAAATAAATAAAAGCAGACTTTTCTAGAAATATAGATATAATAATAAATATTAGTAAATGTTTATTACGTATGCAGCGAAATAGAAACAGCGTGTATACTATTTCTCTGTGTGGGGAATTAGGATTAGAAGTAGGGAAAGACTTGAAAAAGAGACTAGGAAGGACTTATTTTTATAGTCCAGCAAGAAATAAAGCCTGTCATGGGTGCTGGCAGTGAAGATGTGGCAAAAGATTGAGATATATTTTGAATGTGAAATGATTTGCATGGTGTTTAATGCATGCCAGCACTTTTCTAAGAGTTTTACGCATATTCATTTACTTCTCACAAGGATCCAGTAAGGTAGGTACTACTATTATCTCCTCTTTTACAGAAAAGAAAATGTGTTTGTAGAAGGGTTAAGCTAAGTCCACCAGTTATGAAATGATGGAGCCATGATTTCTGGGCCTTCGTGTATGGCTGTATTGGTCTTTCATTCCACTGGGAAAGCTGGCAGTAGTTTCACTCGGGCTGAAATCCAGCTCATGCTCCATTAATCAAGTCATGGATTACCTGCCACCTAAAGGAACAAAGCTTCTTCTGATTTGTTTGAAGGTATACCCTGGGCTAATAACAGTCTTATAGGATTTGGATCCAGGCCCTCTGACAGGACATCTATTTTAATGGCCCTGTTAAATACACTATACATGGGGAATGACGGAATATGGGGAATCAAAGATGATTCCTAAGTTTCTCTTTTAAGCAGTTGAACACAGGTTGGTACTGTTTACTCTTAGCAGGGACTAATTTACAATTTGGGTGTGGTTATTATGTAATTATATTATGCAAATTAAAACATATACTTGGAGTATTAGTTTTAGTATGATTTCATTTCATGTTTACAAAAACCCAACAGGGTAGGAAAAGTGCCTTCACCCTTCACAACCTTACTTCTAGTCTCAGAGTCTGACTTGCACCAATCATACCAACAGCTCTAGCTCCTGGATGAGACCAGCCATAGGGAAGCACCGGCTGAAGATAGGAAGGAAGGAAGGAGGGACATTAAGACATTTATTTGCTCAGCTGGCCACATCCTTCAACCAGAAAATCAGAGCTCCTTCCAACCAGCCTTTTCTACACAGCTTCCTCTCTCTTTTTATTCCATTCCACAAATTTATTCCATTCCCCTAGCCCTTTTGGATGTAGGGATGATCAGAACCTCCTATTGTTACTAACATCGTACTGCACTATTCTTCTGGTCTTACCACATTTATAAATGAACACTTTATTAAATTCTCCTTAAACACAATCTAATTACTTACATTATCCAATCTCTTTCTTGACAGGACTCTGACCTGTCAATACAATGCAGTATTGAACTGATCCAACGTACATCTAAGGAAACTCTAGGTCACACAGCTAGTAAGTTCAGTTCAGTTTGAGAAGTACATGATGCTAAGCAGCAAAGGGAAAAAAGCAGCAAACTTTGAGGACTTAAGAAAAAGTTTTACAGAGGATCTTAAAAGTTCTAGAATTTTATCAGTTCCACAAACAGAAAAGGCATTACAGCCAAAGAGCATCCTGTGCAAAAGCAGGGAAGAAAAAGATAAAGGAAGCTTGAGGGGACTACAAATAGATCTTTGATGCTGCCTTGCAGGGAACCAGGAATGGTGGAAAGTGAACTTGTAAAGGTAACCAGGAGACTAGATAATAAGAGGGAAGAAAAGGGGTAGTCATCAAGGAAGGAAACTACAGGATTTTACCAGGAACATAAGCCTGAGTGAGTAGAAAATTTAACTTGATTTCCCGAAGCCTGATCATAATCACACAGTAACTTTGATTTTAAAGACAGTAATATGTATGTACACATTTGCATACATTTCCTCTGTAATCATGCATCTATTGTATATATATGGATAGGCCATACTGCAGTTATGTGTCTCTTACTAGGTGAAAACTAAATATTCTGCTAGTGATACCTAAAGCCCACATAGTCTGAAAGTTAGGGGGCAAAATTTTAAATGTAGAGTGACATACTTTAGAGAGTATTATGTTTTTGGCTTTTTGTTTTATTTATTTATTTATTTTACTGAACGATTTACTGTAATCTTTAATGTGGGTTAAACTTTGTGACTGCTTGTATTAGGAAAAGAAATAAAACATTATCTTAACATATGGGTTGGTACAAAATCTCAGAGTTGCACAATTTTGTGTTCCTAAGCTTGATAGCATTTTCACCTAATGACAAGGTCATTAAATTAGGTGGCATGATTTGCCTTTTTGAGCAGTCCGATTTTGAGAACCACTCCACAGTCAGCAGAAGGGGCAGATAGTAGAGCAGATAATGCTGAGTGTAGATGAGTTCTTTACAAAAGAGATAAAATTAGCTTCAGTGATAGACATGGAGAGGATGAGTTCTGGAGTCAGATTCCTTGAGACAGAACAGTGTTTAACCCTCTGTGTCCATTTCCCTATTTAGAAGATGACAATAATAATAGTACCTACCTCAGAGTATGTGAGCATAGACTGAAGTAATATATATGAAGCACTAAGAGTAATATCTGATAGGTGGTGAGCACCATGCAAGTATTATGTATTATCATTAAAGACATTAGTACATTAGCTGTCATGTTCTAATAATATTAGTTATTATGTTTAAAATCTCCACTTTGATGCAAAACACGATGCCAGCAAATTCTAGAGCATGTGGCATCCAATATTTGAATAAAATCCCACGTCCAGCTTGTTCTCACTTATCTATTCCTTCATTATTATTACAAAATTACTTGTTGGTGTCAAGTGATCAGTTTGAGCCTTGGGGATTTTAAAGATGACGTATGAAATTCCACTTTTCTTTGAGTATATCTCGAAATAACTGGTGGCATATGTTGCCATAAGCAATTCAAGGTGGTTTACAGCATTCATGATAAATTATATAAGCTGTAAACTATATCTGTCTTTGTTTGTTGGGTCAAGAAGAAAAAAAAAAAAAAACAATCTTGAGATGCCGGGAGCTATGATCAGAACAATATTTGGCAACTTTTCTCATTATGGGCTAATTTGCTTACTCTAGAGAGTTGATGGGAAATGCTGGCCTTGTGACAAGGCAATTAAGAGTGTTAACATGACAAATTCCTGATATGCTAGTGGAATATATTGACCAATGTGGAAAACAAAGTATAAATTACCAGGAAAAGGTCATTCATGTTGACCTGATAATCGTTCGAACTCTATAGTTAAAGAATACTTTTTAAAAAGTCCTCCTAAGGTCTCTCACAATTTTTTGAGCACCTTTTATGTAAAATAACTGAGAATTATTTTTAGATCTCAGAGGAGTAAAACTGCTATGGTGGTAACAAACTGTGGTTTTTCTGTCTTTATTTAAGAGGATAAATATATTAATTATTAGGGCTACCTATATCATTTTAAAGGATGCTATTCTTCAACTGGCTTTGTTTTCATATTTCTGTAATGAGCATTGACCAAAGGAAGGACACTGGAAGTTGAGATGATACAGTATTTATGATAACACAGAGTTTTGCCTATGGGATTATTTAATTGCTTCAGCTAATTTTATTATGGTTATATTTTTACATTCAGTTTAGCAGTTTAAGAATAATATTTCCAGAAAGAACAGACAAGTTTGCCATATTGGTAAAAAAATTGATTGAAGTCTCTTTTCAGTATACATGGTTTCTTATCTATATGACCCATTTAAATCAAGATTTTTGTCTCTGTCATATTTTTGTCTCTGCAATTTTCAGGCTGGATCTGGAGAACACGGAGTATGTTATAATACATAGGAGAGTTTACCAGTGAAAAGATAATTCCGTGAAAGGAAGAGAGGTTTAGAGAATGGGACTACTTATTAAATGAAATGGGTTAAAGTACCATTTTTGCTGAGAGGCAGGCAAGGTCAAAGTAGCTGACACAAATAATTGGTAAATAAAATGTTATTCAATAATAGCTACTTTTCTAAACAGAAAAGTGGAAGAAAATCCAATTTAGAATCTAATTGGACAACAGAGGCCAAAATAAATTCCTAAAAGAGGTAGGAATTAAATGTCAAAAATAAAATCACAAAAATTGAATAAACTAGAACAAAGAGCTTTTTCTGTGTACTATAACATTAGAACTTCATAATAACCCTATACAATTAAAAGAACAACATAAGTAAACGCCCTTTCACATAAATACCTTTCTAGCACATTAGGAAATTCATCCCTAAATATGCTATTTTTATTTATTTGGATGAATTTGAATTCAACATACTTAATAAATAGCTTCCCACACAATTACTAAAACTCGGAAAACACATAGATAAGAATTGTCAGAGATTCCATATGTATTTAGTATTATACAATCAACGTAATCATCCATCTATTAAAATAGAGATCTTAGATTTAGAACAATAACATCATTCCAGTTTTATTATTTGTGTTTAAATTAGTATTTTTTTATCCAATTTCATAAACACCCAGAATATATACCTAGTACTATGAATTTAACATGATATATATCAATTAGTTTATTTTAGGCAATTTCTTTCATTCACAGAACATATTACATTAAACCATCTGAAAATACTGTTTTTGTAGTTCAAAATAGTTGAAGGTTGGCAATGTCATATGACTCTACCTAATATATGTGTATATACTTGCTCAATTTACATAGTTTTGTATTATTGTCCAGATTATAACATTATCATTCACAGACTCTTACAGTTATTTTAAAGTATCTTTGAAAAGCATTAGTATTTTTATTCTTTATTTATACAGAGAAAAATAAAATACTACCTATTTTCCTCAATAAAATATTAGTAGGATTTTTTGCTGGTTGCTTACCAAATAATGGTTTAAATAAACAGAATAGTATACCTTAAGCATAACATAGTTTATTGCAATTTCATACTTATATATTGAATAAGAGTTTCTGATAATTCAAGTAAATTCCATTTCCTATTGACTTTTAAGGGCAGGAGGTAGTTCAACTTTACTATTTGGGGCTTACTTAGATCAAGCTAGTGGAACTAAGAAAATTGTTTAAGGATGACTAAAATATTCATTAGTATTAGTGAATAAAAAGAAGAGGCAAATATGGTGATGCAAAATATACTTTAATATATAATTAATGTTTGGGATTTATAAACTGAAATAATTACCTACACCAGTAACAAAATACTGGTGAGTTAAAAATGTTCAGATGTAATAAGTTTATTTCATTTATATTGTTTTATAGGATTGTCAATATGATCATTATAGAATTCATTAGAAATTTAATGAGGATCCTTTATAAAGTTTCTCTATTTTTTTTTTTTATGTTAACTTTCCTGTTCCACTGGAAAGTAAACTAAATGAGAATTAGAGCCATTAACTCTGAATATATTAATCACAAATGTCTGTTTAATCTATTAAAATTTTTCAATTATCTCTTTGTACACTTCTAGAGGGACTGAGCAAATGAGATTAGGAAAAAAATTACAACAAATAGTAAATTTAAATTGTATTTTAAAAAATTTATGATGTTGTCTCTCTGTGTTTTATTCTATGTGAAAGTTGACCTATAACATTATTTTTGTTTCAAATGAGTCATAAAATTTTTTTGCCAATGGACAAAGGGAAGGTATTCCTGCAATGTGAAAGAATACTGATTTAATACAATGTTTGGTAAATTAGTAAGGACAGTATAAATATTGATTCAACTGTGATTTAACTAGATACTAAAGCCATCGAATTCCCTATGTATTTTAAATCCTAGTAACTGTTTTTCCCCCAGTTGTTTGAAAGTGGTGAGAATTGTTTTGCAAAAACATTATTTCAACTAGACAGCTACTATGAAAAAAAAAAAGTTAGGAATATTCTGGATGGGCCTAGCCAGTACGTTTTTTATATTCTTATTAGCCCACTTTATATTAAATATATCAGATCATAGCTAAATAGTAGTCAAGTTTGAAAAATAGTAAAAATGCAGAAACTGATCTAAACATAAACCACAGCAATAGCTGAGTTTGGGGGCAGAAGACACTACCATATGAACATTTGATCTAATATAATTAAATCAACTACAAATGAAAACATTAAATTATAATAATATAAAGACATAAATTAATAACAACAGTTTATTTTGTCTCACACTATAATATAGCAAGGAGTATTTAATTATACTATGTAGTAACAAAGATTAAAGAGACATGATAAGAAATTTTTTCTTGAAGCTAAATAATTCACCCACAAAAATTAAAGATTTATTCTTTTAATTCTAAAATATTTCCTGTTCAAAAATCAGGTTGCATAATTTTTACTGTTTTTTCATCCAGATTAAATTAAGCCTCCTCTATGATTGAACACAATTATGATGAGAAAGTTGATTTACTAAGTACACCAAAAAATGACATCAGATGTTTTCATTTAGGTCAATGGATATTTCCATGAAAAATTTTATTTATCACCAAACTATAGACTGTTAAGTAATTTTACTCTGGGTATTACTTCTATTCTATCCTTGATCCACTTCTAATTTAATTTTTGTGTTTGCCTAGCTCTCATCCTTATTTGGAGACAGTAAATATACAAACTTTTGGCCTAGTACAGTAGCATGCTCATAGTAGGCAGTTAATAAACATTCATGTAATGAATAAATATTTGTTAAATGAATAAATATGAATGTGAATAGTGTGGGAGTTCATAGGGGTATATGAGAGAAAATTCAGAAGGCAATTGTTCTGTATGCAACACAAGAAGATTATTTTCATTTGGTTTGAACATAAAGTTGCAATTAATATTAAAATATTTAAAATAATATTTATGATATTTTAGATTTCTGCTAGAAAACAGAATAATTCATAAACAAGTAATTGTAAAATATGATAGACTGAGGAATTTTCAAATGTTTAACAAGAGGACAGATTTCTATAAGGTTATATAGAGATGCATTATTGGTTGAATTTAATAATTTTTTTTAAAATTTATTTTTAGCTGTGTTGCATCTTCATTTCTGCGCATGGGCTTTCTCTAGTTGCGGCAAGCGGGGGCTACTCTTTGTTGTGGTGCGTGGGTTTCTCACTGCAGTGGTTTCTCTTGTTGCGGAGCATGGGCTCTAAGCATGCGGGCCTCAGTAGTTGTGGCTCACGGGCTCTAGAGCACAGGCTCAGTAGTTGTGGTGCATGGGCTCAGTAGTTGTGGCTCGTGGGATCTAGAGCGCAGGCTCAGTAGTTGGGGCGCACGGGCTTAGCTGCTCCGCGGCATGTGGGATCTTCCTGGACCAGGGCTTGAACCCGTGTCCCCTGCATTGGCAGGCAGACTCTTAACCACTGTGCCACCAGGGAAGTCCCAAATTTAATAATTCTAACGAATAAAACCAATGTTAAATGATTCATGTGTATCAAGAATCTTATATCTGTTTTACATAAGACACTGAACTAGCATCTCTGTTGTATCACTATAGTTTTATATTATAATACATGTTTGGCAAGTATTTGTTGAATTGAAATTAATTACAAATACATTTTCTTTCATTTTCAATTACTCATCATGATAAAGGAAGAAATAAAGTGCCTAAATCAGCATCAGCAAACATTTCAGAAATCTGACTTTGTCAAAGTTAAAATGAAACAAACATAATTCACACTATTCAAAGTGAATAGTTAATTTCTAAATAATTAGGAAATTGTATTATAAGGTTGAAGTTACTGAGCTAATTTATAATAATTCATAGAAAGATATCATTAAATCAAGTATAAAAATACGATTTTGTACATTTAAGTTTTTTTTTAGAAAAAGGAAAACTCTTGGAATTATTTTATAAGTGCTTGTTCAATGTAAAAACAAAATCTAGTACTCCAGACATCCTCTGTAAATTACATCCCAAGTCTTATTGTAGTTGAAACTGTTTACACTACACTTATAGTACTTTCAGTGTAAATAGAAAAAGATATTATTTATTCAAATATCTTATTTCAAACTTTGAGCATTAAATTCCCCATTCACTGATTTCAGAATAAATATTTTCTTTTGCTTTAGCAATGTGTAGGAAAATCTAACATAACACAATACTTGTTCTATTGTAGATTTTTTGGTGTATCAATTACACTGAAATTAATATAATTTAATGTTTTTATATCTCTTCTCTATGCCCTTTTCAGAATATGACACAAATTAATCATGTTTTTAGACATGCCATTTATTCTATCATTTCTAGTATGATGTGTAGTTCCAATTGCAATAACAAGCTCATTATTAATTGTTATATCTTAACCATTTAAACTCAATTTCTTCATGTCAGGGAATTAAAAAGTCAGATCCTATTAAACATCAATATACCATGAAGAGATTAAAATATAAGTTAAATTGACTGCTTAACAAATCAATACAGGTATAAAACAAAACATCAATAAAGATACAAAGCTGTAGCAATACCTTTTTTTTCTCTCACACATACAAGCACCAATAAAAAATATAAACAAATTTCAGAACTCTAAAGGCAATTTAAAGTCAAAGTAACTGTCAGAAGTTTATTTTTCCTGAGTCTCTGACCGACAGAGTAAAGAATTGAACTCTTGCATTTCCTTCACAATATGTTCTGACTAAATTATCAGATGTATAGTCTGTTCAATCACTATAACTGTATTTTTGAAGGATGTTTACTAGAAATCTGGTTAACTTCTTACAAATTCTGAATTATTAATTATTGAAGAACCTTTCCTCCTGTGCTCACATCAGACAAGTTTATATTTTTCAGCTCTTCTGGAGATCATTTTTCATTCCAAATATCAAGTGTTAAATTACCCCTAATTTTAACATGTATCCTTTAGTATTATCGATTTTATTCAATACACCTTAACACCAGTGACAACTTTTGAGAAATTTGAAAAGTGGTGTTTAAAACACACACACACACACTAACCAAATCTATTTACATTAACAATCTTTAACCTTCCAGGTTGTATAATGCAAATGTAGAGGGAAAGCATGGACTTTGTAATGAGACAAATCTGGATTTTAATTCCCTCATCACCACTTACTAGCTAGGTGACTTCTGACTTTTAATTAACCACTATGAGTCACTATTATCCACAGATGAGTTATTAACATCTCACTTGTTTGGCTCTTGGGAGGCTGAATATAATGCAATGCATGTAGCAGACTGTTTGGCACATGGTAGTTAATGTATTATAGCTAATATATTTATAAATAGTCATTTTTAATTGCAAGTGATTCACATGCCATCAAATTTGAGGAAGAAAGGTAGAAGTAATTGAAGTAATTGTAACAAGAATAGCAAAGAATCATTTACCCTTAAATGCTGATCAAATGGTCAGTTCCAAGGGAGACCACCTAGAGAGGCACACCTGTGGAAAGGTGGTGGGTGGAGAGGAAAGCCTCAGGCTGAATTCTCATTTAGCTGGTATTTAGTTGATTCTCCAACTGTTTTAGGGTTTTATTGCATGTTCTTGAATCCACAAAGCACTGATCCAGACTTAGGAAAAGCACTCTGGGATCATTTTTCTTTGATGGTTTACATGGCAACTTCATTATGGTTGCCTGGATTTCCCTAGTTATGTAGAGAATTGTATAGTTTTCCTGGCAAGAATCCTGCTTGTAAAGAATCATGTGAAAACAGCTATTGTATGACTTGAGACTAATACTACTTTCCAGGTATTATTTTTGTCTTTCATAAAATAGATTAAAATATTAGGAATTTGGCCAATGTATATATTCATGGGGAAAAAAAATCAAACTATACTATTTCTAGTCATCTTCCAATTTCCAAAACTTGGCTAGACTTTGTAAAGAATAATTAAAGCCTAATAATATTTTTTCTATAGTTTTCAAAATTTTAGCAAATTAATGCTTGGTAGCAGGATGTTGGTAAGCGTGGAAGTGAAGGACTTTTTCAACAAATAGATATAATGGATTCAATGACCTCAGAAACCTCTGACATCCTGAGGGTCCTATTAAAAGAGTTACTTAGGGATGGCAGCCTGCAGTGCAAAGAAACTAAATTGTATCTGAGGACTTATATTTTGCTCTAAATCATAGCTTCAAAAATGAGAAATCATGGCTAATAAGAAATAATAGTTAAATTGTTATAAACACAACACAAAGTATTCTGCAGAAATTATGTTTTCACAATCTTTTCTTTTTTGCAAGATTAATAAAAAACTGAAACAAAACTTTACAATTTTATCTAATATTATTTAAAGTGCAGCTGTCAAAGATAGATAAATAAAAAGATTTGTGTATTTAGTTTAAAGACATCAAACCAGAAGTTCAATCGATGCTTACTTTAAAACCTTTTACTGTGCAAGTTTTTTGGCTGAGGTTTTACCTCTCTTTATTTAAAAGGACCCAAGAGAGACATTATCCTTCAGTCAAGTACACAGCCCTTGTATGTTGCTGAAATTTTTGCCACACTATTTGTTATAATAAACAAGAGACTGAAAAATTGGTCAGCATTATTAGCCATGTACCCAACCTTTTCATACGTAAAATGACTTTTATACATATTTAAAAGGAAATCCATATTTAGGGTAGGAGACTTTTTTTAGCAACATAAAAGACTCAAAAGACTCAGATTATGACTCTTCAATGTAGAAAATACTCTAAAATTTAGCTCTGATCTTTACCAATATTCAATTACTACAGTCCATTTTTCTGCAAGATGTTAGAGGAAGGAATGCACAATATGTTTGGGATTTAAGTAATCAATTTCATAAGTCTTTTAATATAAATATTTGCCTATTAAATATTTAAATAACAACAGCAGTGACAAAGAGGAGGACTGGATCTGATCTATCAGAATAAATTGTTATCTGAATTTTGTTCTGACAGTAACTAACCTGGGAAGAAAATATTATGCAAAGTACATGAAGAGGACAGTGGGCCTATTCCAAAAAATTTTGATTCTAATAAAACTGGGGATATTTCTTTTTTTCCTTCATTTATTATGGACAGGTCTCTACCAGATACATATTCACCTTGGTTTGAGGGGACATTAGTTATGGCTGAACACTCTGATTCCTCACTCCATCTGGACAATTTAATGAGCAGGCTCCCTTTTTCAACACCAAATGAGATAATGCATGCAAAATCACTTTGAAGAGCATAAAGTACTTTACAAATGAAAAGTATTATTACTTTGAGATAAGTAATTAGTGCTTTTAGTAATAAAGAAGTACCACTTGACGATATTAATATATGAGTGATAGCTCTTTAGAAATGACCTTCTAATCAGTTGGGCACATACATAGGTGAAAAGTAGAATAACTTAACTTATATTATCTTACATTCCTGATGAGAATTCAAGAAATTTTATAAGAACCAGACACATTAGATTATAAATATATATACTGCCTTGTATTTGTCACTGAACATCTAGAACTCTAGAAAATATTCATTAAACAAATCATTCATAAATATTTGTTAGTAACTATTTAAAATAAAATATGTGCAATGCTATTGAAATGCAGTAGAAATAATATATTTTAGGAAAAAGAGAAAACTTATCTGTTTAATTCAATTTACTTTTTTTTTTTAACTCAAAATGTCTCCAATTATATGTTTATTTGTGAATTTGTGTGACAGCACAACCCTATTTTTCTTTCTAACTGGGTACATTTCTTTTTTTAATTTTAGTCTGACTTATTAATGTCTCAATAAATCAATACATGAGTTATTTTCATTCATTTAAAATGTAATTTTGATTTCATATTTTGATTCTATTCTAAATAAAACAAGGTCATTTGTATGTAGTAATTTCAGATCTTTTGAAGAGTTATAAGTAATGAATAGCATCACTAAAACAAAAAGAATGAAATAACCATATGAGAGTTGGAATAATATGATCACTAACAAGAATATTTTTTTGTGAATGAATAGCTAGGATTTGAACTGTCAGAACTGGGATCTCTTACAAGCTCATTTAGGGTTTGACTCTATGATTAAAAAGAAAATTACAAGTGTATCTACAATGGCAAGATAATGTTAAAACCCAGGCACTGCCTGAGGTAAAGAATCAATTAAATGTTCAGAGGACTAAAAACCCAATATTGAACAATCCCTAGTGAGTTTTAATCTTTTCAAAATCTGTTCAATATTTTAAAATTTAATCATTTATAATGTCTTAAAGATATGTGATAATCCTTTTTAACTGAAATATAGTTGATATACAATGTTATGTTGGTTTCAGATGTACTACACAATGACATTTGCATACTTTGAAATGATCACCACAATAACTCTAGTAACCACCTGTCCCTAATACTGTAATACTAAGTTATTATGGTATTATAGACCATATTACTTATGTTCCATATTACAACCCCATGGTTTATTTATTTCATAACTAGAGGTTTGTACCTCTTAATCCTTTTTACCTATTTTGCTCCTCACCTTTCTCCCCTCCCCACTTACCCCTGGTACTCCTTTGTTCTTTGTATCTATGAGTTTGTTCTTATTTTGTTTGTTTTGATTTTTAGATTCCATATATAAGTGAGATTATATGTTATTTGTCTTTCTGTGACTTATTTCACTTAGCATAATATTATCTAGATACATCCATCTTGTCACAAAAGGCAAAACAACATTATTTTGATGGCTGAGTAATATTCCATTGTATATATATATACCACATCTTGTTTATCCATTCATCTATCCATGAGCACTAAGGTTGCTTCCAAATCTTGACTATTGTAAATAATGCTGCAATGAACACTGAAGTGCATATATCTTTTCAAAGTAGCATTTTTGTCTTCTTTAGGTAAATATCTAGAAGTGAAATTGCTGGATCACATGGCAGTACTTTTTTTTTTTTTTTTGAGGAACTTCCACACTATTTTCCATAGTGTCTGCACCAATTTTTAATTCCACTAACAGTGAAGGAGGGTTACCTTTTCTTCAGATATGTAATAGTCAATAATAATACATGGTCAATGGACTTGAGACAATAAAGAAATATATATATATATTTTGTAAAGCTGAGAAGTGAATTTCATGATGTTTCTTTAAACAAAAAGTTTATATTTTCAGAATAAAATCAAGCTTTTTACGAAGTGGAGATTATATGTAAATACTGTTCTTTTTACCTCTCTGAAAACACAAACCTCCCCTATATGAAAAATAGAAACAAACAAACAACAACAACAAAACCCTGAGCAAATATAACAACAAAAAGAAATGCATACAACTTAACAGGAAAAAAAAATGGAGAACTTAAATTGTATTAATTTGATTTCCTATAACATGTTTTTATCTAGGTAGTTAAGAAGTCCATGTAAAAAAAATTTTATACCTCAAAAGTTTACACTACTTCATAAGAATACTTAGAAAATCTTTATATAACGACTCTTCTGATTCCATATTTTATATAAGAAACATTCAAGTTGAACTTCTGATTTCCTTAACTATACAAGAAATAGGATGCTTGACTAAGGGATGTTATCTTGAACATGCAGCTGTCCTATTATCATCAGCTGAATCACCTTTCACGAGATACTCAAAAGAAAGATCTAGAGAGGAAGATTGAATTATGAGTAGTTTCAAGTAAATTTCTTGTATGCTAGCTCTGGATAGAGTACATGCCTTTAGCTTTTCCTTCACAGAATAAAATTCTCCAGAAATGTAAATTTTTAAAATTAATTAAACCATATACCTGAAAGAGATGAGAATATTATTTGGTTTATTTAAATCTGAAAATAAAAAAAATTGGCTTTTTGATAATGTATACCTACCAAAAAATAAATATCTTTACTAGTTTTAGTGATATTATCTAGTGGTATAATTAACCTAAATTATTTTATCAACTAAGTTTTGTTGACCAACTGAACATTTAAACTATGATTATTGCCCATTCTTAAACAATAAAGAACATTAGTTGGTTGATATTATCCTAAGAGTCTATTTCATAAGCTAAGTACATTTTGAATGAAAATTGTATTTTCATTAGTGAAAATTATTTTAGGAATCTAAATTCTCCTGATTATTATACAACTTTAAGCTTTCTTCGAAAATATATGTGCCTAGTATAATTCTTTTCTCCAGAGTATTTCTTTTCATAAAGCCAGAACGTTCTCTGAAATCAAAGCCTTATTCTGTATTTCCTCAACAATGAATGTCCTATCATTATCTAGGCTAATCTGCTTTTCAATATTCTCTTATTTTTCAAGCACTGGACTTTTGTTGATGTTACATGGAGGTCATACTCTCAAGTTTATTACGCTTAGTAAAATTTTATTGCTGCTTTTCTGTCAATCTCAAGAGTAAGTTAAATCTATACATTTATAATTAAACACATGAATGCCTAAGAACTAATTCTCAAATAATAAAAGGGGTTCAATTACAACACTTATTTTACTTTTCTATATGCTCAGAAGTTATGCTACTTCATCTAATTTTGATGCTTTAACCCCAAATGTTTATGAATAAATATTGTGATAACACTGAAATGATGACAAATTTCAAAATAATAGATATGTATATCTCCCAAAACAAAATCTTTTCTACTAGGTATCCTAGCAGACTGAGAAAATAAGCAGAATTTTGAAGCAGCTCAATCTCAGAAGAACTAACCTGGTAATTTTGCCCCATTGAGAATGCTGTACCAAACTCAGAGACAGGTTCCCTATCAGAAGCATCCCTAGATACATTTTGTCATATTAATTGCCTCCAAAATCAGAGCCATTAACCTAGTCTGATGAGATTGAATATGTTACTGATGTTATTGATTGAATATGTTATTGGTTTAATTAAATATTTTAGGGACGATAACCACTATGTCAAAAGTTGGGATATGGCAGCACAAATACACATTTTGTTGAAGTAATTTCTATGACCTTTACAGATAATTTTCACAAACTAATAAATACATAACCCTATCATAAAGAGATCATTTCAAGAAATAGCCTTTTTTCATGTTAAAAAAAATTATCAAGCCAAGAAACACCAAGTCATAAATATAAACATAGAGATAAGTAATATCTAGTGCCCCTCTAGCTACTTCCATGTATAACAATATATTCAATAAAACAACAATATTAAAATGTTATTTAAACTTGTATCTAAAATATATATCATCATACTGCACTTAAATTTGTTAGCAAAACTAATATCACATTTTATGAATGCTAGTAAACCAGAGGCAGACAAAGAAAAGAAGAAAAATTCCTTACAAAATGGTATCATGCAATCATGTCAGAAATCTCATCCATCCATACTATAAAGATACTTTCTCTGGAATATGTTCTTTAAATAATATAATTTATTAATGCTATAATCAAATCTTAAAGGAACGATTACTTTAATTTTTTAAAGTAGATTTCTACCTCATAAATTTCAATGTGCAATAATAACCTCCATGAATAGAATTAATATTTAATAAAGAAGCCTTCCCTGACATTTGAATTTCACTGTAAAAGCTGTTTTCTTTTTTGAAATGATTTTTGAAGAGTCACTTATTTAAAATATTTTGAATATCTTAGACCAAATCAGTATTTGTTGAAAAATGATGACAAAATAAAATAATTCCCTAATTGTACAAAAACTCCTTTAATAAAATAATCAGAAAAGTTTTTCTCATAGAATTTTAAGAATAGAATGATTCATTCATTTTCTCTTAAAATCTTGTTCTTAAACATTGTCACTGTTAAGTGTATTTCATTTGGTCTATATTTAATATTACATTGGTTAAAAAATGAGATCCATCATATGTCTAAGATTAAAAATCTAAATTCTAAAGGTTTTTTGATAATGCAATCTTTATTTCTAGACTTAATATAATTTTATTTTTCACAATTTTTATACACTCTTCAGTGTTAATAGGTGAAACAGTCAAAATCACTTCTCCATTTATATTTTTAAAAAATCTTCCATCTGAGGTAATATCCACTGACACTAGCTATGTCAGAGCAAGTCATTGGCATTCAAATATAAAGCACTGATTTTCTTATGTGCTAGGTCAGAATGACACAATTATAAAACTAAACAAGAAAATATTCCCTGGTGTCATGTGTCTAACTTCAAATAGCTTTTAAATATTTGATCATAACTACCAGTGATGAAGTACCACAACTCACTAATTTATATCTTTGCATGATTCAGCATTCAATCTGGTGCTTAAGCCAAGTCTGTTTTTTTTACTTACCCACAGGACACTAATAAAAATGCATACAATACTTCATATCCAGGAATTCTGATTTTAACCTTCAGTTACTCACCTATAAGAGAAAGAGAAGAAAGAAAGATAATGGTTAGTATTAAAAATACTTAATGTTGAGGGAGACCTTCAATATGGTGGAGGAGTAAAACGTGGAGATCACCTTCTTCCCCACAAACACATCAAAAATACATCTACATGTGGAACAACTCCTACAGAACACCTACTAAATGCTGGCAGAAGAACTCAGACTTCCCAAAAGGCAAGAAACTCCCCAAGAACCTAGATAGGGCAAAAGAAAAAAGAAAAAACAGATAAAGAAGAATAGGGATGGGACCTGCAACAGTGGGAGGGAGCCGTGAAGGAGGAAAGGTTTCCACACACTAGGAAGCCCCTTCACTGGCAGAGACTGGGGGATTGCAGGGGGGAAGCTTTGGAACCACGGAGGAGAGCGCAGCAACAGGGGTGCAGAGGGCAAAGCGGAGAGATTCCTGCACAGAGGCTTGGTGCCGACCAGCACTCACCAGCCCGAGAGGCTTGTCTGCTCACCCGCCAGGGCGGGCGGGGGCTGGGAGCTGAGGCTCTGGCTTCGGAGGTCACATCCCAGGAGAGGACTGGGGTTGGAGGCGTGAACACAGCCTGAAGGGGGCTAGTGTGCCACAGCTAGCTGGAGGGAGTCCTGGAAAAAGTCTGGAACTGCCTAAGAGGCAGGAGACCATTGTTTTGGGGTGGGCGAGGAGAGGGGATTCAGAGCACTGCCTAAAAGAGCTCCAGAGAAGGTCGCGAGCCGCGGCGATCAGCGCAGACACCAGAGACGGGCATGAGACGCTACGGCTGCTGCTGCCGCCACCAAGAATCCTGTGTGCAAGCACAGGTCACTATCCACACTGCCCCTCCTGGGAGCCTGTGCATCCCGCCACTGCCAGGTTCTCGTGATCCAGGGACAACATCCCCAGGAGAACGCACTGCGCGCCTCAGGCTGGTGCAACGTCATGCCAGCCTCTGCCGCCGCAGGCTCGCCCCGCATCCGTACCCCTCCCTCCCCCCAGCCTGAGTGAGCCAGAGCCCCTGAATCAACTGCTCCTTTAACCCTGTCCTGTCTGAGTGAAGAACAGACGCCCTCAGGCGACCTACACGCAGAGGCGGGACCAAATCCAAAGCTGAACCCCAGGAGCTGTGCGAAAAAGAAGAGAAAGGGAAATTTCTCCCAGCAAGATCAGGAGCAGCGGATTAAATCTCCACAATCAACTTGATGTAACTTGCCTCTCTGGAATACCTGAATAGACAACAAATCATCCCAAAATTGAGGTGGTGGACTTTGGGAGCCACTGTAGACGTGGTATTTGCTTTCTGCATCTAATTTGTTTTTGGTTTTATGTTTACCTTAGTTTAGTATTTAGAATTTATTATCATTGGTAGATTTGTTTATTGATTTGGTTGCTCTCTTACTTTTTAAAAAAATATATAAATCTATAATTTTTTTTCCTTTTTCTCTTTTTGTGAGTGTGTATGTGTATACTTCTTTGTGTTATTTTGTCTGTATAGCTTTGCTTTTACCATTTGTCCTAGGGTTCTGTTGGTTGTTTAACTTGGGGTTTTTTTTGTATACATTTTAGCACTTGTTATCATTGGTGGATTCGTTTCTTGGTTTGGTAGCACTCTTCTTTCTTTCTTTTTCCATGAATTTTATATTTTTTATTTTTAATAATATTTTTTAATAACTTTATTTTATTTCATTAATATTTTTCTCTTTCTCTTTGTTTCTCCCTTTTCTTCTGAGCCGTGTGGCTGACAGTGTGTTGGTGCTCCAGCTGTCTGTCAGGTCTGTGCCTCTGAGGTGGGAGAGCCGAGTTCACATTGGTCGACCAGAGACCTCCTGGCTCCACGTAATATCAAATGGCAAAAGCTCTCACAGAGATCTCCATCTCAATGCTAACTCAGCTCCACTCAATGACCAGCAAGCTACACTGCTGGACACCCCATGCCAAACAACTAGCAAGACAGGAACACAAACCCACCCATTAGCAGAGAGGCTGCCTAAAATCATAACAAGGTCACAGACATCCCAAAACACCACTGGTGCTGTCCTGCCTACCAGAAAGAGAAGATCCAGACTCATCCACCAGTACACAGGCACCAGTCCCCTCCACCAGGAAGCCTAAACAACCCACTGAACCAACCTTAGCCACTGGGGGCACACACCAAAAACAACTGGAACTACAAACCTGCAGCATGTGAAAAGGAGACCCCAAACACAGTAAGTTAAGCAAAATGAGAAGACAGAGAAACACAAAGCAGATGAAGGAGCAAGGTAAAAACCCACCAGACCAAACAAATGAAGAGGAAATAGGCAGTGTACCTGAAAAAGAATTCAGAGTAATGATAGTAAAGATGATCCAAAATTTTGGAAATAGAATGGAGAAAATACAAGAAATGTTTAACAAGGACCTAGAAGAACTAAACAGCAAACCAACAATGATGAACAACACAATAAATGAAATTAAAAATTCTCTATAAGGATTCAATAGCGGAAAAACTGTGGCAGAAGAACAGGTAAGTGACCTGCAAGATAAAATAGTGGAAATAACTACTGCAGAGCAGAATAAAGAAAAAAGAATGAAAAGAATTGAGGACAGTCTCAGAGACTTCTGGGACAACATTAAACGCACCAACATTCGAATTATAGGGGTCCAAGATGAAGAAGAGCAAAAGAAAGGGACTGAGAAAATATTTGAAGAGATTATAATAGAAAACTTCCCTAATATGGAAAAGGAAATAGTAAATCAAATCCAGGAAGTGCAGAGAGTCCCATACAGGATAAATCCAAGAGAAACACACAAAGACACATATTAATTAAACTATCAAAAATTAAATACAAAGAAAAAATATTAAAAGCAGCAAGGGAAAAACAACAAATAACATAAAAGGGAATCCCCATAAGGTTGACAGCCGATCTTTCAGCAGAAACTCTGCAAGCCGGAAGGGAGTGGCAGGACATATTTAAAGTGATGAAAGGGAAAAACCCACAACCAAGATTACTCTACACAGCAAGGATCTCATTTAGATTTGACAGAGAAATTAAAAACTTTATACACAAGTAAAAGTTAAGAGAACTCAGCACGACCAAACCAGCTTTACAACAAATGCTAAAGGAACTTCTATAGGCAGGAAACACAAGAGAAGGAAAAGACCTACAATAACAAACCCAAAACAATTAAGAAAATGGTAATAGGAACATACATATTGATAACTACCTTAAATGTAAATGGATTAAATGTTCCAACCAAAAGACATAGACTGGTTGAATGGATACAGAAACAAGACCCGTATATGTGCTGTCTACAAGGGACCCACTTCAGACCTAGGCACACATACAGACTGAAAGTGAGAGGATGGAAAAAGATATTCCATGCAAATGGAAATCAAAAGAAAGCTGGACTAGCAATTCTCATATCAGACAAAATAGATTTTAAAGTAAAAACTATTACAAAAGACAAAGAAGGGAGGAGAGAAGATGGCGGAAGAGTAAGACGCGGAGATCACCTTCCTTCCCACAGATACAGTAGAAATACATCTACACGTGGAACTGCTCCTACAGAACACCCACTGAACGCTGGCAGAAAACGTCCGACCTCCAAAAAGGCAAGAAACTCCCCCCGTACTTGGGTAGGGCAAAAGAAAAAAGAAATAACAGAGACAAAAGAATAGGGACGGCACCTGCACCAGTGGGAGGGCGCTGTGAAGGAGGAAAGATTTCCACGCACTAGGAAGCCCCTTCGCGGGCAGAGACTGCGGGTGGCAGAGGGGGGAAGCTTCAGAGCCACGGAGGACAGCGCAGCCACAGGGTTGCGGAGGGCAAAGCGGAGAGGTTCCCGCACGGAGGAGCGGTGCCGACCAGCACTCTCCAGCCCGAGAGGCTTCTCTGCCCCCCCGCCGGGGCGGGCGGGGCTGGGAGCTGTGGCTCGGGCTTCGGTCGGTCGGATCGAAGGGAGAGGACTGGGGTTGTCGGCGTGAACACAGCCTGAAGGGGTTAGTGCACCACAGCTAGCCAGGAGGGAGACCGGGAAAAAGTCTGCAGCTGCCGAAGAGGCAAGAGACTTTTTCTTCCCTCTTTGTTTCCTGGTGCGCGAGGAGAGGGGATTCAGAGCGCCGCCTAAATGAACTCCAGAGAAGGGCGCGAGCCGCGGCGATCAGCGCGGACCCAAGAGACGGGCGTGAGACGCTGGGGCTGCTGCTGCCGCCTCCAAAAAGCCTGTGTGTGAGCACAGGTCACTCTCCACACCGCCCCTCCCGGGAGCCGGTGCAGCCCGCCACTGCCAGGGTCCCATGATCCAGGGACAAATTCCCCGGGAGAACGCACTGCGCGCCTCAGGCTGGTGCAACGTCACGCCGGCCTCTGACGCCACAGGCTCGCCCCGCCTCCTCTGTACCCCTCCCTCGCCGCGGCCTGAGTGAGCCAGCGCCCCCGAAGCAGCTGCTCCTTTAACCCCGTCCTGTCTGGGCGGGGAATAGACGCCCTCAGGCGACCTACATGAAGAGGCGGGTCCAAATCCAAAGCTGAACCCCAGGAGCTGTGCGAACAGGGAAGAGAAGGGGAAAACTCTCCCAGCAGCCTCAGAAGCAGCGGATTAAAACTCCACAAACAACTTGATGTGCCTGCATCTGTTGAATACCTGAATAGACAACGAATCATCCCAAATTCAGGAGGTGGACTTTGGGAGCAGGATATATTAATTTTTCCCCTTTTCCTTTTTTTTTGTGAGTGTATATGTATGTGCTTCTGGGTGAGATTTTATCTGTATAGCTTTGCTTTACAATAGCTTTATTTTACTTCACTATATTATAGCCTCTTTCTTTCTTTCTTTCTTTCTATTTTTTCTCCCTTTTACTCTGAGCCGTGTGGACGAAAGGCTCTTGGTGCTCCAGCCAGGCATCAGGGCCATGCCTCTGAGGTGGGAGAGCCAACTTCAGGACACTGGTCCACAAGAGACCTCCCAGCTCCACGTAATACCAAACGGCAAAAATCTCTCAGAGATCTCCATCTCAACATCAAGACCCAGCATCACTCAATGACCAGCAAGCTACAGTGCTGAACACCCTATGCCAAACAACTAGCAAGACAGGAACACAGCCCCATCCATTAGCAGAGAGGCTGCCTAAAATCATAATAAGGCCACAGACACCCCAAAATACACCACCAGACGTGGATGTGCCCACCAGAAAGACAAGATCCAGCCTCACCCACCAGAGCTCAGGCACTAGTTCCCTCCACCAGGAAGCCTACACAACCCACTGAACCAACCTTAGCCACTGGGGACAGATACCAAAAACAACGGGAACTACAAACCTGCAGTCTGTGAAAAGGAGACCCCAAACACAGTAAGATAAGCAAAATGAGACGACAGAAAAACACACAGCAGATGAAGGAGCAGGGTCAAAGCACACCAGACTTAACAAATGAAGAGGAAATAGGTAGTCTACCTGAAAAAGAATTCAGAATAATGATAATAAGGATGATCCAAAATCTTGGAAATAGAATTGACAAAATGCAAGACACATTTAACAAGGATGGAGAAGAATTAAGAGGAACCAAGCAATGATGAAAAACACAATAAATGAAATTAAAAATACTCTAGATGGGATCAATAGCAGAATAACTGAGGCAGAAGAAAGGATAAGTGACCTGGAAGATAAAATGGTGGAAATAACTACTACAGAGCAGGATAAAGAAAAAAGAATGAAAAGAACTGAGGACAGTCTCAGAGACCTCTGGGACAACATTAAACGCACCAACATTCGAATTATAGGGGTCCCAGAAGAAGAAGAGAAAAAGAAAGGGACTGAGAAAATATTTGAAGAGATTATAGTTGAAAACTTCCCTAATATGGGAAAGGAAATAGTTAATCAAGTCCTGGAAGCACAGAGAGTCCCATACAGGATAAACCCAAGGAGAAACACGCCAAGACACATATTAATCAAAATGTCAAAAATTAAATATAAGGAAAACATATTAAAGGCAGCAAGGGAAAAAAAACAAATAACACACAAGGGAATCCCCATAAGGTTAACATCTGATCTTTCAGCAGAAACTCTGCAAGCCAGAAGGGAGTGGCAGGATATACTTAAAGTGATGAAGGAGAAAAACCTACAACCAAGATTACTCTACCCAGCAAGGATCTCATTCAGATTCGATGGAGAAATTGAAACCTTTTCAGACAAGCAAAAGCTGAGAGAGTTCAGCACCACCAAACCAGCTTTACAACAAATGCTAAAGGAACTTCTCTAGGCAAGAAACACAAGAGAAGGAAAACACCTACAATAACAAACCCAAAACCTTTAAGAAAATGGGAATAGGAACATACATATCGATAATTACCTTGAATGTAAATGGATTAAATGCTCCCACCAAAAGACACAGGCTGGCTGAATGGATACAAAAACAAGACCCATATATATGCTGTCTACAAGAGACCCACTTCAGACCTAGAGACACATGCAGACTGAAAGTGAGGGGATGGAAAAAGATATTCCATGCAAATGGAAATCAAAAGAAAGCTGGAGTAGCAATTCTCATATCAGACAAAATAGACTTTAAAATAAAGACTATTACAAGAGACAAAGAAGGACACTATATAATGATCAAGGGATCGATCCAAGAGGAAGCTATAACAATTGTAAATATTTATGCACCCAACATAGGAGCACCTCAATACATAAGGCAAATACTAACAGCCATAAAAGGGGAAATCGACAGCAACACAATCGTAGTAGGGGACTTTAACACCCCACTTTCACCAATGGACAGATCATCCAAAATGAAAATAAATAAGGAAACACAAGCTTTAAATGATACATTAAACAAGATGGACTTAATTGATATTTATAGGACATTCCACCCAAAAACAACAGAATACACATTTTTCTCAAGTGCTCATGGCACATTCTCCAGGATAGATCATATCTTGGGTCACAAATCAAGCCTTGGTAAATTTAAGAAAATTGAAATCGTATCAAGTATCTTTTCCGACCACAACGCTATGAGACTAGATATCAATTACAGGAAAAGATCTGTAAAAAATACAAACACATGGAGGCTACACAATACATTACTTAATAACGAAGTGATTACTGAAGAAATCAAAGGGGAAATCAAAAAATACCTAGAAACAAATGACAATGGAGATACGACGACCCAAAACCTATGGGACGCAGCAAAAGCAGTGCTAAGAAGGAAGTTTATAGCAATACAAGCCTACCTCAAGAAACAGGAAACATCTCGAATAAACAACCTAACCTTGCACCTGAAGCAATTAGAGAAAGAAGAACAAAAAAACCCCAAAGCCAGCAGAAGGAAAGAAATTATAAAGATCAGGTCAGAAATAAATGAAAAAGAAATGAAGGAAACAATAGCAAAAATCAATGAAACTAAAAGCTGGTTCTTTGAGAAGATAAACAAAATTGATAAACCATTAGCCAGACTCATCAAGAGAAAAAGGGAGAAGACTCAGATCAATAGAATTAGAAATGAAAAAGGAGAAGTAACCACTGACACTGCAGAAATACAAAAGATCATGAGAGATTACTACAAGCAACTCTATGCCAATAAAATGGACAACCTGGAAGAAATGGACAGATTCTTAGAAATGCACAAACTGCCAAGACTGAACCAGGAAGAAATAGAAAATATGAACAGACCAATCACAAGCACTGAAATTGAAACTGTGATTAAAAACCTTCCAACAAACAAAAGCCCAGGACCAGATGGCTTCACAGGCGAATTCTATCAAACATTTAGAGAAGAGCTAACACCTATCCTTCTCAAACTCTTCCAAAATATTGCAGAGGGAGGAACACTCCCAAACTCATTCTACGAGGCCACCATCACCCTGATACCAAAACCAGACAAAGATGTCACAAAGAAAGAAAACTACAGGCCAATATCACTGATGAACATAGATGCAAAAATCCTCAACAAAATACTAGCAAACAGAATCCAACAGCACATTAAAAGGATCATACACCATGATCAAGTGGGGTTTATCCCAGGAATGCAAGGATTCTTCAACATAAGCAAATCAATCAATGTGATACACCATATTAACAAATTGAAGGAGAAAAACCACATGATCATCTCAATAGATGCAGAGAAAGCTTTCGACAAAATTCAACACCCATTTATGATAAAAGCCCTGCAGAAAGTAGGCATAGAGGGAACTTTCCTCAACATAATAAAGGCCATATATGACAAACACACAGCCAACATTGTCCTCAATGGTGAAAAACTGAAACCATTTCCACTAAGATCAGGAACAAGACAAGGTTGCCCACTCTCACCACTATTATTCAACAGAGTTTTGGAAGTGTTAGCCACAGCAATCAGAGAAGACAAAGAAATAAATGGAATCCAAATCGGAAAAGAAGAAGTAAAGCTGTCACTATTTGCAGATGACATGATACTATACATAGAGAATCCTAAAGATGCTACCAGAAAACTCCTAGAGCTAATCAATGAATTTGGTAAAGTAGCAGGATACAAAATTAATGCACAGAAATCTCTTGCATTTCTATACACTAATGACGAAAAATCTGAAAGTGAAATTAAGAAAACACTCCCGTTTACCATTGCAACAAAAAGAATAAAATATCTAGGAATAAACCTACCTAAGGAGACAAAAGACCTGTATGCAGAAAATTATAAGACACTGATGAAAGAAATTAAAGATGATACAAATAGATGGAGAGATATACCATGTTCCTGGATTGGAAGAATCAACATTGTGAAAATGACTCTACTATCCAAAGCAATCTACAGATTCAATGCAATCCCTATCAAACTACCACTGGCATTTTTCACAGAACTAGAACAAAAAATTTCACAATTTGTATGGAAACACAAAAGACCCCGAATAGCCAAAGCAATCTTGAGAACGAAAAATGGAGCTGGGGGAATCAGGCTTCCTGACTTCAGACTATATTACAAAGCTTCAGTAATCAAGACAGTTTGGTACTGGCACAAAAACAGAAATATAGATCAATGGAACAGGATAGAAAGCCCAGAGATAAACCCACACACATATGGTCACCTTATCTTTGATAAAGGAGGCAAGCATATACAGTGGAGAAAAGACAGCCTCTTCAATAAGTGGTGCTGGGAAAACTGGACAGGTACATGTAAAAGTATGAAATTAGAACACTCCCTGACACCATGCACAAAAATAAACTCAAAATGGATTAAAGACCTAAGTGTAAGGGCAGACACTATCAAACTCTTAGAGGAAAACATAGGCAGAACACTCTATGACATACATCACAGCAAGATTCTTTTTGACCCAGCTCCCAGAGAAATGGAAATAAAAACAAAAATAAACAAATGGGACCTAATGAAACTTAAAAGCTTTTGCACAGCAAAGGAAACCATAAACAAGACCAAAAGACAACCATCAGAATGGGAGAAAATATTTGCAAATGAAGCAACTGACAAAGGATTAATCTCCAAGATTTACAAGCAGCTCATGCAGCTCAATAACAAAAAAACCAACAACCCAATCCAAAAATGGGCAGAAGACCTAAACAGACATTTCTCCAAAGAAGATATACAGATGGCCTACAGACACATGAAAGAATGCTCAACATCATTAATCATTAGAGAAATGCAAATCAAAACTACAATGAGATATCATCTCACACCAGTCAGAATGGCCATCATCAAAAAATCTAGAAACAATAAATGCTGGAGAGGGTGTGGAGGAAAGGGAACACTCTTGCACTGTTGGTGGGAATGTAAATTGATACAGCCACTATGGAGAACAGTATGGAGGTTCTTGAAAAAACTACAAATAGAACTACCATACGACCCAGCAATCCCAATACTGGGCATATACCCTGAGAAAACCATAGGTCAAAAAGAGTCATGTACCAAAATGTTCATTGCAGCTCTATTTACAATAGCCAGGACATGGAAGCAACCTAAATGTCCATCGATAGATGAATGGATAAAGAAGATGTGGCACATATATACAATGGAATATTACTCAGCCATAAAAAGAAATGAAATGGAGGTATTTGTAATGAGGTGGATGGAGTTAGAGTCTGTCATACAGAGTGAAGTAAGTCAGAAAGAGAAAAACAAATACAGTATGCTAACACATATATACGGAATCTAAGGAAAAAAAAAAAAAAAAAGGCCATGAAGAACCTAGTAGCAAGACGGGAATAAAGACACAGACCTACTAGAGAATGGACTTGAGGATATGGGGAGGGGGTGGGGTGAGATGTGACAGGGTAAGAGAGTGTCATGGACATATATACACTACCAAATGTAAAATAGATAACTAGTGGGAAGCAGCCGCATAGCACAGGGAGATCAGCTCGGTGCTTTGTGACCACCTAGAGGGGTGGGATGGGGAGGGTGGGAGGGAGGGAGATGCAAGAGGGAAGAGAAATGGGAACATATTGTATAAGTATAACTGATTCACTTTGTTATAAAGCAGAAGCTAACACACCATTGTAAGGCAATTATACTTCAATAAAAATGTTTAAAAAAAAAAAAAAGACAAAGAAGGACACTACATAATGATCAAGGGATCAATCCAAGAAGAAGATATAACAATTGTAAATATTTATGCACCCAACATAGGAGCACATCAATACATAAGGCAAATGCTAGCAGCCATAAAGGGGAAATTGACAGTAACACAATCATAGCAGGGGACTTTAACACCCCACTTTCACCAATGGAGAGATCATCCAAAATGAAAATAAATAAGGAAACACAAGCTTTAAATGATACATTAAACAAGATGGACCTAATTGATATTTAGAGGACATTCCATCCCAAACAACAAATACACTTTCTTCTCAAGTTCTCATGGAACATTCTCCAGGATAGATCACATCTTGGGTCACCAATCAAGCCTTGGTAAATTTAAGAAATTGATATTGTATCAAGTATCTTTTCTGACCACAATGCTATAAGACTAGATATCAATTACAGGAAAAAATCAGCCAAAAATACAAACACATGGAGGCTAAACAACACATTACTAAATAACCAAGACATCACTGAAGAAATCAAAGAGGAAATCAAAAAATACCTAGAAACAAATGACAACGAAAACACAACAACCTAAAACCTATGGGATGCAGCAAAAGCAGTTCTAAGAGGGAAGTTTATAGTAATACAATCCTACCTCAAGAAACAATAAACATCTCAAATAAACAACCTAATCTTACACCTAAAGCAATTAGAGAAAGAAGAACCAAAAAAAACCCAAAGTCAGGAGAAGGAAAGAAATCATAAAGATCAGATCAGAAATAAATGAAGAAGAAATGAAGGAAACAATAGCAAAGATCAATAAAAGTAAAAGCTGGGTCATTGAGAAGATAAACAAATTGATAAACCATTAGCCAGACTCATCAAGAAAAAAAGGGGAGAAGACTCAAATCAATAGGATTAGAAACGAAAAAGGAGAAGTAACAACTGACATTGCAGAAATACAAAGGATCATGAGACATTACTACAAGCAACTATACGCCAATAAAATGGACAGCCACGAAGAAATGGACAAATTCGTAGAAAAGCACAACTTTCTGAGACTGAACCAGGAAGAAATAGAAAATATAAAAAGCCCAATCACAAGCACTGAAATTGAAACTGTGATTTAAAATCTTCCAACAAACAAAATCCCAGGACCAGATGGCTTCACAGGAGAATTCTATCAAACACTTCAAGAAGAGCTAACACCTATTCTTCTCAAACTCTTCCAAAATATAGCAGAGGGCGGAACTCTCCCTAACTCATTCTACGAGGCCACCATCACCCGGATCTCAATATCAGACAAAGATATCACAAAGAAAGAAAACTACAGGCCAATATCACTGATGAACACAGATGCAAAAAATCTCAACAAAACACTAGCAAACAGAATCCAACAGCACATTAAAAGGATCATACACCATGATCAAGTGGGGTTTATCCCAGGAATGCAAGGATTCTTCAATATACGCAAATCAATCAATGTGATACACCATATTAAGAAATTGAAGGGGAAAAACCATATGACCATCTCAATAGATGCAGAGAAAGCTTTTGACAAAATTCAAGACCGATTTATGATAAAAAACCTCCAGAAAGTAAGCATAGAGGGAACTTTCCTCAACATAATAAAGGCCATATATGACAAACCCACAGACAACATCATTTTCAATGTTGAAAAACTGAAACCATTTTCTCTAAGATCAGGAACAAGACAAGGTTGCCCACTCTCTCCACTATTATTCAAAAAAGTTTTGGAAGTTTTAGCCTCAGCAATCAGAGAAGAAAAAGAAATAAAAGTAATCCAAGTCAGAAAAGAAGAAGAAAAGCTGTCACTGTTTGCAGATGACATGATACTATACATAGAGAATCCTAAAGATGCTACCAGAAAACTACTAGAGGTAATCAATGAATTTGGTAAAGTAGCAGGATACAAAATTAATGCACAGAAATCTCTTGCATACCTATACACTAATTATGAAAAATCTAAAACAGAAATTAAGGAAACACTCCCATTTACCACTGCAACAAAAAGAATAAAATTCCTAGGAATAAACCTACCTACGGACACAAAAGAACTATATGCAGAAAAGTATAAGACACTGATGAAAGAAATTAAAGATGATACAAACAGATGGAGAGATACCATATTCTTCGATTGGAAGAATCAACATTGTGAAAATGACTCTACTACCCAAAGCAATCTACAGATTCAATGCAATCCCTATCAAACTATCACTGGCATTTTTCACAGAACTAGAACAAAAAATTTCACAATTTGTATGGAAACACAAAAGACCCTGAATAGCCAAACAATCTTGAGAAAGAAAAACAGAGCTGGAGGAATCAGGCTCCCTGACTTCAGACTATACTAGAAAGCTACAGTAATCAAGACAGTTTGGTACTGGCACAAAAACAGAAATATAGATCAATGAAATATTACAGAAAGCCGAGAGATAAACCGATGCACCTATGGTCACCTTATTTTTCATAAAGGAGGCAAGAATATACAATCTAGAAAAGACAGCCTCTTCAATAAGTGGTGCTGGGAAAACTGAACAGCTACATGTAAAAGAATGAATTTAGAACACTCCATAACACCATACACAAAAATAAACTCAAAATGGATTAAAGACCTAAGTGTAAGGCCAGACACTATAAAATTCTTAGAGGAAAACATAGGCAGAACACTCTATGACATAAATCACAGCAAGGTCCTTTTTGACCCACCTCCTAGAGAAATGGAAATAAAAACAAAAATAAACAAATGGGACCTTAAACAAAAGGGAAACTTAAAAGCTTTTGCACAGTAAAGGAAACCATAAACAAGACGAAAAGACAACCCTCAGAATGGGAGAAAATATTTGCAAGTGAAGCAACTGACAAAGGATTAATCTCCAAAATTTACAAGCAACCCATGCAGCTCAGTATCAAAAAAGTAGAAAAAACCCAATTCAAAAATGGGCAGAAGACCTAAACAGACATTTCTCCAAAGAAGATATACAGATTTCCAACAAACACATGAAAGGATGCTCAACATCACTAATCATTAGACACAGGCAAATCAGAACTACAGTGAGGTATCATCTCACATCAGTCAGAATGGCCATCATCAAAAAATCTAGAAACAATGAATGCTGCAGAGGGTGTGGAGAAAAGGGAACACTCTTGCACAGTTGGTGGGAATGTAAATTGATACAGCCACTATGGAGAACAGTATGGAGGTTCCTGAAAAAACTACAAATAGAACTACCATACGACCCAGCAATCCCACTACTGGACACATACCCTGAGAAAACAGTAATTCAAAAAGAGTCATGTAGCACAATGTTCATTGAAGCTCTATTTACAATAGCTAGGACATGGAATCAACCTAAGTGTTCGTCGATAGATGAATGGATAAAGAAGATGTGACACATACATACAATGGAATATTACTCAGCCATAAAAAGAAACGAAACTGAGTTATTTGTAGTGAGGTGGATGGACCTAGGTCTGTCATACCGAGTGAAGTAAGTGAGAAGGAGAAAAATAAATACCGTATGCTAACATATATATATGGAATCAAAAAAATTAAAAAAAGTGGTTCTGAAGAACCTAGGGGCAGGACAGGAAAAAAGACACTGACGTAGAGAATGGACTTGAGGACATGGGGAGTGGGAAGTGTAAGCTGGGACGAAGTGAGAGAGTGGCATGGACATATATACACTACCAAATGTAAAACAGATAGCTAGTGGGAAGCAGCCACATAGCACAGGGAGATCAGCTTGGTGCTTTGTGACCACCTAGGGAGTGGAATAGGGAGGGTGGGAGGGAGACACAGAGGGAGGGGATATGGGCATATATGTATATGTATAGCTGATTCACTTTGTTATAAAGCAGAAACCAACACACCATTGTAAAACAATTATACTCTAATAAAGATGTTAAAAAATATACTGTTTTGTTACACTTAGGGAGCATCATGATATATATATTTGCACTTTGATGTATATATTTAGAGGACAATTCTGCAAAGTTAATTACATTTGAGGATTTTACAGTGTTCCTTACTGCCTTGCACTTTGACATATATATTTATAGGACAATTCTGCAAAGTAAATTACATTTGAGCATTTTACAGTGTTACGATTTTAGGAAGATCTTTCCTTTTTATGTCAATTTACTTGATAAAAATAAGCCTGGCAGGAAATAATCAACCTAGCCGCCTGAACAAAGTCTCTTAATATTCCAAGTGCATCTCCTTAGACAATATTTTATTAAATTACTTCATTAAAACAAATGTTCTAGTCAAGCATTTGTTCACTGTCATCTAAGCTGTTGAGCGGGCTAGTTGACTTTTCCCTTTGGGCCATTCCCTACATTCAAAGTGCTCAGAGGAAAGACAGGTGATCCCAAGGGAAGCTACAACTTCACTTCTCTAACCTCTGGGAGCTGAACCACCACAAGTTGCTATCCTTCACTGGTCTGCGACCACACTGCTTTCTTTCCAGAATACTTCCTATACCATTTGTTTTCTATTCCTGCCATAAAAAGTATTAAAATGATAAGAATGCTTCGAGCTGAAAAATACAAAATTTGACATAAGAAGTGAAAAATAACAGAAATTAGTAGTTTAATACATACTCATTAAACTGGGATTCCATCCCCTTCTAGGATGTAAATTTTGACAAACTGGTAAGTTTTTAAGGAAAATTTTAGAGAGTTACAGGGTTCTTTCCTCCAGACAGTAACACAATACAGTATTTTATTTTATTGCCAATAAAAATTTATTGTATGTTTTTTTAAAGAAAAACAGCCAGATCTCTTGAACTTATGATGTACCAAGACAGAATAGATTTTCATAAACACTGTTGCAGCTAATTCTCACAATAGCCCTAACAAGAGATGTTATTATCATTTCTATTTTTAAATTAAGAAAATACACAATAGCAGTAAATAGCAGGACTGATGTTAGAACCCAAAGTATTTCCAAAACAAAGAAAAGAAAAGCATTCAAAGCCAATTTTAAAAGGAGAGTGGTAATTAATTATATAACATTTATCACTTTGCAAACAACAACACTGATCACTAAAGACCAGGATTTTCAAGAGCCTCCAAAACTCTCCCCCATAAAATATGTCTTTACTTCATGTTTATAAAAAGCATTGTACATGAAATCATAAAATTTGATGTCTTGATATTTTAAATCCCCTTTTTTGTTTTTTTTGTTTTTGGCCACACCACACAGCTTGTGGGATCCTTGTTCCCTGACCGGGGATTGAACCCAGGCCCTCTGCAGTGAAAGTACAGAGTCCTAGACACTGGACTGCCAGGGAATTCCCAGATTCAGTTTAAATTTTAACAAGCACAATTTTTTGAGAAACTGAAAAAAAATTTTTAAAGAGAGACAAAGAATTAAGGTGGTATGCAATTATTCTGACTTAGAGCTTGTACTATTTATATGATATATGTGGTTATTATGTTGAAATTAATTTAATCAATCAGAATAATTTTTTAGTTGCCAGGTTATAAGATGCTTTTCAAGTATGTTAAATTTTTCCATTATATATAGAACAAAAAGTTGTCATCACTGTCAGGTAACATAGACAACCATCCTGATACCCTTACCTGTATAATTGGGAATGTGCTCATAAGTAAATTATTGTTTCTTAGAGATCATTTTTAAACCACAAATCACTGATGGTGTATTATTTAAGTACATGTATCTAATACATGCAGGAATATTTAAACCCAGTAGATATTCATAATTATCACTAAGAGTTGGTCTCACCCTTCTAAAAATCCTGTATTCCCTTTATTCTGTCTGGTCTAGTAGTTAAGAGTTGTGATGTTCAGGAATTTCGCTGGTCTGATTTTGAATTCTCCTCTCTGACCTTTGGTGTTTGTGTGGTCTTGTCTAATCTTCAAAATGGCCATAGGGGCTCTCGTTAAATATTGTTTAATAAATATTAGCTATTCACTCAAAAAATATTACTTAAGGGTCTACTTAAAATCTACTTATTTATAGATTCTCTATAAATATCTGGCGTTCCTTAGAGTATGATACACTGTTGCTTATTCATGCAAGAAGTTCACCTCCTAAGAGAAGGGATTATTTACTGCTTCTGTTTCTATAGCCCTTCCTGCTAAGGACTCTCTGTCAGTTGAGGTCCCCAGTTATACTTACATCAACCTCATCAATGACTTTTGTCACACAGAATCCATCAGTACCTTGAAATACATTAGTATGTGTGTAGAGAAAGAGCACACTTAAGTGGTAAAAACGTCTATTTTCATCTTTTGCAATTAACCTCAGAATTCCACATGTTCTTTAAAAGTAAACTTTAGAAAAATATCTGAGTGAAATATTTTTAATATAATTATGATACCAAAAAAAAGAAAATCCAGAATAAAAGATAGTTTTATTCAATTACTCTTTTCACCTTGTATAGTTAGATATGCCTAGAATGGACATCTAAATCTCTCTCCCAATTATAATGTAAGAAATGCTACAGAAGTGAGAAAGGTTAATAATCCCAATAATAAATATGTGTAAGAACACCTGAAGTGAGAGAGGTATTTAATCCTTTGTTGGGAGAAGCAGTAGGGAGTTCAATAGGAGTGAGTGCTACTACACATGGATGATTAGCTGGGTCAACTCTGAGCTGTACTTTTCTCTCCCACAATGCCCTGGGAATAACATCATCTATCCTAAAAAAAATGTGAGTCAGCATAACACCAGAGACCTCCCAATGCCAGTCAGGTTTCAACTGGGTAAAAGTAGAACCTGATGTGGCTGGAGAGCAGATAACAACAGATGCAGGCCAACATACCCAGAAGAATCTACAAAGACAATCTAACAAAATCTACACAGACCAAATAAGAGCTATCAGCATGGTTGCCTACACGATCAACTTTTAAAAGTCCACTATACCCTCTTACATCATTAATTATCGACCAAAAAAAATATAATAAAAAGCATAATGAGGTATTATTACAGAGGCAAAGAAAGCAAAAGAGGGGAAAAAAGGAAAATATCTATTAAAGGATATCAAGAAATAAATTGAGAGATTTTACCATGGTGGGATGACATCCCAAAATAATATATAATTGTAATGAAATTACAATGAAAATTTTAATACACCTTTTGAGGATGTTAATAAGATTATTATAAAATATAGATTAGCAAATTAATGTCTATAAATATTATGTAAATTATTGAAAGAGCAAATTGAATCAAATATAGTACTTTTAATAGCATATCAATTTTTTTTAAAAATTTATTATTCTAGCTATTGATAATTCTCACACAAGAATACAGCATGGACACTTATGATCAACTTTTGGAAGACATCATTGGGTCATTTTTTGATATTCCATTCCAATAGAATTCATCAGTAGTTAGAATTTAGGATTGCACTACAAGTTTTTCATCACTTGAACAAAGACTCCAAGGCATAGAGGTCCCAGGAGGCCAAGTGTCACTCAAACTTCCATGATGGCAAGAAACAGCTGATCAAAAAGCTATATAGCAAATGACTGTGGTCAGAAAATGTTCCGTGTTATTACAGTGGAAATGTCAAAGAGCCATCCACATGAAGGATTCTATATTTGATTTCATTTTGAAGTGGGATGTGACTATTTTTTCAGTTTAGAGATTTGGCCTCCATCTCACTTTGATGCAGGTTGTACAATAAGGGGAATGAGAGAAAGAGACAGAGACAAAGACAGATTGATAGAAGCCACTAATAATAATTGAAACCAGAGAATCAATGTTTGAGAGAGAAAATGGCAGCATGATTGCCACACCCAGTGTTCACCACAGAGACCTCGTTAGTTCAGACTAGCTTTTAGATTAAAGAATTTTATTCCACTGTTATGTTTTATACAGTTGTTTAACAAGAACATCTCACTCTCAATCCATGGGGTTAACAGTTTACTATTTGCATGTGAACATGTTTGCAATGGCGTAAAACTGAAATTACTGTTCCTGAGGAAAGTTCTATATCACATAATAAAAGGTTAGATAATGTAAATCACCATTGCTGGTCAGTATTTATAACATGTCCATTGTTTTTAGGTACTTTAGGATATCTACAACATATGGGAAACATTCTATTCTTCTATAGAGCAGTTTACAACTCTCAAGTCCATAGCACAGAAATGCATATTTTTTACAAACATAAAGTGATTTTTTATATTCTTACAGTTTCATAGTTAACAAAATGTTTAACCTATTATTAACTAAAGTCCAGAGTTTACAATAGGGTTCACCCCTTGTGTTGTAAAAGGTCGATGGATTTTGATAAATACATAATGTCCTATAACCACCATTACGATATTGTACAGAATAGTTTCAGTGACATATAAATTTCCCATACTCCATATATTCCTCCATCCTTCCCTCCCTGTGAACCCCTGGGAACCACTGATCTTTTTCCTGTCTCTATAGTTTGGCCTTTTCCAGAATGCCATATAGTTGGATTCATATAGTATGTAGCCTTTTCAGACTAGCTTGTTTTACTAAGCAAGATGTATTTAAGTTCCTCCATGTCTTTTTGTGGCTTGATAGCTCACATCTTCTTACCACTGAATAATATTCCACTGTATGGATGTATCACAGGTTTTTTATACATTTAACTATTGAAAGACACCTTGGTTGCTTCCAATTTTTGGCGATTACGAAGAAAGCTGCTATAAACTTTGGTGCATAGGTTTTAGTGTAGACATAAATTTTCAAATACTTTGAGTAAATATCTAGGACTGTAATCACTGGGTTATATGGTAAATCTGTGTTTAGCCTTGTAAGAAAAGGCCAAACTGTCTTCCAAAGTAGCTACACTATTTTGCAATCCTACCACTAATTAATGAGAGTTTCTGTTATTTCACATCTTTGCTAGCATTTGGCATAGTCAGTGTTTTGGATTTTATCATTCTTAGGAATGTGTAATAGTGCCTCATTGTTGTGTTAATTTGCAATTTCCTAAAGTAGTATCTTTCCATAAGTTTATTTGCCATCTGTGTATCTTCTTTGGTGAGATGTCTATTCAGATATTTAGCCCATTTTTGATTTGGTTTGGTTGTTTATTTTCTTTTTGTTGAGAATTCTTTATATATTGGCTTGGCCAAAAAGTTCGTTCGGGCTTTTCTGTAAGACGTTATTTGGCTACAAGGTCATGTCAAATACATGTTTCGCAAGTATTTCCTCCCAGTCTGTGACTTGTTTTATTTTCATATTTTTTTAAATTAAAGAATTACAAAAAAAGAGACTGCAATATTCTGATTATGTGTAAAGATCACAAAAAAATATGAGCTCAGAAGAAACTTTCTTCCAAGTATGCATGTTTGCGTGAGGTACACAATTTTCTACATAAAGTACTTGTCTGGTACTTTCTAGAAATGTCTCTGAGCTGGCTGAGATCATGTTGTCCCTATGTTTCTTTCTCTGATAGTTTTAAAAACACTTCATTTATTAGCGGCTTCACAGTATGTTGACCCGTAAAAGAGCATTTCATGCTCACATTGGACAAAATTACTAAAACAAAACAAACTTGAAACAAAACACTACAAAAAAGGAACCCAAAGAGGTGGAATTGAGAAACTGATATGCTGATATGTTCCAGAATAAAAAAACAAATCCTTCAATTGTTATCATCTTTTGAAAAAGAAATAATGACATCTTTTTTTCTCTTATTTTTTAGAAGTCTGGGCTCAAAGAATAACAAAAGCTACCCATCTCTACCTCCTTTTGTTGATAACTGGTCAATAAAACTCTTGAAAGTAATATCCTACCTCTGTGTCCTTCATGTGAAACCCAGGGAGAGAGATATTGACTATAATATCTTAGAGGTCCTGACCTGTGTTTGACCATCCCTGAACTCATTTTCCTTCTTTTTCTTTTCATCCTACTTGGTCTGTTTTGATTACTTCATGTTTAAATACACTCTGCATAGCTCTCTAGAATTTAGAAAAGCAAGTAGCTATGGAAATCTACAGAGGTGATACAGAAATATCATAGCTGATTTCACTATAGAGCCTCTGCCTCATATGAATTAGGGATATTTCTCAAATAAGAAAAAAATGTGCACTCAATTGATGGAAAAAAATTCCCAGATTTTATGAGTCGAACTGTGTCCCCCCAAATTCACATGTTTAAGTCCTAGCCCCCAGTAACTCAGGATGTGACTGGACGTGGAGATAAAACTTTTAAAGAGGTAATTAAGGTAAACTTTGGTCATATGGTTGGGCCCTAATCCAATATAATTGGTGTCCTTATAAGAAAAAGAGATTAGGATGGAGAAAACACACAGACCTGAGGACACAGTGAGAAAGTGGCTGTGTAATGCACAGTGAGAGGCCTCAGAAGAAACCAAATCTGCCAACACTTTGATCTTGGACTTCTAGTATAAAGAATTGTGAGAAAATAAATTTCTACTCTTTAAGCAACTGAGTTCATGGTATTTTGTTATGGCAACCCTAGCAGATTAATATATCAGAATTCCTCATGTGTATACCTATTAACAACAAGAAGGTTCAAGATGACATGAGGCTATATATTAAAAAGCAAACAAACAAAAAACACCAACTCTTCCTTGTACTTAAAATATTTTTAAAAGGATTAAGCAGAATGCTTACTATCTTCCAATTTTCCCTATATGAGCAGTATATGATAGTTAATACTGCTGTTAATGAGATGTAAAAATAAAGAACAGCAGTAGAAAGGGTTTCCTGAAGCATTTGATGGAGCTGCTCCTTTCTCTCTGCACCTGCTTAGTTAAGCTTTTTAAGCACAAGTCTATTTGTTACATAACTGGATAATGACTTAATTTGAACGAGTTAACAATTTCACACCTGCTAAGCATAAGGTGAATACTAAGTAAAATCACTAATCTAATATCCTCACATAGGTCACTTTTATTACCTATAATGGAACAATGAGATAAACTTGCACTTTCAAATCCAAACACTCGATTACTTGCACTAATGGAGGGGATAAGAACCATAGATAATCTGAGACAGTGTCCTTTAGGCTTAGCTTTGGAATATGTTTTGTATTCTCATTCCTTCATGTTTGATAGTCTAAGGATCCACATCCATCCAAATAATGAAGTTACAGTATTGAAAACAAACACCAGAATCTCTGAAGCCAACCACCATACATCTGTGCCTCAGATTTCTTTATAATGTATTCCTTGATGAGGAAGCAAGAAATAAATCCTGTAGGGTTTTTAAAAAGGGAATAAATCCTGTAAGCTTTTAAAATATGCCATTTATCAGGCCAGGCCACGGCCTGGGGAGGAGGATCCCCCATTATATTTCTATTGCCTAATCTCTGCCACTGCCAGTCTAAATTGATTTCTCAGCATCACAGTTACTGATCTGAGTTAAATATAGGAAAGGTCATTATTTCTTGAGACCCTAATGTCTTTTTCATCAGTTTAATAGCACAAGTTACCTTACAGATTCATTATTAATGCTGGAAAATAATGAAGTGACTGCTTTTAAAGAGATAGACTGCACGATTAGTTAAGTTACAGTGATAATAGGTAAAGGGCAACTGTACATCTCTGGTATAACAAATACAACATTCAGTTTCAGAACAGACCTTAAATCCCAACCCCACTATCTCCTCCACGGAGTGTCCATGGCAATCAATATAAAACACATATCCTGTTTTCTCAATCCATGTTTAGAACTATGAATGGTTTCTCATTGCACTTAATAGAAAAACCAAACTTTTCTATGGCAAATTTCTACTTGATATGACCCCTGACTACCAGCAAACATTTGTTTTTAAACTTAACTAACATTTACTGAATACCCTAGGTTCCAGATTCCCAAAAATAAAAATATGAGTGAGACAGAAACCCTGACCCCATTATATTTTCCATACAGAATGGGGCAGATGAAAAATAAAGAAAGAATGACGATTCAAGAGAAAATATTTTAAGTGTACTAGCAGTTTCAAAGAAAAAAATTAAATTTTAAAGCTTTATGAAAGAGGTGGCCATAATGATTGCTCTAATAAGTGATGTAGGAACTGGATATTTATATATGGAGAGGGTAATTTAGTATAAGGGTGCAATTTGAATAAGAGTGGTAAGACCAAAAAACTCAGTTGTCCAATTTGGCTAGAGCATAATAATAAATACTAGCATTGTATAAGCAATATGCTATATTTTCATTGATGAGATCATGTAATTTTCATACTAACCAAATAAATTAGATATTATTATTTCTAACTTATAGATTAGTAAACAGAATGAAATGGAAAAGATCTGAGTGACCTATTATTCCGGATCTTCCAGGAAGCAGATGCTGAGAAATGACTACACATGCAAGAGATTTATGAGAGAAATCTCATAAATCTCATAACCGCCTGTGTTGGTTAAAGAGGTGGGAGCCGCTAGAAGCTGGGACTGTCAGATTGTGAAACAGGCCTGCCCTGAGTGAAGGAGAGAAGGAAGGAAGAAAAATCGAATGGAAGCATTTTAAAATGCAATGAAATGTCAAGGAAACTTTAGCAAGGCCAACTGTTATTCTTCAAGAGAATCACCATCAGAGGAGTCACATGTCTTTCCAGAATGGACCCGTCTTATCCCTGCCATATTCAGTCATTGGTTGGGAGCATCCAATGGGAAATGGGGCTTCAACACCAACCACAGTGATGGGTTTCAGAGCACAGAACCTGGGGTCATAGGTCAATTAGTTCCTGCAGAGATCTGAAAGGAGTATTCTCAAGGTCACTACAGTAACAAACCCAACAAGGCACTGAACTGATATTCCAACCAAGTCTACGCAATGAATTTCACCAAAGTACAAAAAGAAACACACACACACACACACAAATAGCATTATGTGTACATTTTTCTCTCATCGACTAAGTCCTTCAATAATCATTTGGCCTCTAAATATTTTCTTTTACCATTAATTTAGCCATGATAAAATGTTGATTTCTTGTTAAATTCTCTTCATCTTAGATTGCATTTACTAAGATTCTATATTTTTGATTCCTGAATATTTTCAAACAGTAACAGAATTTCAGGTTTCAGAAGCCTAGATTGATATAGAGGTCAATTAGTCCAACCCACTCACGTTACAGATGAGCTAATTCAGGCCATGAGAGACTTCATGCCTTCCTCTGAATCACTAAAAGAATTAGTGACAGATGGGATTGAGTGCAGATGTCCTGACTCCTGTTTACAGCGGTTATCACCACTTACCATTACTTTTTCCTCCCATCTCTCTTCTTTTTTTCAGTTTTACTTTCCTTATATGTAATTACTTCTATCATGATATCCTTATAAATTCATTTATCATGCCCTGCTTACTATTACATAAGAGCTAGTATCCTTAAGGATATAGCATAAATTCCATAGTACTCTTCAATTTTCAGAGTGTTCATAACTACTAACTCATGTAGTTTTCATATTTTTTGTTTTAGTCATTGTTTGTTTCTCTATTTGGCTAACAACTATGAGAAATTAAATTGAGTGAAAGCAGTTTGATATATGACAATTAGCTTTATTTATTTTTTTCATTTTTGTGGCCAGTCCAACTACTAATGAAACACGTCATCTCCTGAATTTGGTCTCAACTGTGCTAAATGAGCAAGTGCTAAGGAGATGGAGATTAATAGCAGCAGTTTTGTTTTTTCTTTCTTTCTTTTTGGCTTGCTCATTTCTGTTTCAGAGACTAGTTTCAGTAAACCATGGATGTAAATGAAACTGCATGAAATTGCTACTATTCAACCACTTTGAACCTATAAGACTGGCAATTTCATATGTTTCAGCTTAATAGATTCCTGTCTTGAACATTTGGAATACTGAAACATTTGGGAAAAGTTTATCAAAAGGAAATATTTCAGTTATTAAGTTCACAGAACATCAAAATCACATAAGTCTATAGAGGATTCCTCATCCAATTCTTTACTCCAGGCATGAACTCTATAGTCTCCCATGTAACTTGCGTCATCTGCTCTTTGAAGACAGCTAATAAGAGCAGTACATTCTAATTTCAGACAGCTATAATTTTCAGGGAATTCTATCTCATATTGAATTTCCTAGGAATTTTACCCACTGATCTTACTTATTTCTTGTGCCTTATAGACTCAGGTTAGAGTATCATCCACAGGACAATGAATTCAATATTTTTTTTAAAAAACCCAGATTTTTCCTAACCAACATTTTCTTCTTAAATTTGAACTTCTCAGTAACCCTGATCATTCTCTTCATGCTATAAAGTTCTCTCACATCCTGGTCATTGTCTTATGGGTGCCCCAGCTTATCAATATCTCTCTCAAAATATGAGTCCAATGACTGAACACAGTATTGCAGATATGATTTTACCTGAGGAGATTTAAATTTAATATGATTCTTACTTCCTTGGCACAATCAATATAGCCAATAATTGTTATCATCAAATTACAAACATAAACCCTAAATGTCTAACTAGTCAGACACTGAGATGCTTCCAAGTGTCTGAACTGTTTGTTTGAAATTACAGAGACAGTCATAGAAAGGATTTTTTTTTTTTTCACTTTCTATTTAAATGTGTTGGCGTTGACAGACTATGTCACATTTAGACAGTGCTATAGAATGCTGAGTATATTGGTCTTTGTCTATATCCTGAGGAAACATGTCACCAAATTTCCCACCAAAAATTATTTTATATTAGAGACCACGTCATGAATATCATCATCAAAATTGGAACTAATTGGCACTTTTCTCAGTTGAAACCTCAGGAACTAAAAAAGACCTAGAGATTGCCTGAGGCTCATAGGCAACATCTTAAAAAAAATTTTTGTTGGAATATCTATATGGATTTCTAGTGTGTTTCACTAGAGGTGTGGAAAATAAGTTTAACAACTTATTAATTAAAATTAATGACTAATTAAACCAATAAATATAAGACAATGTTTATTTCATCAGTCTCTATTATAATTGTTAATATTTCAATTACTGATAATACTACTTCATATGCATACCTACTTATTCTAAACTCTATGGAGCTTAACATAAATTTAAAAGAATTAATTTGCCTCAAATTGTATACAGTTTTATTACAATAATATCATGTCTCTCCTCCATTGTAAGCCCAGCCACTAAAACGTACTTAGCCAATACACTCTTTCTTTAACTGACAAGTGTATAATGTTTTTCTAGTGGAAAACAGTTTCTTTATACAGGTGAGGTTATGAACAGTAGTTGTTTTGGCATCATGCAGGTTATAAGAATATTTTTTAAAATCAATATCAAGGTCACTATGTAGCATATAACCAATTTTATTCACTTTTTTGACTAATGACTACAATTTTCTTTCACAGTAACATAACAGAGAAATGAAGTTGCTTTAAAGGCAACTGTATTAGCTCTCTTTGAAATATACGTTGAAAGAGGATACCAGGGTTTTTATATAAAAATAATGCATATTTAGGCAGAGTTGATGGCTACTTTTAAAGTGACAGTTACCTTAAATTACTATTGGTATCACTGTGATATAGCAAGTGTAGTTCTGTTTTGAACTGAACAGTTTTGAAGTAAACATTTTAGGTTATGACAAGGTCAGTTTATTTTTGGAGTCTGTCTCCAAGGGCATTACGTTTAGGAGTGGCTGAGTTTCTCAATCCATTAAATTTTACTAAAAAATAAATAAATAAAATAAAAAACAAAGTAGAGCAACACAACAAAGCTCTCTGATTAGGAAACAATGTTTCTGCCTCATGTAAATGCATGCATTGTTTACATTTAGAGTGTTATACAGTACTATTCCTTTCTTCACTCCTGATACCTTATCATTCTTTTGATCAGCAATTCAAAACCACTAAGATGATACCTACTGTGCATTCTATCTTCTTCTCTTTCAAATTGCTCTTGGAATAAATATTTAAGGTATGTATACAGTAATCTTTCATTTTACACAATTGTCTTCATAATATTCAAGTTAATCATTTCTTGTAACCTTTAAAATTGTTTTAATCTCATTTTTTGTAAGTTTCAACTAGGAGGTAAGGTACACTAAGTTTCATTGACGGCTACTCAAGGTAACTAGGTTATACGCCTATGTTTTCAATAGTAATTCAAAATACTATTTTAAAGTTTATATAAATACCAGACTGATGGTCTCTGCACTGGGGATGTGGTCCTGGAAATAGGGGAGCAAGTTTCATCAGAAATGTTGAGTCATTACAGTTTGGTTCCCTGCTCATGCATGCTAGGGATCTTTTACAACAATTTAAACAATTGAGGAGCTTGGATAATGTGTTTTTTCTTCTCTAAATTATTTTTATATTGGTCTAATAGTAGATTTGGCTAAGGGTGGAATATGACTCACTTCCAAGTGACCGCTCATCTACATCAAGCTAGCATACAATTTCCATTTTTCCAATTATTCTTTAAAAACTACATTACATTTTGCATAAGCTAACACTTTATTTCATAAACTATTATATTACAAATAAAATAAAATGTTATTATCAAATGACCAAAGACATGAGAAAAGCCATTTATTGCAAAAAGCATTTTGTTTTGATCGAAGCATTTTTTACAGTTTGATTTATAGATATACAGCTGAATGCCTGATTTCTAAATATACAGGAAAGTTTTCTAAAGAGGAAAAAGAAACTGGACCAAAATTTTTAAATTATGGAAATATTTAAGTAAGTATAATTTCTTATCATTGATTGAAACATCTGAAAATTAAATAACACTATTATCATTATATTTAAATATTTTTTTTCAATTTCCATTTATACTTGTCATGGTACTTAAACTCTATTCCTTATTTTCCTGAAAACTGAGACTGAGACAGTCTGCTATAATTTGAAAGTGTTATATTTACAAGGACAAAGATAACATTAAATAGCCAAAAATGATTCCTTAAATGTCTATAATTTTGCTGTTTTAACTTATTTTTAACAATTGCTATCATTATGTTGGTATTAAGGGTTATAATATTTTCATTCAGGGAAAGACTATTTGTTTCTATTTATAAGAAAAGCCTCACAGATTAATATGTAAATATAGGTGAGCTGGCATTAATATTTTCTAAAACAATTCCACTTTCAATTGCAAATTATAATAAAATTGTTTTTAGTTCTAAATAGATTCTATTTAACTTGCTTTGTGTGTCTCTGTATTAAGATATCCTTACATGTTGAAGTGCTCACGTCCTTCATCTCTTACTGTGTTTTACATGAATCTATAATGACATACATTTTCTAATTCTTTTCTACTTTAATTTCAGTTCCAGCCCTGTATAAATGAAATTGACTATGTTTATTTTAGGGCTTTGTCAAATAAACATCAGCAAACAATTATTTTATAATTTTATGTTAATTCTATGATAATTATAAAATAAAGACATACATAGGCAAATGAATACTCTTCCATATGAGCCATTTTGTTTAGCATTTTCTAAGCACTCTGACCTTTAATGAACAATCATTCAATATTTTATATGAATATACTTTAATTTTTCATTCAGTTTATTTGAGAATCTAAATATATATAATTATAAGGAAGAACACACTGTCACTTAATTTATATATATTCCTTCAAGGAAAAAATGAGATTAGATGATGCAAATAATAGACATATCAATGTAAATTTTGAGAACAAGTACAAAAAATTCTCTTTATAATAAACATCTCATCAATATTTTTATTACCTTCTGTTGTATTTTCCTCCCTTCTATAAGAAGAGTATTTATTTATTATAGTTGGCTACCCTATTAAAAATTATCTCAGGGTGTGCTCAGAGCAGGGGGTCTGAAGAAATGGCTCGTCTGTTTACAACACACCCAACAGGAATCTGGGTTCACTGTGACAAGGGGCACAAAGCTTGTGGCCTTCCTATGAACAAATACCCAACGCATATCCCCCTGCACCTCCACGTGGCTGCTGGGCAGGACTCAGTACTGGAAGGAAAGCTACAGTATTTAGTGGGGGAGTTTGCCACCTAGAGCCTGTCCGGTCCACATGTGGGTGGGCCATGAGTGGTCTTATAGGCACAAAGGCTTTGAACCCCTCTCTTCAAGGAAAAAAGAAAAATAGATTCCAACTATATGCCATTCTGGAAAAGGCAAAACAATGGTGACAATAAAAAGATCAATGGTTGCCAGGAGTTTGGGGGGAGAGGGGAGATGAATACATAGAGAACAGAAGTTTTTATGAGCAGTGAAAATACTTTGTATGACATTATAATGATTTTATGTCATCATACTTTTGTCCAAACCCATAGAACGTGCAACACTATTCACTTCATAAAGTGAACCCTAAGATGGACTAGGGACTTTGGTGATTATGATGTGTCAGTTCAGTTCAGCCTTGGTTAAAAAAAAAAAGTCTTAAAAAGAATTAACACTCAGGGTAGACATTTTTGACAAAACTTTTGTTTCACTTTAATATATGTATACATATTATATAAGGTGTGTGTTTGTTGGATTGTGATGTAAAATGTACTGTTTAGATTTTAAAAATTTGCAGGCTACTGTAGTTATACTGGCAAATAAAAGCACAGATTAATCTCAAGAAAATTATCTCTGCATTATACAATGATACAAATAGCTAAAATTCTACAAATAATTATAAACACCATCTTTATAGTGGGATAAATAATCGACCTTTTTTGAAGGGAAATTTGTAAAATTTCCTTTATATGCTTTTGTTACCAAGATGTTGAATGAGGCAACAACCAGAACAGTGATATAGTTACCGAACACTGGGATCGATGAGCTGATATTTGGTAACTTTTTGTCAATCTGAATTACCAGGTTTATTGTACCAAAGGCTTTGACATTCTGGGCCATCTTACCTATGATCTCTGAATTTAGAATGATAATATACTCATTCCTCATAAATTAATCTCTATATGGGCAACACTCAAACTATGCATGAGTGCACTAAATCTCATTTAAAAATAAAAAGCTTACATAAATCATTTTAAAATATATTAATAGTCTAAGACTCCAAAGTAATTTATAAATATATTCTTTATAATTTGGGGAAATATTTTCCCATTGAAATAATATTATAGAAATGTAGTGATGATTTCAGATATAGCTATTTAAATTCTGCTAACGTCTCTAAGATATAGAACCTAGTGTGTATACACACACACACACACACACACACACACACTGTATGATTTTATGAAGAGCTTGCAGAGTTCCACTTTAAGAAGTCAATTCACAGATGGAAGATAATCTCTTTCCTCTCACCACCCACTCAAGAAAAATTAGGTGGCATCATGACCAAGCTATTGTAGGTAACAGGTTCTAACCTCTCTATGAAAGACATATCCCAAAGAGAGATGCACAAGTCTATGGTTTTCTGAAAAGCCTAAGTATCTAAATAGATGTAGGGGAAAAAAAGAAAGAAAAGATCATTTCAGTTTCAAGACGATTCATGATAAAAGCTTCCCTAGTATTTAATGGAATATAAATTGAAACAGGCCCCCATAGTTCTCGAGATTTGTCTTGCATTTAATTTCCTTTTATCCCTCCAATCTCTTTAGCAGGAAAGGTAGCTCTTATGTGCCCAGTCCAATAGAGCCAGCATAAGTTCTCTTTAGTTTACCACGTCATATTAACTTACTTGCTATTTTGACACTTTTAGTGGTTTTTTGTTGTTGTTGTTGGTTTTTTTGGTTGCGCTGGGTCTTAGCTGCGGCAGGCGGGCTCTTTAGTTGCGGCTCGCTCTAGTTTTAGGGGGATGTAGTCATTTTGATGTGTATGGATTCAGCAAAGAATCTGGCAACATCTCTGAGAAAGCCTTGCGTGTAAGATAAAGAAATATAGCCTGAAAGTGAAGAAAACTGACTGGATTGATAGGCTTAATGCAAATGACTAAGCTGGAGGACAGACTAATTAAGGGGCAACACCAATGTCAAACTGGGGAGAGTAGCTACAAGACTTCAGAAAATGCTCTTCTCTTTAACATATTAATTAGTAATTGTCTTCAATTTATTAAAGAAAAAAACACTATTCTTTATGATATTTGATAAAAAATTATGCTAGTAGTGATTGGCAAAATGCCAAAAGATCAAAGTCTGGTTTCATAAACGTCTCAACAGACTTATATGATCATCCAAATAAATTAAAATGAAGTAACTGATGCTTCTTATGACTTAATAGCACCAAAGTGTCTCTTTTCTTTGAAAACTTCTAAAATAGCGTTATGGCAGTATCAGACATTTCGCATCTGATATTTCCCTTCAATTTCTATTTCTCTTCCACATTTCCGTGACCTTCAGGAGTGAGAGATAGTAAAAAAAAAAAAAAAAAAAATGTATTAGAATCATCCCAGTAACTATGATGTGTTGCTGGATATTTCATGTTCATTTTTCTTCTCTCTGTCATTTTGTGTTTTATCTTCTATAAGCTTGTCAATTATATTTTTCACTCAAAATTGCTTAAGATTAGAGAGTCTCTGTCCATGATCTGCGCAAAGATTTTGGACAGTACAGAGTTGGCACTATTCTAAATTAAGTCAAGTTAGTTCATTTTCAGACTAATGGAAAGTGAATGTAGTGTGCAACAGTATTTCAATTAAGCCATTTTTTTTGTACAGATGCCTGAAGAAACCCAATCTTTGATTGAGCAATAGAAATAAATGCACTTGTGATTTGAGCAATAGAAATCAATGCATTTGTGATTCTTGATGCTTTATTTTCTGACTATAAAGTCAAATTGGTAGGAGGAGGGTGATGGGAGTACACATCAATGCATTTTAAAAATTTCTGTATATCATTAGTTTTTTCCACATAAATTTGAGAAACAACCCTCATAGAGATATTTAGGTACATATATAGAAAAGCCTGTACTTTCTAGAGACTTCTAAGGGCCAATCCTATTTTTGTTGCTGAGTTTCTTTTTGATCTTGGGAAATCAAGTTAACCATTCAGGACTTCAGTTACTTTATCTGTAAAACAGATAAAATATCTTCCTCATAGGAATTTAATTGGGAAAAGTAAATGCACACAAAACACCTAGCATGTTGCTTGCCTGAATGACTTGATAAATGTTCGTTTTCTTCCCCAAATCTGAACCAATATATTTAGGAGACTATGTACTTGAGTTGCCTGAAATCATAGGCCTTAAATATCATTTTAAAGAAGAAATTATGAATACTACACATATATTTGACTCAGTTTGTAATATCTGGAGAAAAAAGATCAAAACGTCTTTATTTTCTTTAAACCTCATAATGAAAAAAGAGCTCTGTACAGGCATAAGTTTCCTAAAACCAAAGTGTTGCATTTCTTTTCTGTGTTTACAACTTTCACAAAGCTTAATCTATTTAATATGTTCAAGATCCAAAAGATTATTTAAAAATACATGGCATAAATATGTAGCACAGGTTTGGGATGTGTTAGGATGAATACCAGAGAGTGTTTTCTCTCTGATTGGGAACAGTATTTCTTATCTGGAGTGACATCAGGTGACACCCGTGAATGTTATTTTTAAATCATTGGATATGCTTGTTGTTCCAACTGCACCAGCACCTGGTGAAATATGCAGCTGAGGGGACTTGGCAATTTTAAAATAAGTGAATCAGAGATTATTTTTAATTTCAATTTCAAATGCTATAATCACCTGTATTTAATATTAGCCATATTTAGACAAGCTGCCTGTCTCCACTTAAACGTATCCTCTTTACCTCTGTCATTCTGCAAGTCAACGTTTTAACTGCTTTCTTTCAATATGTAGATTTATCTTCTCTCATGGCTGGGTTGTCATTAAAACTGTCACAAACTAATTATTTATGTACACCTTTTTATTATTAAACCAGTAAAATCTTCACCTTCACTGACTGCCTTTCTCCCAGGTCACGTTGTGAGCAAAACTTTGCATTTTTCAATTCGTTGTTGGTTTCCCATCCATCTCTGTGTATATTAAAGCTGCTCTACTTTCTTTATGGCAAGTCTTATCTGACTAAGTCACATGCCTTCTAGTATTGCTACCCTTTTGTTTCAATTAGCAATAATCGCGCCTCGGATAAACCTCATTGGCTACGATACTGCCACTGCGCAAAGCTTACCCTTTTGTTATAGTCTTACCATTGTACTTTTATTAAAACATTTCTAGTAACAGCACATAAAAGGGTGTTATAACAAAGTATCCCTAAATCATAAAATTAAATCTGAGTTTTGTAATATCTGTGAATTGACCTAGAGCCTGGAAAATTTAGGTCATACATAGAAGGAAAACTCAAAACTCAAGCATATCAATAATGTGAAAAGTGCAAGGCAAATCACTCTTTTTTTAATATGCTAATATTTAGTGCCTTTGGATGACATTTGAGTCATCACACAGTGCTAGAGTTTAGACTTTATATAAGGCATTATGTGTTAGGCATTGTCAGGGCAGCAAGGATGAAAAAAACAGTCTTTACTCTTATAAGGGACTTACAGTCTATTAGAGGAACTGCATGTGTATCTAACTACAATAAAGGTTAATGATAATAATAATACAAGAAATACGTGAAACAGAGGGGAGAAAAGGAGAGAGTTTTCTTATGTCCTGATTTTTTTAAGTCCTTCCAAGAACTATGGTTTATTAACTTGTCAGGGTGAGCTTATAATAACTACAATAAACCAAATGTTCATCAAATTGAATTAGATTCAAATTAAAATTTGGTTGTTTTTCTTATTTTGAAGAGACTCTATAATTCATGCTCTTAACTGAACTTAAACATCTTCATTTCTTTTTCACCTATTTTAAATCATATTCCTTATTCTTTTTCAGTCCCCATTAAACCAGTAAGATACATTGATTAGCAGAAATGTTTAGGTATACATTATAATTTTGAATTTTGAATGATAATTTTGAACTTTAGGATTGATGGACGCTAAAGAATAGTAGTGAAGTTTGGAATTTTCTTGGAAGAATGATTATCCCACACAGCTGATATAAAATAAAACAGAAAGACACAAGAAGAATTTCTAGATATCAAACATATGCATCCAAAATTTAATGTTTTACTTGAATAAAAATATACATCTTATAAAAGGTAATGTCAGTTACCCAATATATAAAGCAGAAATCTCTCCAAAAAAATGAAAATAAATATTCAGAGGAGGAAGCAAACAACCAGAGATGGCCCATTCATGTATCCATATCCTGAGAGATTTGCAACAGACAGTTTGGATTGATATCATTGGGGATAAAAAGACTTATCCTCACAAAGGAAATAAGAGCCAACATTTATCATTCTGACAAAAGGTCATGGGTTTGCTTTAAAACATGTTTCATGCAAATATTTAAACATATGGCCTGTAACCTCTCAATTTTGAAATAACTTGCTTTTGTTTAATAGTAAAATAATTATTTGTAAGCATTGTGTGTGTGTGTGTGTGTGTGTATTTTTCTAAGTGTCTGATTCTGCCTAGTAAACCATTCTCTTTAATGTCTTTTCTTTGTAGGGTCTTAAAGATTATTTTCCTAGAGGAGGTCAAGACAATAATTGGATTCCATTTCAAATATTATGATTGTGAAGTTAATTAAAAATACTTCTAATCCAAGGTCTTTCTTTTTCTTAGCAATTTAATATTATTTATAATCTTCAATAGTTTACTCTTCATAAGACCTAAAAAATATGAACTGTCTCTTTTACATAAAATCAAAGCAGATATAAAATAGATGAGATTAAATTGAAAATTTATAACTGGAAAAAGGACAATGAAAAAAGCTTAGCTTTTGAAAAAAATCTTAACTAATTCATCATGACAGGCTGAAAAAAGTCACTTAAATCAGTTTATAAAATGACCTAAATTCTTCTACTGTTATTTGATTGTATGATTTGACAAGTTAAGATTTCACGTATAATAAAATAATGACTTCAGAGATCAAATATCCCAGTGTCTGTTTTGACAGATGAATAAAATTAGGTTAAGACAAATTAAATTTTATCATAAATAACAACAAAACTAAACAAATCTGGGCAACAGGTAAGTGCCAAAACTGGAAAATAGATTATGGGACTTGAAATCCAGAACTCTTTGAAGATAAAACGTTGGGATTCCAGTGTTCTGTTTTGTTGTGTTTTCCTGGCCTTCGTAAAGTAGTTTTTTTGGTCTGTTATTGTTTATTTTAGGTTTTTATTTTTCAATAATCTTAAACTACTCCTCAAAGAAAAATAAAACATGATGAAAATTAAAGGTCACAGGAATCACGACAAGATTTGTCTAAAGATGTGAAAGGAACATCCCAGGCTCAATATTCAGAAGGTTATCTTAATTTGAGTTCAAAATCCAATGTTAATATTGTGTATTGTTCAACCTCTTATCTTTTCCTTTTAAATTTGGAGGATATCACAAATATATTGTAATTGGAAAATAGAAAAGTTTTCTATAATATTTTATTGGCATCACATTATCTTTATAAGTTACCTATGATCTAGTCTATTTACCATCCTATTCAAAATTATTTTTATTTTCTTTCTAAACACAGTTTGGTTTCTAGGTGTAAAATGATGACACATTCTTTCTTTCTTTTTTACATAATTTAGAACCTCCAGATCTCAATGGAAAGATTTTAATGTAAATTTCTACACAGATACTATACAAATACACAGCTTCTGGAGAAAAATCCAACAGAAATAGCATTATATAAGATTTTGTAGTAATGTTTATTTATGGACCTAGGGGTAAATTCTGCTTCAAAATGTAGGGAGATAGTGAGATGTGACAGGGTGAGAGAGTGTCATGGACATATATACACTACGAAATGTAAAATAGATAGCTAGTGGGAAGCAGCCGCATAGCACAGGGAGATCAGCTCGGTGCTTTGTGACCACCTAGAGGGGTGGGATGGGGAGGGTGGGAGGGAGGGAGATGCAAGAGGGAAGAGATATGGGAACATATGTATATGTATAACTGATTCACTTTGTTATAAAGCAGAAACTAACACACCGCTGTAAAGCAATTATATTTCAATAAAGATGTTTAAAAAAAATGTAGGGAGATATATATATATATATATATATATATATATATATATATATATATATATATATATATATACACACTATATGTATACATATAATTTAATTGTATTAACAGACTTTATAAAGTATAGTTAAAAGAGTGTTTAAAGGGATACATTTATATTATCTGAAAGATCTATGATTTTGGTCATTGATAAATTGGTTATTAAGTGCAAAACCATTTAATGAAATTTTTAATTTTATTTTCAAAAGTTACTTTCTGTCATTTGCTATGAACTTATTTTATTTCTTAATTTAAATGTCCCTATAAGTTTCTTCTGCCAAAAGAAAAGTCTTAGTCCAAACTCTTTCATGGTACCTTCACGTTTTTGTTGAACTCTGAAGATCATCTGAAGAACTTTATTAAGTTACTTAATAATTAAGGGGACATCATGGGAAATTAACAGTTTTGCATACCAAATAACACTAGTATTATTTCTTTCATACCCATAACCTTATATACTTTCCTCAACAAATCTGCAAGATGGGCCTTACTCATTTCTATTTTATAAATTAGAAACCTGAGTTTCCAAGAAGTTAGAGACTTGCCTAAAATCACATACCTTAGCTAAAGATTCCACGTGGACCTTTCCACTGGTTTCAATTAATCCTAGAAACAGCTATTAGGACATAAATATACATGTTTCTAATTATAACATCAATTACTTGCATATATCTCTTTAGAGTCTACTAGGCACTGAGACATGCATTATGCAATTTTATCTAAAGAAAACATCCATTCGTTTGATAGACCAGAGATCATAAATTGTGAATTTTTAAAGAAGCAGCTGAAGGGTAACTTTTTCTATGCAATGTCACTGGTTCTTTCAGAGTTGGTCATATCTTCCTTTTAAGTACAATTTCAATGTGTATGTATCTCTAAATTGGACTTTCCAGGATTAATTATAACTAGTTGACTCTAGGTTTGTTTCCCTCACTTGATCATGACAGGCTTGATGTTAGGAATCTTAGGGACTTTTTAATTTATTCAATTATCTAAGCACTTTTTTAAAGTGTGTATTGCTATATTTATCAGAAAACACAGTATGGTTCAATTCCTCCGTCACATGTATTAGAGGTGTGTAAATTCAATTCACCTGTATTCAAGAAGACATTTGCCATGAACATGTACAATGCTAGACATTGAGGGGAAGATAGGATAAAAACTTATATTTACTTTTAAAATTTTGTAAAAATTTTAAGTCTAATAAAATACATTTTTGGAATATCTAATGAAAGAATTATTTTCTCTCTTTATATTTGTCAGTTTCTGCCTATCTCTTTTTCTCTGCTTTTCTTTGTATCCTTGCTTTAATCTATCTCTCCCTTTCTCATACACACACATACATACACACACACACACAAACACACGCACACACACACACACACACAGAATTAATTCAGATGACACTTTCTGGCTCCTTCTCCTTCCCACATTGCTAATCCATTGTGAGAAGATCACAGAAATAATAGCACAGACAAATTATAACATGAATATAAGCAGTTAGAATCACCAATTGCTCACTGTAGATCATTTAATGTTTTATGTACACTGAAGTGCATATTAAAAATGTTATGAAAAAAACCCTGTAGTTTGGTAGTAATAAATGTAAGACAACATGAATCACAATGGGACAATGTATTATAATAGATCAGTAAAGATCAAATGATGGAAAATCTAATAGAAGTTAAAACCATGAATAGCTGCACTCTAGAGTGGAGGAAAATTAAGCACATAGAAATTAAAGAGAAGTAAAGACAACATTTAATTCACATGGGGATAAATAAGTGAACTTGTCTCATGCAGTCCAGGACAATAAGAGAATCAATACACTTTTTTGTTCACAGATTGTAGAATCGACTGTCTACTATTATTACATATATATGTAAATATGTATGTTTAATAAAATGGCTAGTTGAAATTAAGATGTAAATCATAAGTTAACAAATTATTTTTTAATCAAACTTCAAAATCACCTGTGAAAATTAAATGATTTTATTGTAGTTTGTCATATGATGTTAGGAAAGTGATACCGCTAGTGTGAATTATGCCTGAATTAGGGTAAAATATTTATGGAGAGGTATTGTTGTAATGCAAAAACAAAAACAAAAAACAAAACATGCTACTAACATTACTGTAAGCACATGAGAAAGGTAAATTAGGTTGTAAATAGTCACAGAAAGTAGGTATATGATAATATAAGAGAATAAAATTCGAATAAATCCCTCCTATAGTGTGCACCAATGGGCATTTTAATATTGCTAAAAATGTTATATTGACAATTGTTTTGAAAATGTGAACTGATAAATAGATTATAAGTGCTTGTAAAAATGCCTGGAAATTTCAGAATATCATTGCTTCTCTAAATATTGGAAGAGAATAATAATTATAAAATTTTAATTTCTATGAATTAGGCCAATTTGTTTCAACATATGTGTCCTGAGTACTACTGTGTCCAAGGCTCTGTGCGAAATACTGAAGAGGATAAGCATAAAAGAGAAGCAGAGTTAAATAAGTCTATCACTAGCTGCATTGGGGTAGCTAAATAGGGCAAGTCAATACACTGGGGAAATATTTACAGAAGTAAGCAGTGATAAGAATTTATGGAAAAACCATTGTCATCAGCAATGCAACCTACCCCAAGACAAAAGACTTCATACAGATGGTGGATCTAAGATCTGTTTATAGCAGTAATAGGCATTTCAGACAGTGTGAATACTCACTTGGCCAGATTACACTTTTAACTATATTAAACATATGTCCTCTTAAGAGGCACCATTAAAAAAAAAAAAAAGTAAAATATAGGGCAGCACCATGATCAGAAATAAACATTATGACATTTGGAATACATAACACCAGAGTCAGATAATTCTTTTGAGCAGACATGTGTTGTTTACGTTGGACACATTGAATCCCCCAAACGGAAGAGTCCCTAAACGGTCTTTCTCCAACTTCAGGGTCTAAATGAATTAGAGGAAGCAGAACAATAAATTCAAACATACTTGGGTTGGAGTCACAGTTAATAAACTATCTGTATTGCTTTAGACAAGAAACCTTATCTCTTGGAACTTTTATTTCTCCATCTGTAAAATAGAGAAAATACATAGGTATAAGGTTGTCTCTACCTATCTTGTGTAGTTACACTTATCTCTAGTGTCAAACAGAGTGGCACAAAGTATACATTAAACATTTCTTGAATAAAAATACTTATAAAATTCCTGGTATATTGCTTTCTGCCTTGTGGGCTGTGGGCTTAGCTTACCTTTTTAAGCTACCATTGCACACCGCATTGATCACAGCTATGATGATAGAACTATTTACTTAGCATTATTTTTATTTCCCTACCTTCAGCTAGACATAACCCAATAAATATATGCTCATTGTATAAGATAAGCACTCAATACATTTGAAAAAATAAAAAGAAACAAACAAAAAGGATTCTTACCAGGTTATTAGGGTATGAGTTTCCGTAATTGATAACTGCCAATGTTTGTCCTAAAACACAGAGGAGGTTTTCCCTAGGCCAATCAAGTTTTCCTTCTTTACTGAAATTGACAAAATAATGCTTTACCATTTACAATTTACGTTCACATTTATATTCCAATTTGAGTTATTCATTCATTAGCAAACACTGAAGGGCCTATCATCTACCAGGGAATTAAAGCAAGATGGTTCCTGCCTAGACCATGCCCACAATTTAGCAGGAAATTGAGTCATTTGTTTTTCAGAAACCCTTGTGATATCATTAGGACATCTACTTTTAGCTTAATGTACAGATTATTGAACAAAAACTTAGAGATGCTTAAATGACTTTTCCCACATGATAATTAATAGGTGTCAAGGTCTTCTGAGAATAGGGTTCCTTCCACACACTGAGTTTTCTTATGTATTTTCAGGTCCGTCATCAACCAAAACAGGCTTCTGTGTATTTCAAAATAGAAATCAATACACTGCCTTATTTTATCTTTTCTAGGATAAAACATTTTAAACCTGTAAACCTCTTTATAACTTTTCTATATCTTCTTAGCCTCACCAAATATTATTAAAGTTGAACTAGTCTCCTGATGAGTTATAATTTTTAAATATAAGCATCTGATAGATTATGTAAAAAAACAGGTATTTGATTATACTTTGATTTGTGACTCATGACAAAATATGATGGAAGAGATCCAAAAAAAACAGTATTCACTGCCTTTTAAAAATCTGAATATATCGATATCGAGCAAGCTATCAGAAAATTATAATGTATTTTTATTTTTGTTAACACAGAAGAAAAGCTCATGCAGGGTGTTTGCCCATAACAGTCAATGCCTGAAGCCATCTCATATTTTTGGCACTCATTTTAAATCACATTCATAACAACATGTTTAAAATGAAGGCAAGCTGTCATAAGGCAAGCTGGGGGTAAAAAGAGTTTGGCAGTTTAAAAGCTCCAGCACATTTACCAATCTGAATATTCAAGAATTGTAAATCATTAATCATAAGTAAACCACCTGCTGGGGACACTCTAAGCCAGGATAAAGATTTGCCATGTGCATAATTGTCAGTTTCAGATTGAATTTTTATCCAGGGAACAATAGTATTCAAAATTATTTGGGTGAAACTTTTATTAACTCTGACAATAAAAATAATTGTATTCCTCACTGTATTTCAAATACTGTGATAGTCCTGTTTAAAATGACAATTGTTTTCTATTCCCTTACATATTTGACAATTATTGAATAGCTCGTTCTTAGAGGTGATAAGATATTTAACCATTTTATATGTGAGGATTCTAAATTCTCCATAACAAGCATAGATTTCACTCTGCTACAGCCTCTCTGAACTTCTACCTTCCCACTCACCTGTACTGTCTCTTTTTTTTATCCTTATTTCTACTGTTTATCTATATTCTTTCTTCATTCCACACTGTAGTCAAATATAGGCATTTACTACATTTCAGTCATCAGACAATAACTTCTTTCTTCTTAGATCTTCAAGCTCACCACTATCATCACATCTGTCCCAGCAAGCACTCATTGGCCTTTTTGGTCTACCCAGATTGATTGCTCTCTGTCAACCCACCATCCTTGTTCTGTACTAAATGCATTTCTGATCATGCCACCCACCTACATAAAACCTCTCATTAGTTTCCCAACATTTCAACTTACTAGTCTAAAAGCCCTGCGTGTTCTATCCCCTCTCTTGAGTGTTATTTTGTGACATTCTGCCCCACACTCTGTTACAGACTAACTGAAAAAATTTTAAGTCCCTCTCCCCCAGCATATTTCTGCATGCATGACTTTGCACATGCTTTTCTCCCTAGAACCCTACATTATGAGAACCCCAGTCGTCTCTTCTTTTACCACTCTATCCTTCAGATTTTATTTCCAAAATTACTTTCGTAGGCAGTCTTCTCTGACCTCCCTACTGGGGTAAAATCCCCATTATATGACCTCACAAACTCCTCAGTGACACTTTTCACAACTGCAATTTTACATTTTTGATGTAATTATGTGATTAGCATCAGTCTTCCCCACTGGACTTTAGGTTCCACCGATGCAGCCTCCATATCAAGTTTTGCTTTTGTGATCCCACCTAGTCAGTGCTCAGCACATTTTAGGTGATCAGTGCATACATATGTTAAATGTATAAAATATTAAAAATGTCTTTTATGTTCCTAGGTAATTGGAAATTATTCTATGGACAAAAGAGTGACAAATTTTGTAAACAGGGCATAGCGTGATCAGATCTGTGATGTAGAAAGTTGCTTCACAGCAGCTGGAGATTGCATTGGGGTGGGAATAAACTGGAAGTGAGGAAAGAGATCAGAGAGCTACTGTATCAGTCTAGGGTAGAAAGGGTGAGGGTCCAGACAAGGAAAGTGACAATGGGATGGAGGGCTAGGGAGTGGGGAGACTAGTGTTTGAGAACAATATGGAAATAATGTGGATCACTGATAAATGCATATGCAAAAACAAGGAGAATGAGATATCAGGAAATTCTATCATTCTATCTATCATAAGGATATGCAGATTTTGGAGAAAAGTATAAATTCATGGTTGAAAACAGTGAATTATCCATGAGAAGCTTTTACAATTATTATGGATAGGTCTGCTGCTCAAAATCTTCAACAGCATAAAGGCAGACATTGAAACAAGGAAATCTTACAAAACCTTGTGAATTCAAATTTACAAAGTCTTGTGACTCCTATAGAAAATGTCTCATTTCTACCATATATACTTGATATTTTAACACTTATCTTGCCCTATCAAGTTTCTTGGAAATACAGCCATACTTCTTCATTTACACTATCATAATTTCTGGAAACTGGAAGCTTCCTTACTTGGCCATGAAAGGCTTCAGTATCTCTCTTTATAGATAGGTTCTTCATCTCTTAAGTCTACTATCCATATAACCCATCATTTATTGTCCTGTCAGACTAATCTTCTTAAAAACTGCTTTCCTCTTAAAAGAACTTGTAATGGTTCTCTGTTGTCTTGCACATGGAAGTCAGATTTGGTCTTTTTAAGGCCCTCAAAAATGTAACTGTCTTACCTCTGTTGTCCAGTTTGAATCCTGTTGTTTTAAGTTAAATTTTATGGTTACAAAATGACCACTTCTTCCTCCTCCTTTTCTCCTATTTCATGTCAGTCATGTCATCACTTTAAAGCATAATAAAAAATTATACTTCCCATCTCCTCCACAAATACTCCCAGCTTTTCTCATTTCCCATTAATCTCCACTTTTTCAATTTCTATAACACTTACACACTTATCTTGAAACTTTTGATATACATTTTCACTTTTAACCCTCTTTGGGGTTCCCTCCTACCCCTCCACTTCTTGGCAACCCACACCGTGTGTAGCAAGGCATGGAGCACATGCCAGGTGCTCAGTACGCTCTCTCGGTGATGACTAAGGGAAGATGCGCCCTTGTGAATTCACAAGGAGAACAATGAAAAAAAACTGAGATTTGCCAAATAGTTTTATTGTAATGTCAACATGACACATAGAAATCCACTACTGAGCAAAACGGAAAGGTAAGTGCTTTTTTTACCAAATAATTGAATTCTAAAAGACTTTTGTTTAAAAGTTGAGGAAGAAGCAATTAGAATTTCCTAGTAAAGAACTACTTCAGATCCTAAAAATCCAGTTTTGTGTACCATAATTGTACCATTTAGTACACCCTAAGTTGATTTGACAGGCTTCTTATTTCTGCTTTTATTTCTCAACAATGTGATGTGTTTTTTTCTATTATGAATGATTATATAAGTTGTCAATAAATATATCATTTTACAAGTAAAATTCCATTTTACCTGAACAATTGAGTTTATGAGACATGTGACAACAAAGTTAGATTGAGCTTTGTGTAGGTAATGAAAAATATCTGCCTCATCTTATTATTTATTCAGAAGCAGCACTTCCATAAGATGAATTTGGTGACCCTGCATGTGGAAGCCTTCCAGAAACTGCAAGTTTTCCACTAGTTCAAAATAAACACTTCTGGAAATTAACAAAACACTATCTCTGATGACTGGTATTTGTAAAATCTAGATCATCATTTAGGCTTTCTGAATTCAGTGATGTTTTATTAAAACCCCAACTAGACACATAATATATTTATACATTCATTTATTCACTCATTCATTCATTCAACAACTATTTGGATATATAATGGGCTGTCAGACAAATCCTCTGCCTTTATGGTGCTTTTATTCAGAGCTGTTGATTTACATAGACCACTATGATTTTGTCGTTAAACCACAATCTACTTATAAGCACAAATCTTGATAGGTTCACAGTCCCAGCTGCGGGTAAATTACTTAAATTATTTGGGTCGCAGTTTGCTCATCTGAAAAGTGGGGATTATAATGGTATTTTTGTTAAAGTATTATACTGAAGATTAAATATGTTAATATCAAAACACTAAGAAAAGTTTCTGTCACACAGTCAATACTAAATAAATGTTTGCTACATTTTAATTTATTATAAGATTACTACAAGCAATGTGTATTCATTATAAAAGTAAGTTGCTTACTGTTGATGACTCAAAAATAAGGTGCAATATACTTAAAAGTATATGAATAAAAAAAACTGTGAGGAGCGAGGCTCTTGATTAAACTATGTAAAACGAAATAGGAGGCAACTCTAGAAGGTTGTAACATTACATAGCTATTTATTTTCAAAGATAATTAGTAGCTTCCTGGCCTACAGCTGCTCTAAGGACTTCTATTTGTTTACAAATGTCTTGCCCATAAAATATCATTCATCTATACTGATTACAAAGCACAATAAACTACATTTCCGTTTTCTAAAAATAAAATTTGAAATAAAAAAATAGTGGCTACACATTTTAGCTCTTTATATATCTGTATTTTGACTCTCTTTTTAAAGATCAAGTTAAATGAACACTAGGGATTTTATGTGTACTTGACTAATTAATTGGTGCAGTTACCAATCTCATTGCATTTATTAAGAAAACTTTATGAGAACAATAAATCCTAGCTCATCAAGGGAAATTAAAACTTATGGAAGTTGGTAAGAAATAATAATCACTGCATTCTACAAGTTGAGGATAGCAGCACATAGGAGGACATTCCCTTGTTACATTCAATAATTTGGATTTTATGAACATTAATTTGCTCAATACTCTCCTACTACTTCTTGTTCTCTTCCATCTCTAAAGATTCCCTGCTCAAAATTATCACCTTTCTTTTAAATTTCTGCAGGCACTGATTTTGTGTGAGTTTGGGGAATAACATAATGTCATGGGCAGCTTTCACTTAGTAATTTCCTTAATTCATTTTAAGTTCAACAGCAACATAGCCATGACATTCAGAAAACAACACTGTGTAACACAAAGAGTATCAAATTCAACAAATCAATGTTCCTACTAAGTCTCACATTTAAGATGATAGAGGAGATGTGGTTATCAAGCTTTACAGAATATGGAAAACATATGTGGTGAAGGGAGAAAATGAAATATTTGTTGATGGGGGAAAAGGACATAACCACAAAAAGGAGAGAAGAAGAAAAACTTTAGCCTTAGAAGAGGACAGGCATCATATTGAGAGCTGGTGGTGCTTTGGTAGGCAGCCTCTAAAATGACCTGCAATGATCCTTGCCTCTGAATATTCATACCTTTTTGTAATTCTCTCCTTTTGAGTGCGGTCTGGGCCTAGGGACTCATTTCTAAAGAATACAATATGGCAAAAGTAATGGGATGTCATTTCCAAGATTAGGGTACAAAAGACTCTGGCTTTTGTCTTGCTCTCCCTCTCTGGCTCTCTCTCACTCGTGCTGAGGGAAACCAGTTGCCACGTGTGAACTGCCCAATGGAAAACTGATATATCTGGACGACAGCCACTGAGGACCTGAAACGTGCCAATAGCCATGTGACTGAGCTTGGACGAGGACCCCAGCTGAGCCTTAAATTGGCTATAGCTTCAATCTACACCTTAATTGCAGCTTTGGAAAAGCCTCTGAGCCAGAGTTTCCAGCTAAGGCTTGCAGAAGTTATGAGGTAATAAATATTTTTTGTTTCAAATGGACCATCAGTTACTCCATTTATCCAGTTATCTGTTCCTACACACATCCATGCATTTTCTGTTAAAATACTAATTTCTGGAGGACAGGCAAAGTAATACCTAACAAGTTTTGCACATTGTTTATTTCAGAACATAAATGCATATCAATTTATTTAATGTCTTCTCTTGATGAGCATAATAGGATTTTCTATCAAAATGAGCTACTGATTTGAACTTCAATTACCTAAATAATTACTTCAAATCCCTGGTTCACTTTAGCTTTGGATTATTGGGTATGAAAAATTATCTATTCAAGGTTCAGGCTTCTTCCATTTGTCACTTAAAAAAAAAAACCCTGCAACCTAAACTTGAGGAATGGAAAGTTGATACCAAATCCTCTGTAATCTATCAGAGAAAAACAGCTCCCTTTCAAATCACAAGAAACCGAAAGCATGAAATGTCATTCTACATGGTTTCACTTACAGTTAATTCCATGAATTGTGTTTAGTTTGAATATATGTAATATTAATAGCTTACTTTCTACATCAACAGATGCAAACTTCAAAACTCTTGTCTATTTACTCCTCATTTTAAAAATGCATGCTTAAAAGATATAATATCAAGGGCTTTTCGTGCTTAGAAAAAGACATAACCAAATGTAATCCTATGATAATATTCCTGTTCAAACTAGGTTATAATGATTGACATGTACAGGATATTTTCATGGGCATACAAATATGAAAAAAAGAAATACACTCATGGAATTCCATATATTCTGAAAATGTCTATCTATGCAAACTATATATCAGTATACTAAATTCCTGTACCTATATGATTAAAAAAAGAAACAATTAATAGGCAGAAGACATCCTGAGCAAATATAGAAATAATTATAACCATGTATAATTATCATTCCCATTTTTTTAATCAAGTACATTTTGAGTACCTACATTAGTCCAAAAACCCACTCTTGAAACTGATAAACTTATGTGATAGACATATAGCACTTTTGTGGTCACTTAAACATGCATTTTTGAAAAGATTTATTGGATATCTTTCAAAATAGTTTGTACATACAAAAAGCAATAAGACAAAAACAAAGAACAAATAATTTGTCAAAATATGACAGCATAAAATAGTTATACTGAAAAAAATTTAGGAAAACATGTCTTTCACAGGCTTTTTAAACAATTAAACCATAGCCAATGGAAATTACATTAGCAATTAATGTTATTATCTAAATTATTTAACAAATGAGTTAATATTTCTAGGATCAAAATTTTAAACATTGACATGTTTTGATATTTCTCATTAAATTTTATGTTATTTAATATAAACATCAATTGTAGTTTGCATCATTATTTTATGTACTTATAAGAGAAAAATAGTGCCAATTAAACTCTGATACACTAGGGATTTTAATTTGCTTCACAAATTCAGATATGTTGAAATGTGAAAATGAAATTATGCATATTTCAATGAAATATGATAATCACTTTATATGTCTCTACAAAATACTCCCCAAAATCCTCAAGGTCTGCAGCAATTTGATGAAAGAGTGCCTTCATGTTAAAAAAAAAACCCCTAAAAGCACTTTTTCAACTACCTCTTTTTTAGACAAGAGTTTCTAGTTATGTACTTGTAAAAATCCACGTTGGTTTCTAATGAACATCAATTACACTTCAATTTTTCATATTACTCACGAAAGAAAATAGTTTCGACTCCTTTACAGAACTGCCAATTGCAATTTAACTTGGCTTTTTCAGGCAAGAGAAGGTTCATAAATCAGCAAGTTGAGTATTTACTAAATGACAAAGAAACAAAATTACAAATGAATACTATAATCCAAAGTTCTGCTTCAAATAAAAAATTTAATATAGTTTTAGTAAAAAGGTTTCTAAAAAATTATGAAGGATCATTTCTTTTCTGTATTTGAGTTATATTATTGGAGAGACTCCCAAGAGGAATATAAAAAATGTTTGGAAAAATTAATATTACATTGTTTTAAAATTTCACTGAATAGAAAGTCTCAAACTATTTGGAAATTTTAAAAATTATAGCAAGTTAAATATTATGTTGGAGGCCTATAAAACTTAGATATGAGAAAGCATTTTCTTAACAGCTTCCTAAACCATGTGATTTCACTGTCTTGTCAAAGAAAGTCTACCTGTTTTGATAAAAAGAGCTGACTTTGGGCTCTAGTTGTGTGACCTTAAGTCCTCTGAAAATTAACTTTAACTGTGAGATGTACATTCCATATATATTGTCTTTTTTTCTAAGCTTATATAATGTGTAAAGACTATCTAGTTCAGTGCCTTAATTGCCATTCATTGTAAAAGGAACTTGCATTATTTTACAAGAACATAAAGAGAAACATCATGTAATAATCATTCAATAAATACTAACACAATAGCAATTGACTAATATTTCAAAGTATATTAAAGCAAAGAAAGCTCACCTTCCTTAAATATACTCTTACAGAAATTACCTGTCCCTTTTATATCTATAGTATATACACACAACTAAATAGAACTACATATATATAATTTATCAGTTAGCCTAGCCAGTATCCCCGAGGGTCCATTTGGTAATGTCTGGAGACATTTTTGATTGTCAATACTAGGGAGGGTCTACTACTGGCATATCTAGTGTATATAGGCCAGGGACGCTGTTAAACATCTTAAGATGCACAAGAGTGTCCTCAAAACAAGAATATCCAGCTCCAAATCTCAATCGAGTCGTGATTGAGAGGCTTTGTGTTAGCTAGGTGTTTCTGTAGACAGCAATTACACCAGCTAAAGAAATGAATTATAATAAATATAGTTACAGAAACATGTCTGAAAAGGTAAAAATGTACCTACAGGTTACCCTTCTTATCAGGAAAAAATAAGAGGAAATGTTTAAAGATCTTTAAAAAGGGGTTTGCTAGTGTCATTGTGTTATCAACTTGTTGGTCACTGGATTTAAGATTATGAGGTACTCTAGTTTTTCTTTCCAAAATCAAGTTTGTGACCAGTAGCACCATTTCACTATTGTGCTGGAAGGCAATTATAGGCTCTTTCCTAGATGCTCAAGACTTCATAATTTTGGTGAAACTTGTCTCATTTCCCACCTTGAAAGGAAAGAGAAGAAAATAATATTCATAGCAGATCTAAGGATCTATTGTGTGTCAAGAACTGCCATCTCCTTTTGTTCCAGTTTAAAAATATACTTTTTTTAACCTTTTGTATTGTCAGCAGCTATGTCCCAACAATCATATTCAAATGCCTGTGTCATATCAAATTCCATGCTGAGGCATGCTGCCTTACCATGGCAGGACCTCCTACCTACCAGGCACTCTACTGAATTCTACATAGATCAAGCTAAATTGCCATAGTACTTTCCTTCTAAAAGCTCCAAAATATCTTTTGCGGTTGAAGAATAACCAATTACTTCCACAATTCAATTCAACAAATATTTATTAAGCATTCATTCATTCTTGTATTGTCTCCCCCTGCGGGCTGCTATTCTTAAGAACAGCTGAAGAAGCAAATAACTCCCGTTTATTAAAGACTTTTATTTTAAAGGTGCTTAAGTGCAGTTCACAGCTCTTCAACTGCTCTTACCAAATCCCCAGAGGCTCCATTGTAGAGGAAATTCATGTTCTATCATACAGAAACAAGAGTAATGTGTACCCTTTTTATTTTGTCAAGAAAATGTCAGCATTATAACGAAGAAATTGATGTGCAGGGTAGAGATGGTATGTCTAAATACGTCACATATAACTACTATAAATAAGCTTATTTATCAACTCATATTAAAATAATAAATGTGAATTTACCTTTCAAATTGCTATATATGTTAAGTGCTTGTACTGCATATTATATGAAAAAAGAGCATATTTTGTTCATTACATTTCAATTGCTCCTGGTTTATACCAAGGTTTACATAATACAAAAGCCTGTTAAATATTTTGGGAAACATATGCTCCTATTTCCAATAAGAACTACCACATTCTTTTTTTTTTCGCCTTTTTCTCCCTGAAAAGCAGAGAGAGTAGTTAGATGTCAATCTTAAAATAAATATTCTCTATTTGGATCGATATATAGATGATGCCTTCCAAGAACATTAGTCATAGTACTGCTGGGAACTGTCTCCTGATTTATTCCAGCCAAAAAAAAAGATAGAGCATCGTCTCTAGAGAACCCTTGTGGGTTCTATTTTTCCCACCTTGGGACTCAGAAGAGTGCTCCAGCACATTCTCTCGGGAATGTCAAAAATAATAGCCTATCTGCCATCTGTCTTGGAGCCAGGGTTATGTTTCTCTTATAGGAGGCCTACTACTTTAGCACTTTGTAAGGTTGTTCAAAGTCAACATCCCAAGTCTATCAGAAAGCACTACTCAGGATACCACAAAGGCACATGTTTAACTGAACTTTTCAGGTAGTCCAAAGTTCTGAACAGAGCTCATCTTCCTAGAGGTAAAGGACTGAGGTCTAGGATCCTCACCAATCCAATCTCCTAGACTCTTCGCAAACATAAAATAAACATTTGTTACAATCATTAATGATGCACATTAAACTTCATTTTCTAAGCATGGCATTCAAATGTCTTACTGATATTATTTCAACCAAGTTTTCTATATCTTCCCCCCACCCCGATACATGTAATGAATTATGTTATGTATTTTAGAGCATAGTCTTCCTTATACTATACTCTTTGTTATTATGTCTCAAATACCTTTTAAAAAATATCATTTTTCTAAGGAGAGAGAGCATATCTTGCTCATTTTAATGCCACCCATGGTGCCTAACACTATAATTTGTACACAGCAGAAATCTAGCAAATGCTTGAAGAACTGGAAATAATAAGTAAAATGAAACAAAACAAATTGGTACATTTTCATTACAGAAAGGAAAAAAAAAAAAAGAAATAAAATATTAGATCATTTCTCAGCCCTGAAAGGTGATCAGTTGTTAAAGGAATCCTGGCCTTAGGACAACTGTCCCTTCCTGCGTTATCCCATTTACCAAAAGACGTGCCTACACCTGCATTTCCTTGCAAACCACTGGCTTCTTAACCATTAAGAGGCACGCTCACAAATCCATTGAAACTCTTACATCAAAGGTCACTTATAATCTCTCAATCAAAACTCCAAATATCTTTCTCATTTCTTTTCTTTATCACTGCCTTGCTGTGTTTGCCTCTCACGTATACACCTTAAACCACTTTCATTTCTTGGCTTCTGTAAAATCTTACGTTCTCAACTCACTTCTTAACTCTCTGATCACCTACTTACCGTTTTATTCATAGCCTGTCATGTAAACACTTAAACATTTATGTTTATTCTTTATTTTCATACTCTTTTTCTAGTTAATGCAATATTTTAACTTATCTGTTACTTTTGGTATAAAAGGCACAGCCGCCACTTTTTCTAAAATTCAGGTCCCACTAAGTAAATGTTTATTAAATTAATTTAATTGAGTGAATCATTGTCTTACTGTATCATCACTGTCACAAAATAGTGAGGAAAATACTCCCATTCCTTATTTGGAACTATATTCTGCAAACTAGGCCTTACGTTATAGACTTCAGGGTTTAAGGTAGTATTAATACCTAATAGGTAAAGACTGCTCTTTTTGTAATCCACTGTATAGCTCAACTTTATATGAAATAGTAAGATTTATGAAGAGATTAGTTTATTATCTTCAAATCTGGACATGTTCAAAATAGCCATTATTTCAAATAGCTGTCTCAGCAGAAAGAGCTTTCTGAAGTCACTCGTGGGATTGGGCTAATCATAAGCAGGTTAGAAAGTGTCTCAGGCATGGAAATTACTGTGCATCTGGCTTCTTCCAGCACCTAAATACATAATATATTGAAATGGAACATACTGAGTGTTCTTTTTTCTTTGTGAAGTCTTTAAATAAATTTGGAAAAGATATCCTATCATGCTTTCTCATAGGATAATATTTCAGGACCACAATTATAAATAAGAACAACAGAATGTATTGCACAAACATGCTCTATTTTTGTCTTTGTTGGTATTAATAATCACATGAGTATTCATTTAAAGAAGCACATTTTTCATGAAAATAATAAAAGTATGTTCCTGGTTCAGTAAATGATCTCAGATGCATAACCACACTTGACAGATTTTAGCCTCTAAAGCCTTAATCCTTCCCCAGCATCACTGATGCAATCTCTGAAAAGTTAAGTGTTAATGTGAGAGTATCATTTTTGTTTACGTCATCTGGAAAGTAGGATTCAGAGTGCTTCTTGTGTAAATTGCAATTATACATAGCATACTTTTTAGAGCCGTTTTCATATAACACTTTACACAATTGAATTGTATTCACTTGATTTTTTTTGCATGGGAATGAATGATACAGTCTAAACATAAGTCACTAAAATTAAAATAAAACAACATGGCTTCTAAATAGCAATATAATACTTGTAAAAGTTATCTGGCCAAGATAATTTTCCATTCCAGATTAAAAATGAGCTCTTTACCAGAAAAATATAGACTAAAATTTTTTTAAACACTTAACCATAAAACAATTGATATTTTTCAAATGTTTTATTTTGAAATAATGTTAGATTTACAAGAGAGATGCAAAGATAATGTAGAGGATCCCATATATCCTTCACCTAGTTTTCCCTAATTTTAGTGTCTTACAAAGCAGTAGAACTTTTATCAAAATTAAATATTATGTTCTTGGATCCAATTCAATATACCATGTTGCATTTAGTTGTCATATCACCTTGGTCTCTTCCAATCTGTGATTCCTTGTCTTTGAGACTTTTGAAGAATAATGGTCAGCGGTATTGTAGACCATCCCTCAGTTTGGGATTGCCTATGTTTTCTCATGATTAGATGTGGTTAATGATTTTAGAAGAGAATACTACAAAGGTAAAATTCCCTTTCCATCATATTATACTATGGGTACAGATAACAATGTGGCATTACTGGTTAACTTGGATGTCTTGGTTAAGATAGTATCTGCCAGGTTTCTCCAGTGTAAGGTTATTATTTTTCCCTTTCTAGACTCTATTAGAAGTGAGTATCTAAATCCAGCCCTGACTCAAGAGGAGGTGAACTTACTCCTCCTCCTAGAAGGAGTAGTTTCAAAGAATTGTAGACATATGTAAATGCACCATAATAAATAGTAAGTATTTGGGGGAGATACTTGAGGCTATACATATATCTTGTTTCTTCTTACATATTTGCCATTAATTTGGCATTCAATTGACCATTTTACATACTAGGAATGAAATATATATATATATATATGGTATATATATGACATGTATAATGATATATATTACTTAATATGAAACATTATTTAATATAAATAATGACATTAAAATATATGTATGTAAAGAATAGATACATTCTTTTAATTCTTCTCTTAGCCATTTTATTTATATCATCTTATCCCTGTGTATCCTATAGAATTTTTATGTGGTAAAATGAGATATAAAATAAAACATTATTAACTAAACCAATATAAAATAATTCTGTTGGTAGACTTCTTGATAATATCTCTATAAAAGTTTAAAAAATACTAATAAAGTAAATGCCAATTTGCCCATGGAGGAACCAGCTTGGGCTAAATTTACACTAAATATTCTCCTAGTCATAGAGAGATTTTCCCTCAAGATTTTCAAAGGAGTGATACCTTTACATTCAATTACCAACTTATATGCTATCTCCTCAGAAAGAGTTTCATTAACTCTTCAGGTACATTAGCCTCTCCAAAGTCATTCTCTCTCACATAACTCTTATTTTCTAGCAAATATTATCTTTATTTTTTCCATCTCAATGGAAGTTAAGCTCTAGAAGACCATAAAGGCAGCGTCCGCCACTTAGTTGCCTTCCCATAGATTTTTATTGATTAATTGAATGAATTAATTAATGAAGCATGAAATGGGTCTCTTGGGAGAAATGTTTAGTAAAACCTCCAGTTGCATTTCCATCTTATAAAAATCAACCTGACTTTTTAAGTGGATATGTCATGCTCATTTGTATGCATATTCCACTGTGCCCTCATAAAACAGTCATCAGATTATTCCTTACATTACCAAACAGTTTTTCCATTCAGAATTGTTGCATTCCTTTAAACACTTCAAGTGCATTTTTGTATCTCTTTAACCACTTACACTCCAGAACAATAGTATCACAAATCCCCTAAATATCTTTGTCTGTCTTAGCCAAAACCTTCTTCTGGATTACATTTCAAGATGTATTCAATGATAAATAAAGATCTGAATTCACATCCGTAAAAAAAAAATAACACTATATACTAGAGGTTTAAATTTTATTCTCATTCTTTATTGCTAAACAGAACAATTTACATTTATCTATTCCTAAAATTTTGATAAGATACTGCCCAGTGTTACCCTTCTGTAATATTCCAGCCTGAGTTTCTCTGACTTTAGAGATCATGTCTATTACAAAATCTCTCCTTCCCTCTCCTCTCTCTCTCTCTCTCCCTCTCTTGCTCTCACTCTCCCCTGCCTCTCTCTCTCCCTGTCTTTCCTTTTCTCTTTCTCTCTCATAGTTTTGGTTCTAATCCAGTCTCTCACCAAGCTCTGCCACATGATTGCTATTTTCTAAGAGTACATTAGAAATCCTGTAGAACTTTGTGAACTTTAAATAGCAATACTGAAAACTAAACACTTAAATTAAGGGGAAAATTGAATCTAAGTGGTTAGAAGTGAACAACTCAGAAAAAGTAGGATGGGAATTTTTTTCCCTTTTTTTTTTTCAGCCTGAAAAGATCGTTTCCATTTCTGTGTTTCCTTCAGGTAGCAAAAGTCATCTTCTCAATGAGGCACTTAAAACTATATAACCTACATATAGTACTTATTTATTATGTTTATTTGTCTGTCGGCTCTGATAGACTGTAAGATAAAAGATACTATTATTTTACTATGTACTGTAATATATTGTAGCTATTAATCATTTCTTATGTACTCTTCTGTGTTCCCAGGACTCTATTTTGTACACTTCTGTATCCCCAGGGCCTATAGTATTGTTTTGTATATCATAGGTGCGTGCTCAATAAATATTTGTGGGACTATAAATATGAATAAAGTGCTAAAGTAATCCTCTCAAATAAGTGAAGCTGAATTTGCATAATTGATCATATTAACATTCTATTAAATGAAAAAATCTCAACATAAACACTAAAATGGTGTTGACTTAGAATTATATATTCAAACTATAAACCAAATTAATTGTGTTTCAAGTTGTATTACATATAGTTGACCATTTGGTGTCAGTTTCATATATTTGATCATATATCAACCATTTGTTGTCAATTTCTAAGTACACATGGAAGGAATATATCCAAAAACTATCTTCTAAAGACTTTAGTAGACTTGAAATAGATAGTAATTCCTTCTAAATACTTCTTATTACTCTTAATTAAGAAAAAAATACTGTACTAATAACATGACCCTAGAAACTCTATATGCAGAAAAACTAAGAGAACAGAAATTATGTGAAAAAATTATATTTTTTGCACTGACCTGGCTTTCATTTTAAAAATGCAACCCATTTTATATATCATAAATGTAAGAAGACAATTTTTTGAAAAACAGCAAACAAAAACACCTTCAGGCAGACAGAACTGTTGTTATAAAAGCCATGTACTAAATTTTATACCCTTTATAGGAAGCCATGTTCTTACACACATTTCCCCCTTAATTTTACTAAATTTGCAGGAGTTTAGATATGTGTGTTCCCTGCTCACTGATTAGAAGCAACATCTAGAAAGGGAAAGATGCTGATGTAAATCATCTCATTTGCTGCAGCTTATAGGGTGAAATTGAAAGGCAATTAGAAAAGCATAAGAAGAAACTAAAAAAGAACAAATGTAACTATTCGAATATCTTTGCAATATATGGAGAAGACATCCAGACACTTTCATAACTAGGCAATGTACCACTGCATTTTCAAAGAGTTCACTTACACATTAGTAATAACTGAATTATCAGGAAAAGTAAAATTATACTGATTTCATTTTTTAGTCATGGAAGTGTGTAGTGTATTTTAACAGATTTGTGTCAAAATTAGTAAAATGTTTTGTATTCAAAAGTATACTTTTAAGTTTTATTTTTATTATTCAAGAACATTTCAAGTATAAATGGTAAAATACGCACTACATTCCTTTTGTGGAAGTAAAGTTATCACAGCTTTTGTTGGTCACAAGAAAACTTTCAGAAGTAAATTAGTTATCTGAGGTTTAAATAGATTCACGGATTTTTATGGTTTTTGTAACTTAGAATTATTAAACAGATACAAATAGGATCCATTTAAATATTCAAAAATAAGCCTAGGAATTTAAAAATTATTTGTTTCAATAATTTTCTACTGAAAAATACCTGTACTATGTTAAAAAATCTGTATTTAAACATTAGCAAAAGAAACATCTCTGCAAATTTCTGCAGCCTTTTATTCAAAACCTCCAGAATTAGGAAATGGTGTAATACATGGTCCTCCACTATCATAAATTCTAAATTTGTCTAATTTATCATTTAAAAAAATAGGATTCAGATTATAGTAATGGAGATTAATAGGTAAAAATGTTTCCAAAAAGATGTAGTAAAGAACAGAACTCAGCACACAATTTATTAATAATCTAAAGCTTATTACAAGTAATATTTTATATATAAATGTTTAAATTCCCCATTAATTCATAAATTTCATACATAATGTCCAGCAATTATGGAAATTCAAAAAAAGTAAAAAATATCCTTCAGGTTATAGTTGGTTGGGCCTCCTAGGTAAAAGGTTTTAATTTAAGCCTTTGAAATATACATTAGCCAAAGTGTTACATTTAATGCTTAATCAGCATTTATGAAGGAAAAAATATCTTCTATGTTTATTTACAATATCTTCTAGTGTTATATAAATTTGTTGCTATCATTCCCAGATTGTAGCTAACTAGATATTGGATTATAGACTTTTTTTGGAACATTAGTACAAATTTTCTGCATGTCTAATATAAAATGTCTAATCAAGAGCAAAATAGCTTGAAAGTCAATGGTCACTCACTCATATACAAGGAGAACTTAGCTCCCCCAACACCAGGAGTGGCTAATGGAAGCTTTCTCCCCAGATGGTTTTGGAGTATCACTTTGCACATGGAATAACTGAAAAAAGTGAAATGATTGTATCTTTATATAGAAGTGAGTCACAACAGGTGAACAAATATTCCTGTTATATTAAACATTCACGTGGCTCCTATCTCCTAGGACTAAGCAGGATAGACAGACTACTGCCATGGATAGAGAAGGAGCCCATACCATCTTGTATGTACTTGTCCTTCCTCAGCCAAACTTCAAGCGGCCACAGATTACGCCTGCAGAGCCTGATTAATGGGCAGTCAGACTTCGGTTTTAGAAACACACATATCACACTTGTTTTTAACATCAAAGATAGCTGTTAAGTTTTGCTTCTCTATGCGAGGTGGCATTCATCACTTCATATTCATTTGGTCTCAGAAACTCAAACCCTGCCACCTCTGGTGTTATATGCGTATCTAAAGTAGAAAATAATTTTTCCAGCTTTATCTTTTGTGATAGTTTCATCAAACAGATATCAAAAGCCTACAGAGCATTAGTCAGGGACAGGGTGATTAGTTTCTCTCTTTATGGATGGGTAATTAATATAAAAAGGATGGAAAAAATCCTTAATCCCATTACACTTGATCCATCATTTAGCAATGCTATTTGACTCTTCAAGGTAAAATCTGCATGTGAATTTCCCCAAAGCAATCAAGTCGTCAGTTTCAGAAAAATTATAAAATCCCACAGCAAACTGTACATCACTGATAGAAAAAAGTGAGGTTTCTGACATTCATCTAAGACTATCTCATTGAATAAAACTGTTTCAAAGATATCACTTTTAAAATTTTTCCTAATAGAGTTGACCTAATTTTCCTGTAGCTTATACAATCCAAGGATAAAGGCGATACCTTCATAACAGAAAACATAATATATCAAAAGAGGACTAGATATAAATCTGTAGATAAACCTTATGAGTTGGCAAGGGGTTATGACTCACAGAAGTGCACACAGTGTTGCAAAGTGACAGAGTAGCCAACTGCATCATCAGGACAGGCCTTTCTCACAGTGCTCAAGACAACATTTCAAAACCTATTAAATGGATCTATCAAGACTGTGTATTGGCCTGATCCACATTTTAAAATATTATTGTTTTATCTTCTTGTTTATTTCCATTTTCTAGTGCACCGTGTATCATACGATTAGAATATGACTCGGATGGACTATACTGTAATTTATATGAATTTTTGGATGTGATGCATCTCTCACACACACACACACACACACACACACACTTTTTTTGGAATTTCCTTTACTCTCATTACTCCCCTTTTTGTATTACTTCATTTTTTACTGGGATAAACAATTACCTATTTTTTAAATTGTGGTAATATATACATAACATAAAATTTACCATTTTAAGTGTACAATTCTGTGGTTTTAAGTACATCCACATTATTGTGCAACCATCACCACGTATCTCTAGGAGGTTTTCATATTCCCCACTGAAGTCTGTACCCATTTACCATTAATTCCTCATTCCCTCCTCTCTCCAGCCCTTGGCAATCCACCATTCTACCATTCTACTTTGTGTCTCTATCAATCTGACTACTCTAGGAATCTCATGTCAGAGGAATCATACAGATATTTGTAATTCTGTGTCTGGCTTATTTCACATAGCATAATATCTTCAAGGTGCATCAATGTTGTAGTATATGTCAGACTTTTTTTTCCTTTTAAAAGCTGAATAATATTTTGTTGTATTTATATACCATATTTTGCTTAGAAAATTCATCTTTTGATGGACACTTGGGTTGCTTTTATCTTTTGGCTTTTGTAAACAATGCTGCTCTGAACATGGGTGTACAAATATCTTTTATTCTCTGCTTTTACTTCTGTTGGGTATATTCCCTGAAATGGAATTGCTGGATCATGTAACACTTTTATGTTGATTTTTTAAGGTACTGCCATAACATTTTCCACCGGGTAAACGTTGAAAATATTTTCTGTTTCACATCCCCATCAGCAATGTACAGCGTTCCAATTTTTCCACACACTAACCAATGCTTGTTATTTTCTGTTTTTCTGTTGGTTTGTTTGCTTTCTTTTTTGATAATAGCCATCCTAATGGATGTAAAGTACTATCTCTTTATGGTTTTATTTTCAACTCCCTAATGACTAGTGATGTTGAGCATCTTTTCATGTGCTTACTGGCTATTTGTATACCTTTTTTAGAGACATGTATATTCAAGTTATTTGCCCATTTTTAATTCTTTTTTGCTTTGTTGTTCTTGAGTTGTAACAACAATCTCTTGAGTACAGAATACATAGGGCATACATGGTGAACCCTTGTCTCACTTCCTGATTTTGATACATCATCAGTTTATTAGGTAAAGTCAATCTTCTATCTTCCCTTTTCCTTCACATTACATTTAAACATGATCAACAATGACTGGGAAATACTTCTCCAAATCTTATAATGTCAATAGTGAAATTTAGTAAGCTTAAGAGAACAGATAAATTTTTATTATAAATTTATTTTTATATTAAAGAGAAATTTAAAAGCAAATTCTGAATAGTAGTTGAATTCAATACAGCTATTTGGTTCTCTTAAGTTCATCCTTATGCCTTTATTTGACTGCTTAAAAAATAAAAGCTTAATTAAGAAATGAGCCAACTGGTGATAAGAAACTAAAAGCAGAAATTTTCTTATGGGGAAAAATCCAAGCCACATTAATGCAGCAGGATACAATAAACCATTCTCATTTTTCTGAGCAAATAAATAAATAAACAAAAGAACACATACAACAAACCTGACAATTTATCCCACTCATGTACATTTCACATTCTTACAGGGCACGACAGCAGTCCTCAGATATTTGAAAGCCTATTATGTCAAAGAAAGATTAGACTCCTGTGTTTCTCAAGAAAGCAAGAGCCAGTGTTAAAAGTTAAAATGAGGCAACTTCCATCTCAATTTAATAACGAACTGAGAACTGCACAACAATGAGCTGGGATGCTTTGGAAAGGAGTAAGCCCTCCATGCATTTTCAAAGATAAACAGAATCAGAGGCCAGGAGCATCACAAAAAGTTGTTTATGTTTTTTTTTGGTTTTGTTTTTTTTTGACCAGGAGGTTAGAATATATGACCTGCTGAGTTCCTTAAAATTCCTGTGTTTCTCTGATTCTAAGGCTCTCCTAAATATTGTATGGAATATAAAAAGACAAAGGTTTTACCCTAAGGACCAAACAGATGAAGTCAGATGTAAACAAAATGATGACTAACAACAACACAACTAAGATATGAATGCTACATAAAAAAGAATCAGGCATTATTTGGAAAGTAATTGGTTTTAAGAACAGATTTTGCCTGTAGCTGTAGCCTTAAAAATTGAATTATTCATATTACTGCTAGCCTCAAATGCCTCATTCCCTTATGCTTCAGTGGATTTTCTTTAAATAAAATAAAATTCCTTACTCTTTAAAATGTCCTCTTATCATTTCTTATTTGTGGACTTCCAAGTATATATGTACATATGTACATACACATATATATGTAGAAATTTATCAGAAATTTATCAAATTGTCAGTCACTGAATAAAAACTTGATGATTCAACATCCTAAAATGTCAGAGAGATATATTATACTTAGTCAACAGAAAACTCAAGAATCTTTAAAAGAAAGGTTGAATTAAAGAATCAGTTAACACTTAGATCACAAAAAAAAAAAAACACTTCGTCCAAAAATAAAATACTCCATATTGTTACATGAATGAGTTAAAATCATCATTCATGATTTAAATCCAATTACATGAACTCCCATATTTTGAAGAGTTTTGAATTGATTTACAAAATGGTCTTAGAAATCGTCTACAAAATTATGACGTAACATTGTCTCCTCCCTATTTCACATTTATTCTGGAATTTTCCAATTCCTGTATGGTCAACTTCTGAAATACATATACATATATATATATATATATATATATATATATATATATATATATATATATATATGGTTGCAAGTTTCAGAGGTTGAGTGGTTCATCCTCTGATTATGTTTCAGAAGTTTATATACATATATATTCATCTCTCACTGCCATGTTTCTAGTTCAGACCTTTCAACCTTAGGGCATCTTCCAATAGCAGCAACCCTAGATCACGTGATTACATGGATCCACCCTTTAAAACATTCATTGTACAGCCATTGACTAGAAAAAAACACTCACACTTCTTAAGCCTGGTCATCAAAGACTTTCGCAGTTAGTTCCAGAATATTTTTCTTTATTCCATATGCAGGCATCACTACCATCACATGTCTTACACTTGTCAGTTTGAGCCTTTGTTCATGCTGTCTGCTCCACCTTATCTCTGTTCAAAAATAAAATACTCATTGTTATCTTGTCCTTATCTCTTCCACCAATGTCCTATCACTTTCAAAATCTTCTAAATGCCACCTCAACCACTTTTTATTTAGACGTATTATCTCCAATTTAACCATCTGAAAGTAATCAACTGCTCTTTAAATTCTATAAATTCTATGTATTTTATTAGAATAGTTATTTTTATAATGTATTTCCCACTAGAAACTTTGTCTCTTAAGAGGGATTACAACCTTTCATTAGTTTTTGTGCCCCCCTTATTTTTCTTATATTACTTTGCTTGTAAGTGATCAAAAATATGTGTTGAATTGAACTCTTTTTATAACTGAAGAAACAAAAGTGAAGACTGTTAAAAAGTTTTGCAGAAGATTAAACTGGGCATTATTGGGTGATTCTAAGAATAGAAACTGGGGCTCACCTATGATTGCAGTCTGGTGATCTTACCATTAGAGAATATTCATCCCCAGGTAACCTAATTTTTTTTGACAGCGGGCAATGCTTTGCAACTATAGTACAAAAATAATTACATAAAGAAAGAGTAAGGAGACATTTATTAGAATAATACATTAACTTTAGTTTTTAAATTTAGATTTCTATAAATTGCACAGGAAAGTAAAAGCTAAATAATCCTAGTTTAAAGCTGAAGTTTATTGTGCAATAGCAGCATAATTATTTACTCTTCTTGGAGTGTAGATTCAGACAAATCTTGAGGTTTTAGAGACACAAAAATAAGTCAGGTACTGTTTATATGAAATTGCTGCTTGAGACTACATCACACCATGAGATTGCCCCACAGTGTTCATTTGATTTGAAATTATATTTCAGTGATTAAGTAAAATATTCATATTTGTGTTGTTAATTTTTTGCTAAAATAATAAGAATATATAACCATACATAATTATTTAATCCTTAAATCTACTGATAAAAATGGCTACTTATATGGGACTATGGAAGAATGAATAAGAACCAAATATAGGTGATTAATCTGAGCTCCATCTCTACGTTTCTGTGTCAATAAGCAAGTAGATAAACCTTTCCGTGCCTCATCTCTATAATAAGGATTATAACGCTTACTTCAGTGGAAGGTCATAAGGATTAATTAGTATGTATAAAGCACTTTGAATGTGAAAAGCTATTTTTGACTGCATACATGTATAAAGATATGCATTATTCCATCCCTAAGAATAATTTATTTTATCAAATTGTACTAGCTAATGAGAAAACCTTAAAATACAACACACAGAAAGAACAATGACTCTTTTCTTTTAATGGAAATATCTCAACATACTTTTAACTTATGATTATCATGAAGCCGGTAGTCACTCTTAAAACTCTTTCTAGACTTGATATGTTTCAGTGATGTTGGCTGCTTTATTTCGACCACATTTTAGTAGCTGTTATTCAAATTAAAAATGCTAAGGTACAAATCACCTAATGTGTCCATACAGACTCAAGCAAGTCATTTAACAATACAGTTAAATGGAAGATGACAAGCACAATTTTGTTTGAATAAAAACACTTATAAGTAACTTCAGGTTATTAGCTTTAGAAAAATTTACCGTTGCTTTCCAATAGATTAATGTATATATTTTTTAAAAAAATCAGTGAAAACAATTGTTTCGGAAACTAAAACCTTATCATGTAAGGTCACTGCTCCTATGTTCTGGCTTTGTCTAGGTATAAAACTTTGACTAGCTAAGGAAATGAATTGGCTGCACAAAAGTTTCAGGCTTTTGATACTTGAGTATAATAGTCATGTTGTTTACCAGACCACAGCAGATTTACATACTTTTGTGGTCTTGGTAGCTGAAAATAGCATTAAGTACAACTCTGTTATGTAAAGGGACTTAACCAAGACTTTTTTTTTTGTCGATTTTTACTTTACAAATTATTGTGAGCTTCAACATATTTTCCTTTTGACATTATTTTTTTTTAACATCTTTATTGGAGTATAATTGCTTTACAATGGTGTGTTAGTTTCTGCTGTATAACAAAGTGAATCAGCTATACATATACATATATCCCTATATCTCCTCCCTCTTGCGTCTCCCTCCCACCCTCCCTATCCCACCCCTCTAGGTTGTCACAAAGCACCAAGCTGATCTCCCTGTGCTACGCGGCTGCTTCCCACTAGCTGTCTATTTTACATTTGGTAGTGTATATATGTCCATGCCACTCTCTCACTTCGTCCCAGCTTACCCTTCCCCCTCCCCGTGCCCTCAAGTCCATTCTCTACGTCTGTGTCTTTATTCCTGTCCTGCCCCTAGTTAACCAAGACTCTTGATTGAACACTCAACCTATTCAGGTAAATGGGCTTAGTGAGAGCTGTCTGAGCCAAGAATTGTTTTCCTGTAAAAGTAGATCTGGGTCATCTTCATCCAACATAAGGACAAACAAGAATACAAAGCCTCCAGGTTCAACACTGCAGAGAAAAGGCATAAAAATTTCCCTTGGAAAATTTTAAAAACAGGTGTTACTTATCTACCATCATGGTCATTGAAAAAAATCACAATATTTTACCCACGATACATATAATTTTCTGCAGCATAACTTAATCTAAAAGGCTTCAGGGTAAATTAATTGCAAAATGTATTCCTAGGTAAGTAAATAATTTGAGACATGCAGAGTGATATTGGATAGATGCCAATTCAACAGCAGAGGAGAGCTTAAAAAATTGTTGCTATTGTTTAATTTTAAAGTAGTTGATCTCAAACTATTATTTCTAGTAGTAGATAGCAGGACAATTTTTCTGTTGAGGGCTCTTAGTTTGTGACACTAATACCACATTATCAGCACAGGAGAAAACACATCTTTTGAATTCTCTATGGCAAAGAAATGTAATTTGCTCAACACTTTCTGTGAATAAATAATTCTGACAAAAAACGTTTCCACAATAAAATAGTACTATCATAGTCTTATTTGATTAACGGTTTTCTCAATACACTGAAAATCATTAAATGTTTTTAGCAATCTTACTTCAAATTTCCTTTGGTGGTTTTCATAGAAAAATACAAATATGGAGACATTTTGCTCCCTATAGGGAAATCAAATCTTACATTATAATCCTTATGAAGACTGATAAGAGGTTGCTTATGTTTCAAGTCATGCTATTACTTTGACTACCTAAAATTTACTTTATTTTGATGATTACATTTAATTTGATGACTGAGCTAAGGGTGGGATGGACAAAATAGGTGAAGGGGATTAATAGGTACTAACTTCCAGCTACAGAGTAAATAAGTCAAAGGGGTGTAATGTTCATAGGGAATATAGTCAATAAATTGTAACAACACTGTATGGTGATGGATGGTAACTGGATTTACTATGGTGATTATTTCATAATGTGTAAAATATCAAATCACTATGCTATACACCTGAAAATAACATAATAGTGTATGTCAGAATAACTTAATTTTAAAAATCACGTAAATAAGCATAGATATGTGGACCCAAAAAGAAACAAAAATGTAATAAAATTTTACAATTCAATAGTTAAGAAATAAATTCTAAAACTAGGGTATTTGTTCTATTTTTCAAATATGTATTAAGTGCCTGCTGTATGCCAGAGAATTAGACAGACATGGGATTTGTCTTTGTGTAACTAATATTCCAGTAAGGATATGAAAAATGATAAATGTGCTGACATTTACAAAAAGAAAAACCAGGATGCGTTGAAACTGAATGTGACATATATTCACTTAGTCTTAATTCAAAATCTATAGCATATTTACACAGAGGCTCCCAAATATGATTGAGATAGTGAAAAAAGAAATGATGTCTTAGGCATCAGTACCAGCAAGGCAATTTACAGATTAGGCAAAATTTAGGCAAAAGATACCATTTTTAATAATACCAAATATAATTGTATGAATTTGTCTGGTTTTATACAATAAAAATATGTTTTTAGAGGTTATCTGAATTATGTTTATTAAATAGCAAATAAATTGTGAAAATTAGAAAACTAAATGTTAAAATTATTATAACATACATATTTACTAGAAAAATATGTATTATAAATAATATAAAAATTGACAATATGGACAATTATACACATTAATCCTTTCAGAAAAATCAACTTATAAACGTTACAATTAACATTATCACTTTATGTAAAAATCAAAAAGTTTCATTCAATCTTAGTTCCTTTCACTGTTTAGGCTCCAAGCTCTATGATGGAGGGCACCTAACCTTTGTGCCTACCTGGGCCTGTATGGATCTATATGTACCAAACATATGGAAAGAGTCCAAGGAATTTGTGGTTAATGAGTAAATAAGCTTTGGGTGGTAGGACTGCAGGTAATTAAACTTTTTTTCTCTGATGTAATTATCATTTTCTGTATACTTTATAATTAGCACATGCTACATTTGAAATAATGCAGGATATTATCTTTCAAAGAAAGGTACTGAATAGTATTAAATGTAAAATAAAATATTTTTGATAAATTAAAACTTGGAAATGGATTTAAAGGTTTTAATTATGAAATAAAATTAATGGGGAAGAGCAACACATTAGCTGAGGGTATGCATTTTAGAGTTAGGCTGATTTGGGTTTCATTTCCGGTTCTGCTTCCTCCCAGTTTGGTAGGATGACTTACCTCTCCATGCAAAGCTATTGTAAATCTGAAATGAAATACTGCCTAAAGGCACTGGCACTCATAGTTGCTTTCAAATGTTAGCTGCTTTTATTATTGCAAAATGTCATATTAAAAATGAGTATTCTATAAATTATTAGACATTTTACACTTAAGTTTATACCTGTTTTCTTATCTACTTCTTTTCCCCCATAAAGTAAAATGACTGCAAAAATAATTATCTTTGATGATAATATGATATTTCTCAAATTTTAAATGGAATTTAGAGCTGGGCATATTCACTCAAATTTACACTGCATTTTTCCACTTAATAATGCATTATTGGAGGGAAAAATGCATCTAATTCCCATGTGAGCTTCAAAATTCTGCCTGGAAGTCATGCTTTATACTAGAATCTTTTGAAACCATCCATTCTTTAAAATTAGAAACATGAATATTCATCTGAAATAAAGGTTAATCTCACAACCTCAAATATATTGATAAAGGCTTTAGGAAATAATTATTTGTTATCATGCAATCTCTATTTCTAAAAGAAAAACTAAGGCATGCTTCAATAGTATGAAAATCTGCTTTTGAAATAGATATTTTGAACTAGATGTTTTTCTCTTAATTGAACATTTGTTTCCAGATGATCATATAAGTAAATAAATCTATTTAACTTTAATTAATTCTATTTCTATGCAATATGAATAAATAGAATTCTACTCAAGAAAAATGGGGGTAAAATTCTATGGCATGATTGGCATTTTTACCATCCAAGTATCTATCATAATGGCATTCATCTGTTTTCCTACCTCTCTACTCATGAGTCACCTCATGTATTTTAAAAGTAATATTTAAACTTACTATTTTGGACATAAATGAAAGAAGAAAAAATATTTTGACTTGGCAACAGTAAGCAACCATTTGGAATTTAGAAGAATTTAAACTTTTAAATTATTCTTTTAAAATTTCCTTAAGTCAACATTATATGAAGGCTAATGGTCTTTAGATTTTCAAGAAGTTATTAGTTCTTTCTTAAGTATATTATGCTATAAACATTTTGATTCAATAGAAATATGTATTTTACTATTTATGATTCCTCAAAGGGTAAAGTATTTGTTATTGTTCTACAACTGTAAATAGAACAATTATGTTTCAATATTTTTATTCTAGAATCTAGAGATATTCATACTCTATGCTTTTTATCCCATTACAGAATAATTGAATTTCTATATTATATACAAATTTTAAAATGTATTTTTAATACAGTTTAAAATATAACATCACACTGAATTAAATTTTCCAAAAAATAAAGCACATGGGATAGTGTGGGCAAGGGATGTTTTAAATCTTTCTCTTCTAAAGATTAGCACATTCCGTTTGCATTGCTTTGCTACATAATTTAGCAAATACAAAGGCAGACTCAATATAACAGAGTAGAGCTTCACTAGGAGTTATCAGCACTGATTTTAATTCCAGCTCTATAAATGACATTATTATTGCAGGCCTACATTTCAAACTTTCTGTGCCTTAAAGAACTATATCTGGGTTAAGTGAATCTACTTCGCAAGACTGTTGGGAAGGAAAAATAAAAGAGTGCCTTTATAGAAAGATACTAGACAAATTTAAGATACAATCTATCAGAACTTAATTTTCTTTATTTTACAATGTAGCTACATGACTACATCTCACATGCCAAAATGCCCCAAGATAGTTCATACAAATCCACTGAGAATATTACATTCAGAGAACTATAATTACTGGTTAGTAATTTAATTTTCCTAAGAGGCAAATACTGTATCACTCTCTGAGAAAAACAGTAACCAATTTTAAATGCAACTTGGACATTTTATAGACTGTTGCCTGCAGTTTTCGAAAATGTAACTTCTTAAGCTGGTAAACTCTGCATCTTAAAGGATGATATTTATCACATTTGTTCATTACCTAAGACCTACAAAAGCAAAGGAATCCCTAAATATTCTAAATATTTAGGTGTATTTTTTTTTCTATTAGAAGTATATATCATTATGGAAAAAACACATATTAAAATTATTGTATACCCTTAAGCATATATTACATCAATATGAAAAATGTTTATTTCCTCTTGCAAATTTATTAAGTGAAGCCTAAAGCAATATAGCATGAGGAATAATTTTTAAAATACCTTGGGACTTCCTTTTTAACTGCATTCTTAAGTTCTTAAACATTTCTCATATCACTGAGTAAACCACTTTTCTTTAAAGTTCTGTGAATGTATTTAGCTTTATTTAGAGAATAAATAAACTTTGTGGAAGCAATATCTTCTCATGGAAGGGATGGAGTATTTTAACATCTGTCCTTTGCAATGTGTTTTGCATATATGTAAAGAGAAGTGTAATTCAAGAGCTCTGATTTTATGAACTAGAAATAAATGTATGAAATTGGTAAGATAGCTTATTACAGTCCCCAGTTAGCAGATTTAATTTAAAAATAGTTTTCTTATATTCTGGGCTTCTTTATCATGCAGCTATTGACCTTTGGACTTTTAGATATTTTCAACATTTTTCATCCCATGTGAGGTCTCAGACTAATATTAAATGTGTGTATGTATTAAGAAATGCATTTAATATTCAAGGTAGTACTTGTCTACTTCTACATACAATATTTTGTTGAAAAACATGTTACATGCTCTTATCAAGTTTGAAAGCAAGTTTGTCATTTAAAAATGGGAATAAATTCTTCACGTAAAATGCACTATTCTACAAAAATAATGTATAAATATCATCATGTTTAAACACGTGAAAGATAAATCTCCAAGTAAGGGCACATCCTCGTTTGTCTAATCATTTAGGGCAGATTCTCATTCTAAAAGAAATAATAAAGCATTTGCAGAGATTTGCCTATACAAATCAAGACATGCCTGATTGCATTCTGAACAAGTCTCAGGAGATGTACGCCTACAGCATCCTCTATCAGGAAATGGAGGAAACTTTAACTTTAAATACTGGAATTCAATGAGGCCAGGCATTCCCCTGATGGACTGCTATTTGGGTATTTAGGATTTTGAAAATAAGATCTATGCCAGAGAGTTGATTAAAGGCAAAGGCTAGAGTCAGAATTGGGCTCAAACAGGAGTAAAGCTTTACCCTGACATCTCTCAAAATTCTCTATATCTCTTCTCTGCTTAAGAGAGAAATTATGAATTATATCTTGATACTGTCTGTAATGTCATATCCTTAAAATATTTTAAAAAGGCAATACCAGGAAGTAACTAAACATTTCATGATACTCACCAATATCTGCCAGTTATCTTTTTTGTCCATCATAAGCCAGCTCACCTTCACACACTTATCTCAAGATTGTGCATGAAAAGTATATAAGATAAGCAAAGAAGGCAAAGAAATCCAAGGACAAAAATGAATCCTGTGGCTATTCCTTTCATAGTAGCAGTTTCTTCAAATATAATATGTGCAAAGTTAATGGTATCAATTTTAAGTACTGACATTGATACCAAAGTTTGTGACAACATATAAAAATTACTTCTAAACTATTACATGAATACAGATAGCCATAAAAACTAAGTGAAATGATTTAAAGTGAAGAGACAAATAAATAAGGATTTTTATAGTCTTTACGTTTTAATATATAACAATTCTCATTTTGTGGGGACAGGAGTATGTAGATGTGTTGTTATGTATATATTTTTTATATCTTAAAGCTTTATGGTCTGAGGGTGCAAAGTCCTGAGGGTCCATTTTGCTCTCCAAATAAATTACAAATTCTATATCCTTCAATCCGTCCACAGCCTGACCGCCGCTGACATATCAATTTATCTTTCATATAGCTAAGAGGTACTACTCAGGGTTCATTGAACTTTTCCCCTTTTTTTCACTTCAGTTCATGTGGTTCCTGATGCCCAAGATGCTTTGCACCCCTTTTCCCATCTTGTTATATGAACTTTTTACCAGAGTTTTAAGATCTCTCTTAAATGTCATCTGGCAAACACCTACTTAATTAGCTATGGATCCCAACAAATAAAATGCTTGTAATAAATTCAACCTACAAAGCCTTTCAAAGACTTCTACAGTCTTTTAAACACGGACTAGAGATCTGCAACTCACAGAAATGCAATACTGTATTACTGGTTTTTGTTAATATGATCATTCTAATTACAAATCATATATTTCTTCCAAGTGACCTACATATATATGTTTATTTTCTTTAAAATATTTCTATCTCCATTCACATAATACATGCTATTATTTGATATTATAGCGGCACTATTTAACTTACAAATATGTTGTTGCTAAGGATGCTGTCAATCAATACATAATTCACATAAGAATAAATCTTGATAACTTTCTGGAAAATATTTTTGCCGTGTAATTTGAATCTATAAGTCAAAGCTGAAATTCTAAGATTAAATCCCAAGTAAGACTATAATATGTAAACTGTAGAGATATTACTGTTTTAAAATATGATGTTAATAAGTAAGGTATAAATCTCATTGGAATTAAGTGATCTGCAGACAAGCCTTTTTTAAATAAGCCCTAGAAATACAAACTAACCATAATTTTTTAATAGCAGATATCTATTAAATGACTTCCATTAGACTTTTGAAACTTCAAAATAATGGTCTTTCTAGTTAAGTCTGCTGCTACCAGAGTCATTAAAGTAAAAGGTAAAATTAGCAAGAATGTTTAGAAGTGTAAACCTATAAAACATACAGAAATTTTCTGATACATTTGTAGATATAAAAAAAGTCATCATTTATTGCATGGCGATCAGGAATATTTGGTAAGCACTCTATATAAATCCCTGTAATTAGGATTATTTGCATGTAGCGAAACTCCTGTTACAACGTCCATATTTTTCCTGTAGAAGCATTTCTTTGATCATGGATTCATCCTTTTCCTCCTCATGATGACATAGATTTTGAGATCTACTAACAGAACAAACTGTAAGAACTCACCCACACCCCAGAATATAAGCAGGAACTCGCCTGTTATGTAAATTGCTAAATGCCTATCAGTTAGAACATATCTGGTCTATCTGGTGAGCTCAATGAATATTTGTGCAACAAATAGTTTTTGATTATAAAAAAAGTTACTCAGTTTTTCTATTTACATCCTGATTTAATACATCCTTACCTTCCTACATGTATCAACAATATGACCAATCAATATATGCTGTGATATAAAATGTTTTCTGGTTCAGCTAAAGTGATCAATATCAGAAAACGTGAGAGCATACTTTTTTATAACAGAATGAAACAAATAGAATATCTCATCTATATTATATTTAATGGAACCAAGACAAAAAATGGCTTTACCAAGATATGCATCTGTCCTTCAGCTTTACGAGCTCACTTCGGCTTTGAGACAGACAGTACACAGAAAAGGGAAACTGGCTAATAATTCAGGGTTCATGTCAAAGATATGGTACAAATTATTCAATCATTTTCATTTTACATTCAGGACAGGAGTAATATTTATTTCCTCTTTCTCCCATTAGATGTGAAACTCTTCCAATTATTAAATTCCTTAGCTGATTACGCAATTCCTCAGGGCCTTATTCCTACATGGGAAGACTAACTATTGCGTAAATGTCAATTCCTTGAGAACAAATTGGTAAGATTTATGCAAGCTTAGACAAAATAACAATTGAGTATTTTAAACTTGAAATAGTGCTTTTAAATTTTATCTGAAAGAATAAACGGAAGAGGGCTTCCCTGGTGGCGCAGTGTTTAAGAATCCTCCTGCCAATGCAGGGGACACGGGTTCAAGCCCGTTTCCGGGAAGATCCCACGTGGACCAGCTACGCCTGTGCGCCACAACTACTGAGCCTGCACTCTAGAGTCCGCGAGCCACACTACTGAGCCTGTGTGCCACAACTACTGAAGCCCGCATGCCTAGAGCCCGTGCTCTGCAGCAAGAGAAGCCACCGCAGTGAGAAGCCCGCGCACTGCAACGAAGAGTAGCCCCCGCTCACTGCAACCAGAGAAAAGCCCGCAAGCGGCAACGAAGACCCAACACAGCCAAAAATAAATAAATAAATAAATAAAATTAATTTTAAAAAAAGAAAAAACAGAAGTATCCAAGAAAAATTTTGAGAAGGATCATGAATGAGAGGGCTTCTACATTAGATATTTAAATATCTCATTTTTTATAAACCTACAAAATGAGCAATAAATAATCTTAGAGATGATCCTAATATAGATGTGTACATGTGTGTTTGTGTGTGTATTTTTATCTGTTCGTGTGCACTGTATAAGGGCAACGTGCAAAACAATGAGAAAAGCATAGTTTTGTTTTTCATAAGAAAATTAACTTCATTTGAAAAATCAAATTAGATTCTTACTTTATATTCATCACAATGAATTCCAGATGCATTAAAGAGTTAAATGAGAATTAAAACTACAGAAATGAAAATACAAGATGTGAATAATTTTAAGATTGGGAAGAAATTTATAAGCATAAGAGTAAAGGAGAAATAAATGGATTTATTGGATAACAGTATAAATAATAAAATATGGGAAGTACTGAAAACTCTCGCTCAAAAAAAAGAAGAAATTTAAAGCATAGATAATATTCCATCTCAATAATAAAGAAAATAATATTTTGATGCCATTTTCAGCTACCCACCTTCCCTCTCATATGTACACATATGTGTATGTATGTATATATAGATATATATCTACATCTACCTATATTTAATCATATTAATGATTATTTAAAAAAAACAAAGTTAGGGCTTCCCTGGTGCGCAGTGGTTAAGAATCCGCCTGCCAATGCAGGGGACATGGGTTCGAGCCCTGGTCTGGGAAGATCCTACATGCCACGGAGCAACTAAGTCCGTGCGCCACAACTACTGAGCCTGCGCTCTAGAGCCGGCGCTCCGTGACAAGGGAGGCCACCGCAATGAGAAGCCAGTGCACCGCAGCAAAGAGTAGCCCCCGCTCGCCTCAACTAGAGAAAAGCCCGGGTGCAGCAACAGAGACCCAGTGCAGCCAAAAATAAAAAATAAATAAATTAAAAAAAAAAAAAAAACAACACAAAGTTAAATTGCTGAAAAGAATTTCAAAGAATAAAACTTTACGAAAAGCCAATTGCCAAAATTATGATGTGCTTGGTTTTTATTAATGGGTTTACTTTTAGTTCCAGTAAATTCCCCTCCTAATATGACACAAGATTCTAATTAAATATTTATGTAAAATATATATATTACAAAACTTGAAATAGTATGAACTGTAAACAACACTAGAATAGTTAATAACTTATGTCCTATTGCTTTGATAGGCTGTGATGCAATCACTGCAAAATTATTTTTGAAGTCTACTGATATGGAGAGATGTTAGAAATACAAATGGTTAAATGAAAAAAGTATGAAATACATTTGTGGTAAATTGGTTACATGTATATATACATATGCTATTGGTTTTCATGTAAACTATTTGCATAAATAGGGCTCAGATCTCGCTCTTGCTCTCGCTCTCATCACATCCCTCCCCTGCTCCCTTCCCCCCCCACACACACATATCATTCTCTCACAAACACACATATATGATCATAACCAAACACTAAAATAAAAAAAATTCTTAATCTCCAATACAGGTAATTTTTATTCGCATTTTCAGAATTTTCTTCTCCAAATTGCCAATAGAAGGATATTTTTAAATACTCCTTTTTGAATGCAATCACATTAGAAAGAATATATGATGGAAGGTTATCTATGTAGTCACATTTGGTAAGCTAAAAAAGAAGAATATAAAAGGGAATTTGATGGGAGGAGGGGTATGACCTCAAAACTGCATAGTCATTAAGTGCTAAGGAACAACAGACAAACCTGCTCTGATGAACAACATAAAGTGCTGTAAGTAAATGCAGCATAAGAGAATCAAATAGCCCCAGTCACCACAGATTCAATCAAAAGCAGGGTAATGGAGCAGGCACTGGGTCCACATGAAGGTTACCATAACTACAGTCTCCTTCGGGCGTACATCCTTGCGTATGCATGATGTGCCCAACTGCCTAACACACTCATATGTGTGCACAGGCACAGCCTCCAGTTAAGAGTAATTACATATATGGAAAATAGGTGTGAAAGTAGACTAGCATTAAATAGTATTATATAGAGTAGTAGTAAATAATATGAAATAAGTTTAGACTAGACTAGTATTAAAAAGCTGAAAGGTGAGCTGGTAATACATAAAACAATCTGTCCTCAAGGGATGAGAGAAAATAAGAAATGAAATAAGTAGTTTGAGATTTACAACATATACAATTTGGATTGTAAGGAATTTTTAAAATACTGAAATTACCGTCAACAGATATTTGAAATCAAATTAACTTTTCCTAAAGTATATAATATTTGATAACCTAAAAGCTCTTTAATATACTCATCAAATCATTCCTAATATTAATAAAAGATTGTTTTAAGTTCTATATTAACTGGCTCAAATCAATCTGCCCTGTGGTATAAACCTGTAACAAACCTGTAACAGGCCAATCTAGTTGCTGGCTCATCCTAGGTGCATTAGAATGAAGTACACATTGTGTTCAGAAGAGTGGTTGATGAAGGGCAAGAGATTGCTAAATTTATGAGAAAAAGAATATAGGCAGTTTCAAATGAGCTGTATACTTTTCCAAAGTTTCTTCATAAGTTAGCTATCTAAAACTAGAAACACCTAATTCCAAAGAAGAAATATGCATGATAAAATGTTAATTTTCTAGCTTGTCCTCCCCAAAACCTATTCGCCATAAGAACCACCAAAATACTGCTACTAATACTAATGAGTACTACCTCAAGCATCCTAATCTTTTACATGATTAAAAGAGCACAAGATAAAGTACTGAATATACATCAGTGACCATTAGGATCACCTACAGAGTTTTTAAAAATATTAATGTTGGGGTCCCAACTACAGAGATTCTGATTTCACTGGTTGAAAGGAGTGAATTGTTATTTTAGTGGTATGCACAGGTAAAATCATAGTGGTTTCAGGATCTCTCAAGGTGATTCTGATGTTCAGACTGGGTCAACATTCATTGGGCCATGGAATCTGAAGGCCACTATTCTTGTAACTTGGGGCATTTTTTTTTTAACTTACTCAGACTTAGGCTTGTTGCTACAAAATAGGGATTTTAGTGGAATCTAACTGATAGAACTACTATGTGGAAGAAATGAAATCCCTTTTGTAAAGAAACTATTACAGTGTCCGGCATAAAACCAAGTACTCTGTGAATCTGTGTTTTTATACCACACCACATACAGCTAAATAATGATACACAACTAACCAGTGTCACAACTTATTTCTATACTAAATCCATTCTCAGTTTTTATTACCAGCCATAACAGCTATTTGCTTTAGTAAGAATAATGAGAAACCCTGGGGATTTCGAACTTCCACAAAAGGCCAACTCTACTAGGGATGCATGCTACAGGAAGCCTATCCAGGATGAATAAAGAGCTTTGACAATGGAAATGGTGAGGGAGACTTCATGGCTTGGGTTTTTGGAATGGAGGTGAGGAGTTGATGTGTGCAGCTTCCCAATGACCAGCTACTCTTAGGCAATGTGTTGAGAAGATCAATGTCTTTGTTTGGCAGCATAACCCATAAGGTTATCAATATTTGAGAGAAAATGTGTTCATCTTCTACTCTGGACTGAAATAACAAAGGGCTCCTAAACTAGATGAAGGTTTTTAAGTTTCCAGTAACAATCATAGTGGGAGTAAATAAAAGGGCAAAACTAGCGTTGAGAAGACCAGATCGTGTAGGTACAAAACAGGAGTGGGGAAAAAAAAAAAAAAAATCCATACTCACCAACAAGGACACTTTTGGAGGGAAGGATTTCAAAGTACAGGAGCAAGGCCAGGGATATAGTGATACATAAGTAAAGAAAAGCTCAAAATTAAATACAGAGGGGAATTTGTACTTGGCTAACTGAGCAGCCTCTTTGGTGCTCCCCAAATCGGGGACAATGTTGATCTGGAGGCTAAGCTGGGGCTAGGTGTATAATTTCATACCCATACTCATTTGTTCTCTGTTACATCCTTGTGTTCCAATCTATCACTGCTCTGCTCATTGAACTTGAAGGAAAATTCCAAGATGTGAGCCTTCATAAACAAAGGAGAACTTTGCCCTTTTATATAATCAGATGGTGTACCCACATTACCTTCTACAAAGCGTCCTTGCCATCTGATTTATTTTCTTAATGGATTGAATTTCAGCAAATAAACTAACTTAAAATCCTAGCTCAGCAAATTGGTAAGGGCAATTATCACACCTATATGCTATTTTACAATGTAATAAGAAAAATATTTTCTCTTCAGTGGAAGATTTCTGGCAGCTCAGAAAAATTATCAGATAAATATAAGTGATTAGTTTGTTACTAACACCTACAGCTTAACTGTCCTTTAAAAGTGCATTATTTCTATCTGTGTGAGTGTAGTAATGCTTTTTGTACACCATTCCCAGCAGCAGAAAGAACATATACTCCCACCTTCCTCCTCTGACTGCCCTTTATTCTTAGCGGAGGGCCCTTATGAAAAACCCCTTCGTTCTCCAGGGTCACTACTTATTATTGTAAATACAGACAAAAAGGTCCTGTCATCCTATAAAACCTTTCAGTTTCTGAAAGCTAAAATTTAATTCCCTGTGCAAATTCAAATATAACTCAAGAATAGAACAGCTTCTCTATGTAGTTGATAGGATTATGACAAAAGGGTAGAAGAATTGATTTTCAACTGTAGTGAGAAATTAAGTTAACCTTAACCTTCACTCGGATATACATGCTGGTGTACCAGAAAAGATCATGTAGCTTCTTTCTAGTTATCAGAAAATTCAACCTACCAATATCCATTGCTAAGACACTGTGAAAATAGAGGGGGAAATAGGCTGTGCTTGAGAGAATTGTGATTCTCTGATACTCTGGATACAAGGGTTGATTTGCTATTTAAACAGATTCAGATTATAAAGAATCAGATGCAGATGATTTCAACTGGGTGGACTAAATGGATGCTTTTAAAATTAAAAGCAAACATATTTATAATGCCACTATTTATTAATTGTTTATATGTCTTATTTAAAAGATAATGCTGGGGCTTCCCTGGTGGCGCAGCGGTTGAGAGTCTGCCTGCTAATGCGGGGGACATGGGTTCAAGCCCCGGTCTGGGAAGATCCCACATGCCGCGGAGCAACTGGGCCCGTGAGCCACAGCTACTGAGCCTGCGCGTCTGGAGCCTGTGCTCCGCAATAAGAGAGGCCGCGATAGTGAGAGGCCCGCGCACCGCGATGAAGAGTGGCCCCCACTTGCCGCAACTAGAGAAAGCCCTCGCACAGAAACGAAGACCCAACACAGCCAAAAATAAATAAATAAATTAATTAATTAATTTAAAAAAAAGATAATGCTAAAATGACACTATTTGAACTGTGGATATCTCTTTTCAGCATTATGGTTTACTATGTGGTCCAACTACAGAACAAATTCATGGAACACTTTTTGAGGCATTGCTGGTCTCCCAAAGGGTTGAGGAAGTCTCTGAGGATACAGCCATCCTCTCTCTACCCTGCTTTCCCACACAGCAGGACAGGAGTGGCTGAGAAATGGAGCATAAGCTTCTCAAAGAATGGCCAAGCACTCCCGAGGAAGAAGTGCTCCTTAATCTGTAAGAGGATGATTTTTAGTCTTGCAAGGATACTACTTTGCAAGGTATCAAGACTTCCTATGAATCTATGGTGATTACAGTTTGTGGTATTCAGGAAGAGACAACTATAGTGACAAACACACCAGAACAGAGCCCAGAGAGAAACACACTCATGAATGCAATTGGACTGGATGACAGAATTTGCACTTCAGCTTCGTGGAGAAAGGCGACAAGTGGTTACCCATGTGTTAAGGACTAAAATGACAGTCTTACTTCCCATAATATGCAAAATATCAATTAAAGGGGGATTAAAATCTTAATTTTGAAAAGCAAAATCGCAGAGTAACTATTAGAGAAAAATATCTTTCTAATAACTGAAACTTTTAAACAAGTCACAAAATAGCACTAACCATACAAAATTCAAATTTGACTATATTATAATTGAGAACTTATGCTCATCACAGGAACCATGAAGAAATTGAAAATGCAGCCACAAACTGGGAGAAAATATTTGTCACACAATTGTTTTGTGAGAGTTCTTTAATATTCAAGACATTAAAAATTCTTGTTATATACGCTGTTAATAAAACTAAAACACAATGCTATCCTTTTAAACTTTATGGATTTGTGTCCAGTAATGATCATTTCTGTGTGCCACATGGAGCATAATGCAGTATACCAACAACAACAAAAAATACACATTTCTCTGGAAGTTGAAAATTTTTAAGTTTTTTGAAAAATTTGTTTAGCCATATTCTTCATAGCTCTCGAGATAAGCAATATGCTGCCCCTCTTCTCAAGTAGTGCTGAAGGGGGAAATTGTCCAGTCACTGCCACAGCTGCTCCTTTTTTAGCAGCCTGAGCTGCTCTGCTATCTGTCGGACTTAACTTTGGAATTTAGAGAGGGCTCAGCTGCCCATACAGCTCAGAGAATCAACCTATGTTGACCTCATTTTAGGCTAATGCTTTTTTGAATCTGACATGTCTATTTACACGCTGTGATATTCATTAAATGACCTGTCTAGATGAGGTTGGGTCAATATTATGCCTAACAATAAAATTGTGAGCACTGCAACATCTGACATATGAAGTTTATAACTTTAAGTGTGACCATTGCTCAAATGACAGCAACTTGGTATGATTATATATTTCTAAGATCATTTCCAAGTTATGTGAAGTAATAACAGTGCCATTCTACCACCATATGCATATTCTAATTTATACTTAGTGGTTGGTAATTAACATTAAAAATGTTAAGAGTCTTTCTATTTCTAAATTTCATATCTTTAGGTCTTCATTTCCATACACATATCATATATTTGTAACTTGTTAAGTACCTTAATGGAAATAGCATAAATTGATAAACATAAATGAAGTTCTTAATCATTTAACATCCTGAACAAATTTACAGATAAATAGGTACATATTGATGTTATACTGATGTTACATTCAGTTGATCCACATTGTTGTTGCACTTTGGCGAATGAATAAGTATCTCTGAAGGTTGTGAACTGTTCAAATACTGCAGGATTTAGAAAACGGTCAGCATAAAAAAGAGAAAGCCAACATGGATAAATAAGCAGTATTAAAGAGAAATTTAATGTTAGTAATTTTTTTGCTAATAATCATAATGGTTCACACTCTGCAGTTTACAAAGGGTATCTACATACGTTGATTAACAGAAAAGTTTAAATCCCAAGATATATCTCTAGAATTCTCTCATAGAAATGCCTCATTTTCTTCCTTCCAATCCTGCACATTTTTGTCACTGCCCAAACAATCTGCTCACCCGCTAATGAAATTTCTTACTCCCTAATAATGTGGTACTTCACCTAGTTCTTTTGCTTTTGTCCCCTCAATCCATTATTTTATTCAAACCCAATCCCCTCCTTTTCAACATCTTTATGTCTTCCTTGCTTTCAGGGTGGCATTTAAGGAATAACAACTCACAAGCCAAAACCTCGTGAATGTAAATTCCGAGGTGTCACATAACACAATCATTCTCCAACTTCAGTGAAATAATGCGTTAAAACCACTTATTTATAGTGTATGTCTTTCAGATAGAAAACCCCCCACAGGCTCTCTATACAACCATGCATTCCCAAAAGTAAGATTTGGAAATTTAACAGTTCATGTCTGAATTTTATTTAGATATTTTACTTGAAATAAATAAAATTCCAAATACAATCATACACAAGGTGGCAACACAAAAATTGTTTCTATAAATCAATGATTACTTTGATAAAAAAATATTTAACACTAGTTATTATTAAAATAACTTTTAAAATTTAATTATCATGGTATGTGAATAAGGCCAAAAGAAAGTTAATAGACTTAAAATACTTATTAACAAATAATTTACTTGGGTTTATAGATTCTACTTGTTCTCATTTGCCATTGCAAAAAACAAAGTCCTAATTAAAAATCAAAGAAGGAATGATGACGCTTTGATAAGATGTTCATCAACAAGATTCACCACAAAAATGTGTTAATTTATACCCCAATGTAAAGCAGAGAGATATTAAAATACAATTACTGTTAATATTACAAAAAGTCAACAAGAAATTTATCTGGTTCTTTGAGTGTTAAGAAACCAGGAATGCCAAGTCTAGTTGTTAACATAGTACATGCCAGCCACTGTTCTGAATGTTTACAGATATCAACTCACAGTAATCTTAAGAAGTATAAATATTAATCTCACTTGCCAGATGAGGAAACCAAGGCACAGTGAGGTTAAAAAACTTGCCCCAAGTCATACAGCTCCTGAGTAACAAAGCTGGAATTCAAACCCAGAGAATTTATCTTCATTATCCATATTTAACCTTTCATTCTAAACTGAAATAACTTTTCTTAGTTTAATATTTGTCTAGATAATCTTCTTGGCACAAAGTTTATGCTATTGTCATGTCAACATCAGGTATTCAGTAGATTAGGTGGACATGAGAAAAATTTAAATGCTCCATGTAAATTAAATTTATTAAATTTATCCAAAAGGCCACATACTGTGGAACAACCTATGTTTTTCTATTTTCATGTATGTGCATGAAAAAGATGCTAATTACTATACATGGGTTTAATTGCCTACAATTTAAATTACATCATTCTATTATTTTACTTGTCTATATTATTGAGCATGACAGGGATAATTCTCTTGACTATCAAACTGGTGATAAACTACACTAATATAAAATATTTGCGGCCTTTAACTTTATTTAATTTTCTCCCCTACTTTATAGCTTTTCAAACTTTATGATAATCCTGGAAGCTAGTGTATTTGGCAAAGTCCCTATTCTTCACCATATAAAACTGCAAATAAAAGATTGCTATTTCGTTCTATCCATGGACACTAGGGGACATAGAATACTGAGAAAAGGAAATCTTTATTTGAAACACAGGGAATCTGATATCAATAGGCAGATGGATGAGACACATTGATTAATACGTATATGGCATTGTTCTAAGAGCTTGACAAAAATCAACCCAAGATATTAAAAAAAAAAAAAAAAAACTATTGGAACTTGGCTACAAGTGGTCCATTTTATGTGAGAGCCCATATCTTTGGGTTAAATTGATTCTATAGAAAGGTGTGCAAGGTTTATCTCAAGGCCTAGCATAGACTTGGCACACGATCTTATATATGCTCCAGATTACATGTACCTTGTATTAAGAAATTCTGTCCTTAGTGATAAAAAGCCTTGCTCTCAAAAAAAAAAAAAAAAAAAAAAAAAAAAAAAAGCCTTGCTCTCCATTCATGGTTCCGCATTTTTATGTCTTTTAGCAGCTCTATGTCTATTGGTACAAATAATAACATTTTCCAAGTTCTATTCCATGCAGTGGAGATACAGCATTGAACAAAACAGACCAACAAATCTTGCTGTCATGAAGCTTATATTTTACAGAAGTGATAGAGACTATCTGTGTGTATAAAATATAGAATATGTTAGATGGTGGTAAATGCAATAGAAAATAAACCTGGTAAGGAGGACAGGTGATGATGAAATGTGTCAGGAGGGGGTCTGGAAAAGGCTAACAGAGTGTACTTTTGAATAAGGCCCTGAAACATTTTTGGTGCAGTAAAAACCTAAGTGGATAACAAATTATTAAGGGAACAAACAGCAAGAGCAGAGTGTTTGATGAAGAGATATCTGAGCTGTGTTCCTGGCATAGGAAAGAGGCCAGTGTTACCTGAGCAGAGATAGATGCTAGGAGGCATATCTGGAGATGAAGTGGAAATAGCCACATTGTGTATAACTTTATAGGCCTTTGGAAGGACTTTGGTTTTTTTTAAGTAAAACGGCAACCACTGGAGAGCTTGAGCCATGGAATTACCTGTTCTGACATATTTTATCAGAAACATGCTGGCTGCCGTGTTGAAAATAAAAAATAAAAGGATAGAAATAAGGAGACCACTTATGAAGTTAGGGCAATACTCCAGGATAGAGATAATGACAATTTACTTTTTAGACTACAGAGTTAGAAGTTAAAAGTTGGCCCTTGGACTTTTCTTGAAAAAGATATGATAGTTTGGGGATTAATTAACACAGTGCTAAGTATTAAGTATTTAATAAGTATTTGTGGTACACCATTAGAAATTAGATTTTAAAAATCACTGAAAAATATTTTAAATATATATTTGTTTTCACAATGGAATTATTCTTTTTTGTTTAATCTTACTTTAAAATTATTTTATAAATCTAAAGACTAAGACTAAAATGCTTGTATAGTATTTAAGTGGTGGACCCTTGCCTGGTTTTGTACTTTTGTTTTGCTCACCATTAGCTAGTAGTTCTTGGCCTGTAATTGTAATCTCTTCCCTAGGAGACTTTACAATATGTTTGCTAAGAAACTTTACAGTATGTCTTTAAATACCTTATGAAATGAGATTATGAGATAAATTGGAAAAATAATTACTTTCTAAACACACCAAACAAAATCTTTGCCTTTACACTTCAGAGAACCCCACTAACTGGTGGACAATCTGTTCATTAAGGTCATCGTCCTGATTTATATTGACTCCGAGAGACCGTGCAGGAATTCTCCTGGCTGGTTAATATAGCTGAAATGAACAGATTGACTCTGCCATGCCCTATTCATTTTCCATGAAGAGATTCAGTTAAAAGGTGCATAGCTTATGATTCTTCATTTTACAGGGATGAAAGGTAGATCATGACCTATATTTGATGCAATTTATCCTCACTTTAACTCATTGGGAATAATTAGTTCATTTTCTTCCTCATAATAACTGTAAGTCTAAAACTATTAAACTATTTCAATAAGAATAATCCAAAAATATCCATGGCAATTATACACATATTGTAAGTAATGGAGATGGGGGAAAAGTTTCCCATATGCATTCACAGTGCAAAGAGGCTCTCTGATAGCACCAAATCCTTTTGGGTAATTTCCATTCTTCATTCATATTTTCATATCCCTGAACATAAAGCATGCTTAGTAAAGCAACTGAAGGTTAAAAAAAAAATCCATATTCAGATCAAGAGTTTGTATATTTTTAACTGGTTCATGGTATATATTAATTTGACCAGAAAACTAAATTTAAAGGCCAGTGGCTATGCAGCTAAGATGACGGTGCAAAAGAGAAGATAAGCTAGTTCCCAGGGTGAAGATCATGAGAGAGCTCTTTCCAAAAACTCTTCTTCTGACACAGAGAGAAATTGCACTCCTTTTCTTCCTCTGAAGTGAGGTATAACTATGTGATTTGCTTTGGCTGAAGAAACATGGGTAGGAGTGATGTGAGTTTCTTCTTGTCCGTAGCTGTAGAACCTCTCCTGCTTCACCATCTCCCTTCCTTTACTGGGATGACAGGGGAAGCGTGGAAACACATGTTGAAGTGGGATCTCAGGAGCCTGGATCCCTGAATGGTGAAAATGAACAGATTCTTCTTCTAACCCATGTTGGGCAATTAGCTTGATCACAAACAAACCTCCATTAAGTTAACCCGCTGAGATTTGGGGGCTGTTAATAGATTTGGGGGTTGCCCTGTTGTAGCTGTACGGCAGAGCAAGTAATCTTATTACCTACCAAAGGAAGAAGCTGGTAACAGGACTAGAGAAAGTAGCTATATTGAGATGTGAAAATGTGCTAAATTGCCCAAAACACAAGAGACCATAAGGCCAAGGGGAGTTCCAGATAATTGTTTTATCTAAAGACAGTTTAAACTGTTTTTATTAGCATGTCTCCTTCTATCTATATTTCTAGAGAATATGTTGGAATAAAAAAGGGTTGGAAGTCGATTACTGCTGTCATTAAAATCTTGTAGATAAAAGTGTATTGCTATGTTTGAAATATGATATGTAATAGGGTTTACTTTTGAGAAACAAGTAAGAGGTTTCGGTGAAAGCATATCAGTAGTCTCCACAAAGCATTTTTTCCAGTATGAAACTACCACTATTACTGCTACTACTACTCAAATAGAATAGAACAAAGATTTTTACAATGCTTCCTATATGCCACACCCTGTTTAAGCACTTTACATGTGTTAAATATTTAATTCTCACAAATAGTATCCTACCAGTAAGGTACTGTTCTTATCCCATTTTAGAGATTTCAGTAAACTGAGGCACTAACAATTTAACAGGCTTGCCCAGTGTTATACAGGTAATAACTGGCAGAACTGAGATTTAGAACTGAGATTTAAACCCGAGCATTCTGACTCCAGAGTCTGTGCTTTGAAAACTGTAATCCACTGCTCAGTAAAGATTAGTAGTTCATTTCTTTCCATGTACTAAATAAAATAACTAGTTCTTATATTAAATCCAGGGTTTTGCAGAAGATGAAGCCAGATAGAGGAAAATGACAGACTGAATACTATGGAATCCATGTATCTAGTCCCTGATGAAATTTACCTTCATTGTCAAGAAGTCAAGGATGAAGGACCTGGATTAGACATCCTGGGCTTTATATAAGTTTGTTCCAGCAAGGACCAGGGTGCTCCCAAGAGCAGAGTCTCTGGGTTCCACACCCCTAAGGAGTGAGAACAGCTAATTTAGATAAGCAAAGTTTATAATCAGCTAATTAAAAGCAAGACTGTGAATCCTGCCAGGTTAAAGACAAGCTGTGATATTCTGCCAAGCAGCTGAGAAGCAGCAGCAATTTTAAAAGGACATACGACCCAGACGAACTGTTTGGTTCTAAGTCCAAACTACCTAAATAACTTTCTAATCACTTGGTGTGTGAATTTTAGTAAGTTACTTGACCTTTTTAAGCCACCAAAACCTCAAGGTAATAATGCTACCTCGGGATCGATGTGGAATTAATTGAGATAATGTTTGCAAAGCACTTGGAACATTTCCAGGCATGTTTCTAGATATGACAGGGTTTATAAGGACAGTGTTAAATGGGTACTTGAGAATACAGCTGTGTTTTAAATCCTTATTCTAACATGTACTACCAATTTATGTATTTAGGTTCAGTTTGGAACGTTATTTGTCCTTTAACTTCCATTTCCCCCATAACCTTCTTACCTTCCTCTTGATTTACTAAAGCCATATTAAAGAAACTATGTTGGCTATGCCTTTAGAATCTTCTGACAGAAAAAGTTATTGTTTCCTAATAAAGAATTTAATTTGTATTAACTTGTATTAACATTACTAACTATATATTTTCTAGTTTTTAACATCTCAAAGATTAGTGAACCCCAGTTGTATGGGATAAGGTTAATCGCGCTTTAAATGCTGTATAAAAATATATATACAGTAATTCATATATAATTTAATGTATGTAAGTTACATAATTATTATGCAACTTTATGCATGACCCAACGAAATCTGGTAGAGTGCAAGCCTTTTAAGAACATATGTGTAGCTTTCCAAGGACTGAGCCCACATTTTTAAACTGATGGCTGTCTGGTTCCTGAATCTTAACTATAACCCTGATTTAAGGAATCTCATCATTAGGCAATTACATATTTGTGACCATCTGCTAACAGCCCTCCCTATCTACTGGTATTGAACTCCAGCCTGAATCTAAACCTGTCATCTGTTCTGTACAGCCGCATTTCACTGTCCTCTTTCATTTCCAGATACCTCTTCACCCAGTCTTGTACTTCCTACATTCCTCCCATCAATCCACAGGTAAATGTTTCTCCCTTCTCACAAGGTAATTTATCTTTGAAAAAAAATCCCTTATAATGTCATAAATGTAATTACCTCTCATTTCAGAGAAAAAATTGAGCCCCAAAATTATCTCACTTTTTTGCTAAAATTATCAAATCCCATAAAAATGGACACAATTCCTCATTAGTTAACATCGGATATCATAGCCTGACTTACATTTCTACTTTTACTGATTATTCTATAATGTGACTTTTTGCATGCTCTCCTTAAGCTTCTTTGTAGCTTTTCTGCATGATAATCTATAACTCTCATAAATAAAATACACATATAGTAAATACATATATATGATTTGGTCTACAAAGAAAAACTCACAGCATTAAAGACAAAATAAGTCAATAAAAATCTACAGCTATATAAGCTGGTAAAACACAAATACTCTGAGATAAGAAGCTAGCAGGTGCCAACTATATAATGTAGTTATGCACAAGTAAATATTGATCAATGCAAAGAAATAACTCAAAACTCAAAATATGATGTTTAGATGAAACTCCTCATAAACTTGAATAGTCTTGTCTCAAATGTTGTGTTTGAGGATATGACTTTTGCTAATTCAAGAAAATACCAGGGGGCTTCCCTGGTGGTGCAGTGGTTGAGAATCTGCCTGCCAATGCAGGGGACACGGGTTCGAGCCCTGGTCTGGGAAGATCCCACATGCCGCAGAGCAACTAGGCCCGTGAGCCACAACTACTGAGCCTGCGTGTCTGGAGCTTGTACTCCGCAACAAGAGAGGCCGCGATAGTGAGAAGCCCGCGCACCGCGATGAAGAGTGGTCCCCGCTCGCCGCAACTAGAGAAAGCCCTCGCACAGAAACCAAGACCCAACACAGCCAAAAATAAATTAAAAAAAAAAAAATAGTAAATGTATATTAAAAAAAAAAAAAAAAAAGAAAATACAAGGGATGTTGTCTCTACTCACAGGAGAAAACAGATGTTATGTGTGTGTGTGTGTGTGTGTTTGTCATTGTTAAAATGTGTATATAGACACAACAGTTTCATTACTCCTTCTCAAGGATATTTTTAATTTATTAGAGGACTTTTAAGGGAGTAAAGTTTTAAAAGACCAATAGCACCGCCAATATTATTTCAGAAGGCTTAGCAGCAGGGTTGATTCTGTGTCCTGTCCCACATATTCCAACCAGACAGAAAAATCTCAACTTGAACAACTGGATGCCCACGATGGATATGATACCTTTCCTTGTAATGAGCTCGGTATGCTGAACTCAAACTTGCCCCATTACTTCCACTTCTCCTACCATTTCTCAGTTTCCCTCAGCTTCGTAAATGTAGATGAAAGAAACCACAACTATTCTGCCTTTCAAATCATTAAATACTATAGTTTACCATTAGACAAAACAACTAAAGCCAAGGGAATATGAATGCATTGCTCAAAGTGATGTTACTAGATTATATTCTAGTACCCAGTATATTCCATCACATCAGGCTGTCTCCTCCAGGATGGCAAGATTAACGTGAAGAATAAAATACCCTTATAAAGACAAAGTAATTTTTGAAGTTCATCGTTCATTTTTGACAAATTGTATTTACCAGTTATTACTGATAAGATACCCCAAATTTTTGTCCTTATGACTGAAATCATTAGCATAGTAAAATATGCCAATAACTGCAACTATAATTTGCCTTTTACGTAATAAAATAAGCATTGAAAAATTAGGAAGAAAAATACCTTGTTAGATATTAAAATTTTGTTTAACATGATATTTTTGCACAGTGACCTATGGATTATACATCCCTAAATCCAAATGCCCAACGGGTTTTGGAAAATAAAGTGTGAACAATTCATTAATATCACAAACAAAAAAAACTCTAAAAGAACACTGTAGAGGATCACTGAGTCTTGCCTATATTTTCTTACCATTTTGAGTGTTCTTTGTCATTTCCAAAAGCAGCACCTTTCCACTCTTGAGAAAAGTTTCTGTAAACCATTACTAGGAATACATAAGAAGTATAAAAATCTATTTCATGACACTGCAGATAAAGTGTGTTGGTGCAGTTTTCCCTGCTGGGGACAGAATGCAACAAATGAAAAAACAGCTGAAAACAATGGCATGACTCACTGAGAAATTCTGACTCTACCGGCTGAATTACCAGTAACCAAAATTTACTCCATCCTGAGAATTATGAAAATAAATTTATCCTGCTCTTTCTGATAAGGTAGAAAGTGGTCAACATAGAAAAAAGTTCCCATCTATTTTAACATTTTATATGAATGCATAATCATATAAATAAAGAAAAACCTTTTAGTTGTCTACTTCAAGATTAAGAACACTAATAATTCTATATTTGAATATTATATAATATACATTAATTTTGAATATGTACATTTATTTAATATATCCATAAACATTACTTTTTTACAATTGTGCAACTGAGATTCAAATTTTCTTATTACTCTAAAACCATACTAAAAGTTCAACCAAACTTTGAAAAAAAAGTTATTACAGAAAAATGGAAAAATTAATAATAATACCAGGAATATTTAGCCAGTACTTGTATGTGCCAAGTACTGTTTTAAGTGTTTTACCCTGTTAATTTCATGTAATAATTACAATAAATACAATAAATACAAGGGGCATGTGCTGCTGAAATGCCCATTTTATGGATGAAGAAACTGAGGAAGTGAGGTCTAGACTAGCTTAAAGGTCACATAGCTCATAAGTGGTAGAGCTGGAATTTGAACCCAGGCACACTTGTTTAAGAGTTAATGTTTCTATTTGGTTTAAAAAGCATAAGTTCATATTTTCTCACTGAAGTATATGTATATGTAAATTCTTAGAGAAAAAAGGTTCTCAGATTTTAAAACCTAAATGTTATAGTGGAAGGAATGCAATCAATGTTCTCTGTTCCTACAAACTTTATCTGTCTATATGGTTTTCAAAATCATAAAAATTAGAGCTAGGATGAACCACATAGTTTAGTCCCTTCTCTTGTGATATTTAGAATCTTAGTCCAGGCAGAATATCAGGGTGTGCATGTGTTTGCGTGCGCATGCATGTGTGTGTGTGTTTATCTAGATCAATAGATCAATCGATCTATCTAGTTTTAAGCCAATGGATCCATACAGTTAGATATATTGCAGAGCCAATCCAAAGTTACTTTGTAAAAAGTTGCTGTAAAAATGTTGTCCAAAAACCATACTTCCATAAGTGCTCATTAGATTGAAAAAAAAAAAAAAAAAAAAAAAGGCTAGAGTTTTTGCTCTATTATATCCATTTTTTAGAAGTCAAAATTAACACATAGACAATTTAAGCTGCTGAAGTTTCCCCAGCTAGTAAGCGGTTAAGCTGAGATTCAAACTAAGGTCTATCAGATTCCCATATCCATTGGCCTGGAAAATATATTACTATTAAGAGAAAAGAACAATCTAGGGTTCAAGGACAATCAAATAGGCTCTTCGTGGGGAGAGACATGTTTCTCCTGTTTATGACTATTTCTGGAATTTGAGGAAAGTAGATAAAAGAGTATTTTCTGCTTCATGGAGGTAAAGACAAAGTAATTTTTGAAGTTCATCGTTCATTTTTGACAAATTGTATTTACCAGTTATTACTGATAAGATACCCCAAATTTTTGTCCTTATGACTGAAATCATTAGCATAGTAAAATATGCCAATAACTGCAACTATAATTTGCCTTTTACGTAATAAAATAAGCATTGAAAAATTAGGAAGAAAAATACCTTGTTAGATATTAAAATTTTGTTTAACATGATATTTTTGCACAGTGACCTATGGATTATACATCCCTAAATCCAAATGCCCAACGGGTTTTGGAAAATAAAGTGTGAACAATTCATTAATATCACAAACAAAAAAAACTCTAAAAGAACACTGTAGAGGATCACTGAGTCTTGCCTATATTTTAACATTTTATATGAATGCATAATCATATAAATAAAGAAAAACCTTTTAGTTGTCTACTTCAAGATTAAGAACACTAATAATTCTATATTTGAATATTATATAATATACATTAATTTTGAATATGTACATTTATTTAATATATCCATAAACATTACTTTTTTACAATTGTGCAACTGAGATTCAAATTTTCTTATTACTCTAAAACCATACTAAAAGTTCAACCAAACTTTGAAAAAAAAGTTATTACAGAAAAATGGAAAAATTAATAATAATACCAGGAATATTTAGCCAGTACTTGTATGTGCCAAGTACTGTTTTAAGTGTTTTACCCTGTTAATTTCATGTAATAATTACAATAAATACAATAAATACAAGGGGCATGTGCTGCTGAAATGCCCATTTTATGGATGAAGAAACTGAGGAAGTGAGGTCTAGACTAGCTTAAAGGTTTCTGGAATTTGAGGAAAGTAGATAAAAGAGTATTTTCTGCTTCATGGAGGTAAGCTAAGAGAAAATAAAATCTGATGTTCTGTACCAAAAAAATAAAATAAAATAAATAAAACCATACCAAATATCTTCAAATACTAAAATTATGTTTTAATATAAATGCCTCAAAATCAATCTGTAAAATTATTTCTATCACTAATGACTGCTTTGCATTTAAATCATGGCAGCTTAAACCTACAAATACTAAATCATTTCAAAGTTCATTGGTAAAACACTGGAAACTCAGAAAGTTGTGTTAATTAGTATTTATATTCTGGTATCATCTAAATATCAAGGTTTATAATAAATCACCAGGATAGAAAATACATATTTGTAAAATTATTCAAACACCAGAAAACTGCTAAGTCAAAATTTGTTTTACATTATTAAACTACAAGAACCACCTGAATATTCAGTGAAAAGATGTTGTTATATTTGATAATAAAAATAAGCATGTAGGTATTTGTGCTTTACTTTATCCACTAAATGCATTCTTCTAAATCACTGTGGATGTGGAAAAAAAATATTTTTGACAATAATACAAATAGCCCTGAGAGAGTGAAAAAATGTACAAATTCTCATAAAATAAAGTTGTTTATAACTGTTAAATTTAAAAATATATTTTCTCAGTTTTAGAAATTAAGAATTCCCAGGAGATCATTTCTTTGAGCACATAGATTGAAAGAAATCCACTTCATTGATTTTAATTTGTTATCTTAATGATCTGTCATACCCTCAGGAAAACAGAACCAAAACAATTCCAAAGACATCCTGGGTAGATTAGATTAATTATTTATACTTCCATGTTATGATACCCCAATATAATCCACAGCTGGGTTATGAAGGGAAGATATATTTATATTTTTTCTTAATTGCTATTGTTACTTAATTGTGGGAAGTATCTTATTTGCATAAAAGTTTAAATATAAAAGATGTGGCCTATTACAATAGCAACATGTTAATGTTGCTACAATGCAAACTGAACCTCACAATTCATATGATACAAAATGCCAAAAGGTGATGTATTTGGAATGTATTTTTATATGTTTATGAATTTGTGCTTAAAAACAAGAGCAGGTTCAGAATGTGGTAGCCTACTTAAATGTAAATTGCACTTTTGTGGTAATTATTTATCCAAATGTATGTTGAAAATTAGTTGATTTATTTTTTTAAGTTAGTTGTGTCATTACTAAATAATATGCTCTAATTTTTTTTCTTTTACATGAAGATATATTATAAGGTGAAATATTATTCATCCTAAGATATATCACCTTGAAACTTTATTCTAAAGTACCCATCAATTTGCAGCGTAATTCCAATGATCATTATGTGTGTCTCCACTGAACAGGATTTTTAAGGCAGTCCCACTGTTAATAGGAATATTCCAGTTATTTAGTAGAATTCAACAGAATGGAAGGATCTGTGGATATTTCCTTCAGTCACAATACATTAATTCAGAATAAACATACTACTTGCCAAACAACAGGTTAAAAGAAAAATTTGCACTAAATCATTTAAAAGGAATATCATCACTTTTCAAAAGTGTCATTATGGTATAATACAAAGTGGCATGCTTAGTTATGTAAGTTACTGATATTCTCTGAAATACTGAGAATATTAGTGGTAAGGTATTTAAAGTGACTAACATGGAACCTGGTATACAGTAGTCAATTAATTTCTTTATCTGTGAAATATGTATGAAAACATTTCTCAAAGAGATATTATGAGTATCCTTCAAAGATATTTTGAAACTCGAAAATATTACATAAATTAATGAGATTTATTATCTTTTAAGTGGTTTAACACAGGTCAGTGAATGACGAGGATTCAGGGACCAAATACTTTGGATTTTAAAAAAAATGTGACCTGTTTCGGCATAAGAGTTCTAGGAATAGAGATATTTACATGTTCTCACATTCCTTCCATCTCTCTATCTACCTATCTATCTTGCTTCCTTAAAACACAGTAATTTCTGAGAGCCAAGGGCATTTTCTACTTCTCTTAAAATCTTCATTGAATTTAGTCATTACCCTTTGTTGAAATTTTAATGGCATAAAATATATTTTGATATATCTAAATTAAATATTACTTATCATTACTTGTGAAAATCATAATAAACTTTTACACATCAATAATGTTACATATAAGAGTTCATGTAAATTGAGTGACACTTTCTATTGGTAATTTAAGGTGAATGAAAGATAAGATAAAGTCTGCTTATGAAAACAATAGATTTCAAGAGTCCATAATTTTAAATACGCTGTAATATTAGGACTAAAATAATTTTCATTCACATACTCCATATGACCAATTATTTTATACAGGGACAATCTCTTTATCTTGACAACTTTGTAGAAGTACTGCATAATTAATCACTATGTTGTATCTAACTTCATCAATATTAGATTGAATAAATTTACATGTTACTTAGGAACCGACCTTAATTAGAAACATTGGGCATTCCACTAAAAACATTGGTTGAAGACTTCTTTGCTTCTACATTTGCAAATTTTCCTGGATTTAGGCAATATATCTCTGTGACAATCAGATTATTTTTTAAAATAATGGTAAGGCTACAGTAACAGTGTAGGGAAAACGATGCTATTTAGAAGTTTAAGATAAACTATGCTTTAAATATATCTTAGGAGATATATATCAAAATTATTTTTCTAGTAGTGCTGCATTGTAAATGGGGGACTAAATCCCCATTATGGGGTCTTTAAGGATCACTGGAACACAGATGTAGAAATCACACTTGAAGAAGCATATGAAATTAAAGGATTTATTTTATTCACAGGTTCTAGAAGAGGGAGGTGTGGCACGCCATACAGGGGAACAGATGGGAGGAGTTCCAAGTATCCTTATAAGCGTTTGGGGTAGAATACACAGCAAAAGGAATGAGGGGATTTCACTGGAGTGTTTGAATGTCACTAGTTCACTATCAGAGAACAAGAAGGGGAACTTGTGGCAGGTACCAGCCTTACCACACTGGTCTCTTTGGTCACCTGAGATGCTTAGCCTGTTTCTGGGGATGTTGAGGCATCGGGAAAATATGAGGTTTTAAAATTTTACAAGTGTCAACTTGATCTGTATTCAACAAATTATCTTGACCACGGCAAAAGCACAGTTCTAGGGACATAATATGCCTATATTGTGACAAAGAGAAGCCTGAAAGCAGAATTAGAACAAACGTGTCATAAAATAAATCAGACTTGTTTTCAGATGGGTATATAACGGGTTTAGTATATATTTGCACATTCTTTCACCTTTGCGTTCAAATTGCTTTCACTAGATAATCAAAGTCAGAGAAAAAACGAACAAAGTTCATAAATTAGGTTCTCAAGGAGGAGCTATGTGTACAATTCTTGTAATGACAAGACCAAGCAATATTCTGATATATGGATTAAATCATTGGAAGATAGCAACAAAATATTCCTCTGTAAACTAGCTGGTAAAGAATTAAGATTTATAATGGAGTGTTTCCCCACTAATTAATTAGAGTTAGAGTGACATATTACAAGTATGGGTGTATATATATATATATCTACACACAAGCTTTGTAACAATCAGGTGTTTTCAATGTTCTAGCCAAATTACATGAAGTGTGGAATTACAAGTAACTGAGAAAAGTAGAGAAGAGTTGGAAGATAAAAATACATTATCATACTTTGTGTGGAGATTTCTTAATTGGTCTGGGGGAAATTTCTAGCACCAGCAGTTTTTTTCCTTAAAACTCCTCAGGTAACAAGAATGAATATGATGGTCAAGAACCATTTGCATTAAGAAGTCATAAGAATTGAGCATTGGTAGGTGAAATAGGTGATTTCTAGTGTGGATTCAATATGCATCAAACTATTACTCTAACGTGACACAAAGGTTTCAGAATATTTTTTATGAATATAGTAGATTATAAGAAAGAAAGGGGAAATTAAAGTGATATAATAATTTTTCCTTAAATATGTAAATGCCTAAATACAGGAAATAAAATGGAGAAGATAAATAAAATGAAAAACAAATGTTATATGGTTTAGAGGGTGCAAACAATCAACATTAAATGGAAAATCCCAAAGAGAATTTAAAGATTACTGTGTAAGCAAGATTCACGGTTTATTCTTTTACCTTGGCTATGCAGAAGAGGACCGCCATTTCTAGAAAAAATAAGGTAAAAGTCTCTATTTCCCAAATGCTCTGTTGAGCTACCCCAACTTAATCTTCCTTGGACCTAAGCATTGACCTGGTGTACTGGCCCCATGCCAGATCCAATTGCAACTACTGGCAATACACAGCACTTGAGGGTACATATATTTTGATATGTCAATAAGAAAATGAACACAAACCCTAAAAAGGAGAGGATGATTAGAGCTGGAACCACATGTAAATTAAAGAGACCATATCTGCTAGTAGTTAAATTTATTTTTAAACTTCAATATCTGATATGTATACTCTGGAAAATCACAATTGATTTTTGGGAAGGAACTGCATAGGAAATGAATTATATGTACTAATAATTTCTATCCCATCAGTAAATAAGTAAATAGACATGATAAAATGGTTTCCTTTAAAATTCTGCTTTTATTTCTTATAGTAATAGAAGTTCTTTCTACTGTACCTTCATGAGGAAGCGCTGGATTAGTCTAAACATGTTCATTTATCTAGTTTATAGATATTCAGATCTTTTGGTGGTCTAACCCCAAACTTGACTCACAAGAAGGTTGGAAGAGGAATTCGCTGGTATATACCTATGGCCTGTAAGTAATCTATCTTAATAATACCATTCACCTGCTGAGTAGTCATGAGGTTTATCAGACTAACTTAAGGTCTTTAAGATACAAATTAAACTTAGCCAAATTGTATACTCTACTATCTCTCATCACTAAGTTTGTTAGAGATCTTAAAATATGCAGATATTTTAAGGAAAACCATTAAATATTTGTCACATTGCAGAATCTAAATACATTCATATATATATATATATATATATAAAATATTTATTTATTTATTTTTGGCTGCATCAGGTCTTAGTTTTGGCACGCAGGATCTTTTGTTGTGGCACGCAGGCTTTTCATTGTGGAGCACAGGCTTCTCTCTAGTTGTGGAATGTGGGCTCCAGAGCATGTGGGCTCAGTAGTTGCGGCACACGGGCTTAGGTGCCCCGCAGCATGTGGGATCTTATTTCCCCTACCAGGGACTGAACTCATGTCCCCTGCATTGGAAGGAGGATTCTTAACCACTGGACCACCAGGGAAGTCCCCATTCATATATTTTTAAACCAAGAACTAAATATAACTTCTGAATCTCCTAATAATTATTTCCTTTGTATAAGTGAACCTGACTGCAAACTTTATCCCATGTTGTAGGGTCAATGATGAGAGGACATGAAATTGAAAATGTGGTATTATAAATGGCCCATGTTCCTGGACAGTTGAACTCTCAAAAAGCATCTTATTTGGTGTCAAAAGATCTGCAGTCTAGTTTCAGCTTTGCTACTCATAGGGCTGTGAAAACATAGGCAGATTTTTAAATTTAAAATTCAGCAGCATTATTAATCAGGAAGAAAAATATGAATTAGCTCTGTTCAACAGAACTTTCTGCAATAATGGAAAAGTTCTGTATCTTTACTGTACCACTCTAACCACTAGCCATATGTGGTTCTTGAGGACCCAACATTGGGTAAGTATGATTGAGGAACTAAATTTTTAATGCAATTAATTTTAAATAATTAAATATAAACAAATAGTCACAGGCAGCTAGTGGATACCATACTGGACATTGCAAATATACATAGTATTTGACCACATATATTGGGAAGAGTAAAAACAAAAAATCATGCATAGTTATCATAAATCATAAATGTATAAGTTTTGAATGAGTCTCTAAAAACAAATGTATTTCATAAATAGGGATACCCCTAGAGAACTGTATGGCTTAAATCAATCCTTAAAGATATAGGGAATCCAGGTTGATGCTTGACCTAAATGAAAACTCAGCATAAAGTTAATTAAAAGTATCAATTTGCAGAAGAAAATAAAAGTCACAGTATGGAAATGTTGAAACTAAGGAATTTTTAAAGGAAGAATTATGATTCAATTTTCTCCATGGAAGAAAAGACAGCCTCTTCAATAAGTGGTGCTGGGAAAACTGGACAGCTACATGTAAAAGAAGGAAATTAGAAAACTCCCTAACACCATACACAAAAATAAACTCAAAATGGATTAAAGACCTAAATGTAAGGCCAGACACTGTAAAACTCGGAGAGGAATACATAGGAAGAACACTCTTTGACATAAATCACAGCAAGATCTTTTTTGACCCACTTCCTAGAGTAATGGAAATAAAAACAAAAATAAACAAATTGGACCTAATGAAACGTAAAAGCTTTTGCACAGCAAAGGAAACCATAAACAAAATGAAAAGACAATGCTCAAAATGGGAGAAAATATTTGCAAACGAATCAATGGACAAAGGATTAATCTCCAAAACATATAAACAGCTCATGCAGCTCAATATTAAAAAAACAAACAACCCAATCAAAACATGGGCAGAAGACCTAAACAGACATTTCTCCAAAGATGACATACAGATGGCCAAGAGACACATGAAAAGCTGCTCAACATCATTAATTATTAGAGAATTGCAAATCAAAACTACAATGAGGTATCACTTCACACTGGTCAGAATGGGCATCATTATAAAATCTACAAACAACAAATGCCAGAGAGGGTGTGGAGAAAAGGAAAGCCTCTTGAACTGTTGGTGGGAATATAAATTGATACAGCCACTATGGAGAACAGTATGGAGGTTCCTTAAAAAACTAAAAATAGAATTACCATATGACCCAGCAATCCCACTACTGGGCATATACACAGAGAAAACCATAATTCAGAAAAGACACATGCACCCCAATGTTCAATGCAGCACTATTTACAATAGCCAGGTCATGGAAGCAACCTAAATGCCCATTGACAGATGAATGGATAAAGAAGATGTGGTACATATATACAATGGAATATTACTTGGTCATAAAAAGGAATGAAATTGGGTCCTTCGTAGAGACGTGGATGGACCTAGACACTGTCATACAGAGTGAAGTCAGAAAGAGAAAAGCAAATATCGTATATTAACGCATATATGTGGAATCCAGAAAAATGGTTCAGATGAAACGGTTTGCAAGGCAGAAATAGAGACACATATGTAGAGAACAAAAGTATGGACACCAAGGGGGGAAAGCAGGGAGTGGGGTGGTGGTGGGATGAACTGGGAGATGGGGATTGATATATATATATACACTAATATGTATAAAATAGATAACTAATAAGAACCTGTTGTATAAAAAATAAAGTAAAATTCAAAAAAATATTAAAAAAAATTTTCTCCATGTAAAATTATAAGTAAATTGTTGAATATATATGGAATTCAGGACTTTTTAAAACTGAGTTGACTATAAGCCCCCTTCTTTCCTAGCTGTTTCCCTGTCAGAAGTCAATATCATATGATGGGGAGACAATCATACAATGTTATTCTTCATTCGGGGTTGAAATTTGGCCTATGGGCCATTTATGAGAGCACATTTTCCAAGAACTCCATATAACCTTACAACTGATTTCACACAAACTATGTAGCTTTCTAATTCAAGATGGAATTATTAGGAACATAACTCCAACAAAATTAACCTGGTTTCTATTTTTAAAAATCCCCTAGTAGGTCTATTACATTGGAGCATACTGTTATTCAAAGGAGGTTTAATAAATATAAATATATTTTAGTATATATGTTTTCTATACACTAGAAGAATAAAGGCTGGTTTTCCCTCTATTATGCTTGGAAAATGGATTGCTCATGCTGAATGCTAATAATTACATACTTCTTAATAGTTAAAGGTTAACAATTCATATCATTTAGAGTTCATCATGGATCTACTAAAAATTGTCTTTAAAAATAATGTTCTCTGAATCTTCTTATTTATTGCAGAATGAAATCATAATATTCTTGACAGATACTTACTATCCAAATAACATGCAATGCATGCACATACTATATAGCTATTTGCATAATGAAATTAGTTTTTAAACTCTTGATCCAGGTGCATTTCCTCTACACTAGAGAAAATAAATTAACAGAATAACTGACAGAAATAAAATTCCTCAACCAAAAATACCAACAAACCAAAAAGATAAAGTTATATATATATAATAAACAAAAATGCTCTAACATCTACTTATTTTTTGTGTTCATTGTATTTGTCTTAGAAATGATGCAAATTTGTAATAATATGTCACAATGTCTCATATTTGACAGGTTATAAATTTAAGTAAGGCTAAAGATTAAGAAAATCATAGTAATTTTCTTAATTTTAACTATGTATGCCACATACGGTTAATACAAAAATAGATACTTTAATGGAAATGAAAATAGTAGCATATTTTATAACATAAAAAACCTAAGCTAAAAATTTTTTAAAGGCAGTATATTTTTTAAAAATACATGAACAACTTTGTAACAGAAAACATTTTATTTTAAAATTTTAAAATTTAAATTCCTGAACTACCTAATTTCTGATTTTTTTCCATTGCACTTATAATCTTAAAATATACTGTATTGTTTCCTTTTTTTTTTAACATCTTTATTGGAGTATAATTGCTTTACATTGGTGTGTTAGTTTCTGCTTTATAACAAAGTGAATCAGCTATACATATACGTATATCCCCTTATTTCCTTCCTCTTCCGTCTCCCTCCCACCCTCCCTATCCCACCCCTCTAGGTGGTCACAAAGCACCGAGCTGATCTCTCTGTGCTATGTGGCTGCTTCCCACTAGCTATTTATTTTATATTTGGTAGTGTATATATGTCCATGCCACTCTCTCACTTTGTCCCAGCTGACTCTTCCCTCTTCCCGTGTCCTCAAGTCCATTCCCTAAGTCTAAGTCTTTATTCTTGTCTTGCCCCAGGTTCTTCAGAACCTTTTTATTTTTTTAGATTCCAATATATGTGTTAGTATGTGGTATTTATTTTTCTCTTTCTGACTTACTTCACTCTGTATGACAGACTCTAGGTCCATCCACCTCACTACAAATAACTCAATTTCGTTTCTTTTTATGGCTGAGTAATATTCCATTGTATATACGTGCCACATCTTCTTTATCCATTCATCTGTCGATGGACACTTAGGTTGCTTCCATGTCCTGGCTATTGTAAATAGAGCTGCAATGAACATTGTGGTACATGACTCTTTTGAATTATGGTTTTCTCAGGATATATGCCCAGTAGTGGGATTGCTGGGTGGTATGGTAGTTCTATTTTGAGTTTTTTAAGGAACCTCCATACTGTTCTCCATAGTGGCTGTATCAATTTACATTCCCACCAACAGTGCAAGAGGGTTCCCTTTTCTCCACACCCTCTCCAGCATTTACTGTTTCTAGATTTTTTGATGATGGCCATTCTGACTGGTGTGAGGTGATACCTCATTGTAGTTCTGATTTGCGTTTCTCTAATGATCAGTGATGTTGAGCATCCTTTCATGTGTTTGTTGGCAACCTGTATATCTTCTTTGGAGAAATGTCTGTTTAGGTCTTCTGTCCATTTTTGGATTGGGTTGTTTGTTTTTTTGATATTGAGCTGGATGAGCTGCTTGTATATTTTGGCGATTAATCCTTTGTCAGTTGCTTCATTTGCAAATATTTTCTCCCATCTAAGAGTTGTCTTTTCATCTTGTTTATGGTTTCCTTTCCTGTGCAAAAGCTTTTAAGTTTCATTAGGTCTCGTTTGTTTATTTTTGTTTTTATTTCCATTTCTCTAGGAGATGGGTCACAAAGGATCTTGCTGTGATTTATGTCATAGAATGTTCTGCCTATGTTTTCCTCTAAGAGTTTTATAGTGTCTGGCCTTACATTTAGGTCTTTAATCCATTTTGAGTTTACTTTTGTGTATGGTGCTAGGGAGTGTTCTAATTTCATTGTTTTACATGTAGCTGTCCAGTTTTCCCAGCACCACTTACTGAAGAGGCTGCCTTTTCTCCATTGTATATTCTTGCCTGCTTTATCAAAAATAAGGTGACCGTATGTGCGTGGGTTTATCTGTATTGTTTCTTAATTTTTTTCTCCCAGACTCTACCCACTAGAAATGTGAGATTTGTCACTGTTTAATTTGTGACTGTATTCCCACCTCCTTAAACAGTTTAACACACAGTAAGGAGGAAATAAATATTTTTGAATTAAAAAAAATTAATTACTATCCATACTAATTCTACCTATTAAATGTTAAGGAGAAAAACTGCTTATAAATAAATTCTTAAAACTCTTTTCAACAGTGGAGCTATCCAAATGCAGTGACTATACATACAAAATACGTAGTATTGAATGCTACTCGCAAGGTCATCACACTATTCTTATATATGTTTAAATAATAGCCTATGATAATATATAATTGTTATTACTATGAAATTAATTATTTTCCCTGCAATTGTCTAGGAAATAAAGAAACATAGAAAGATACTGCAAATATTATACAATTCTTTTAAAATAAAAAGAACGACACTACTTATGGGTTAATTTTGGATTGAAGAATAGAAGAGTTTTAAATTGTGGGCAATATAAAATATTTTTTATTCAAAATTCATTTTTATTTATTACAATTAGAGCTAAATAAATATACACTAAAAGTGTTCATGCCATGATTTTTATTCAAGATGCATATGTGCTACATAGAGTAATAGTTTGCAATCATGAAAGTAATCTTATTTCTTTATTTTCACAATGCCTCAAATCATTATGAAATAAATCAGTTTCAAAAACTGAAATAATTCACTAATTTTCTTCCCACTTCAGATTAAATAAAATTAATATTTTCTCTCTCTATGTAAATATTGTTATATAATATTTTATTCCTGAAACAAAAGTATCAAACTAATGATGAAAGTTAGGATGTACAAAAATAAAGAGATGAACTCGTATACAGAACCAACTGCAAGTGTCAACTTCCCATTATTCTGAGCCTTTCACAAATTTTTTTTTAAGTTTTAAGGTTTTTTTTTTTTTTTATATTCCTGCCGAAGTATGATGTAATTGAATAAGAATGATACAATATCTCACAAAGAAAAAGACGTTTAAGGAAGGATGAAAATATTAGCCGCTGAACTGGTCATTTTATTTTGGCTAAGGTATCTCTCCCTTCAGAATTTTCAAGATTTTTACAGAAATTTTCTTTTACAAAATGATTTGCAAAAATGCACTTCACTTTTTTTAATGCTATAGTTTTCTTTATTAATCCAATGCAGTGTTTCTTTCACTTATTTTAAGTCTCTTAAGTAAGTTATGGAATATTGGCAGGGAATAGATGAATCACAGAAGTAGTTGTTTAGGTAAAGTGACTTAAGAGTTCCCAAGCATTTAAGATGGTGCACATCTTCCCTTTCCTCTGAATTTCTTTCTTTTTTTTTTTTTTTTACTTTGTCACATCCATTACAGTGTCACCTACATGAACTTTTTTTAAATATGCAAACTCACATGAAATGCTAGACTGCCATTTCTTCATTAATGCAAATTGGTTTATCATGCTGCTTTCCTTCTAACTAATGTCTTTAGGTCTGCTACTCTGAGGCAGATTTCACAACAAAATGGAACTACAGGCCTATTCCTCTACTTAACATGTACCTATAGAATTTGGACATTCTTAAAATGCCCATTAACCAAGATCGTTTAATGTTTCCCTCAGCTTGACTAGAATTTATACCTGACCTCCCCCCAACCCCCCCTTTTTTTTTTTTTAGAAATTTTCTTTAGTTCTTTCTCTGCTCCTTTGAGATACATGTAAATGTCTTTAAAAACCTCTTGTCAGTTTTACTATCCAGGAATATCTTTTCAAGGCCCTGGGATCCATACTCTGAAATGTAGTCATTTAGGAAAATAGCATCCGTATCCCCATTCTCTGTTGCAGGTTAGGAGCTTAACTTTCCTAGGTACCAATTAGCAAATACAGATGGCCTAATCACAGAGAAAAATATTTACAAGCTAAGGAAATAACTCACTCTGCTCCACACATCCCATTGATCAGCTTTCTTCCATAATATCCTCCAGTATTTTATACTAGCTCATCCTGGCCCACCCTTAAAAACCTTCCACCGGTTGTGTCAGTAGAGTTTAGACTTAGTCTGTCCTTGAGGACAGACCCCTATTGAAAAAGCTTTGAGTAAAATCTTCCTTAATTAACTTTGTTCTGTTCAATTTTTGCTTTGAAACCATCTGTTAAACATAAGATCTAAATGCAATAATCACCTGTAACTTTGGATAACATTATGTGACATTTGAACATCCATGGGGCAAGACCCAAGACTGTCAGAAGGAATGAACCTAAATAAACAAATAAAACTAAGCAGAAGGGCAGAATACACACACACACACACACACACACACACACACACACACACACACACACATAGAGAGAGAGAGAGAGGACTTTTAAGATTTGGGAGATTTTTAACACAAGTAAGTGATATTCAATACTACCTACACCAATAAAAGTAATAATAAAATAGAAGTGTTTAAATATAAATTTTATGACCATCCATTGAAATGAGGAAATATCCTCAGTCAAAAAAAAATTACTGATAATTATAAACTATTCAACAAGTTTCCTTGCTTTGCTTTTTAAACTATAAGGACAGATAAAGGCACTATTTCTTAATTTTTATTTTAGTAGTGATAACACTCTGAAGCTATTGACAAAGCAATAAATAAGGTCCAACAATACAATGTCAGTTAAGTGGCCCAGAAGCTGTTTGGTTTTTTGTGTGTTTTTTTCCTATTAAGGAGGAAAGAGCCATGGGAATCTTAGTTTATACTGATGGACTAAATTCAGATGAATTCAATAAACATTTGTTGATTATGAAAGATGTGTCAGACACTGCTAAGTGCTGAGATAATGAATAAAGCATCACTCTTTGTCCTCAAAGACACAAAACACTCTCATTGGTTGATAGTCGCATGAAAAGATTGTGTTGTTTTATTGTGGTAAATGCAATTTAGATATCCATGAGATGATAAAGGAGAACACTTAGCCCAATCTGAGGTTTAATGGAAATTTTCTAAGAGGGTAACTCCTCCAAAAAGCTAAATCTGGATAAAAATGAACAAGTTAGCCAAATGATGCAGCTGGAGAGAGCTTTAACATTACATCAAGTTATTTTTTCTTGAGTGACTAGGCAGTACTATCAAATGAGATTAGGCAAGGATTGAAAAAAGTAGATGGAAATTGATGCGTTTCAGAAAGCTGTGGAAACTCCATGTGGCTATCTCCAGCTATAAATGCATGTATGGATATAAAGTCGGGATACAGGCCTGGATTGAAGATGTGGAGTTGGGAATTATCAGAGCCATTCATGGCTCATGCATAAAACTTGAAAAAAGATGACATAGCCCAGAGAAAGACAAGAATAATGAATTTGAGAGAGAACTGTGGGCAACCCTAACATTTAAGTGATAGGCAGAGCAGGAGCCCACAAATGAAAAGCACAGAGAGTAAATAGTATAACAATTCCAGAGAGTAAAGGAGTTCTGGAAAGTTGTACCTGGCAAATAGTATACAATGAAGAGGTCCCGTAAATCGAATGAATGTTCTCACTGGATTTGGCAATACTGAGTCATTGTTGAATTTCAATTTAGTTGCTTAATTGGAGTGATGAATACAAAAACAAATTGCAATGTGTTGGTGAGTCAATTAAATCTGAGAGATTAGAGATGGTGAATAGAGTTAGAGTGTATATAGCTAACAAAAGGCTTTTTATTTGAAGAGGGATATGGAAAGGGGAGACAGAAAACTTTTTACACATAGGATGAGAAAAATGCCTAAGAGTTCTCTAGAAATCGGGGACATATTGATGGAATAAAGTCCCTGTTGACAAGACAAGGGATAAGGTCAAGTATAAATGTGTAAATATTGACCTTGATCAAGGGAAGAAGCACCTCCTCTCTTGTGAATGAGATAAGAAAATAAAGATAAGTTGGAGATAAATGAAGATATCAATACATTTGAAAGGAGGAAGGATAACACTACATTAGTTTACGATAAATGATGTTAATTACATTTTTGAATTTGTTGGTATGCCAGGAGTAAGAAAAGCATGGGTGGGTAGGAGGCCTAAGGATACAAGTAATGGGTGATATAATCAGATAGGGGAATGCAAGAGCTGTCCAAAAACAGGTAAAATTACTGATGAATAGTACTGAAGACTAAATAACACAAATTTCCTCTAAATCATTTATTGCCTTCTCTCTTGTCCTTTGCATAGCTTATGTCAGGTATGGGCATCCTTGAGTTAGTATCTCATGATCATATTCTTTGTGTGCTAAGACTGAGGCCCTGTTCTCAGGTGTGAGCCTCCCCATATCTTCCTGTCTCTCCATCTCCTGCAGACCTCTCTCCTTGTGCCTCTTGGTTGCTGTCAGCACCCACTCTTGTTTGATGTTCTGTTTCCCTCAAGACCAGCATGAATATGTGATCATTTCTTCCTCAGTATTTCAATTTCTTCCTCAGTATTTCCTTCACTGTTTTTTCCAAAGACAGTAAATAAGTCCTCTTTTAAATTTTCAGTTTCACTAGTATTGACTATGGAAAAACAGGCAGTACATAAAAAAGTTATACCTTACACACTGTCAAAATGACAGTAAGTGGTTTGTAATTACTGATGACCAGGAAGGAATTATGAATGGAAACTACGTAGCATTTTTCCCTCTGCCTGTATTACCTTGAGGACAGACCTCATGAAAAGAACCCCTTCCTTCTGTTCTCTCATTTATTGAAATTGAGGCCTGAAGACATAATCAAGACAGAACAACAGGTGCCTCCTTGTCTCAAGTGGGTCATTTGCATCTTGAAGTATCTCTGGATTCTAGGTGATGACTTTTCCAAGGGGTTTAAGCTTCTTCCTGGAAAGATCACTTTTGGAATTTGCTTCACAGTGTGTTTGACTAGAATTGCCTATATTACACGGAAGATTTGTCAAGTGATTATGCCCAGCTGAGACTTCCGGAGATGCAGGCCCATCTATCTTCTACAGCTATGTGCCTGCCCTAGGGAACCTCTTGGCATAAATACATAAAGCCTAAGAAAAAAATTAATTTAACCCTTCAAAAGAATGACAGTGAAGTCCAAAAAGTAAAACAATGAAACAGAATATTGCGGAGAAAAAGTAGTCTGCTGTAGATGAAAATCCATTACTCTGACAGAGTCTAATAAGTTTTAGATTTTAAGCAACAAAAAGTTTAAACCTACACACTGCTATATATACAATAGATAACCAACAAGGACCTACTGTATAGTACAGGGAACTCATCGATATTCTGTGATAACCTATATGAGAAAAGAAACGAAAAAAGAATGGATATATGTATACATGAATATATGTATATGTATAACTGAATCACTTTGCTGTACACCTGAAACACAACATTGTAAATTAACTATACTCCAATAAAATTAAAATATATAAAAAGCATGAGTATACTGTACATACTCATTTATTAAAAAATCAAAAATACACTGATTTTTAATATATGAATTTTAAATTAATATTTTATAGACTCCAATGAGTGTGTGTTGATTGTGTATCTTGCATAAGTGTGTACAAAATTTTGAGAGAATTAACAGCTGAAGAGTTTAAAATCACAATGCTTGAAGAATTTACAATATATTGAAGAAAAGAGAAAAAATGTATGGAAGGCAAAAAAAGCAAAAGTTCTAAATAAAAGGGTGGTATTGTGCAGGGAAGAGAGTTTTAAGAAAATACTTTAGCAAAAGGGACTGGCAATTCAGCTGATGCAAACTTTGTAAACAAATTTCAATATAGGTGACATAGGAAACAAGGTTGGGACGAGAAAGGTATTTTCTGAAACCTTGGCCAGCCTCATGACACTTCATCATAACAGGGTGAAATCAACTGCCATTTCAGAAACCCATAAATGAAAATTCCCCAAAGAATATCAAAAATAAAATAACCATTAACTGCATATATAGGGGGAAAATACACAGTGACATAGATATCTCCTGTAGGTATTTAAAACCTCAAATTTTATTCTAGGCCTACTTACTTATAAAATTAATGGTAAATGACTGACTTAGGTTTGGAAAAAATATTACTTGATAAAAATACCCTAATCCCTATTAACACCCTGTAAACAGTTTTTTAGTGAAAAAGAATTCATTAGTGACATTATGTTTGTCATTTTTAATCAACTGTAATGCCATGTTAAAATCTGACAAATATACTTCAGATAGATTAAAAAAAATAAAAAACCCTAAGGGTTTTTGTGGCATTCCAGCCTAGAGTACCTACTAATCCATAATTGATGGCTCATGACATTGCCATTTTCAAGCCATTAATTACACAATAACAATGTTAATTGTGTTTTAATTAAGTCAGCAATATTCAAGCTTGGAATATTTTAGCTTTCTTTTAGAGAAAGATGGTATTTCCTAGGGTTATTTTCATTTATATCTATTTTTTAAATCATCCTTTACTGTCTTTGAAATATTGAGAATGAATGTTGACCATCGTATTTAAATAGAGAAACATAAAGTTTACATATTATCAGCTAATTGCTACTGAAATCAATCATACTGCACCACATACCATAACATAATTCCTAAGGCAAGGACACAATTTTTGTGTTGATGATTATTTCTAGAAGTTTGTCACAGTCAAATTTGTTCAACTCTGCTGCTAATTTAGACTCATAAGACTATAAATTATTTATTAGTAATTAGTAAATATATGAAAGCTAACTTAACGTTGATATCATGGGAGCTTGAAGTTTATTATTCTAATTTTCTTGTTTTTAAAGTAGTGCCCCAAAGAAGTCAAAAAAATAATCCCTCTCTGTAAGAACATGTGTATGTTTATACAAAGCCAGTGGTTTGTCAATTACTTGGATCCTATCACTAATGGAGAAAGTCATGAATGTGTTACTGATGTGGTTCAATTAATAGAATCATCTAGCTCTGACCCATATCCAGCAAATACTCTGCTCTAAGATGCATACAAGAGGGACCAGATGAGAAGGAGTGATCTATTTCAGCAATACTTGTCATCACCATGAGCTTACAGGTCTTGAACTATGGGTCACTAACATTATATCAATGTGAAAAGAAAAGCCTTATGATTGAGATTAAGAAGAAAGCAGACACTGTGAAGATAACAAGCAGACAATCATTACCATATATAGAAAAATCAACTACTCAACTCTAAAGTTGCACATTAATAATCTTTTAAATTGGCCCAATAAAGTTGTGGGGCATTTATTATCCTAGATTTTTACAAATCAGGAAAGTGAAGGTCAGAAAGATTCAATCACCTGTTCAAGTTCATGCAGCTGGTAAATGCTTACCTTGGATCTTGAACCTAGCCCTATTTGACTTTGGAGACCATGCCCATTCTATTCCTCCTCCTAGGAGGGAGGAATAACAAACCAGGATGACAGGCAGTGAGAAGCAGGTAATATACTCAGGTCTATGCTCCCAGCTCATACTGGCTTTATAAATAATAGATATGCATTAAAAATATTAATGAACTTTCTACTTTTAATGTCCTGACATAATTCAGACCTTAGAAGAGTATTATTGAGGAAACAGTAATAATTCTAATTAGCAATTCATCTGCTGCTCTTGAGGGTCATTTTAAAATTCTGCTTATTAACTTATAGCATTTCCCTTCTCAGATCGACTGTCATTTCCAGGAATAAGTTAAGGTAGATCAGACCTTGTACGGTAGCAAGTAGGACGTTATTAAAAGGAGCATTCAAGTAGTTAAAGAAGTAGAAATTTATCAGAAGTAAATTGGCTATTAAATCATCATTGGCTGTTCTCTCATTTGAAATTTTAAGCATTCCAGGTGGATATAAATGAAATAATATTTAAGACTTCATTAAGAGTTTGGAGAATGTTTAAGAATAGTAAAAGGGCCTGTATAAAATATTTCAGTGTGGTTATGGTAGGCCCCATTATATGAATAACCTACGCATGAACATTTCTATATATGAACTAAAATCCAGATTCCCCTAATCCTTTCCCTTTAACATAGTGAATGGTCACAGAAAAAAAGGACTGAATGCTTCTTATGTGCCAGGCACTATATTAACTGACATAGACATTGTTATCCTGATTTCACATATCAGGGAACTGAGTCTTGCAGAGGTTAAGGAACGTGTCCAAGGTCACACAGTTAATAGGTGGGAGAGCAGTCTTTAAACACCAACCTTTCTGACACCGGATCTGTTGCTCACTGAACTATCTAAGCCAATTAACGACAATAAGCACTACCCAGTTATGTCTAAATTCAACAATGAAAGAGCCAATTCATCATATTGTAACCAGGTTATTCACAGAACCACAGAGTTCTTGAACCATGTTTGGGCTTGTTAATTGCACTTCTAGGTCCAGACTCTATCTCTGAAGATAGTGTGTAACCAAGACCTAATTTGTCCAGTGTCCTGAGTAGGCAAGGGAAGGGTGACCAGACTGCCTACTACTCATCATTCAGCTGAACACATAAACCCTCCTCATTTACCCACACCTGCCCTGAGGGTGCCTGTCTCCCGTCTACCTCCACACCAACCTTCACCACAACCCACACTTCCGTCGCATCAACTCCGGTACAGGGCTTCCCTGTGCTCCTCCATTACTCACTCCTCACATTCCCCACAACTTCATCCCCTGATGAGCTGGGCTTTCGGTCCTAACTGTAGAGGAATGTCAGAGAGAGGATTTCTCAGAGCTCAGTTCCAAAATCCTTGTGGATCCTACCATAGCTACTAATTATGTATTCCATATGCCTGCTTTATCCGGCAAAAATAATAAGATCACACAAACATACCACTAAGACTATTCTCTATCAATATCAGGATTAATTATTTAGTTGAGAAGATTCTAAAGTGGAAAGGAAATTACCTTAGTGGGGAGACTAAATTTTATTTTTCTTTCATGCTATCACCTTGCATAATCTATGACTATTGAAACTCAGAGAGACTTGAGAGAAACTTACAATGAAGTTAACTTTTAGTTACATAATATCAATATCATAAATTTTAAAAATACTAAATATACTTCTCCTCCTCTCCCTCTCTACTGTCATTTCCATGGTGGTACAGACTGGAAAACGGCTGGCCTCACATTAAATCCTGATAAGTAGGAAAGTCTAATGGCACTAAAAAATAAATTAAAATAATTTAAAAATATTAAAATAAGTTGCTTTATATTGAGAAAGATATAACACAAAACATTTCAGGATATAACTTGAATATTCAATATCAAGACTATATACTATTGTTTTGCCTTACGTTTTCCTGATTTTTGTTAATACTTATGCTCTAAAAGGAATGATGCTGTTCTCTTACTCTAAGAATGTCAGTGTTATTTTGGTGGACCTCTTTTCTCTATGCTATCCTCTTCACACCCACTACAACATATAGCGGCAAGTACTAGGTCACAGGCATATAATATTCTTTATTTCCTTTAATCCTATCAATAATTCCAAGAGGAAGATATTATTAACTCATTTTCAGTTAAATTGCCCAAAATCAGTTAGACATGAGCCTGTTTTCAACCTGAATTTTCTTTATCTGCTACAAATTACTGAGGCATCAGAGTCAAACCTCTTGGCATCTTTTTTGTTTCTCATTTAGTGAAAGAGAGATTGATTGGCACTGTGCCTGAAACAAAGTAATCAGTTAGTAAATGAATGAACAAATTCATAGTGTTTTTTTTCAGGAGATATAGGAGACAGCAAGAGAGTGGAAAACCAAGGAACAGAGTGAAGTTCAGGCTGGAGGAGAAGGTATCACAGCCAATTGAAACAAAGATTTTGTACAAGGTTTATCTCTATGTAAAAGGTTGGGTGAGCAATCCAATTCAGAAATTTAAAATTCAAGAAGTTATTAAATTACAAATATAAGTACATATATGTATAATAAAATTATACAGATATATGCATAATATATTTTCTGAGCTTTTTAAATTATTGCAACATATTGGGTTTTTTTTCTTTTTAATTTTTGGAGACTATTATAGCTACAAATGGGCACATATGGCTTCAAGAGACCCTAATGTTAATACTGTTAATATTTGATGTATATAGACTGTTCAAGAGAGCCTAATGCTGTTAATATTGTTTTTTTATGAAAAGATCTATCTGCATACAAAAAAATAAAACAGAGTATGAGTTTTTGCAATAGAAACCTTTAAAAATAAAGTGCTTCATATAGAAAACTGCAGAATTTAATTAATATTTCACCTACTAAAATGTAGTAAGGATGTCATAATTATAGGTCAATTTTATACAAGGGGAAAATTGCATTATAGTCACATTTCCTGCTACTTTTTGGTAATTCAGCTATACAAAAGGATATAAAGAATTCTGAAACACTGAAGAATCTTCAGTGCTTTATGATTTTGGTCACAAAGTTTACTTATACCATGTATTTTAGCTCAAGTTTATAGGTCTTAAACTCCGAAAAATAATTTCATTCTTTCCCCAGAATTTTCAAATAAGAGGCAACTTCCTGGAATTCTATGCTTAAATATATCAATTCTGTTGTCTGTGTGATACACACTGCGCAGCATATATAAAGTTGGCCATTGGTTTTCAGTGAATGTTGATAAGAAAGGATGACAGGGTCTATGATATTTGAGTATCTGTGAAAGAAGAGGTATGTTATCATTCTATGTTTCAAGAATTTTCACCAAGAACCCTTTTGCCACCTATCAATAACTTTGAAATCAGAAACTTTGTGGAGAGGCTGTAAAGGGATGCTTTTTAATCAATAAACATTGTTAAGAACTTAGAATTTAATAGGAGACTTTGTATTTAGGAATCTAAAACTCACCATTTTTTTAAGATATCTGCTGTAATGGAATTTCTTCCCTCTCCTGTTCCATTTCAGTTCATTTCAGTCATCAGTGAAGCACTAAATGGGAAGTAGAAACCACAACTTGGCTGCTATTTATGTTTTAGTAATGTTGAGATAAATTGAAAGTTGGGGGCACTTTCAAAGAATACCAATACATATTTTATCTCAAAATACTTCAAAATGCTTTTATACGCATAGGTATATTAGTATAATGTAAAGATAACAAATTATGGGGTGTAAAAGCTTACATCTGAACCCTGGCTATACATACTTGGCTGTATCATCTTTAACAAGTTAACTTTTCTAAGATTATGCATCTTATCCGTAAAATCAGAAGAATTAAATACAATAAAGCAGGGGAAGTTATAATTATATATGCATTTTAAGGTACTCTAAATATTAGTTATTATCACTATTGTGATATGTTATGAATAAATTTGAAACGAATTTCTTAAACCATGTGGCCTCTTGATAAAGAAAACTGAAATTTGAAAAGAAAATGTTAGTTTTCATAAAAACAATTACTTCTGGAAAATCTCATATATATTTGAATTCTATCTGATTTGAATTCTATTCTCTTTTACCACAGATATTACGATGAGAAAGACATTTTATAAATGTATGAAATATTATTTCATACCTATGTGATTTGAAACGCTCAGAAGGAAGTCAGACTCCTTTAAGAAGTTGGTCTGGAATTGAAACATATAAATCTGCCAGAGTGATCTGATGTCCCAAAGAAGTTCCTCATGCTACATTATGTAGCTATAATAAAGGCTGGTTAGAGAAGAACGTAGAATAGAAAGACTCAGTGATGCCCTGAATAATTATAACAGTATACTTCTAGAAACTCCTAGAATATTAGGAGAGAATCACTTTGGATATATATAAGTAGAAACCAAATGGTACCAGGTTTGTTGCTTTCTTCGTGAATTTGAAAGAGACAGATCATGGTTGATGGGACAATTTGGCAAACCATTCAAATAACAGGCTTTGAGATCTTTCCTCCTCCTTTGCCCTCCTGTTATACCCCTCTGCTCCTCCTCTGTCTCCACCAAGATAATTATGTAAATAACTAGTAATCATAGCTCAAAGCAAATGAGTGTATCTCCAAACTGAACAAAATAGAAAAGCCTTTGAATTTCCAACAGTGCCAACATTTTTAGATAAAGCATGATTTTTGATCTATTTAAAATCTTTTGTGGATTTATAATTTGCATTATAATATATGGTTTCTAATCAATAATTTTTAATTTGAAGGATTCTCCTCTTTGTTTGACCTTCTCTTCCCATTTTCAGCACTACATGTGTTTCAGGTAAAGGACTGGTAATTATAAAGGTATCAGATTAAGAAATGAGGGTGATGTGTCTCTCTCTTGCTTCTGTTCAGGTCAAAGGTGGACAAAGGAAGGAAAAAAGAAAGAACGGAGCTGGTAGAAATGAAGTCTGCCCCAACTACTCCTCTTGGAGTCTTATCTACTTGAGTAGACCTCCTAGTAAAAACAGGATAATAAGGAATTAATTGGATCATTAGTCCCACTTAATTGTTCCTTTTCTCCTCTTCATAAAACTATTCTTGCCCAAATTGTTTTCCTCTCAATAGCATAAGGGAAGCCCTGACTGAGATGAAACTATTATACAACAACCTTGAATATCCTCATCAGTGAGTACTTGTTTCTTTCTCAGTGTTTCTTAGACCAGGTATTGATTGCAGACAATCACCTACTCTTACTGCAATGTTTAAGTAAATAAGAATCGTTTTGAAGTGGTCATCTTTTCTCATTCAAAGTGTTTAATATACTTCAAATTAAAGACAGTATCAAAAATTATACAGTCATGTAAAACAATATCTTACAAACAATAAAATACAATTTGACACCAATGCTGTATATAAAAGTATATTTGCTATGCTTATTGATTATACACAGTGTTATGATGTTATAGACTTAAATATCTGTGTCTCCCCAAAATTCATATGTTGAAATCCTAACCCCCAGTGTGATGGTATTAGGAGGTAGAACTTTCAGGAAGTGATTAGGTCTTGAGGGTGGAGCCCACATGAATGGGATTAGTATGCTTACAAAAATGACTCTAGAAAGCTTTCTCTCACTCTCATTCCATCAATTGAGGATACAATGAGAAAACAGCCATCTGCAATCCAGAAAAGTGTTCTCACCACAACCCCACCATGATCTCAGATATCCCGCCTCCAGAACTGTGACAAATAATTTCCATTGTTTATAATCCACCTGGTCTATGGTGTTCTATGAGAACAGCCTGAACTAATACTCATGGTGAACAAATACACCAAAATTGTACATAAGATCACCACTCTACTGTACCACAAATATTTATTTGAAAATAATATGCTAACTATGATAAGCAATTAATTAAGAATCTTTTCTCCTTGTTTCTTTAGAAATCAAAAGATTTGGAGCCTTTATTATCCCATCAGCAATGTACAATGGTTCCAATTATGCCATATCCTCATCAGCACTTATTATTTTCTCTTGTATTTTTAAAAAATAGTCATCTTAATGGCTATGAAGTGTTATGTCGTGGTTTTGATTCACATTTTCCTAACAATTAATGATGTTGAGCATCTTTTTATGTGTTGTTTAGCCATTTGTAGATCTTTTTTCTTCTGTTTATTACCAACTTATAAAATAGTCACATATACTCACTGTTATTTTTTGCAAAACTCTTTCAACCTCTCTACCTCAACTTTCAACACACGTCCCTGTATCCCAGGGACTTTTTATTTAGGAATCATAATATTATCTTGTGTTGTTGCCACTAAAAATTCTCAGCTAATGCTCTGCTCCTGTATAATGGGACAGTGATAGCATGGTCAAATCATATCTTCCTCGTGACAATCAGTTGTTAACTTACCCCTCTGGCTACTTTCTTCTCCCTGTCTTCACTTCTCCTTTCCTTCCTCCTACTCCTTGTGCCTTATGTGGATACTTCTAAAGGATGTATCTATACTAAATCTCTTCTGTTTCTCATAATTCTTTGCCTTCATAAAATTATCCAAACTTAAGACTTATCTAAACACCTAATTGTTATGACTTATCAAAGCTGATTTTCCCCAGCTTCGACAAGTTATATGTTGAATGCTGAATATGTATGCTACTCTTTTCTGACCATTTTCCCTCACTTTTCCCCTCCCTATTCTGCCGTGGTTAATTCTTACGGGTTCTTAAGCTGCCTAGAATTCACTGCCATAGCAAGTTCCTTGATAGGTCAAGGCTGAGCTTCCTGCATACCTGTTTCCATTGGACCCTATGAATTTCCAAATCCTAACCTACACATACTGAATTATAATTGACTGTTTAGAGGGATACATCCTCCATTAGATTATGTATAGAAGAGACTTATGTATTATTAATCATTTCCCCAGAGTTTAGCACAATGCCTATCACATAATAGAGCACAATATTTACTTGTGAAATGAGAAAGGGACCTGTGTACAAATACAGTGCCTCTTTTATAACTACGTATTGGGATGCTCATCCTGGATGGTGCACTAATACCTCAAACCAGGATACTACAAAAGTGTCCTCTCTTTCAGATCTCTTCCTCCTCAGCTACTGCCTTTTCTGGTACTATTAGTTTTATTGCTCTGGAATTCTAAGTTAAAATCCCCATCTTTTCATTACTTTCATCTCCTCATCCCTGTTTGCATGTCATCATTCATTATGTCATCTTAATGTCACCTCATAATGTTCCTTAACTCTAGCTCCTGTCCTCTATTCCCATTGCCCATGTTTTTACTTCAATAGCTTATATGTTTTGTCTGGATTAATATTAATGGTTCTTCTATATCCCACTTCCCTGACTCATCAGATCTCTGTTCTGCCAAAATAATTCTCTCTTGTTCAAAAACCATTTGTGAATCCCTATTTCCTCTCAAAAATTATACAGCCTCCTTAATATGCCATCCTAGTTCCCTACCTCTCCCATCTTCCCCCACACCCCCCTGCCCAATATGGTCAAAACTCTTCTTTCTCAACTGGAATTTCCACTAATCTAATTCAAGTACTATTTACTTTCAAATATTCAACATTCCTACACATTACCACCTATGTGCCTTTCCTTATATTCAAATGGGATGCCTCTTTCCATGCCAGATGTCCAAAGTCTACCCATCATTTAGAGCCAGACTTAAATATTTTCTCTTTCATGGGGATTTCCCTGTTTCCAATTCAAGTGCAAGCTGGAATTCATTACACCTCCCATTGAACACCTATGCAGTTATTCTCTGTCTTCCTTATGACATTTGGCAACTTACATTTTAAAGTGTTCTTATTTGAGAATGTGCCATTTTCTTGTATACATTGTAAGTTCCTTGCAGACAAGATTCTAGGATTATGTATCTTTTACTCCCTCACATTGAATTATATAGGAGACCAGCACACTGAGTTTTTTACACTATTTTGTAGAAGCTCAATAATTATTTCTTATACAGGTGAATGAATGAATGAGTAAATGAATGAAATTTTATTTATAGTTGCACTGAAATTCCTCCCGCCTTATATATATATAATTTATTTTTAGAGTCTCCCTGAATTTTTTCTTACAAACTGCCAGGAAACATCCTAATCTCTAAAATATTCTCTGATTTTTAGTCCCTGCTCCTCCCTACCTTACAACATAGACATACCTAGCCAGCAGGTAATTAAAACTATCCATTAGGAATATATTCTTCCATGAACTCACACAAGTGTTTTCATTGTAAGTGCTTTTTATTTAGCCTGAACATTTCCAAGGTAGCCTTTCTTATTTAAGGTTCTGTTTCCTAGGAAATTTATGACTGTCCACCGTTGCCCAGCAATAGAATGCACATAGCCTGTATTCTATATTTGAATTGTTGTTCAGAAATGAGTTTTAGGTTACCTTATCATTGACTTACCATGCCTATGGACAAAGTCTCGATTACTTTATGGAAACATTTATGTGTCCTCTTTTCTTCTTTTTCTTTTCATTTTTTAAGTCAAATACACTGGTGTAGGAGGTGGTACAAGGAAAATCTGTCAAAATAATGCAGCAACCTGAAGTCCTAGATAGCTTCACTTATTTTCTAAGTTGAAATATAGAAATTCATTTCACAGCAGCCCAAATGCCAGGACAAGAATTGCCTCAACATTAATTACTAAAACAATTCTAGTTTTTTGAAGATTGGTGCTTTCCTACTTAAAAGTCAGTGTGAGAAATCAGCATGTTCTGTCACCATTGAACTTTTCCCCAAATATTACAGTCCTTGCTTGTTCCTCTAGAGAGAGGGTTTCTTGGAGACTGGGAAGGAGCATTGTTCCTCATTGTTTCCCATTATACGCTACAAGAGAGATGCAAAGACCAGCAGGAGGATAAAAGGGAAATGTTCCTTCTTTTCAGTCACGATTATGTATGTTGAATATAGAATCGTTTCCTATGGTCTCTGTGCTTAAATTGGAGTAAATCATCACCTGCTTTAATAATGCAAAAGCCCCATCAAATATTTTGTCTCTCCAGTAATATGTATACATTTAATTGTATGAAATTTTCTCTTTATCCATAATTCACATGTTTACTGTTTTAATAATATTCTAATCAATAATATTCCAACAGAAATATCACAGTGCAGTATCTAAAAGAAGACAAAGATGATACCTTATCTAAAGCCCATGGCATAGCAATAGCAAGGGTTGGAGTTCAAAGGCAAATTAAGTTTTATATTAAGAGAAAATAGCACAGGACACTTATAACACTAAAATAATCAAAATTCCACTTCTATCCTGATTTCTGAGTAAAAATAAAAATCAGGCTCCAAAATTTTTAGAACATATTAGCAACACCAACCCATATACCTCTGGTGTCCAAAGCACGTATATTACTCCTCTTTAATAAATCACACAAAAAACATCAACACTTCAGGAATTTTCTGGATAAATCATCCTCGATTAAATTGCATACAAGAATATGCCATAGAACCACTTAAGACTTTGTGTTAAATAGATAGCATAATGATCAAGTTAACTATTAATTGCTAGTGGTGTATGTTCCATTCTTCTATTAAGAAGCATCCCATGATTACTGCAGCATTAATCACAATAGCCAAGATATGAAAACAACCTAAGTATCCATCAATGAATGAATGGATAAAGAAGATGTGGTATATATGTACAATGGAATATTACACAACCATGAGAAAGAAGGAAATCTTGCCATTTGCAACAACCTGGATGGCCCTTGAGGGCATTATGCTGAGTGAGATAAATCAGACAGAGAAAGACAAATATTCTATGACGTCAATATTATGTGGAATCTTAAAAAGCCAAACTCGTAGAAACAGAGAATAGAATGGTGCTTACCAGAGACTGGGGCATGGAAAATTAGGGAGATGTTGTTAAAGGGTACAGACTTGCAGTTAGAAGATCAATTTTTAAGCTCTGAAGATCTAACGCATGGCATAGTGATTATAGTCAACAATACTGTATTATAAACTTCAAAGTTACTAAGAGACAAATCTTAAATGCTCTCACCAAAGAAAAAGAAATGATAATTCCATGTCATGATAGATGTGTTAGCTAATGCTATGGTGGTAATATATAAACAAAACAAATCAACAAGTTGTACACCTTAAACTTACACAATGTTATATGTCAATTATATCTCAATTAAAACCAGTGAATAGGCAAAAAACTCTTAGGCTTATCACCTCATCTCTCTGAACAAATGTCTCCTCAAAGTATAATGTGGTTAGCAGTTTTAGGCTAGGTTGTATCCAACCCAGGGATTCAGATATGCCTGTGTATCCGGATAGCTGGTAAAGAAATCCATCAATCTATGTATATTAGAGACCCAGAGACTTCCTCAAAGAGAACGCATTCGAAGAAAAGAAAAATATTAGGCCCAATTACAGAACACTAATTTTTGGTCTTTGGATGTGGACTAAGATTCTAAATATATTCATACATATTCCTCTGGTCCATCCTAGGAAAAAAGAAAGCTATGATTTAAAAAAGAAAGTGTTAATTTTACCAAAACTCACAGACTCTGCTGCACAAATAATGATTTATCTTCCTTATAACAAAGAATACTGTGAATCATGGCAGAACTCACTCTGCTTAACATCCAAAGGGTTCAGATACAACTGGAAGGTGTATGGCAGGACATCACTAAGGAAGTGGAAAAGTTTTGATTAGTTCCTCAACTGGTTAATGATAGAAATGGAGCTATTTTTTGCCAGAGTTCTTAGTGCCATGAAAAGGTAGAGTCCACAGAGACAATGTCCACAGACATAATGGACACATTAGCAGATAATACCAGGGAAGCGGGATTGAGCAGATAAGCAAGAAACCATAGGTGTCCCTGGCAACTAGCAGAATTTCTCTTCAGCACAAGTGATACGTCTCCTAAGAACTCCCAGAAATAATTACTGTTAGGGACATTGCAAGGCCAAGGACCTTCTAACAGGAATAGCAAGAACCACTGAAAGAAAAGTTACCACCAATAAAGGGACCCTATTTAAACCGGTGTTTAACTGGAGTAACTAGCTTATCCCAGGCAACATATGGTAATTATTTATTTACTCCTCTGAAATACGAGGGAAAGAAAGGAAGGAAGAAGACCTTATATTTAAGGATGCCATGAAAAATCTTTAGAAACCATACAGTCATCTATAAATCCTTAAATAAGCTCAGTGATTTACTGGTTATAATAATTTGCTTCCCAGTCCATTTCCTTGTAAATGTCCATTTCCTTGTTCAACAAAGTTAGCTTCCTTAATAGATTGCTCTCCTTACAAAGTTAAGTATCTGCAATCACTCAGAGATTTGTATGACTTCAAAAAAACAAGGGCATTCCTCCATCTGTCTTCAACTACTAGGGCAGGCCTGTGTTCCAGTTAGGAATGGTGGACTCCTGAAGAGGTTAATGGACACTGTGGTTCTCATCTTCCCATTGTAGGGGAGGGAAGATCATTTTCCCTCTACCCCTTCACCATTCACAACCTGCAGATATTTCAACAGGGACTACCATCAACATACTGAAGTATGGACTCAAGCATCTGCATATAACGAAATCCCCAATCCTATTCACTCAAGCATCACCTAGGTATTTATAATTGAAGTTGTCCAACCAAATATTAAATATCTGATTAAATTCAGGAACCCCATCAAATTATAGCATAGCGTTCACTAACCCCTAGATATAATTTTAGAAACACACTTCAAAGCTCTAGGCATGCAATTCCGAAAAAAGTTTAGGAATTTTTTAAAGAAGCACTTTTAACAAAATGGATTAGACACATGCATTTCTTAGTATCTATTATGTTTGATGATTTTAATAGGATAATGAATCTTAGATGAAACATGCTCATGTATGATATTAGAATGATAACTGATCAAGAAAATTTAGGTTTAAAAGTATAACATACTACATTTTAAGATAATTAAGTAGTCTGCTTTTTATCTTTCAGAGGGCTGTGTATCATATACCATGTCTTAACGGAATAATGAGCTATTACAAAACAATTGCAGAAGACTAGAAACATAAAATAGCATTTGACTAGTTTGTTGATCTGCATGACATTTTATTCTTTGCTTAAGATTTTTTCTAATGTTCAGTAGTTAGATTGAATTGCACTTGACAAAAGGATATAATAACCCTATTTGAATTTTAAGACCACTTTATACAGGATCTAATTTACATATGACACCACTGAAAGTAATTTTTGAATTACATGTACTAAAAAAATGCTGATTCTGAAAATACAGTTTATGAGGGTTTTTCCATTCCTTCTTACCTGTGATAATTCTTACTTATAAAATCTATCCAGCTGCAAGAGGTCTATTCCAGAGTATTAAGTCCTGCACCTCAGGATTTTTAGGAAAATAATTTAAAATTACAAGTTAAAATGCAAATTCATTTAAAATCTTGACTATGTTTTTTGTGTTTTAAGAATATTTTGGTAATATTTAGAGAAAAGATCTTATAGAACACTAAGCGTGAGCCAATTATATTTAACTTATTCATCAACTTTCAAATCTACCACACTCATAAAAAGATAAATCCTAGTTTTGATTGGAGATAGTTTTTTAACTGGTTCTGAGAAATAAGGTATTTTGGGGCAAATTTTTAATTTTCAGCAACAAGATAAGAAAAATGTTATAAGAAGATAATATATAGCCATACTAATGATTGCAAGCTTGAAAGAGTGTTCTGCCCTGTTTAATGAGGTAACCTATGACTGATCAGTTATGTAGACAAGCAGAACTTAATTAGACATGTAGAACAAATGTGATTTAAAATAGCAACTAAAATCACTTTAGCTCTACAGATATTTCAAAAGCACATTTAGATCCTGGAGTGGAAAAGAAATAGTATTACAAGAAAACCATGAAGCCATCACTGGGGAATTTTTAAAAATAGTGGAACAGTGTTTTACCTGGAAAAAAAAAAAAAGTAGAGCAGCAGAAGCCCTAGGAGAGAATGTGTAACAGTCACCAAGTCTCCTTCAGACTAGAGAGTGGACTGCTTAAGGCTCCCTTAGTCAGCAGGAAAGCAGGAGGAGAAGCAGAACAATGAGAAAAACAGTGTGAAAAAAAAAAAAAAGTGTGATCGCATATTTCAAGAAGTAAATGGTTTTATACTAGGTATTCCAACAGCTGTAATAAAGTCATAGTATAATTCTTAGTAACTTATTTTTTAATATCTAGAGTGAAAGAATCAAGTTATTCCTAGATGCTTTGTGCTTTAACAATGTTTGTTTCTTAAAGAAAAATATTCGGAATTTGAAAGTGTCTTACTGTTCGAGAACTTTCAATATCAATGATCTGTAAAAAAAAAAAAAAATGTGAAATGCTATTTTGGAAAATGCTTTACATAGACTTTTTAACAGAGGTTAACATTTTAATTTCACATATTATATATTATAAATTTATTTTGTCAAGTTCATGAAAGCTTTACACTGGATGTTATATTTGACTGAAATTTGACAGTAGATGTACCTCATTTGCTGACTTGTCTAATAATTAAGAAATGAAAGTCAAGGTTCTGTGCTTAATAACAGGAATTTTTAAAAATGAATGACCAATTAACTAAAACTGACTTACATTACTCTGAATCTTTAGGTTATTAACCTAAAATATTTCCTATATTTTTTTTAACATCTTTATTGGAGTATAATTGCTTTACAAAGGTGTGTCAGTTTCTGCTTTATAACAAAGTGAATCAGTTATACATATACATATGACCCATATCTCTTCCCTCTTGCATCTCCCTCCCTCCTACCCTCCCTATCCCACCCCTCTAAGTGGTCACAAAGCACCAAGCTGATTTCTCTGTGCTATGTGGCTGCTTCCCACTAGCTATCTATTTTACATTTTGTAGTGTATATATGTCCATGCCACTCTCTCACTTTGTCCCAGCTTACTCTTCCCCCTCCCCGTATCCTCAAGTCCATTCTCTAATAGGTCTGCATCATTATTCCCATATTGTCCCTAGGTTCTTCATGACTTTTTTTTTTTTTTTTAGATCCCATATGTATGTGTTAGCATACAGTATTTGTTTTTCTCTTTCTGACTCACTTCACTCTGTATGACAGACTCTAGGTCCATCCACCTCACTACAAATAACTCAGTTTCGTTCCTTTTTATGGCTGAGTAATATTCCATTGTATATATGTGCCACATCTTCTTTATCCATTCATCTGTCGACGGACACTTAGGTTGCTTCCATGTCCTGGCTATTGTAAATAGAGCTGCAATGAACATTTTGGTACATGACTCTTTTTGAATTATGGTTTTCTCAGGGTATATGCCCAGTAGTGGGATTGCTGGGTCATATGGTAGTTTTAATTTTAGTTTTTTAAGGAACCTCCATACTGTTCTCATAGTGGCTGTATCAATTTACATTCCCACCAACAGTGCAAGAGGGTTCCCTCCAGCATTTATTGTTTGTAGATTTTTTGATGATGGCCATTCTGACTGTGTGTGAGATGATATCTCATTGTAGTTTTGATTTGCATTTCTCTAATGATTAATGATGTTGAGCATTCTTTCATGTGTTTGCGTTTGTTGGCAATCTGTATATCTTCTTTGGAGAAATGTCTATTTAGGTCTTCTGCCCATTTTTGGATTGGGTTGTTTGTTTTTTTAATATTGAGCTGCATGAGCTGCTTGTAAATGTTGGAGATTAATCCTTTGTCAGTTGCTTCATTTGCAAATATTTTCTCCAATTCTAAGGGCTGTCTTTTCGTCTTGTTTATGGTTTCCATTCCTGTGCAAAAGCTTTTAAGTTTCATTAGGTCCCATTTGTTTATTTTTGTTTTTATTTCCATTTCTCTAGGAGGTGGGTCAAAAAGGATCTTGCTGTGATTTATGTCATAGAGTGTTCTGCTTATGTTTTCCTCTAAGACTTTGATAGTGTCTGGCCTTACATTTAGGTCTTTAATCCATTTTGAGTTTATTTTTGTGTATGGTGTTAGGGAGTGTTCTAATTTCCTTCTTTTACATGTAGCTGTCCAGTTTCCCCAGCACCACTTATTGAAGAGGCTGTCTTTTCTCCACTGTATATGCTTGCCTCCTTTATCAAAGATAAGGTGACCATATGTGCGTGGGTTTATCTCTGGGCTTTCTATTCTGTTCCATTGATCTATGTTTCTGTTTTTGTGCCAATACCATACTGTCTTGATTACTGTAGCTTTGTAGTATAGTCTGAAGTCAGGGAGCCTGATTCCTCCAGGTCCGTTTTTCAATTTCTCAAGATTGCTTTGGCTATTCAGGGTCTTTTGTGTTTCCATACAAATTGTGAAATTTTTTGTTCTATTTCTGTGAAAAATGCCAGCGGTAGTTTGATAAGGATTGCATTGAATCTGTAGATTGCTTTGGGTAGTAGAGTAATTTTCACAATGTTGATTCTTCCAATCCAAAAACATGGTATATCTCTCTATCTATTTGTATCATCTTTAATTTATTTCATCAGTGTCTTATAATTTTCTGCATACAGGTCTTTTGTCTCCTTAGGTAGGTTTATTCCTAGATATTTTATTCTTTTTGTCACAGTGGTAAATAGGAGTGTTTTCTTAATTTCACTTTCAGATTTTTCATCATTAGTGTATAGGAATGCAAGAGATTTCTATTCCCACATGTTTTTAAAGTTTGTTTAATAGTCTTTCTCCCTTCATTTCTTTAATAAAATACATTGGGAATCACCATTTGAGCCAAACTTTTCTTAATAAGTATGTCAACTCAAAGAACATTTCATTTTCATGAGAATAACATGCTTATCATCATATTTGTGCAAAAAGAGCATCAACTTTTCATGTAAAAATACCAAAAGTGAGAGACAGTTGTGTTACTCAAGAAAAATGTCATATAAATACGAGACTTAAAGCATATTGACAGGCATCAGGGCTGTGCCTCTGAGGTGGGAGAGCCAACTTCAGGACACTGGTCCACAAGAGACCTCCCAGCTCCACGTAATAACAAATGGCAAAAATCTCTCAGAGATCTCCATCTCAATACCAAGACCCAGCTTCACTCAACGACCAGCAAGCTACAGTGCTGGACACCATATGCCAAACAACTAGCAAGACAGGAACACAGCCCCATCCATTAGCAGAGAGGCTGCCTAAAATCATAATAAGGCCACAGACACCCCAAAACACACCACCAGACGTGGACCTGCCCACCAGAAAGACAAGATCCAGCCTCATCCACCAGAACTCAGGCACTAGTCCCCTCCACCAGGAAGCCTACACAACCCACTGAACCAACCTTAGCCACTGGGGACAGATACCAAAAACAACAGGAACTACGAACCTGCAGCCTGCAAAAAGGAGACCCCAAACACAGTAAGTTAAGCAAAATGAGAAGACAGAAAAACACACAGCAGATGAAGGAGCAAGGTAAAAACACACCAGACCTAACAAATGAAGAGGAAATAGTCGGTCTACCTAAAAAAGAATTCAGAAAAATGATAGTAAAGATGATCAAAAATCTTGGAAATAGAATAGACAAAATGCAAGAAACATTTAACAGGGACGTAGAAGAACTAAAGAGGAACCAAGCAATGATGAAAAACACAATAAATGAAATTAAAAATAATCTAGAAGGGATCAATAGCAGAATAACTGAGTCAGAAGAACGCATAAGTGACCTGGAAGATAAAATGGTGGAAATAACTACTGCAGAGCAGAATAAAGAAAAAAGAATGAAAAGAACTGAAGACAGTTTCAGAGACCTCTGGGACAACATTAAACACACCAACATTCCAATTATAGGGGTCCCAGAAGAAGAAGAGAAAAAGAAAGGGACTGAGAAAATATTTGAAGAGATTATAGTTGAAAACTTCCCTAATATGGGAAAGGAAATAGTTAATCAAGTCCTGGAAGCACAGAGAGTCCCATACAGGATAAATCCAAGGAGAAACATGCCAAGACACATACTAATCAAACTATCAAAAATTAAATATAAACAAAACATATTAAAAGCAGCAAGGGAAAAACAACAAATAACACACAAGGGAATCCCCATAAGGTTAACATCTGATCTTTCAGCAGAAACTCTGCAAGCCAGAAGGGAGTGGCAGGATATACTTAAAGTGATGAAGGAGAAAAACCTACAACCAAGATTACTCTACCCAGCAAGGATCTCATTCAGATTCGATGGAGAAATTGAAACCTTTTCAGACAAGCAAAAGCTGATAGAGTTCAGCACCACCAAACCAGCTTTACAACAAATGCTAAAGGAACTTCTCTAGGCAAGAAACACAAGAGAAGGAAAACACCTACAATAACAAACCCAAAACATTTAAGAAAATGGGAATAGGAACATACATATCAATAATTACCTTAAATGTAAATGGACTAAATGTTCCCACCAAAAGACACAGACTGGCTGAATGGATACAAAAACAAGACCCGTATATATGCTGTCTACAAGAGACCCACTTCAGACCTAGAGACACATACAGACTGAAAGTGAGGGGATGGAAAACGATATTCCATGCAAATGGAAATCAAAAGAAAGCTGGAGTAGCAATTCTCATATCAGACAAAATAGACTTTAAAATAAAGACTATTACAAGAGACAAAGAAGGACACTATATAATGATCAAGGGATCGATCCAAGAAGAAGGTATACCAATTATAAATATTTATGCACTCAACATAGGAGCACCTAAATACATAAGGCAAATACTAACAGCCATAAAAGGGGAAATCGACAGTAACACAATCATAGTAGGGGACGTTAACACCCCACTTTCACCAATGGACAGATCATCCAAAATGAAAATAAATAAGGAAACACAAGCTTTAAATGATACATTAAACAAGATGGACTTAACTGACATTTATAGGACATTCCACCCAAAAACAACAGAATACATATTTTTCTCAAGTGCTCATGGAACATTCTCCAGGATAGATCATATCTTGGGTCACAAATCAAGCCTTGGTAAATTTAAGAAAATTGAAATCGTATCAAGTATCTTTTCTGACCACAACGCTATAAGACTAGATATCAATTACAGGAAAAGATCTGTAAAAAATACAAACACATGGAGGCTACACAATACACTACTTAATAACGAAGTGATTACTGAAGAAATCAAAGGGGAAATCAAAAAATACCTAGAAACAAATGACAATGGAGACACGACGACCCAAAACCTATGGGATGCAGCAAAAGCAGTTCTAAGAGGGAAGTTTATAGCAATACAATCATAACTCAAGAAACAAGAAACATCTCAAACAACCTAACCTTACATCTAAAGTAATTAGAGAAAGAAGAACAAAAAAACCCCAAAGTTAGCAGAAGGAAAGAAATCATAAAGATCAGATCAGAAACAAATGAAAAAGAAATGAAGGAAACGATAGCAAAGATCAATAAAACTAAAAGCTGGTTCTTTGAGAAGATAAACAAAATTGATAAACCATTAGCTAGACTCATCAAGAAAAAAAGGGAGAGGACTCAAATCAACACAGTTAGAAATGAAAAAGGAGAAGTAACAACTGACACTGCAGAAATACAAAGGAACATGAGAGATTACGACAAGCAACTGTATGCCAATAAAATGGACAACCTGGAAGAAATGGACAAATTCTTAGAAAAGTACAGCCTGCCGAGACTGAAACAGGAAGAAATAGAAAATATGAACAGACCAATCACAAGCACTGAAATTGAAACTGTGATTAAAAATCTTCCAACAAACAAAAGCCCAGGACCAGATGGCTTCACAGGCGAATTCTATCAAACATTTAGAGAAGAGCTAACACCTATCCTTCTCAAACTCTTCCAAAATATTGCAGAGGGAGGAACACTCCCAAACTCATTCTATGAGGCCACCATCACCCTGATACCAAAAGCAGACAAAGATGTCACAAAGAAAGAAAACTACAGGCCAATATCACTGATGAACATAGATGCAAAAATCCTCAAGAAAATACTAGCAAACAGGATCCAACAGCACATTAAAAGGATCATACACCATGATCAAGTGGGGTTTATTCCAGGAATGCAAGGATTCTTCAATATACGCAAATCAATCAATGTGATACACCATATTAATAAATTGAAGGAGAAAAACCATACGATCATCTCAATAGATGCAGAGAAAGCTTTAGACAAAATTCAACACCTGCCTATGATAAAAGCCCTGCAGAAAGTAGGCATAGAGGGAACTTTCCTCAACATAATAAAGACCGTATATGACAAACCCACAGCCAACATTGTCTTCAATGGTGAAAAACTGAAACCATTTCCACTAAGATCAGGAACAAGACAAGGTTGCCCACTCTCACCACTATTATTCAACATAATTTTGGAAGTGTTAGCCACAGCAATCAGAGAAGAAAAAGAAATAAAAGGAATCCAAATCAGAAAAGAAGAAGTAAAGCTGTCACTGTTTGCAGATGACATGATACTATACATAGAGAATCCTAAAGATGCTACCAGAAAACTACTAGAGCTAATCAATGAATTTGGTAAAGTAGCAGGATACAAAATTAATGCACAGAAATCTCTTGCATTCCTATATACTAAAGATGAAAAATATGAAAGTGAAATTAAGAAAACACTCCCATTTACCATTGCAACCAAAAGAATAAAATATCTAGGAATAAACCTACCTAAGGAAACAATAGACCTGTATGCAGAAAATTATAAGACACTGATGAAATAAATTAAAGATGATACAAATAGAGAGAGAGATATACCATGTTCCTGGATTGGAAGAATCAACATTGTGAAAATGGCTCACTACCCAAAGCAATCTACAGATTCAATGCAATCCCTATCAAACTATCACTGGCATTCTTCACAGAACTAGAACAAAAAATTTCACAATTTGTATGGAAACACAAAAGACCCCGAATAGCCAAAGCAATCTTGAGAACGAAAAATGGAGGTGGAGGAATCAGGCTCCCTGACTTCAGACTATACTACAAAGCTACAGTAATCAAGACAGTATGGTATTGGCACAAAAACAGAAACATAGATCAATGGAACAGAATAGAAAGCCCAGAGATAAACCCACGCACATATGGTCACCTTATCTTTGATAAAGGAGGCAAGCATATACAGTGGAGAAAAGACAGCCTCTTCAATAAGTGGTGCTGGGAAAATTGGACAGGTACATGTAAAAGTATGAAATTAGAACACTCCCTAACACCATACACAAAAATAAACTCAAAATGGATTAAAGACCTAAATGTAAGGCCAGACACTAGAAAACTCTTAGAGGAAAACATAGGCAGAACACTGTATGACATAAATCGCAGCAAGATCCTTTTTGACCCACCTCCTAGAGAAATGGAAATAAAAACAAAAATAAACAAATGGGAGCTAATGAAACTTAAAAGCTTTTGCACAGCAAAGGAAACCGTCAACAAGACCAAAAGACAACCCTCAGAATGGGAGAAAATATTTGCAAATGAAGCAACTGACAAAGGATTAATCTCCAACATTTACAAGCAGCTCATGCAGCTCAATAACTAAAAAGCAAACAACCCAATCCAAAAATGGGCAGAAGACTTAAATAGACATTTCTCCAAAGAAGATATACAGATTGTCAACAAACACATGAAAGAATGCTCAACATCATTAATCATTAGAGAAATGCAAATCAAAACTACAATGAGATATCATCTCACACCGGTCAGAATGGCCATCATCAAAAAATCTAGAAACAATATATGCTGGAGAGGGTGTGGAGAAAAGGGAACACTCTTGCACTGTTGGTGGGAATGTAAATTGATACAGCCACTATGGAGAACAGTATGGAGGTTCCTTAAATAACTAAAAATAGAACTACCATATGACCCAGCAATCCCACTACTGGGCATATACCCTGAGAAAACCATAATTGAAAAAGAGTCATGTACCAAAATGTTCATTGCAGCTCTATTTACAATAGCCAGGACATGGAAGCAACCTAAGTGTCCATCATCAGATGAATGGATAAAGAAGATGTGGCACATATATACAATGGAATATTACTCAGCCATAAAAAGAAACGAAATGGAGTTATTTGTAGTGAGGTGGATGGAGTTAGAGTCTGTCATACAGAGTGAAGTAAGTCAGAAAGAGAAAACAAATACAGTATGCTAACACATATATATGGAATCTAAGGAAAAAAAAAAGGTCATGAAGAACCTAGTGGCAAGATGGGAATAAAGACACAGACCTACTAGAGAATGGACTTGAGGATATGGGGAGGGGGAAGGGTAAGATGTGACAAAGAGAGAGAGGGGCATGGACATATATTCACTACCAAATGTAAAATAGATAGCTAGTGGGTAGCAACCGCATAGCACAGGGAGATCAGCTCTGTGCTTTGTGACCACCTAAAGGTGTGGGATAGGGAGGGCGGGAGGGAGGGAGATGCGAGAGGGAAGAGATATGGGAATATATGTATATGTATAACTGATTCACTTTGTTATAAAGCAGAAACTAACACACCATTGTAAAGCAATTATACTCCAATAAAGATGTTAAAAAAAAAAAAGCATATTGAGTCATGTGTAGATAATTACACAGATATGTACATGGATATACAATACACATCTGAGTTTATGTACATATCTTTTAAATACCATATAAGTTCCTATCAGAAATAAAACAGCACAAGAAATTATACCCATCTATTTCTGCCATTTCTATTACTATATAGGTTAGTATCAATGACTTGGAATTACAAATGCACCCTATTAGATGAATATTAATAACTGAATAGTGTAACTTTAGAAAATTATTTTACATAAATAGATACATGCATATTATATATATATATATTTGCTTTTTAAACTTATAAGCAGGTATCCTTAAAATAGGTAGTTGATGATAATCATGAAATAGTAAGGTAATCCAGCATACTTATTTAGGGATCACTAGATATTTTTTGAGAAATTTTATATTGAGAATTTTTAAAATTGAAATTAAAGTTTTATCTATCAAAGATCAGTTAGCACTCATTAGAGGACATATCTAATATCACCTTCAGTCTTGTTTTAAAGTTGCTATTTTGATATAATTTCAAGCATTTTAATAGAGGACTCTACAAATATATATTCATAGGAGGCTATGAAAAAGAATATGGTTGGTTAACAATAATATGACACTTCAAATTTAAATGCTATTATAAGTAATATGTTGCCTCTTATTTATGATGAGAATATAAGCCTCTCCTTTTAACTCCATGTGAAGGATCACATACTTTTAAGTATGTATTGGCTTATACTATGAGATTTAGTTCATGATACACATCAAGTTACTGCAACTAAGGGACAGATTTTAACTAAGTATCTCACATATTTCCCTTGATAATCTTATTTACATTATGCTTCCAGAGAAACATTTAGATACAGGCAAAGAATTAAAACACTGGAAGTAAAACTTGTGCCATTTTAGGTTGTTGGACTTTGAGAAAACATCTTTTCTTTACACCTCCTTCTCCTTCCTCTGTATGTTGCAGGAACATCCTCTAATAGATGCCAAGTGCCTTCTCCTTGGAGGCAAATGAATTATGTTGTCTATACAGAACATGCATGTATGATATTCTGTTAGGGATTTTTTTTTCTAGCCCTGAAGGACAAAAGAAGTACATATTTATATGCTCTGTTCTATGCCACCAGAGTTCCTGCTGAATTTCTGTGCTTAAGACCACTTGAAAGTAATGGTGAAATATGAAATGTTTAAGAGGAGAATAGTCTTCATCAGAAACCAACAGTTTCAAGCATTGATTTCCCCTCAACTTTTTAAAAATGTTCTTTCTCATAAAGTCCAAAATGCTTACCAGGCTAAAAAATGAATAATTGTTGTAATAGTTTTTATGAATGGATGAGGAAAAAAAGCCTACATCTAGGCTTGTGATCACTATATTGTATGTTTGCTATTAGCTATGAAGCTTTGATTATGGTAGCTATAGTCAATACTGAGTTTTCTGTGAAGTTTCTCTTCTTTAAGGTATTTGCTCTTTTATTATATAATCTAATCATATCTATGAAAACAAAGTTAATGTTGCACAGATCTACATTTTTCTAGCTTTAGTATCTAAATATTATAGCCTCAATACTGAACTTCATTGCATATTGTATGGGGTCAGATAAACTCAAAATTTCAGGTAAGAGGGCTGAGGTATGAAAATAAAAACTTTGCCAAAATAAAAGTAGCTGTGTGCACAAGAAGGAAATCATGGTAAATATTAATAACCAGCATTTATCAAACTGTTATAAAATTAGTAATTTATAGCTTTCTGTAGAATTCTGCCATCATATTAGAATTCTTTTAAAGCTAGCTATCTTGTTTCTAGAAAGTAAGGAGAAAATAAAATACAGTAAATAAATCACCCCCTTAGTTCCAAATTCAGTATATAAGAGTTAGAAGGCATTTTGTTTTCATGTAATCCATGTAATAGACTTTGAAACTAAGGTTCAAAAGGGTGAAGTGATTTATGCAAGGTTATACAATTTGGTAAGAGGTAGATTAAAGACAGAGAGTTAAGTAAGATTCCTTGGCCTATTATGATGTATTTTCTCCTTACTTTTATCCTCTGTATGTATTTTGTAGCTTTTGGTTTAGGGCAAAATTCTAGAAAAAAACAGGACTTTTGTTTTCTTGAAGGTGATATCCGGTATGGAAGAATAAAGAATCCAGGAATTCAATAATTTGGATCTAACGAGCAATAGGTTGTGCTTCCTCTCCTTCCCAACCTAGAGTGTCCTTTGGATGCTTCTATTATGCAAAGACTAATGCCAACCACAATGGTGCAGGGAAATGTCATGCTGTGCCTAGAAACCAATCTCCTTTCTTCTGGTGTAAAGTCCTTCTCTAATTATTTACAACTCCCTTTTCCCCAATTTATGTTTAAGAGAGAGTTTATTTCAGGTTCCTAGGGTATAATTTAGATCCTACTAAATTAGAAATTTTGTGAATGAGGCCCAGAAATAAGCACTTTAAACAAGCACACTAGACGATTTTCATGGAAAATAAAACTTGACAATGATAAACTTAGGGGTTGTTATGGATGATAAGGAAAGAGGCAACATGAATGAAAGGATGAAAGAAAAAAATATTCAATTTTAAGATTATCCTACTCACTGGTATATAAATTTGACAGAACAGATGATGAAGGGATCACGAGTGGGGGAAAATCATTATTATGAGAGAAAACTTGCCAATTGCAGCTGTACATAATAACAAAGACATACATAACAAAACCCCTTTAAAATCCAAGTGGGACTCCAAACAATGATACTGGCATATTGTCAGCATTTTCAAAATCTTTCCTATCACTCCAAATATAAAAGGTAAAACCAATAACAACAACAAAAAAGATGGCAGTCCAAATTCTCTGGAGATTAAAGAGAAAACAACAGAGTAAAATGAAATGAATATGAAGAAGACATTATCTAGTAGAAGTCATGTATCAGTAAATGTTATACATTGCAATAGAGTGAAGTTCAGGGAAGAATACAGTCACTGAAACGTTTAGGGATGTACATCTACTACATTCCCTGGGCTGGGAGTAGTTCACATCTTTATTTCACAAAAATATTATGCTGTTCTTAGCATAAAATGTATATAAAATTATTTTCCAAAAACAAAAACTAAGCCAAAATTTAATTCACTGCACTAACGCTTTAATAGATATACTGACATTCTGACTTGTTAAATATAGATAAATTAACATTGATCCCAAATTTATAAACCAAATACTTATTTACCTGATGTCCTAGAATGAACATCTAGAAAGGTTTATTAAGAATCTCTCTTCCTGTAGAACAAATCTAATTAGACAGACATCAAACAATCCACACTGATCTCTCCCCTCTTGGATCTATCACACTAATAGCAGCATAGAGTTTACTATTTAATCTCTAATTAAAATCATGCAGACTTGGAACTTGAGGAATCTTTAGAGAGTACCTACCCAATCACCCAATGTATTACAACTGGAGACAGTAAGGCTGAATCTTTAAATGACTCTTGTGGATTCTGAAACTGGGCCTGTGAGTTAAGGTCTACCATGTGTCCACAAGATGTACTCAAGAAACTCTAGTGCTGTGTAGTATGGCAAAAGGAATTTGGACAAAAACAAACATGCTTAATGGTTGAATAATTTTGGAAAACTGAATTAAACAAATTTAATCAAGTTTATTTAGCAGGAATTTTCGAACAAATTTGTTGGGCCAAAGAAGCTTTAAGTTAATAGATATATATTAATAGGTATGTGGGAAAATTATGCTATTTTGAGATTGTCTTTTCTAGTTACAACATAAGCATCTTTTAAGTGAGGACTATGCATTCCCCATAAAACCTGGTAAAGTGCATCTTAAATATTTGTTTAAGGTTCATTTATCTATTATTAAGCATGTAACCCATGACACAAATGAACCAGAGGTACAGGTGTTTAAAAAGTAAAGAATAAGAAAATGTCACATAGTTTCTTTGTGAGCCTACCAGACAAATAATATGACCCATCCAAGTTAACCCAGGAATGTGACTATCTAATTCCAAATATTTGGACCACACCATAAGATACATACTTGAAGAAAGGCCCTGCTTAAGACCATTTTCCCTCAATATCCTGGAGCTCCAACAATGTGCTTTTGGAAAGATTGCAGGGGCCAAATTTTGATATTTTATGCACATCTCTAGACTTTGACAAGAACACAAAGGAGTAAAATTACATCTTTCCTGTCAATTTACAAATAAAATATTTTAAACAATTATTTTGAAAACCACATGTAGTTTATAAAGATATCAATACCAATCCATTGAGTATGTTTCCATATTCTTTAAGTTATCCACTGAGAAAGAATAAAACTATTTGAACCAAATTCAGAATAAATGAATGTCAAGATGTTGTTATCTACTAAGTCTGGAATTCAGACAAATGGCCCTTTAAGAGTCTGGCACTTATTAATGCCTAATTTATGTTGGAAGTTAATCTACTTTTAAAAACATTCTCCTATGAGTACTGGCACCTCAATTTTTTTTTAACAGCAAACAAGTAGCTATTATACATTCAGAAAAACACACTTGATAAAGAAGTTAATGTGGCATTGTCACCTTGTAGCACTAGGGACAGTCTTATCATTTAAATATATCTTTGAGCAAAAGTATAAAGTTCTGAAAGTCAAACTATAATTCCCTGGAAGAAAAGTCAGTAATTGCGTGTAAAATATGAGTTTCATAATAAAATTATTTATCAATATTTGTTGAACTATTTGTCTTTGCTTTAAATTTTCCCAGCTGACATGGAAAGTTACCACAATTTTAAAGAAAATTCAGTGAAACTATTGACCCATATTAGAAAGAAAATGCCTTTAAAATGTTTTATTTTCATTTTTCTTTGCTGTTATTTTACATTTTCTTAACAATAAACCACAGCAATGTTGATCTCTACCACCCTTCACTCCTGCTTTGTATACGGAGCTATGTACTTACACATATGTATATAAATGAATATACATTTATAAAATGGTTGGCCATCAGAAAGGCAATAACTTATTGCCTTGGCAGAACAGCATTACTAGGTGAATACAGGCCTGCCTTAACTCACTGTGTTGAACTCATTAAAAACTACTCCTTAGGTGGTTATTATTGCATAGGTATAATGACTGGATAAGTCCCTAGAAGAAGCTTATTTATAAACGATTTCAAAATACATATATATATATATATATATATATATATATATATATATATATTTTTTTTTTTTTTTTCCCTATCCAAATTGGGAGAAAAAAATACAAATATACTCTAGTCTTCTCACTTTCCTACATTGTATCGGCTCAGCTGAGAAGTGTGAGTAAATGTAGGCCTCTGTTTTAACAAACTTGGCAGACATCAAATTTGCTTCCTTATATTTTAATTTCATTTTAAATGGAAACTATTACGCCAGTGTACAAATGGGGATATCACTTCCAGATTCATCTCAGGAACTGCCCTAGAAGCACCTCTCCTCCCACCTAGCTTTGCTAATTACCTTACCTTCAATCTTTTACCTGTCAGCCCTCCTGCAGGAAAGAACTCATTTATTTCCATCCTCCCCCAATCATCATCTCCTCTCCCAGCGCACTCACCCTCCCCAAGGAAAGTCGACAAACCACATTTTGAAAAACCTGTCAAAATTTTAAAATAATAACACTTTCACTCTCAGAGTATAGTGGATTAGTGTAGATATTTGATATGCAGGGTTTTTTATTTAAAAGCATTTGTAATGATCATAACAGCAAAAGTTTTGGGCTAGTGCTTGGAAACATTTTATGTAAACAAGTTTTCTTCTAAATTTGATTCTTTGATTTTCCTTTTATAAATAGTTTACAAACCTCACATAACTTCTTTCTATTCCCTTTTGTTTGCTATTGTTACGTTTAATAGATGAAATTTATAATGGAATCATCATAAAACTTAACAGTTCGTGTGAAAATATATTTGCTTGTATGGTTGTGTCTTAACCTAGGCATCTTATTATCATAAAAGGATAAAATCCTGTTCCGTGTGTCAGCACCAGTGAAGTTGATGGTTACTGTGGTAGAAACATAGTGCTATGATTTATATAGTAGGAATGCTGGGCCCTTGAAATTTGTCTGGGAACATCCAGGAATGCAATAAATTTTAAATTGAGAGAGTAAGTAGATGTTAAGTGAAGAAGAGGGAAGAATGTGCCAGAAAGAAGGGAAAATTTGTGCAAAGTCCTGTTGTAACAAAAGACATGTACTTCACATAAAACAAAAATAAATAAATAAATAAAGCCTGAAAGAAGTATAGATTCCAAGGTGGAGAGTTACAAAGGTAAATTTGAAGCAGTAAGGAGACATCAGAATATGCATAATGTTGTAAAATCTAGATTAATTTTAAAGGCAAAAGGAAACAATTAGAGAATTTCAAACAGTGGAATGACATGATAAATACTATTAGCTATCTGTATTGATAGAATGAATTTTAAGTGATGGTTGTGGAAGAGAAAGGATTTGGAATTAAGGCGATCAAACTGTTGGAATAATCTGTGCAAGGGTGAGGGGTTCACACTCAGACAAAAAAGAAGCTGAGTCACAAGATTAAAATGGCAAATTGATAGGGCTAAGCTGATATGCAATAGTAAAGTTCTGTCTGTAATCACCTGGATATCTAAAGCAATAATTCATACATTCATTCATTCATTCATCCACGTCTACTGGACATCTGCCCAATGATCAATGTCATGATCAGTAGCAATGCAAGATGCTGAAGATGTGGTAGTGAACATTATACATATATACAATTTCAAAATGTAGAAATTAGAAGAGGAGACAGATTCTTTTAGAAAGTAAAATTTACAAATTATGATGAATGCTACAACAGAAATTAATTTTAATTAAGACCATTATCTCTATTATAAAATTGTTTGTTTGTTTAAGAATCAATGTGCTGTATTGGAGAAAAGTTTTGGGAGTGTGAAAATGTATACACAGAGGAGTAAAAGTAGCAAGAAGGGGTTTAGGCATCAATAAACAGAACAGTGGCAGGAGAGATAGAAAAAAGAAGACAGATTCCAGATATATTTAAAAGGTAAGAGCAAAAAGAATTAAAAATACTTTGGATGCAAAAAAAAAAAAAGAAAAATTAAAAATTAAAGAATCATTCCTAGGACTTTGACCTGGAAATGAGACCAAGCCATTTATGAATATGGAGTAATTTTTTAAAAATATACTTGAAGTTTGAACCATTGTTGAGTTTTGGACATGGAAACATTGTGAGACATACGACAGTGGAGCTAAACTTGGTAGTTGAGCTAGTTTGATCTAGAAACCTAGATTGATTAATTTATTTCAGACAGTTATTAGCCATCAGATCAATCACAAAACAGTTATGAAAAGGCAAACATTTTGTCTATAAAAATGTCAGCAATTTTAGTTGCCTTTTCTCTAATTCATAAAATATCTACATATTCCAATTATATAAAAATGAAAAGATCAAAGCAACAATTCATCAAAAAATAGAAATAAGTATTCAAAGTAGTTAAAACCATGACAAGAGAAAAAGAAATAATGTAGCAGAGGACCATTCTCTAGGTTTCATTTTTCTAGAATTGACTCAGGGGTTTTGTTGACATAATATATTATTAAGGAGAAGAATCTGTAAAATAATTTTCTGTATTGCATTAATAAATAGATGTCTCTAAAATAAATTATTACCCCATTGGCTACAATTCGTGCTCTACATCCAATAACTTATATAAGTCAGCTATTCTTCTTACACAGAAGAGGTCACAAAACCTGCTTACTAAAAATACACTGAGAAGAAATGTTACACTTGTCATAGGTTTCATACAAGAAGCCATGTAAACTTAAGAATGAGTTTCTGCTATTTTTTTTTTATGCCTTTCCACCCCCCCAGATATTGCCAAAATACAAAAATTTTTTTAACCACAGGGTGCATCGTTTGCATTATTTGGGGTAGCTACTTTATGAATCTACAAACAAAAGAGCAAAAGGGATTCTATTTAATAAATATTAAACATAATTTAAACAAGAAAATTATTTCAAATGTTTAAATGGTAAATTTAATTAAAATCAGACAAGATTTTGAAAATCTGGTCACATATACAACTATTTACTCGAATACCATAAGTTCTCTAGGATGAAGAGACACATTGTTTTTTGAATTGATGTTTAAAGATTGTTCCCCAAAATCATTATGAAACTCGGTGGCTGAAGCAAAAAGTATAATCAGATATTTTCAAGTAAAAAATTTAGAAATGCATTATAATGCTATTTCCAAGATAAATATTGATATATGATATTTCGTATTGTTCAGATATTCCTGGAAGAATTTTTTAAAGAATTTTCAGCAAATATTTCTCTATTTAAATCACTGAAACTTTACAGATATATAGAAAACTTAGTTCAGAAGAATTTATGATAAATATATAATAATACACAAATACAAAAGCAATTTAACATTTATATTTTAAAACAGTTTGGAATGTGAAGTTATATTTTACTTTCAGTACATGCAGACTATTGAGAACTACGTTTACCTTCATGATAGCTCTCAGTATTTGAAATATTTGAAATGTTTTCTGCATAATTCTTACCCATAACGAGTTATTATTACGCTCCTGTTTTGTATATAACATATAGTCCCAAACTACAGATGTTTGCTATAAAGCTACAGGATCTCTTCACAAATTAGGTATAACTAGATTAGTTAGCTGCCATTGAAGAACTTTCCAGATTTGCACTTGAAGGATTTCTGCCCTCAGATATTCCTGGTGAATTTGAAAAGTCATTGAAGTTTTGACTGTTTCTCATGCCCCTGTGATTCCCCAAAAATGAATTCTATATTTCATTCATTGATGCTTTTAGACTAATTATTTAAAACAGGGTGTATAGGAACAACCTATAGATATAACAGAGATGCTGTTTGATCAGGTCAGTTTTGTATCCATGCATTCTGCATTTTAACAAGCACCCCAGGTTAGTTTACTCCTGGTGATCCTCATTCACACTTTAGAAATACTGCCCCACCGTGCTATGCATATGAAACAATGGAAAGAGTGCTCTTTGGTTGGTGACCATAGAATTTACTAGAGTTGAAGGCAAATATTGGAGAAATCAAATATGCTAATAGGCTAACAAAAATTGTTTTGTATCTTTTTGTTCTTATTATTAGTGAAAAGTCCACTGTTAATTTATGACACTAATATTCCCTAGTAAAGCAAAAACAAGGACAAACCAAAACAAAAACTAAGAAACATTTCCATAAGAATTCACTTCTATAAATGATCCCTGTCCATTTCAATACTTAATTGGAATATCATATCTAATATTGCATAATTACCAGATTGAGAAATGAATTTGAAAAGTATAATTTATATAGGCATCTTACAGTTAGCTCACATAAAATGAACATAGATATTGTGATTATTTTTAATATTCACAAAATCTGTCAGAATAAAAAATAAAACAGTAATTTTCAAATCAATTCAGAGAAAATTTACATAAACTCATATACCTAAAATATGAGAGCTGTTTTGCATATAAACCTACTAGATATAAGCTCCTCTCGTGTTCAATTTAAATATCAAACCAATATATGCCTGGAAATAAATTTGGGGTTAAACTAAAAGAAGGCTAAAATGTTAGCATTTAGCAATGCTGAACCAGTTCACAGGACTAAAATGCACTGATAAACGACAGTTACACGGAAATCCAGAGAAACTTCCTGTTCCAGCCAATAGAGATGTGGAAGGAAAGAGAAATTCAATTTGCTTGGCACATCAACATTTCAGTGTGGAAAAAGGAACATTTTTCAGTATATGAAGATAAACATAGTTCAAATAGAAAAGAACTGTGGGTGAGAACAACTCATGCTGTCCTATTTTGCTCTGTTTTCTTTAGGGGATTAAAATTTCAAACCCCAAGCTTGTCTTCAGTACGGACAGTCTGGAAGTCTAAAAGTAAATAAATGTACCCTAATTAAGACAAAAAATGTTCTAGTTAAAGGGTAGAAATACTACTGTTCATTCCTCAGACCTGAAATATTATTTTCTAATAATCAAAATAGAAACCCCTCTGACCAGGTTTAATCCTCTGATATAAATTTAATTATAATTTATTGAAAATCATTTATGTGAGTCAAAAGTTCAGTTGATAATGAACTTTTGGACTAAACTGCTGAACTTAGACACAATTTGGTGGAAAACAGGCACTGAGGAAAGAATTTAAATGACTTGGATGTGAGGAATGAAGCATTGTATCAAGTTCTTAAATGCTCAAATTACTTCATTGTAGTTCTGTTGCAAAATATTCAAGACAGAAGAATGTGACAGTTTTCTAGGGAATCAAGACTGGAGGAGATAATTTAATGCCAAAATTTACTAAAACATATTCTTTAACATTAAAAAATTCACGCTTAGAGAATTAACCACATTTTTAAAGTCCAAAATTCTGCCTCATCATCAGATTTCTTCAACAACCTCCATGAGGTCAATAGATCAGATTAGGCAGAGGATTGTTTAACTATGGCTCAGTAAAGTTTCATTAATAATAATTAAAAATAATTATGCAGAAAATAATTTAAGACTGATGTTTCAGATAGTCTAGAGCTCTATATTATAAATCATCATTTCAAGTCAACAAATTCTCATCTATTGACGTTTCCTCAGTTATCTTATACATCTCCCATGCTTACAAAATACATTTGAGAATGATTGCTCTAGGATAAAATGCTACGGAAGCACACATTTAATGCCAGTTGAGAGTACCAATTAAAAACTTCCTAATCATGAAATTGTCGATAGAGAGAATAATCATCTGTCATCACTTATTAAACAAAGAGATGTCGTATAATGCAGCCCTATCTTTCTTTATGAAGGAGATTTTTATGTCAAATCAGTATGTGTTAGTTTTGATTACTACTACATGCTTGCTATGCCATCATAAGGTTATTCAATTCTGACTATGTGAGCCTTAGCTATAATCTTGAAATCCTGCTTTTCCTCCTTCTGTTTATTTGATCCAAATAAAGACACGTATGCAGTTGTTTTCAGGAACGTATTAATTAGGATGTTATTTTGCTCTTACTCTTCTGACTTTGAGGGTATTACCATATGCGCCAATGCAAATAAATGATGGCTTCAGACAAACTTCATTAATGGTATCATAAAAAGTAGTTTTTTAGACTCTTGCAAGCCCTGCATGCTTTTTAAATTTTGCTAGTGATAAATACTATGTTTAACAGATTATCACACCAAAATACAGTTGGTGTTTACCCACAGTTTTAAAATTTGTACGATTGATACTCTAAAGGATTTTACAATTAAAGATTTACAAAGGTTTTCACTTGTAGATACATGTGCCCCAGCTGGTTTTAAGACTTGAGCCATCACATTGCATGTGAGGAAAGTGGCAGGAAGAGATATGAATTCAGTAGTTGATCCAGCAAGCAGAATTAATCAATTGAAAAAGTATATAAAATTTATAGACAGAGCTGTCAGAATGGAATAGTAGGTAGTAATACCTTCACTCAGGAGTAGACAACAAATTGTCTGTCCAACCTATCTTGGCCTCAGGGTTCCGATTCGTTATGGAATAATCATCATTTAATAAACAAATATTTACAGAACACCATGATGTGCAGTGAAGATGTAAAAGGAATGAGGTACAGTCTCTGCAGTCAAACAGGCATTAACAGTAAATACAATAAGTGCTATTGCAAAAATATGTAGAAAATGGTAAGAAAACTTTGAAAACATTAAAGAGCCTAGCTGCTATTTCTGTTTTGACTTCCCTATAGAATATGTAAGAATGTATGAAGAGGCGATATTAGGCAGAGACTTAGAATTTTTCCCATCTCAGTATGAACATGTGTGCACTCAATAAATGGTCACAAAAATATGTAAAGCTTCTCAATTACCAAGAGAGAAATAAAAATGATTTATCTTAAAAAAAAAAAAAGAACTATCCCGAATTAAATGGCTATACCGGAGTAATGTCTCCAAAACAAAGACTACTTTATAATATTTGCTTTATTTATCAAAAGAATTCTTTGTGATAAAAATCCAAAATGAACTAATTGGGGTAAAAAGAAACTACCATTCCCAACTCTATAATCTCTATGTACTGGTGATCCTAGAATATTAATAATTAATATTTATAAACCTCATTCAATTCTTTCTTGTTTGAAGTGAAATAATTATATTTGCTTACAACGATATAAATAGAATAACTTATGGTATAAGTAAGACTGTTACATAAGATTTGTTTACCTGAGACCAAACATATCCAGATGGAAATAGAAAAAACTATAATTAACCAGAAATTTTTCTTATCCTATTCCAACTCTGTAACTATCTAGAAACAAGTGGAAGTCTGGCATCATGTAGTTAAGCCCTTGAGACAGTCAGTAAACTACTCACTGACCTTTCTGTTAACTGAGATTCATGGACGCAAGGATCATATTTTAGATCTTACAAAAAGGATTACCTTTTTCTGCTGTCATCAGAAGTTTTTGACCTTTCTGTTTCTTGCCTCAAGAAACTGCTCTAGAATTCCAATTTTATCTTAATATTTTCATGTACAAGCCACAGAACTTTTTTTTTTTTTTTTTTTTTAACCGAAGCATCATCCATCTACTGGTTTGCAACATTTTGCACTTTTGTGATTCTGAGAAAACTGGACACAAACATTTAGTGTCCTCTAACGCAACCTAAAATTTGCTATAAAGGCAGATACCCACACCAGATTAAAAGTGTTAATAAAGATCTGACTTTAGATGAAATGCAGAATAAATATATTTTTAATAAAGCTTTTCCTTTTATGTTTCAATATTTCATTAGGCGAAATGAATACATATTTTATTTAAAAGTAAATATTATTTAATGGACTGCACTAGACAGCAAATGTCTACTGCTCTTTTCTGGAGAGACTTGGGTGGAAGGGATGGGGGATGGGAGAGGCTTGGAATTCATTCTGTGAGCACTTCTTTTGACTTTCTTTTGGACTTCTCACCAGAGTTCGTATTGAAAGATAGAATACCTTTGGCTTCCTGGAGAAAATAATATACATTAAAAAAATTAACTTTTTATTCATTCATTTTTTTCTCTGTGAGCTACTTCTGGGATAAAAGGCCCATTCTTGAGAATTTTTAATAGCAACATGTAGTATCCCATGTTAAGATTTTTCTTATTTGGTACTGTGCTGGAATTTTTCCTCATTAATTTAAAAGTTTCATAAAAATTTAGTCAAAGACATCAGAGCCCTCTTTTTAAGTGTTCCGTGTGGAAAAAAAAAAGAAAGGTTTTGCTCTTGGACTTCCTTGTGATTTATCAAAAAATAAAATCCAAGTCTAGACTGTCCCCATAATGATGATGTACAATTTTTAACCCTTGCTTCCAATCACCATGCCCACCTTGATATTCTACCCATGAACAATTGTACTTTGAATCTTCCCAAGGTGTTTGTGGTGTGCTGCTCACAGGCAGACTGAAAAAAAAAAAAAAAAAAAGCAAGATTATAGAAGAAATAACTGGCATGAGGTTGTTTGGGGAGTTAATTGCTGGTGCACTGAATATGCATGGGGGCCCCCTTTGATACCTATGGCACCTACTCTATCAGTTTGTTTTAAGACTACAACACATAGATATGAAGAGAGTTCTGGAGAATACAAAGAAGGATGAAACAGTTAATGGAAGAAAAAAAACAAAGATTTATAAAGAAAAAAGTTATTGAGATATGATATGCAGCACAGGTGTATGTCTCCTCTACTACTAGTAATTATTCCCTAAAAAGTTTCTGAAAATCTTGAGAATGGACCAAGGGAAACCTAATATAGCATAGATTAATCTGTCAAATACAAGCCACATATATAATTTCAAATTTTCTAGTAGCCACATTTTAAAAATGAAAAAACAGGTGAACTTACTTTTTATTAACATATCTAACACAATCTATTAAAATGTCACCATTTCACCATGTGATCAATATGAAAGTTATGAATGAGATACTTTATAGTCTTAATATTTCATACTAAGTCTTTGAAATCTCAGCTTGGACTAGCCTCAGCTAAATTGCTCATGTGACTAATGGCCTCTGTATTGGACAGGACAGGTTTAATATGTTCCTGTCCTAAAGTCCTTTTACTTTTTCCTAAGAAAACTATATGGAGGTGAGAGTTGAATACCAAAGGACCTTAAAATTAGGTGCCATTCACATGTCTTAACGTGAAGAAAAGACTGTTCACTCTTTAAAAACCAAAAAAAAATGTTTTCTTTGGCTAAAGGCAAATTTTTGTGTAATCATTCCAGATAGTCCAAGAGAAAAATATAACAAAAATAACTCTGGTATACATAAAGAAAAACTTCTAAGGATTCTTTTGCTATGTAAATGGTTTTAAAAGCAAAAGCATGGATCATGCTATTAGCATTGACTTGAAACTGAAGAAAAGCCTAAGGAAGTCAGAAAGCATTCAGCTCAGCAGACTAGTCACAGAAAGAGAGATGCCTTTCACATCATGCAGCTTATTTCAAACCGAGGACTGACAATCTGCAAGAGTTGAAAACAGCAGGGCATATAATAATTGGGTACTTCATTGCATGCTAATGACTCAGTCAGTATATCAGTAAAAGTATTTAATGTGGGTAGAAATACAATCGATCATTATAGGTTTATTTTTTTATTGGGCTATTTCTTTCCATAGGAACTTAAATTCAATGCTAACACCCTACTCTGTTTCTACATAATACATGTTGTGTCATTCTATGATACTGAAGCACATAAATTTGTGGAAGTTTGTATTTACATGCCTTTATTTTGCTTGTGCAATACTCGATCCACAATATTTAGGGTAAAAAAAAAAGATAGACAAAAAAATCTCCTTTCTTATTTTTTTCTAAGTGTAGCTTCTCTGGAAGTAGAGAAAAACATTTTGATTACGTTCGTATTGTTGGCTGAGTTCCCCAAAACTATATACTATAAAACACCTTATAGGAGATTTTAAAGTAGGATATTCTTAACTGGATCTTCAGGAGCAAGAAAACAATGCACTTGATTAAGAACTGTCTCTCCTACAGGTGCAATCCCTGTATATTCAAGATCATATATGTAAAAGGAGAAAGCAGCATTTCAAAAACAATTACAGTGTCTAAAATCCTTACCCAAGATTAGGTAAAAGAGATAGGAAAGGGAAATATAAGGTTTGTTACATGGAATAAATTCATTCTTAACGTTGTATTTTTTATTGAAATTGAATGAGAAATTCTCTGATAGCTAAGAGAAAAGTGGAGGATTGGGATTCCTTTTTCATTCTTTGGTCAACCATTTTTACCATCCTAATTTTACCCACTCTGGCTTTATCAAGGTCAAGAATTGACACATACCAAGCGTATGACAAATAAGCTTTCATATCTGGCATATCTGGCATGACAGACATATATATATTTAATTTATATATATGTACATATATATGTACATACATATAAATTTAAGAGATATGGAAATACAGATGGCTATAATCAACCAAATACAACATTCTCAAGGTTATAAAATGCTATTTAAAACGTGAAAACTACAACTTGGAAAATTTTTTGCATAAACATCTTTCTAAAAAATTCTTTAGGACATATGCAATTAGCTAGATTCCATTAAATAGCGTGTGTTTGAGGAAAGGGTAGGGAAGCTTTGTGTTTGCTGCCAACATTATTACACATTTCCCCATAATCAAATATGCCTTTTTTCTTTCAGATTATGTTTTTCAGACTGTAATGTGACATGCCCTTGTTCAGGATTTTACTGGAAAATTACTCACTGCACCTGTGCAAAAAAATCTCCTACCAGTCTTCCCTAAATTCTACACATCTGTAAGTAAACCTTCATTGTTATGTATTCAAGCACCCAGGCACCTAGTTATCGAGCCACTTCTATGTCACAGGTCAAAAAATGTGTTGAGTTTTAGAAAAGTTCAGCGATTTATGCCGTTAACTGAGAGGAAAATAACTATGAAGAGCAAAGGGCTTTACATTTTTCAATCTGCAGTCACTGTTCTAAAGAAAGAGCGTGGCCTTTTAGAACTGTGAAATAACTTTGTCCTTCATAAGGAGTTGCATTATGTCCATGTATCTCAAAATATGTCCTGCGCATTGGGGTTCAGCAAGAATCATAACTACTTTGTAAAGTGTGCATGCAGTTTAATTTATCTTGCAAAAATATAAAACATGATATTCAATAAGGGCCTAAGCCAAGCATATATTAATCTATTCAATATTATTCCTCTCTTCCTCCTTACAGTGCTTTTTCTCTGCCTTGGATTCTCGAGAGTAACCTAGTTTCAAGGTATTTAACATGAGATAAATATGGACCAAATGACAAAAGGCTTGGTTTTGATCTAAATTTGTCATTTACTAATTGGGCAAACTTGAGCAAAAATTTAACTTGACTTTTTTTCCTTCCCTCCTGTATTAAATATGGATAATACATATGTTCCAATAAAATCTCAGAATTGTTATGAGGAATAATGAGGTGATATTCATGGAAGTTTTTGTGTGGTATTAATTCTCAAGGATCTATCACAACTGTTTTATTATGAAGGTGACAAATGCTTAGCAATGATATGCTGGTAACTGAATTATTTTTTGCTACATACTCTGGTTCCCTTTTGTTTTATATGTGAAACATTTGAAAAACTCCTTATTGATATCCAAACAGATCTGCATCACAGACAATGGTACACACTCTGTTGTAATCATCCCACATGTAAGCATTTTTTTGTAAGCAAAGGGGAGAAACTGACCTCTCCCATCCCCAAAGCCTGAGTAGAACTATTAGACAGAAGCTAAGGAACTGGAAATAGGCTGGAATCAGGCTCTCCTCCACTCTATACCCCTAATGGGGCACTACTTACCTTCCTGTCTTAGTCTGTTGGGACTGTTATAACAAAATACCATAAACTCAGTGGCTTTTAAACAACAGAAATTTGTTTCTCACAGTTCTGGGGGCTGGGAATTAAAGATCATGGCCTTGAAGATTCTGTGTCAGGCAGCTCAGACTTGCTCCCTGGTAGCCATTTGCTCTGTAACCTCACATGGTGGGAGGGGCAAGGGAACTTTCTCAGGCCTCTTTTACAAGGGCAGTAATCCCATTCATGAGGGCCCCACCCTCATGACCTAATCACTTCCCAAAGGCCCGCCTCCTAATACCATCACCTTGAAGGTTAGCATTTCAATACATGAATTTTGGGGCACCCAGACATTCAGAATGTAGCACTTCCCAAATACAAAAGGAATTGCTGAGATGATTAAACCTGGAAAGGTACTTCACAAGCTTATTTTCTAAGTAGAAGTTAAAGAAAATTATTATCCACAAAATACAGAAAAACTCTCCTGTCTCATATATATATATTTTTAAAAGACACAGCCCAAATCAAAATGGAATCACAGAGTGGAAGACATTACCAAATATTATGTTCCTACCAGGTGTTATGCACTGTGAATGGGGCCTTACATGGGGTAACTCACAATTTTAGACATGAGTTAACTGGGCACAGGGAAGTTCTGATATTTGCCTGTGGTCAGATAGCAGGTAAGTAGCTGGCTGATGACACTTGCTCACATGTGTCTGATGCAACAGTCACCATATGAACAAAAGAATGAATAATTAGATATAAAACAAACCCAAAATAAAATGCAATGCAATCAACATTATAAAGGTTTCCATCTATCATAATACATATTATATTGTAATTTTTAATGAAAGAAAGCAAAAAATCCTATAATGTATTTGAGATTACCAGAATTATAGCGATATGTAGGTATCACTTGTAAAATAAAGTGTAGGTGGTGACTCAGACTCCTTAAACTCAGAAACCTTCAATTCTTCAGCATTAGGAAATATGTCTAACTTCTCTGTCCTATACATATAATACACAGACCCAGGTTTTATTTCAATCATTAGTTTCATTTATAAGAAGGGCAATATAAAGAATGTTTTAGAAACATAAATATTATTTTCAAGTTAAAAAAAATTGTTTTATTATAGTAATTTGTTTTGTGACAGTATCCCACTTCAAGATTTTTCAATATAGGACTAAAAAACCTGGACAAAGAGTCATAAGACAAGGATAAGTCTATCTAAATTTAAGTAGCTACATCAGAAGGGAACAAGCCAGGGGTCATCTGATAATTTTTTAAACCATAATATACAATAAAAACTTTTTTTTTATTGGCATGTGCCATCAGCATGAAAAGAGAGGATAAATGATGATTATGATATTTCAAAAATATTTATATTAGAGAAAGAAAACTGAGGTAACATTTAATTTATTAAGATTTTTATTTTCATATTTCCACTGAAAATTCTGAACTTAGAAATTGTTAATCTGATTATATGACATATACTCTCTCTGATGTATATGACAATTGAAACTATATCCTTTGTGTTGCCGGACTTGAAGATATTATTTAACATTTGTTGAATTCCTACTCCTCTTTGAGCACTTAAATCACTTTGACACATCAGCTAAACAGAAAGAATATGTATTTCGCTAGGATCTTGACCAAGCATGAATCCATATAGTTTGCTAAAGTGACTACACAGTGAAATGTTCACATGAAATAGGAGTAAAGAGTCATGCAATAGAATTTCTAAAGGTAGCTATCTTCCTAACTATCTGTAAATTGTAATGATTAGTTTGGCCAGTTACAGAACAGATTATGGCATGAGGAAGTTTGCAGTTAAGTTAACTGATGCATCTGGTTTTATATTTCATTTCCAGGTCATTAAAAATCCTTCCAAGGTTTCAAAAACTGGCTGTTGCACATAAAATAGTGTAATATGTGCCTTAAAATTGCTTTATTTTATTAAATTATTTAAATCATAGATGATTTATATGTTTAAATTTCTACTATTTCTTAGAAATATCTAGGTCTACAAAAATTAGGGGAGGTGAGAGTCAAGATGGCGGTGTGGGAAGACACCAAGTTAGCATCTCCCCACAACTAGGGCACCTGACAGCCACTGGTGGGGGACCCTGACACCCACGAAGATGGGAGGAACCCCCAAGAGAACTGCTTGAGAGATCTTGGTTCACGAGCCGGGCGTCGGACTGAAGCTCCTGTGGTGGGAGCTCCATGTCAGAACCACTGGACTAAAAGACAACCTCAGACCCCAGGGGATATTCATCGGAGTGAGGTCTCACGGAGGTCTTCATCTCAGCACCAAGACCCAGCTCTACCCAACAGCCTACAAACTCCAGTGTTGGAAGCCTCAGGCAAAACAACCAGTAAGACAGGAACATAATCCCACTTACAAAAAAAAAATGAGACGTCAAAAATATATGTCATAGATGAAGGAGAAAGGTAAAAACCTACAAGACCAAATAAATGAAGAGGAAAGAGGAAACCTACCTGAACAAGAATTCAGAGTAATGATAATAAAGATGATCCAGAATCTCGGAAATAGAATGGAGGCATGGACTGAGAAAATACAAGAAATGTTTAACAAAGATCTAGGAGAACTAAAGAACAAACAAACAGATGAACACAAAATAACTGAAATGAAAAATAACATTAGAAGGAACGTTAGAAGGAATCAATAACAGAATAACTGAGGCAGAAGAACGAATAAGTGAGCTGGAAGACAAAATGGTGGAAATAACTGCCGAGGAGCAGAAAAAAGATAAAAGAATGAAAAGAATTGGCGACACCCTCAGAGACCTGTGGGACAACATTAAACGCACCAACATTTGAATTATAGGGGTCCCAGAAGAAGAAGAGAAAAAGAAAGGGTCTGAGGAAATATTTGAAGAGATTATAGTCAAAAACTTCCCTAACATGGGAAAGAAAATAGTCACCCAAGTCCAGAAGCACAGAGAGTCCCATACAGGATAAACCCTAGGAAAAACACACCAAGACACATATTAATCAAACTAACAAAAATTAAATTCAAAGAAAAAATATTAAAAGCAGCAAGGGAAAAAAATTAACATACAAAGGAATCCCCATAAGGTTATCAGCTGATTTTTCAGCTTAAACTCTGCAGACCATAAGGGAGTAGCAGGATATACTTAAAGTGATGAAAGAGAAAAACCTACAACCAAGATTACTCTACCCAGCAAGGATCTCATTCAGATTTGATGGAGAAATCAAAAGCTTTTCAGACAAGCAAAAGCTAAGAGAATTCAGCACCACCAAACCAGCTTTACAACAAATGCTAAAGGAACTTCTCTAGGTGGGAAACACAAGAGAAGAAAAAGACCCACAAAAACAAACCCAAAACAACTAAGAAAATGGTCATAGGAACATACATATCGATAATAACCTTGAATGTAAATGGATTAAATGTCCCAACCAAAAGACACAGACTGGCTGAATGGATACAAAAACAAGACCGATATATATGCTGTCTACAAGAGACCCACTTCAAACCTAGGGACACATACAGACTGAAGGTGAAGGGATGGTAAAAAATATTCCATGCAAATGGAAATCAAAAGAAAGCTGGAGTAGCAATACTCGTATCCAATAAAATAGACTTCAAAGTAAAGACTGTAATAAGAGATAAGGAGGGACACTACATAATGGTCAAAGGATAAATCCAAGAAGAAGATATAACAATTATAAATGTTTATGCACCCAACATAGGAGCACCTCAGTACATAAGGCAAATGCTAACAACCTTGAAAGGAGAAATCGACAGTAACACAATAATAGTAGGGGACTTTAACACCTCACTTACACCAATGCACAGATCATCCAAACAAAATAAATAAGGAAACAAAAGCTTTAAATGACACAATAGACCAGATAGATTTAATTGATATTTATAAAATATCCCACTCAAAAGTGGCAGAATACACTTTCTTCTCAAGTGCACATGGAACAATCTCCAGGATAGATAACACCTTGGGTCACAAATCAAGCCTTGGAAAATTTAAGAAAATTGAAATCGTATCAGGCATCTTTTCTGACCACAACACTATGAGACTGAAAATCAATTACAGGCAAAAAAACTGTAAAAAACACAAATACATGGAGGCTAAACAATGCACTACTAAATAACCAAGAGATCACTGAAGAAATCAAAGAGGAAATAAAAATTACCTAGAGACAAATGACAATGAAAACACGATGATCCAAAACCTATGGGACGCAGCAAAAGCAGTTCTAAGAGGGAAGTTTATAGCAATTCAATCTCACCTCAAGAAACAAGAAAAATCTCAAGTAAACAATCTAACCCTACACTTAAAACAACTAGAGAGAGGAGCTTCAAGATGGTGGAGGAGTAAGATGCGGAGATCACCTTCCTCCCCCCAAATACATCAGAAATACATCTACGTGTGGAACAACTCCTACAGAACACCTACCAAACACTGGCAGAAGACCTCAGACCTCCCAAAAGGCAAGAAACTCCCCACGTACCTGGGTAGGGTAAAAGAGAAAAGAAAAAACAAACACAAAGAATAGGGACGGGACCTGCACCAGTGGGAGGGAGTTGTTAAGGAGGAAAGGTTTCCAAACACTAGGAAGCCCCTTCGCAGGCGGAGACTGCGGGTGGCAGAAGAGGGAGCTTTGGAACCACAGAGGAAAGCACAGCAACAGGGGTGCAGAGGGCAAAGCGGAGAGATTCCCGCACAGAGGAGCGGTGACGACCAGCACTCACCAGCCCGAGAGGCTTGTCTGCTCACCCGCTGGGGCGGGCGGGGGCTGGGAGCTGAGGCTTGGGCTTTGGTCAGATCCCAGGGAGAGGACTGGGGTTGGCTGCATGAACACAGCCTGAAGGGGTTAGTGCACCACAGCTAGCCAGGAGGGAGTCCAGGAAAAGGTCTGGAGCTGCCGAAGAGACAAGAGACTTTTTCTTACCTCTCTGTTTCCTGGTGAGCAAGGAGAGGGGATTAAGAGTGCTGCTTAAAGGAGCTCCAGAGACGGGCGTGAGCCGAGGCTATCAGTGCGGACCCCAGAGACGGTCATGAGACGCTAAGGCTGATGCTGCAACCACCAAGAAGCCTGTGTGCAAGCACAGGTCACTATCCACACCTCCCCTCCCGGGAGCCTGTGCAGCCCGCCACTGCCAGGGACCCGTGATCCAGGGACAACTTCCCCGGGAGAACGCACAGTGCGCGTCAGGCTGGTGCAACGTCACGCCGGCCTCTGCTGCCACAGGCTCACCCTGCACCCGTATCCCTCCCTCCCCCTGGCCTGAGTGAGCCAGAGCCCCCAAAACAGCTACTCCTTTAACCCCGCCCTGTCTGAGCGAAGAACAGATGCCCTCAGGCGACCTACACACAAAGGCGGGGCCAAATCCAAAGCTGAACCCTGGGAGCTGTGCTAACAAAGAAGAGAAAGGGAAATTTCTCCCAGCAGCCTCAGGAGCAGCGGGTTAAATCTCCACAATCAACTTGATGTACCCTGCATCTGTGGAATATCTGAATAGACAACGAATCATCCCAAATTGAGGAGGTGGACTTTGGGGCAATGATACATATATATTTTTCCCTTTTTCTCTTTTTGTGAGTGTGTATGCGTATGCTTCTGTGTGTGATTTTCTCTGTATAGCTTTGCTTTTACCAATTTTCCTAGGGTTCTGTCTGTCTGTTGTTTTTTTTTAATTTTTTTTACTTAAAAAAATTTCTTTTACGTAATAATTATTTTGTATTTTTTACTTTAATAACTTTATTTTACTTCACTTTTTTATTTTATTTTACTTTATTTTATCCTCTTCTTTCTTTCTTTCTTTTTTTTCTCCCTTTTATTCTGAGCCGTGTGGAGGAGAGGCTCTTGGTGCTCCTGCCAGGCGTCAGGGCTGTGCCACTGAGGTGGGAGAGCCAAGTTAAGTACACTGGTCCACAAGAGACCTACCAGATCCACCTAATATCAAATGGTGAAAATCTCCCAGAGATCTCCATCTCAACGCCAAGACCCAGTTCCACAAAACGACCAGCAAGCTACAGTGAAGGAAACCCTATGCCAAACAACTAGCAAAACAGGAACACAACCCCATCCATTAGCAGAGAGGCTGCCTAAAATCATAATAAGGCCACAGACACCCCAAAACACACCACCAGACGTGGACCTGCCCACCAGAAAGACAAGATTCAGCCTCATTCACCAGAATACAGGCACTAGTCCCCTCCACCAGGAAGCCTACACAACCCACTGAACCAACTTTAGCCACTGGGGACAGACACCAAAAACAACAGAAACTACGAACCTGCAGCCTGAGAAAAGGAGACCCCAAACACAGTAAGTTAAGCAAAATGAGAAGACAGAGAAACACACAGCAGATGAATGAGCAAGGCAAAAACCCACCAGACCTAACAAATGAAGAGGAAATACGCAGTCTACCTGAAAAAGAATTCAGAATAATGATAGTAAAGATGATCCAAAATCTTGGAAATAGAATGGAGAAATACAAGAAACGTTTAACAAGGACCTAGAAGAACTAAAGAGCAAACAAACAGAGATGAACAACACAATAAATGAAATTAAAAATTCTCTAGAAGGGTTCAATAGCAGAATAGCTGAGGCAGAAGAACAGATAAGTGGCCTGGAAGATAAAATAGTGGAAATAACTACTGCAGAGCAGAATAAAGAATGAAAAGAATTGAGGAGCGTCTCAGAGACCTCTGGGACCACATTAAACGCACCCACATTCCAATTATAGGGGTCCCAGAAGAAGAAGAGTAAAAGAAAGGGACTGAGAAAATATTTGAAGAGATTATAGTTGAAAACTTCCCTAATATGGGAAAGGAAATAGTTAATCAAATCCAGGAAGCACAGTGAGTCCCATACAGGATAAATCCAAGGAGAAACACATCAAAACACATATTAATCAAACTATCAAAAATTAAATACAAAAAACAAATATTAAAAGCAGCAAGGGGGCTTCCCTGGTGGCGCAGTGGTTGAGAATCTGCCTGCTAATGCAGGGGACACAGGTTCGAGCCCTGGTCTGGGAGGATCCCACGTGCCGTGGAGCAACTGGGCCCGTGAACCACAACTGCTGAGCCTGCACATCTGGAGCCTGTGCTCCGCAACAAGAGAGGCCGCAATAGTGAGAGGCCCGCACACTGCGATGAAGAGTGGCCTCCACTTGCCGCAGCTAGAGAGAGCCCTAGCAAAGAAACGAAGACCCAACATAGCAATCAATCAATCAATCAATCAATCTTTGGAAAAAAAAAAAATGCAGCAAGGGAAAAACAACAAGTAACACATAAGGGAATCCCCATAAGTTTAACAGCTGATCTTTCAACAGAAACTCTGCAAGCCAGAAGGGAGTGGCAGGACATATTTAAAGTGATGAAGGAGAAAAACCTACAACCAAGATTACTCTACCCAGCAAGGATCTCATTCAGATTTGATGGAGAAATTAAAAGCTTTACAGACAAGCAAAAGCTAAGAGAATTCAGCACCAACAAAACAGCTTTACAACAAATGCTAAAGGAACTTCTCTAGGCGGGAAATACAAGAGAAGGAAAAGACCTACAATAATAAACCCAAAACAATTGAGAAAATGGTAATAGGAACATACATATCGATTATTGCCTTAAATGTAAATGGATTAAATGCTCCAACCAAAAGACATAGACTGGCTGAATGGATACAAAAACAAGACCCATATATATGCTGTCTACAATAGACTCACTTCAGACCTAAGGACACATACAGACTGAAAGTGAGAGGATGGAAAACGATATTCCATGCAAATGGAAATCAAAAGAAAGCTGGAGTAGCAATTCTCATATCAGACAAAATAGACTTTAAAAAAAGACTATTACAAGAGACAAAGAAGGACACTACATAATGATCAATGGATCAATCCAAGAAGAAGATGTAACAATTGTAGATATTTATGCACCCAACATAGGCGCACCTCAATACATAAGGCAAATACTAACAACCATAAAAGGGGAAATCGACAGTAACACAATCATAGTAGGGGACATTAACACCCCACTTTCACCAATGGACAGATCATCCAAAATGAAAATAAATAAGGAAACACAAGCTAAATGATACATTAAACAAGAGGGACTTAATTGATATTTATAGGACATTCCATCCAAAAACATCAGAATACATATTCTTCTCAAGTACTCATGGAACATTCTCCAGGATAGATCATATCTTGGGTCACAAATCAAGCCTTGGTAAATTTAAGAAAATTTAAATTGTATCAAGTCTCTTCTCCGACCACAACGCTATGAGACTAGGTATCAATTACAGGAAAAAATCTGTAAAAAATACAAACACATGGAGGCTAAACAACACACTACTTAATAACAAAGAGATCACTGAAGAAATCAAAGAGGAAATCAAAAAATACCTAGAAACAAATGACAATGAAAACACGGTGACCCAAAACCTATGGAATGCAGCAAAAGCAGTTCTAAGAGGGAAGTTTATAGCTATACAAGCCTACTTTAAGAAATAAGAAACAGGAAACATCTCAAATAAACAACCTAAGCTTACACCTAAAGCAGTTAGAGGAAGAAGAACAAAAAAACCCCAAAGTTAGCAGAAGGAAAGAAATCATAAAGATCAGATCAGAAATAAATGAAAAAGAAATGAAGGCAACGATAGCAAAGATCAATAAAACTAAAAGCTGGTTCTTTGAGAAGATAAACAAAATTGATAAACCATTAGCCAGACTCATCAAGAAAAAAAGGGAGAAGACTCAGATCAACAGGATTAGAAATGAAAAAGGAGAAGTAACAACTGGCACCACAGAAATACAAAGGAACCTGAGAGATTACTACAAGCAATTATATGCCAATAAAATGGACAACCTGGAAGAAATGGACAAATTCTTAGAAATGCACAACCTTCAGGGACTGAACCAGGAAGAAATAGAAAATATGAAAGACAAATCACAAGTACTGAAATTGAAACTGTGATTAAATATCTTCCAACAAACAAGAGCCCAGGACCAGATGGCTTCACAGGCGAATTCTATCAAACATTTAGAGAAGAGCTAACACCTATCCTTCTCCAACTCTTCCAAAATATAGCAGAGGGAGGAACACTCCCAAACTCATTCTACAAGGCCACCATCACCCTGATATCAAAACCAGACAAAGATGTCACAAAGAAAGAAAACTACAGGCCAATATCACTGATGAACATAGATGCAAAAATCCTCAACAAAATACTAGCAAACAGAATCTAACAGCACATTAAAAAGATCATACACTATGATCAAGTGGGGTTTATCCCAGGAATGCAAGGATTCTTCAATATATGCAAATCAATCAACGTGATACATCATATTAACAAATTGAAGGAGAAAAACCACATGATCATCTCAATAGATGCAGAGAAAACTTTCGACAAAATTCAACACCTATTTATGATAAAAGCCCTGCAGAAAGTAGGCATAGAGGGAACTTTCCTCAACATAATAAAGGACGTATATGACAAACCCACAGCCAACATCGTCCTCAATGGTGAAAAACTGAAACCATTTCTACTAAGATCAGGAACAAGACAAGGTTGCCCACTCTCACCACTATTATTCAACATAGTTTTGGAAGTGTTAGCCACAGCAATCAGAGAAGACAAAGAAATAAAAGGAATCCAAATTGGAAAAGAAGAAGTAAAGCTGTCACTGTTTGCAGATGGCATGATACTATACATAGAGAATCCTAAAGATGCTACTAGAAAACTACTAGAGCTAATCAATGAACTTGGTAAAGTAGCAGGATACAAAATTAATGCACAGAAATCTCTTGCATTCCTATACACTAATGATGAAAAATCTGAAAGAGAAATTAAGAAAACACTCCCATTTACCACTGCAACAAAAAGAATAAAATATCTAGGAATAAACCTACTTAAGGAGACAAAAGACCTGTATGCAGAAAATTATAAGACACCGATGAAAGAAATTAAAGATGATACAAATAGATGGAGAGATATACCATGTCCCTGGATTGGAAGAATCAACATTGTGAAAATTACTATACTACCCAAAGCAATCTACAGATTCAATGCAATCCCTATCAAACTATCACTGGCATTCTTCACAGAACTAGAACAAAAAATTTCACAATTTTTATGGAAACACAAAAGACCCCAAAGAACCAAAGCAATCTTGAGAAAGAAAAATGGAGCTGGAGGAATCAGGCTCCCTGATTTCAGACTATACTACAAAAGAACAGTAATCAAGGCAGTATGGTACTGGCACAAAAACAGAAATATAGATCAATGGAACAGGATACAAAGCCCAGAGATAAACGCACATATGGTCACCTTATCTTTGATAAAGGAGGCAAGAATATACAGTGGAGAAAAGACAGCCTCTTCAATAAGTGGTGTTGGGAAAACTGGACAGCTACATGTAAAAGAATGAAATTAGAACACTCCCTAACACCATTCACAAAAATAAACTCAAAATGGATTAAAGACCTAAATGTAAGGCCAGACACTATACAACTCTTATAGGAAAACATAGGCAGAACACTCTATGACATAAATCACAGCAAGATCCTTTTTGACCCAGCTCCTATAGAAATGGAAATAAAAACAAAAATAAACAAATGGGACCTAATGAAAGTTAAAAGCTTTTGCACAGCAAAGGAAACCATAAACAAGACGAAAAGACACCCCTCAGAATGGGAGAAAATATTTGCAAATGAAGCAACTGACAATGAGGCATCACCTCATGTCCGTCAGAATGGCCATTATCAAAAAATCTAGAAACAATAAATGCTCGAAAGTGTGTGGTGAAAAGGAAACCCTCCTGCACTGTTAGTGGGAATGTAAATTGATACAACCACTATGGAAAACAGTATGGAGGTTCCTTAAAAAATTAAAAATAGAACTACCATATGACCAAGCAATCCCACTACTGGGCATATACCCTGAGAAAACCATAATTCAAAAAGACACCTGTTTATCACAATGTTCATTGCAGCACAATTTACAATAGCCAGGACATGTAACCAACCGAAATGTCCATCGACAGATGAATGGATAAAGAAGATGTGGCACATATATACAATGGAATATTACTCAGCCATAAAAGGAAATAAAATTGAGTTATTTGTAGGGAGGTGGATGAACCTAGAATCTGTCATACAGAGTGAAGTAAGTCAAAAAGAGAAAAACAAATACCGTATGCTAATGCATTTATATATGGAAACTAAAAAAAAAAAAAAAAAATGGTACTGATGAACCTAGTTGCAGGGCAGTTTTAAAGATGTAGACATAGAGAAAGGACTTGAGGACACAGGCTGGGAGGGGGAAGCTGGGACGAAGTGAGAGTAGCATTGACATATATACACTACCAAATGTAAAATGGTTAGCTAGTGGGAAGCACCAGCATAGCACAGGGAGATCACCTCGGTGCTTTGCGATGACCTATAGGGGTGAGATAAGGAGGACGGTAGGGAGGCTCAAGAGGGAGGGGATATGGGGACATATGCATGCATATGGTTCATTCACTTTGGTGTACAACAGAAACTAATACAGTATTGTGAAGCAATTATACTCCAATAAAGATCTATTAAAAAAAAATAGTTGTCACTAAGAATGATTTTTTTCTTTTGGAGGATAAAACTTAAAGAATACCTATAAATCTAATCTAAACTGAGCCCATTTGGATTTACTCCATTTTCTTAGTTATCAATAACACAACATAACCGTTAAACAGAAATCCAGTGTGGTAAAATCAGATCACTTAAAACATTCCTTTTTTATAGAGGTGGTTATAACAGCAATACTGCAAAATACTTTGTTAACATTTCTGTGTTACTTTAGACACCCCAGAAATGCAGACTACCTAAAGTTTGTTGCCCTATGGCAAGAGTGAAAATGAAAGAAAGCCTTTTGACAGGAAAAAAAAACAAGGTTGCAAATAGCATTAAGTGATGCCCTATATGTAGTTGAACATGCCCAAGGGGGAAAATGGCTATATCTTTCCCCAGTAGACTTTAAAAGGCTCATTTTAAGAAAGAAAGAAATGCGTAACATTGCAGAGAACATCTATTCACTAGGCTCTTCTGAATGAAAGTTATGAGTGTAAAATTGGGAGACAGTTTCTGGGCTTTCTGCAGATAAGATATCTGCATATGAATGCTCTTTGTTTCAATGATTCCTGTAAAGCTTTACATTGATGGTGTCATGCTATAACAGTGTCCTTACCCAGCTTTATATGTAATTATATACAAATGTTATAAAAGATGCTATGTTAATCCAAAATGGAACATCTTTGTTTTGTTCTTCTCAGCTCTGAAAAGCTGGTGGATGATCCCAAATCACAATGGCAACCTTCTTGCTGTGGCAGGAACGAACGGTTTATTTGTATTAATGCCATGTAGTTCGATATGATTTGTTTTCTGAGATATCCAAAAAACACAAAGGAATTGTCATTGGTTGACTACTAAATATGGATTTTCTGTTCTTTCCCTTCCTCCAAGACAAGTTTTGAAAATAGGATCATTTAAAGGAAGTCAGTGGCACAAAGAGCTAAAAATGCTTAGAGGATAGCTACCAGGCATTTATCCCTTACTAAATGACTCTCTCTCTCTTACTAAGATCACTAGCAATGTTATTTTGAACCATATTTCCATACACACTCTCTATAAAATTTGATGCACATAAATCTGCATTAAAAAATTAAACACTGAAATCAGTCAATGGAGCGAAAGTTGTAAAGGTAATTTGTTTTTTCTTGGTAGAGTTTGCGTGCACCAAACATGAAGCCAAGATTTTACTTCTACACAACAGTGAAGACACATCATATGATATTAAAGTTTAACTGTGCTTTACTAAAGAATTTTTTTATATGTAATTTTGCTTACTATTAACACTCATCAGATAAGAAGTTATTTTATTAACACAACTATAGCATAGCAATTGGCAAAAAACATTTTTTTCACACAATTTTATACCAAAATTGAATTAAATATTTAATCCCATGCACTTTTATTTGAAGACTACATTTTAAAATATGTTTAAAATAAATATATATATATATTTTGGGTGAATTTAAAAAGAAATAGTAACTATTTAATATATACCTGCAAAATAAATCAATGAAGATTTTATAGTTTTGGTTTACAAATATATAGTCATCATCGTTCAAAAGGAATCACCTGTGATAGAGTGACAGTGCACATGTAAAATGACAAGAACTAAACAACTCAGTACTTGAACATAACAGTTACGGGAGGCCTATATGAAAAAATAAGATATCTGGAAACAATATTGGTGTCCAAAAACAATTTTTTAATAGTCAGAGAAAAACTGACAGCATATCTCATAAGTATCTCTTACTACTAGATCCTTAGTCACCCTTTCCAATAAAAAAGTTTCTGTTATAATAAAATACTTCATAATACAGGAATATTGTGAAAGAACCTCAACTAGTAATCACTGAACACATGGAAACAATTTTTAAATTACTTCTGACCTTGGCCAGATGCAATGGATAACCTCTAGGCAAAGAGCTCTTGGATCTATTAAAGATGCTGAGATGTCGTATAGCTTCCATAAATAGAACCAATATTAAGAGGCTTAGATTTGATTTCCCAAGGAGTTTTGATTGGTACATTTTAAATAAGACACATACCATATATTATAAAATTGTTGGTAAAATTAATATCTGTTTAAACAGGTTTTTTCTTTCTTTTTTGTGGTTTGGTAAGTTTGGTAACTCAGTGACTAACATCAAATTTCCTCAGTTCAAATCCTGGCCACTAAAAAGAGGAAGAAGTCTTACACTACTCTCAAGAAGAGTAAAGCATAAAAAAAAAAGGTTAATTAACCTGGCTGTCCTGAAATACCACAAAGTGGATGAGAATGGCAAAATCAGTTGCCTTCACCAAGAGTGCCCTTCAGAGGAAAGTGGCGCTAGAGTTTTTATGTCCAGCCACTTGAACAGACATTATTGTGGCAAACTTCAATGAAACAGAAGACAAGTAATTATGGGAACTAACAACAATAAAATCCTGTCTTCATCACTAATGTGAGCAAGTTATTTAACTTCTTAGTGCCTCAACTTTCTCCTAAGCTACCTGAGGGGATAATAATAGAATCTGCCCCATAGGATATATGTAAGGATTAAATGAGATAATGCATGGAGAGCATCAGAAAAGTACTTGCCACATAGGAACTAATTAAACATTTTTGAACCTTATAATCTTGACATTTTTTCAGATATTTAAATAACTTTTAATATTAGCATAGTTTTAGATTTACAGCAAAGACCCCACAGAGATTTCCATATACCCTGTACCCACTTTCCCCAGTTGTTAATATTTTACATGACTGTAGTACCTTTGTCACAACTAACAAATTCATCCTGATATATTATTATTAGCTAAACTCCACATTTTATTCAGATTTCATTAGTTTTTCCCTAATGTCCTTTTTCTGTCCCAGGATACCAGCTATGATATCACATTGCATTTAGTCATCATATAACCTTTTAACTAAGACTTCATTTTTTTTTAGAGCAGTTTAAGGTTTACAGCAAAACTGAAAAAAAAGTACAGAGATTTCTCATTTACTCCCTGCATCCGCACAAGCATAGAATCCCCCATTATCAACATCTCCCTGCACCAGACTGCTACATTTGTTATAATTGATGAGAACCTTGACTTTTTTTTCTTAAAAGATATACCTTTTCATATTTTTAAAATTTTTGGACATTAATTAAATAATATATCCTGACTTCACTGTTAAGCATTGCAATTATTATCATGGTAATTAAAGTCAATTCTAATATGATTTTTTTATGCAACTACATTTGACAATGCCTCTGTGTGGTTATCTAGTTGAATATATGGAAAAATACTGCTGGCATGTAATAAGCTCTCAATAATTTAATAAATTTTAATTCAATAGTTGTGTTAAACTTTGAGATAATTAGCTTGCTATCCTTTAATATGACATTTTTCCCCAAGAAATAATGACTACTTTTGGTAAATAAGATTGACTTCCAAATGGCTTTAAATTCCCTACTTTAAGTATACTTTATGTATGTCGATAAGCCACACTTGGCTAAGTAATGGTAGTTTTACATTAAAAGGAACTCATCTAATTCTTTCCGTAATGAATACTAACATGTTAAAGATTGTGCTCATTTAAAAAATTAAAACCTAACCTATGTGGGAAAAGAATCTGAAAAAGAACAGATATATGTATATATATATAACTGAATTAATTTGCTGTACACCTGAAACAAAAAGAACAACAGCAAACATAATACATGTAACAGCAACAAATATACAATTGCCTTGACAATACTACATTATGTAAACTTTTTTTCTTTTTTTTTGCCTCAAGTCCTTAACTTGGTTTACTATAGAGAGAAGATGGATCTGAGAGTCTTAGTATTTAAGAAATATCAAACTGCCTTATTTCTTGGGTTATGTCTGTTCTAAAGTGAAAACCTACAGCTCTTTTGAACAGACTTAACGCAATGAATATTGCCAGCAATATAGGTGATATTAATTATTAAATGGGCACTTCATTTTTTGATTAGCTTTCAGTAGTGCTAATGGAGATATTCTTTTAGTAAGGTCATTGTACATCTGTAAAAGAATTTAAAGCATCAGCTAATGACTTTGGCCTTCTAATAATAAGCACTTTTTAAATCATTAAATTTGATTTAATCAGTCATCTATTTTTCTCCATTGTCTTTTCAAGTACTGAACTATCACCTTTTGTTTAAGAAAAGATAAGAGAGATGACTTTTCATTACTTTTTCTTTCATGGTTTATATTATGACTGAAAATTATAATTGAATGTATATAAAACACATAATTATATATATGTACATATATACACATATATATGTATACAGAAATAAATTATAAAATTAGAAATTGGTTCTTGTTTCTCACTCCTAAAGTTTTACACATTCTTATATTTACTATCAAATTAGGGAGATAATAAAACAACTAAGAACAAAACAAAGTGGGAATATGAAGTAAATGTAACAGATACAAGTAAAAATGCTTTGATAATGTCCCTCCAATGAAGTTTATCTTTTCTGTCATGAATAATTTCTCCTAACCTCTGGAGTCCTATTAAAATTTGTATGTCATATAAATTTCCACATTCTGCCTTATATTACCATTTCAGACATTCCCTTCTTAACTAAAATCTCCCTAATTGCAGTTATTTATTTTCACATTTTCCATGGCGTACAGAACTCTATTTATAGAAGAAAATCTAAACCTACCAAGTTACATCATTTCCAGGCTTCGCTAAACTTCTATTGGTTCAAATTATGTTTTATGACTCCTTATGATGTTAAAAAAAATTTCTTAGACCTGAGCACTAAATTAAACATATTTTAATGTATTTTACACCTATGTCTCTCAATAGGAGTTCTTCACCATCATAAGTTCCCTATTCATTGTCTCCAATATTGGCTATGCCAATTTCCTCTCATTTATTTATTCATTGTTTCCCCATTATGGGCTCTGCTTCTACTGTGTTCTCTGGAGTGCAAAGCCTTGCAAATATGTACAGCATCAGATTGCTTACTGAGCTATGCTAAATTGCATTTTGCTCCCAGTGGATGGATTTATTCAAACTTTCTTGGAAGTGCTGTTTGAGAAGAATAGCTCTGAGTATGATTTTTAGAAACAGAAGGAAATTCAGTGATGCCTGTTCTGTTTTCCTCATAATACAGAGGAGAAAAATCTCAGTCCTGGAATTGTGACTTGGCTTACCTAAGGATACATAACAGCAGAGATGAGAACAGAGATTAGGTCTCCTGGCTCTCTCTCCAGTGCTCTCTGACCCTCTCCTTTTCTCAGGGGACATTTAGTAGAGGAGAAATCTTGCTGATTTAAACAGAATATTATGAAGTAGGGCCCATTATCTGCCCCTCAGTTTGCAAATCCAAACTGTAGGAAGCCATTTAATTATTAATTCAACAAAAACTTACTGAACACCAATTATATGCCAAATACTGTTCTACCTGCTTGGTACATGTCATTAAAGAAAAGGAATAAAAATTCCCCATCATCTAGAAGCTTATATCCTATTTATGGGAAAAAAAAGAACATAAACAATCAATATTCTTTTAAAAGAGTAAATCATTTAGGATGTTGGCAAGAGATAAGTTTCAAGGAGAAAAGAATGAAAGCAAGATAAACATAGAGCTGGGGGAGTGATTTTTCCCTAGCAGGGTCAGGGTAAACCCCACTAGAAGCCGAGATTTGAGCAAAGGTTGGAAGGAGTTGTGGGAGTTAGCCACGTTGATTCTGGAGGAGAAGTATTGTAGGCACAGGAAACAGAGAGTGCAAAGGCCCCGGGTAGGGGACAATGTGAGAGCTGCAGGGAGGGAAAGGCAGCTGATGTGGCTGGAGAGAAGTAGGAAAGAGAGTAGTAGAAAATGAGGTCAGAGTGATAACCAGAGCTTTATCAAATAAAGCTACACTATGCAGTTTGGTAACCACTAGCCACATACAGTCACTGGGCACTTGAAATGTGCCTAATGCAACTTAGAAATTAAAATTTTACATAACTTTAATTAATTTATATCTTATATTAATAATTAATAATTTATATTTAAAAATTGAAGCATTTGTCATTGTGGATATAGATATAACTAGGAATTTATTCTGGTAGTCAATTCAGTTATTGGAAAAATTTTAAGTATATTTAAAACATCTTGAGTGTGTGAATCTACTTTTTCAACTGGAAATTTCATGAACTCCAAGTAACGAGTAATCCTGTGTAAAACTTAGCATCCAAATTGGGAAGAGCTGTTAGGTGTAAGATAACCACTGGATTTCAAAGATGAGTATAAAAAAAGTAAAATAGGTAGTTAACAATTTTCAGTATTGATATTTATTGAACTGGCATTTTAGATATACTGTTTAAAATATAAATTAAAGCACAAAATATATAAGCAAAAATTTTATCTGTTTATTAATGCAATTACTAGAAAATGTACAAGCACTTATATTTCTTATAGTCTATTGAACTGTATTTCTTTTATTTCTTTGGAAAGCACATTAGGTCATTATAAGGAGGTTGGATTTGCTCTAGGTGAAATAGGGATCCATTGGAGGATCCCTAGCAAGAGAGTAATAAGAGCTATATTTTAGTTCTACTTTTTAATTATTTAATTATAACTATCATTTATATTCCTCATGTAAATTAATATTTAGATAGATCCATACCTTATGCATATTACAACACAAATAAAGCATAATTTGGTTAATTAGACAAGTGATTTATCTTTTTTCCTATTATATTATTACTATTAGCTTTCATAAATTCATCTAAGCATGAAAGAGGATAGACCACATAAATGTTGTAAATTATCACATTCTAACTTACCTTAGGTCTGGACAACACTAGCAAGTTGTATGCACCATCTCCAGAAACAAAACTCAGAGTACCTTCAAGTCTTTATGCTAATTCCCAACTGATACATCAAGTAACTCATCAAAAATGCCCATACAACTACCATATAATCTATCAATTCCACTTATGGGTATTTATTGGAAGAAAACAAAAACTCTAATTTGAAATAATATATGCACCCCCATGTTCACTGCAGCATTATTTACAATAGCCAAGATATGGAAAAAAACTAACTGTCCCACAACAGAAGAATGGATATAGAAAATATGGTAGATGTATACAACAGAATATTGTTCAGTCATAAAGTAGAATGAGAGCTTGCCACTTGTAACAACATGGATGGACCTTGAAGGCATGATGCTGAGTGAAATAAGTTAGACAGAGAAAGACAAATACATGATCTCACTTATATGTGGAATCTTAAAAAAACAAAAGTCATAGAATAAGATACAAAGAGTAGATTGGTGGTTGCCAAAGGTTAGGGGCGTGGAGTGGATGAAATGGGTGAAGGGAGTCAAAAGATACAAACTTTCAGCTATAAAGTAAGTCACCAGAATGTAATGTACAGCATGGCATTACAGTTAATAATACTGTATTGCATATTTGAAAGTTTCCAAGGAAGAAGATCTTAAAAGTTCTCATCACAGGAAGAAAACAATTCTGTAACTATATATTGTGACAGATGTTAACTAGACTTATGTGGTGATCTTACAGATGTTAACTAGACTTATGTGGTGATCTTACTGATGTTAACTAGACTTATGTGGTGATCTTTCCACAACATATACAAATACCAAATCATTATGTTGTACACATGAAACTAATACAATGTTGCATGTCAACTATAGCTCAATTAAAAAAATACGTAACTGGAAAATGTCCATACATTTTACTTATTTCTGACTCAATGAGTGAGAGAAATTATTTTGGACACACTGCCACCAGTGCCTTAAATATTCTCTACACTAAAGCCATATTGGAATTAAGTTAGAGTCAAATACAGCCTAAAACTGAAAAAAAAAAATTATTTTAAATGTTTAATCAATGGAAAGCAGTAGTTTTTAAGCTTTCAATGATCTATAATATGATAATACTTACCAATGTCATACCCTGCAATGATTCAATAAGCAACATGCAAAATTAATCCCAAATAATTATATTCAGAAAAAAGAAAAAAAAACTGTAATTTTTAGACAATCATTCTAAGAAGATTTGAAATGATAAAGAGATCCCTCTACAGTAAATCTGTCAATAATTTAAATGTCCTTATCATAGAATTTCTAAATTTTTGCCTAAATTCAAATTTTTACACAGGTCTACAAAGGAAAGGGGTATGTAGTTAACAGTTAGGAAAAGAGACTATTTCTTTTAAATGTATTTCTGTTTTACAAAAATACATTTAGTGTATTTTTAACAAAACTACCATTAGTGTTAATGGGAGTTAAACACATAAATCCATTGTGCATCAATAGAAGAGCGGAAACTGTAATCTATAAAATGAATGAATTAAATCATTATGAGCAATTTTTTAGCACATGACCTCCTTTAAGTTCTATGAAGTATACAGTCTGACTTTTTGAAATGGCACTTAAAAAGGTTTTACACTCTAATTGAACAGCCATTCACTAGGCTTATTTGTCACTTAGATCTCTCCTAATACCTGTGAAGTAGGGTTTTTAAAATAGGAGACTGGATGGTAAAAGCAGTGATTTCTCATCAGGGAATATTAAATAAGTGGAAGCTATTAGCCAACTAAAGGACACAAAATAGATTAATCTTTCAAAGATATGTCCTTTGGGGATTATAAATTGTTCAGTTTTCAGGGGGAAAAATCTTCCTGACAGTTATATAAAGATAGATTTAATATTAATATTAATATTTCTTCATAATACATGCAAAAAGACTTTTAATATTTTCATAATCATTAATTAAGATTATTTGAAAATAACCAGAGGTAAAAATAAATTAAAAACTATCCAATTTGGGTAAAATTTACTTCTTATAGATCGTGATATATTTTTGTTTGAAGATGATGTTATGAAAGCTAACTTTTTGGTATAGTATATTATTTTATTTTATAATATTTATATAATACTGTTATGATATAGAAGAAAATCTAATCCTTTGCCCCCTGACTGTGGTTATAAAATATACAACCAGAAAATAAACTTATTAACAGAGCTATGGTTTCTAATTAAATATATCTCTTTGCTCCAAAAGATGGTCATATATCAACAACTTTTACAAAGAGTCATGCACAATACGTAACCAAGGAAAGTTGGATTCTTCTATTTATTTTGAGTTAAACTTAGAATCTAGGCTCAAATCACAGGTAATTTAAAAAAATTTATCAATTATTTTGACTTAACTATCCATCCCCTTTTAAAAATTACATATTCTCATCATTCAAAGATCTTAAAAACAAGTGTACATGTGATTTTATATTTACCACAATGAAATAAACTCAAGACCACCTGTCAGGTGATCTATTGAAAATATTTTAATGGATCCTTGAGGTTATATATTTTTAAGAGAATATAGAATTGAAGACAAGAATCCTGACATTGATAAAATTTGGGAGCACTACTGAAAAGTTACTAGATTTTTCCATTCCTTTATCATGGGTAAAATTGACTTTATAAGAAAATTTAGTAGCACAAAAAATAACATGCCCTTCTCCAATTCATTTATAAGAACTCATCCTGACATCTTGTCTGGTACCTCAGGAAAATATTGATTGTTAAGCAAATAATTCCTTTGTGAAGATGGCCGAATGGATTATATACACATTCTGTGGCCCAGGTTACCTGTTCATGAATAGAAGTTGAGCAAGAGCACAATTATAGGGTCAGTTTTTAATCATTCAACATTTTCAGTCATTCAACATTCCCCCTCCCCGCAAAAAGAGGCAAGATCTAAATTTTATTTAGATCTTCAAATGCTTTGAAATTATTCTTTGGGAGGGCAAATGTTAATTATGAGCTTGATACCATTTATAAGCACTGTTATAAATCAAGGAAGTTTAGAGTATGAAGGTACAATTTAGATTTTCTGTTCAATCTATTTATTTTACAAATGTGAAATCTAAGGACCAGAAAGAAAAAACGATTTAAAAAAAAAAGATTAACTGTTAATTAATAGTAGTTAAATCTCATTTATCAAGAGCTAATTAATTTTAAAATGAAACAATATCAACCCAATATATTTTGAAATGAAATAGTCTAACTACAGATTAAAATTATAGTAATTTTAGGATATAAAATATAGTTTCAACTTGATTCCATTCACTAGATCTGTATGAAATATATTTAAAATCCCCAAATTAAAATTATTCAAAGAGAAGCATCAGATAAAATTATTTCAGATTACAACCATCATTGTACTATTTATTTCCATGATAAAGGTTTACTAATTTGCAAATTAAAGGAAAATTAGTATTATCTATAAAAAAGAATTTATTGTTGTATAATAAATAAATAACTTTATTTTAAAGCTTCATGTCTGTAAAAATAAGTTTCCTAATCTCCTTCTCATTATGGTCTATAGATAATGTGATATGTAAGTAGTATTTTGAAAACATACCTAGCTAGTAAAACACAATGCATCAGGCACACTGGTAAAGAGAAAATGTGCGTATTGCCTATTAAACTCTGATAAAATAATCTTAATTAAACCAGTGGAACTTGTATTCCACCTGGCTAGGAGAGTAGTTCTCATCTATTTATTCAATCAGCCAACCCGGAAGAGAGAGGAATAAAACTATATAATGAAAGGGTCTAGTCTGAGCAATGAGCAATCAAACATATGTTATTGCCACAGTTCCTAAACTCGCCCTAAAAATTATCATTTCTCTAACGTTTCCTTAGGTAGGAAGCTGTTCGTTGTTCTCAAAGAACAGTAGCCTTCCTTTTTGTGAACAAAGTGAGACCAAAAAAAAAAAAAAAGAGGTAAGATTAAGAAAAATGTTGGCTATGATCACAAACCCTATGAAAATATGTATAGCGCTATTTACCAACTACAAATTATAGTTCAGGGTAAAATATCTGAAAGTCTTATTATTTTGTGTAAGATTTCATTTATCTTCATTAAACCATAAGTCCAAAAATAAAAATAATCCTATCAAGGAAAAGAATAGATGATCACAACAAGGGAAAAGTAGATCATTTGATCATTCCTGGGCAAAAACAAAAAGAGAAAGAGTACCGCTTCAGAATCATGTAAACGGTCCATTTTAGAACATGTACTCTTCCAACATTCTTCTTCAAAGAATATCTCAAAATCTTAAATCTTACTGGTATGAAACAAGGTACTCTTTGGAGAATGAATGACAGCAGCAATATTAGTCCAACTCGATCTCATACAGGAAACAGAATGCATAACAATTGATACAAATTTGCTTCCTGGAGCAAGGTTAGTAAAGGCAAAGAAACTCTCTGAGAATTCCTTGGGGAAAAGAAGCAACCGTACCAAAAACAATTGAACAGATTATGTCAACTATCCAAAGTAATCAGTTTTCCTTCAATAGCTATTTCTCTACACAGCACGAGACATAGAAAAGCATCAATAACTTGAAGAGTGAAGTGTAGAAACCTTCTGGGGAGGGGACCTGAAATGTACTAAATGTATTTGTGGCAGAATTAATTCCAACACCCAGGAGGAAGCTGCTAATGTGTTAGAGTGAGCTGTCAAGCGAAACAGGAAATTTTTTCCATGCATTTTCTAATGAGTTTTAATACACCCCCAGTATTTATTTTAAGACATTCTGCTTGTCAAGGTGGAACTCCTGTTCTCATTTTCAGATAATTGACTAGTTTAAAAAAATCTTTATTCCATTTCAAAATATTAAGAAAATAGTCCACTTCAAATACAATTCCCTTTGTCCCAAAGGCACCTGATTAATTTCTTTTTAAAGCCAACTAAAATAAGAGAGCCCACTGAAAGCTTGTACCATTATTAGTTCTCTTTTCTTTCATTCTAACCTGATTCAAATTCCATAACTTTATCTTGTTCTATGATCCAAATACTTGGATGTTTAAAAATATACAAGTTTAGTAGTCAGTTAAGACTTTTTCATCTCAGATGTGCCTTTGACTATGACATTTAGTACATGGCATTAGATCTCTAATTCTAAAATATGCTCCATTTGCTGATTATCACACTAAAACCTTTTCTTTGATTTTGTTTCTTTGGGTCATCAGAGATTAAATTCGGAAAACATATATCCCCAGTTAGAGTGAATTTGATTTAAATCAAGACATTTAGAAAATCATTTAAATTATTAATCAAGAAGATTAAATTTCCATCAAAAGCTTACTGTAGTTTGATAGAAATATGCTTCTATGACTCAGAGGTAAGTTAGCTTTACTTTAGAAGGTATGTAAGAAAATTTAAAGTTTGAATTTTGATTAATATCAAAGTTACATTAGAAAATTGAACATTATTATTTAGTACTGCGATATTAAAGTTAATTGTAGTTTATGCTTGTAAATATATTTGGAGTTTAAATCACATTACCAAGAGATTCTTGAATACTGTGTTACTTATTCAAACTCCTCTTATTTATTCACTTATCAGAAGATTTAAAAAGTTGAGTTTTTAGAAACTTCAATTCCTAAATGAAGCTTCAATTTAAATCAATGTAGTCTATAGTAACCAATAGTCCAACAGTAAACCAAATTAGAGCAAAAATGAATATATATTTAAATAACTTCTATTTCTGATATTAGTTGTAGGTTGAAATTTCATTTTAAAATAATTCCACAGGGCTTCCCTGGTGGCGCAGTGGTTGAGAATCTGCCTGCCAATGCAGGGGACACGGGTTCGAGCCCTGGTCTGGGAAGATCCCACATGCCGCGGAGCAACTAGGCCCGTGAGCCACAACTACTGAGCCTGCGCGTCTGGAGCCTGTGCTCCGCAACGAGAGGCCACGATAGTGAGAGGCCCGCACACTGCGATGAAGAGTGACCCCCCGCTTGCCGCAACTAGAGAGAGCCCTTGCACAGAAACGAAGACCCAACACAGCCAAAAATAAAAATAAATAAGTAAATATATTTTTTTAAATAAATAAATAATTCCACAATGAATACAAGTATAATTGTCATTGGGGATGAGAATTTTCTGTATTTTCATGTTATAGAAATCCTCCACAGTTGTCACATTTAACCTAAAGTTCTGAGTTCAGGATTCAAAAACTGAAAGAAAAATAAGAGAATGTCATATTTATATATTTTCAAAGCTTCAAATATTAAGTTAGTGCATTTGTATCCTTTATAATAATTCATAATTTATTATCCCATTAAATCACTCTTCATAAGCTTTTTAAATAATTAAGAACTTTTAAATGAAAATAAATAAAAATTAAAAACTAAATGACAATTTCAAATTATTATTTGGTTTTTATTGATTAAGTATTTTCCCTTTATTTTAAATGGAATATTTCCTATTTATTTAAAATCACTTAGGATAAGAATACATACAGAAATGATTTTAAAAACACGTGTTTAATTGCTGGTGATATTACATAATGGCAAAAAAGGATTATGGGAAATTGTCAAACTGTTTTTAATTTATGTATTTTTTTTGTTTGTTTGATTTGCTTAGGTCTGCAATGCTCTACCAAAAATAGTATTTTTGAGCTCTTTCTCCCCCAAATTAAAGATAAAATATTAAAACATAGTGTTGATTGTACAATATTTATTTTACAGTACTTTGAAAAAATTAGGATTTAGTTAAAATTGTAACAGACTATAAGTTTGGAAACAAGTTGTATGTTGGGAGTAGGGGTCTGGATCTGCCTACATGCATGCGTGTCTGTGTGTGTGTGTGTGTGTGTGTGTGTGTGTAAGCTCTTAGTAATGGACTGGAATTTTCTACTCTACTCCTTGAGAGGTGGTTGTTTTTTTTCTTATAGTGTGTTCTTAGGGAAAAAAAAAATGCTACCAAAATATTTTTAACACTATTGCTATCACTTGTACTGTTAGATTCTGAAGTGAAGAAACTATGCAGCTAAGCAAATCAACAAACAAGTAAAGAAAATCAACAAACAAGCAATCAAAAAATATAACAACAAAAAAACCTACTTCGTTTGAATACCAAATACAAATAAATGGTATTGTATCCTGTATTCTATTTGTGCTCTATATTTTTCAAAGCTTCATCAACGTGCCTGAGATGTAGGAGGTATTTGGACTGGAAGAATAAAGTAGTAAATGAAGCCCTCCCTAGTGATAATAATTAAAATTCTCCTTCATATTCAGTTAGCTTGTCCATGACCATCAACCATGACTTGTTTACAAGCTATAAGCTACTGCTACCCAGATATATCCTTGAATAGACCTAAAGGAAATAGACCAGGTAGGGATAATCTAAACTTGGTGAGATGTCTGTCCTGCTTTGTCTTTAATGACAAACGAATCATTTTTAAAGAAATGTATAAACTATATCCCATCTTTATTTAAATAATCAGATATTGACTGTGTATCTACTATTGCCAGTGGTATCATTACTATGAGGTTCTGGTATAATATATATTATTTGAGGTATATGCAGACTATTTATATGCATCTCTGACATGGATTGTAATGCTGAGGATAACTCTTTATGAAATGGCCTCCCTTGCATGGTCCATGACTAGAAATGAGCATTTTAACCTCTTATTGACAGTAGTATTTTTTTTTTTTTTCATTAAAAGGGGAACTTTAGGAGTAAATACTATGCTGAAGGGATGTAGTTTCTGGTAGAAATTACAGAGAATCCTTGGCAACTTGTGGCTTGGGGCAACCTTCTGTGCAGTCAGAAATGCTCCAATAATTTAGAGTCGTGCCTCCATGTGGGCAGTTCCTCCATATCTGCTTGGCATCTGAGGATTCAAACATCCCCAGGGATGGGATCATGCAGAACTGTGGCATTTACTATTGAAAAAAAAAATCCGCTTACAGGTGGACCAGCTCAGTTCAAACCCTGTTGTTCAAGGGTCGAAAATACATCTCTAATATTGCTATGAAAGTCAGTGGGGAAGTATAATTTAACTTAGAAATATTAATTTTTAAAGCAACATTTTGGGAACAAGAATCTATCATTTTTAATAGTGATTCTTTGTTATCATTATTACAGATGAATAGTTCTTCAGTAACTATTCTTAGCTCAGTAACTCTTTTTGTGCATTTCTTGTTAGAAGTATTCTCATGTATTGCTATTTTGGATGGGACTATTTTTCTATTATGTTTTAACTGGTTGTTATTGATTTGAGGATGTTGAATCCATCCACCTTGATAGATTCTCTTATTAATTGTAACAGTTTGTTCATTGATTCTCTCGGAACTTTGAGGCTATATCATCTGCAAATGATTAACACCTTTTTTTCTCCTGTTTAATAGTCATCTTTTATTGTATTCATGCACTAACTAGAGTGTCCAAAAAAAAAAGTTGAATGACAGTAGCAATAACACACTTGTATTGTTCAGGATGTAGTGGAATTTCCATTGTATTTCATGTTTAATTTGATATTCTCTTTACTCACAAAATTATTATTTATTATGATAAAATTATTTTTCCTAAGAGGTATTTTAATAGATATTTTTCAAATAATAAAATAAAATAATCCTTTGTTTAACTTACAATTTTAGAATTACTTTTCTTAAAAATATTCTTACATTATGAAAAGAGATTCCAGTATTAAATAAAAATGAACATTGTTGGCTATCACATAAAGGCTGGGATTTGTATCTCTGGTTTAAAATTTCAGCAAATAGGAATTACAAAAATGATGGCTACTTTTGATTAATGATTTGGATAAAAACATATAAGGTTTAAAATAAATGTTTTTAAACAAAATACTTTCATTACCACAAGGTAACTCCAAAGTAAATTTATTCTTAATTTTTATGATTAGGACATATTTCAGGATGTTTTAAGCAGGAATAAAACCAATATTTATTTTTGGCACCAATAAAAGCCTGAGGAGTACAAAAATGTATCATGCATATTGAATCTGGATCTCTGGGAGTGTTACACAGGAAATCAGAAAGACTGGAATAGAGAGTTACTGAAATTAAAATATCTTAGTTAGATATGAAGGCAAAGAACTGACTTTTATCCCAGGCTCTCCTTTTAAGTATATATTTATGGGTTCATAATTTATTTTCTGTGGATGATAATCAGCCTATCTGTAAAATAAGAGATGAAACACATGATTCTATTTGTCATCAAATAGAGCTTTTATTTGATTTATTTTGTCCACTCCCTAATATCTCGTATCATACTTTATCAATAAATTACAGTATTTAAAGAAAAAAATGACAAAAAATAAATTGTTCTCTATATCCTAAACCCATTTATCTTTGAAGATGAAGCCAAAAGAATTTACAAAAATGCAGTTTTTTAAATTGTTTTTGATAGTTACCTTTAAATATTATATAAAAATACAAGTTAATAAAATTTAAGCAAAAATGGAATAAAATTCTAACTATACGTATAAGATGGAAACAAGGATATTAATTTTAAAACCATTTTAACAACAACAACAAAAACCTTCATTAATATGGACATATCAAAAGATCTCAAAATTGGGTGAGTATATGCAGTTATGAGTAGATTCACATATGTGTGTGTATACATATATCCACATATCTCTGTACACTCATACAGTCACATGTGCACATATATATTAATGCCTCCCCTGTTTTTCACTTCACGTTGGTCTAGGAAGACTCTCTTTTTATGTAACTACCTTTATTTTTTCTTCTGCTAAATCTGTAATAGATTTATAGTTCGATCACCTGAACAAATCATTTTGCACTTCATAAAATTTACAACCAAATAATTACTCTTTACAAAGTTTACACACATGTGCATTGCACACACACCCACACAGGAGAGATAGAAAGAGAGATACACAAAGACAGAATATGGTAATTACATTCAAAGATTCTATGAGAATCATTTGCTGCACCAATTTAAGACTGAGTCCATCTAAATCTTAAGAGTCAGAAGGCTTTTGAAAAATGTCTAATACCTACTTTGGAAGAAAAATCCTCCAGTAAAAATACTATTAACAAAATACAAAAACTTCTGGAGAAAATTCAAATGTACTAAGAAAAACTGTAATGAAAAGATACACATTGAGGACACCTGCTAATCATCAGTCCTGTAGAAACAAGATGTGAATCATGCAACAGAGGAGCTGATTTTATTCTTTTGTATTAGAAGGCACCAGTGGCCACAATATACAATATTAAAACTGCCTTATTCTAGCTTTTCTTTTGATCAAACTATGGTACATTTTCTGTCTTGCTTATTTGTAAATAAGCAACTGTATCCTGCTCAGCTTTGAATATTTAAGTATGAGCAGTTATAAACATTTTAAGATGTGTCAACAATGAAGAAAAAAATCCAAACTGCAAATATGATTCTATATTTAAATAGTAACTAAAGAAAATATTTATAATATTAGAATATCCTAATATAATCATTTAATTAATACTTTTTATTACTGTCATGATGCATATCCTAAATTTGTGTAAGATTGAAAATGGCATAAAACTTTTTTTAAATGAAGAACTGTAATAATACATAAACCAATAGGAAGGTCCTATAACAACAAATCATTTCAAAAAGTGGTGAGTTTCTAATTAATAATTATCCTTAAATAACTTTTCCTGCTGTTGTTTAGAGGTATTTTTTTTCACTGAAAATATGTTGTTTGGATTTTACCAAGTATTGCCTTAAATTTGATGGGTGAGCATGCTTGTGCATAATAAGTATACCCACATGTAAGTTGTCGTCAGGTCTTGAATTTCATGTTTAAGAAATCTGTCAATATATTCTGTTCGTTTATAGCATTGGCCAACAATGAATTCAAGAGCTTATCTGCTCCAGAGAGTCTCAACTGTAGTCACATATTAGAATTACATAAAAGCTTTTAAAAAACCTGATGCCCAAGAATTACCCCAGACCAATTTATTCTGAAACCCTGCAGATACGGCCTGGGCATGGGTATTTTAAAAACCTTCACAGGTGATTACACTGAGCAGTCATTATTTCAAACCACAGATCTATACATTTTATTTATACCCTTCCCTCAGCAGCCACCAGAAGTCAACTGATAATATCAAGTAACTTAGAACCATAAATAGCTATTCTAGGATCAAGAACATTATCAGATGAATATATTCAGTTTAAAAACTCTTGTAATTAGAGGCATATTTGATTTTCTGTTGGATTATCCTCAAGGGTGTGAAAGCATTTTAAAATTAGTAATCCTTTATATAATGTAGATACCAATGTTATGAAGAATAGTGGGCATTCATATCTAAATGTAATGTCCTCCAGAGCATTATCAATAAATACACTTGTTCTATTTCACTATTTAGTTATAGAAGATGAAAAGTAATTGTAAGAGCCAATTACTGATGACCTTTATATATAAGGCACTATATAGGAGATATAGTACATATATTCTCTCATTTAATCCTCACAACAGCACCATAGAGATATTAAGTATGAAAAATAAATTGCTTAGAGCCAAACAACTTTCTGTAAATGGCAGGCGTGTCTGAATCCAAAGCTCGTTATCTTTAACCTTAACTCCCTTGCCTATTTATATCCATGAAACCCTAGTAATATCAAGATTTCAATGTGTGCTTATAATTAGACATGAATAAAAACTCTTAGTGTGAATATTATTCTTAAAATTTTATAACTGAAAACATTAGATACATTCTCGTTCAAACTTACCTCCTCATTTTAAATACGAGGAAACTGAGACTCTGACGTGTTTCATTTGCCTTACAGAACATCACTAACACAAAACAGTTAAAATTATAAACCATTTCTTCTCACCTTCCATCCTGCGCTCTTTCTGCTGCCCCACACTGCCCACTCTCACTTGTGACGAATGAATACTGCATTTCTTTAACAGATGACACCGCTTAAAAAATTGCCTTGCAAAGGTGAAAGTGTCAGTGGGTATTAGGACGAGAAAGTGCTAGACTTACACTCAGGAACTATCACTTAAGGAATAATTAATTTGTGTAATAACTTTCACCTGAGTGGTTCAGCCATCTTACGAATAAAAACGTAATGTTCACCATACTTGTACGGTTATATTTTATATCCACAGAGAAGTAAAGAGCACCCAACTTATTTCTTGTTACAAACCTTGACGATGATAATTTGATTTCAAACTAGTTTACAGTGCAAACTAAATATAGTGGTGTTTCTCAAACCTTACAGGACAACAGGGCATGTGAATCACATGGGGATCTAATTAACATGCAGCTTCAGATTCGGTAGCTCTGGGCTAGGGCCTGAGATGCTGCATCGTAACAAGCTTCCAGGTGATGCCAATGCTACTCAAAATGTGGTCCATGGATCTCACTTTGACTAGCAGGTAACAGAAACATATCACACTATCCTGTAGTGTCATTAAGTGTAACACCTATTAAAATTATTTTTTAAATAGAAAAAAAGCTAGTAGAAGACAAGCAGCTGCCTGCAATGGAAGAAGTTTGGCTAGTCTGCTACAATGGACACCCAATTATAAGGAGCAAATAATTCAGAAATTACATCAGACTCTAAAAACTGTCATAAAAACTCAGGAATAGACATACTTTCAAAATATGCCTATAAAATATGTAAGAGAATCCTCACTTGAATTTAAAATGAAAGCACTTAGTGCATGCGAGCTTTTAATAAATCCTACTTGATGATGACACTCACTTTCTAATAATGTGGATGATGATGGGAGTAAAGTAAGGCATGCATGCAATTTCATTTTATTAACTTGATGATATGTCTGAAAACAGATTTTTCATGACTTGGAAAGGAAAGTTTCCAGGGACTGCTTTAGAATAACAAGCATGCCACGTGAATAGTTTTGTGTCCTTGATCCATATGCTGTGATTAAGCCCTAAAACATGTTGTCATACTGGTTTTTAAACAGTTCTATGAACAGTCAATTGAACTCTCAGTTTTAAGACTACATAGTTCTTTCTTATTTATCCAAACCTTCGATGGCTCTGCTTGCCTTTTAGTTCATTATTATAAGAAAGAATGCACTGAAAGAGATGAACAGAATGATGGTCCCGTGGGGTCATGGCAGAAGTACAGTGACAGGACCCACCAAATGCTATAGTTTAAAACACTTTCAATGCACTAGGGACAAAATGAAAACCCTTTCAGCACTTGACATCAAGTACATTAAATATTCTATTTATGGGCCCACATCCACCACTTGCAGTGGTAGTCATAATCATTTTTTCACACCAGTGAAGCCTCTCAAATAGTTAATAAATATTTCTTTCTCAAGATCAATATAGACTTGGGGCTATTTACTCAAGCACATCAAGCATCACAAAGAGAAGCAACTGTTTTATGTTTTTAAATAGTGTTTCCAATCAAATGTCATTTATCACCAAGAGTACCTGCACATCCTTCAAAAGATAAAGTCCGTTTCTATACATCTGGTGGCCAAAATGGTTACAAGAGCTCTTCTGGTGGCATCTTTTCTAACCGAGAGCATTCCAGGGTTTCCAAACATGACTTAAGAACAAAAAATACATTTCTCTTTTCCAACTAGCACCACCTTTTCAAAATTCTTAGATAATTTTAGTAAACTCATAACTGGTTATTCTGAAGACAGGCTTTCCCCCCTTTTAATCCATGCCACATAATTCATAAAATTAACCTTTCTAAGGGTAATCCTATGGCACATCTACTCAAAGCCCTTAATCATTCCTTGTTGCCTGTGGAATTAAGTACAAAATGTCTAGGCCTTAACAAAGCCACATCTGAGATCCTCCAATCACATCTCCAGAGTTGTTTATCAGTTTATCGAAGTCCCAACTTACTATGTGCTTTATATTTTCCTCCTTTCCAATTCCTCCAGCTGTTTCCTATGCTTGGATTGTTTCCTCTGTCTCTGCAAATTCAAGTAATTTCCATCTCTCATACTTATTTTAAATATCATCTCCCTTGTCATCCCCTCATGAAGCTTTTCTTCATTTTCTGATGAGATAAGATTTGTTTCTTTTCTTTCATTCTTCCTTTTTCTTTATTTTTTTTTCCTTCTTGCACCTTTATGGCACTGTTCTTAACTCAATCTTTGTTATATCTGCCTTATACATAATAGGTTCTCAGTAAATACTGACAACAAATTAAACTATACTCTTCTTACAGTAGATGATTAGTGTGATAATTAGATAAGCATCTTGAAATTACTTAGCTCTTTTAACAGAAGAAATATCACAGAAGGTTTATTGCAATCATGAGGACTACAGGAATCTGTTCTGTTAAAATAAGAAATTCAATTTACTAAAAACATTTCCATCTGAAAAGAGACCTTGGAATTTGATTGGCTGTCCCAATTAAACATGAGGGTGGCAGCCATTCCAGATGGTAAAGACATATTTATAAAAAGTTTTACATAGAGAACTTCAGTGTAAGAAGGGGCATTTAAGTTCATCTACTTTAAACCAATATCTGAATCATTTCTTCTACAAACAATTATCTGATTCTAAATTCTTCTTTATCCCCTCCACAGATTGGGAATTCACAATACCTAGAATGGCCTTTTCATTTGAAGAACAAATCTAATTTCTACAATCTTCTTTAGATAATGTTGCTTTGCCTTATTTGCCCAACAATCATCTTTTGGAATGAGACTCACCTGTTTGTCACAATAAAGCCCTTTATTGTTTGAAAAACATGACGTTGGTCATCACAAATTTTGTCTTCTCCTAACTTATTCTAGTTCTTACAATGAATTTGTCAGGTGTGTTTTCCTTTGACTGCTTGGAAACTTTGTCTGTATGTGCTATCATATAATTTTGTCAAGATAATTTTTAACACAGTCTCCAGACTACAGGGATTGGCCAAAGAGAACAAGAACATTTTCACCTTTTGTTAACAAGATATTATACTTGTATTCACTCAAATTTCCCATTAACATTTTGATAGTCTTGTGATGTAATTAACTACTTTTGAGGTTATAATAATTCCAAACTTTTGATTTAGCTCTAAAAAGTTTAGCTTTCACTATATAATTAAATCATTTTTGCTAGCATGGCAAAAACTTTTCATATCATGAGTAATTTTGAACCATATTTGGCATCCTACTGGAAAATTCTTGATACCAGTATTTGTCTTCCAGAATCTTAAAATTGTGATTTCATTTCCTTAATACGGTACTGGTCTCTTCACACCAACTGAAGTTTTTGCATTCAGAGCCAAATGAGCTATTTTGAGTTGTGCCAAGGAAGCTTACTGTAGCTATTCATTGAAATTACAACAAACAAGAAAATTTGCCACCACTTACAATGCAGGACTAATTCATTTTCCACGTCTGAAAAATGTAATGTTTTTTGCAATATAAAAGACATTTACTGTATATACGTAACATAAACATTTTGCAAATCTAAACTAATGGAAATACATGTTTTAAAAGTAGAATGGTTTTTAAATTACAAGTTATATAAATTAGGAATTCAAGGAAATTTTGTCACGTAAAAATTTATGGAGCTCCTGTACAAACCCTATTGTTCTGTGGGGCAGGGTAAAAATTTAAGTCAATAATATATTTGATTTAAATCAATGGTTATTGGATAGAGAAGAGTTGGGTACTTTCCACAGACTCATCCATGTTATCAAAGATTTTCCTCAATTCATATATGACCTTAGCTTCAGTGGTGTATTTACCTCTTCATTATCCCATCAGGCAAATTTAGGCTCTGGGAAGCAAATGGTGTAATTAGAAGAAAAATTCCCTTCATCTGTAGTATCTTCAAGGGGAATTTGTATCCCAGCTATCCCACAGAAATAATTTACAGTCAGCCCTCCATATCTGCTGATATGTGCACTAAGCCATTCTACATAAGGGACTTGAACATCCACGAATTTTGATATGTCGGCCCATGGATACCAAGGGCTGACTGTATTAGTTTTACTTCCCAGTCCCAACTACCTGTTTTCATTATGAATTTAATGATGAGATCTAATTAAAACAAATGTTACAGGCACTCTGGAAGAGAAATAAATTTAAAAAGTGATTTATGTTTGCCTCAAGGAGAGACTGATGGTTAGTTATGGAAATGTGGAGGACATGTCCACCCACTTTGCTTTCATAGGAGGATGAGTGTTATTTTTGAGTATTTTAGATGCATATTGACACTTTAAAAAAATCATTGGTAGTGATACCAACATTTCTTCCATCAGAAGTCTTCTTAAAATGCTGCCAAACCACCAGCAACCCAGCCCTCAAAAACATGGGATCTTGAATATTCATTTCAGTTAGCTATAACTGTGGGAACAGTTTTGACCTTGATAAAAAGAGATTTCTGAAATATCCCTAGCGATAGGTTAAACCAGCAACTCTTCCCTACTCCATCTAAAGTGCCTATATGCATATGTCTGAAAATGTCTAAATTTAATAAAATTGCAAAGTATTTACGGGGAGGGAAAAAAAAAAAAAAGAAGCAATCTACACTTAACTAGTGAAGATCTCTGTTCTAAAAATATAGTTGAAAAGGCTTCATATGCCCCCAGCCATTATTTGGGGCATAGTAATATGAGGCAGGACTTAATTTTTTCAAACTATATTCAGAGTCACTTAATGACCTTAAATTTACACCTAGAAGGACTTGTACAAAGTTTCTGAGTGTCAGGGCAGCTCAAGTGACAGATGAGAAAATCATCAACCCATTCTGAATCCCAGAACTCTGGCTAGTCTCCATAAAACCTTGGGAAAGACCTGGAGCTTTTTTTGCTCATTCCTTTAAGAATAGCATGAAGCACCCTGGCAGGCTTTCTGCAGCAGTTGAGTGAATTCTGACAGTGCTTGTATACTCCCTCATGCCAAGTCTAAACCGACATGAGAAAGGGACTTATCCCTGCCCCTTTCGTCATGTGTGCCTGGAATATGTAACTTGAAGAACTCAAAGCTTCTTGTCCTTTCTCTTTAGACAGCAGTTATACATCACAGTCATAATTTTTAAAGTATATGAGGGAAGAGTGAGAAAGGACAATTTAGCATAGTTTCCACAATTTGAATACCTCATTACTAAATTTTCAAGAACATAAAATTGTGTGCAGATATAGTTCATGGCAGAATTTCCCATAATTAGCTTGAATAACTGAGATTAACTGGATTCTAGCAATGTGTCTCCTACCTACAGGCCTTTTTAATGTTTAGGCAAGTCATTTAATTTCTAGATCTCTCACTTCCCCATTTCCTCAACTGTAAAATGCTTATAATACCATCTTTCCTACTTAATGGGCTTTGTTTTTAGTATTTCATGAGATAAAATATGCTTTGAAAACTGTAGAACTCTCTGTAAATTATTGCTTATTTATTATAATAAGTCATGGGGAAATCCTCAAACTGCATTCCATTTTAGTCCATGCCAAATTTTGAAGTGTTGGTAATTTTCCAGAGTTTTATTCCTCTGAATATATTTTTATTTCATTGTATCGATATTTCCTATTTACTCTAGGTCAGACCTGCCCAACTATGTTCTGCATGTAGGGTGCAGGTGTCCATGAAGAGGTTGATCCCCTGGCTTGCTGTTGCAAAGGCAGTTTGAGCCTCCTACCTGGGCATTCAGGCTTGGACAGCCTCTGGGCTTCCACAAGAGTTATCAGAGGCTAGCAAGTTCCTATGAATGAGCATGATGAACAATGTCCAGTTATCCCTGCTCTTTCTCCACACTGAGTGTGGCCTGGGAGATGCTCTGTTTCCTCAACATCTGCCTCAGGAACCCTCCATGGAGTACACTGATTCCTAACAGGACTGGTGGAGTGACTGAAGAATACCACTCTTTCAGTGGTCAAGAAGGAGGGAGGCCAACCCTATGTATGGCCAGTGGGGAGATGGAGAGGTCAATTGGGGATTCCTATTAAATGCAGAAGCCCTGAATCTTTGTCTTCAAACAAAATTTTCTCCATTTGCTGCTGATGTGTTGGTTTTGTGGTGTCTGAGATAACTTCAGAATTATAGTCCTAACACCGAATTCAAATTCTGGAAATCAGTGATTCATCAATATTTTGAATATTTAATACTAGATTTTCATTGGATAAGAAACTTGAAATCTGAAAACAAACATTTTGTTTGGAATTTTAAACAAATTCAATATATATTATCTTCCTCAATTTTTAAAAAAAAATTTTTATCATAATATTTGACATGAAGATGAAAAAGTGTTTTACCAATACTCATAGATAGCTCATTTCCCTGTAGTATTAGCCAGTATAGATAAAAATAAAAAATAATAATATTTTCTATGTTTGTTCTCACGTGAAAAATATTGGGAAGCACTGCTTTAAGATTATTCTAGGGTTTTACCATATGAAATATTTAGTTGTACAAAAATATTTTAGGGGAGTCATTTTAAAAGTAATTTTTCTTACTAACTATGAAATATATACTTTGTCAAGCATTGGAAATTCTAAAAATTAATTTCCCTAAGGCTCTTTAAGCAACATTTATCCTTAGCCTATTCCTTTAAAAGAAAAGATTTTTGTTTTGGGGAAAAAAAGATTAGGAGCAGTTGTTTAAAATTCAGGTACTCTGCTGGGATAGAAAATTTTGAAAGGGTGAACATATATTTTAGAAACTGTGCAAAGGTTTTACATAAATTATTTTATTTAATCATCACAAGTATATTTGAAATGAATTCCATATTTTCATACGAGGAAACTGAGGTTAAGTAACCTGATAAAGATTTAGATGCTAATTCTTTGACTAATAAGGATTCAAATCCTAGAATTTCTGATTCTTATGGCATGTCATTTTCAACTCTCTGCTATTGAAGATTGTTCATATTATTAACATTATATGTATGTTACAAATGTGAATATATTTTATATACATTAGAAGCTTATGATATACTTTTTTCTTCACCCCAAAGAAAACATTTTTAATTAGAAGATATATAATAGTTTAAGATGACAAAGTGGCAAAGCAAAACTATATTGTAGAAACTTGCTGTCAAAGTGGCATTTTTAAAATGCAAGAGTATTGTGGGGAAAAAGCAAATATTATATCACTGAAATTATGTTACTGAAAAAGTTGGATGAGTATTTAATTATCTACCTAATGTTCACCCTATCATTCGTTTTCAGGAACAACTGAACACTACATCATCTAGGTGTCAATATTTATCTTTTTAAAAGTCATTTCTCCAATCTAAATATACATTCTATGCAGAATTTTTAATAATACATTCAGATCTCGAGGAGACAGAAAAAGAAAACATTAACCATGCAACCCATATAAATCAAATTATCTTTATCAATTCTTACACTCAAGTTCTTGAAAAAGATTATACTCATTGCCCTACCACTTCTCTTTTTCAGTTCAGGAGGCCCAGAAAAGATAACTTACATTCTCACTACTTTCACTGAAACTGTTCCCACTAAGGTCTTCAATGATCTAAATGCCAAAATCAATGAACCACTTATCCATTATCTTCATAATAATGAACCACTGTACTATTTAACACAATGAACCACTTCCTTCTCCCTGTAACATTTCCCATTCTTTACTTCATTCTCATTGAGTCTATGTGGTTCTCTTCCTGCTATCTACTGTTTTTTCCTTATGACTCTTAAATGCTGAATTTCCATAAATTCAATTTTTGGCCATCTTTTCCTTCCCGGTTTCCTTTGCAATACTCCTCCCTGCTGGCTTTATGACTAAAACTTAACTGTCATTGCAGATTCTGAATTTTCTTTCCAATCTAGACCACATTTTAGACCACATATGTGCCTGTTACTAGTTATCTCTTTTTATGTTTCACAGAATCTCAAACTCAGCTACACCCAAATGGAACTCATCACCCTCTCTTGTGCATCTTGGGAATCTTGGGGGTGCTCCATCAACAATTGCCTCATCCTCACACCATATAACTGGTCATGAAGTCTTCTTAATCATACCTCCTAACTTTATCTTGAGAACTTTTGAGTTCTGCTTCTCTATCCGTATGGCAGTTGTCCCAATTCAAATTCTAAAGGGCAACTTATCTTGATTACTGCAACAGTTAAGCTGACTTTGTTTTCTCAAGTTTGATCCTTGCTATGGCATTTTATTTCTGCTTCCTGGATAGTCTTTCTCAGTTGCCACTAGTATCATTTTATCTCTGTGTAGTCCAAACTCCTTACCATGAACTATAAGCTCTGGGAAATCTTGTCTTTGCCCACTTTTCATACTTAAGTTCCCTATGTACATGTACAGTTTTAGGCATTCTATGCAATCTCTTGAAAATATGTTTTCATCCATCTAGAGCACCTTCTTCCATCTCCTTTGCCCACAAACTCATACTCATCATTCAAGATAGATGTCAAAATTTATCTATTATATAAACCAAATCAAACCCCTCTCCTATTGCCTATAACAGGATATCGTTCTTTGCCAACCAATAACCTCTTCTCTATGCACCCTTTCATCACTTAGAACACTGACTCTGAACTATGCCTCCAAAAATACTTTGAATTTTTATTTTTCCTGCGGGTACATTTCACGGTGCTTAGCATACAATATATGTCCAAAAAGTGTCATAGAAGATGTACGTGAGTCAAAAGATGGTAATAGACATTGTATATTCTCACTTGTCTCAAAATTTAATTTGTATGTCATAGTCTTCTTGATAATGCAAAGGTGGTCATGGCTGAGTTATGAGTGATTATATATAGATTGGTTTATAAGAACTGAACATAGGAGTTGAATTAAACCATTGAGTAAAGCGTTTTATGATCTTTAGCCTCAGTTTCTTTTTCTTGTATGAAAAGAAGATATGTTAATTTTAAAACCATTTGTGAAGATTTAATAATTTATATAAAAATATTAGCATTGTTTCTAGCATACAGTGTGTATTTAATACATTTTACTCCCTTTGGTAATTTTCTTTCCCAACACAGTACTCTCTTTGCAAACTCTTGCTCCTTGATTTTGTTTCAATTTTTTAAGAAGAGAAATATATACATTTCTATGAGAGTTACCCCTTATTTAAAATACCAATAGTACATTGAAATAACCTTTGGGAACACTTTATCATAATTTCCATTGTCAGAGAGGCTTTATTACCTATGACTATAGTCATAGAACACACCATTAGGATTTGTACTGCAATTTCCATTTGAAGACATATGAGACCCACAGTAGCTTATAAAGCAAGAGTAGAAAACTGATTATCTTCTCATTAGAATAATGATTTGTGTGTGTGCATGCTCTGCATATGAAAAATTGGTAGGTCACAAAGGACAATAATATGGTGAAAGAGTGGCCAACAAGGACATCATTGCTCTACAACAGAAGCAAATGCAGTGTCTCTGGTGATAGAAATAATGAAAAAGGGCTGGAGCCAAGGTATATGATGACAGAAAATTGGACAGGATTTATTGCATGAGGGAATATGATATAAAAAGAAAAGCTATCTTCTGGAATATGTTGCTAAGTCTTTTTTAAACTACATAACATGTAGTTTATTTAATGTCTATTTAATTGATTCCATGTTATAAAAGTAATTCTGCAGGATCCCTCATTTCTTATTTTGGGGGTATATACTAAACTATTGCTCACTGTTGTGGGTAATTGTTAAGATATTTTAAGGCTCATGGAAAAATTCTCCCCCAGATTTGTGATGTGCTGATCATTGAAAAAAATATACATCTAACCACTAGTTAAAGTAACAATAGTCTTTACACATAATTAACAGTATTTTTAAAGCTGTATTTTCATTATTTAACTCTGTGTTAGGTAATCTTTTCAAAAACTTTTTACAATGTTAGTCTGTCCGTGAGAATTATTGTAGCTAAAATGTAACTCCAAAAAATGTTTTATATTAATTTCATAATTTTTCTGTTATGTTTAGTCATTTTTATAATCACTTAACATGAGGATTTTAAGATGCTATTCTAAAATTATAGTTTTTTGTAAATTCATTCTTTAATTTGATTTATTCTGTTAGAGATAAGACAAATTTGCATTTTTCTCCTAATTAGTAGATGCTCACATGCTGAAAAATTTAATTATAACTGAATATTGGCAAATGATATACTGTACTTTACACTTTAGAAGAAACAATCAACAAAGCAGACCAATAACTATAATTGACCCCACGGGTTTTTGTTGTTGGTTGTGAAAATGGTAGTTTAATTTCACTCCTAGGGTTGCAATGAATTAATGGATCTATCTTTATCTCTTAAAAAAATAAAAGAAATACATGATGGATTTGCAATATGGCAGCTGAAAGAGAAGTAAAGTTTTGGTTCACTGAATCTTTGTATATATTTTGAAATAATGCAACATGGTAAAGTCCTTTGGCTATTTTAAACAAATCACCACCAGAGGCCAATTGAACGAATATGACTTCTGACTGACAGTATAGTCAGAATTATTAAACTTCCTTAAAAATAATTAGACCTCTCAGGAATGGGATTTGTGAACATTGTTTGCTAGTTTCCAATGCATCAACCACTACTTATAATCAAGACACAGATTAAATGGTTTTAATTAACATGAACACCTGTCCTTGCTTTCTTCTCTCTTCCCACTTTTCAATCTTTGCAACACTCTTTCAACTGGAGAAAACACTACCAGTGTTCCTAAGTTGGTTATTTGGGAACACTGCTAAATAGACCTATACTAAAAATATACATGAGATTCTGGAATGTTGTTTTTTAGTTAAATTATATGCACCTTTCCCCAACATGTACTTTTTAAGAAAAAAATTCAAGTCATGCTCCACGAAACTGATACTATATACCTTCTTGCATCAGAGGAATGCTGGACATTTATCAATACATCACTTAGTAAAACAGTTTTGAAAGATTGCCATCAATTATGTTTCTTACCTTTTTTGATTGCACATTCATAGTAAAAAAAAAAAAGTTTGCACACACTACCCACATATGCATATTTTATTTATAAAATAGACACACACTACCCTTTTTATTCTTTATAAATATTATAAAATATACATAAAATCAATTTTAAAATAAGATGGGATGAAAATAAACAGAAATAAAATTTCTAGTATTTTTCCCATACTAGAGCAGATTATCTTGTACACAGCCTGCAGTGTAGAATACAACATACCCATATCAAGAAGCATGAAAACAAGGACGGCAATGTGCAAACAAGCTAGACCAAAAACTGGACATCTTTTGAAGAGTTATGTGAATAGAACATTTTATTTCCTACTGTTAAATTTGTATCTTATGTAACTAATATCTAACATGAAATTGCCAGGTCAGGTTTTCTATCATGAGTTTCTAGACGGAAACAAGAATGCCAAATGAAATATTTCTTGTGCCACATTAATAATATACCCAGGTTCAAGATTTCCCCCATTATCCAGTAAGTTAAAGCAGGGTAATTGAAGCTAGGTTTCAGAATAAATATTTGAAAGATACACTGTACTGCAACATCAAATGATGTGATAAAGCAATGAGCTGCTGGGAAACAATTGTAAAAAATCAAGCCTAACAGTCACCCATGGGGTAGCTTTTTAAAGAATATCTCCTGCATACCAGGTCATGTAGAGGCAGGGTGACATTTCAGAGAGTGCCAGGCACTCTATGCAGTGACAGCTATAATGAACCAAAGGATATTCTTTGTATGGGTCCACTTTTGAAGAGTGTTGGGAACATATCAGTTTGAGTGATTATTTTTTCTAATCCATATCCATTCACTAGCTGGCTCTCTATCAGTAGAGATTCTTTAGAAGAAAAAAAAAAGAAAGAAAGAAAGACACTAAAACTTTTTTAAAAATGAGATTTTCTTAGCTTCGATGCCAAATATCCACCCAAGAATTTCACTGATTTTTCTTGGCAACTGACTTTTTCTGGAACCTTCCCTGTCTGATTGGTAAGTCTTTCCTAAAAGGTAAAAACAGTGTACAATATCTTAGCCCAGAAAAGACTTGGCAGAAAGTATAAGAGAGAAATATAACGTATATCAAAGAATATCCTCACTGCTGAGAGGAAGCAGTTTTAGAAAGTTGATATACCAACTGCAGCTAATTTCTTCTGGAATGTATCCCTCTATAATGGAGAGAGGACAGACCCTTCCAACTGACCTAAATTCCATTGCCAGAAGCAAGTTTCATCACTCACTGCTGTAACAGATCATCACCAAGCAGAAAAGCCAAACTGCCTTGGGGATTACATTTCATATCTCACAATCCTGAGCTCTTTTGGAGATTAATTCCATTTACAAAAAATAGATATGCCCCTGTATTAGACATGGTTTTGGCGGGCTGCTACAAATAGGAAACACCCTTCCCCTCACCCCTATTGAATGCACAAGTCCCAGAATTTCTTCATTTCAAATGAAGAAATGAAGGCACAGGAGCCTTTGTAGTATTAGGTAGAATGGAATAAGAAGTCTCAGTGATATAGAAGCTAGGTTCAGTAAGGTGTTGGTAACTGTCCTTACACAGGCCACAAGGAATTTGGGGGAAACATGATGAACCATTGTGTTCACATTGTGAGTGTCCAGCACAAAGCGATTTAGAGGTCCAGGGACATGGTATGGCTTAAAGTAGGGAAGAAAGTACTCTTCCTATTTATAACTGGAACCAGAGCTCTTTTCTGGTGTTCAAAGAATTAAACACTTGGGAGCATCCAAATATAGCTCCAGTGTATGGATATTAGGTTTTACTTCTCAGATAATGGCAGACGTATGGTTTCTTCAAGTGGTTTTGGACACACTGGACAAGGATAATTGTAAACAACCAGGAAAGGAAGATGGTGATGGGGGCTGGGGGAAACCACGTGGTGCCTGATGTTGACAGACCTGTTTACAGGCATATATGGCCACACACTTCTCTTTAGGTTACTCACTCAAATCACCAGGAGGGCAGTTTGGAAGAGGACTGAGACTGCTAATATTCATATGCAAGCTATCAAGCTAGGTGATATTTGCGCTGGACGAAACCATTCTTCTGCAATGAACATAGAAAAAGACACTTTCATGTACCATTCATTTAAAAAATGATAGAAATTTTGCAAATGCAGAGATCCAGAAGAAATGAAACCTGACCGAAAAATCCTTAGTTATATGTTGCAGAGCTTCTAAAAAGAAATGAAATAAAGCAGAGTGGAAAAATATAAAGATGTCCAAAAAAACCCCTCAAAATTCCATAAACAAAATCTAAAATTAATTTAGTGTTCACTAAACAAGCATTGTCACTGCCTTATTTAAATCTGAGCCCCAAACTAATAAATAAATAAATAAATAAATAAAGTTGAAACCAACAGTTCACAGTTTTAAGCTTGAAGATTGCTTTCATGCTTGAGACAAATAATAGCTGGGTTGAAGCAGTTGTTCTCAAAAAGAACGCACAAAATTAATGGGCACTCACTCCCCCTGTCCGCATTTGTTTTCCTGATTTGTAAGCAATGCACCTCTGCGTGTACATTTATGCGACTGGGTATGGAAGAACGGAGGGTTTCTGGAGAAATTATTTTTAGCCCCTGATGAAGAAGAGTGAGTGATAGGGTAATATAGGGTAATTACATTCTGAAGGAATGTACACCAATATTTAAAGCTCATTTCCTTTCAATATTATGCATGTGTGAAACAAATCTTTATTCTCCTTCAAATGCTCCTTTATAGTTTGGTGCCTATTATAGCAAATAGCAGAAAATAAGCAAAGTGACAACTGTCACTTACTTTAAGACACTTTTTTTTCCTTTAAATTCTGACATTTTCCATCATTTCTACAAATAGCCTATGGACCTGGCTGAAAAGTCACTGCCTGTCTGCCATGACACAATGAAAGTACAAAATAGTAACACCATTTTCTTCCTGCCAAAGATGACAAACCTCCCAAAGGGATAATTTCTCTCTGGGGATAAAGCCACACAAGGCTCTGAATCAGGTCTGTTTTAAGAGTCTTCAGAGCCTGAATGCCAATTATGCATGAAATAGTGCAGGAACCACTATAGATGACTAAATCCCCTCTCCTTGAAGTGAGAAACAAGAGCCTTGGTACCTGGAAGACAAAGCAGAACATGTGAGCCACATATGAAAGGTGAAAAAGAAACAAGATTTTACGAGCCTAAGAAATTCAAGAATAGTATACTACAAATGAATTCTCTTATTCTTTTCTCTTTCCTCTTTCCCACTCTGTCTGTTTTATATTCTCTCTCCCTCTCTCTCTCTGTCTCTCTCTCTCTCCCCGCTTTGTCTCCTGTCCCACATCAACCCTCACCCAAAAACTCAATGGAAAACAAACTGCTCATTGTGTGAATAAAAAAAAAAAAGTGAAGAAATATAGATAAATGACTAAAATTACACCCTGATAAAAATTTAGAGATTAAAGGGCATGCAAAAAAGATGAACTATAAGGCAGATTTAAGTTGCTAAGCAACTTAGTGTTCACAGGAAATCAGATATAGCAATTTGCTTTGGCAAGACTACACGATAAGTTTAAAGAAACAAAACCAGTTATTAGTTTGAGCTACTAAGTAATTAAAGGAAGAAGAATTAAAAAATTGAACTGAATTAAGTCAGTGTTTAACATATAAGAATACAACCAATTTGTCTCAGAGGCCTGAGGGTCCAAACTGATATTTAATTACAAGACAAAAGACGACTGTCAATTTGACAAAGGCAAAAATAGATTAAAACATGATACTATATTTAAATTTGATCTCGTACAATGAGTTTTGACTTCCTGCCAAACTCCTGTAGTATCATTTCTTACATCATGTAATAAAATGCTCATGTAATAAAAATCTCCCTGTACAGAGATTCCAATTTATGCATTCTTTCTGCTGGGTCTAAAGTATATCACCTCAGCAGAGATTAAAGTGCTGAATATACTGAACATTTATCACTTTGTTTCTGAAAGAATAAAAATATGCATTTTTATTAAACTTTAGGACTGTGCTTGTGTTGTTGCCATCAGCTACCATAATCAGAATGCAAAGTAGCAGAACATCTATTCCAGGAATGGGTAATCTGCTCCTTTATAAACACCAGAGGAAAAAAGGATTAAGCCTATTGTTTGTTTGTTTGAGATGGCTTAATTCTCCTCTAGCAACTAGCCCCTTGGCTTTTCTTCACTCAAGAGAATATTTGGAGACGGAAAACAAGAATTGCTATCTATAAGTGTTGCTCACTTTCAGACACTAATCTGCATTAATGAGTCTCTATCACTTCAGTTCCAGGTAATAGCAGCAGTGGTACAAGGATAGACTTGTTGACTCAAGCAAACAAACAAGCAAACAAGCTAACAAAGGCAAGGAACAAATAAATTATTTAAAGGATGTTCCAACTAATGAACAGTTAATTCTATGATCAGCTTATAGGCTTGAAATCTGCACTGGCTCAAGTACTTTATGCATTTAGTAATTTTAGTTTCTCATATCTCCATGCAAAGTGTAGAAAAAGCACAAAACCAAAATGTAACTTTAACTGTAAAGAGGTCACATTTCCTTTGTATTTTTCAAAATCTTTGCATGAAATGTTCCTTTGTTTTCAGGCCCATTATTAGGCTCCTGAATATTCAAAACATATGTGCTCATATTTCTCATTATGTGAAAACTCATGGAATTTTATCTTCAGCAAACTGAGAATCTTGGAACTACATTCATTTACACTGAAGGTTTGGTCTTATTGAAATCAATCTAAGGTTTGGAACCTTTGTTTTGTATTAAGTATAAAGGAGGTACTTACTTTTGGCTGCCAAGACTACAGCTGGGTGATGCCAATTTTTTTTTTTTTTTTCTCCCTCACTGTTATTGCCACTCAGTTAAGACCAGAAGCAGCAAGTGACAGAACCACACTGGGATTCTTGATGTTGAAAGTGGAGGAGAAGGTAATTGATTTTTCCTTCAACATTTAACTTAACTAGATACTGGAAACATTAAAGATGGAACAAAATCTCCTACTGGTCTCTTCATTCTCTATTTGCCTTTGTACTTTTCTTTCAAGAGACATAATATTGATGGGACTCAGAGAGAAAAATACAGGTTAAGAGGATAACAGATGAAAGGAGAAACTAAAATTTGTGTAGCTATAGGTCATTTAAATATTGTTAAAATATATTTATTTGTCTTTTTTGAGTATACTATAGCCTTAAGAAAACCTATAAAATACATGAATTATTCGTGACCAGCTGAAACATAATTACTAGGTCTACAAGGGCAGAGGGGTAGATTGTAAAATAGAACTAAGGTATTTAGACTTTCCCCTCACTGATAATCAATTTAAATCAAAAGAATCTCATTATTTTAGAAATCACAGAAAAAAATTCCACAATTTGTCTAATATTTTTCTAGTGTTCTTAGTGTCAGTAATCTTGTCACAAATTTACCCAAAGCATTCTTTTATTTAAGATCATTTCTCTCTCTCTCTGTTATGTTTTATTCTTTTGTGGAAAATGGAGAAAACAACATAAGTATATACCATGATGAAGGAGTTTTGAAAAGACTTTTAGAAGCCCATCTTTGACACAAGTTCCTTCACTCAAGTATGGATTTATAATGCTAAGGGAGTGGAAAAATTGTTACATTTGCATTTCTAATGTAGATAATCCCAGGTCAAAATGTTATTTCTTATTTAATGTTAATGTTATAACCAACTCTGGAGAGGTCATCAAATTATTTCTTTATGTGGAAATATTCCCACTACATTATAACTATGTGATTTGCTGAGTATTTACCATATGCTAAGTAGACAGCTTACTTAGTTAGACCCATTAAAATAAGCTTAAAGTGTTTCAATAACTAGATCAAATTTATATGTTTGTAAGCATCAAAGATTGGATTGGGATCAAAAAGGTGTAAATCCCATGTCTCAGCACCTAATTACTGAGGTCTGTCCTTCAGCAGTATCAGAACCACCTGCTGAGACTGATTAAATACGTGTATTCCTGGATGTGGATTCCCACATCAGACCCAGGGAGTTTGTACTTTGTAACAAACATATTTGATAATTCTTAAATATGGTATTATCCAGGTATCCCCTGAGACACATAGTATACAATAAGAACAAGACACAATAAAGTTAGCCAAATTACCTTTGTATTGAGTACCTGTTATGTTCTAGGACAGGAACTGAACTACATATATGTCATATATTTTTGTATTTAATTTTGACACAATGCTCTGTGGTATGCCCAAGTATCCTTCACTATACATGGGAAGACACCACTGTGAAGCAATGTGCCTAAGGTCTCACAAATTAGAAATGGTGATCAGACTCTGGTCTTTTTGCTCTTCCGTACTCGTGCTTAAATATTTGTAAAACTGAGATGAATTTTCAAAATTTCAGAGGAAGTTAAGTAAATTATGGAATCATCATTTAACAGACTAAGTACTAAGAAAAGACTGCAAACTATAACAGATCTTCATATTTTTACTTTGCCTGTTTTAAGAAGCTTTCTTTTGTCCTTACTTTGACCTCTAAGAACTCAACAGCTTTTTTCATCTTTTATGTTTTAGATTTCAGGCCACCAGAGAGGCTAACATTAGCCCTTGTAATTACTTTGTTATTAAAAAACTGGATGAAATGGAAGAAGAAAAAAGTTAAAGCAAGAAAGGGAGATTGTAAAGAAACTAATGGAAGGAATGGAAAGGAAAAAGAAGGGGGCTGTGAACAAGAGGCACTTCTAGATGGGAGGAGAACTTCTCCCACCCAGAGACTGCGAGTTAACTTGTGTTTTAAATTAAGTAGCAACATTACTAGGCAAGGCTCTGTTCCAAGGCACATATAAAGTACTAACGTAAAGGAAACAGACATAAAGAGAAGGTTTTCTTAGTAAGGGAGAAAGGTCTACCAGGCAGTCATGCTGGATGATATTCTTTTAAAGAGACAGGGATGGAGACTCCCACCCTCCATGCTACTATAGAGGTAGAAGGCATTTGCAGAGATCATTTGAAAGGGGTAAGAAAAAATCGGTGCACCTCCTGCAGTGCTTGAAGAGGAATAAAAGAAGTTATCTGTACAAAGCTACTATGAACAGAAATAGAAAAGGTGAGAGCGATGTACTGTTGGTGATCTCTAATCTAGGCCTAGAGCTTGTACTTTCAAGAATGAATTTTGGGCAACTCCACATAGAAATAGTGAGTGTCATTGCAGATTGAACACACTGGCATTCATCTGGTGAATCTGCATGTCTACTGTGCAAAATGGAAAATGTGGGTCAGAGAACCAGGAGTAGGAAAATTCGAGAAAATACTTAACAGAGACCATTCATACTTACCCTCAGTAATCTTGGCTATAGCCAATCCTACAATGAAAGTAAAGTGGAATCCTGTGTTAATACAAGTCCCACACTGTAGTTTTACTAGAAACATTATAAGAAATTCCACAGTGTGGATGGAGTTTTTCTCAACTTATTTATCCCTAAGTTGAAAGGATTTTTTCAAGTATTGTTATAAGAGAGATACCTGAACTAGGTGAGATGATCTAATGGACTTTTAACAGTCATACTTATCTTCACCTCCCAATTGAGTAGACAAGTTAATTATAACCAGTATACTTGTCAATAGTCCAGGATCCTTAGTTAATTTTTTTCACCTTACCCCTGAATTGATTGTTTATAATTATTTAAATTTATCATTTTTATTTTTAAACATCCTTAGCATTCTAATATATTTATTATCTGAAGATATATTTATCTTTTGTGTAATTTGTAAACCAGGAATTGTGATGCCTGGCCCTTAAATTTAATGTAATAGATAATACATATCAGGAAGAATGATTGGCACTGTACCTTGTATGTAGTAGGCAGACAAAAATGGTACTTATTATTAATCATTCTATAACTTCAGATTGATTAAAAGAATGAATATATGTTATCCTGAAAAACATCTTAAAAGAAAAACATTGGAAGGCTATGGGAGAGTTACTATTTGAAAAACAGAATACCTAAGTATAATGACCAGAGACATTAGGGAACCAATATTAACATATTATAAATGGACACACACAAATGAAGATGTGGATATATCCAATAATGCTTTCTATTTAGACAATAAAAGAAAATCCAGAAATAGGTTTCATAAACTGCCTTGTGGTATTCTGAGTGTAGTGAATATACAGGTATTTTTGATTCCTAACCACTTAGGTCACTTCTCCTTTTGATGCAGATATATTATGCTTACCCATTCTCTTTTCTCCATGAACAAGCCACACACATGTTCACAAGTGTTTAATTGCTCTCCAAATGCTCCCATGAAATCTTAAACTGTCATTCTTTCCCCTGATCTTTTGTCTCATTCCTTTCTCCATTACAATATTTCCCTTTTTAGACAATTCCTTCCTTATCATTTTATTTGCTCCGGTAATTCTATTGCCCAGCATCATAATCCCATCATGAAATAAAGGAAATATGATCAGAATACAAGAAACAACAGAGAGATTCTGTGTTAACATTTTTGAAGAGTGAGTAGAGAGAGGGAATAATGCTTGTCTTGTCTTGGATATATTTCAACAAACATATAACAAATTTGTATTGAGTGTTGAAAATTCTCTGCATTGGCATTTAGTTATAGCTGTCGCCAAGAATTTGAAAGTAAACAATATAAATACAAAGGAGTTACCTAAAAATAAACTTTAAATTCCCATTCAATGAGCACCTTGGGAGTAAAATCCAATCAGGAAAGTGTGAAATGTAATGTGTGGTTAGGGAATAAAACCACCTTTTAATTACTGTTGACAGCTAGAGGATATAGTTCTTACAACTAGTTAATTTCACTTTTTTTTTTGGTGAAAACAACATGGCTTTATCACTTCAAAAAGCATAAATGATAGCACATACGGATAAACATCTTTCAATTTGGCTTAAATAAAAACAAAAGCAAAACATATCAGCTACATTTCTTTACCTGCAAATTTAAAGAAAGCAGAATTTTTTCTTATCCTTTCCAAATACAGAACACTGATAGCTATGAAAAAAAAAAAAAAAGAGAGAAAGAGAGAGACAGAACACATACTGAAAATCTCTCAGCATTAGAGAAGAAGCTAAGACAGGTTTTATTAAGAAAAAGAAATGTTCTTTTCTCACAATTGCCATGACAAGGTTAATGTGGAATCTTTCCTTAATGGGGCAGTGAAGAAGGGCACTGAAGTCACAGCACACATAGTCCATTTCACTCTTTCTGTCAAGGTAAGTCGTGCAGGAATGCCTGTATAGCATGTGAACAATGAAATCATTGGAGAGAAATACTCCTAAAATCAAAGTATGATATTCCACATGAACAATTTGACAGAAGCTACCCGAGTACAAGTCTCAATACAAGAACGCAGACTCTTTCTTGGGTGATTAAAAGGAGAGGAAGCTACATATATCATTGTAATATATACATGACTGACATAACATTAAAGAGAAAAACGCACAGTAGACTAAATTTTATATTTTAATTCAAAACAATTATAGTGAGTTAGATCATTTCCTTCACATTTTTTTTTCTATAAAAATAACACCACAATTTTAGTAAATTCTGCATGTCTTTAGTGGTAAATTTGTCTCTTTTGATTCTGAGTGTCCCTACATAACTTCCCCCATCTATGTGCCTTTGCAATAACAGCATTGCAATAAAAGAGAACGGCTGCTTTTCCTAAAACATAATGTGGTCCTCTGCCCACAAATTCCCTTGAATTGTCTTTCATGCCAATGTTATCTTTGTGACCTTGTTTCCAGGTCATCCCTTCCAGTTTATGTAACTCAAGATAAAATGTAGCAACTGGGGACTACTGAACCTTCTAGAAAGTGATTTTCATTTCAAATATAGGCACTTTTTCATTTAGTTCTCAAGCAGATTACCCACAGCAAACTGTATTCAGCATGTAGATGACACTAGTACAGCAGTTATCAGTAGGGAACTCAGTACTGGGAGAAAGACAAATGACATGCAAATTAATAAAACACATAATTATTGACTATCTAACATTAACCAAGCAACAAATAAGTACAGAACGCGCAAAGACAAATGAGATGGAGTCCTTGATATAAGGGTTCTTGCAGGATCATAAAATGGAAAAATACCTATGCTGGAGATATACAAAGATTTAATGGAAAACAGAAGGGGGCTGATTAACTACCTGGTAAAAATTAAATATAATATTAGAAAATAGACATTTGAATTGGTTAATGGAGATGAATTTCATGAGATTGAAAAGAAAAGCAACATCAGTCTGGGGCTGGGGCAACATATGTAGCTGCCCAGACAGCCTCCCAAAAGAGTACCCTATGTTCTGGGACCCTATGTTCCTCAAGTTGTTCAGAAGAGCTGAGAAAGTAACGAAAATTAAGAAATGGTGAATGTCCTTCATTTCCCCCTTCAGATTCAACTTCTGTCCTTCTCTAATCTGTTCTATGCTCTGCAAGGCTGACATACTAATTCAGTCAGTTCCCTTGCCCTCTGACTGCCTGCTGTTAAGTCAATGGAAAGCATTGGTAGGAGACCAAAGAAAGGAGACCTGTGAGTGGGAGAATGGCTGCACCCGTCAACCAGAGGTCACAGCTGCTGTCAAGGAGCCCTTTCTCTGCATCTTAGTTCAGGAACCACATCCTCCCCTTATATTTTCAGCCTCTGGATGGTAAAGTACCCCCCTGTCACGAGCCCCTGGTATTTTTCTTCCCCTTATGCTTTCCCTACATCTTACCTAACTACCCCTCTGTAAAAAGCCCCGTTATGAAGTTCTTCTCAGATTAAACTAATTTTAGCATACCATCTGTTTTCTTCTGCAACCCAGACTGATAAGCAGACTAAAAAGAGATTATAGGTTGTTAGGGCTGGAGTATCCTAGGGAATGACAGGAAGAGTTTCAGAGAAAAGAAAATAACTGACAAACCAAGATCATGGAGGAGTCAGGTGATCCAGGACTGAAGATCTGGCTGGAAAAGAAATGTGTGGGCTGTGAATAGAGTTCTCTTCCTCTGAGACTGGAAGGAAAAATCAAAAAGAGAGATATGAATAAAATGTAGGATCACAGGAAGTTAAGGAAGATCATAACTTACTCTGTTAAGTAGATAGCATGGTAATTTCTTACCACTAAGGGAGCAGAAGATAGGCTCAAAAGTTAAGGAGAATGAGAATGATTTTGATTAGTTGTGGGAGAAGGGGCCAATTATCAACAATGATAAAGATTAATAATCAGCTCTGTGTGGAAATTATCCATGGATAAATGTGCTCGTGTGCATGGCCTGGCCATTTTCTCTAGCAGTGTCTTACAACTGATGTTAGGATACCTCCTTAGGGGCAGGTAAGGGATGAGAACAACAGAACAAAGAGATGGAAAGCCCTGGTGAGAGAGAAGTTGGACTGTTTCACTATCTGATTCTAGTTACATTAAAAAAAGAAATTAAGGTGGTATGACTGGGATAGTAGGGAGCAGTTAATGGTCTAAGTGTTTTAAGAGGTGAAACAAGGTGAGCAGTGTTATTAAAATAGAGAGGTAGTCAGAGAGTGGATCTTGGAGTTTGGAATATTAAATGGAAGGTAGTTCTGGGAATGATAATGTCCTGGGACCAGAAGCGTGGGTTCCTGAAGTAGACTGGAGCAGAGGAAGTGAGAACAAAACAAATCTGTGAAAGTTAAGAACTTGACATCTGCAGATGATGGAAATACTTCAGCATGAGGTCCAGTTTTGAAGTTAGAAGGATGAGCATAAGATGATGAATAAGTGCTAGTGAATACCAGCCCTGCCACCTTTGTAAAATGCTAAGCGAAGGCACACGGGAAGTGTCCTATTGAAAGTCTTGGATGAGAACTGGTCTCACTAGTCAAATTCAAGGTGAGGATTCAGTTTAATGATAGTAGAAGGTTTTCGGAGAACAGAGTACCAAGAGTTTGAAGGGAGACGAACAGGTTGAGAATGGATCAAAAGATTGAGGCCTGAAATGAATAAGAATGACTATCTTGAAGATACAGGTCCACTAAACTTTATCATTGAATGAATATTTCACTTCAAGATCATGAAGGTAAGGAATCCACTGCCCACTTATATTAACAGGATAGATACATGAGTGGCTGTGGCCACCATTGATATCTATTCCTTCCAAGATCACTACTGCCCAAGATATACCTTTTCTTGCCTTGTGAAATTTAGCAAAGGAAATCAACTAAAAGAAAACAATTGGCATCTATTTTTATCAAGTGGACATCATTTAAGAGAAAGAGCCTCAAGAAAGAGCCCCTCATCCCATCTCAAGAAATAACTACTACTATATCATAGAAGAGTCATTGTTTTGGTTATACTTAAAATTTCATTCGGATTGATGAAATGCCGAGCATGATGAATAATGAAGTCAATAAATGGCCAAAATACCTAAATAAACTGTGTTTAATTTATTGCCATTATATATGCACAGAACACCAGTAAAATTACAAAACTTTAATACCAAATTTAATTAGAACAAAAAAGGGAAAATCACATTTCATGCTACCGTATATTAAAAAACACTTCTAAAATAGTTTCTGTTCTTCAAACAGAAATAGAATTCTAGAGTATAATTCTACTTAATAACTAGCTGATAAGTAGCCAAGTTTTGGTCTAAAGCCTATAAGTGAGGAAAATAATAAATGCTATAAAAAGTATTGAAACATTTAAATTACTATATTTAAGTAAAATTCTAAGTGAATAAATCTGAATATCCAATTAATAAGCTACACAGATTCTAGACATATGGATAACAATGTTGAATTTTTTTAAATAAAGTTGAGATAACAAATTTATGACAGTCCCTAGTGTGGAAATTGGTGATAGCAGGATCATTTTACCTTGTTTCCTGATTTCATGAGCTTTCACTCTGTTGTTAGAAAACTTCAGACTTGTCTAATAGGGAGATGGGATTCTTAGTTCTTACATAGGTGGGTATACTAGTCCTATGTACACTGACACCAAACATCACCAGATTTTGATTCTCTTCCTTGACTATACTAAATATATTTGCTTTTCTCTGCATTAAAATAGAAGCCCCAAACCAAGGTCTTCAGACATTTTGAAATTAGGTAACCCTATATATAAAGCTACTGATTGGTACCGTAAGACTCTAAGTAAATTATACAGATTTTCTGATCCTCAGTGTCCTTAGGGGTAAAATGAAAATAATGATGCCTACAGCACATGTTTTTGTAGAAATTAAATGAGACAAACTAATGAAAATATCTTCCACAAGCCTGATACATGTTATGCATCTATCAGACATTATTGATTCTCTCCCCATTTTGAGAAAAGTGGTTTAGGGAGAAAGTGACAGTCACAGGTAGTTGGTTCCATGTAAAGAATAAAGTTATTGATGTTCTACTGCACTGAGTTTAAATCTTGCCTCTATCATGTGTCATTTGTCTAGCTTTGATATGCTTAAACTCTCTGAGGATAAGTTTCCTCATTTGTAAAGTGGGAACAACAATATCCAGCTCATATTATCCTACAGAGGATTAAATGGGAAATCTATGAAAAGAACTAACATAGTGCCTCTCATACACAGCAATTCAAGGAGTATGTTTTTCCCATCTGTCTCCTTCAAAAATATGTATTTTTTTAAAGCACAATAGCAACGTGATTTGAAATGGGAAAAAAAAAAGAAAAGAGCATTTTGTATGTTTATATATAAATAGGATTTTTTTTTTTTTAATGAAACTACAGGGAACTGATTTTATGATAGAGATTTATATTAAGGTTAAGGCTGGCTTGGGTAAATATGTCAGCAGACCTGGGTTCAAAATCTCTTTGCCACTAACATGCTGTGCAACCATGGGCAAAATCATTAACATCACTGTTCTAATGTCTACAATATAACTACCTCAAAAGTTTGATTAGAGTATTGAATAAAATATTTTATGTAAAACTCTTTATACAGTGCCTGGCCTAAGGTAAGTTATCTGAAAACATTAGACTTTATTATTCTGACATTTCAATTTTTAAATCAAAATAAATACCTTCGTAAAGAATACTTTTGCTATTTTTAAATGTAGAAATGTTAAAAATAAAATATACTACTAAATATAAAAGAATATAAATCAAGTATAAATCATGATTATTAAGACGATTTTATATTTATAGCGATAAAAATTATTCCAATGAAACTTCTCAGTATTCCACCTACTTACCTAAAAAGATTTTTTAAAGGAGCTAAGAATAGTGTCCTAAAAGCATCACATGAATAAATATAAGAATACTAAGCAGAAAAAATGTGCTAAGAGAAAGAGATCCTGCAAAAAGCTGATGCTAAAATTTCATTAGTCTCTCATTGCCATAACTCGAGTAAAAGCAGTATAGAAAATAGATGCTTACAAGAAATTTATTACAGGATGTCCACACTAGCATCTTTAAAATAAAGCAGATTAATGCAGAACATGTAGTTCTATTCCTATCATAATTTCAACCCAATATAAACAATAATGCTTTATAAAAAATGTTGCCAGTTCTGATAAGTAACTTGTTGCTCAGTTCCCCCTGGGCAACTTCTCTATTCAATTAAGGATGTTTTCAAGAACTGTTGCAATTTTTGGTACACTGCCTTTTGGGGTACACATAGAATATATGCTTCATTGCTACATTTTGTTTTTGATTTCTCTTAAAATTCAATTTAGTGTAATAAATCATGAGGATTGGTAGCAGATACACAAAGGAAAATTATCATAATTTGAAGAAAATACCAAACTACATGGAGGATTAATCTCAATGTTTCATGGTTTTTCAGATCACTGAATTTCTGTACTTTGAAAAGATGTACGAATAAGGAATGTTAAGTAGTGTAATTATTTTTTTCAGTCTCAATTGACAAAGCCTAAGTTAGTTTTAATTAACTATAGAAATACCTGGCTTAAATACTGTTGTTTCAAGGCTGAATGACATTTATCTAGATTTATATTTAACGAAACAAATAAGAAAAAGAAAACTTCAACTAAAACATATTCATGCCTTACCTACTTACTGGAATTCATATTTCTTTGAATATCTACATGATTTTTAATAAACCTATTGTATATCACATATTAACCAAATTTCCCTTCGGCTGAATCAAATAAGTATATATGTACACACAAATTCAGAAATTTCTTCCTTCAAATATAGGTTTTGATTCACTTCTGTTAAATCAAATGGAGCTCCATTGGATTTCTGCTAAAATAGAGATAATCAAATTCTGGGTAGGGGGTCAGGATGGGAAAATTAGTCATAGGTGTTCCTGTGTAATAATTACTGTTGAAAGTGTAAATGATCCATTTATCAGCAGGACTGATAAGAGAATAACTGCTAATGTTACTTCATATGAGACTGTCTGTTCTATAGCCCATAGACCTCCAATTAGTATTTTGAATTTGAAGCTCATCCAGATCAGAGGATGGACTAAACGGCTAGGCTTGATGTAGCTAATATAAATAGTATGCCTAGGTTTATATTAATTAGTGGATAAGATATGGGAAGAAGAATTCACACTGTGAGAGCCAGGGTTAAGGATAGTCTGGGTGCAATAATAAATATATAGATTGATTTAAAAAAATAAAAATAAAATGTGACTACTTAAAAATTTTAAATTAACAAAAAAAAAGAAATTGCTTCCTTTACTTAGTTGTTTAAGTTTTTAGTGTTTTTTTCTTTTTTTTGGTTTTTATTTATTTATTTATTTTTAAAACATCTTTATTGGAATATAATTGCTTTACAATGGTGTGTTAGTTTCTGCTTTATAACAAAGTGAATCAGCTATACATATACATATATCCCTGTATCTCCTCCCACTTATGTCTCCCTCCCACCCTCCCTATCCCACCCCTCTAGGTTTTTTTTTTTTAAATAATGGTCTAGTTACATTTTTCCATTAGTAACTCTAAATATTAGTAAATAGAAAACACTATAATACTGTACCATAGCTTCCCTTATAACCAACTACAAATCTATATTAACATTTCATAATTGGTTTTATAATGTTGTTTATATAACTTGTTATGTAGACAAGGGTATAATATTAATTTATTTTTGGTCAAATAGTAAAGCAGAATATTTGCATATAAGCTGAGATCACCCCATGCACTATCAGAAGTTTTAATAATTTCCTAATAGTCATTGCATAGGAATTATAGGATTATGATTAAGAGGACAGGTTCTGGAATCAAACACACCTGTATTTTTAATCCTAACTTCCGCATTAAATAGTTATATCATCTTGAGCAACTGAGTTTAAAATCCCCAGGCTTCCCTTTCCTGTCTATAAAATCAGAAATGTACCATGGCCCACCACAAAGAATCTATACCTGAAGATGAAATGAGACGAGGCACAGGACAGTGTTGGGTTCCCAGTGTTCACCATTAAATGACAGTTATTGTTATTTGTATTTTTCCTTTGATTACATATAATTTGTAAAATATTTGCGGCTCTCGTATCTGTAGACTGAAATGAGCTTTACTTGGTTTTACTTATGTTGTCACTAGAGCACTCCAGTTCCGTATTTTTGAATCGCTAAAGTTTAAAAGTGCTGTAGCTGTGAAAACGAATACTATATATGTTTAGTACCTTCAATATTTGGGCCACACAAAATATGAGAAAGACAAATTAATTTATTTCTTAGTTGGAAATGATATGAAAATCTTCTGAAACTATTACTACATGTGTATTATGTGATTAGAGGAGCAAATCCCAAATTCTTGATACTATGAATAAAAATTATTTGTCCTGGATAGAGAAGGTATTCTTATGCACATAGAAAATAGGTATAATGCAATAAGGAGACCTCAACTATTTGAAGTATCTCATTTTAAAACAACACTAAACTAAGAAAAAAAAGATAATGATAAAAATGGGTAACAATATTATATAGAATATTCATAAATGTATTTTATTTAGGAGAGCTTGGTACTTATTCTATGTTAAAGCATTAATCTATACAACTTCTATCCTGAGTGTTTAAAGCTATAATGCTTATTGTCTAAATAGTAAGAGATGCTTTATATTCTTGGTTTGAATAAAATGATGGTTTGAATTAAAAAATAAAAATTCCAATTCAAGTAAAGGGAGAGAGGCTGGGACCTTATTCCTCTACACACATGAAACAAGGAATCCAATCTACACAACTAGTAATAAATTTACTGGGAAAACTGATAGAGCAGGAGGAAAAAAAACTTGAAAGTGGTGCAATTTATGCAACCCTGTTCCAGGAAGAGAGGAAAGAGAAAAATTGCCTGAGAAATTGCAAATAAAAAGCATGTTTGATAAGACAGAAGACATATTAAAAGGAAAAAATACCCCACAACCCAATCCTACTGAGGTAATAAGTACAAGTGGTAGGGAGGATTTCTTAGCTGAGGAAGGATAAAAATAAAAACACCAAAAAACTCTAAAACAAGCAAATGAAAAAGCCAACAGCAACAGTAAAAACTAAGTAAAATCTTTGCAGTGTCTCTCCTTCTAGAATCTGATCTGAATCCATTTTAAAATCAAACAGTTCTGCAATTCTCATCCATGATAATGGCACTTAACTCAAAACTCTTTTTTAGTAGAAATACTTTGCTTATGCTATGAATTAATCTGAAAGCATATCAGCAATTAAATGGCCTTTGATATCTCGTGTAGAGTAAAACACCCATTTTTAAAATAGGAAATTTAAAACGTAACAGCTAAGATGATTTCTCTAATAAGTGTTTGAAAAAATTAGGGTTTAAAAAGGTTCTATACAATATAAAAAAATAAGAAAAGGGTCTAGTATAAAATTCAGGAGTCTTAATGAACACACTGTATTTAAGATTAAGATAAAACTAGATGAAGTGAAGTCTTTTGTTTGTGTGCTTCTTTTTTTCCTACAGGTATTTACTGAGTCTCTACTATATGCTGTAGACACAAGTGAATATGTATTGATGAATAAGTCTTGGCCTCTCCCTTAACAGAATTCAGAGAACAATGAGACAAAGCACATTAGAATATTTTCAGTGCTGGTGGCAAGAGTTATAATAATGGTACACACAACATGTAATGGTAGAATAGAGAAGGAGAGTGATTTGGAGGCTCGTCCAGTGGAAAAGGGAAGGAAAAGTATTTTAGGCTAAGGACCTAGTAAGGCAATTCATTGGAAAAGTTTGAGAACTAAATAGTAATAAATAACAATTGAGACACTTCTCTGGGAGAGCAGAAATCTATCTTTGCTGTTGAATGAAGACTACTAGGAAAATAAGAAAGAACCAAAGAGGACCATTTCTGTGTTGCTGCTCAGAAAATCAAGACTATTCTATATTCGCCCTAGATCCTGAAGTTACAAGCTTAAAGTGTATCCAAGCTGCAAATATAAACTCAATAATCAGGGTAAAATATGTGATAAAGATCAGAGATGCTTAGAACATCTGCATATAGGAATTTTGGGAAGTCTGGTCTTCTCAAGGGAACTCCTATGAACAAATTTAGAAGCCAGTGTTACTCTGGCAGTGTTCCAGTTGATTTCATGTCAAGCTGCCCCCTCCTCTTTTTGTCAATAACATCTATAAGCCCCTGGTTCTTAAGCCATTTTGTTTTTATGTCATTTCCTTCCCTCTGTTAGTAATTTAGTGACACTGACAGAAGTCCACAGTGTTTTTAGAGGAACAGTATGTGTATTAGAATGCGTCAGCCCCTGGATGGGGAGAAACAGTGGAAGAGATGGGTATGTTATGCCTCTATTGGGACAACATAACTCCACTAGCAATTCCCAAACTGAGTTCTGTGAGATCATAATAGGTGCTTCTCAAATACAACACAAATAGATGCTAGCAGTATTTTCCTCTGTAGAATACTTTTAAATATGAGAAGGAAAAAAAAAACCCTAGCATATTTCTATAGCTAGGTTTATTCCATAATGTTTAGCCCTTTCAGAAATGGTGTCATTCTTGATAAATTCCAAGATGTAACACGTAAAGTCACCTGATGCACCAACTTGTTATTTTTGTTCACTAATGTATCAGAAGCATTTACCAACTTACTGGGCAATGCATATTGAAAATGAAAAGAAGGATCCTGTGCTTTTCAAATTGTAATAAAAACAGAGAGAAGTCTGGACTATTTCACTGTAAAGATGATATAAACAACTTTGTTTCTAAGGAAAAAAAATAAAGCTATACAAGATGAATCCCTGAATGATGTGAGAAGTACCCAAAATGTACAGTTGTAATTTTTCCCTCTGCTACAAAATAACTTTGGAAAATGGCATTTTTATATTATGCTGCAATGATAATAAAATGCAGGAAATCCATTATATTCCTATAAATGTGTAATATGTTATATATATATATATAAATTATATATATGTATAATATACACACAAAAATACATATTATATATACACATATGATTCTTTATCTGATTTCTCAACTTCATGGTTAATATTAAGCTGATATGTGATAGAGACATAGAAATATGTTCTCATTTTAAAGGTGGTATTTTTAAACTGAGTATTATAACCAAAATGTAAAATAAAAGATGTTTCTTTTTCTTCATCACTTTGTATTCTTTATTCTTAATCAGATAATGTTATTTACGTTTCTTTTTCATTCACTTGTAAAGTATGTCATAAATAAAATGAAACTGTTCATTACAAGTATGACTACATGCACAGCACTTTTTTTACTTCAAATTTGATTGATGTGTTCATTTTACTTCATGACTTATTGCTGATATTTGAGTACCCATCTTAATTTTTAAATTGTTTCATGATCACTGAGAATTTGGAAAACTCTGATCTAAGCAGCCAAAGCATTTCTTACCTAATCCTATAGCAAATGTCAGTAAAAATACTTAATTCTATTAAAGGGCTATATTGGGTGGTATTTCTTCTGATATTTTCAATAGGAATTCAAAACATTTCCCACTGAAACAACCATGCAACATAAGCAGAGTACAAATTGTTATAACAATCTTGATATTTAAAGATTCAATTACTTAGTTTAGGATTAGTCCTAGACACAACAGTTTTTACTTTATATTAAACCTCATTCCAATCCATTATTAAGAGAAGAAAAGATAGAAAAACTGTCCCAGAAAATAAACTGTATTTCAAAGCTCAAATGTTAATCAACAGGGGTATCTCTGGGAGATGATTACATTTGTATACACTTAAAACAGTATATTGTTAGGAGTTCATGTCATTTTAAATGTACATCTGTGTGTGTGTGTGTGTGTGTGTGTGTGTGTGTGTGTGTTATCTATCATCTAAGATCAGTGACCTGAAGGAAAGAATTTGGCATTTGCGACTGTTTTAGAATCTTGTCTACCTCTTATGAGAGTGTGATTTTGGACTCTTCGGTTAACCTTTCTGAACCTCCATCACTTTTAATGGAGCATTTTATACACTTTACTGGGCTATTCTCATAGTGATAGCATATAATTTGCTTGGCACACTGAAAGCTCTCAATTAATGAAGATTATTAAAATAGTGGCTTCTGTTATTGCTTATTCCCTAGGCTGGTTTCAGGTTTAAACTGTAAAGCCTAGATAATATTTTGGAGTTCTTGTTGCTCTTCTTGTTTCTCTGCTATAAAATGTAAACTTATATCCATTGCACATTCCCTTAAAGCCTGTGGAAGGAATGGTTGACAGTGCTGGACTAGCCAACTGTCCTGGTGTGCTCAGGATGAAGAGGTTCCCAAAATGCAGAGCTTTCAATGCAGACCTGCTAGAGAATGGACTTGAGGACACGGGGAGGGGGAAGGTTAAGCTGGGACTATACACTACTAAATGTAAAACCGTTAGTTAGTGGGAAGGAGCTGCATAGCACAAGGAGATCAGCTCGGTGCTTTGTGACCACCTAGAGGAGTGGGATAGGGAGGGTGGGAGGGAGGGAGACGCAAGAGGGAAGAGATATGGGGATATATGTGTATGTATAGCTGATTCACTTTGTTATAAAGCAGAAACTAACACACCATTGTAAAGCAATTATACTTCAATAAAGATGTTTAATAAATAAATAAATAAATAAATAAATAAATAAATAAATAAATAAAACTAGGAAAGTTTCGAGTATACTAGAATGGTTGGTCACTCTATAGTGACTACCTAAATTTTGTCCTCCTTGTACTTAACTATATTTTAGCCAGAAAATTTCCTAGCACCTTAGTATCTAAGTTGGACCTTGTGACTAGTTCTGGCCAGCGGAATAAGGTGGGCACTTCTGAGCCAGATAGTGAAGTATCCAGTGTACCTCCCCAAAGCCCTTTTCTTTTAATCTGCTGGCAGATGGCAACAGGCATGGTGATCTTAAAGTCACAAGATCACTGAACTCCACAAGACGGAGACAGCCTGGGGTCGTGAATCACTGCTTGGAGGAGTTTTTTCCAAACTTCATCAAACTGTGCAGTGAGAGAGAAATAAACTTCATTGTGTTAAATCATTGAGATTTTGGAGTATTTTGTTACATTAGTTAGTGTGCCTAATTAAAAGACAGAACTTATTTTTAAGTAATATTGAAAGTGAATGTAATTTGTCAATTTTTCTTCCCATAAGAGATGGCACACACAGTGGCTACAGAAGGGCCAGTCTTCATTAACAATACTCTATTCTAAAAAAAGTCCCCCAGCCACTTCAAATTATCCACGGATTTCTTTACTGCTTTCCACAGCATTAACAGGCAAGTAGTATCATTTCCTTCATTTTGGAAGATAAAAAAAGGACTTAGAGTGGTCAGTTATTTTCCCCTAATTTGCAAAAAGATAAATACCAATCTGAAGAATAAACTTATGACTTCTGATACAATCCTCCATGTTTTTTGATTAAGCTGTTTCTTTTACATAGTCTATAATCACATATACATACACACACACACATACACACACACACATACTTCAAAGCAATAATTTTAGTGAGAACATGTACTTGTTCTTTTCAACAGAAGATATCTTTTACTATCTGGCCAGAATGTTGTCAGGTATGGCAAAAACTGATAGCCTGATAAGTTTGTTATGTACTCAAATATGGACATTCTGAGAACATGCATTCACCACATATTATGCAGCACTGTTAAGAGGTTTGGGTTTTACTGTTTCTTTTTTTAAGTTTTCTGATTTCCTGTCCTAAGTCGTATTTACTGCAATTCCTAACGATAGCCCTCTCTCTGTCTTTCAGTGACCTTTCACTTGACTAATCATAACAGAATGAAAGCCTCAAGTTAAATAAACTAATATTCTTTTCCTCCATGTCATGGAAACACGACTGAAACTTAAACATAATAGAACTGTGGTTAAGATTAAGATTTTATTTAGAGAACTTTGTTGCATTCTAACTTTAAAAAGATTTTTAGCAATAGAGGCGATAATAATGGGTTCTAATGTCAAGACTATATGCCAACTATATGCCAATGAAATGGACAACCACGAAGAAATGGACAGATTCTTGGAAAGCTAAAATTTTCCAAGACTGAACCAGAAAGAATTAGGAAATATAAACAGACCTATCACAAGTAATGAAATTGAAACCGTAATTAAAAATCTTCCAACAAACAAAAGTCCAGGACCAGATGGCTTCACAGGTGAATCCTATCAAACCTTTAGAGAAGAGCTAACAGCGATCCTTCTCAAACTCTTCCAAAAATTGCAGAGGGAGAAACACTCCAAAATTCATTTTATGAAGCCACCATCACACTGATACCAAAACCAGAAAAGGACATCACAGAAAAAGAAAATTATAGACCAATATCACTGATGAACATTGATGCAAAAATCCTGAACAAAATACTAGCAAACAGAATCCAACAAAACATTAAAAGGATCATACACCATGATCAAGTGGGGTTTATCACAGGGATGCAAGGATTCTTCAATATACACAAATCAATCAATGTTATACACCACATTAACAAATTAAGGAATAAAAATCATATGATCATCTCAATAGAAGCAGAAAAAGCTTTTGACAAAATTCAACCCCCATTTATGATAAAAACTCTCCAGAAAATGGGCAAACAGGGAACCTACCTCAACATAATAAAAGCCACATATGACAAACCCACAGCAAGCATCATACTCAATGGTGAAAAACTGAAAGCATTTCCACTAAGATAAGGAACAAGACAAGATGTCCACTATCCTCACTCTTATCCAACATAGTTTTGGAAGTCCTAGCCACAGCAATCAGGGAAGAAAAAGAAATACAAATTGGAAAAGAAGAAGTAAAACTGTCACTGTTTGCAGATGACATGATACTATACATAGAAAATCCTCAAGATGCCACCAGAAAACTACTAGAACTAATCAATGAATTTCTTAAGGTTTGCAGGATACAAAATTAATGCACAGAAATCTCTGGCATTCCTATACACTAATGATGAAAAATCAGAAAGAGAAATTAAGGAAACACTTCCATTTACCATTGCAACAAAAAGAATAAAATACCTAGGAATAAACCTGCTTAAGGAGGTGAAAGACTTGTACTCAGGAAACAATAAAACACTGATGAAAGAAATCAAAGATGACATAAACAGATGGAGAAATATACCATGTTCTTGGATTGGAAGAATCAATATTGTGAAAATGACTATACTACCCAAAGCAATCTACAAATTCAATGCAAATCCTATCAAACTACCCATGGCATTCTTCACAGAATTAGAAGAAAACATTTTACAATTCGTAGGGAAACACAAAAGACCCCGAATAGCCAAAGCAATCTTGAGAAAGAAAAACAGAATTGGAGGAATCAGGCTCCCCGACTTCAAACTATACCACAAAGCTACAGTAATCAAGACAGTATGGTACCACACACTCTATCTTCCTCCATTACTTCTTCTCAACTGCTTCCAAATTAGATATTGTGTCTTTTTAAAAGATTTCAACCACCTTCTAAAATTCTCTGTAGCATCAGAAATTGCTGACTATCTGCTCCTTCAAATGCTTTGAATCTTAGTTATAGCATAAAAGTATTAGGGATTTCTCCAAATGCTCGATCACACTCTTTGGTGGGTCTCATTTATTTCCACCATCCTCATAATATAGATGGCCCTTGAGATTGCTTTTCACTCTCTCGTGCCCTTTCACTCAAGTATTTTATCTACATCCACTCTTACTTACCCTCATTTTACCTCTATTCCAAACTGTGGTTTTTGGCTCAAGTTCCAAGTTGTTTTGTTTTGTTTTGTTCCTGCTATTTCCATTTTAATTTTTTTTCTCATTAATTTTTATTGGAGTATGGTGCTTTACAATGTTGTGTTAGCCTCCACTGCACGACAAAATGAATCAGCCATACACATAGAGATATCCCCTCCCTTTTGGACTTCCCTCCCATTTAGGTTACCACAGTGCATTAGGTAGAGTTCCCTGTGCTATACTATGTTCTCATCAGTTGTCTTTTTATACATAGCATCAATAATGTTAATCATCACATGATACTTACTCAGAATGAATTTGCTTCATGATTATCTAACTTCATTCAAGTTTGACTGCACCCCAGTCAGCTCTATTTATACTCTCAAGCAGGTATATTTAGACAATTTGGTATTTCAATTGTTTCTAAAATAATGCCTTACATTGAATGCTTTTCCATATAGATGAACCTCTTTTTAGGAAGTAGGATGTGTAATATGTGTAAAATATGCTAAGCACTTGAGGAATGCAAAGATCATTATTATAACGACTGCACACAAGAAACTTTGAATCATCTTTGGGAAAAACAAATTCACAGGAGATTCCATTATTTGAGGTAAGGTAAATATCCCAAGTGAAGTACAAAGAAAGTGCTTTGTGGGTTCAAGGAAGAGATGTGTGGGTTCAAGGAAGAGGTTACCTAATTGCCTTTGGTAAAGAGAAAAATAAAACTTTTGTGGATTTTTTAAGTTAGGTCTTACATGATGGTAAAGGTTTCAAAAGGTGAACTAGAATAGAATTTCCTAGGTGGAGAGTTTAGAACTAGCAGGAGTGGGGAGCATATTTGGGGAATGCAAAATAATCTTGCTTGGTTGAAAAAATAAGTAGGTGTTATGCGGTTATAAAGGCACTTCTAAGGAGTATTGAGAAAGCTTCTAGTTTGGGGTGTTAATTCTTAATTTGGGAGGAAATGGAGATCCACTTTGAGCAAGAGAGACACGGGAGCAGATATGTGCTTAGATTAGTCTAGGAGCATATATCTGAATGAATTATTATGGGAAAAAATGGATGAAAATTCATTAGGCAAAGAGAGAAGTCCACAAGGATGTAAAATAACTGTAAGTAAAGCAGATTCATTCCTATACTATACGCATAGTTCAATGAGGGCCTCCACTGGCGTGTTCACAGTGAGAATGGGAAGAAGGAAGCTGAATGAGAAACATGTGGAGGGACTAATTATATAAAATAATGTTGTTTTTTTTTAAATAAGCAAAGAAAAGTAACAAATATTGTAAACAAGTTAAAACAATTGGAACAATCAAAAGAAGGGGAAATAAGGAGAGAAGATGGTTTATGGGATATAATTATGAGTTTGAACGTAGCCCAATGGAAGTTGGATTCAGGACATCCTCCTCTGCACATTTTAACTCAAGTAAACACCTGTCAATCTGTATTTCAAGAAAAACTTGGGGAGGAATTGGGAGACTGGGACTGACACGTATACATTATTGATGTAATATGTGGTGAATGCATGTTCTCAGAATGTTTGATGTGATGATTAACAAGTTTTTTATCTAGTGAAAAAATACGGAAGTAAAACTGTAACTGTCAACTTATCTTTCAAAAGTGCCATGGATTTCCAATGCACGGTTCAACCATAGAAACTAACTTCTAGATATTTTTTTCTGGTTTAGGTAAAACAATATAAAGCTATTACATATCTCTCTCTATATATATATTTACATATGTATGTATGTATATATACTGTATAACATAAAAATGGAATATCCTGTTAAAATGTAAAACTGTTGGCAGTTTGGACTTTTAAAACATAAAGAAAGTATACTATCAAATTGTATAACTTTCTCTTCAAATTAATCAGAAGATGATTTTGTGTTTCTAAGAAGTAAATGTAAAAAGGAATCGAAGATCCTAAGCAGGCTCCAAAATATCTCCCAGTGTTTCCCAACTTCTGGTATTCATACCTTTATGTAATCTCTTCCCAAATTGTACTAAAGTTGTTCAGTGTGACCAAAGCATATAGCAGAAGGGATGGTATGTCATTTCCTAGATTAAGTTATAGAAGACAATGGTTTCCATTTAGATACTCACACTCTCTCTTGCTCTCTCTCACCCTTGCTCTGGGGAAGCAAGCTGCTATGTTGTAAGCAGTCCTGGACCAAGTCTTCATGGCTAGGAATTGAAGCTTCTGGTCAAAAGCCACTGAAGAAATAAGGCATATGACAAACTGAAGCCTGCCATCACCCGTGTGAGTAGGCTTGGAAGCACCACTTGAGCCTTGAGGTAAATGTAGCCTCTGTAACCTTGTGAGGGACCCTGAGCCAAAATCAACAAACCTGCACCCAGATCACTAACCCTCAGAAACTCTGTGAGAAAATCAATAGGTGTTATTTTTAAGCTGCTACATCGAGGGATACTTTGTCATGCAGCAATAGGTAACTACATAGATACATAGAAACTTTGCCATTAAGCCTATTTATAATAAAATTAATAATGTGTATCTTAAAAAACATTTTGTTGACTATGATGATTTTATTAACCACATTCATGAAATGTCCTGAAAATAAACATTTATATTATAAGAATTTAGACTCCATTTAATAAAAGTGATTACAACCCCTTACTTTTAAATATTTGACTTCTGGGGTCTCATAAAACCATAACAACTGTGGGGTATTTTTCTTTTTCCTTAAAATAAAATGTTTTAAGGATTCCTATTTACTCTAGTATTTCTAAAAATAAGGATCCCAGGTAAGTTTCAATGTCTACGTGAAGATCAGAAATATAGAATTTTCAACAGCTGTTTGGGCATAGCAGGAAAGAGCCATAGGTCATATGAAAAAAGATAAAATAGATTCTGCTTCCCATATCCCTTTCTTGTGTTTTCTTGAAACTAGTTTTTAGATTTGCTGCAGGCCAAAGACAGACCACAGGTTTTTCTTCTCCATAATTCAATGAATCATATATATTTTTTAAATTTCCAGTGCTGTTATAGGAATCCTCAGAGGGGCTCAGATCATAGAATGAAAAAAATTCATTTATTAATATTTTTATATATAAATTAACATTATGGTATATCCATCATTATGCCAAGGCTTTATCTTAAAAATATTGCTTAGAAATTTTAAAAGCACTTTTAATTTAATTTTAATATTGACTTTTTTTGATACCTCCAAAATTGTATATTCTTGCTAGTAAAACACCAATGCAAAAGAGAACAAATGTATACTATATATCAAATAAATGAGTCTTTGTACCTTTTTGTGTCCTGCAGCAATGCAGATAATTGGCTCCATCAATCTAAATGATACTATAATACTGGGATTTTATTAATAAGGTGAATATCAGATGATTTATAATTTGTATAATTTAGAAATAAATTTTAACTGAATTCATTATAGATAATATTACTTCATTTTTATAAATATGGAATACCCTCATTAGAAGATAGCTGGGGTTTTTGTATCTTTTTATATTTTTGTAAATGCAGATAAAATGTTTAAACACTTGTATACTTTCTTATTACTGAATATGAAAACAAAGTGAATTCTTTAACTATAGTAGAGTATTTCAGGTTATGACCTAATTTATTTTAATTAATTAAACATGGATCTCTTGTAGGTTGTAAATAAAGAATATATTATAAAGATATACACATATTTAAACTTCATATATGTTATTTTGTATTGTAAGAAATGAAAGTCTTAAACAACTAAAAATATGAATTAATAATAATAAGGTAAACATTTTGGAAATAAGCATTAGGCAATATTGGAAGAAAATAGACCTTTGAAAAGAATTGAACAAAGTATGAAAAAACTGGAAAAGTCTTCACATTTACTACAGGAGATACACCATTAATGCTGCCAGAGCCAAAGTACCCATCAACCACCATTATTTTTAAAAGTTGACTGTAACAAAAGTAGATATAACAATGTTTTCATGATTTGCATCTGAACTACTCTTAATTAAGTCACGTCTGAAAAATGATTTTTATATTTTTCCCTTTAAAATATCAAGAAAAGCAGATCTGCCACTATATCTTAATTGCTAAACTCTTTTCTTCTATAGAATTTAAATGAAGAGTTGAATTGATAATTTAATATTTTATAGCTGAATACATTCTATGTGTAAACAGTATTTCTGCTCAAAACAACAAGCACATGTCAGCCTTCTGTACTTTTAAAAATCCACTGTCCTCCTTTTCTGGTAGTCAGAAGACTGCTAGATTCTACTGATCTTTGGAAAACAAACATAATGTTTATTTTTATTTGCTTTTTACTTATCTTACTTCAAAAACAAATCACTATATTCTACAACAGGCTACAAGACATTCGTATGCTCACTTTTTAAAGTTATACAATTATTTCTATGATGCTATATGTGATTTCATACTATAGAAGCTTAATCTTATTCCATAATTAATTCTGAAGTTTGTGCAGTAAAAATTTCCTATCACAGTCCTGCCTACAAGCAAATCAGAGCTGGATAGCCTACCTAAGTAAATAAAAATATATTATTTTAATAAAACACCCTGTTACATGGTGCAGGAAACAAAGAGATGAGTAGATGCACACACCTTATAGACTATAAAGGTAGATAAACCAAGTAGATTGGTAGACTGCAGGTCAGAATATGAGTGCCAAATATGACATAAACACAGTGATTTTGGAAAACTGAAAAAGAAAAAAGTTTCAGGAAGCTTACAAGAAAATCCTTAAATTATTTTTGCAATGTCCATGGCAATATGAATTAGATAGTACATTTATGTGTCCTAAGACACATATATGAGAGTCTTTAAATACCGCCACAGGAAGGGAGAAACAAGGACAGGTGCAAGTCAAGCCTAGGGAAGGAATCTTTAAGGTGTACTAAAGATTTTTTCTTTTTATCCTAAAGGTAAATTTAATGCCAAGAATTGATAGAGTCCTAAGTGCTTGGAATCAGGACTTAGAAGATTATTTTGTTTCACCTTCAGTGTCAGTAATAGAATCACTAAGTGTTAGACGTAAAAGTACTCTTAGCCCTAAACATGATGTGAGATGGCTTAGGTTATTCTGCTTCTTTTGTAGTGCCAGCCTCTGTGTATAATAAAATACAGGACTTTACATTCTAGTTACTGTGTCAAACATCCTGTTATATTTCAGCTTTCTTAGGTTGGTTTAACCTCAGTTTTTGTGCTATTTTCATATGTTTTATAACATGTTCTTTTTGGCGGGTGTGGGGGGAATCATTACAACTCTAAGGTGGTAATATATTGGTATAATGGGTTATTTTAATAAAAGTTGTACTCATTATTCAACTTTTCCAAGCACCTAAACACTCTTTAGAAATTTTCACATTTTAAAAAGAGTTTTCAATTATTTTCTTCAAAATCGCTGTTGGGACACTCTCTATTTACCAACATGATGAGGTACTCTTGTAAAAAATGTAACTCTAAGTTAGTTTTCTTTTATTAACAGTCAACAGCTCACTCTGTGACTTTTAGGGGGTTGAAATAATGAATATAATATATTTTCATGTTATTTACATGATAGTGAATTTTATATTTTCAAAATTAAAATTAGATATTACCAAGGCCCAAGAATTGGTATTTACTCAAAAATTAACTAAATAAAGTGATTGGAATCAATGTCACCTGGTCCAGTCCTCTTTTACACATGAAGATAAGAGAGGTGAGGTGACCTATCCAAAGCTACACAATGAGGTAGTTGCAATTCTGAAATGAGAACCCAGGACTTCTGTCTCCTTTTTAGCTGTGACTTAAGTAGGTCCACTCTTCAGATAAAATCCATCTTTCAGTCAGATCCTATCACCCACAGGTAACTCTTATATATTTTTCTCTATTAATCTTTTGAAGCCGCTTCCATCTCTAGGTGTCTGAGTCTGCAGGGAGAGATTAAAAATATCAGAGAAGACAAGCCCTGAATACTGGGAAGACATGCCACATGTTGGGAGAGAAAGTTTAGGTCCACTTCTTCTCAACCTCTCCCAGTGATCCACAATGTGAGAATAAGACCTGTCCTAAAACGTTCCTAACATCTAGGCTGATTCCTTCAAGTAGGTACCCTAGGAAATTTCACACAAGCAATGAAAATCAGAATTTGGGGTATCCCAACAACAAATTTCAACAACTATGTATTCTCTTTTCCTCTGATCCTTCCTATACTACCTTCCTTGATCTTTATTCTTGCTACTGTTTCAATAAAATGCAGACTAAAGATTTCATTGGTTATACCTCATCCAGGCTTATGTCCATTCTACAAGTACAGAGATAGAAAACATGAGCCCCAAACCTACTTTTCTTAAAATCTTTGAGAGAAAAATAACCAGAATGACATATGGGTAAGACCATAGGACACGTTCTGTATATTAATATATATATATATATATATATATATATATATACACACACACACACACACACACACACAGGCTTTAACCTTCTTTAATTCCTTCTGCTTCCTTTTTCAAACTCTGTAGTCAATTATTGTCTCTCTATATTTATGTATGTCCTTCTTTTTTCTTTCTCTGATTTTTACATCTGTCTCTTCTCTGCTCCCAATTCCCTATATTTTTTCTTCTCACTGATATAAAAAAAAAATAGACCCTCCCTGCAAGACTTCCAAATGAAGTTTAAAACTTTGTCAGGCAATAAGACTCTGAGAATAAGTAGGCCCAGTATGTAGCTTAACAAGAAGCACCCTGACAGTTAGTACCAAGTCATGGAAAGTTAAATGTAAAATGTAAGGTAATTCAACATTGAACTGAAACTTGAATGGGTATATTTGCCATCAAATGAGGTCATATGTGACTGGGAAGAAAAGTGTATATGCTCTTCTTTCACATCAAAATTTTCAAAATAAAATAAAAATAAAATGCAACATTTTTTATAATATATACGACAAGTAATAGAAAAGTTCACACACAAATACTTAGCTAGGAATTAGTTAAGGGGTCCCCTACCTCATTCCATCATTTGAAAACTAACAGAAGTAAACTCTGGAGTTGGTGCCATCTGCAAACATATTTTGCATGGGGCAATGGCAACATCTTAGGTAGCTGAAACAGCTGATCTCAGAGGCACTGATATTTGACAGACTCAGTCCTTTAGACAGCTACAGAGGAATATTTATCCATTGTGAAATCTCCTGGAATATCCAACCTTACTCACACATTCTGAGAAATTCTGCTTCCCCATTAGTTCTTCTGACAAAGCCAGCTAGGCCAGTGACTGCCGCTAGGCCCTTTCTTTTCCACTTCTTACCAGAAGTATTTTTCTAATACAGAACTGTCATTTCACTCCCTTGATGTTAATATCATTGATAGGTACTTGATAAACACCAAATTCCAGCCTTATCCCCAGGTACACATGCTATGTTGCAATGCCAGATTTAAGAGCTGTTTAAATACATTATGTCTTTTGTGTGTGTGCTTGTGTTCAGGACTTTTCACTTGCTATTTTCTATTTTTTCTAGCTAGTTAATTTCTACCCATTATTTTAATATCCATTTAAAATGCCAAATTCTGCAAAAGCAATCTTGAGTAAAAAGAATAAAGCTGGAGGTATCATGTTCCCTGACTTCAGATTATAAAACAAAGTTACAGTAATCAAAACAATATGGTACTGGCACATAAACAGACACACAGATCAATGGAACAGAATAAAGAGCCCAGAAATAAATCCACAAACCTATAGTTAATTAATCTAAGACAAAGGAGGCAAGAATATACAATGAAGAAAAGACAGCCTCTTCAAAAAATGGTTCTGGGAAACTGGACGGCTACATGTAAAAGAATGAAATTAGAACATTTTTTTCATACCATATACAGAAATAAAATCAAAATTGACTAAAGACCTAAATTTAAGACCAGAAACCATAAAACTCCTAGAAGAAAACACAGGCAGAACACTCTTTGACATAAATCATAGCAATATTTTTTGGATCTGTCCCAAGGCAAAAGAAACAAAAGCAAAAATAAACAAATGGGGTGTCATTAAACTTAAAAGATTTTGCAGAGAAAAGGAAATCATCAAAAAAACAAAAGGACAACCTACTGAAAATATTTGCACATAATATGATTGACAAGGGGTTAATATCCAAAATATATAAAGATCTCATACAACATAACATCAAAAAAAAAAAAAAAAAACAATTTAAAAATAGGCAGAAGAATTAAATACACCTTTTTCCAAAGATGATATATAGATGACCAACAGGCATCTGAAAAAATGCTCAACATCACTAATATCAGAGAAATGCAAATCAAAACCACAGTGAGATATCACCTCACACCTGTCAGAATAGCTACCAGCAAAAAGTCTAGAAATAGCAAGTGTTGGTGAGGAAGTGGAGAAAAAGGAACACTTGTACACTGTTAGTGGAAATGTAAACTGGTGCAGCCACTATGGAAAACAGTATGGAGGTTCCTCAAAAAACTAAAAATAGAGCTACCATATAATCCACTAATTCACTCCTGGGTATATATCCAAAGAAAACAAAAATACTAATTCAAAAAGATACATGCACCCCAATGGTCATAGCAGCATTATTCACAATAGCCAAGATACGGAAGCAACTTAAGTGTCCATCAACAGATGATGTGATATATATATATACATATATACATACACACACACACCACAATGGAATATCATATATATATATGAGATATATATATATACATGGAATATTACTCATCCATAAAAAAGAATGAAATCCTGCCATATGCAACAACATGGATGGACCTAGAGGTTATTCTACTTAGTGAAATAGAGAAAGAAAAATACTCTATGTTATTACTTATATATGCAGTCTAAAAAAATAAAACAAACAAATGAATTAAACAAAACAGAAACAGACTCACAGATACAGAGGAGAGTGGAGAGAGGGAAGAGGGGAGGGGCAAGCTAGGGGTAGGGGATTAAGAGGTACAAGCTACTATGTATAAAATAAATAAAAAACAAGGATACATTGTACAGCACAGGGAAATAGTCATTATTTTATAATAACTTTAAATGGAGTATAATCTATAAAAATATTGAATCACTATGTTGTACACCCAAAAGTAGTATCATATTGTGAATCAAGTATACTTCAATAAAAAGTAAATAATGAATAAAATAAAATGCCGAATTCTGTGTAAAGCATTCCCTGAGATAAATTTAAACTGCATCCTTTGAACACCTCCCTTCTAGTACTCTCACATTTAAGTTTAATGATTTCTTTAATGTCTCCATTACCCATTAGACCAGCGGTTGGTTGAGAAACTTTGGACAGTGGCCCATACATGACGCTCTGTTTTCATAAATAAAGTTTTATATTATCACAGTCACACTCATTTGTTTACGTATTGTCTATAGCCTCTTTTGTATAATAATGCAAAATTAAATAGTTACCACAGAGATATAATATACTCTTAAAATAATCCCTATCTGTCCCTGTACATAAAAAGCTTGCTGACCTCTGCACTAGAATGGAAATTCTTAAATATGATATCCTGTGCCACATTCATCTTTGTATATCCACAAGCTTGCATAATATCTGAGTAGGGGATAAAAATATTTGTTGAATGAATGAGTGGATTTTTCTGGACCTTTTTCTATATTTCTTAGTATTTTATTTATGCCCCTCTCATCTACAGAAGTAATTCTGTTGGAGAAATTAAATGATTCCAGTAACCCTAGTATACAGTTGGCACTAATTATGTACACAACAAATATGTAGAAAAATAAATTTGATTAAGCTGTCAAATCTAAGTAATATGTCATTAAACACTAACTGACAGATGAAAAATACCTGAAGGGGTATTCAAAACAGGATTATATGATGGTCAAGATGAAGTAAGAGAGATTAGGTTGTCAATTTCAGAAACACTAGAGAACATACATATTCAAACAAAGTAGACAAATAAAAATAGTGGCATAAGTGATTTCTTTTTTATATTTTATCGTATAATTTTCAAAATATTATTATAATGGGTTCTCTAGAAGTATTAATAATCCTTCAATACTGACCTTCAAATATAGTGGTGAAGATGAGATTATGTTTCTCAGTGTATATATGTTAGCTTGGCATTCAGGAAATATTATTGCTATCCCACACAAAGGTTAATCAAACTGAGGTTAACCAAACCAGGCATGCTTTTCCATCCTTGACTATGTTCCTGGCATTATCATGAAGATACATTCAGATACAGAGGTATAGGAATTGCATTCCAAAAAGTTACACTTTCAGTAATTTCAATTTTTCTCCAAACTAGAATAAATCATAAATTTTATTGTGATTAAAAAAAAATTTCCAACCATATCTTTTTTTTTCTTTTTTCACATACCACTCAGGGAAGAAAAAGGGACTTTTTTGATGTTTTCCTCCAGGTTTGCAGACAAATCTCTCTGACAGTGAATGTGATCTAAGGTTGTGTGGCTCAAACAGCCAATGCAGTTCCCAAAGTGCTTTCCCCACTGGGCACACACAAAATACGTTCTTTGATTGTAATCTTCAGCCTCCTTCTCTAAGACCTGTTTCTGCTCATAACTCTTTTGGGCTCAGAGTCAACTCTAAGTTTGCTTTAAGCAAAGAGAATTCCTTAAAGCTGCATGCGAGGTTGATCTGCTGGCTGCTTTGATTTCTCAGCTATCCAGCTATGCCACATTGTTTGCATCTGTGTTTAAGTAAGTCTTAAAAGCATTTCTTTTCCTGTGACTGTTTGCAATTACTTCTGCTGGTCATACATCTATACGTACTAGTAGGAGAGCATTCTCTTTGGTATTTATTAATAGAGCAGCAATTAGAATTAATATTAGACTCCTACTCAGTGAAAATGCCATAAGAAAAAAATTAATGGCAGAGTCATAAATGTATCCCATTTTAAGTTGACAAATTAAAAATTTGTGGCTTAACTACTCAGAGTTGGCAACTGAAAAAGAAAACATATAATTCCATTAAGAAAGACATAACAATAGCACCTACATCCAGGTCCTAATCCAAATCAGATCAATGAATATCAGATAGTTAGATAGCTAGATAGCTTGATAGATACACACACAATAAAATGTTTATTAGAACTTAGAATCATTTACTTCTTGGTAAAATAACTCATGTTATACGATCTCTGGACTCCATATTCCCAGAGGATGATGCTGGCTCATCATGATAAATGCATAAAATGCTGTTATTCTAATTGTCCAGTGCATTTGTCCTGATTTATCTCCCCATAGTTTTGTCTTCCTGTCTGTGACCACGGTGTAAACAAATGACATTAAAAAAAGAACTAGGGGAAAAAATTTTCCCAACAGTGTATGTAGTGAAGTCAAAGGTCTACTCTGTCCACTGAATGTAGTGAAGCTAAAGTATTGTGATTTTAATTCCATCAGCCATACATTTGTCTATGGCTACTTTCTGGCTACAACAGCCATGCTGGGTAGTTTCAACAGAGACCGTAAGGCCAGGAAGCCTAAAGATCCCTTGAGGAAAAGTTTGAAAACTGCTTTTCCAGAATATTGGAATCTGAGACAATGATCTCAGACCAGAAGTTCTGCTCTCTGATTAACCAAGGTCACTGGAAGTTAAAGTAGTCCAGATATTTATTCCTGGGGCTATAAATTTAACACTGACACGGAATGTTGTTTCTTATGACATTAGACTGACACCTTTTCTGAGCTTGAGACCACAGCACTTAACTGTCCACTGTTCATTTCAGCTTGGACATACCAAGTCATCAAATTCTCTTCCTCTTCCCAGACATTAATCTTAACCATCCTCTAGTCATTCCTCCAAATTGCTGCCACAGAAAGCTCCGAGGAGACAAAATTGACATGAATGTCTTAGAACTGCTTAAAATCTGCAAGCACCATCCCGTATATTTTTAAATAAAATCAAACTACTTAACATGGCTTAAAATAATCTTCATGAGATGGATCAAATCTTGGATCCAACTTATTAACAAACTTGCTACCTGAAAGTCCTCTCTTGCTTCAGGGCCTTCAAGTAGTAGCCCATTTTCTCAACCTTTGTCTGGCTAAAGGCTCAGTCAAAGCGCCAGCTCAGATATTATTCTACCAGAAAATGTGCTAAATTTACCCTGACCCCAACCCAGATTAGGCATCCCACATATGTGCCCAGAAGCGCTTATCAACCCTGTCATGGTAGTATAAACTTACACTGGAATCATTTTATTTACTTTTCTCAATGATGTACTTAAAAGGTAAGCTTCTTAAGGGCAGGGCCTTATTTTAATTTCCAGTTTCTGAGTTCTTAAAACAACAAAAAAAAGTACTTCTTGAATACTGAATGAGCAGAGAGTACTGAGTCTGCTTTGGTGAGACACAAGAGCCTAGTGTAAAATAATTCTAGCAAAGGATGTGTAGAATGAGAAAAAGCTATTTTTGTGATATGTGTGCTAATTAACAAAAGCTCCTTTGGCTTCCCTCATCTAAAACCAAAACTCTAAATAGTTTGGGCATTTTTTTTTTTTTTTAAATGTGAATAAAACAATGACCACCTGAAAAAAAAAAACCCTAACTTTTTCATATTATCAGCAATCAATAATTCAATTATATAAGATATGGTGTTACCACAACACTATTTTGTGGAAAAAGGGCAACTGGCTACCTCACTACTTCTTAAAATGTTTATGAAATGAAAAAAAAAAAAATTATCCTACCTGCAAATATTATTAATATGGTTACTAGAGAGCTCTACTTTTACAACTTAGAAGCTATAATTACAGTTTACACATTCAAATTAGCTTATTATCTACATTTTACAGATGAGGAAACATACATACACAGGTAAATTAAACCATCTTTTTCAAGGCCATAAGGTAAGTAATAAAATTGTAAATGCATAAATTCTCATCTCCTTTCCAGGGCTAATGCTTAAAATTAGGATTTTAGTTATCATAGTTTCTTTAAAAGTTTTCAACAGTAAGGTAAGAGCTATTTGTATAACAATACACCAAAGAATTCCCTGGGAGTCCTTTATTATTGTACAACACTCTGTAAGAAATGTGTACATCATAGCAGAAAAATCACGAAAACTAATTCTTTTAGTCTAAGTAGTCACATTTATAACAGACTGTTAATAGTAAAGCTTGCTCACTCTAACAGCCTAACAGATTACAACAAAAGACTTTGCTTCCAAAAATAGATTCCATTTTGCTGTCTGATCAGTATCTTTCGCCAAATATGGTGAATTCTGTATCTTAGGCATCTAATATTTTTAATGCTTCCAGTTACTTTTCTAGCTTTTCCACAGAATTTCTAGCCACATAAGTTGTAACACCTTTGAAAAAAGCATCCCATCTCTGGAAACAAACAAGTAACAATAGATCATTGTGGCAAAACACATTATTTACTTCTTAACAAGGAATGATCTAAAACAAGTTTTTCTTAACTCAGAAGTCATGTCATTCTATACCAAATAAAATGAGAATAAAGATGAACTGGGATTGGGAAGAATCATTTTAATGAAAAATTAGAATAGCCTTTTTAATATTTGGCCTTTTAATTTCTAGCCACCAAGAGTTATAACAGGTACACCTTTCTTATGGTGAAGGTTCTCCAAGGAAAGCCAGATAAAAGGCATTTCTTAGAAATTCTGCTAAATGACTCTGCAAACAGACACTTTCAACCTGTTCACTGGCTCATTGTTTGAACACCAAAGTTGTAAAGGAAGAAAAAGCAAAAACAAAAAATGGGAAGTATATACTCCAGAAAATTGTTCTCTAAATAACCTGTAGTTCTAAAAACACAGGATTTTTTTTTTTTTTTTTTAATCTATTCATGGCTGTGTTGGGTCTTCGTTTCTGTGCGAGGGCTTTCTCTAGTTGCGGCAAGCGGAGGCCACTCGCGGTGCGCGGGCCTCTCACTGTCGCGGCCTCTCTTGTTGCGGAGCACAGGCTCCACACGCGCAGGCTCAGCAATTGTGGCTCACGGGCCCAGCCGCTCCACGGCATGTGGGATCTTCCCAGACCAGGGCTCGAACCCGCATCCCCTGCATTGGCAGGCAGATTCTCAACCACTGCACCACCAGGGAAGCCCCAGGATTTTTTTTTTAAAGATATCTGAAAATTGGTCAGTCTCTGCTTCTTTTGAATGAATCCATATGCTTTCACAATGTTTGCTTCTGGTTGTGAAGGGCAGTAAAATGAAACAGACTCTAATTCTGATCTTTGTAATACTGACTTTAACATGATCAAGAGTCTAGGATATTCCTCTTTGCTGTCACTCACTGACAGAAATGTATGTAATAGTGCACAGCAGGAGGTGCAACCTTGAAAAACACCAAGGGACATAACAGTAAAGCACCACAGAAGTAAAGGACAAGTATCCCTGAGGGGGAAGAACAGAATACACGTATAGCAGAGACAGAGGAAAACAGGGCGAAGAACATGGCCAGAAAAGATACCATTGATAGATGTAATTATTAGGGCAGAATTTCACCAAAAATATTTATAAATGAAATTAGATTAATATAAATATCAGATTGAGCAAAACATGCTAAGGAAAAAGAACTTATGATCCTAACAACGGAATGTACACTCCTAATGCAGAATGAAATTTTGAAAGTATTGGTTTACCTAACACATACTTATTAATCAAAGAAGTCACCTTAATTCTCTTGATTAGATTATAGCACCAGCAAAATATTTAGCAGTTTTGATTCAGCTGAGTGCTTCTTATCTGTTATAAAATATTTGAAAGTATTTAACTATTTCAAATTGGGGTATATGTGTCTAGGGGAGGGTGGGTGCTACAGACTAAAAGTTTGTGCTCCTAAAATTTATGTGTTGTAACCTAATCCCAAAGTGATGGTATTTGCAGTTTAGGCCTTTGGGATTAGGGTGATTAGGTCATCAGGGTAAAGCCCTCATGAATGGGGTTGTGATTATTACAAGACATATAAATCCAATAGATCCTAAAGAGTTCTTTTTTTATCCACCTCAATTTGTTCATTAAATTTTAAAAGTCCAAGGACAGATTACCTAAGTTAATATGATTGTAACAATAAGAATATCCACAATATCTATTCTTTGGGCAGAAGGTAGAGAAAAGTGCATTGACCATGAAAAATTGCACAATGGTATGAAGTTAATCCTTTGTAAGACCAAATTTTATTAGTGAAGGCACTTACTTTGTTTCCCTGCTGGTAATGTCATCAGAATGGCTAACTATGGTACAGTGTATATATACTTATATACATATATATGTATATAAATATATATGTATGTAGTATGAACACATACAGTTACACACACCTTTTTGTGTGTAATCGTGTGTGTGTGTGTGTTTTCAAAAAAAAACATTTGGACAAAGCAAATGAAGATAGATACAAAAACTGAATTTGTATCAGTAAATTTATTTTTAGAATATTGAACCAAAAGTCATAGTCACCCATGGTAGAAAGCTTTAAGACTTTGTGCTTTAGACTCTCCGGTTTAGCTTTTATTCTCTTATTCAACAATTTGAATGAAGGCACAGAAAACAAAACAAGTATTAAGAAATCTTAAGGAGACAGTTCACTTAGAAGAACATCAGCATATTAGCAAACTTGAATTTCTAAAGTATTTTTTATGTGAACAAAGAAAAGGACTTATGCTTTATAGCTTTAAAAGATGAGAAGTAGAAGCAACTGGTACAGGTTATATTAAAACAATCAAAAGTCATAATCAGTGCCTGTGTAATTTATAGGGTCCCAATCATGGTAAATGTTAGGGCTTAAATCTGATGTTGATTCTTCAGAGATAGTTTACAGGAAATTTCTACACGCTACGGCAGTTTGAACTAGTTAACTCCAAAGATTACTTCCAACTTAAAAATGTTATAATTATGTTCTGGAATTCATTATAGACACAAATACATTTCAAAAAACTATTCTGATTGACAACATATGGTACAGTAGATCCTCATTGTACCCAGATTCCATAATTTGCAAATTTACCCACTCCCTAAAACGTATTTGTAACTGTAAAATTGATACTTGCAATGCTTTCAGGGTCATTTGTGGACATGTGCAGAACAACAAAAAAATTCAGTTGCCTCACATGTTCCCAGCTGAGGTTGCCTTCTGGTTTTAGCTTTCATACCCTAAAAAATGTCCTTTTCAAGGTCTATTTAGTGCCACTTTTGCATTTTTGTTTTTTCATTCTTTAAAATGGTCCCAAGCACTATACTGAAGTGCTATCTAGGTTCCTAAGCACAAGAAGGTGGGGATGTGCCTTAGGAAAAAATATACGTGTTAGGTAAGCTTTGTTGAGGCATGAGTTGTGGAGCTGTTGGCCATGAGTTTAATGTCAATGAATCAACAATATATATTAAATGTAGTGTCTTCAAACAGAAATACACATAAACGAGGTTACGTATTGATCCATTGACAAAAATGTTATGACAAGAGACTCACAGGAATTGCCCCGAATTTTTCCAAGTAGCAAGGGTTCAGTGTTCACTAAATCAGCGTTCCAGATACATCAGAGAACACAACTACTGCGAATAATGAGAATAGACTCTTTCCCTACATGAAGCTAATATTGAACATATAAATCTCTCCAAAGGTGTTTGCAGTTAGGAAGTGGAAATCATCTAGGTTAAAATTAGCTTCACAAATGAATACCTTATGGCTCGGTATTCCTAGTGCATACTTTGTGAACCAGTGATAAATGTAATCACGTTTAGGGAAAGTTTGCTAGCTCTGTGATGTAAAATCTTGCCATACTCCAGATATACATGTAACTTTCTATGTCTCGTCCTTACTCTCACAATATGAGATCAAATATCTGGGGAACTAGAGACATTGTTGTAACATGTATTTTCTTTTAGCATTTACATCTTTATAGTGAAAGCTATAACCATCAGTCAACCAGGTGGCTATTTATTAGTGCCAAATTGAGATCAGTAAATCTGAGCCTCTGGCTGCCTGCCCCTGATCACAGAGGAAAACATGCACTGCTCTGTTCTGTTCCTGGAAACCTCCAAGCCAAACTTTTTACATGGCTGTTATGAAGGCTGAGAAATCCAAAGAGTTGCTAAACAACTCTTAGAGTTATTAAGTTGCTCAAAACTTACTGTAAATACTTACAGAGCTGCAAGCTAGTCCAATCCACACTCTTGCTCAATTATAAACAACATTAAAAAATAAAATTTCACAGTTTGCAATTAGATCGATAGTTGTATAACTTCTGAGATTTGTTCCTCAGTATCTGTCGCTGTTGTTAAGCATTTTCCTTCAGTTCTGTACTTCAAGTATTAAAGAGGGGACATCATGATCTTAAAATTATGGTTCCAGAAAACATATTTGCTATAGTAAAACTGGAAGCAAAATCTTTTATTAATTTAAACTAGGGGTTGAAAATATGAACACAAGATTATCTTTAAGCTTATAAAGATATTCTAATAGAAAGATAACTTTTGGAAGATCATGCTATGTGACCAGGTTTCACAAAATAATTTCCTTCATTTGATTATCTGAGCCTCATAAAAAATATCTTACTGTACCTGAAGTAGAATGAAAATAAACCTTTATGAAAAACAACAGATAAGGAAGGCTTAGTTAGATCCAGTTTTTACTGTGAAATCTACATATTGCCTTTTCCAACAAGCACAAATTAAGAAGATACAGCCCACTTGCAAAGACACAGAGCCCTAAAAAAATCAAGTGAAAGGACCCCTTGCAATTTTACATGAGGAAAAATTAACTTCACAGTCAAATAACATGAGGTTCATCAGGATGACAAGGAAGAAAATGAGTTTCAGAATATTCTTTCCTCAATAATCAGCAACAGCTTTCTCATATTGAGAGTGCCACTAACTTTAAACTTTTCTTGGATTATCAAACGAAAATGAACCCAGTATCACCCATTTCATTATAATCTAAGAGAACCATGTTGTTGGTTTGGGTTTTTTTTTTTTTAATTTTTATTTCAATGTATCAATCTGGAGAGTTTTATATACATGTATGTGTATATATATATATATATATATATATATATATATATACACGTGTGTGTGTGTATATATATATATATATATATATATACACACAACAACTTACAGTAAGTTTTGAGTATTGCAACTATATATAAATATATATATATATATAAAGTCCAAGTTGATACGTTGAAATGAAATATATATATATATATATATATATATATATATGTTTGATAGCATTTAAAACCATAAAAGGAAATAAATACAAGAATAAATATGTCATTAACCTCCAGATATTACCAAACAAATGATATATAAAATAAGTATAAAATCAAAACAACATATGGAAAAGAAAAACACTTATTTAAAATCATTTTTACTTTATCTTCCCTTTTCTTAAGAAATAGCCAATATTTTTCTCTAAATTCACAAACAATGAGAAAAATAAGTTTATGTTTTTTACGTTGTAAAGTTCTCTCTGGTTTTTCAATAAATTCTAAAAAGAAACAGACTATTCTTTGTATTGCAGATAATATAGAAACTAATGGGAAAATCAGTCCAAAATTTAAGATATTTATTAATTCAGCAAGATTTAGAGTCACACGCATCCAAAAATGCATCACATGAATCTTGGGATGACAACGAGTGTGACATTGTTTAACACACAAAATGATTCCAAACATGAGCACATATGTTTCAACTCAGTATAAGATGTGGAAACCCTTTCCAGGAGGCAGTAAAATAATTTCAAGTTTTCTTGAACAAGAGAAGATAACCGACATAAAGTATCTTCTAAATACTGTTGAGATAAAGAGAATTTTTAAATGCTATTTTTAAAATCTGATTCTGGGGCAGAGTTCTGCTACATAGTTATGAAACAGAATCAGGCTGTGATCCAAATGATGCTTATGACAACCTCTCACTGTCTGTAGGAGATGTAGAGGTTGAAAAACAGTTAATACTTTTTTCAGTGTCTTTCAATAAGAGTATCATGTAAACATTTTCTTGAAGTTAATTGTTCCCCTCTATTTTCTTTCCATCTCAGTTCAATATATTTGTAAGAAATCCTTGAGCACCGTAGGTTTATTCAAACTTTGGAGTGAAACTGATCCAAAGGACATCACTAGAGTATTTTCAATGATGCTGACTTTGTAAATTACATTGTTAATTTAAAAGAGTGATTAAAGAGTGATAATAGACAAGTAGGTTATATTGTAAAATTCCTGGACAAAGGAAAAGAAAGCTATACAAAATGCAAAGCATACAAGACATGGATAAAATACACAAAGCATGGTTTTAATTAATAAGGGAAAATGCATAATAATTTTTACCATTAAAGCAATTGAATGAGTGATCTAGCTTTTTAAAAAGTACAAAAAAGTAAAGCAATGTAAATAAATAAAGCTGTCAAAAATACTGTTTTTTCATAGTCAGTCTAATTAAGACCAGTCCAGAATAGTTGAAAAGATAGTATGTATGTACTATAATAAAGTCCTTTTTATACAGGTAAATTAACTGTAAGGTGAAGCGTGGATTATGGGAATTAAGCACAGTAATATTTGTGAGTTGCATCATTATTTCCTCATAACCATACTTTAAACATTAATGAGGTAATTTAACTTAATTTTAAAAACCTGTCATTTACTACTACTCTAATGAAAACAAGTTTTGTACCCAATTTATATTTTGAGTACAAAGATGCTTCACTTTTTTTTCAAACCTGTATTATTTTTTAATTTAAATAAATTTGGTATTATCCACAATTCCTCTGAAACCTTGGACACATAAAGTGAACAATATCACCAGGGAGCAGGTCTGGGAAGGTAGACACATCAGATTTTGCTTGAGCTGAAAGATCCTGTACATGTATCTGCTTACATCTCTAATAATTAACTGAAACAATAGGTTACAGTCTCTTATGTCGCTGGGGCTTTTATCAGTTTTCTCAATTTCCTTCAAGTGACGAAAAGCCCATCACTTGATCAGTCCAAGGACAAATACTAAAAATCAGAACTCTCATCACAGAATAAACCAGGATTATTAATTAGGCATTTGTTCTCCACACCTCTGAACTTTCAGGAATCTTTGACCAACTTTAAATAATCTAGGTTCTTCTATGGAGAAATGAATTCCCACACGTGCTTAAAAGTCAGTTGTGGAAACAAGAAGCCAGAGGAATGGTCAAAATTCTCAATCACAGAAGGAAATAGTATATTAATCTCTTTTATGGACCAAGTATGTAGACAAGTGTTAGGTATAATCCCCAACAATTGCTTGCAGCATGTATTATTATCCCCTTTTATAGATGAAGAAACTGAGGTTTGGAAAGATTAAGCAACTTCCCTAAATTTACCCATAGGTAGGATTCAAACTCAGGTGTCCTCAAAACCAAATTTAAGTTTCTTTCTACTACAGTGCAGTCACATCTGAATTAAGTAAATCTCAACTATTGCAAATTCTCTTAATTCACATATTTTGAAATTATATTAACTCCAGAAATTATAAAACTTGCTAAGAATCACATAATCTCAAAGTTGGTAGACTAAATCAATTAATCATAAACTGTGATTGCTACTTCCACACTAGCTGGTTAACAAATGTACTTGCTATCCCCCAAGGGATCAGTTTTAAATTATATTAGTTTGAAATTATAGCAGGTCTTCAGCAACAAAGCACTCCTATACAATGTCACCAACCCACATATCATGCTGCCTCAACTATTTTAGATAAAATTAGCTTCTGATAGTTGTTTGCGCTCCTTACATAGAAAGATTCTTTTAAATGTCTCAAGGGAATGAATGTTTGGGGATGGACTAACCCTTATATATTCTAAATTAGTTAAAACTAGTTTTTGATATATCCAGCAATAATAAAATTTATTTTAAAATAGTTTATTAAATCATTCTCTACACATTTTGATGTTATGCTAATGTTAACGGAAGAAAACAGGACATAATATTGTATGTAATATATGATCTCAACAAGACCAAAAAGCAGTTAAAAAAAGACTGAAAGGAAATGTTCTAAATTTTCTGTCTAAGTTATAGGGTTTAGGGGAATTTTAACTACCTTCCTACTTACCTAAAGACAGAAATATTAACTGAAATCAAGCTCTTAAATGTGGATCTTAATGAGTGATCACATATGAATCAATGCTGTCTTTATCATTTGCAAATGTTGAGGTTTGCGTAAATACAGTCTAAATGTATTTATTCAAAATATCAGTAAAAACCATAACTAATTAAACTACTCTTGTCATAACATGTACATTATTGACACTTGAAATAAAGGAACTTTGAAAATTGGTGAAAATATATTTATTATGATGTATTTATACTGATCTTGGCAGGCATTCTTCAAACTTAGAGAGTTAAAGTGGAAATGTGAGGTCTGTACCAAGTTTCTTCAAAAATATTACTCACTCTAATATAGTGTGCATGACAAGCCTGGGTGTTGAAGGGAAGCCATCTGAATTATCTGAGCACAAAAAAAAGACATCTGGAAAATTACCTAACAACTGAAACATCCTATTCACATTTTCTGGAACCTCATAATGCTGAAAGGATATTCGGCAGGTCCCAAGCTTACACTAATTTGCAAGTTTTTGAACAAGTATAACAATTTCAAAGAATAGGTTCTATATGGTGGGAGTATAACTAACGAAATATGATTTTAACAGAAGAAAAAGAAATTTAACCTTCATTTTGTTACTTTTGTGTAATTCCTATTACAACATTAATATTTAGTGTCATATTAAGGCGCATTTAGAGATAATAGCAGGAAACAAGGGTCATAGTTCATTCTTTGTTCCGGTCCCTAAGGCTTCCAAGCATGGAATGAGCAAACAAAACAACCTAACTTCTTTTAGGACATTTCTGAAAGGAAAATGAGAGCTCACATCAGCCAGTGTGCTTCTGCTAATGGCTTTCAGATTTTCACTTCAGGAAGTTGGAGTCAAGGTATTTTCTGTGGAAAACCCACACCTTTATGACTTTCTGCTCTTCCTTCCCTAAATGGTGAACTACTGACCATCAGTGTGCAGTTCAAAACCTACCCTTTAAAGCTGACCCTGTGACAGTCACAACTAGGGCCTGCAGTAAGTTGACCTTAACTATTACCACCACTTCTTCTCCCACAGTCAGTACTATCTCTTTTCTCCCAGTGTTCCTTTTTCCTTGTCCAGAAAACTACTCCAAATGATTTGGGAGCCAGCAGTGCTTTAATCATTAAGGTGGCTCCTGTTACCTGATCATACCGGTGGGTGTCAAAATATTAGTTACTACTTGAGAGCCTGAAGATTACTGTAGTGGACTACGGTAGACAGGCACATTCCTATCTCTCTTTCAGTAACAACTGTCCCCACCTTCTTTTGGGAATATCTTCTCCAACTCTGCATTCCTGCGGGGCTAGAAGTAGTGGTAGAATATCGAACCGGCCTGGGCTAATGATAAGACTCCCTAGTTTTATGTGCCAGTTCCTGTCTTCTCTCTGAAGCTGGTTTGTTTTCGGTTTTGTAAGAGCTGAAATTACTAGAGTTACTTAGATTACTAAACCATACATCAAGGGTTACAACATTCAACATCTAATCTAAATATGGGAATCAACCTTAACGTTGGGGCATGACATTCACTACCTGAAAAAGCTGCTTCTCTCTACCTCCACCTCTTGCACAAATTCTCATATTCACTAAACCTGTGAGTGTAGGTTTTTAGTTTTTGTTTTTATTTTGTTTTGCCACTTTTGAAATATTAGTGACCACTGTATTGGAACTGTGGGTCTCTGACAGCAGAGTTAGTCTTACTGATTAGCAGCTGCCTTTATAATATGATCTGAAGTACAAAAAGTCCCTAATTATGTGGCTCAATCCAGAAACCAAAGAGACTAATAATTTTACTAAAGATCCATTTCTGTATGTTAAGCAGCATTTTCTAAAGACTTCATTTTTAATGTAAATACTATAAATGAATCTAAAACATTGACTATTATTTTTTCCTACAATTTGTGATTGATATTTTTAAATCAAATTGCTTTGTATATTAAGAGAGATCATGAAACCTTTGAAGAGACAAAGAGCCATCCAGAAAGGTAAAAAATACCAGAAATACACTCTGCCATTTCACAATTTTGCCTCCAGCTCATTTGCAGGATAAGCCTAATATGTAGGTTGCAACATAGGAAGTATTGGATCTAGAATATGGGTCAAGTTCCAGAATGGCCCTGTGGTACAGTGAATATTTCACTACAATTCACAGCCCCACATAGAGTTATAACTTCTTAAGTAAAAAACAGACCCTGAAAGATCTCTGTAGAGGTCTGAAATACTGGAGAGTATAGGCCATGAGGCTAACGTAGATGGAAAACTACAAAACAGTCTAGAAATAAAATGAACAAACCTGGTGGGCCAGGGATTATCTTGGAATAATTCATTTTGGCTCATCCAACAGGGTGAAAGTCAGTAAAAAATAGATCTAATGTGTTCCTTTTGGCATTTACCAAAACGGCAAGTTAAAGAGTTGTAACCCATTACACATGTCTATATATTATTTTACCTTATTTCTCAAATAAAACAATAAAAAGAAATCAAACAGCATTCATAAAATACCTAATCAGGGAATTCTTTGGTAGTCCTGTAGTTAGGACTCACTGGTTTCACTGCCATGGGCCCAGGTTCGATCCCTGGTCAGGGAACTAAGATCCCACAAGCAGCACAGCCAAAATTAAATAAATAAAATAAAATAAAATACCTAATCAGTACAGTGTCAGATGCTTTTCATCTTTGTGATTAGTTACCTAATAAGACAGCGCTGAGAATCTGTAAGCTTATATAAGTTAATGAGTGATTTTTTTCGGCATTTGATTTTTCTCTTTGAACAGAGAATCAAGTTGGAAAAGTAACTGTATAAGGAATGTTAGACTAAGAGTAAATTACAAACCACTTTGATACCTATGAAGAGATACCTCCGAAGAGATACCTCCTCCAAGTCATTTTCGTTAAACATATAATCAAAAATTATAAAATTTATCTTTAGTTTAGTATTGTAAAAATAATTTTAATAAATGAACCAAGCATGTAGCTTCTTTGTCATTCAAGGGCAAAATGAAGGCACTTTTTTTTTTTTTTTAATACTACTACAGGAATAAGCCAATTAAAATCATAAATTGATTTTTTTAATGCAGGAAAGAAATAAATTTTTAAATTATTTTAAAATCAATGTTTTATACTTTAATATTGAAATATTATAAATTTTGTTATATTCCAGTATTGTAGCTACTTTAGAATTAATCAAAACAGCACTTCCAAAGCAAAAAAAAAAAAAAAAATTCTATAAAATTGTATTGGATGAAGTGCTCAAATAAAAATAATATATAAATCATTTCAGTAAAATGTATTATGTAATTACCTAAAATACCAAGAAAGTCAGACAAGACTTTTAGAGGTCATTTTAATATATTATAAATGTGCTTAGTCTTTAAGGAAAATTATACAGATACTCATTTACATGAAACCTTCCTGTTAATGGATAGAACTATATTCTTGAAATCCATACCCTCTCATGTTTTATTAAATATAGTGAGATCATTAAATATTGAATACTTCCTTCAATAGAATATTATAAGAATATATAATATTCAATGAATTAAGTATTGCACTTAAGTACTCATCAATTGTCTTTATAAGAATCTGTAACCCTATTAAATTTTGTTCTTAATTTATTTCTTCTATTTTTAAGTAACTAAGCTTTCTTCTTTCTTTTGTTGCCCTTTTATAGTGTTTCTTTAAAAACAGGTAGGTGTAGAAATGATGAATGGCTTAGGGAAGAAAATAATCATCATACTTAAAATTTATAGAAATCTTACCATGCGACAGGCATGGTGCTAAGTTAAAAAATTTATTTCAGTTAGTTCTCACGTTAATGCTATGAGGTAGAGAGTCCTATTAAACCCAACCTCACAACATTAAAGATGAAGAAACTAAGATAAATACACAAAATCTCATGCAATTTAGTGGGAAGCAGCTAAGTTATTAGGAGATTTAATTTTGACTAAAATTTGGAAATTGACAATTAAGAAGATATTAGTTTTTATAATATACATTGGCTAAACAAGTATTTGTTTGTAAATACATGAAAATAAACACTACAGAAAAGCATAAAAAGAAAACATACTTTCCTAGAACACAAGATGAAACTTTAAGTCATCTATCCATTACCAACAACAGAGATAGTCTGCCCATTACAAACGCATCAAACAGCTACCAATTGTTTGCAGACTATATTAATTTTAATTGTTATTAATTGTTTAATTGTTAGTGACTTATCTATTTAAACAACTACATATTTTAAAAGGTGAACCTGCATTAGAAAACTAAGCAGGCTTAAAGTCAACTACAATGAAGCCTGTCCCAAAAGGCAAACCAACTGAAGGGATTTAAATTCTAGGTGAAAATTCTATGGAATATTTTGACCAATTTTGTTTCAAATTATTAAGAATAAATTATTTTAAAAATCTACACAGAGATAACTATATTTAAAAATTTAACAGAGATAACTAAATTTTAAAGCCACAAGAGACTTCAGACATGGTGCAATAGATCTACTTCTTTTTCACATGAAGAAACTACATTTGGCCTCCAAGCTTGTGTAAATAGGAATTCTACATTAGCCAGGAATGGCACCTTAACCAAGACACTGTACTGCCTCTACTTTGTCTTTTGTTCCTGTCTGTATCCCCAAACCTAGAACTATATCTAGAACCTAGCAGGTGCTCAATACACATTTTCTAAATTAATTATTTTTTAAAAATCACAAATATTTGAGGTACAACAGTTTAAGCAGAGTACAGCTCAGTGCAGTAGATGGAGAGATAAACTGCATCCTTCATTTAAGTAAGGGAACAATTTATAGATAATACAGGATTTCAAGATTGAATTTAAAGATGGACGAAGGGGTTACTGAGTTAAAAATAGCATAACCAACATGTTCAAAGCTTAATAAAATGTTGAATCAGGAGGGGAGGAGAGAAGATGGCGGAAGAGTAAGACGCGGAGATCACCTTCCTTCCCACAGATACAGTAGAAATACATCTACACGTGGAACTGCTCCTACAGAACACCCACTGAACGCTGGCAGAAAACGTCCGACCTCCAAAAAGGCAAGAAACTCCCCCCGTACTTGGGTAGGGCAAAAGAAAAAAGAAATAACAGAGACAAAAGAATAGGGACGGCACCTGCACCAGTGGGAGGGAGCTGTGAAGGAGGAAAGATTTCCACGCACTAGGAAGCCCCTTCGCAGGCAGAGACTGCGGGTGGCAGAGGGGGGAAGCTTCGGAGCCACGGAAGAGAGCGCAGCCACAGGGGTGCGGAGGGCAAAGCGGAGAGATTCCTGCACAGAGGCTCGGCAACGAGCAGCACTCACCAGCCCGAGAGGCTTGTCTGCTCCCCCACCGGGGCGGGCGGGGCTGGGAACTGAGGCTTGGGCTTCGGTCGGATCGCAGGGAGAGGACTGGGGCTGGCGGCGTGAACACAGCCTGAAGGGGTTAGCGCACCACAGCTGGCTGGGAGGGAGACCGGGAAAAAGTCTGCAGCTGCCGAAGAGGCAAGAGACTTTTTCTTCCCTCTTTGTTTCCTGGTGCGCGAGGAGAGGGGATTCAGAGCGCCGCCTAAACGAACTCCAGAGACGGGCGCGAGCCGCGGCTAACAGCGTGGATCCCACAGCAACAGGGGCGCAGAGGGAAAAACGGAGAGACTCCCGCACAGAGGCTCGGCGCCGAGCAGCGCTCACCAGCCCGAGAGGCTTGTCTGCTCACCCACCGGGGCAGGCGGGGCTGGGAGCTGAGGCTCAGCTTCGGTCGGATCGCAGGGAGAGGACTCGGGCTGGCGGCGTGAACACAGCCTGAAGGGGTTAGCGCACCACAGCTGGCTGGTAGGGAGTCTGGGAAAAAGTCTGCAGCTGCCGAAGAGGCAAGAGACTTTTTCTTGCCTCTTTGTTTCACGGAGCGCGGGGAGAGGGGATTCAGAGCGCCGCCTAAACAAGCTCCACAGACTGGCGCGAGCCGCAGCAATCAGCGCGGGCCCCAGAGACGGGCGTGAGACGCTGGGGCTGCTGCTGCCTCCTCCAAAAAGCCTGTGTGTGAGCACAGGTCACTCTCCACACCGCCCCTCCCGGGAGCCTGTGCAGCCCGCCACCGCCAGCCTCCCGTGATCCGGGGACAAGTTCCCCGGGAGAACAGACGGCGCACCTCAGGCTGCTGCAACGTGACGCCGGCCTCTGACGCCGCAGGCTCGCCCCGCCTCCTCTGTACCCCTCCCTCGCCGCGGCCTGGGTGAGCCAGAGCCACCGAAGCAGCTGCTCCTTTAACCCCGTCCTGTCTGGGCAGGGAACAGACGCCCTCAGGTGACCTACACGCAGAGGCGGGTCCAAATCCAAAGCTGATCCCCAGGAGCTGTGCGAACAGAGAAGAGAAGGGGAAATCTCTCCCAGCAGCCTCAGAAGCAGCGGATTAAAACTCCACGAACAACTTGATGTGCCTGCAGCTGTTGAATACCTGAATAGACAACGAATCATCCCAAATTCAGGAGGTGGACATTCGGAGCAGGATATATTAATTTTTCCCCTTTTCCTTTTTTTTGTGAGTGTATATGTATATGCTTCTGGGTGAGATTTTGTCTGTATAGCTCTGCTTTATAATAGCTTTATTTTACTTCACTATATTATAGCCTCTTTCTTTCTTTCTTTCTTTCTTTCTATTTTTTCTCCCTTTTACTCTGAGCTGTGTGGACGAAAGGCTCTTGGTGCTCCAGCCAGGCATCAGGGCCGTGCCTCTGAGGTGGGAGAGCCAACTTCAGGACACTGGTCCACAAGAGACCTCCCAGCTCCACGTAATACCAAACGGCGAAAATCTCTCAGAGATCTCCGTCTCAACATCAAGACCCAGCTTCACTCAACGACCAGCAAGCTACAGTGCTGGACACCCTATGCCAAACAACTAGCAAGACAGGAACACAGCCCCATCCATTAGCAGAGAGGCTGCCTAAAATCATAATAAGGCCACAGACACCCCAAAATACACCACCAGACGTGGACGTGCCCACCAGAAAGACAAGATCCAGCCTCATCCACCAGAACTCAGGCACTAGTTCCCTCCACCAGGAAGCCTACACAACCCACTGAACCAACCTTAGCCACTGGGGACAGATACCAAAAACAACGGGAACTACGAACCTGCAGCCTGTGAAAAGGAGACCCCAAACACAGTAAGATAAGCAAAATGAGACGACAGAAAAACACACAGCAGATGAAGGAGCAGGGTCAAAACACACCAGACTTAACAAATGAAGAGGAAATAGGTAGTCTACCTGAAAAATAATTCAGAATAATGATAGTAAGGATGATCCAAAATCTTGGAAATAGAATAGACAAAATGCAAGAAACATTTAACAAGGACGTAGAAGAACTAAAGAGGAACCAAGCAATGATGAAAAACACAATAAATGAAATTAAAAATACTCTAGATGGGATCAATAGCAGAATAACTGAGGCAGAAGAAAGGATAAGTGACCTGGAAGATAAAATGGTGGAAATAACTACTGCAGAGCAGGATAAAGAAAAAAGAATGAAAAGAACTGAGGACAGTCTCAGAGACCTCTGGGACAACATTAAACGCACTAACATTCGAATTATAGGGGTCCCAGAAGAAGAAGAGAAAAAGAAAGGGACTGAGAAAATATTTGAAGAGATTATAGTTGAAAACTTCCCTAATATGGGAAAGGAAATAGTTAATCAAGTCCTGGAAGCACAGAGAGTCCCATACAGGAAAAACCCAAGGAGAAACATGCCAAGACACATATTAATCAAACTGTGAAAAATTAAATATAAGGAAAACATATTAAAGGCAGCAAGGGAAAAACAGCAAATAACACACAGGGGAATCCCCATAAGGTTAACATCTGATCTTTCAGCAGAAACTCTGCAAGCCAGAACGGAGTGGCAGGATATACTTAAAGTGATGAAGGAGAAAAACCTACAACCAAGATTACTCTACCCAGCAAGGATCTCATTCAGATGTGATGGAGAAATTAAAACCTTTACAGACAAGCAAAAGCTGAGAGAGTTCAGCACCACCAAACCAGCTTTACAACAAATGCTAAGGGAACTTCTCTAGGCAAGAAACACAAGAGAAGGAAAACACCTACAATAACAAACCCAAAACATTTAAGAAAATGTGAATAGGAACATACATATCGATAATTACCTTGAATGTAAATGGATTAAATGCTCCCACCAAAAGACACAGGCTGGCTGAATGGATACAAAAACAAGACCCATATATATGCTGTCTACAAGAGACCCACTTCAGAACTAGAGACACATATAGACTGAAAGTGAGGGGATGGAAAAAGATATTCCATGCAAATGGAAATCAAAAGAAAGCTCGAGTAGGAATTCTCATATCAGACAAAATAGACTTTAAAATAAAGACTATTACACGAGACAAAGAAGGACACTATATAGTGATCAAGGGATCGATCCAAGAGGAAGGTATAACAATTGTAAATATTTATGCACCCAACATAGGAGCACCTCAATACATAAGGCAAATACTAACAGCCATAAAAGGGGAAATCGACAGCAACACAATCATAGTAGGGGACTTTAACGCCCCACTTTCACCAATGGACAGATCATCCAAAATGAAAATAAATAAGGAAACACAAGCTTTAAATGATACATTAAACAAGATGGACTTAATTGATATTTATAGGACATTCCACCCAAAAACAACAGAATACACATTTTTCTCAAGTGCTCATGGAACATTCTCCAGGATAGATCATATCTTGGGTCACAAATCAAGCTTTGGTAAATTTAAGAAAATTGAAATCGTATCAAGTATCTTTTCCGACCACAACGCTATGAGACTAGATATCAATTACAGGAAAAGATCTGTAAAAACTACAAACACATGGAGGCTACACAATACACTGCTTAATAACGAAGTGATCACTGAAGAAATCAAAGGGGAAATCAAAAAATACCTAGAAACAAATGACAATGGAGATACGACGACCCAAAACCTATGGGACGCAGCAAAAGCAGTGCTAAGAGGGAAGTTTATAGCAATACAAGCCTACCTCAAGAAACAGGAAACATCTCGAATAAACAACCTAACCTTGTACCTGAAGCAATTAGAGAAAGAAGAACAAAAAAACCCCAAAGCCAGCAGAAGGAAAGAAATTATAAAGATCAGGTCAGAAATAAATGAAAAAGAAATGAAGGAAACAATAGCAAAAATCAATGAAACTAAAAGCTGGTTCTTTGAGAAGATAAACAAAATTGATAAACCATTAGCCAGACTCATCAAGAGAAAAAGGGAGAGGACTCAAATCAATAGAATTAGAAATGAAAAAGGAGAAGTAACCACTGACACTGCAGAAATACAAAAGACCATGAGAGATTACTACAAGCAACTCTATGCCAATAAAATGGACAACCTGGAAGAAATGGACAGATTCTTAGAAATGCACAAACTGCCAAGACTGAACCAGGAAGAAATAGAAAATATGAACAGACCAATCACAAGCACTGAAAATGAAACTGTGATTAAAAACCTTCCAACAAACAAAAGCCCAGGACCAGATGGCTTCACAGGTGAATTCTATCAAACATTTAGAGAAGAGCTAACACCTATCCTTCTCAAACTCTTCCAAAATATTGCAGAGGGAGGAACACTCCCCAACTCATTCTACGAGGCCACCATCACCCTGATACCAAAACCAGACAAAGATGTCACAAAGAAAGAAAACTACAGGCCAATATCACTGATGAACATAGATGCAAAAATCCTCAACAAAATACTAGCAAACAGAATCCAACAGCACATTACAAGGATCATACACCATGATCAAGTGGGGTTTATCCCAGGAATGCAAGGAGTCTTCAATATACGCAAATCAATCAATGTGATACACCATATTAACAAATTGAAGGAGAAAAACCATATGATCATCTCAATAGATGCAGAGAAAGCTTTCGACAGAATTCAACACCCATTTATGATAAAAGCCCTGCAGAAAGTAGGCATAGAGGGAACTTTCCTCAACATAATAAAGGCCATATATGACAAACCCACAGCCAACATTGTCCTCAATGGTGAAAAACTGAAACCATTTCCACTAAGATCAGGAACAAGACAAGGTTGCCCACTCTCACCACTATTATTCAACATAGTTTTGGAAGTGTTAGCCACAGCAATCAGAGAAGACAAAGAAATAAATGGAATCCAAATCGGAAAAGAAGAAGTAAAGCTGTCACTATTTGCAGATGACATGATACTATACATAGAGAATCCTAAAGATGCTACCAGAAAACTCCTAGAGCTAATTAATGAATTTGGTAAAGTAGCAGGATACAAAATAAATGCACAGAAATCTCTTGCATTTCTATACACTAATGACGAAAAATCTGAAAGTGAAATTAAGAAAACACTCCCGTTTACCATTGCAACAAAAAGAATAAAATATCTAGGAATAAACCTACCTAAGGAGACAAAAGACCTGTATGCAGAAAATTATAAGACACTGATGAAAGAAATTAAAGATGATACAAATAGATGGAGAGATATACCATGTTCCTGGATTGGAAGAATCAACATTGTGAAAATGACTCTACTACCCAAAGCAATCTACAGATTCAATGCAATCCCTATCAAACTACCACTGGCATTTTTCACAGAACTAGAACAAAAAATTTCACAATTTGTATGGAAACACAAAAGACCCCGAATAGCCAAAGCAATCTTGAGAACGAAAAATGGAGCTGGGGGAATCAGGCTCCCTGACTTCAGACTATATTACAAAGCTTCAGTAATCAAGACAGTTTGGTACTGGCACAAAAACAGAAATATAGATCAATGGAACAGGATAGAAAGCCCAGAGATAAACCCACACACATATGGTCACCTTATCTTTGATAAAGGAGGCAAGCATATACAGTGGAGAAAAGACAGCCTCTTCAATAAGTGGTGCTGGGAAAATTGGACAGGTACATGTAAAAGTATGAAATTAGAACACTCCCTGACACCATGCACAAAAATAAACTCGAAATGGATTAAAGACCTAAGTGTAAGGGCAGACACTATCAAACTCTTAGAGGAAAACATAGGCAGGACACTCTATGACATACATCACAGCAAGATTCTTTTTGACCCAGCTCCCAGAGAAATGGAAATAAGAACACAAATAAACAAATGGGACCTAATGAAACTTAAAAGCTTTTGCACAGCAAAGGAAACCATAAACAAGACCAAAAGACAACCCTCAGAATGGGAGAAAATATTTGCAAATGAAGCAACTGACAAAGGAGTAATCTCCAAGATTTACAAGCAGCTCATGCAGCTCAATAACAAAAAAACCAACAACCCAATCCAAAAATGGGCAGAAGACCTAAATAGACATTTCTCCAAAGAAGATATACAGATGGCCTACAGAAACATGAAAGAATGCTCAACATCATTAATCATTAGAGAAATGCAAATCAAAACTACAATGAGATATCATCTCACACCGGTCAGAATGGCCATCATCAAAAAATCTAGAAACAATAAATGCTGGAGAGGGTGTGGAGGAAAGGGAACACTCTTGCACTGTTGGTGGGAATGTAAATTGATACAGCCACTATGGAGAACAGTATGGAGGTTCCTGAAAAAACTACAAATAGAACTACCATACCACCCAGCAATCCCACTACTGGGCATATACCCTGAGAAAACCATAGGTCAAAAAGAGTCATGTACCAAAATGTTCATTGCAGCTCTATTTACAATAGCCAGGACATGGAAGCAACCTAAATGTCCATTGACAGATGAATGGATAAAGAAGATGTGGCACATATATACAATGGAATATTACTCAGCCATAAAAAGAAATGAAATGGAGGTATTTGTAATGAGGTGGATGGAGTTAGAGTCTGTCATACAGAGTGAAGTAAGTCAGAAAGAGAAAAACAAATACAGTATGCTAACACATATATACGGAATCTAAGGAAAAAAAAAAGGCCATGAAGAACCTAGTGGCAAGACGGGAATAAAGACACAGACCTACTAGAGAATGGACTTGAGGATATGGGGAGGGGGTGGGGTGAGATGTGACAGGGTAAGAGAGTGTCATGGACATATATACACTACCAAATGTAAAATAGATAACTAGTGGGAAGCAGCCGCATAGCACAGGGAGATCAGCTCGGTGCTTTGTGACCACCTAGAGGGGTGGGATGGGGAGGGTGGGAAGGAGGGAGATGCAAGAGGGAAGAGAAATGGGAACATATTGTATATGTATAACTGATTCACTTTGTTATAAAGCACAAGCTAACACACCATTGTTAAGGCAATTATACTTCAATAAAGATGTTTAAAAAAAAAATGTTGAATCAAAGGAGTTATGTGTTCAAATTAATTCATTTGCACATAAGTTTGACTGAGAGTAATAGAGAGATAAATAAGACAAAAGCTAAAGAAAAGTAGGTGTTCAAAGATGGCAAATGAGGATTTTAAAGCAAAAGAACCTAAGACAAACTGTAAAATAATATTGTGTGATCCTAAGAATGTAATCAAAGTGAAAAGAGTTAAATTTATATGATGGAAACAAAATTTTACTGAAAATGTACTAAATGTTGGGACTGTGCAAGGTGTTAAGGATGGAGCAATGAACAAAACAGCTAAAAACCCTGGTCCTTAATGAGATTATAAAAAGACAAGTGTTCTATAACTAAGAATTTGCAAAAATAACACACGTGAGCACTGGCTAGAATTGGCATCCTTGGTACATTGGGCTAAGGCCAATGTACCAAGGATGCTATAAAGGAAAAAGAAATAGAGGTAGTAGATAAAATATATACCATGGATGCTGGTACCAAATCAAAGGACTGAGATCGGGAATCTAACTAAAATGTCCTCTAGGAGAAGGAAATGCTTCTCTCTCTGTATTTCTCAGAAACTGAAACAGGCAGGCGGAAGATCCAAAAGCAGCATCCATCCCAGCTCTGGCTGTGTGGTTGTCAGTAAGTGGGTGGGGAGCATGGGAGAATCACTAAAGCAACTCACATGTTCTCTTCTTTTGTGGTCACAGCTCCAAATCAGGACCCTCCCTAGAGATAATTCTTATGCTTTTACCCCCAGATAAGGGCTATGTTCAGTGAGTTTATGGCAGCACACACACCCCCATGGGGGGAACCTGGGCTCATTTATCCTTATCAGTTCCAGCAATTAGGAAAACAGATGCATCACAGAACAGTTGTGGTGCATCAGTAGATGGCAAGGCACTGCGTGGTCTAGGGAGTTGGGGAGACAGCTGGGCTAGGCATAAACAAATATGAGTTGCTGACTGCTTGGAAAGTTCTATAGACTCCATGACTTTTAATAAACACACGTTAATAATCACAGTTAATACTATTGTGGTTACATAATCAACACAATCAGGCCAGATTAGCCAATTTTAATTCAAATCACACCACTTACAGAAGGCCTACCAAGTTCAAGTAGATTATGTAATAGAAGAGGAGTAAAACTGTCAATCTAGCCTTTAGAAGGTCTGTCAGCTGGTGGGCAAGACATTCACTTGATAATGCGAAGAAGACTATGGTTAAGTCTACTCAGAGTCCTTTAGCAGAGAATTCAGGGTGTCTGAGAAAACTTCTTGAAAGAGAATTGAAGCTGAACTTTAGTTCTCCTTCACAGCTAGTAGAGAAAATCCTTTATACTCAGCAAATTACCTTGCATTGTTCCTCATTCAGTTTCCCAGCTTGCCAGTGCAAACATCAAGAGAAGACAGCCTCAGTGAGGGCATCTGGTGAGTGAGCCAAGCTATGATACACATACCCATTGCTAGAATCAAGGAATATTGTTCTACTCCATACAAAACCAATGAATCTGGAATCCAAATGCACTTAGTGACCCAACCACACCCTTCTTAAGGTGAGTAAGAAGTCTATCATCCTTCTTCAAATATCTGCTCTTTGACTTAGAAATGCAAGGTCGATTCCAAACTGAAGATCAGAAGCACCTTTCTAACCCATAGGTGTACTTATTTGGCACACTATTAATACTTTCCTTTCTACATTCATTTGAGGATTGCATTCTAATACTAGTAATAGTAGTGGGAGATGGAGTGGGGCCACTGCCCTGCCCTACAAATTAGATACACAAAAGTACCAATCACTAAAATAATTACAATAGGGAAACTAAAACATTTGGATCACTCTGCAAGTCACATCACTAATGTCTGATAAAATCTGAATAAATACCTTGCAGAAAAAAGTTAATATCAAATAAAAAGGTTAAGATCAAGTTTATTTCAAATGGAATAACTATTGTTACTTGATAAATTATTATTCCTCACTTCAATCTAGTGTTTCCTCAGTCTCCATGTTAAACATCTTGATTGTTTTTTATTCAGTGTTCCCTTCTCTGAGGTTAAGCAATGATAGTTGTCTGATGAAGTTCTTTCAAAGGCTTTCAGAAGTGCTTACTCAGCAGCAATTGTCTGTGCCATAGGAAAGTCATATCTCACTAATGGGGTCAGCAAAGCCATGGACAACTTTAAAAATATGAAATCATACTCTGAATTTAAAGTGGTCAATATGAAAAAGATCTTTCCTTAGGTTGGATTAGAGTCTTTTAATTGCATTGAAGGTACATCACTTACTGATGCATTAACTGAAGTACATCCAATTTAGACCACTAGCAATTATCAGGTCAGCACTGCTGCTAAAATAGCTGCTTTTATTAAAGAGCAAAAAAATGTTATAGAATAGTTTGCTTTTAGTGACATTATGGCTTACTTCCTATACATCTGGAAGGGTAAAATATATATCAAAATATCTTAAATGAAATGTGTATAATCATTTTATATCACAGAAGCAAACATTAGTGAACATGTATTTTTCTTCTCCACTCATCTTAATTATTATTAATGAGCCATGATTAAAAATTAATTTCTAGAGTTATTCAAATCTCTATGACAAAGTACAAACTAAAACTCTTAGTATTCTATTAGCTTAATAAAAATTATATTTTTAAAACCTTGTGTTATTCCTAAATAGCTTTAATCAACCTTATTTTGACTCATACTTTGTAAGTCTAATTAAGAATTAAAATATCTGCTGACCAGAAGTGCCTTGCCTTTTTAAATATGTTTACTTCAAACACTGAATTATAATTATGATATATTTCATAAGGTTATAAAAGAATACTATCAGCTAAATATTAGAATATTATAACTAAATGACTATACACAGACCTATAAAAATTCACAACTTTGGCTTTAAGTACTGGAGTTAGATAATTAAATAAAAAAATGATCACACTTAGAACAATAATTCCTGAAACTAAAACATGAACCCACAAGGACAAAACCCCCCAAATCTGTTTCCTTTTATTTTATTTAGTTTCCTTCTTTTGACAGCTATAGAGAACTGGATTCACAAATGTATTACCACTAAATTTTACTATTAGAAATACTTTCTCATAAAGCTCTGGGCATCAAATATGGCTTACTTTCAAGATCACTTCAAGTTCCACATGAACTGATTAGTACATTCTCTTACCTGTTAATGTTTGGCACGTGAAAGGCATAAAGTCATATTAAAATGTGTGTGCTTTGGGAAATGCTGCAAGTTCAATGGGAATAGGACTCAGAGAGTGGGTGGGGTGGTTAGAAGTAAGTGGCTGGCATTTGGGGGTAGAATGAGAATGTCTTTTCTGTCATGCTTAATAGTTTGTACTTAGTGTTGTAATTAGTGTTGAGAAAAGAGAGCCTACAGTGAGATTTACATAGAAGAGAAAAAGCAACCAGACCTTTTTTTTCCCAGGAATATAACCCTGGAGACAGTGCACACGGTGGGAGGGTGTGAGGACAGATTGATGAGAGAATGCAGCAATAGTACAGATGAAAGATGGTAAGAATTCAAACAAGGTCCTGACGATGCAGGTGAAAAGGAGAAGCCACATGTTAGGGATTGTGGACTAAGTTAGTGGAAAGTCAGGGAGATGGAGAAGATAAGGACAACATCAAGTGTTTTTTTTTTTTAGCATAGCTGTTAGGGCAGCTATGATGGCATTAACTGAGACAGGGCATTCCAGAGATGCAGAGGGTTGAGAGGGGGAAGCTGAATGGAAAAGATAATGAGTTCAGTCTTTGGACCTGCTATGTTTTTATGTGCCTACACATATTTTGGTAAAGATATCCAGGAGGCAGTTAAAAATAAGGGGTTGTTACATGGGAAACAGTTCAGGCCTGGATAGCTAGATGTGTTGGATTAGTCAGCACTGGGCCTCAGGCACTTATTTGTGTCTTATTAAATGGCAATCAATATATCATTTAAGTGGATTTTAACACTTTTTCTTTCTTTTTGATCTGCATTCTTAACATCAAGTTGTGAAGAGAAGTCAAGGACATGACTGTAAAAGGTAAGCGAAATGCATGATTAGCAGAGAGGCATGAGAAGCTCAAAAACATTTGTAGAACTCTGTTGTGTAGTATAGCAGAGTACTAGATGATAAGTCACTGAGACATTGAGAAAAGGTTAAATTATTTTTCACATTTTCCACAAAAGAAGAAATAGTATAGTAGAGAAAGGTTTCCATCAAACTTGGTAAAAAGAATTTTCCAAGTGCCTATAAAGCTTTTATGTGTCGTAGAACATTCTCCCAAGATGCTGGTTACATTATGGTACTCTAAGGTCAAAAGTCAAAATATGGTGTTTATATTCCTATTATAAGTAGAAAAATTAGATGAAAACTGAAACATATCTTAGTGAACTGATTTCTCAGGTTGTACAGTTGGGAGCTCCCTATGTGTTAGAACACTGACCTAGGCACGGGACACACAAAGATTCCCGCATTGCAGGAACCCACTGTCTCCATCTTCTGGAATTCTGCATTCAGTCTAATTGCTGGAAAAAATGTTGCATTTCCTCCCTTTTAAAATATCCTTCCAAATAAATTGATAAACAAAATAAACTCTTAGTGTTGCATTAATAGCATGTAATGATTAACCACGATGAAGAAAGCATCTGTAAAGACAGAAAATACAAAGGTGATTTAAAATCTTGGGCAATTTTTCTTAAAAAAATAATTTTTAGAAGTCGATAATTGCACCTATGCATATCACACTCTCTGGATGTTTTGATATTCAGAGAACACATGTTTTCCAGTTTGCGTTCATACAGCTAAAATATTTATATTATTTAAAGATCTAATTGCGTTTTATATTGAAATTGCAAGAATGAAAAATAAAAATCTTAATGCAATGCAAAGGCTAATGTTTGACAGAAAACACCTCTGGCTGCCATGTCTGAGTTGACAAGTTAAAAGGCAAAATAATATGGATTAAATGCCTTTACATCCTAGCAGGTGTCCAGTCATCAATAATATTCACTGAAGGCCATTGTGTCCAGAGCACTTCTCTTCATTTCCTAATTCCCTGCTTGGCTCTCCGTAGAAAGAAAAGGAGGTAGACAGTGATTTCTGAGACCTCTAAAAAACTTTGCACAGAAAAAAGCTTTCTTTGCAATGCACAAGTATCATTTCATCAACATTCTCTTAAAAATTATTTCTTGTAAAATTTTTGTTTTATTAGAAGTTGACATCTGTGGAATTCCAGACATAGAGTAAAATTCCAAATGACTACACAGGAATAAGAAAATCTGTATGTTCAATGAACAAAAAATAGATGTAGTCAGGAACTGTCCAAGAGAAGAAACAAACCGATTTTATAAGGATTTGTTTTTAGCATCACACTTACAGAGAAGATATGATCTCCAAAGTATTTGTACAAAATAAGAAACTGATGAAAGACATCTTAATATCCATTTTCGTGGTCTCATAGTTATAGCATAAAAATAATACATCAAAAATAAGATATAAAGACTTTAATATTCAAATAGAATGTATGGAAGTGTAAATATTCCCTTTCAAAAGGGGTACCATAAGGAGCCACCTCGACTGAAGTAACATTTTTAAAAATTGTATGCTCGTAATTTTTATCTATATTTCAGGACAATATATTAACATTTCATATTTTACTGTTTGATACACTTTTTGTGCTGAATTATTATTTTATTCGAGAAAAGTAATTTTGTATTGTCTATTAATTAGTCTCATAGCTTCACACTACTATTACTTTTTAAAATCCCAGCTCAAGTTCTAAAGAATTCTTTGAAAGAACAAAGATGATATTCTTATTATATATATAGTACTCACACATATAACCAGAGAAACTCCAATCCTAATCTTCTCCTCAGTATAAACCCATACCTCTTTGTCTTTTCCATGATATTCACTCAGTTAGAAATGATGTGTGGGTTTGTATTACAATAAAAATTCAGTTCGTTTGTATGCTTGGTAAAAATACCAATCCTGGAGTTTAGTGTTATATCCAGATATTTAGTTCATGGTAATACAGACTATCTACATAAATCATCATAAAAAATAGTTATATGTATTTAAAACACTATTTTAAAATTTATGTTCTATATTAATTTTGAAATTTTAAAAATGGATTCCATTTTACAGCTACACCTACATCTAGAAACACAAATGAATATTTATTTCATTTAGTAAAAAAAGACTGGTCAATGTGCATATTCTATGACCTTAAAAATGATGAATCCTTAAAAAGGTATTTTCTCACTGAGAATGTGTCCCTTTAGCACAACATCAGAAGGACAAACAAATCCACACTAGTCTTAATTCAACTAAATGTCAGTGAGTGAGGGGAGATATCAAATTTTGGTATCCCAAACGTGTGCAGAGCATGTCAACTACAAAGTTCCAGAATGGCTATTTAAAACTTGATTAGATTATTTAAATGAAACCATTTAAAAGTTGTGAATTTTCTGTAAATCTTACTTAAAAGAGAAGCTCAAAGACAATGTGAGCAGGAATTCTCATGTGGTTTAAAATAATACCTTCTACTGAAATATAATTGTACTTGAAATCAGAAAAGCAAGAGAATGTAATCACCCCATAGAACCTGGCAACAGCTCCCACTTGGGTAGTACACTTTTTGCCTATGTTATTGATATTTGATTTCATTTAGGTTCGGAAATCCATCCATACAAAAGTAAGATGACTCTTTCCAGGAATGCATTTAATACTTTCAACAAAGGAAAGGACTCTCTCCAATACATTCTGATTTACCGGAAGGAAAGAAGGAAGGAAGGAAGGAAGGAAGAAAGGGAGGAAGGGAGGAAGGGAGGAATGGAGGAAGAGAGGGAGGAAGGGAAAAAAGTCAAGTAGAAGCTGTCTACAACTCAAATACAGAAGTGATCTTCGAGCTGTTTCTATAGCTGTAGAATATCTAAAATGTAAGTTACTTAGCTTTAAAGTATACTCCTTTTAAAACATTTTATGGCCACTTTTCTCCCAATACTTAGATATAGATTTATAAACAGCAATATAATACATTGCATCCTCCCTTTTTCTTCCTTCTATATTCCTCCTTTCTCTAGTGCTCCTGTCCAAACAACTTTACACTATGAAATGAAAGAATATAATGTTATATCCTTTTAAAATTTTCTGTGATTATTTTCAGGGTTCTCCAATCTTTCTCATTCAATTACCTTTTAATTCCTATAATATTCTCTTTAAAATATTTTATGAAATGCCATCGAACAATGTGCATTCAAAATTCTGAAGACCTAATGCAAACTTCTGATTTAACAATTTTAAAAATCTGCTCTCACAATTTTTTTGCTCTCACAATCAGGCATTTTACTATGTTAATTAAATAACCCTCACAATTACCCGTGAGATGGCTATCACAGTGCTTATTTTTCAGGTGAAATACCTTAGGCTCAGAGAGGTAAAATCACTTGCTCAAAGTCACACAGCAAAGCAAGATCAGAGGTCAGTCTGGCGTAATTTCAAAAGCACAACATACTACCACCCTCTGCACCTGTGGTTATGTTTCTCTAACTGCAGATAACAGTACAACATAAAATGGTTACTGTTTATTATTATTATTATTATTATTATTACTAGGAATACCAAAAATGAATAAAGAGGGACTGAGCCTGGAAGATACTCTCACCAGGTTACTTTCCAAAATGTGACTAAATGTGTTATTAGAGAACATGCACATGTGCATAAACTCTTCTTATCTGTTTATATTTTGCTGTTCATAATAAATTACTTTGAAACCCATTAATAGGGTAAGTGAGGTGATCATCACCCTGAATTACATTTCCTAATTCTGTTCTTTCCGTGGCAATTGTAAAATCCACAGGCTTAGCAATGGGTGGGAAAAAAAGAATGTTCCCTGCAGCTGCAGCTGACTTTCTGGCAGACTCGGAAAGCAACTGTGTTGGCAGCTTAACCGGGCATCTGGGGCTGTCGGTGAATTAGTCTGAGTACTGACCTTCTAGATGGCCTATAAACACGCTGCGTTTGCCTTGCTCCATAATGAAGGGAATTTAACTCTTTGTACGATTATGATTAGAGGTTATTATGAAATCCTCTCTAAATTAATCAATGTAACTTTTAATGACATACTTACAAAGGAAATAAGCATTTGGCTTTCTAAAGGACAAATTCTGTCTGATAAGAGTGAAATTTTGGATTTATTAGAACTTGTGCAAACTGGTTTCATGAAGAGCTATCTCATGATTTGAGGCCCTTCAGTTCTCTTTATCTCTAAGAGGGCACACTTTTAAATCATTCAATAAATGAAAAAAAAAAAAAACATCTATCCTTTCAGACACCAAGAAAGCATTTCACCACTTTCTAGTCTGGAAGTTATTTCTTAACTAAAGTCTAAAGTACTCTTGGAGTAGTTTAAGAACATTATCTTTATTTTGACCCTTATGAATATAAAAAAAACAGTTGTTTATGGCACTTAGTGCAAAATAATCTTCATTTATTGAAGTCTACTCCTGGAATCACCAAGCTTTTTTATTTTATCCTTTTTAGGCTAATAATTTCTAATAGTTTAAGATTTTTCTTGCAAGTGTTTTACGAAAGGAATATTTCTTCAATGATCCCTCTTCTAGTTATTCATGCCTCTCTTATCAGAGAATAGGGTGAAAAGTCAGAAATGCAATAAATTATTATGTACACATTAAAACAAATGACATCATAATAAGGTCATTGGTTTATATACTGATATATCTATAGTATGCCAATATAACAATATATATACATAATGGACATGCATTTTTAAAACACATTAATTGTGTATCAGTAGAATTTTATAAACACAGCTAATAATTGATTTTATCATTTTAAAACACTTATATTTAATTAAAACTTTTCATTTAATGATGAAGACATAATTATATCCTAACCTTTGCAAACTATACCTATTTATTTTATTTTAATTGTGAACTTCGGGTCAAGTTTCCTTCAAGTTGAAAGAGAGCTTGGAGATGATCCAAGTCTAATACCCCCGAGTAACTGACCCCTAGAGAGATAAGCTGTTTCCCCAGGTGACAGAGCCGATGGCACAGTCATCATCAAAACTTTAATTCTTGATGCCCTGTCCCTTGTACTTTCCATTTACACTATGCTGCCTCTGAAATAAGATTTAAATAGGGTTGAAATGAGACCATGTTTAAATCTAAAGTACAGCAGAGCTTATTTTAAACTTTCATCCAATTTTACTATAACATGTTTCTTATGTAGAATTTCCCCTATGGCCTATTATGATCTTTGGTTTTATTTTTTTTCACATAGTGCAGTTATAATCCCATGACTTTAGAAAAATTTCTGATATAAAGAATGCACACACACACACACACACACACACACCCTGAACTATATACTAGCAATGATAAAGAGCTAATATGGAGAACATATTAATACTTTGAAAACTGTTCTTATGGCATTTCAACAAGGAAATTCCCCTGCTCTATGTTCATTTATTGTTTTAAATGATTAACAGCAGCGTTGTGCTTTACTTCAAGTCTATTGCAGTAAACACAATTACAAATGTTCTCAAATAACAAATGACCTATAATCAAATGTGGGACAGGATGTGTCTAAAAAAAAGGACTTAAAGAACTTTACTACATGATAACTAATCTTAAGTAGGTATGTTTTAAATATAAGTGTTAATTTGGTTTCTGTTCACTATAGGAAGTCACTCAAAAAGTAAAGTCTTTTATTTAAAAAAATAAATCAAGAGCATCATATTCATTCATGTTAGAAATTTTACTGAATAGCTGTGTGCCAGATAATATTCCAAAAGTAGAAGATAAAAACGGTAAACAATATCCTTGCACTCACAGAGCTTAGGGTCTACAGAGAAAAGGCAGAAAATATAAACAAGTTAGTAAAACAACAAGATAATTTTTGACAATGATGCTAATGTCTTAGATAATATCAGGGGACTACTTTAGATTACTAGTAGATTTAGATTAATTTCTTGATGTTTAGATTAGCCAGTATAACTATTTTATTTCTAAATGTCACATTTCTCTAATTTATGATATATTTTTAAGTGAAATGAGAAGACAAACTTTTTGTAATGCCTTAATTCTCTTTTAAAAGTTTTTGTTTATTTTTAGACTTTTGGATAAAGAAGATGGCTCCCTAAAATGTCAAGTTCTCAATAATTTTTAAAAATTTAGTTTCAAACGAGCAATGTTCCCTTTGAAGCACCTGCTGATTGACACATTAGGAATTAAATGTAGAGGCTGCCTTTGTAAGTTTTGTTTTGTTTTATTTTGTTTTGAAGTCACTCTCTCATGAAACAAACCAATGATTAAACCATTGGTCTGTTTTTAGGAGCTGTTCTGCTGTGGTGTTTTTCCCAGTTTTACAACTGAACATATGTAGCCAATAATAAGAAGCTGTAAGCAGCTAGGGTAGGCGTTGCCAGAGAAAGAGAACCAGGCATGGCTTTCTGGACATAGGAGAAGCCATTTTTCGCCTAAACCATTTTGTGATCTAAGCCTGGTCACTAATGCTTGTCCTTGAACAGGTCTCAGTAATTAATGATCTTAAGGGTACAGAAGAATGCAGGAACAAACTACTGTTATCAGGAAGAGAAGTAACAACAGCAAAGATAATATATCAGTTGTAAAGACTCCCAGTTTTGTTTGGTAAGATTAGCCTGAAGCACTCAACCATCAGATCAACTAGAACCTAAGGGATGATGATGTTGACATTTTCTGAAGCTCCTGACTTCATTAAACTAAACTAGGACTCTATAGACCTTTGCCCCAATTCTATGCTGAATTCTCCTCTGCTCAAGCCCCTTCATGAATATGTATATACCCTTAGCTTAAAACTTCCTCAGTTTTGCTGTTGGGGAAACACTGCTTTGGGAAAGATCCCCAGTGTTTACCTTACTGCTGCAAGTAATAAAATCCTTCCTTTTCCTGATCTTTAGCTTGGTTGTGTCTTTTGGCTAAACATCCACCAAGAGGTGAACCCAGTTTTTCGGGTAACAATACTTTTTGAAAAGTTGACAATTTGTAAACTGCAAAGCCATAATATGAAGACCTTCTCCTGAGACTGACCTTCAAAATACAAGTACTTCCTAATTATTGTATTCCATCTCTTCCACTCATATTAATGCCAACATAGGAAGACTGGGTTCAAATTTTAAGACAAATTAGATCTTGACACAATCAAAGCCAACTAGGGGAGTTATATTTAGAAAGTTCTCAGTTTGTTCAGTTGTATATGAAAGTATATTAAGTTTATGATAAAACATTTTCCCCAAGGGTTAGCCATTGTGTTATTCTTGGTCATATGTGACTAATATTAATTATACCTATCTATAACAGCGTTAGAATTCTTCATTACTTGTGCTGTCTCACTACAATTAGGTTCTGGACATACTGCACCAAATATCATCCAAAATTCTTATTTAGTTATATGCTAATCTCCTTCACCATGTACAATGTCTCTAGCTATTGGGTCCATCAAAATTTGATTTGTTAACATACATTGTAATTTTATATCAAGACTCATTTGGAGATTCTATTTTCTATCAGCCTAATAAGGAAAAATATACTTAAAGGTACAAAGATTTACATCCATCCTCTCCATGATACTGTTGCTTTTATTCTCTTAATTATCACCAGTCCCTTTACTGACTTTTTCACCTATTCTGCTATCTGACTCTGATTTCAAAAGAAATCCAGAAATCCCTTACTTATTGTTGTTTTCTTTCTTTAGTCTACTTTTTAAAGTGAAAAACACCTTTAGACCGATGAGATATAAATCTTTCATCATTGATAAAATATGGCAAGATGAAAAGGATCCTCATCAGAAGTTTCCAAAGGAGCATTTGAAAACATGAAGCTCTTCCGAAAAAATGACATGCCATGTCATCTACTTGCTGCCACTGATTACTAACAGTCAATGGCTTATGCTATATTGCTTGATATTAATCTTCATCAAAAATAATTGTGAAGAAAGCCTCTTCTTGTTCTAACACTAGGTCTCTAATAAGTAAATAACCAGAATAAATTATGAAAAAATCATGCATTATTTTTGGTGTTAATTCTGGAGCCTGAGTCCAAGAAGAAAGCATATTGCCAGAGATGTGTTTTAGTCTCTTCCCTTCCAATTTACTTCTAAAACAATAAGCAGTTACCAGAGTTACAATATAGGTTTTTGTATTTTTGACATTTAAGAAATGAAATAACCTGTACACTTTCTATATTCTGGGAGGAAAAATAATCTTAAAATATATTCACTTATAATTTAGATGTTTTTTCACCAAATATCATCCTTTATTTAAAGTATGGTGTATTTTAAAAATAGGCTATCTATTATATAAAGGAGTGGTCCTGATGACAGTGCCATTTAACTTTCCATAATATAAATCTGGCATTTAATATGTTAAAGTTGAGTATTTTTTTTATTAGTACTGCTGTCAAAATGTCAACTTTCAAAAAGTAGAAATCATAAACACACTGCATATTTTTGAGCATGTGGTATGGCAAATCTATGAATACCTTTCATAATTTCTTTGTCTAATCCAAGCTTTACTTTCATAATGATAGTATCTAAAAGTTAGAAAGTATTTTTGCAATACAAAAATTTAACACCCAAAACATACTGACTTTTGATCTAATCCCAAAGTGTTTATTATTAGGTTTCTTCACACTTTAAGGTTATGGCAATATAAAATGGGAGTTACCTAATCCTTCTTAGAAAATTTTTCATTTGATAGAAAATGAAGGCATTCTTGTTAATGAATAATCTGAATTCCCTTATGCAGTTTCCCCAATCTGAACTCTTATTTGACAAATGTTTAACCACTGGCATTCATCCTAATACTTGTGACTTCCATTTTATTCGAGACCAGACATGAGCACAGAAGTATAGCAGCACTTTCACTTAGGCTTATTAGCCTAGAAGATGTTCATCTCAGAGATTATCTCTCTACATTGTAAAATGACATGCCACGGAACCATCCTGAAATTCCATATTGATTCTGTCTTCTAAAGATAAAAGATTTGGGAGATAACAGAAAACACAAAAAGTTTTCTGTATAACATTCACTTTTCTATTAAGGTAAAACTTAAATGTTTTATGATGTAAATAGCAAGGAGGATTTATTCTATCAGAAAAAAAGAAGGATATAAATTATTTTTGTCCCCATTCAAAATGATAGAACTACAATTCTACAAGAAAACACATGGGTAGGACTCTTGAAGTACTTCATCCTTATTTTATATCCAGATTTACATTAGAGAATAAATTGCATGATATACTCTTCTCCAAAGGTACTGAAAAATCATTAAGAAACAACTTACAAAATGATTTTTGATGGAAAAAACTGCAACCCTTTAAAATTTTCTCTTATCTGATTCTCTAAACCTAACGATATCTGAAAGAAGTCATAATTCTTACCAAGAAAATATACCCCAGAAATACCAATGTACTAAATATACATGGACAGTGGGGTGACTTTGTTTGTTGTTGTTTACTCTGAAATAGGTTTGTTATTTTATTTCGGACTATCAAGTACCACCAAGATCATTGGAACACACAATTAACGATATCTAGAAAAATGAAAAGATTACTGATGGCCTAATTGCGGTCACTTTTCTTATAAGGAAGTAAATTAAGCAAACAACTCCTTTTCAAGGGAAAGGTTTTATTTTTTTCTTTGTTGAAAGGTTTAATTGAAATCTTCTTAGTATTTCAAATAATATAAATAAGTTTTCCTTGAGCTTATGCATTTTGTGGCATTTTTATATTAAATCAACTCTGTACAAAAATTTTACCACTTTAAATTTTGATTAAATTAATAGTAAGTGGTTTGGCAAGTAAAAGAGCCAAAGCATTTAAAAACACATAATAACATAAATATCTGAAGATTTCAGAATTTTATACATTATCTTAAATGGTGAAGAAATGAGACATTGTAAACTGTGACACAGCTTACTGCTTAGGAAGAAAGTTTTTATCTTCTGTATGAAAATACTGCTGAAAAAAAAGATGCAAGATCAACATAAATTTAGTTGTTTAATAAAAATAATGCCACTATAAACCAAAACTGTATCTTACCGAATGCACCTATTGTATGAAAGTGTTTTAATGAATTGAGAAAAGAAGCAAACAAGTCACTAAGACACAAAGATGACAGAATAGCACCACCTAGTTCCCTCTAGAAAAGTTTCCAATTATGTATGCATCTCTGACTTACTTTGGAAAACTGAATATACTTTCAAAATAAATCATTTAGTATAAAATTACACTCTTGCAAATTATCACCTACAACAGCATTTACTAGAATTGCTTTAATTTTAAAGTTTCCTTTAAAATATAAAGAAAGTGAAATTAAAGATTATGGTTAAGCTGAGGTTTTTCTAGCTGTGCAATGTACTGTTGAGTGAAATCCAGATAAATAAGTCTCTAAATAGAGTAACTATACATGCTAGACGACCACCATTATGATTTCTAGAGGATACATCAATTTTTTTATCTTGTCTATTATAAGGTATATATCATCTACTCCAGGAATCCCAATGGCCAATGAGGTATACTATTCAAAAATACCATATAATCTCTTAGAAATATGACATCATTTGCATATTGAGGTCATCAAAGTTAAATATTAAAGGAAGTAATATAAAGATGTCAAGAATATTTACAGCCCATTCGTATGATTTTGTATTTCCTCTCTAACATTTAAAATAATTGTATAAAAAATTCACTTTATTAAAAAAAAATTTAATTGTATCCTCATCCCTTTGCCAATTTTGTTTACCAGGTGATTAATATTTCGTATTAATTAATATTTCAATCATATTCAGAGAGATTCAGCAGGAGGAAATATTTCAGGAGCGACATTTAATCGGCACTATCAAAAGGCCATATTACAGAAGTACAGGTTTTAACCAGGCACGATGTACTGTAATATAAGCAAGGGACGGCGTTTTAATATATATGACACAGTACAAGGAACACTGTTTCTAGATAGGACACTTTAAAAATGTTTTCCCTGAGGCATCAGCAGCTCTTTAAATGACTGTTGCTGGTAATTGCTCAAGCAGAACTTCAGCTCTAAAAAACTAAATATTGTTGCTTGTTACATAGATCCTTCTCACAGACCTCTTCTCCCCTACATTCCCTCTGCTGACCTGGTCATCTACAGTTCTGCCCCACTGAGCCTTTATGAAATTAAATGAATCATCCTCTTGAACAAATCAGTTAGAATAGAACAGGCTTGAATATTTCTGTTCACTTGTCAGCTTCTTTCAACTTGTATTAATAAAATAAAGAAAGAAACTGGCATCATACTGAGAATGTTTTCATGATAAACAACTGGAGGAAATGAGAGCTCTTTAGTCCAACCTTAAATAAAAATGTTAAAAGCCCAGTGAGGTTTATAATATTGTTGCTAAATCAGTGATTTCATATCCGCATTGATATATCCACATTTTGTTGCTATGGAAAAGATATTAACATAAAAATAAAATTTTTATTTCAGAGAAAAAAGAATTAAGGCATTGTAATATTTTGATTTGTTTATTCTGTATCTCAGTCACTAGAATGCAAGCTCCATAAGAGCAGAAACTATTTCCATATTGTCTACTTGTATATCCAACATTTACAATGCTGCCTTCAAGTACATATTTCTTGAAAAATGAATCAATAAATGAATAAGTTATGTTTAAGAAAATCAATGGCTATGAAGAATAAAATGATTGTAGAAATTTTTACATACACACATATTAAATGCATAGAAATACAAAGATGAGCTCAAAATTAAAACTTAATTCAATCCACTCCCTAATAAAAATGACTAACAGAGCAACAGTTTACTAATTTTCAAAATTGATCTATGGATGTAATTTCATTAGAAAAAACTGTATGACCCAAACTCAGGCTGATGGCTACAAAATTAATTTATAAAAGTCATTGACAGAGGGGAAAAAGTTCTGAAATTTATACAGACACGTATCAGAATAACAAACTCTTAACGTGTGTAAAAATGTTAAATACTGAATAATGCATGAGTAGATATAAAAAATTAAATTTTAGTAAAAGGTATTTAAGGGCACACAGTTAATGTTATAGTGACTGTGTTATAAAAGATTTTTAGGTGGAAAGTGAAAAGAAAAACAGCATTTCTGCAGTTTGCCATCATCCATAAGATGCTTCTACAACATATTGCCAAAGAATGGATGTGGTTCCAATCTCTCAATTCACAGATGAAAAAACTAAGCTGCAAGAGAAGTAACTCACTCATATCTAAAATAGTGGCATGGCTTTGATGAGAACTTGGGTCCCTTGATTCCTACCATTACATCTTGATGCTGCAGGGCACTTCCAAAAATCAAAGTCTAAATTAGTTCAGTGGTATCTCCTCCCTCTATAGAATAGAGAACTGTTACTACAAAATAAAAGACATTCAGCAGGTCAACCTCACTACCACTCCCACACTAACTGTATTTTGACATGGCAGCTCCTTGTATTCCACTCAAGGATCATGGGTATCCATTATTGCCTCTTCCTCTATCACCAAGTCACTCCCATTCTCCATCTGCGTACACCAAGATGATGTGAAGATCTCAGGAGGAAATATTTCTAATTCCTGAACATGTTTACTGCTATCTTATAGTAAGACCATTATTAAATGATAAAAAGATTATCAGTCTTCCCAACCTGTCCATACCCATCTGTCAAACATAGTTGTTGTATTATAAAATGTACTTTTATGCTGTCACATCCTTCAAAGATAATCTGCTCTGCTTTGTTGGTAGTCTGTATCTGTACAGTCAATAAAATTGGGTAAAGCAAAACAAAAATTTAAAGTAAATCTGACTTTAATGACCTCTATCAGACCTCCAAAAAACTATGAACTTATCTCTACCAATATCTTTAACTTAGCTATCCCACAGAAGTGAAAGGATATGGAGAATTGAAGTTCACAACACCATTAGTCTTACCTCACCCACAGCATTTCTATGTTATATATACATATATATATATGTACACATATATATGTATAAAGCAAGCCAGTGGACATGAAACTATCCTCTATAAATGTTTCTTGACCTTTAAAAATATATTCGTAAATATTATCAAACACACTTCTTTTTCATGCTAGTTACTATCAAGTCTTTTTATAAAGACAATGCACTTAGTACAATATATTTTTGGTGAATATTATGGATGTTGTTCTTAATTTGGCCACTCTCAACAAGAATGTTGGTCTGAAATGCTTTAGCATTTAAAGTAACAGATAAAGGTACTTCCTTCTCATAGCAAACTGAAAATTCAATTTCTGAGTGGGCCATTATGACAAAAATGTTGAGAAATATAAAGGTGTGATTCTTCCACACATTTCCAGTGTATCATATACTATATGATTACACATAAAAAATTTTAAATATGTCACTTCTAACCATAGATTTATAGGATATCTCAATGTAATGAATAAAATTCAGTAATATATTAAAATAATTTTTCATCAAAACAGTGATATAGTCAACAAAATTGATTCCCAAACTATCTTCCCTTTTTTTCACTAGGCTCTGGAGAGTGGATCAGCTGGGGCTAAATAAAAGCCACGTTAAAGATGAGGTTATTCTTACCTGGCTGTTGCATCATACTGACACTCACATCTTCACATAAAGCAAGATTTTCGGTACTAACAGAAGCTATGGGGGAACATAATTCTAATATTAACTTCATAAAGTGGCAATAACCCTCAATAAATTGAGACAGTTTAATCTACTTTGAATATGTGTTAACTGAATGTGTATTTCTAACATGAGGATGATACAGTGATTTGGCTTCAAGTAAATCTTAACTTAGCCTACTTAATAATATCCTTTCAAATGCCAAGAGTCATGAAACAGTCAAAAATCTGAAAGACAATGGGGAAATGAATTTTTGAAATTTGAAGAAAAACTATATAACTTTTAAGAAAAACTACATTTCTCTGGGACACTTTAGAAAAAATATTCTTAAAACACTTTCTGTGGAAATAGAGTCACTACAAATTGTAGAAAGTCTTTTCACTGTTGGAGCTCAGCTCCCAGTAACTATATTTAAATTCTCTTCAAAAAGCAGTTAATATTCCCATTCTACCTCCCACTGTCTTTCCAAATGCAAAAAGAAAACGCCCTTTTAAATAAAACAAATGGAAACTCCCTGAGTTAAACTGAGAAGAACATACCCTGAATCTGTACTTCAAGGACTACTCAAAGCACCTCTTCTCTACAGCTTGGCAATAACAAAAGCAGGTCAGTCCTCACTGATAATCTGGCAGATCAAGGTCAGTTTGTAATTCCTCTTTGTTTATACATTTATCCAGAAATACCAGCTACTCTAAATAGAACAGTAAGATGATTTGGCTTCATGTTTATCCAAAGTCATCATCAGGAATATTCTTGGGGCCAGGGATACATAAAAAAAGACAAAGGGTTACAATGCCCAGAGAAATCAGGGAGATTCAAAGCTATGAGACAAATGTTTTCAGGGCAAATTTGAACTGACTACCTTAACTGAAAGGAGTGATTCTACATTTTTTGTGAAGTATGTCATTATTTAGAGTTATATCTCTTAGTATTCATTTTCGTCTTCTCCCTGTACTTTACATACAAATGAAAATTGATTGCAAATATTTATTCTATTCAGAATACTGTATTGGCGTTTTGGCAATTATAAATACTTAAATATTATTTGGATCCAATTAAAGAGATGTGTCATGATTAAATGGATTGGAAGAGAATTAATCAATCAGTGGAATGAAAACATTAAAAAATAGACATTCGATTAGGCACTTGAAATAAAATGAAGACTAAGACCCTGCACTCTAGGGGCTTAGAGTCCACTAGAGGAGACAGACCGATAAATACCTAACATTCAAAATGCTATAATAAAAATATATGTAGGGGTTATATAGATCATAAGATAGACAAAATAAAATGCTTAGTTCTCTCATAAACTAAGAAAACATAAATGCTTAAAATAATCAATAAAGGGCAGATGGCACTCTTTTGTCTACTTAAAAAAACACATCAGATTCTGGTCAAAAATTCTCATAAAAAACTCTCACGGGTTCCTGGACATTAGCATTTTTTAGCTACCATTAATAATAATATGGCTTGGAAAATCATTCAGTTGTGTAAAATAATGAAACAACAATTGGTTAAAAGTGTCAGTATATCAACTTATAAAATGCTTTCTACTGCAATAGTCATAAAAGAAGAAAGAACAGTTGTATTTACAAATTAAACTCAAATTTTTTGATGACATATAACCCAGGAATACAAGTAAGTCAAGGGGTACAATTAATATAAGTATACTCTCAAACTCATGTAATGTAGGAAAATATCCTTTTTATAAATGGTGACATGTACTAAAATGAGCAAATTATTTGCAGCTATCCCTCCACAAATGTAGTCTCTATAGAAAAAAAAAATGTGTTTCTCTCTTTCTCCCTCTCTTTCTCTCTCTCTTGTTCAATATTCCTATATATTTGCACAGTTGTCTACATTGCATCCAAATCAAAAACTGAAAATATAATGTCTTAAATTTGGCAATGTACTGACATTTAGCAGCCCATGAAGATTGCAGGCAATTAATACTATCTAAAAATCTATAGCCTCGAATAATAACCAGCATAACTTCAAGATCCCACCATAGCAAAATGTGTTAATGGGCTAGTTAGGGAATAGAGTATTGATTCAGGAACAATTTCTGATTCTTCTTTTTGTTTGGGAGAGTGAAAGGAACAATCCCTATTCAGGATAGGGGATACACATTTTCACTCATTATTTTATTTCATACCCAGAGCAAAGAACTATTTAGAAATAACAGACACTGTATTCTGTATCACAATGGTGAATTTCATTCTGCCTTGGCAGGGTAACTAGTAAGTGTAGAATGTGAGTAACTGCTTGCTATACTGGAGTCATAGATATATAATTGCCTTCAGAAACATCCTTCTCTGAATACCACCTACACATTATACAGCCAGACCCCTTGTTCTATCCACATGATCCCTGAAAAGGCTTTGAAATGAGGACACGTGCATAAATAAGGCACACTGAATATCACAGTACATGTAACAAACTAGAGTATTATGAATCCTTAGGGGAACCTCATAGAACTAATACATTTTCTAAAGAAAGCTGCACATGAGTAAAGAGAGCCTAAAATGCTAATTAGATCCTCTCAGTGAAAGCTATAGAAAAGTTGATTCCTGAATCCTGAAGTTGGGCACAGAATGGAACATTTGTATACAGAAAGACTGAAGGGGGAAAAAAAAACGAATTTGGCATAAAAGCCCTTCAGTAGATGATTTACACAATTCTTGAGAAAATAAATGAAGCAAAATAAAAGGATAACAGTGGGAGAATTCCAAACCTCCTGAAAGGGTTAAGGAGGAGAAGTGATTTCCTATTAGAAAAGAGTTATGTAACAACAGAGGGAAATACACAGCCTAGCATATGCTAATTTAGTCAGCTTTGCCAGGCGTTTCTGTGTGTTTGGCTGGCTGACTCACATTCCTTCCCTCCTCTTTTTGCCATTTTTATTATGAGACTAAGAAGGTTGAACTCTCACGAAATGCAATGATAACAATAACAAAAACAACTAAATGCACACTGTGCGTGTTTTATCCTTGCTAAAACACTGGGGTACAAGCCTTGGAAGTTAAAAGAAAAAACACCCAATCTGGACATATTCAGTACATAGGTTTAGCAAAACTCCCTTTAACTATACTTCATTCCCTTTTAATTTCATTTAATGGGTCTTTCAGGTTGGTAGAACGGTGTGGAGTGGGGGGATATTATATTCCTAGGGGATATAAAGGAAGCTGAGTTACTATTCAGACATCAGACCATAAAATAGATAGCAATAAAGGAATGACAAATCAGAAGCTTATTGTGCATTTTATTTGCTTTTAAATACAAATATTCTAATCATCCCTCATTTCAGCCTAAGTCTACTACTTGAAATTGAAAGCAGAGGACACATAAAGTATGAGAGGGAATGGAAGGTATAGATGCCAGGGACATTTTCTCCAGCAGGGATATAGGACAAGCTAATGTAAAATATGAATTTATTATGAAAGTAGAAACATATTTTATGCACCATACATTTTAGGCTTTGATGTTTAAGTAAGCATTATGGGAGGCACTTGTATCTTTAAATGCAAACAATTTTAGCAAAGAAGCTAAAAAGATTTCTTTACAAGAACAAATTAATTGGTTTTATAAATTATACTGAATCAATATAACAGCTATACACTTAGCAGTTGGCAGCACATCCTTGTCAGGAAAGGTGCTTTCTCACTCTGTTCCCAAAGATGACTTTAGATAAACAATGCACTGTCACTGTAAATAAACCATCATCAAATCTATAAAATTATTAGGGGGGTGTCAATTTAACCTATAAATAGACTTTTGTATGCTTATGTGAAATTATTTACACTATTTGATCACACTTAGCTTTAAGATTTTTTGTTCTTCAAAGCAAATGAATGCTTATTTTTGTCTTCCAAACATCCCTAATGACGTCAGTATCTAGCCCCCAGAATAACTGCTTAACTGTGACTAAACAGGGGCTTCCCCTTCAGCATTCAAATGGCTGAAAGATAATTTAAATATTCAAGTGAAAACTATTTGCTGACTCAGAAAGAGTTATCCCCAATGCTGAATAATGACTGTCTTAATATTTACTTCAAAGACCTCTAAAATAGAATGTGAATAATTAATGGCTGGCTCTCTCCATGGCAGGTCTCCTTACAACCTCAGCCCTGTCTCTATTCAGGTAGCAGTAGGTTCTCATCACTCAGTTTTGTAAGCACAAAAGAAGATCCAGAATAAATGCTCAGCTCTATTGCAAATTCAGAAACTGTAAACCTTGCGTGTATGTGTTTTTAAGTGGAAATGTTAATCATTGCCGCAGCCTAAGAAAATGTATTCAAATAATACCTTTTTTAACCTTCATAAAAAGGTAAAAGAAAATAATAAGTGCAAACAAAATAAACTTTTCCTTTTTCCTCACACTTCATCCCTGAGATCCCCAAGCTCTAATTATGTACAAAATTATAAACACGTCCTTCAAACGTCTTTACAGTTAAAAATAACTGTAAATTTTAGGCTTGTATGTGCATATATATAGATAAATGATTGAGGAATATTTCCTTTCTCAGTAATTACATCTTTGATTTTGGCATTAATATTTAACTCATACCTAATTAAGCAGAATATTTACTTTCCTAATTTTTATATATATTACGTATTACTAAGATAAAAACAATTTCATATCTGTTTAAAGAAACCTACTGAACACATAAACAGGACCAACTGGCCTCATTTCTAGAATAAAAATCAATATGCATAATATGTTCAATTACTTTGTTCTGTAGCAAATGGAATCAAAATAAACAATGCTACATTAGTTAGTGTTATCTGATAGGCTTCCATGATAGGCTGCCCATAAGGTCCACAACTCTTACATTTATTAAGGAACATATTTGATGATTTTGCCCGTGTGATAAATAAAATTGTTCAGACAGAAAGGAAATATTCTCTACTAGTTTGACGTTAACACAAATTCCAATTTACGGCACTAAATAAACTGTGTGAACAAACATTGAACAATTAATTCCTATTTCTTTTAAAACTACTGTATTCTCGCAAAACAGGAAGTGCTGTAATAAGGAAAAAACCAAGGGACTGAGTCCTTACTCACTAAAGGAAGAGACGGATAACAGAGTATTTGCCAGCTCAACATTGATTAGGTCCAACACATGTAAATAACTGCATAAGAATCCTACTTTAACTTTGCTATTTATTTTCATTAAACGGACCCATGGTCCTGATAGTTTGCAAGATAGTTGCAAGTTTGTACCATTCATTTGATGAAAATGTTGATAATTTTATTAGGATTTTTTTACTACATTGATCTCTAAACAAAATATGTATTCTCTTTTGCTTTGCCATGACCTCGCGTGATTAGAAATACTCTCTGAATTACTTCTAGTTATGAAAAATTGAAGGATGGTTCATGTCCACTACAAGCTATGAAATATGAAAAGACTTCCCATTTCACTCATGCCACATGACTGCTTTCCTGCGTGTTCGCCTGCGGCTGCAGAGCACATTAGGCCTGAGATGCCATTTGCAACATCACACAGCAGGGGGCTTCAGCTGCCACAGCTCTAGGTTAATCTTCACCCACCTCTTTACGCAAGGAATTTGCAGATGTCTTTTTTTGATACTACAGAACTGCACTCCAAAAACGCTTGACATTTTCAAATAAAATGTTGGCAATGAACTTGTCCTTCTAAATATTTTAGGTTAAATCAGTAAATTTAAATCATGCCCTTCCTTTTTTTTTTCATGAATTGAGTTTGTAATCTTATGCAAAATATTTGTGATTTTTAATTCTGGAAAAGAAAAAAAATGGGTAGGGAAACCTCATGTCAAAAAACAGCTGATCAAACTGTATTCATCTAAAGATGTATATCAACAGCTATTGCTATGATAATTTTTTATAGGAAAACTGTTTTCTAAACCAATACGACCTACAAAATGTTAAAATTAACTCATATATATTATTTAGCAAAGTATGAGTGCTGATATATTATGAGGAGAAGGGACCATTTAACTCCATCGTGACTAATTAGGACATACTTATTATTCAACTCAAAACTATTATGCATTTACTAAACTGAGAATAAGAAGATTGCACAGATAAGTAAAGCTCAGGGCTTGCCCTCAGGAAGCTTAAGTTTAATAAAAACCAGGCAATAGAGCTGTTTTAAGAGGGTAAACAAACCTGTATCTGACAATTCCACAAAGGACTTCTGACTTCAGTTTGTGATTTCCACTTCCTTGATTTGTAATTTCCCTTCTGGCTGCCTCCTCAACCTACTCAGCTAGCTGCCACACAATGGGCGATTTTGCCAAGGAGGTTTAATGCAGTCTATTAAAACAAGGAGTCTCTATCAATAAATCTCATAGAATGCATGTCAGCATGATCAAATAAAACAATAATATGAAACACCTATGTTATATTATTAATGTACCCCAAATACTTCATAATAGATAAATTTTACTTGTCTCAACCATTTTTTACCCCACAGACCCTCTATTTTAAAAAGAAAATTGATTATCACTTGATGTTGATTTCAGGCCACTTTAAAATGCATGCTTAGGATGTCTTCCAATATTTTTGCACATCCATTTGCTGTTTAAGTGATTTAAGTAAGTTTTTCTTTAAGAAAAATGACTATCTCACTATTTAAATGTGGGGCAAATATTTTTCACGTATTTGATCTTCTGGTGGAAAAGGGAGGAAGAGGCCATCTCAGTTGATGCTTACCTTTGTCATATTATGTTCCCAGAATTCTACTAGCTGTAGAAATAGGGGAAAAGACAATGAAGTAAGCTTCCATATCTTGATACTAAATTAGTCTAGGAACTCCTCATACTTGCAGAGAGATTTTCATAATTACTGTCTGGTGTTTGCTGTTTAAGTCGTAGTCATTGACTCTTGTGTACAAAGTCTACTTTTCAAAGTTTTAGCTGTTAATCAGAAAAAGGGAGGAGTGAGCTGTATCTTAGAAACTGCATTCAGCATAAGAAATGAGTTCCACATGGCTAAGGTTACTACATGTAGAGGGAAAAGAGTGGGAGAGACTTATTTTTAGGAAGTATTAAGTTGTCAATATTTTATTAAGTATATATAAATGTATTTTGCATTACAATGTTTTCTAAAAATGTAAGGGGAGGTGCATGACACACACTGAGGCAAGTAATATGTATGTCCAACAGACCTTTAACTTGAAGATCTTTCTAAGTATAACAAATTATTTACTAGAACGTCCCATAGCAACACACACACACACACACACACACACACACACAAAACCCCTAAAGCCCCAATATTAGTGTTGGGTATGTTTTTGTGTAAGGCTAACTCTAAAAAGAAAATAAAGTTCTCAACAAAATTAGAATCTACGCATCTCTATTTTGTGGTTGCATTTGCCCTTCCTTCCTTTTTGCCCTTTCTAGAATTGTTTGCTGTGCTAAACGAAGACAGTCTCCATCTTTGCAGTGTCTCCTCAGGCATGGAAAGGGATACAGCTTCAGGGAGGGTCAGCAATTGAACTGGATCTACTCTGTAGCCAAGAAGAGGTCTTAGTTGCAGGTGGCAAGCTTTTACACTCCTCATTCTACAGAAATTCATTTCTTTAATGTGTCCCCTGCCCTTGCCCCAGGTTCTCCCTCTGTCTATGATGGAGGAAAATAAAAAAGGGTGCTGTATAGCTTAATACTGAATCAAATTTTATTATCTAAGTAGTCTACATTCCAAGTTATACTTTGGTCAGAAACGTTTATTTTCTATCTAACTATGCATTTCCTAAAGACCCATTGAGGATGAAGCAGTAGATGTTGTAGAATAGAACTATTTAAGCCTTTTTTTAAAAATTCATTTTATCATTATCTTGAATCTCATCACTGGCTTATCACTCTACATATTAACAAGCCAAAAGATTGAGGTTGCTTCCCAGGAAAAGTAAACAATTGTTGACAAGGTAAAACACAGTGAAACCACAGGGAAGATGTGTTCAAATGAGTCTTCTTGTCTAAAATAATGCATACCACAAGAAATGGGATAATAATACAAAGGATAAATAAATTGATTAGTATGACTTAAGTGAAAATACCACTGTAGTGTTGATAACGCTAATAATAAGAAGCTTCAGACTGCGTATAGTATTTGCCTAGTCATAACTACTAACAGGCAGAGCAGACTACCTCCGGCCAAAATCAGTTGCTCACTAGTTCCCCTGCCACCCATTCTTCCCTGTGCATAGAAAGGAAAGACCTGCTAAGTATTTAATCTGTGTCCAGGAAATAAAGCTTTCATTCTACAATCTAACCAAGCCCTAATAAAACAGTAGAGTGGTGGGAGAAACATAAACCTGGACCCTGAAGCAATGTTTTCAGCCAACACCAAGACAGGAAGGCATGAGCAATTTGTTTGAGCAGGAACTGACAAAATCAACAAAGTGTGATGTGTCTGTGGAGCAGCGTTTGATAAATGTGAGGCAGCCATAAACATGAGAAGACAGTCCAATGGGGCTTTGTGCCTCCTCCCACTTCTAGTTGTTTTTTTTTTTTTCTTTAAATCTTCTTCTCTCTTTTGGTGTATTAATACGGCCTGATCTAAGATGCTCAGAAGTACACATACATCCTTGAGCTGGTGCTCTTTCCCTGGCTGCTGTACAGGACACTTATTTATTTATTTATTTGGACCTGCTGCTGGTTGCAGTGGTACATTTCCTCTGGTATACTTTCCACCCCTCTCCCCCAGTCTGCTGTGAAAGACAGCTCTGTTTCAATACTTGGTTTACATACTTAATAAAAGAGGCCCATGCCCTTAATAAAAAAGAATGCAGCTGATGGAATCTCTCAGGGTAGAGAAAGAGTAAATCCTCCTTCAGGCTGAGAGAGAGAGACAGAGAGAAAGAGGCACCAGCAGACAGTTATTCTGCAGTGCACTGAATAGACAATTCACAGGGAAATGTTGAAGGCAGAGAGGAGGCGACCCCCAAGTGCAGTCCATTGCCCACATGCTCTATAATAAATAATCTTCTCGCACCAGCCCAGTAGTGTGTGCAGTGACGTGCCGGGGCCAGCATACACAGAATGGCAGGGAAAACACATCCAGTGGTGTCGAATTTTCATCGCAATCAATCACCAAATTAACTGATTTCCCCACATCACACTCCCCTTACTCGGCGTGGCGTGCGCGGACACACACAGACACATACCCACACAGCAGAGCTGCGAAATGCAAGTTACTGAGAGGTGAAGTGGGGTCTCTAGGAGGATGTTTCAGGACGGATTAGAAACCTAAGTAATGTGTCAGCCACCGGATTACTTGCGTGAGGGTTGGCGGTATAAGCGGTGGGAAATGGGACCAGGCGGCGTAAGCAAGAAGAACAGGCTGTCTGCCTTCTCAGGGATTCTGGCACATGACATATCTAAAATTTACATCAAACATAAAATACACAAAGTTACCACAAAATTTTCTAACAAATATCTCTGCAAGTTCAGTTAGTTAATTCAGGAAAATTCTGTCCACTATCCCTTCTTTCACATTAATAAATATGCATAAAAAATATACGGTCCCGGTCTACCGGAGGAGGCTAGGAGAGAGGATGCATTCCAAGAACTTGCTGAAAGATGGTTCATTGCCCTCATTTAAATCCTCCAAAGGCCGATTGGGTTTTTGCACGCCTGTGGTTCTATGTGTCTTACTTTCAGATTCCTTTTACCCGGGGACGAATAAATTTGATCAACTGATCTTTCCTACAAATACACAAATGATGACAGAGGGGTTAGAGGTGGGCAAAGGTTTATCAAGAAATCAAGAGTCACGTAGCTTAAAAAATATCATATGGACCATAATTTCACATCCATCCTCCCTGTATCTCACACTCAAGCCACATCCCTACACCACTCTCTTCAAAGCAACAATCTTCCGCCTTACAGCCCCTGCCCACTCAGCCCTAGCATGCCGCCTCTGCCTCCACTACCACCCAAAGGGTGCTCTTCCTATGCACTCCTACTCCATACATTGCCATTTATTTCATAATCAGCATCGTCCTCCCATTGCACACAGCCCCCTCCTCCCTCCTTCAAAAGAGAGGGTCTGAGGAAAAGTGTACCCCAGTTCCCTAGCCCGTCTGCATCCAAACCCAGTGATTTGCATAATAACAGTGTTTTGTGCGGTTTCCCTCCGCTGCGGTCACAGGGGTTCCTACATTTCACGTGAAAGGATAATATTAATTACGGAAAAGAAGCGGCAGAGAGCGGATGGAGAGGTAGGGAATCTAAGCGAAAATCCCTTAGCAGTAAAGTAACTGCTAGGGTGCATATGTTTCTTGTCTTAAGAAAAAAAGAAAAAGAAAACCACACAGACTGAATAATAAAAAGTCAGTTTGTTTATAAAGTGCCTTTTGGTCTTTTAATTCTTCCCTTCCCCAGCCCTCTCTTTTTATTTCTTGGTTTATTTATGCATTCTTTCTTTTTCCGTTTACTCTTTTTTTTTCTTTCTTCCTTCTCTCTCTCTTTTAACCTCAGACAGTCTCCTCTCTCTTCCTAGGTGAATGACACGTCTCACAACACATTCCCCCCCACCCCCCCCCCCCCGCCTCCCCCGGGGATGTTATTGCAATGCACACAGTGCTGGCGCTGCTGCTGTTCTCGCCGTCTCGGTAGCTCGCTCCCAGGCTCTCACACACTTTTTAAAGGCACACGGATATGATGATGGTGGGAGGAAGGGGAAAGAGAAAGGCGACCCGAAAAGGGGGAGGTTAAAGAGATGACAAGAGATGGAGAGGGTCGGTCAGGAGCGTGATGTGGGAGGTGGCTGGTGGGGGTTGGTGGGAGGGTGGAATGTTCAGACAAGGCACAAGTTGCCAGCCAAAAGGCGTGGGAGTGTGTGTGTGTGTGTGGGGGGGGGTGCTGGCGATGATGGAGAGTGAGAGATGTAGGAAGCTCAGGTGAATGAAAAGGCGAAAGGTTCCCGTAAGGGGCTGACTGCCGAGAGAGCAGGGTTGAGACAGCGCTAGAGATTCGAGGGGCTGGAGCAAACTGCCACTGGCCCCTGCCGCACCGGGGTGTAGGGGGAGGGGGTGGAAATCGCCGGGGACTGGGGAACTGTAAGGGGGAGAGTGGAACTATGGGGTGGAGTGAGGATGATGGGGAATGGGCATGAAGTTGATGCTCCCCGCGGCGGGGCGGGGATTACCTTGTAGCAGGAGCCCGCAGACACTGTAAAAGCGGAGAACGGCGCTGCGTTTCCAAATCATGGTCCCTTCTGTAGAGGGTTCGGAATGGAACGAGGGGGGCAAAGAGATGCTGGTGAGCGGGGCACCAGAGTGCGGGGCTCCGCCGGTGCCTTCCTCGCGGAGCTCTCTGGACCCAGGGTCCTCGCCGCTGCGGTGTTCGAACCCGCGGACGCTGATCAGCAGCAGCAGAAGCGGCAACGGCGAAGCACCCGCAGAATGGGGTTTCGGTGGGCAAAATAGTTTCTTCTCCTCCTCCTCCTGATGGTGGTGCAGTCGCGACAGTCCGTCTGCCAGGCACGGGTTCGGAGCTTGCCTTCCTCTCCGCGCGCGCAGCAAGTCCCAGCACCCGGGGCTGTCCGAGCAGGTGGTGCAGGGATGCCGGGGTGTCGGAGAAGGGGCGGATGAGGGTTGCAAGGAGTGGGTAGGTCACGGAAGGGAGAGGCGGGGAAGAGGGGGAGCAAGCAAGCAGCAGCCGCCGCTCGCGCTAGGGGTGTCTCGGGGTCCTGGGAGTGGAGGTGGAAGCGGCGCTAGAGGTGGAAGCGGCGCTAGAGGCGGTAGCGGCGGCAGCGGCGGCGGCGGTGGCTCCCGGATGCTTCGGCTGCAGCAGCAGCGGTGGCAGCGGTGGCGGCGACGGCGACGGCGGCGGCGGCGGCGGCGGCAGCGGCGGCGGCGGCAGCTCTACAGAGCACCAGACACAAGGGCAAGCTCAGCGCGGTGGAGGCCCCGCCCCCACCCTGGCCAGGGACAGACACCGCCCCCCGGCCAATGGAAACACACCCGCCCACCAGGCCTGGCCAATGAGAGAAAGGGATGGGTGGAGACAGGCGCCGGGAAAAACAAACAGGCTTCTCAAGGACCCTTCGGGCAGGAAGAACTGAATCCCCCATTCACGCACCCCCGGCTGTTCTCACCTCCTTAGAGAGTCTCGCCCTAACTTTCTGAGGCGATAGCACCTCCATTAATCAGTGCCTAGCCTTCGGGAAGGGTTTAGCCAATCGCCACCGCGAGGGGGCGGGGTTAGCCGTGCCCCCAGCAGGTTCTGGAACCCGTGGTGGCTGGGCCAGGTCTGGGTGCGAAGTTCTTGTGCGCATTTGGACTCCTAGAGCAGATGGTGGCTGCACCTGCCCACTCACCAGCTGCAGTAGCATTCTCTGAAGCTCCCAGAAGCAAAAGGGAAAGATTGCAGAGGGCGTGGGAGAGGCTAAGTATAGGGAGCAGAACACCTACCTGCCTACAAGAACTTGTGTGACGGAGGAAGAGAGTTAGGGGTGGAGGAAATTAATTTGTTGTTGCTGTTCTTGAGAATTTGACTTAATCTAGACGTAAATTTCAGTAGAGCCTAGCAGGTGACAGTATCACTTCGGTCAGTACTGAGATCAGGTAGATCCAGGTTCAAATCCCATAGCTGTCACTTCTTGCTTCACAGTGTTTGATGATTTTACTTGAACGTTTAAATCTGAAGCCTCCTCAACTGCAAAATAGGGATAATAATAGTACTTAACTCTTGGAGTTGTAAGGATTAAGTGAGAATGCAAACCTGTTAGTACAGGGCCAAGCAATGTGTAAATGCTTTATAAATGGCGGCTTTAAGCTGTTTAGTGGCATTCTTCAAATTCGGCATAGCAAGAAATCTTGGGCAATCCTCCATAAATGTCTTAACAGCAACCATAAGGAAGGGAGAAAAAGCATAACTGTGCTTTCTTCAAGGACTCAACCAAAGGTGATCATGGAAAGAAATTCAGGAATCTGGAAAGAACCATCTCTATAAATCAGCACCCTGAATGTGCCCTTTAGAAGAGGAGATATAAATGAACAGGACATAAATTAATCAGAAGTTGTGTTTCCAAACGAGTTTAATTCCCAGGCTTTTCCCTATGACCAGTTTTTAATTGGACCAAATTAGCAGATGATGGACTAGTTCGGTAGTGTTAAATCAGTCACACCATAAATAAAGTCCACTTTGTTTGAGCGACTGCACAATAGAAACCTGCAAGCAAGGAGACAGAGGGAAAGATGAGAGGCAGGATCAATACTGAGGCCCTTAGCTCTTTCTCATTTGTTGCTTACTTTGCCACAACCTTTTACAACTTCAACCCTTGCCTTTTAACTAATGACCCATTCATTTCTCTCTCCACCTTTCTCCCCAGGTTCTCAAAATTAAGAAGCCACTTGTCCATAACAAAACTGCAAGAAAGAGGATATGTGAATACTCTTGTTATTGTAACAGAGAGTTGCCTACTGTGAGTTTTAGCTGTTAGGAACCTAAGTCCAAGGATACTGCTATCATTTAAACTATTGTGAGCATCAGAAGGTGAAATTCTAATCATTATTGACTCAGGCTTAGGTTTTGTGTCAGGGAGTATAAATGAAAATGGAAATGCCAAAGTAGTTAGGGTTCCTGGGTTCTAGTGCACATTCTGCTGCCAGCTGTATGACCTTGGGCATATACTTAACTTCCCTGACCCTCAATTTCCTCAACTATAGTATGAGGAAGCTGTATTTGATGACTTCTAAAGTCTCACTGAGCTAAAAAAAAAAAAAAAAAATTATTACTCTAAGATTGTTATGTTCAAGAAAATGCCCCACTGAACATTTGAACGTATCTCAACATTTGTGATCAATACTCAGAAGCAAATTGTGTTTTTGTTCTTGTTGATAACTACCAGAGCAGTTAGGATTTCTATACTGAAATAGTCTATAGGTTTACTATGCTGTATGTGATCTCAGACCAGCATCACCACCATCACCTGGGAACTTGTTAGAACTGCAGAATCTCAGGCCCTACCCCATAACTACAGAGTAAGATTAAAGATTCCAGGGTGATTTATATGTACACCAAGATTGAGACGTTCTAGTTTTTAACAGTGCTTTACTGCACTCTCAACCCCAGGGAGAATTTCGTGGGTGTTCTATGAAATGGAGGAGACTAAAAAGCCCTGAGGATTTTTGTGAAATTGTTATTTTCAGGAACCCCAGGAGTCTCCCTGCCATCATAACACAAAAGTAACTCTTCTTGTAAACCATAGAACAAATTGATTAATTTAATTAGATAGTTTAAGAATGGCTGCAAGTTTGATTGTGATGAGAGTCATAAACTTTAATGTGATTAAGAGCTCTCTTTAGCCCACACACCCAGGGGACTGGAAGTGAGTTTGCATTTATTTCAGTCCTGGGGGGGAAAAACACTCAAAACATGAGCTCTGGCCATTTGGATAAATAATGTTATCTTCAAGTACAAAGAATAGATAATGCTCTACTTTGTAAATAGTCTATTCTTAGATGCTATTAATCAATTAACTTAAAAAATATCAAATGCCCAATGGTTGTAAGATCTTTCAGTGTTTTAAAATGAGACGAGTCAATATGTTCTAGAGTTGTCATTGTATGAATAAATTCATTTCTAAACTTGAAACATTTCTTAGAATGCAATTAAATATCTTTAAATATCTTCATTTCATAGTTTTAAGGCTATTATTGTCTACATATATTATCAGTGTCTCAGTAAATGTACAAATTAACTGACCTCTTATGAACCATCAGGCAATGAATTAATTTTATAAATTGCCAAAAGATGGCATCTATCCATGAATCCCTATATGCAAGAGTCTAAAATATTAAACCTGTTTGGAATATTTTCTTTACTTTTTTTTTATCATTAAGCCTTGTATTCTCCTTCTCCTCATGGCAAAATATTGTTCAATATTTCATATTTTAAAGTAAATTTTTAAATGAAGGTAAATTAATGTTTTAAATGTAAGTCATTCACTTAATACTCATTTTACAAGTCACATAAAGATAGCACATACTTTTTTCCTGCCTTAGGAATGATGGTTCTCTTTGCTTGTACTGTCCACACAATAGGATGACAGCCTCATTCTCCTGCAGTAGTACCCTAGATATTATAGTTCTTTTAAGATACATTTCACAGAGGAGACCACAGTTAGTTTGTACTTTATGATTTTTTTCAACAATCTGAAATAATTGGTACTTATCATGAATGTGATGTTTATGCCTTTTTTATTCGACTAGGAGCAAAGTACATTGTCAACAGTTTTAAGGTGATGGATGTGATCATTAACTAGATAGGGAAAATCTTTTCACAATATATACATATATTAAATCATCACTTTAAATATATTACAGATTTGTCAATTATACCTCAAAGCTGAAAAAAAAATAACAATTTTAAAACCAGTTTTAATTGTGACAAAAGTTTTTGAAATAAGAATGGGAAAATTATTGTGTCAATTTTTTCCAACTATGGATAAATTTAGTAGGATTTCACATGATTAATAGAAATATTTATATTTCTCTTTTAAAATATTAAATTTAAGTGAAATATCTAAACACTTGAAATATAAACTCATTATAGATACCCAGGACTAAAAATCTAAAAATCCATGCTAAATTGACTCTCATAGTAAATTGACTCTTGCAGTAAATTGACCTAGAAAAAGAAATTTCATGGCCTGGTGAAAATGTAGACCACTGTGAAAGAAAATCGGCTTTACTGAGTACTGGAAGCATTGATTGTCATTCACCATGCTCACCAGTATTTTAAATATGAGGTCAGCTGCCTGTGTTGCAGAGATGTTAAGAATCCTTGGGTTTGGTATATATTATATTTAGTATAATACATAGTATATAGTATAATTTATATATATGTGTGTGTGTGTGTATATCATACATATGATAGTATATAGCAATATTAACTGCCTTTATATACATTTTTAACTTAGCATTTTGCTACTGCTTACAAAACATTCAATGTCCTTCAGAGTTACGACCTATTATTTTACCCCACCCCATCTCAAATACCTTATAGCTAGAATTTTAACTTATATTGATGATGGTATATAAATGTTGAAAAGAAATTCACAGATATTCAGAAATTTACAATCTCAAGATTAGCTGTTTCTTCATTTTTACATGAATAAACCAAGTGGCAATATGACAAACATCTATACATTCTCTCATTTTAATATATGCAGTTACAATATATAGAGTAAAAATGACCTTGTGATGTTAGGTATTATAAATTCTATCTCTACAATGATTGAATCTAAATGATCTAAGATATGTGGCCATCGCACTTTCTTAAACTCGTCAAAGGGGATAATTCCTTTTCCTCCATTTCCCCGCAAACAAGGAAACATTCATCCTACTTTATATAAGATTGTATGATCCTAGAGTTTAATATTAGCTAATATGTAAAATAGTAGTTTTGCAAATGACCAAAGGTAAGTGGAAATATTCTGGAGATAACGCCCAACTCTTGGACACTGATATTGAAAATGGGCTCTATGAAAAAACAAAACAAAACAAACAAAAAACTCTCTGAAGAAAATGACTCTGTATTCATTCAAGTCAATTTCATACCTGCTGCACTGTTTTTGTATGTGGAGTGTTTAATACTTGGAATGCTCCTTTTCCAAGATCAGAGTGTAAGTCATTTCCTTACTTTACCAAGGAGTCTGCTCAACTGTGCCATTCCCAGAGTCATTTACTGACTCTCCTCTGCTTCTCCACCCCCAATCCATCTAGTCACTCTTTATACATCTACCTTTTTTTTTTTAATGACCTTTATAAACTTGAACTTATATACTATTTAATTCAGTTGTTTACTTGTATATTTGTTTTCTCCCCAACTAGAATGTAAGCTGCAAAAATGCAGGGACTTCGACTTGTTGACTGAATTTTCAGCAACTGGAAAAGAGCTGAAATATATTAATCATTCAACATATATTTGCTGAGGGAATTAGTGCATCCATGCAAAGCTGACTACCTTCTGGTTTAACTTGTATAAAGACAGATTCAGTTATCTTCCCTCTTTGTATATTTTTTTTAGGCATTATTTTCTTTAATAAATAATTCTAAGTATTATTAAATGCAACCATTCAAACTAAAAATTCAGCACTTATAAAAAATTAGATTTAGATTTTATTTACAAAAGAAATACATATAAGTTGAGAAAATACAAACTATGCAGGAATAAATAAAATAAAATAAATAAAACAGACACCCAGTGAAAGTTACTTTAGTGAGTTTACTCCCTATACATAACCACTGTTGACCATTGTTAACTATCCCTGATTTTTTTCAACAGCAAAATGTTTGGAATAAATAGATAGAAATGATTACAGTCTAAAGTGTACACAACTGTTTTTTAGTCATCTTTGTAGTCCCTTGTTTGAGAAGGTTCTTAGTATTTGTACTAGTATTTAATATAATTTATGTTAGGAATATTACATAGTTCTATGGAATGAGCCAGGTCAGACTAACAATACGGAAACCAACCGAGGACCCAGTTTTTGATCCAGATTGACCAAATAAAAGGAGCTATGTTGGATACTAAATAGCTGAGATAAAGAATTGTGAAGAACTCTACGATACTACTTGATTCCTGGTGAATCCAGGATACATTAAGCTAGCTTATAATTCCAATGATTGAACAACCACGTTGATCTACATCTCTAGGGAACATCTAATTTGTTCCTTAATAAAATAAAAATAATCAGAATAATAAGGCATCTTGAAGTAGCAAACAAACAAATACTAAAAGGACAGGGTAGAATAGAAGGAAATAAGTTTGGAAAGTAAAATACAAAGAACAGCATGGCTTTAAAACTACGGCTTATTCCTAGAGCTGTTGACACTAACACTTTATGACTATTTAAGTTTAAATTAAGTAAAATAAGATAAAATTTTAAACTATGCATCTTAGTCATACTACTCACATTGTAAGTACTCAATAGCCACATGTGACTGGTAACTACTCTGTTGGACAACACAGGTTGACAACATTTCCATCATCACAGAAAGTTCTACTGGACAGTGCTGTCCTTGCTACCAAAATTTGTATTAGTATAGGCTCTCCACAGAAATAGAATCAATAGAATAGAACAGAATAGATAGATATAGATATTGATTTATTGTAAGGAATTGGCTCATGCAGTTAAGGCAAATAAGTCCCAAGATCTGCAGTCAGCAAGTTGGAGACCCAGAAGATCTGAGGGTAGAGTTCCAGTCTGAGACCAAAGGCCTAAAGCAGGAGAGCCAATGGTGTAAGTTCCAACCCAAGCCCAGGAGGCAGGAAAAGGCTAATGTCCAGATTGAAAACAGTCAGACAGAGAGAGAAAATTCTTTCTTACTCTAACTTGTGTTCTATTCAGGCTTTCAACACAATTGATGATGTCCACCTACATGTAGGAGAGTGTATTAGGATTCTCCTGAGACAGACAGACAGAGACTGACTTATTATGCAATTATGGAGGATGAAAAGTCCCACAATATGCTCTCTGCAAGCTGGAGACTAAGGAAAACCAGTGATATAATTCCAGTTCAAGTCTGAAGACCTGGGAACTGAGGAGCTGATGGTATTAATCCCAGTCCAAAGACAGGAAAAGACAGTTGTCTCAGCTCAATCAGGCAGGCAGAAAGAGGAAGTAGTCTCCCCTCTTCTGCTTTTTGTTCTCTTTAGGCCCTCAAGGGATTGGACAATGCCTGCCCACAATGGGGAGAGCTGTCTACTTTACAGAATCCATTGATTCAAATGCTAATCTCATCTGGAAACACCATCATAGACATACCCAGACATAATATTTAATCTGGGCACCCCATGGCTTGTCAAGTTGACATACAAAATTAACCATCACAGAGGGGAATCTACTTTACTCAATCTGCTGATTAAAATGTTAATCTCACCCCAAAACACCATTCCAGTCATACCCAGAAATAATATTTACCCAAATATCTCAGTACCCTGTGTCCCAGGCAAGTTGACACATAAAATTAACCATCACACTTTTCATTTGATAAATATCATGTTGGCATTCATTGTCACCACTATGATATTTTCACAGCTCTAGGTCTAGAGCCCAGACATTCAAATCCAAAGTAAATAAGATTAACCTCTCAGATATGCCAAGGTCCTTCCTAATATATTTTGTTTATTTTGCTATAGATCTGCCTCTTTCCCATAACATTGATAGTAAAACCATCCATTCTTTTGGTGGTGAAGAGATGGGGAGAAGCTCATAACCAGAGGATTATCTTACATTATGTCTCTACCAAGATAGTCAAGGATGAATAGGTATTAGTCTGAACTCTGGTTGCAAGTGACATAGATCCAAATCAAACTGGCTTAAACGAAAAGCAAAACAACAATAAACTACTAGTTAATTTAACTTAAAAGTCCATGGTTGGGGGTTATTTCAGTCTACTTTGATCCAAATGCTTAAGTGATATCGTTAGAATTGTGTTTCGTTTTATCCAAGGCTGAACTCTTTTTTCCTTAATATTAATTAAAGCTTAAGCTGATTTTCCACACAGTGAAGCCAAGAGGGTCAACACATTCCTAGGTTTATCCCGTAATTTTATTGAAGGGTTCCAGAGAAAAGAGAAGAGCTCTTTATTCATAACCCTGACAAGAGCCCTGTATGACTTGGTAACAGCCCATCTTTGACTACATGCCCATCCTTCAGTCACTCACTCTTCCTGATTGTGCAGTGACAGTGAAGGTGTGAATGTGTGACTAATTAAACAATCCCACCAAAATGGAGAGGACAATTCCTAAAATAAAGAGATGCAGGACAGACAAAATGTAACATATGTCCAATACAGAATACAACAAAATTATAGAATGTGATACAGGAGACATTTACCTTTACAAGGATGTTGTTTTCTTGCCTATGGTAATTAGAAGGAAGTATCAAATAATAGTCTGTAGCATTTCACACTCTAAACAGTAGGGTCTCAGTAAATAGTTATGGGAACAAATAAACATATTTCAGTAATATAGTTCTCACTACTGGCAAAATTTAGAAGAGGATTATCCTCAGATTTTACAGAGCCAAAAGATTACTTCTCTGCTTTGCTATGATAGCTCATAATACTGTGTATCTAAGTGTCATATCAGCTCTTGAAAATTAACAACAGTTTAATGCTGATTAATTTCCAGCTTTTCTCCCCTATAGTTTCCACAAATTTTTTTCAGAATTGCTTAGAGTTACTCCTGTGCCTCTTGCATGCATCCTTAGTTGATTTCCCCTATGTACCACTCTGCACTTGTCACTATTAAATTTCACACTGTTTTTGAGGGATGACTTCTCTTATTTGTCAAGGTCATCCTAAATTCTAGTTTAGGCTTCTAAGATCAGATCAGCTTGACCCAACTCAATATCACATTGGATGTGCTCTTAAGTCCATTATCTAAGTCTTTACCACATATCCCCTCCTCCCACCCACCCACCCACACACATCATGTGAATCCTATTCATGAACTATACTACTTATACTATTTGGTACTACAGAAAGAGATGATTAATTTTAAGGATATGAACAGCAATTTAGAGTTAAGAGTTAGGTAAAATGGAGCTAACTCGAAAGCTCTCTACATTGTGTGGCATTTCTTGCAGGAAAAAAAAAAATCAGTTCAGGAAGGCAGGCAGATATGTACTATGTCTATGGTATTATATAGGCAAAAGTGTAGGATGACCAGGATTCTAAAACCAGTATCAGAGAAAATGAAATGCAAACTTGAAGACCCAAAAAGAAGTTCTGAGCAACATGAAAATAGAAATTTGAGAACACAATGCTTAGAAAAAAATCCCAAGTTCAAGACAAAAGCGTGAAAACTCGATAATGAACCAAATAAATTTCATCTATGGATTCCCAGTTTGCTTCTTGCTCAGAGTGAGGAAAAAAATTCTTTTCAGAATTTGGGTGATCCTGAGCGCTCAGGTGGAGACATTAGGTACCACTGCCCAGAATGAGGAAAACAGGGTTTGAGATATAGGAAATTCCAGATCTATGCTTAAATATTTATTGTGGCTATTTCATTTTGTTCTGTGTTTGAGCTAAATAAATGTACACAGGTTATTTTAACCAACCACTTTTATGGAATAAAAAGATACAATATATTACAAATTACACATAAAGAGATTAATGACTTGTCTAAGGTCACAGAGCTTTTTAAATAGAAAGAAAATAATAGTGCAAAATGGTTCTTGATGCACAGCCAAAAGTTAAAGATAGTATATTTCCACAGCATCTTTCTCACAGTTTCATCAGGTATTTTGATACTCACTGGATAGTTTTGGCCAAAATGGTAAATTATTTATCTCCAAAAATGTCTCTATTATGTGAAATCCACCTGGAAATTGAAAGGTCACATTGGTATCTTACACCAATACATTTAGACAGTTTTAAAAATTATTGTCTAAAAATGTCCCACTTACGATAATCAAGTTTATATGATTGACTGTCTTAGCAAATGGTATCATAAGAATGAAGTCATCTAGAACTCTACAAGTTGGTAATGAATTAGACACTGTTTTTTCAGTAAAGGATTATGGGGCAGGAGAAAGAGATCCAATATTTTTTGACATACATTTTATGTGAGATGCCAGATATAATCCTTAACAACCCTTTAAAATATATCAGTATGACTATCATTTCATAAATGATAAATCTGAACTCAGAAAGTTTAAATAATTTAATCAAGTTACAAAGGAAGTAAATGCCAGACCAATTTAACTTTAAACCTTGGGAATCTCCATTAATTTTTTTTGTCCTTTATCAACCACAAGAAAAGAGAGATATAAGATTGTTACTACAAAACATGCTTTGTTCCATGTACAGAGTCCATAATGCGGAAGTCCTACTGGGAAAGAATTTAGCACCATGGTCAGACTCATACCCCAAAAATAAAAAATAAAAACTTGAGTCCTGTTGGAGAATAAGAAAAAGATGGAAAAGTGTAGAAGTTACTTGAACACAAAGTGATATTTTGCCTCAGCATACATTAGAATATTTGGATATCCATACCATAAAGTGAAAATCAGCATTATTTTTTAAAGATTTCTTAGTTGTCTCTAAAGACTTCCCAAGAAAAACTTTCCACAGGTTTCTCATGCAAAAGGTTTCTGTACTTAAAACATATTTACAGAAATGGCATTATCAAATATCATTTGAAAATGTCAATGCCTTTCCTTAGGCACACAAGGCTTCTATATTTTTCATTTTCCCACTTGTGCTCCTATTATTTCTATGGTACATATTATCCTTCTAACTCATAAACTAAGCTCCATGCTTTCATTACTGGTCTGCATTCCAAAAACCCTAGAGGGATTTTATCCTTACCGCATATTCCACTTTGCATCATTTAAAAAGAAAAAATTTAAAAAAATGTTTCACACTCCTTATTTGGACTTTCCGAAACACCATTCAATAACAGTAAAGAACTCTATGTCTTACATAATTAACATAAACAACTTGCAGATAACATATTCAACCAAAAATTCTAATTTGATATTTCTAACCAATACTTCCTCCATGAAAGTGGCTACCTTTCTTTGTTCAACATGAATAAAAACAGTACCAGTGTCAGTATAAGTTAGTATCTAAAATCAGAATTATTTGTATCTACTTAAATATGGACTAATATTTTTTCCATGTCTGCATAATTCTGATCACATCATTCCCTAGATCCTGAGGTACACTGATTTAAATGAGAGTGAATTTTGCTCACAGCTACCATGTGTTTTGGAAGAAACAGCCCACAGCTAAAGTTGCCTTTTCTGCTTGCTTTACATATAGAAAGAACTGTCAAATTAGAGGTGATTTTTAGCAACCTAAACTTAACAATGTCTTGTATTATAAAAGTTTATTTGCATTTTTAAAGGGAACTAACAAATAATACTTTTTATCGCAGCTTGGGTTCTGAAAATTTTGATAAAAAGACAAAGTATAAGGCATTAGAGGTCTGAATATTAGCTTTATAGTTGGTAAATGATAAATTGGGGCATTTCGGTTAGTCTCACAGTCAAGGGGGGCTAAACCCCAGATTTTTACAGACTTATCCATGCCATCAAATGCACTGTGGTATCAGGGGCTAGTCCTTCTAAAACAGGACTTGGGGGGAAGTTTAGGTGAAGGGGAGAAATAGTGGTCAGCCTAAATTAGATTTATGACACTGAAATCAAAATCCTCAGCAAAATGGAATGTCTTTTCCTTGTGAGAATTTCACTTCTAAAATGAAAAAGGGACAAGCTAATTATGTCAAAATTATTATTTCAAAAGTTACTCATCAAATAGTCATGACATCTCCATTGAAATAGACAGAGGCCAAGAGTTTCATAGTTATTGATGCCCCTACACAGGAAGAAAACCTTGGCTAAGAGAAGTTGTGTTCCCACTGATGTCATACCCTAATATGACACAGTTTTGTTTGCTTTTATTGCTATTGTTCTTTTAACTAGCTGAGCATCACCATTAAATCTACAGCAAAGCAAGGTTCTGGCTATCTTCCTTTGGGGAGAAGATGGACAGTACCTTAGGACAATTCTGCTCCCACCTTTATGATGCCGGGCTCCCAATCGAAACCACTACACTTTTGTTATCTGCCTGGGATCACCGAAGGATGCAAGTAGATAAAAACACATTAATTGGATCAACTCCAAATCTTCACTATATTAAGACTAAATAGCCATTCCTTATTCTATTTCCCACTGCAAATATTGTACATTCACTTAGTCCAATATAGCCCATCTAAGCCCTACCATGAAATTGAAGGCAGCATATGCCAAAAACAAAATACATAGCTACTGCAATAAAATGCAGCAACAAAGAGATGACTCAAATTTGAATATAGTTTCTCTATTATGAATTTCCAAAGAAAGATTAAAATCTCGAAGATTAAATCCTCTCACAAATTAAAGACCTAAAATGCTAAAACTCAGAGAAACTGAAGTCCAAAATAAAATTCTCTTTGTCCTTGCAATACTATATTTCAAATAAATTAATGTAAAATGTCAATCTCCCCTTTATATTTTATTCAATCTCAGGTATTAGATGGATCTTAATACCTGAGTTTTATTCCTTCAGTAGCTATAACCAGAACTATCTCTCTTGGAAATGAATGTGCGTCTTAGAGCCTTTAGAGTTGTACTATCTTAATGCCAAGTCTATGATGTGCCTTACTTTTACAGAGTCCAAAGAGCACATAATATTTCAAAACACAGGACCCAAGCTCACCAAATGTAGAACAGAAGTTTCTCCTTCACATCTAGAACAGTTTAGCCCTGGCAAAACTTTTTTCACGGAACTCATTTTTTCATGCTGTAGAGACCAGAGTGGAGGTTTGGCGTTGAGTGAGTAAAGGAGGGAGGATGTCATAAATCTTGACTATGGCCTTCCCAGAATGACCTGGAAATAACTCATTCCGTGTCATGTCTCCAAAATCTTCTGAACTAAAATTCATTCCTATCAAGTGATTGATCATGGAGCTGTAGTTACCACATTGATTGTCATTTCTCCCTTCAAGCCCTGTGTTTCTGGTACTTCAACACCGATTTGAGTATAGGTTCCATCTGGTGACATAGAGACCATGTCCTCATAGAAACGGGCATTTTCATTTCTGAGTCATTTCCACTATTTCTTTCAGTGGATTCTCCTAAGCCTAAGAAAACTACCTTCTAGAAAATGTTTACTTTCCCACTTCGGTTTCAGCTAAAAAGACATACTCTGCAGCCGAAGCTGCTGTTAGTGATTTTGAGGCCAAGCCCCTAGGGGGCTAATAAAAATCAACATGTCTTTCCTTTGCTTTAATATTACAAACTCTGAATAGCATTTTTGCTGCATTCTTTGCAGTAGTGGGCTAAGTGTCTGATATTTTGGTTCTTGTTTGGCTTTCTTGTGTTCTTCCATGATCTCATTTTGTTCATCTATTCTAGAAGACTCAAATGAAACAGGGGAGCCCATCCAGCGCTACCTTCTCAGGTCTGGAACTCACAGTTTAAAGCTAGAACCTCCCTAGCGCTACTAGCACATGTGGAACACAGCTGCTCCATAGTTTTAAAGTAGCAAATATTGTCCTGCCAACCAGTGACTGAACGGCATGTGAAGACACTCTTCTCCCATAATTGTATATTTGCCTCAGCTCTGCCTGCATACTAAGGCCTCTGTGATTTGCCAACATCTGCCAAGCTATCTGATAGAGCTCTGGCTGCCAGCATATATGCTCTAAGTGTAGTTTAAGATCAAGCTGTAGCAGCCTGCATCCTGAAGTCCCCTGTATTTGGCCAAGACCACCTACGCTTTTGCTGAGGCCCATGTGGCTCATGCCTTTTCTTGCTAATCCTCCCTTGCAGCTGTCATCTGCCAAGAGAGCCTGTACTCTGAAGCCTCTTGCCCAGTCCATGAAAGTTAAAAGCCAAGAGCGCCACAGTAAATGCCCTCTAGCCCCAAATTAGCCCCTATACACACTAAGGTCAAAATGCTCTAGTGCACAAGACTCAAAGCCAAATGTTCTAGCTTTATCAAATCCACCATCTGTGTATTTCCCCCCCAAATTCTCATCTTCTGTTTTGTATCTTAGAGTCCCTTAACTCTGAACCTATTTCTGGGGTCATTGAGGGACTCAATATTTATCACTGTTTTTTTTTCTCAGTTTGATTCTAAACTATTTATTTATTCTACATATTTCTATTTATTATTATTTATTCATTCTATTTATTTTAAACTACTTATTGAGAAATAAGATAACTGGTAAAGTGGAAGCAAAAATAGTAACCTGAATACTAATAAGGCATAAGTTGAAGAGGTAGCTTGATTAGGAGTGTGTGTGTGTGTGTGTGTGTGTGTGTGTGTGTAGAGAGGAAGATATGACCAGCTACTACTTAGTACATAAAGAAGCAGCATGCTGAAGCCATCTCTATGCAAAAATTTTTTTTAATGATTTAAGACAGTTGAACATGTCCAACTTATTCTCCCAAATTCCACTGAAGTGGAGGAAGAAAAGGGGTGGAAAATGCCATGAGCGACATAGTAATTGAGATCTGTCAACAGCAAGGAAACATCTGGAATGCAGTAGAAGCATACCATCCTAAAAACAAAGAATTTTAAAATATTTTTCTGGAATGTAGACATTGTTTTTCTACAAAAAAGTGGCATACGTAATTAATGGTTAATCTTCCAGGTTGGTCCATTTTAACTATTTTAAGCAAAAAAAATGTACCTGAAGCACAATAGGGTAATTGGAAGGCCTAGAGAAACTATCATATGCAACAATTGTCTTTAAAAGTAATGCATTCTAAAATGATTTGGATACCACAAAATCCATTTTTCTTTATTGCAGCTCTAACATTCTGGTGGGGTTCCCCCAAGCTTTGAGCAACTGTTCATAAAACCTATGCCTGAGGTCTGGTTCTCTTGTAAATAGTATGTAAGGTGGGAGGGGGAAGCAGTGGCTCTGGGGATAGGAGTTGAGACCCATGTGGTGATTCTAGGGTAATGAGGGAATGATGAGTTGATAGGATAGGGAATAAATCAGGCAGAGAGGATACAAGGGTGTTCGTGGAGGGGAATAAATATGGTGGATTGTGGAGTGCTGGTGGATTGTGGAGTTACTAGAGAGTTATTGAGTATCTGGATGCTGGTTTCAAAGAAAAGCAAGTATGAAAGGCACTCTTCCAGTATTTCTATCATCTTCTTTACCTGTCACTATCTCCTGAATTAGTCACCACATTGGAAAAGTACAGTCAACAATGTTTTCAATATGGAGGGGATTTGAGGTGGAGGAATTTCCAGCAGAAAACGAAAGAGGTTCTTACGTTATTTTGTTGGGCAATTCATTTACTTACCAGAAACAGGGATGTTATGACTGCAACAAAATATTTCTATTAAATTTCATTCTATAACAGTAAATTTTGTCCAGGATGATCTAATAAAATATATATATATATATAAAGAATATTCTTTCAGGCCATTTGTAAAAGAGGATTTTATAGCAGCCATTATAGCAATTATATCAGATGGCAACATTGCAACAGCTTTTAAAATTTGTGTGGTATTACCAGGTGTTTTGCAAATTAGATTAGTACCTGATATGTTCTTAAAAAAAAGGCAAACCAAACATTCTATCATTCAGATTCTGAGTTTTCTAAATTTCTACTTAACTACAACTTTGATGTGTTAGTCAAAATGCATCTTTTAATGTACTCACCAAAGCATCTTTAATGACAAACAATTTCAAACAATTTCCATGAATGAAAGTCCAATTCTGCTTTCATGATTTTGTCATATAAACTTCTCTGAAAGGGAAAATTCCAAACCCATATTAAGGAAAATTTTATTATACACGATTTATCTTTAACAACTTAAATTTACAAAACACTAAAGAAAACTTAAAAAATATGTTAACTTATTTTCACTTTTGTTACTGAATGGATAGCTTAACACTGAATACCTACTGCCAATCTCCACTGACTGTAGGACATAGAAAAATATATATCTGATGATAGACAAAGGTATTTATATAGAATAGAACAGATAGATAGACAGATAGATAGATAGATGACACATTTGTCAGAAATTATGATAGAATGGTTTCTGTTTTATTTGAGGTTCACTGCAATGAGCAGGAATACTCTCACTTGTATTTTGTGATTTAAACTATATGTTGTTTACGGACAAATAAAATTAACCTTAATTATAATTATGCTTACTTGAAAGAATATATCAGAACTTGCAGTGCACATATGCTCAAACACCTTCTCCCCTCCCACCCTGCACACACACCATACCCTGAATGGAAAAGCCAATTCATTAAAATGATAATAATTTTTAAATGTAATATGAACTGTTTTGGTGAATCTTATATTTGAGTTTATCTTACAATGTTTTATTCTTAAAGTTCCTAAATTTGAGTTGACATTTATTTTTACATAGCTTCCATTAAGCTTTTACTTTCTGTTATAAGCTCTGGATTAGGAAAAAAATGGGTTTCTTTAAATTGTTAATCTTTAATGATCATTATGCTCATTTCAAAGTTGTAACATTTCACAGCAAATGGCTTTTTAGGGAGCCTTGCTGATTTGCAATTTGTTTTATCAGAAATTTCTTCAACTTTTATTTTCCCGATTATTCTCTTTGAAATTAAAGAACTGTATAATTGTATCTTCATTTCTTTAAAATAGCAGTTAAGACATTTGTAACAATTTTCAACCATTTCCTACATTCTTACTCAGCATTTTATTAAAGTTACTTAAGTTTAATCATTAATTTTCTTTCTGCTTCCTTTAGCTGTGATAAGAACCAACTCTGTAAAATTGATGCATGCTTTTTTCTCAAATTCTTCTTTTTGCTTACGAGTTAACCATAATCTTAATATATATGTGTATATATATATGTAATATGTAATATATTATATAATATGTAATTTTATATCTGGACATATTTATATATATACATATCTACATTTATTTATTAACTTCCTATTGCTATATTGCCTGTACTCCCCTTACTGTGTGCATTTCTAAAAAGTTTTGAAGTCCTTTCTCTCTCCTTCCTCCCATGATATTGTGTAGTACATCTTTCCCTTGCTTCATCATTAATTTCTGACTATGCTCTTTCTTTAATTATTATTTTATTTCTCTTTCAAAATTGCTCCACTTTAGTATGCTTCTATGAGAAAGTATCTTTGTTAACACCACATACCTAATTTCTTGTTAGGTCTCTTTATAGAAACTTGAGGATCGAGCTCCCTCTCTCTCTCTCTCTCTCTCTCTCTCTATATATATATATATATATACATATATATATATATATACATATATATATATACATGTATATATATGTATATATGTATATATATTCTATCTCCAACATTGTTTATTTAGAGCTTTCTTCAGAGGCAATGTGCTTAGGAAATTCTGGGCTACAGAAGAAAAAACTAAGTAAAAATAGTCTCTGCTGAAATGTATTGTGTTTCTGTTAACTGGATTAATTGTGATTAAATCAGTGAATGAGGGTTGGAAAATGGAAATACCTCAAAATCCAGAATTTAATATGTATTATCTGTAAGGAAAGCAAAAAATTTTATATGTGTTAATTTTTCTTTTTTAAAAAATGTCATGTTGATGTTGGAAGACTACAGAATTTTGAAATTCCTACTTGTAAATGCATACTAGAAATAACATGTTTTCCACATAGTAATTTTAGTTCTAGTTATTAAAACACTTGATGAATCTACATTTTAAAATATTTCTATTGTTTCTTTCAGTGAATTTACAAAACTCAAACATGTCTTTTTATCTTTTTTCAGTCTCTCTTCCTAATTAAGCTTTCAACCATATCCAGCATTTGGATTTCTAAGAAAGTTTATATAAAAGATACTTGGCATAAACCCTTGCACCGACATCAGATTGTGCTAAAAGTTGCAAATTGGATGTGGTCTATTTAACTTCTCATGATAAAGTTCTACTCAAAGCTTGTTTTACTTTTCTACTAGTTCTCTGATTATTACAAGCAGTTTGGTTTTTCTTCTAAGATTTTTTACATGTATTTGTGTTTTACATGTCATATATTTCAGAACATGTACTTCAACGTTGTTTTAAAACAAAAGAACTTACTCTTTTTGACAGCATCAGACACCAAAAAGTCCATGTTCTACCCTACATTGCCAAGACACCCCACCCAGCAGTTAGGGATCATACAACTTTTTCAACCTCTTTATCACTTTCAATGAGGAGCTAAAGATATGTATGAATTTTCTACACACTCCCTTTCCATACTTTTACAATTTTGGAGCTCACATGTTCCAGATACGAAGGAAGAGGACTGCTGATCTCTACATAAGACTTTACCTGAGCAACTGTGTCAAGGGTTCCCAAGACTATCACCAGATTTGGTGATTTGCTGGAAGACACAGGGCTCAGAGGTCATTGGACTCATAATTATGGTTTATTACAGCAAATGGATAAAAAGAAAAATCATCAAAGGAAAAATTGCACATGGGGCAAAGTCTGGAGGAAACTAGATGTAAGCTTCTAAAAGTTCTCTCCCAGTGGAGTATCACCGGACATATTTAACATCTCCAGCAACAAAATGAGGAAATATGTACGAAGTATTATTTACCAAAGAAGTCACCTGAGCCCAAGATTCCAGGGCTTTTATTGGGGGTCCATCATGTAGGTGTATAGTGCCTGCCTGCCCAATTACTGAAGCTTCAGATAGTCAGAAGAAAGGTGAGTGTTCACCATAAATCACATTGCTTGCACATACTCTAGACAGACTGGTTCAAGACACAGGCATGAAAGAACAATTTTATTGGTTAGAATCCATACATTTTTAAACAACTTTATTGAAATATATCTCACATGCTATACAAATCACCCATTTAAATTGTACAATTCAATTGCTTTATTCTATTCACAGACATGTGCAACCATCACAAAAATTTTATAATATTTTCATCACTTCAAAACGAAGTCCTGGATTTGTGGTTTCTAGTTCTACATGTAAGGAGCTTGGAAGTCAATACTCTGCCCTAACAACAAGTAAAAAACCAAACAGACTGAAAAATCAACAACTCTTCTTAAATCCATAGAGAGAGGAGGACACAGTGCAAACCACGACCCCCAAGACTAGAGAGACAGGCAAATGAATGTAGGGACCCATGACTTACCTGGAGCAGACACTCACAAGTGGAAACCCCTGTGGAAACCAGTGCTGGAGAAGGAAAACTTGAACTGTAATTGTTGAATTGCTGGAGGCTCAATGTAGACAATTCTGAGAGTCATATGGTGGCCCCCTCGATATTGTTAATTTACCTCCAGGAGCTCCATCAGATTCCCACAGTAAGTAACAGGGAAAAAAAGTCTCCTGCGGCTTCCAGCAGGGAGAGGGAAAAAGAAACCATTTTGAGGCACGTCACAGCCGTCTGTTCTTCTTAACAAGGCTTGACCTCAGGAGAGACTAGTTAACCAAAGCTTAATCTGCCGGGGTATTATCAGAGCCAAACTCAACTGAGGAAAGAAAATACTCGATTTCAGCTCACAGTAGCCATCCTGTCCCTCAGAGAAAGTCTTGTGAAGTTCATAGTTCAGAGGCATAGGCTCATTAAAAGACTTAGACCTAAACATAGAACAATGGAGTACTTCTCCTCCCCCTCTACAACTCACTACTACATTACTAAAGACCTATTTCCAGCAGTCTTTTTTTTTAACCAGCATATAGTATCTGGCTATCAAGAAAAAATTACAAGGCATACCAAAAGACAACAAATATAATTTGAAGAGACAGAGCAAACATCAGAACAGAAGGCAGGGATGTTGACATTATAAGACCAGAAATTTAAAACAAATATGATTAATATGCTAAGTGTTGTGATGGATAAAGTAGACACCATGCAATAACGGATGCACTGTGTAAGCAGAGAATGAAAATGTTAGGGAAAAAAAAGAAATGCTAGAAAGGAAAAAAACACTGTAACAGAAATGAAGAATGCCTTTGATGGGCTTATTAGTAGACTGGACACAGTTGAGGAAAGAATTTCTGAGCTTGAGGATCTCTCAGTAAAAACCAGCAAAACTGGAAAGCAAAGAGAACAAAGACTGGGAAAAAAAAAAACGCCCAGATTATTCAAGGACTGTGGGACAACTACAAAAGATATAACATAAGCATAATGGGAATTCCAGAAGGATAGGAAAGAGAGAAAGGAAAAAAAATATTTGAAACAATTATGATGGAGAATTTCCTCAAATTAATGTCAGACTCCAAACCACAGATCCAGGAAGCTCAAAGAACACCAAGCCAGATAAATGCAAACAAACAAACAAACAAAACCCTCTCAAAAAACCAAAAAACCTACACTTGGGCATTCAAATTATAGAAAATAAAAATAAACAAAAAATTCTGAAAGAAGCCAGAGGGAAAACACACCTTACCCGTAATAGAACAGAGATAAGAACTACATTTGACTACTCAGAAACAATGTAAGCAAAAAGAGAATGGAGCGAAATATTTAAAGCATTGAGAAAAAAAACAAAAAACAAAAAACACCAAATTAGAATTCTGCATCCTGTGAAATTATTCTTCAAAAATGGAGAAAAAAAGATTTTCTCAAACAAACAAAAATTAAGGGAATTTATCGCCAATAGACTTGTTTTGTAAGAAATGTTTAAAAGAAATTATGTAGAGAGAAAAAAAATAATATAGGTTAGAAAGTCAGATCTATACAGAGAAAGGAAGAGGACTGGAAAAGGAATAAGTGAAGATAAAAGAAAACATTTCATTTTTCTTATTCTTTTTTCTTTGAAGTATAGTTGATTTACAATATTATATTAGTTTTGGGTGTACAACACAGTGATTCAATATGTGGAAAAGCAACAAATTTCTGTATATTAATCTTTTATTCTACAACTCTATTGTACTCAATTAGTTCTAATCGTTTTTCTGGTGGAGACTTTAGGGTTTTCTATGTATTGAAATATATATCATATCTGCAAACGGCAACAATTTTACTTCTTCCTTTTCAATTTGGATGTCTTTTTTCTCTTTTTCTTGTCTGACTGTTGTGGCTAGGACTGCCAAACCTATGTTAAATACAGGTGATGAGACTGGGCATCCTTGTCTTCTTCCTGATCTTTTAAGAGAAGATTTCAGACTTTCATTATTCAGTATGTTGTTAGCTGTGGGTTTGTCATAAGTGGACTTTACTATGTTGAGATATGTTTCCTCTATTACCAACTTTGATGAGAGTTTTTTTTTTTTTAAATCATGAATGGATTTTGAATGTTAACAAAATGTCAGATGCTTTTTTCTGCATATATTGAGATGTTCATGTGATTTTTATACTTCATTTTCTTAATGTGGTATATCACATTCCCTATAATTTTCTTTTACTTGTAGTGTCTTTGTATGGTTTTGGTATTAGGTAATGGTGGCCTCATAGAATAAATTTTGGAGTATCTACTACTCTAATTTTTTGTAATAGTTTGAGAAGGAACATATTACCTCTTTCTATGTTTCATAGAGTTCTGCTGAGAGGCAGTCTAGTGCTGGAATTTTGGTTTTGGGGAGTTTTTTGATTATTTATTCAATTTTAATACTAGTCAGCAGTCTGTTCAGATAATCTATTTCTTCCTGATTCAGTTTTAGAAAATTGTATATTTCTAGAAATTTGTTCATTTCTTGTAGGTTGTCCAATTTGTTGGCCTATAACTGTTTGTAGTATACTTTTATGATTGTTTGTATCTCTGTGATATTGGTTGAAATTTCTCCTCTTTCATATTTTGGTTACTTGGGTCCTCCTATTTTCTTCTTGGTCAGCCTGGCTAAAGGTTTATCAATGTTGTTTATCTTTTCAAAAAAAAAAACCTGTTGTTTACATTGATATTTTCCTTTTTTTTTTTTTGGTCTCTATTTTATTAATTTCCTCTGTGATCTTTATTATTTCCTTCATTCTGCTGATTTTGGGGTTTCTATATACTTTTTTCTTTTTTTTTTTAACATCTTTATTGAAGTATAATTGCTTTAAAATGTGTTATTTTCTGCTATATAACAAAGTGAATCAGCTATAAGTATACATATATACCCATTTCCTCTTCCTCTTGCGTCTCCCTCCCACAATCCGTATTGCATCCCTCTAGGTGGTAACAAAGCAGTGAGCTGATCCCCCTGTGCTATGCGGCTGCTTCCCACTAGCTATCTATTTTATTTTGGTAATGTATATATGTCAATGCCACTCTCTCGCTTTGTCCAAGCTTACCTATACCCCTCCCCGTGTCCTCAAGTCCATTCTCTACTTCTGTGTCTTTATTCCTGTCCTGCCCCTAGGTTCTTCAGAACAATGTTTTTTTTTTTTTAGATTCCATAAATATGTGTTAGCATACGGTATTTGTTTTTCTCTTTTTGACTTACTTCACCCTGTGACAGACTCTAGGTCCATCCACCTCACTACAAATAACTCAATTTCCTTTCCTTTTATGACCGAATACTATTGCATTGTATACATGTGCCACATCTTCTTTAACCATTCATCTGTTGATGGGCACTTAGGTTGCTTCCATGTCCTGGCTATTGTAAATAGTGCTTCAATGAACATTATGGTACATGCCTCTTTGAATAATGGTTTTCTCAGGGTATATGCCCAGTAGTGGGATGACTGGGTCATATGGTAGTTCTATTTTTAGTTTTTTAAGGAATCTCCATACTGTTCTCCATAGTGGCTGTATCAATTTACATTCCCACCAGCAGTGCAAGAGGGTTCCCTTTTCTCCACACCGTCTCCAGCATATATTGTTTGTAGATTTTTTGATGATGGCCATTTAGACCGGTATGAGGTGATACCTCATCGTACTTTTGATTTACATTTCTCTAATGATTAGTGATGTTGAACATCCATTCATGTGTTTGTTGGCAATCTGTATATCTTCTTTGGAGAAATGTCTACTTAGGTCTTCTGCCCGTTTTTGGATTGGGGTTTTTGTTTTTTTGATATTGAGCTACATGAGCTGCTTGTATATTTTGGAGATTAATCCTTTATCAGTTGCTTCGTTTGCAAATATTTTCCCCCATTCTGAGGTTGTCTTTTCGTCTTGTTTATGGTTTCCTTTGCTGTGCAAAAGCTTTTAAGTTTCATTAGGTCCCTTTCGTTTATATTTGTTTTTATTTCATTTCTCTAGGAGGTGGGTCTAAAAGGATCTTGCTGTGATTAATGTCATAGAGTGTTCTGCCTATGTTTTCCTATAAGAGTTGTATAGTGTCTGGCCTTACATTTAGGTCTTTAATCCATTTTGGGTTTAGAGTATGGGGTTAGGTTGCTTAACCCTAACCCATTCTTTTACACGTAGCTGTCCAGTTTTCACAGCACCACTTATTGAAGAGGCTGTCTTTTCTCCACTGTATATTCTTGCCTCCTTTATCAAAGATAAGGTGACCATATGTGCATGGGTTTATCTCTGGGCTTTCTATCCTGGTCCATTGATCTATATTTCTGTTTTTGTGCCAGTACCATACTGTCTTGATTACTGTACCTTTGTAGTATAGTCAGAAGTCAGGTAGCCTGATTCCTCCAGGTCCATTTTTCTTTCTCAAGATTGCTTTGGCTATTCGGGATCTTTTGTGTTTCCACACAAATTGTGAAACTTTTTGTTCTAGTTCTGTGAAAAATGCCATTGGTAGTTTGATAGGGATTGCATTGAATCTGTAGATGCTTTGGGTAGTATAGTCATTTTCACAATATTCATTCTTCCAATCCAAGGAAATGGTATATCTCTCCAACTGTCTGTATCATCTTTAATTTCTTTCATCAGTGTCTTATAGTTTTCTGAATATAGGTCTTTTGTCTCCTTAGGTAGGTTTATTCCTAGGTATTTCATTCTTTTTATTGCAGTGGTAAATGGGAGTGTTTCCTTAATTTCTCTTTCAGATTTTTCATCACTACTGTATAGGAATGCAGGAGATTTTTGTGCATTAATTTTCTATCCTGCTACTTTACCAAATTCATTGATTAGCTCTAGTAGTTTTCTGGTAGCATCTTTAGGATTCTCTATGTATAGTATCATGTCATTGGCAAACAGTGACAATTTTACTTCTTCTTTTCCGATTTGGGTTCCTTTTTTTTCTTTTTCTTCTCTGATTGCTGTGGCTAAAACTTCCAAAACTATGTTGAATGATAGTGTTGAGAGTGGGCAACCTCGTCTTGTTTCTGATCTTAGAGGAAATGGTTTCAGTTTTTCACCATTGAGAACAATGCTGGCTGTGGGTTTGTCATATATGGCCTTTATTATGTTGAGGTAAGTTCCTTCTACGCCTACTTTCTGGAGGGTTTTTATCATAAATGGGGGTTGAATTTTGTCAAAAGATTTTTCTGCATTTATTGAGGTTACCATATAGTTTTTGTCCTTCAATTTGTTGATATGGTGTATCACATTTATTGATTTGCTCATATACAAGAATCCTTGCATTCCTGGGATAAACCCCACTTGATCATGGTGTATAATCCTTTTAATGTGCTGTTGGATTCTGTTTGCTAGTATTTTGTTGAGGATTTTTGTGTCTATATTCATCAGTGATATTGGCCTGTAGTTTTCTTTCTTTGTGACATCTTTGTCTGGTTTTGGTGTCAGGGTGATGTTGGCCTTGTAGACTGAGTTTGGGTGTGTTCCTCCCTCTGCTATATTTTGGAAGAGTTTGAGAATGGTAGGTGTTAGCTCTTCTCTAAATGTTTGACAGAATTCGCCTGTGAAGCCATCTGGTCCTAGACTTTTGTTTGTAGTAAGATTTTTAATCACCGTCTCAATTTCAGTGCTTGTGATTGGTCTGTTTATATTTTCTATTTCTTCCTGGTTCAGTTTCAGGAGGTTGTGCTTTTCTAAGAATTTGTTCATTTTTCCAGGTTGTCCATTTTATTGGCACATTGTTGCTTGTAGTAATTTCTCATGATCCTTTGTATTTCTGCAGTGTCAGTTGTTACTTCTCCTTTTTCATTTCTAATTCTGTTGATTTGAGTTTTCTCCCTTTTTTTCTTGATGAATCTAGCTAATGGTTTATCAATTTTGTTTATCTTCTCAAAGAACAAGCTTTTAGTTTTATTGATCTTTGTTATCATTTCCTTCATTTCTTTTCCATTTATTTCTGATCTGATCTTTATGATTTCTTTCCTTCTGCTATCTTTGGGTTTTTTTGGTTCTTCTTTCTCTAATTGCTTTAGGATTAAGATCAGCTTGTTTTTTTTTTTTTTTTTTTTTTGATCAGCTTGTTTATTTGAGATTTTTCTTGTTACTTGAGATAGGATTGTATTGCTATAAACTTCCCTCTTAGAACTGCTTTTGCTGCATCCCATAGGTTTTGGGTCATGTTTTCATTGTCATTTGTTTCTAGGTATTTTTTTAAATTTCCTCTTTGATTTCTTCAGTAATCTCTTGGTTATTTAGTAGCATATTGTTTAGCTTCCATGTGTTTGTATTTTTTACAGTTTTTTTCCTGTAATTGATTTCGAGTCTCATAGTGTTGTGGTCAGAAAAGATACTTGATACAATTTCAATTTTCTTAAATTTACCAAGGCTTGATTTGTGATCCAAGATAAGATCTATCCTGCAGAATGTTCCATGAGCCCTAGAGAAGAAAGTGTATTCTGTTGTTTTTGGATGGAATGTCCTATAAATGTCAATTAAATCCATCTTGTTTAACATGTCATTTAAAGCTTGTGTTTCCTTATTTATTTTCATTTTGATTGATCTGTCCATTGTTCATAGTGGGGTGCTAAATTCCCCTACTATTATTATGTTACTGTTGATTTCCCCTTTTATGGCTGTTAGCATTTGCCTCATGTATTACGGTGCTCCTATGTTTGGTGCATAAATATTTACAACTGTTATATCTTTTTCTTGGATGGATCCCTTGATCATTATGTAGTGTCTGTCTTTGTCTTTGTAATAGTCTTTGTTTTAAAGTCTGTTTTGTCTGATATAAGAATTTCTACTCCAGCTTTTTTGATTTCCATTTGCATGGAATATTTTTTTTCCATCCTCTCACTTTCAGTCTGTATGTTTCCCTAGGTTTGAAGTGGGTCACTTGTAGACAGCATATATATGGGTCTTGTTTTTGTATACATTCAGCCAGTCTATGTCTTTTAGTTGAAGCATTTATCCATTTACATTTAAGGTAATTATGAGTATGTGTGTTCTATTACCATTTTCTTAATTGTTTTGGGATTGTTTTTGTAGGTCTTTTCCTTCTCTTGTGTTTCCTGTCTAGAGAAGTTCCTTAGCATTTGTTGTAAAGCTGGTTTGGTGGTGCTGAATTCTCTTAGCTTTTTCTTGTCTGTAAAGGTTTTATTATCTCCATCAAATCTGAATGACATGCTTGATGGGTAGAGTAATCTTGGTTGTAGGTTTTTCCCTTTCATCACTTTAAACATGTCCTGCCACTCCCTTCTGGCTTGCAGAGTTTCTGCTGAAAGATCACCTGTTAACCTTATGGGGATTCTCTTGTATTTTATTTGTTGCTTTTCCCTCGCTGCTTTAAATATTTTTTCTTTGTATTTAATTTTTGATAGTTTGGTTAATATGTGTCTTGGTGTGTTTCTCCTTGGATTTATCCTGTATGGGGCTCTCTGCGCTTCCTGGACTTGATTATTTCCTTTCCCCTATTAAGGAAGTTTTCAACTATAATCTTCTTCAAATATTTTCTCAGTCCCTTTCTTTTTCTCTTCTTCTCCCGGGACCTCTATAATTTGAATGTTGATGTGTTTAATATTGTCCCAGAGGTCTCTGAGACTGTCCTCAATTCTTTTCATTCTTTTTTCTTTATTCTGCTCTGTGGTAGTTATTTCCACTACTTTATCTTCCAGGTCACATATTCACTCTTCTGTCTCAGTTATTCTGCTATTGAGTCCTTCTAGAGAACTTTTAATTTCATTTATTGTGTTGTTCATCATTGTTTGTTTGCTCTTTAGTTCTTCTAGGTCCTTGTTAAATGTTTCTTGTATTTTCTGCATTCTATTTCCAAGATTTTGAATCATCTTTACTATCGTTACTCTGAATTCTTTTTCAGATAGACTGCTTATTTCCTCTTCATTTGTTTGGTCTGTTGGATTTTTACTTTTCTCCTTCATCTGCTGTGTATTTTTATGTCTTCTCATTTTGCTTAACTTACTGTGTTTGGGTTAGTAAGTTAAGCAAATTCTTTTTCAGATAGATTGCTTATTTCCTCTTCATTTGTTTGGTCTGGTGGATTTTTACTTTGCTCCTTCATCTGCTCTGTATTTCTATGTCTTCTCATTTTGCTTAGTTTACTGTGTTTAGGGTCTCCTTTTTGCAGGCTGCAAGTTCATAGTTCCTGTTGTTTTTGATGTCTGTCTCCAATGGGTAAGTTTGGTTCAGTGGGTTGTGTAAGCTTCCTGGTGGAGGGGACTGGTGCCTGTGTTCTGGTGGATGAGGCTGGATCTTGTCTTTCTGATGGGCAGGACTGCATCTGGTGGTGTGCTGGGGTGTGTGTGAACTTATGATTTTCGGCAGCTTCTCTGGTAATGGGTGGGGTTGTGTTCCTGTCTTGTTAGTTGTTTGGTATGGGGTGTCCAGCATTGGAGCTTGCTGGTCGTTGAGTGGAGCTGTGTCTTAGCATTGAAACGGAGATCTCTCGCTAATTGATATTACGTGGGGCTGGGAGGTCTCTGGTGGTCCAATGTCCTGAACTCAGCTCTCCCACCTTCGAGGCTCGGGCCTGACACCCTGCTGGAGCACCCAGACCCTGTAAGCCACATGGCTCAGAAGAAAAGGGAGGAAAAGAAAAGAAAAGAAAGAAAGAAAGAACGGAAGGAAGGAAGGAAGAAAGAAAGAAAGAAAGAAAGAAAGAAAGAAAGGAAGGAAGGAAGAAGGAAAGAAAGAAAGAAAGAATAAAATAAAATAACTAAAGTATTAAAATAAAAAATAAAAAATTATTAAAATAAAAAATTTTAAAGTAATAAAAAAAATAAGACAGCAACCAAACCAATAGACAATTACACCAATGATAACAAGCGCTAAAAAGTATACTAAGATAAACATAAAAATCTGAAACTAGTCAGTGGCATATAGCACACCCCAAGTCTACAGTTGCTCCTAAAGCCACTGCCTCAATTTGGGGATGATTCGTTGTCTATTCAGGTATTCCACAGATGCAGGGTACATCAATTTGATTGTGGAGATTTAATCCACTGCTCCTGAGGCTACACAGAGAAATTTCCCTTTCTCTTTTTTGTTCACACAGCTCCTGGGGTTCAGCTTTTGTTTTGGCCCCACCTCTGCGTGTAGGTCCCCCTCTGGCATCTGTTCTTCGCCCAGACAGGAGGGGGTTAAAGGAGCAGCTGATTAAGGAGCTCTGGCTCACTCAGGCCAGGGGGGAGGGAGGGGTATGGAATGTGGGGCGAGCCTGCAGTGGCAGAGCCTGATATGACATTTCAACAGCCTACGGCGTGTCGTGTGTTTACCCGGCGAGGTTGTCCCTGGATCATGGGACCCTGGCAGTGGCAGGTTACACAGGTTCCCGGGAGGGGAGGTGTGGGTAGTGACCTGTGCTTGCACACAGGATTCTTGGTGGCTTCAGCAGCTGCCTTAGAGTTTCATGCCTGTCTCTGGTGTCCTCACTGATAGCCATGGCTTGTGCCCATCTTTGAAGCTTGTTTAGGTGGTGTTCTGAATCTCCTCTCCTCGCACATCCTGAAATGACGGTCTCTTGCCTCTTAGGCAGTTCCAGACTTTTTCCCGGACTCTCTCCTGGTTAGTTGTGGTGCACTAGCCCCCTTCAGGCTGTGTTCACATAGCCAGCCCCAGTCCTCTCACTGGGATCTGAACTCCAAAGCCCAAGCCTCAGCTCCCAGCCCCCACCTGCTCCAGCAGGTGAGCAGACAATCCTCTTAGGCTGGTGAGTGCTGGTTGGCACCAATCCTCTGTGTTGGGAATCTCTCCACTTTACCCTCTGCACCCCTGTTGCTGTGCTCTCCTCTGTGGCTCCAAAGCTTTCCCCCCACCCACATGCCATTTCCACCAGTGAAGGATCCTCCTAGTTTGTGGAAACTTTTCCTCCTTCACAGCTCCCTCCCAGAGGTGCAGGTCCTGTCCCTAATCTTTTGTCTCTGTTTTTTCCTTTTTCTTTTGCCCTACACAGATACGTGGGGAGTTTCTTGCCTTTTGGGAAGTCTGAGGTCTTCTGCCAGCGTTCAGTAGGTGTTCTGTAGGATTTGTTCCACATGTAGATGTATTTTTTATGTATTTGTGGGGAGGAAGGTGATCTCCACGTCTTACTCCTCCGCCATCTTGAAGGTCCTCTCCTATTCCTCTTTTTCTAATTCCTTTAGATGGTAGGTTAGGTTGTTTATTTCCGATTTTTCTGGTTTCCTGAGGTAGGCATGTAACACTATAAAATTCCGTCTTAGAACTGCTTTTGCTGTGTCCTCTAGATTTTGGAAAGTTGTGTTTTTATTTTCATTCGTTGCAAGGTATCTTCTGACTTCTTCTTTGATTTCTTCATTGACCCCCTTTTTTAGCAGCATTATGTTCATTCTCCACATGTTTGTGTTTTTTCCCATTTTTCTTCCTGTAATTGATTTCTAGTTTTATTCCATTGTGGTTGGAAAAGATGCTTGATATAATTTCTATCCTTTTAAATTTGTTGAGACTTGTTTTATGGCCTAGCATGTAATCTATCCTGGAGAACATTCCATGTGCACTTGAAAATAATGTGTTTTCTGCTGCTTTTGGATGGAATGTTCTGTAGATATCTATTAAGTCTAACTGGCCTAATGCATTATTCAAAGCCACTGCTTCCTTACTGATTGTCTAACTGGATAATCTGTCCCTCTATGTAAGTGGTGTTAAAGTCTTTGACTATTATTGCCTTACTGTCAATTTCACCTTTTCTGTTTGTTAATATTTGCTTTATATATTTAGGTGCTCCTATATTAGGTGCATATATGTTTATGAATGTTTTATCATCTTGTATTGATCATTATAGAAAAAAATCATCATATAATACCCTTCTTTGTCTTTTGTAGACTTTCTTTTAAAGTCTATTTTGTCTGATATGAGTGTTGCTACCCCAGCGCTCTTTTCATTTCCATTTGCATGAAATATATTTTTCCATCCCCTCACTTTCAGTCTGTGTATGTATTTAGCTCTGAGGTGAGTCTCTCACAGGCAGCATATAGATTGGTCTGGTTTTTGCTTTTGTTTTTAATCCAAAAGCCATTCTATGTCTTTTGATTGGAGCACTTAGTCCACTGACATTTAAAGTGATCGTTGATAGGTAGGTACTTATTGCTATTTCGTTACTTGTTTTCTGGTTGTTTCTGTAGTTCTTCTCTTCTTCTTTGAGTCTCTTCCCTTGTGGTTTGATGAATTTTTTTACTGTTATGCTTGTGTTCCTTTCTCTCTAGTTTTTGTGTATCTATTGTAGGGTTCGGATTTATAGTTACCATGGAGTTCATATATGTTAACCTATAACTATATCTACTTGTTTTCAATAATAGTGATTTAAGTTCAAACATTATATTACTCCTCTCCCCCACGTTTTGTGTTTTTGATGTCGTATTTTACATCTTTATATCTACCCTTTAACTGTTTACTGTAGTTTAGTTGATTTAAAAATTTTTGTTTTTAATCTTTGCATTAGCTTATTTAAGTGGCTGATCCATAGCCTTTACTATATATTTTCTTTACTAGTGGGATTTTCCCTTTCCTATAATTTATTATTATTATTTTGGTAGCCTTTTCTTTTCACTTAAAGAAAACCCTTCAACATTTATTGTAAGGTGGTTTAGTATTAATGGACTCATTTAGTTTTTGCTTTTCTGAGAAGTTATTTATCTCTCCCTCAATTCTGAATGATAACATTGCTGGATAGTATACTAGATTTTAGCTTTTTCCCTTTCAGCACTTTAAATATATCATGCCACTCCCTTATGGCCTGAAAAGTTTCTGCAGAAAAATCAACTGATAGCCTTATGTGGTTCCCTTATATGTGACTCTTTTTTTTCTCTTGCTACCTTTAAAATTCTCTCTTTAACTTTTGTCATTTTAATTATAATATGTCTTAGTGTGGGTATTTCTGTATTCATCTTGTTTGGGACTCTCTTTGTTTCATGTACCTGGAAATCCGTTTTCTTCTTCAGTTTTGGGAAGTTTTCAGTCAAATTCCATCAGATACATTTTCTACCCTTTCTCTCTCTTCTCCTTAGACTCCTATATTGTGAATGTTAGAATGCTTGATGTTGTCCCAATGGTCTTTTAAACTATTTTCATTTCTTAAACTTTGTTTTCCTTTTTGCTGTTCTGATTGGGCAATTTCCATTATTCTATCTTCCAGGTGGTTTATGTTGTTCTTCTGTGTTACCTAATCTGCTGTTAATTCCATCTTGTGTATTTTTCATTTCAGTTATTGTATCCTTCAAGTCACACTGACTTCTAAAAATTTTATTTCTTTGTTAAAATTTTCACCAT